>NC_030383.2:3886778-5136778 GCF_001625215.2 Daucus carota subsp. sativus
ATCTTATAGATTTTGTATACTTTATTCAGATTTCAAAAGAGATATACCAATAAAATATTACTGAAAAAGAGATATAAAATAGTTTTATATTTATCAAAAATCTATTTTCTTTTAAGAAAATTCAAAAACTATTATAACTTTCATTAAATATTTTATTATAATTTTTAAAAAAAATATGAATCCGGTCGAACTCGTTTGACCCCTATCTTATATTTCAAAGTAATTAATTTGTTCTATTCTATAAATTAAAATTATTCAATGCCCTCTAAATATTTTATTTCTGGATTAGATCTTATATTAAAAGTTCTCTAAGACAAATAAGATCATGTTAGATTTTAAACGATGAACATCATTATATATGAAATATCTTAGACATTGGTTTTTAAAAAGAGATATCTTACAAATTTTATTGAACCTAGTAACTCCTTCCAAATTAATGTCCCACTTTTGACTATTCAAATTAATTATATTTTGACTAAATTTATATATTTATATATTATATAATTGGAAAAATAAAAAAAATATTATTAGAAAGTACATTTAGTTTATTCTAAAATGTAACTTTCTATTTTTTAAAAATGATAAGTAAAATATTTCTTAATATTTAGTCAAAAATTAATCAATTTGATTGAGAAGAGATATGTAATTTAGGACTGAGTGAGTAACTAAATATTAATAATTTATTAAAAAATTTTAAGTTAAATATGTTTAGAATTTTAAGTTCAAAAAATGTTATTCATAAAAACACCTCTTTTCGTTTAATTTTAAAATATTCATTAAATTTTTTGTGCTATTTATTTATTTTATTTTTTAAATATATCTGAATGTTAAATAGTAGGCTATTGAGATGTTATATATTGATATTAAATTAAAAATTGCCAAAAAATTTAGATTTCATAACAAATTATCTATATAATATTATTGTTAAACTCAACTAGTACTATTTCTTAATTAAGTAGAGTTTACGAAACTCCGGCCTCATCAATTCTAGAAAAACAAAAGACTAATATTTGAACTTGATTTCAGAGTGTTTAAAATATAGTTTTTTTTATTAATTCATTAAAATATAAATTGAATATACATTTAATTGTATGTGCTCCAACATATAAGACCTAGAATTTAATTTAATTTATAAGACCTTGTAATAGTAAAATGATGGAAGAACATTTTATAATCATAATGTACAACTTGCACCATCTAAAAGTATTAAAAATATTTCATAAATAATTATTTTATTGATATAGAATATGATGTAAATGAAATATAAAACATTATATCAAATGATCATTACTCAAACTAATTTCTTACTTACATTAGTTCAGTTTATAAGACTTTAAATCAGTTTCTGACATTTTTCAACTTATACTCGAAGTTGGGCAGAATCTAGTGCATCCATTCATTTCAACAATTATCTTGATAAGAATTTCACACCTAGTTTAGAGAATATTTCTCCTTTTAAACCATTCTTTTTAAACTCATTAATTTTAAACTTTCACTATTTTTGTTGGGTATCCTCACCATCAAAAAGGTTTAAAACCACCGTTTATGAACAAATACTTTTCCTTTTCAGACATGTGATTTACAATGAAAACAGGTTTTTTCTCAAATTCAAATTCTGCAAATAAAACTTTCTCTAATAATCTTTTAGATACTATATATTGATGATAATACTCAAACAAACACCCGTATTGAATCTTTTGGCAACTTCTTCTGATTCTATACTTCTAGACACTATTGCAGATTTTTGAAGTACTTCACCAAAAACCTTTTCTCATATTGTATATCCATCTGAGCCTACTTCTCCAAGAGACCAAAACAATGATCAATCCACTATTACAGCAATTGTTCGAACCAATTCTAAGCATGCAAGGGTTTAGGATTATGTCATTCCCTCTACCAGTATTGTGGCACACACTGCTCATGTCAGTACAATGTTAATGTCAGTACTATATATGTTAATGCCATGCCCTTTTAATGCTACTAAATTTGGCATTAACAATAATAGTCCACACCACAGGCCATTTTTTAGGTTGTTAAGTATCTTCTAAGTACTTCCATTCCAAAAGAACCGTATGCTTATGAAGAATATAATACTTGGCCAATTAGTTATGTGCTAGAGTGTTGACAAATTTAAAGCTAGGTTAATAGACAAGATTACACACACGAGGGCGAATATTATCATTGCACACATTTGCTCATCTGGACTAGCAGTTTATAGTCAAACATTCGGATGTTCATTAGTTGGACATCAACAATAATGCTATTCTTCATGGGGATATGTGGAAGAGATAGTCATCTGTAAAGGTTATGTTTTACATAATCAAAGAAATTTGATTTGAATGTAATTGAAATCTATCTATGGCCTCAAACATGCCTCTAAATGTAGGTTGAAAAATTGTGAATAGTTCTTGATCTTGGTTTTAAGCAGACTACAATTTCTTTCAAGTACTTCAAATTATATATGTTAAGCAAGGAAAACATTAAAAATCATGAGACTTCTCCAAATATAACTTTACAAGACGTATTGTTATACCAAACATGTTTTAATTTCAAAAATTAAATGATTTTTTAGAATATGTTTTATTAAAAAAAAATACTCTCTCCATCCCAAAGTAGATGAACTAGTTGGCTTTGAACACGTAACTTAAGGTGCATACCTTCTAGTTCCGAAATTTATTTTTCAAAATTTTTCTTTTGTAAATGAAAATTTCATATTTAAATTTTTATTTGCAAAAATAAAATTTTAAAAATAAATAATGTAGCTATGTGATCAATGAAATTTAAAATGTGTGCATGAATTCAACGACCTCATCTAATTTGGGATGGATGGAGATATAATTTGGGATGGATGGAGTAGATTTTACAAGGTTTTATATGTAGAATATGTATGTTGTCTAAGTGTTCGATAAATCAGTGGCATTCATATAATACGGAAAAAAGTTCAATGAAGACCATATACTCTGTCCAATAAAACACTAAGAGAAAATTATCTAAACAAAATCGCAATCAATGAAAAAAGATTTTAGGCTATATGATGTACACCTTGATTATCTAAAAAAATATTGAACAGTTTAAAAGGATAAAAACCAAACTCAAATAAGAATGAATGAAGCCATGAGAGCTCCATGTTACTAATGCAAGAAAACGATATATATATGGCTCAGTAAATGATCTTGAGACTGTAGGTTGTTTTAAATTTTTTCTTATATTACGCTTTATCCTAACACTTTATTATAATAGGTGATAGATGGGTGAGTAGTTTCACAACCAGCCTAGTTGGAGCAAGTAAAAATAGACAAGAGGAAATGAACTTGAAGATGATAACGTAAATTTTAAATATTATAAAGAATCCTTATAATTTTCTCCTCAATTATAACTTATTTTAAAAAAATTATATTAATAAAATAATAACAACACAAAATAAATAACATCTACTAATTTATTGAATAGCTTATTGAGTAAGTAAAAACTTATATTTTTGAAGAAAAAAAAAAGATCATTAATAATATGTGTTGATGTCATACAATATTATACACTATAATGAAATTATAATATTAATTTAAGTGCAATGTTTATTTGAATGCATAGTAAACTAAACTATATTTTCTAATCAGTTATGTACTTTCAACATTCAAACTAATTATATAAAAAATATATTCATATTTAAACAAAGATGACCTTTTAAATATGTTAAAATTTGTTGGGCTAATTCTTGTTTGGGCCACCACATGTCCTAGTTTGTAAGGAACCCATGTCCATATGGCAAGATAGTACCACAAATCTAAGCAGGGTCGGTCCTGAGATTTTGTTGGCCTAGTGCAAGAAATTTTTTTGGGCCCTTTGAAGATGCTCTTTAAAATTTTTATAAATTATAGTTTTATCACTTATTTTTAATTTTTTAATAAAAATTTAAATATTAAAATTTTATTCAAAAACAAATCTTAAAATCAAATTATGAAACTATACTATATAGGAGCATTAAAGTGCATGTGATGTCCCCGTCCTCCAAGATATACAATTCAGGAGATGGAGGGAGTATAATATTTGGATAAGATATAAACAATTAAATCAAAATTAAAAGCTTGATTATCTTTATTTTTCTGAAAATTGAAGTCCTAAATTGGAGATTGAAAGACAAATATGTAGGTGAATGGATCCTTAATATCTGGTGAGTTAGAAGCGTTGAATTTTATTGACATTAAATAAGAAAATGGTTCTGATTTTATATTACAAATAAACCGGCACATATACTAACAGTCTAACATATATACAGGGCTAAAAAATCTTTTGGGCCCCTGGATCCAGTGGGCCAGTGCTGGAGCACTTGTTGCACTGGTCCAGGACCGGCACTGAATCTAAGTTGCAGGAGCATATCCCAAGGTAGTACCACAAATGGAGCATATCCCGAGGTAGTACCATAGATCTCAGGCATAAATGTTGGCCATCTAGTTAGGGTTCAGTACAAAACTACTACTTTAGTGAAGAAATCATCTTCTTAATACTTTCATTTAGAAAGAATGGCCGTCTCAAATGGATACTTGGCTGAAGAAATCATCTTCTTAATACTTTCATGGCTGCCTGCAGTATCACTAGTCAGGTTTAGAAAAGTTTGCAAGTTGTGGAACTCCATAATCACCAACCCTAAATTTATTGAAAATCACCGCATCAATTGCCAAAAAAGGCAGCCCTCTTTGCTCAGTTTGGCCCAGATAGGAGATGTCCAGCAAATGTGTATCACTTGTGAAGATTATTCGTTTAGGCTGAACCTTCCCCAAAATTGTTATGGTACGACAATTTATTATGTTCGCTCCTGTAATGGTCTTGTTTGTCTTGCTGATTTATATGCTCAAGTTATATGTGTATGCAATCCATCCACCAGGCAGTTTAAAATACTTCCTACCCCCAATATAAAATCAAATTGCATCATTGGAGTTACTCTAGGGTTTGGATTTGATTTTATTGGAAATGGATACAAGATTTTAAGGATGGTGTTAGGGCTCCATGGGGGTAATGGTTTAGAACAATTGGCAGAGGTGTATACCACAAATGCTGATTCCTGGAGAATGATTGAAACCCCTCCTATAGTACAGAAATTTAGGATTTTTCCGAGCGGAAAATGTGTAGAGTCTAAAAATGGAGTATTGTATCTGGAAGGTACTAATGGTTTGCTGTGGTTCAATCTGCATAACGAGGTGCTTGGAGTACATCCATATCCCCAAAAATCTTTGCACCATGTAAAGATGTCAGATCTCTTAGATCTCCAAGGATCCGTAGCTATGATCCGTAGATCCACGGATGATGAATCAGTTCCTAGTCTATGGTTGTTGGATGGTGATGGGGGCAAGTTGTCTTGGACTAAGAAGTGTAATCTTGAGGGTGCTTCTGACATACAATGGATAGTTTCTTACTGGTATTCTGGGTATTTTATTGGATTTGATGATGACTCGGGACGCATATTTTATGGTTACAAAAAGAAAGAGACTAATAAACCTTGTTTTCCTGCTGATGTATTAGACGAAGCTGAATCAGTTGTCAAGCATTGTGACTCCCTTGTTTCACTTAAGGGATTTGAACAACTAGAGTGAAGTGGTAAGTATATTCTCTATCATGGAAGATATAGCATATGCATATTTAAGAATAAAACATTTAGATGTTCTTAGTTTTAATCCTTAAGTTGCCCATCAGTTTACTATATATGTAATGTCCTTGCACAATATCTGATAGATTGTTGCTTCAGTAGTAATATTAGTGATTGTGTTCAAATTATTTTTGATGCCATTGATCATGTGCAAAGTATTTAACTAAAATTAGAATGATGAATTGCACTACTTATTGACAATGTACAATTTTGTAATCAATGCAAAAAAAGGTGATGGAAACCAACAATGCAACACTAGAACTGGCATGAGGTATCAGATTCTCAAACAAAAAGCAGGTGCCCAGTTCCAGCTGCTGGGGTATTGCCAATTAAGTTTGACAAACATAATTACAATTAGTTGCTTAAACTTAATATATCATATTACTGTATCTTGATTTTGTGATCTATTTGCCCAAGGACATGCATCATTTTGATCAAATACCTATTTGTCTTCCCAAAATCTCTTAATACAACTTTTAGTTTTATGGTTTGGAGATGGTGGTAGTGTTAATGTTCCTGTGGTGATGGTAGTGTTATTTTCTGATGCCAACTGATAGCTGACATCTGTTGTATCGCATGTTCTTATCACATATATTCATAGTAGCTCTTGTATCATTGATTTCGAGTAACTTACTTTTCTCAACAGATTAGTCAGCGAGAGCTGGTGGGGAAGGAGGTTGCAGTCGCAGAGGCAAGTGGTGAAGAGGAATATGATCGCGATGCACATCTGTTCCCTTTGCCTTAGTCTTAGTCTAGGGCAGCTGATGATGTTGCTAGTTTGCTAGAATTGACAAATTTAAATATTAATACTTTGGTAAATGAATTGTGATGGTAGTGAGGGATATATCATTGTGATAAATATTTAACTTCTATTTTGGTTAGTTTGTTATATTTGGTTGTTGGATTTGTACAGGAATGCAGGGTCTCGCCAAATGGTGCTTTTTAAATTGATGGTAAGTTAAATTCGACCAACTATTTTCAACTGTATACGGTCGAAATAATATTTAAGCGCGGGAAATTTGAAATTTGAGATCCCAATCGAAATTATGATTTCGACTAAAACGGGGGAGATTCTATTTTTTAGGAAACTTTTGGCGGCAATTTAAATGTAAAAATTTTCTTGTTAAGTTTTGAAATTTTGGCCACAAAAAATCCACCAAATAACTTCGACCGCTTTTGATCGAAAAAGAACGGTCAAAAAGTTCAGTCGAATTTATTTAAATTCGACCATTTTCTTTTGTTGTTGACTCAGTTTCTCACGACCAGTTCATTTTCGGTCGAAAAAAGTTAGTCAAACCAAAAAGGTCAAAAATGGACATTTTTTATCACTTTTTGACAGTCGAAAATGACCGTCTTTCCTATAGTGTCTATGCATATCATATAAAGATGCCAGATCTCTTAGATCTCCATGGATTCATAGCTATGATCCTAATATCCCTCGATGATCTGTTAGTTCCTAACCTATGGATGTTGATGATGGTCGGGGCAGGTTGTCTTGGACTAAAATTTTGATATTGGGATGCTTTAGACATATAGTGGATGGGGTTCTGAGTAATTTATTGAATTTGATAATGATATCGGACTCATATTTCTGGGGTTATAAAAAGAAATGGACTAATAAACATTGTTATTGGAGTGATGTATTAGAAGTTGAATCAACTGTCGAGCATGTGACTCCTTTAATTCACGTAAAGGGTTTAAAACAACTAGAGTAAAGTGGAAGGTGCAACATTCCACATCGATTAGATAAAGAGTATGTGGGGTCTTTTTAACACAAGAAAATAACTAATATATACCAGTTTCCTAGCTAGGACTGAACTTTATCGGGTTGTTGGATCCGGTGTGAATTTAGTTGCAGGCTTAAGATGTTTTAAATGATATTAATGCTCTACCCATCAGGAAGTGCAAAGACCGATTTCCTTTGTTAACATTTATGGATTGTTGCTTGCCGTATATGACCGTGTTCAAATTATTTTTGATGTTTTTTTTGTTCCTTAAATATCAGTGATCACATGCAAAGTATCAGAGACCAATAAACCTTGTTTTCCGGCTGATGTATTAGAAGCTGAATCAGTTGTCAAGCATTGTGACTCCCTTGTTTCACTTGAAGGATTTGAACAGCTAGAGTGAAGTGGTAAGTATATACTCTATCATGGAAGATATAGCATATGCATATTAAAGAATAAAACATTCCCACATGTTTTTAGTTTTAATCCCTAAGTTGCCCATCAGTTTACTATAATATCTGTGATGTCCTTACACTATGTGATTGACTACTGTTGCTTCCAGTAGTATTAATTAGTGATTGTGTTTGAATTATTTTTGATGTTTTATTCTGCTCCTTGAATGCCATGCATTGATCATGTGCAAAGGATTTAACTAGAAATCACTACTTATCTTGTTGACAATGTACAATTTTGAAATCAATTGAAAAAAAAAGGTGATGGAAACCAAAAATGCAACACTAGAACTGGCATGAGGTATCAGATCAGATTCTCAAACAACAGGCAGGTGCCCAGTTCCAGCTACTGGAGTTGTGATAATTGTAAAGGATGCTTCTTGTTTTAAATATAATCTGTGCAGATTCAGTATGATTGTTAATTTGGCAATATTGCCTTAATTGTCTGTAAGCAAGGAGATGAATAACCAAAAAATATAACCTTAAAAAAATATAGGGTTTACTCTTTAATTATTTCACCATCCTGTGTAAAAGTGTTCCTGGACCATTGATGCATATATTAAAACCTTTAAAAATATGAAAATTTTCTGAAGCATTAGAACTATATATCAGATAATCATTTTATTGCCGACATAGGTCAATGTTGTTTCAATATTAAGGAGAACCAATTTTTCTAATCTAAATAAAATCTAATTGCATATAAGCCAGATTCGAAAATCTGGACCGGATTTGATCCAATATTATTTCATAATTTATCTAATTTTAGTCTAAATTATTTCAATTTAAAATTGACCTCATTCCAATTGGTTCAAATTATGCAAAATCAAAATTAGGCTCCTTCGTTCAGAAAAAAATAAAATATTAGGCTCCTATAGAAATTGTTACTAACAATCCAAGACCTATCAAAATATACAATAACATAAAGTAAATTGATGCGAAACTGGTCTGAATTCCTAATATTTAGTTTGAGTCGTGCTCCAGAACCACCTAGGAGACCTGATTTACATTACCCCAGTGTGGAGCTGGTTCATAATGGATAGTCAATCAACTCTCTACTTCAATGCTTGACCCAAACTCTGCGAAGAAGACAAGAAACAAAATCCTGTTGATCAGGAAGTATACTGTGAATATATATGTCGATCTTTACTAAGATCTTAATAGTGTACACCATATCACTACAACAATTCTAGGTATTTACGACAAAATTTTAGTGTCTTTTTCATCGTGATTAATATTATTTACGACGAAATTTTTTCGTCATTTTTGCTGGCGTCTTAAATTTAAAAAATGGTTGGCGTTTTACATTGTGTCGCAAGTTCCACCATCGTCATAAGTTCAGTCACGTGGATTCCACTGTCCAATTTATCAACCACAATTAGCGATGAAAATATAGTGTCGTATGTTAATATAGGCCCAGTATATTGTAAACTTCTTAGACAGCTGATGACTGTAGCAACAAAAACAGATTAAGCTTTTTTAGGTTAGAAAGAAGGCAAAACCAAATTCCGTGATATGGTTTTTTAACTTACGACGAAATAATAAGAACATACTCACTCCGTCTCATTTTAGTTGTCACATTTGGTTTTGTGCCGGTCAAATTGACCAAAGTTTAACTGAGATTTATTAATATTTTATCAATTGAAAAAATAAAAAATATATGTCACCAGAAATAACTTTTAATCTACTTTAATATGTAATTTTCAATTTTTTAAAATAATGAAAGAATGATTTATAATCTATGGTCAAAGATTAGTCAATTTGACCGACAAAAATAGAAATGTGACAACTAAAATGGGACGGAGGGAGTATTATTTTCATTTATTTTTTGTTTTTAAATACATATGGTTATCTAAATACTAAGCTTACGACGGCTAACTTACGACAGAAAATAATAGGAACACATTATGACGACTATCTTACCACCGATAGATTTCTGAGGGATTTTTTCTTTTTCTTTTGGACAGTAAATAAGTTTGTATATATTAAACTTGCGACGCTTAACTTACGATGAAACGGATTTCTACAAAAACTACCTTGCGAAGGCTAATTTATGACAGAATATATTAATTTTTATTTGATATATATATATATATATATATATATATATATATATATATCATTTGGAAAGATGATAGCTAGGTTTACTTATGACGGCTAATTTACGGCCGAATTAGGTTTTCATCTATCTTATGATGGGAACTTACGACGGTTTATGTACTAGCAATATATAAGAGTAGGGGTTTCATGAACATACAACATTCCTTTCTTTTGTGCAGAAATAACAAAATGAGAATTCTGTAGAATGAAGGCATAACTATATGAGTAACTTCATCATCTCATAGCAGACGAATATTTCCCTTCCCGACTTGAGGTGGAGTTTCCTGACTAGTACTAATTGAAAAAATAATGATTAGAATTATTTGTTTTACTTCTCGTGAAGTCTGATATTGGAAGAGCAGAAAAAGATCCTTGCTGTACATTTTGCTGAGACCAGCAAGAACAAGAAGTGCACCCATTATTAGCGAGTTCTGCGTAAATGTGATCTTTCTGTGTATCTACATATGTTGACCATGGGAATTAAGTACTAGGAAGTGGCACCTGTTTATAAGAGGCTGGTGAATTAGGGGTTGGTGATTATGTTTTACCTGCACTCACATCATCAAGCAAATGAATGTTTTTCTGTTTCTTCATATCGAGTACTTTTGATGAATTTTTTGGTTGTTCCATTGGGCACTGTGAATATGATGATGCATTTTTTTTCTTTTTTGCTCTGATACTTTGTCCACCCTCTTGATTTGCTTGAGAGTTGAGATGTGAAGAATAAAATTTTGTGATTTTGTGTTTCTGGATGAAAAGTTGAAATGAGAGAATTGAGGAGCAGCAGGAACTACAACAATAGTACAGCTTTTTTACAATGGAATTTTAATTCCAAATCCATCATAAATTGCCAAGTCATGATGACAACATAAGTATTTTTTACTCAAGTAGAAAATTCAACAAAACGTCACAATTTCGGATATTTGGTAAGTTCATCAAATGATCGCAAGTTCAACCTCATAAGCCCCACAACCACTACAAGAAAATTGATTAGAAGCGACCAAGTAACGCATCGTCGTCCTAAGATAAATTGTGAGCTATTTTATGGGTTTTAAAATATAAAACAAATTGAATAGTAATATTATAGTTTATGACTAAACATTCGTCGTAATTTAACTAACACCACAAATTATTGATGAATATCCACCATAAAGTCTATAGAAACTTTAAATTTTTGACATGCCTTTGAGAAGCACAACGCCCCTCTTATATATGTATATTGATTCAGTGAGATGTTTAATTATATTTGTCGAATCTCTAAAAAGTTGTAAGAATATTCTACCATATTTATTACCATAATAAAATAACATATTATTTTTATAACAATTAAAATAATAATATATCAATTTTAAAAATAATCATTCATTAATATAACAAATCCGTCCCGTCCAACTAAAATATAGGTTCGACAAGTTTACATAATTTGATAATATATATTATCAATTTAGTCAATCATTTAGCTGATTGGAGTTACTCTTGTGTATCCTTGATATAAATTCATGTATTAAAATTAGAAGATATAAATTGAATGTAGTTTCCATGACTACACTCCGGCGTCACAATTATTATTGTTAGAGTAAATAGCTGGTGATGATTTTTATGGTTTGAAATTTGGGAGTAGGTTCTGAACAATTATTCAATAACAATAAAAGATACTAAATCATATATAAGATCTGGTATCCATGTCAAAATTTACCACTCCTACTTAGACGAATTAATTTCCCTTTATTTTCAAGTGATATATTTATTATAATAAATTAGTGCTTCATTCATTATTTTCACTCATGTAAGGGGTTTTAACACAAAGGAAGGCGAAAGTTGCCCAGCAATTTCTGGTGCTATTTGCAAGTGCACATGGAACTGGATTGAAGATAATAGAAGCAAACAACACACGAGATATATGTACGAAGCCAACATTTTATAAGATAATTAATTCATCAACTCATAATATCGAAATAAAATACAAATTCCTCAACATTTAAATTCGCACAAACACTTCATTGCGTTTTTACACTTAGCATCCAACAAACCTACGCCTATAGTTTTGACACAGAAATTGGCACAATCCGCGTTATTGCATTGTTTGTCAAATACCGTAAGACATTCGCATGTTTTCAAGTCCTTAGAGTGAGCTGTACAAGGCCAAAAAAACACAAAATTTTATGTTACAAAACGATATATACTTAGTCCCCTGTGTGGGGATATGAGGACGAAAAAAGGAAAGAGAGGGACGGGGTTTCTCTCGCTTTTGAAACGGATAGCAAGGTACTTAACGAAACTGATACTTACATGGTGGAGGATTCTTTGGACAAGTAGAAAATTCTGACATAGCAACATTCAGAATCATCAAAACGAGTGTCGTATAAACAAATACTTTGCAACTCATCTTGTTTATGTGAGTACGAGAAGTACTCTTCTTCAAGAAAATACTAAAGAAAAATATCAAGAACAAGAACAGATTTGATTGTGTAAAGAATGGTTTGTTCTGATCTATTTATAGATGTGATTGTAAGATATCGGTGGAAAGTGAATAATAAAAGATTTGATTTTTTTGACTAACAAAAGAAAGATTTGATATATAATAGAAATTTACGAAAATATTTGTATCAATAATTTTTCTTGTGAGATTTGTAATATTTTTCCATAAAATTATTTACTTGCGACTTTGTATATCTATGATTATAACTTATAAGATATATGGAAAGTGAATAATATATAAATTGTTTGATATTTACCTAGCAAAAAAATGATTTATATATAGATATAATATTAAAGAAATTATATTAGTAATGATTTTTCTAGAGGTGTAACTAGAAATATTATAATTGGCAACATTTCAATATAAATTATGCAATAGTTTTTTTTGATAGAATATTTGTTTATTCTTTAAAATATCAAAATTTCCTTTCATATCGAGTAATATTGTTAGGATTTTGAAACGAGACTAGGATTTTATTAACTATTTTAAAGATGGTATAACTTATAAGTTATTATTTATCAACTACTGGTTGGTGTTTTTGAGTTTGCGTCGTTGGAAGTCCGATCTTTTCTAATAGCAGGTGAGCTCGAATTTTTTAAGATTCCATTTACATAAAGCTATTCTTTGACAAATTAGAGACTTTGACTAATTATTATTTACGAGTTATTTTGTACATTGCTTTGTAGTAATATCAGGCTCAAGTATAATTATCTAAAATCTCGTCTCATTTGTATATAAATAAATTCTCAGTATGATTTTATAGCTGGTCTTTATATAATTAATGACTTATTTGAAGTTTAAGGTTTGTGTGACAGATTTATTACCATCCCATAAAAAAAATTTATATGCACGAATACGATTTAAAATTGAGATTTTTGTATATAGAATCAGATTTTGGTTGGATACATATTTATTTTGAAAAATTCTTGAGTTTGAATTGCATTATAATTAGTAGAAACTTGTTCATTTATTTCGAAAAATACCGAAATAATTATCAGGAAATATAAAACAAAAAACAATATAACGATAATGTTTGTTTCCGGAAAACAGAAAACACCTCACCCCTAACAGACTTGAGTAAACTTGATTACAGATATTGTTGACTAAGAATAAAGATTGTCCAGAGTAGGGGTGTACACAGTTCAGGTTGGTTGATTTATCGAAATTTAACAACCAAACTCAATTAAATCGGATTTCAAAATTTCAAATCAACCCGAACCGTTTAAACCTTAAAACCAAACCAATTTGTAATGTTCCGATTTAGATCGGTTTGGATCGGTTAGTCGGTTTATTAAATATATAATAAAAAAAATTAAACAGATGCTCAATTCTCCTATGCATATCATATATTAAATATAATCAGATCAGACTACTCGGTAAAACTAAAACATGTACCGCTAGTATATTAAATATTTCATAATAAATTCTCTAACGCATAGAGGTTAAGAAACTTTACCTTTGGAAACATGGCTGAAGATATATATTTGGTGAACAATAATCATATATTTGCAACACTAATCACTAATTTAGACAGCAGAATATATTTAAAATATATTTGGGGTGCTGGGCTATGCATATATATATATATATGTATAATATTTAAAATATTTTGTTTTTTATTCGGGTTGGTTTGGTTCGGCCCAAAAAAACTAAAACCTGTAACCAACCCAATTAAATCGGATTTATATTTTTTTAAACTAAATACATACCGGATTAAAAAAATTCGGGTTGGTTCGGTCGAAAAGTGATCGGTTCGGGTTGGTTTGGTCGGTTTTACCGAACCGTGTACACCCCTAGTCCAGAGAGCCGGACAGAGGAGGGGCACTCAGCCCGTTAAAAAATTCTTAATCCTTTATAAATTTACTGCATAATCGAATAATAATTTATTTTTTTTTGATAGAATAATAATCGAGTAATACTTGATACAATTATAGCTTTATTATATTAATTATTTTTTTCTAGCTTTAATAATATAATGTAGATAGTGTATTTTTACTCTCCATAACCAATAAAGTATTATTTTTCGTTAGTCCCGCGTTATTAATTTAAACAGGTTTAACTGTACCTGTAACAATTAGCTGCATAATCATTCATCGCCAAAACATGTTTAATATGAAGCAATAGCTTCTATTGTCCTCAGATAATCCATTCAGCATTACAACATAATTAAGCATTAAAAGTTCCAAATAGAGGTGGTAAAACTGAGCTCTTCACTGATGTCATAAGCCTGCCAGCTGTTACTTTCTGCTCCTCGACGATCCTCGATATCCTGCAACTCCCCTAGCATGTCCCAGTTGAAGCTCGTGTTCGCAAACTCTGCAACTCCATTGTCGTCGATCAAAGAAGTTTCAAGCTCTGTCAGACTGCTAGAGGCCTCTCCAGTATCGACATGATCATCTCTTTTTATAATACCTAGCTGTTGAAGAAACTCATTTAGATCAAGCTGAGGTTTCTCGGGATGATCTCCTGATGTAATTTTGGACAATGGCTCCGCGTCTTTTGGACTTATTGTCTGTTTGGGAGTGCTGTTAAAAATTGTTGTGATGTCAGAAAAAGTGCTGGTAAATATGATAAAAAAAAGTGTTGTTAACTGTTTGGTAATTTTTTTGATAGGTACTTATTTTGAGTTTTTCACCTGCTTTTAACAGTACCTTATTAGACAAGGGCGCTGGCTGTTGATGAATGCAGCATCATTTTTCGGGTCACTAGACGAGGAGCTAGACGAAGATGACTGAGACAGCACACCGCTTTTCTTGAGTTCTTGAAGCCTTTGATGAATGACATGAACACTTGGCTGAGCATTCAGGTTCAGAAGCCCACTGGCCGGGAACAAGGTGATGTTGTTATTCGAGGGAAACCATTTGAACTTGTGTGATTTGTTTAAAGGGTTAAAATTAGTTCTCAGATGTGGTAAATTTAAGTAAGCATCCGGTCCATATAACCGTCTAGCCGCTTCATCATAAGCCACGGCTGCTTCTTCAGCTGTCGCGAAAGAACCTAGCCAGAGTCTGGTTCTTTTCTTAGGCTCCCTGATCTCGGCCACCCATTTTCCCCAAGTCCTTTGTCTGACTCCCCGATACTCACAGGTCGCGTTCTGAGGACCGCCTTTGCCTCTCGTCGGGCCTTTCTTCCATGGCTTTAGCGAAACCTTGCGGTTATTTTCCATGATTAAAGTGAGGAGTAGAGAGTGAAGTGGAAGTGGAAGTGAGAGTAGGAGTGAAAGGCGCGGGATATGTATAGAGTGAGTGTAGTTTGGTTTTAAATGTTGTCACGGTTGGAGCTAATTTTCAAGCCATGTGACCGTTACGCCCATCTCGATTTCACAATATTTCATCTTCTAATCAAACAAGAACACAAGCGAAATCTTACTAGTGGAGTAGATGGTTAAGTGAATGCACTATATTAGGTGGTGAGGGGAATGTGAAGCCAGTTGACTTGATGACATGGGCGGAACTAGGAGCGGGTCAACTTATACTAAAATCCCGACTGATCTTGAAAAATTAGTAGAAAACGTAATTTGTAAATCATGATTTGTGGTTAAAATTTGATTTTAAGCCCTGACTAATCTACAAAATTTAAAATTTTATTATTTTAGCGTCGACTATTTTGGAATTCTGGTTCTGTCACGGCTGGTTGAAGGACACATATGATTGTTCTTCCTTTCTTGGATTCTCTCTACTACTGGACTGGAGTGGTTGTGCTGTTAACACACACACACACAAGCAGATTTGGTGAAGAATGTGAGTTAATGATACAAGAGCCAAGCACCTCAAATCAATTTGAAGTTTCACGAGCTCTTCTAACTTCACATGTTTTCCTGTCAGTCACTACCTGAATCCCGGGACTTCCACTTCACACTATACTCCCCCATCACTTCTTTCCCATGAGCTCTCTTCCTCTCACACTGTCTCCCTCCCGTTAGAGAGGAAACTTGGTAAATGAATAATCTCGTCAAATTAATACTATTAATTTTAGATCTCGAATATAATAGAGACCATGTATTAGTAAATCTCTGTAAAGCATATATTATTATAAATTAGACATGTTCAGGATATTTTCACTCTGAACCAAAAATAAAATCCTTTCTACAGATCACCATATGAATTGGGCAAAAGTAAATGCATTCCAACATATTCAATCCATTTTTCTGGATTTTCATAGTAGAACAGCTCAAATCTGAATATATATTTACATATCAGTGTAGAAGTGGATCTCCACTCCACTGACGAGCCTACTCTGATTTAACAAATTGCCATACTCGTTTAAGATATAACAAACTACCAGAACTTCTAAAAGTCAAGAGAAACACTCGTATTTACATAACAAACCCGAAAATAACACCGGGATTTTCCAAAGTTGTGGATCAGATATCCCAGAGTAAATGTAACAGGATAAAGTCCATATTCTACTGATCAAATATTTGATCAACCGTGAGCTAAACTTGTAGAAACCAAAACCAAAATAGTTACACGCAACAGGTATTGAACTTATTAAGAACTGTGAAGACAAAGTTAAACTAGGTTATTTCATACTACTGGAGATGCTTTGCACATATTCCGCCATTTATCTTTCAAGTCTATAGCTGTACGATGTTTCTCAAAAATTTGAGCTCCGAATTCTAAGATTCTCTTCCACGGCATAGTTCTATTGTTATCACTTGCAAATCTCCTTACTCCTTCCTGAAACATTGAAGAAAGCACTAGGTAAAGACTATCTTAGTGGCCAATGGTGAAGAAAAAAGATGCTTCTATGAATAATTAGAGAAAACTGAAAAGGACCTACAAGTTAAACCTTGAAAAATAAATACCCTTGGACTGGAGCATTTATTTGACTTAAAAATAAAATTGTCTCTACATTCATTTGAGGAGGTTATGCATTTATCAATTCATTTACAAATGAGAGCAGAGCTGCAAAACCTTTAAAAAGACTACCAGCTTAGAACATTTCAAGAAGTGCAGTAATGGTGTCAAAATCTAAAATGTTTCAGAATCTTTACAATAGACATGGTTCTGGTTCTGCTTCTGCTAATGAATCTAATACATCCAAGACATTATCTTACCAGATTAGTGGTAAGTCACTCTTTGCAGGTTAATAAGTATTTCTAAGCTATCAATCACTTTCTCACCACCTATGCCAGTCTCCTGTACTCTTATGCAAATTCTGCTAAAGTAGGTATAGTAGTTATCCTTGTTCTATTTGAGATTTTTATACGCTAGTAATTGTTGTTTGATTCGCAGAAAAACGAAAGGTGTCTATGTACATACCTCTCATATATGCTCTCAAATGAATAAATGATATTTACAAATGTACCTGTATCAAATTCTAAGGTAGATAAACTAGGTTTTGCATATTTTGAGCAGCTCTAGATGTTTATACAGCTATGCATTTGTATAGATAGCCTTCTCAAACAGTTGCTAAATATAACAAATTATGCTTATTTAACTTCAATTCTGTAGTAAACAGATTAGGCATTTTTCCACATCACATTGTAAAAGGTTTTGTGCATGCCCCTAAATCATCCGCAGATGTTATGCATATGAACTACTAATAATATGCCAACAATGAAAGAAGGACGACCTAAGCTTTTAACAAGGTTTCTTGTAGCATTCACTGGTTGACTATTCTATTAATATCTCATTATATGCTACGCATGATGTTTAAGCAGCTAATGTTATGTGATAAGTACTAGTGATATGAATACAAGTACACAAAGACCAAAAATGATATTTGGAGCAATGAATTCAGTTTGGCTCCACAGTAGAGGCGTAGAGCACAACATTCAGGCTAGAAGCACCAATATGGCAACACGAGGGCCTTCGGTTAGGGCTGGAACGAATCCGAGTAATTTGAGTTCAAATCCGAATTAGACTCATTAAAAATGATTATGATTCGTATTTGGACAAAAAATGAGCGAATTCGAATCCCACTTTATGATTCGAATTGGATACGAAATCAGATTTTGCCACCCTGATATTCAATCATGTTTATTTAAAGTAGTTCGATTAATGTAAGAGTACTCGAATTCATACTTTTTAAAGGTAGTCAACTCAAATCGGAGGTTACGTATATTATTATGTACAATATATGTTATACGCATATAATATTTATATTAAAATAATACACTACAAAATGATCACATTTTGATTTTAGTAAACAATTATCCGAGTATCTTTAATTTTTTAAATTACCCTAGACAAATTCAAATTCGAGTTAAGCCAAGTCCCATACGAATATTGATATTTGAACACGAGTCGAATCTGAGTAAAATACGAAAATCTTAATTTAAATCCAGACTAAATTGAATGAGCAGCTATAAATTTGATACGAATCTGATCATACCATTATTTGCACATTATTAACTCGATATCACCCCTATCTTTCAATCAGTCTTTCAATCAGTTGGATAATAATGATAATTCTAATTTCTAAAGAAAAGAACACAAACTAAGCTAAAAATTACAAGATGAACACATGACACAATGACGATGATTTCCAGCTCAACCTATCCAAATTAGGTTATTATGTAAGATCTTGCAACTCTATTTTATCATTATAATTATATCAAATTAATTATCGCCAAAACTTATGAGTCGCATTAGCAGCCATAAAGATTGTTACATAAATTAACTTATAAGTTTGGTCCATATTATATATACTTATTATAAATTAAGCCAGAAGAATGAAGGAAGAAGATATAGAAAAAATGCAGAATGAAGGAGAAAATTATTGCAACAATCTGAGGAATATGAAATTCCAAGAGCTTTGTACCAAAATAGGACAAACTGATAGTCACTTAAATAAGGCCTCACCTCCGCCTTGCACCTTAGATATTGAGGCATGTGCCTCTTTAAATTAACCTTGATTAGGGCAAGTGACATGAGGTTAGTTACCTCATTACACCTCTCACCAAGACGCCTTTAACAATTCTCTTTAATAGCAAACCTAACCTCATCATGATGTTCGACTATTATAGCAAGAGACAAGCACAAGTCTCATAGCAAAGCACAAGAAAAGCCATGCATCAGCAAAAAGTTAGATAGTCTAATAAGAAAATACAATTTCAATTCTCGACATATTTTTTTAAGTATGGGGTGAGCTGTGGGGGTGATTAACGAACTCTGGACCTGCTCAAGCAATAGAGCACCTTTGGCAGGCACTACTTGATTCTTTAAATAAAAACATTTATTAGCACATGATCACAAATGTAAGAACTAAGCAATACGAGACTATCAGAACAGCAGGTACCTTTAGTGCCTCTTCCTCGGCATCTGACCATGGGACTTTCTTTCTTCGGTACTGCGGGACTGATGGGTATGGACTGCAAAGTAAAAGCAATAACAACCTTAGCCAATAGTTCTAGCACCACTAAACTTGATAACTATAGAATGGAGACAAATTACCAGACGATCATTCATATAGTCCTGTATGATTATTATAAGGTCAAATTACATCCAGAAATAAATCTTTAGTAAATTTATGTTTGAGAAACATACATGTGTTGTTCTTGCTTCTGGACACCTAAGGAACGCAGCGGCTTTGCAAGTTCACGAGGTAAAACATGGGGTTGATTAGAAACATCTTGCTCCCTATCAGCTCCAGTGCGTGGATCATTCCGGTGGGAAATTTTCAAGTATTTGTCAGAATCGGGAACTTTGCTATCCTTTACAGCTCTTAATGCTATTTTTTGTTCTTCATTATTCGTAACTAGGATCACACCATTTGGCTGCTGTAAAACTTTCTGAAGCTTTTCAACTACAGCAAGTTGTTTACTCCCTCCATGCAATGAATTATAAGCTTTACAGTTTTGGACATCTAGCTCCGGAACCTTCTGCACTTGCTCTTTTGTGGATTGGCAGTACACTGAACTGCCAATCGTTTCTGCATTTTGCTTGTCAGCCATATTTCCTCCACAAGTCACATCTCTTTCCCCTACCCTGCTGCTTAAATCACATGATACTGAGGACTTTTCCCTCATACGCATCATAGATTGCACTTGATTCACTCTGCTCACGACATTCTCAAGGTTGTTTTGTTCAGTGCATTTATCTGAAACCTCAGAGTCTCTTACATGATTCCGATCTCCCCTACCTGAAATATCGGAGTTTCTCAGGCGATTTTTAAATGAGAGCAGAGCATTCTTTGTCAAGGCGTACTGCTTCTTGCTATCCGAGTACTCAGAAACTGCTCGGAAATATGCACAAAAGGGGCAGTAAAACCTCCTTTTTGCATCAAAAGTGGGTGCAAACCCCAAGCATCTTTCATGGACCACTCTTTGGCAGGACCCTGAACTACAAACCAACAGCTGATCACCTAGCTTACACATCATACAAAGTTGTTCCTTTGTTCCATTAACATTTGCCAAGGAATCTTGACTATCTGAATTTTGAGTTTCTAAAAGTATATCCTCTCTTGCAATGCTGTCATCATTTTCATCATGGTCGATGTCATCAGAACTTAAAATTTCTCGTCGATGATTATCATCAACATTCTCAGAAGGCATGTCACCGTGGAAGGATTTTGCCCAAGGTTCGCTATCTAAATTTGACCCATCTCTTCCACTATACAAGACAATTCCTCCAGAAGTATCCTCAACATGTCTATTTTCATGGAAAGAAGCCGAGTCATTACCTTCAATCACCTGCTGGGTACAAAAGGTATCCCACTTACGTTTTGTGGCAGCTTTAACATCGGGATAAGCATTGTACACAATCAATTCCCTGCAAGCAGATACCATCCCTTCATTTGCAGTAGTCAAGTCATTTATGCCCCTCTTCCCAGAAGACAAGTCCCTAACCTTCGGATTCTCGGCAGCATCACAGTTGCTCCCTTCCGGTAGTCTCTTTGTGACACCATCCGAACATTTAAGCAAACCACTCCTTTCCTTCAAGTACGAAGGAAGTAAATGGCTGTCCTTCAAAATCATATCCTTCAGCTACACGTCAACATAAAGACACAAACCACACCATAATCAAAAACCCAACTTTTCAATTACTTCAATTACCTCCTAAAACAACATAAAAGAAATCATCTTGACCTTTCTCAAAGTGCATTTAGGCAAGCCCGTGTCGACATCCAACCTCAGCATCTCCGATTCACTCAACTCATGATTTCGCCCCGAACACTCCTAACATACACAATTAACAACAAAAACACATAACTAAACTATTCCAAGAAAACATCAAAAACCCATATTATGAACAAAAAAATAATCCACCTTACGCAACAATTTCAAAGAACCAAAACCACCAGCGTTACTATCCAATTTCAAAGAATCACCACAGCATTCCCCTTTTCGAGAACCCGGAAAACCCTCCAAAATTCTCAAAAAAGCCGATTCCTTTGCAACATTCCCACCATTATCCACCACATTATCCGGAATCAATTTCATTAAATCTACAACCAACAATCATAATAACAAAAACCCATTTACATAACAACATAAAATTCACATGTAATCCCAAAAACAATACAAATGTGATGTTAAATTGAAGTGGGTGATTAGTAAAAGTGAGATACCAATCAAAAGAGATGAATCTGCGTGATTATAAGCGAGAGTTTCGAGTGCCCATATCCAGGGGAGCCAAGAAGAGGCATTTGGAGATGACGTCATGTGTGAGACGTTGTCTTAGAAGTTGTAACCCTAACCTCATGATGTTTAAGGTTTGATTTATTTATAATTTATAATTTATTATAAAATTATAACTTTTTGTTAAGAATAGACATACAACGGTAAAATGGAAGTTGAATCATATTAATTTCACTAGAAGTTATTTGTATATTTTTTGATTTTTTGATTTATATGTATCATATTTGCTAGCGAGAGAAAGTCGTTTAAAATAACAGTTTTTGTGTGGTGTGATTATGTGCGCAAACACTAAACACCAAAATTTATGTATTTTGAATCATTGAATGGTTCTACTGGTTTACCTTACCTTCTTTAATAATCTTTAATAATGATGGATCCCCTGCGGTTACAATAATTACATCAATCAAAATCCTCCAATTTTATAAATGTTAGTGCTTAGCATTTGCCCATGGGCACACACTAGACAAACCCTTAAAATAATTCGAGAAATTTGGAATTTTTTAAATAAGATTTTCTTTTTTTTTGGACAAAAAATAAGGTTTTCTAGTTAGTATTCAAAGACTCAAAAATCGTTTGAAATGATATAAGGGTTAGGTACCTCTATTTATATTATTTAAACTACCAGTGATTCTTGAAAAACAAGCAACGTTTAACCATTTCAAGACGCAAGTCCATTATATCTGCAAAGGCGTTGTTAAAATGCATACAGATCGAATGATCAAATCCTGTTTAACTCAAAAATTGCCATGTACTGTAGTGGGTTAAATTATAGATGGTGATCCAAAAGGAGGAGACAGAGACCTCGCGAGAAACTCATGCACAACCTGAGCTTGGAGTAATGATGCATCTTCACGGTTTGTATATCTTGAGTGGGATAATTCAGTGGTACTGCAAGCCTGACAAATTTATGGATCCTTGGGGATGAGCCCAGTATCTTGTTGGGGGTAAAATAATAATGGCCTCTTGGGAAATACTCCCTCCGTCCCTATTTATCTGTCCACTTTGGAAGTAAAAATTTGTCCCTATTTATCTGTCCATTTATACTTTCAAAACTAATTTAATGATAGTTTTTCAAATATATCTCCATAATTTCAATTTTCAAGGCTTGACTTATTTAAAATTTGGTTGAATTCATGTTTTCAAGACATAAAGTAGAGGTATTCCACCATTTTCAAGATATTAATTAGAGGTATTTAATGAAAAAGTTTATACAATCAAGTATTTCTTGGTATGTGTTTTTTTTTCCAAAATGGACAAATAAAAAGGGACGGAGGGAGTAGCTGTTAACTGAATTAAATATTTTGATTAGCCATAGATGTTTTCACAAGCGGTTTGAATTAGCGATTTTTTATATAAAAAAAATTGGTCCAATCTAAAAAACTCCTCAAAGTAACTTTTTAAAAATTAGTTTTTTTGAGTCAAAAGCTCTATTTCAATCCGCTAACTATCAAACACTAGCATTATCGGATTGAAATGGTCAAACCTCTAAGTTCCAAACACGACCAAAGTAACATCCTTTCCGTAAAAAAATTAGATAGTAAATTTTTATTTAGAAGAAAAAAAAAATCAAAATAATTCATCAAACTATATTTTATAAGAGTAGTAGAATACGTGTCGGAGCCCCCCGTCCTCCAATGTGAACAATTGAGGAGGACGGAGGTAGTATAATTTTATAACTAATTTTTAAGATTTTTTTGTTCTAAATAATTTTTTTATAATAAAATTACTATGTGTGATTTTAGCAAAAGAATCATTTATATAAATTGGGATGGAGAAAATATATCCAAAAAAAATTATCCACCAGTCGCCAAAATAAAAATGTACAATATTATAATAAGGCGTGCTATCATATAAACTTTACAGTATAATATTAGACATATGAAGAGAAATTTACAGCTCCAACATCATGAACCAAATCTTTTTAATCATCAAGTAAATCACAAATCATCAGAAATTAACTTCTTTTAATTAGTTAGTAAATCATGAGTCGCGAGCAATCATCAAAGAACCTTGCACCCGTAAAGAGGACATTATGGTCCTCTTATACCATATTAATCACAAAAAATATTAGTTTCATTAGCTTTTTTACGTTATTTTATGTTCCAATAGATTTTTTACGTTATTTTTTTACAAGTATTTTATGACTACTATAAAATATAGTTTGATAATATTTTTTTAAACTTTTTTTTTAAATAAAAATTTGACTTTTAAATTTTTATTCAAAAGAAATAAAAATATCGTTATAAAACTATATTTTATTGAAATCTTTAAAACATGCATACAGCCAAAACAGGTGTAAACAACCTGTTGGTAAACAACATTACGACACTTCTGTAACATAGTTTTAGGTGGATTTTCGTGACAACACATGTACGACGAAGTGGGGGTAAAGGATGTTGATGTTCTTAAACAGAGAACAGATTTATCGATAGGTTTTCTGTTGGGAAAATGGTTGTGTTTCTGCGTGCTGGGACTATATATTCGAGGTTTTATAGCTAAATGGGTGAATTGTGAATATGTCACTCGAACCATTAGCATCGATTAGCATTTTTCCAAAACTCGATGATTAATTATGATTTAAGTATTATTCCGTAACTCGCTGGATTGATGAAACACTCAATTATTTTATTAATGGGAAAATAGATTTTTTTGCCACTCAACTTATTGTGTTTTTAGAAACTTGCCACCCAACTATTTGTTTTTTCTTTTTACTCGTTAATGTTAGGTTTGGATTTCTTTTTAGCCACCAGCTTAGGTTCGGATTTGATTACCATCATTATGATAATTTTTTTTGTCACTAAACTTATTGCGTATTTAGAAATTAACCACTCAACTATATTTTTTATTTATTTTACCCACTAATGTTAGTTTCAGTTTTTTTTGTCACTGAAGTTAGGTTCGAATTTGATTATTAACATTATATTAATTTTGTATAGCATTATTAAAATATAGTGGTAGTCTGTAATATTTTGATGATTTCATATATGTTTGTATCTTTGTATATAGTACTTTTTATATCCCTAAAATCGTTTACCTTGGGTGATAAGAATTTTACACGCATATTATGACTTTTAAAAGATGTAGTTCATAAATAAATATTTTTTTTCTTCTGAATAAAATTTCAGCTTTTGAATTTTTACATACACCAAAAATCACAAAAATCAGTTATGAAACTATGTTTTATAATAGTATTAAAATACGTGCTAAGCAGTAGAAAAAACTGTAAACTAATGAGAGAGACATAGAAAGTTGTAATAACATAAAATGATGCATTATAGAGGACAATCATCGTAAATTAAGTTTTCATCTCTATTTATTTATCTTGAAAATTGTAATAAGATAAAGTTATTAAAATTTATGAAGGTAAATTTAAGAGAGATCTTAGACTGAGCTAGTTGATTGAAACTAATTTAATAGCGAAAGATGATGCATCATATCACTCAATTACGCTTTATCTTATCAGGGTGAATTGTTTGAAATTATTGATTTCATATTCATTATATATTGAATTTTTAGAATTCTAATTATGATTTTTCCTAAATTTTTAGAATTCTAATTATGATTTTTCCTAATTTTAAATTTTCATCGGCTCATTTTATATTATTGCTATATATAAAGATATAAGCATAACATCATCAAAATATTATATACTATTACTATGTATAAATGATGCTACAAAAAAATTATCATAATGCTATCCGAATCTAAGTTGGTGGCTAAAACAAAATCCAAACCTAACATTAGTGACTGAAAGGAAAAAAAAAATTAGTTGGGTGGCAAGTTTCTAAAAACATAATAAGTTGAGTGACAAAAAAAATCTATTTTCCCTTAATTAATCATCTGATTAATATGATAATATCTATATAAATTCCTTAAAGAGGTAATTAAATATTTAGAACACATTATTGGAAGAGGTTAATTAAACACTTTATGCATGTATTAATCAAACCAACACTTTATTATCAATTTTGAAATGGAGGGAGTATCTCGTTGAGTTCAATGCAGGTGTCTGAAATACAATTTAGCAAGTTTGTGCAAAACCACTAATTCTGGTTTGCAATCAGCACAAATAAAATTAAAAATAATCGATAATTTTACTGGATGGGAAAATCACAATTTAGAAGAAGTCTAGAAAGCATCAAAAGAACATGTGATCTTTAAGCAAGTAAATAGTAAAAACAAACAGAGTTCAGTACAACTTAGCAAAAAAAAAAAAAAAAAAAAAAAAAAAAGAGAGAGAGAGAGAGAGAGAGAGAGAGAGAGAGAGAGAGAGAGAGAGAGAGAGAGAGTTCAGTACATGACTATGAAACTACTGAAGTGAATATGAGTATTTCAAAAACCACCTCACCGATAATTACTGGTCATGCTCTAAAACAAATTTAGAGTTCAACAGAATTTCCACCCCTAACAGAATGAATACTAATCACAGAAGCTGATACAGAAAGAACAACAAAATTACCTTATGACTGCTTCAAACCTCGACTGTAGAAAGAAAGTTCCAAGATAACGACAAGATTATTTAGGTAAGTTACAACTTACAAGCCCGCCTAAAACCAAGAAAATGCCCTATCTAGCACAAATTTGGGGTTAACCACCAAAAACAAGATCACCACAAGCAAGGTCCTTTCTAATTGTGCTACACAAATTACATATATATGAGTTGTTGCAAAGGCATTCGGGGCTTCCTAATTGCATTCTTTTTAACTCCTTTGGATCAGTCTACATCGAGTCTCTCATGAATAAAACTATTGAAAAAAAAGAAGGAAATGATGGAAACACACTAGATAGGGCTACTTCTAAAATATTTGCTGTTCCGGGCAATATTTCCTAAAATTGTGCCAAAACCTCTTGGTGTTAGCAGATCACTGTAACCCACCTTTCGAGTAAAATTCAACCTTCGCGGCCGTCCATATCAATAAATTATTTAGAAATACTGGAGATAGGTCATAGTACCTTAATTATTAAGTTATCAAGTTCATTCATCCTCCCCACCTTTCCCCTCAATGTTTTTGACCATACATATTTCGACAGAGATGGAATTCAAAACCTCTAACCGTGTAATTTAACTTTTAAGCACGACAATAAGTTAAATCATCCAAATATACTTGTCCGATTCCAAACAACAAAAACCCAAAACTCGTAGTTCATGTACAACCAACTGAATCCACACATATGTATACATAAAATCGACATTCGTCGTAAAATAACAAAAAAAAAACTGATAATTTGAAACCGTGAATATTAATAATACAAAATTCAAAGGACGAAATATCATTTATTTATCCAACAAAACCCTACGAATTATAAAAAGATAATTAAGCGGCGATAATTCTTCTACCTTATTGTAGAAGGAGACGAGAGGAGACGAGAGAGAGCGAGGCGTAGTTGAGGGCGGAGCTGGAGACTAAACACCTCGGCGGTGTGGTGGTAGAGCTGCTCCACCGTGTCCACGAACAGGCAGAGGTTTCTGATCGGAGGAACGTACAGCGTCAGTGGCACCGCCGAGAACGCGACGGCGAAGAACAGCTGAAGCATTTCAATCTCTAAATATAGTAATTCGGTTGTGAAATTGGAAGGAGGATTGGAAATATACGAGGAGCTGATTTCGAGGACGTGTACTATATTTCTGTCGAGGAATCAGTTTGGTCTCCAGAAAGACAAGTCGCCAGATATATATACTAGTAGATATATATATTCGCGGATTCTACTTCTCTCTCGAAGTCAATGTCCCACTAAACAAAGAAAGAGAAACAAAAGAGATAATTACAAGTATTTTATATAAATATTAAATAATAAAATATACCGTTTACTGAGATACGAAAAGGATGCTGTATATACACTTCTTAGGCTAATAAAATAATTTTTTTTTATTTGCGCATTGAAAAGATTTTTGGAAGAAATTAGAGGATTTTATACTTGGAAGTTGCTTTGAAATGAATGGTTTATTGATCTGTTTAGAAAAGGTCAACAGATAAGATAACTGAACAGATAAGATCCAGAACATAAAACGCCCTTCCCAGAGGATAACGTAGGACTGCACTTTAAGCCTCTCGGGCTCTTTAACTTGTATATCATAATCTTAACTAGTAAATTACAAAGATTGTTGCAACTATGAGGTTACATCTTGCAGTGAATATATACGACCTATACATTTACAATAACGCATTAGGATGAAGTCATACATAAAAGCAATCTTTGGCACACTAGGCGCAGATCTGAAGAAGCGTCTGATGAAGAAATGCTTAGGAGTAAACTTCTTGCTTCTAATAACCCTGGCGATACACTTTGGACAACCATATCATCACTTGCCATGAGAGCTGTCATTAACTTTGCGCCAGCCATCCTTTCCTGATATTTCAAAAAATTAAATTAGAAATCATTTGCGAGTAGGCCCTTGTTACAATCACAATGTTGCAGAACAAACTCAATTGAATCCTAACAGATGAATCGATTTGAGGTGATGACAATCCACCACTAATGTCTTATTTTCTGCAGCCATTAATTGCAATGAAAGCAATTACAAATTACACATCAAAGTATTGAGGCTAATAATGAATATCCGTAACCACACTTTACTAAAGCATAATAAATACAATCACCGTCTCTTTAAGTATGTCTGGACATACAAAATATTCCACAAAGATGCTTAACAGAGTTGTTAGTGCAAGACAAATGTTTGCTGGAATATGAATGACCATCAGGGTCCTTGCTATGCATGCGAAATCTATTTACATCCATTAGGGACGGGACACGTATCAAATAAGTTGTTATAGAAGTTCATTCAAGGTCAAGTAATTAATAGTGTATGACTGTATGTATACTTATTTAGACAACTAGAGCAAATCTTGAGTATGGGTACCTACACGGAGAATCTAACATACCTATACCATGATAACACAACACGTATGAAAGATGTATAGATAATTGAACTGGATACATGCACGGAATGCTGACTATGAATCATAAAAACCAAAGAGAAAGAACAAGTAACAGCACGCATAGTCAGATTTTTATAAAGATGCACACAAAAAGACCTTAAACAGGTAGATAATTTTGTTCAGGGAGTTGCCAAGCACCTTATAAGTTATAAGAAAATGCTTGGTAGTTGATTGAAGTTAAAAATCATTGAAGGGAATTAAAAAATTGAAATATAAAGTGCCAATTTGTTAGGAGGCTCCCCATTATAGTTTTACAGATAAGGAAATTGGGCAATAGATTTAAAATGTTAATTGCTCCACCCTCATATATCACTTAATATTCACCGTGTATGTCAGTATGAGTACCAATGATGTTTACAGGCAGTTATATGTGTCATGTGTGACATATTCTACATGCACATGTTGCTATAGGTACTACCAAGCTTCGTAGAAAGTACAAGTAAACAATATTGACACAATCCGCAAAGAAAATAACTTCAAGAGTTTCTAGTGCTGTCTATTAACTTAATACCTTTTCTGATCCTTCTCGCAGTGATGTTACAGCTACTTTCAAAAGATCATTTGAATATGGAATTATGACAGATTTTAAATGGTACACGGCTGAGAAGAGAATCTGAATGCATGCAGACCTGATTTCTGAGTTACTCCTCGCCTACAGACAATATTAAGAATTTAGAGAGTTTGAGAGGCAGCATATTAGCTTTTGTCACCAGCATTACAACTCTTCATGATTGAAACTCATAACTACATACCTCAACAAATTTTATAATTGGTGGCAGAATTATTTGAGCATAAGATTTCTTTCCTGAGTTTGAAATCTTTTGACAAGCACTGATGAGGACATTAGCCATGCACAAACGAAATGAGTGAGCCAGTGTTGCCTCTAACATTCTTCTTTTCACAATCACTTTTGCGGAAGAAATATGTTCATTTGTATCGCATGTTAATTGATGAATCACATATGTGTGAACGGCAATTCTACTAGCAGCTTTTTCTACATGTAAGACTAAGGTCAGCAATGCACCCACATATATGTTTTTTATAGACAAAGTTCGTAACTACATAAAAAGGCAGCAACCTGATGAAGTGGCGTTTCCAGTGACTTTAATATCATCCACACTTGATGTCCTTGATGATTTTGGATTTTGTAGTTCAGTGCAAACCATCAAGGCCAGACAATCAATGCAACCATGTTGTGCTTTTGAAACTGAGTGATGAAACAATTCCATTATTAGGAATCCAAAAATGAGCGTGCAAATCAAAATTCTGGGAAAATGAACTTGCCTTCATCTCCATCAGTTGAAGGCCATAAAAGGACAGTCTCTATCACTTCTCTAATTTTCAGCAAGGCAGGATGCCAAATCGAAAACTTGCCCCTAGCCTAACCATATTAAAACAACATGTTTAACTGCTGATCTATGATGAAAAACTACAAATCATATCGAGATCAAATTTAATTATATTGCAGTCTATAGCAAAGACAACGACAACTGAAGAATATGGTTATATTACCAACATATGTATACAATAAATTTATTATTTTTACCACAAGCGATGTGCAGATCGCAAATAGACAAGCCTTTATAGTCAGAACATCATTAGAACTTGCAGCGTCTTCCAGTTGAGTAGAAATTATAGGATAGAGTACCTGCAGAATCACAGGCTTCTATATTGAAACAAATAAAAATCTAGTCTAGGGTATTCCTATCAAAAACACAAAATCGAAATTTATAGCACAATCAGAGTGCCGCCAGAAAGAAACTCAAATATTAGCCAATTATGTTTACTAAGTTGCAGCTGTTTCTTGGTATATTGGAATGCTACTTTAAGATCAACCAATAATCACAGAATAAGGAAAATTGAAATATAAGAATACTTTAATTTTAATACCCGAACTAGAGTAAATCTTTGTTAAAAAGGGTGATGTTCTAGAATTAGGAAAACAACAAATTTGACTTTCAGCTGACTGATAAAAGTAAGTGGTAGGCATAAGACATTTTTAGTTAACTAAGACGTAGTTGCTATAAAGTAGAGTCTATCTATACCTTCTCAGATAGTAATGACCCTTTGAAAGCTGCTTAACATGAATACTTTTATATAACATCAGCAACGCTTAAACTAACAGGATATCTAGATTTCATAAACTTGTTATATCTAAAATATTTTTGAGAACTTATGAATGTGAAATCCAACTACAGATTACAACAAAGACACTGTAATGAAATAAAATATAGCAGACTGGCAGAGATCAACGAAGAAATATAAATGTATATATAAAACTGGACTACTGGGGATAATTTGGTTTGACATATTTCAAGTTTGCCTTTGTACCAGTGAAACAAAAAAGCGATATGGATCTGGGTATACGAATATCAAATCCAGACATGCCAGTACACCTAGCATTCCAATCCAAAATTAAATCAGAGCCTCTGTTCAACTTGTGTCTTGGCCTCTTGGGAGAAAGAAACACTGATATCTGATACGCACCAAGGCATGTTGGGATTTGAAAAAGAAAAGGGAAGAAAGAACTAATGCAATACTGACCTAATTTGGTTGAAATTGGAATCGTAAGAAATTAGTGATATTTTGTTTTATAAAAGCATGGGCGACCACACGCCCAATTCCAGTTCTTTATCCATATTCAATAATCCTTTTTCTTTAATTGGGAATCCTGTGTTTGGACCTGTACCCATGTTTGCATAATTCCAGGTAATGTACCTTGCTATCCAACTTAGCATGCCTCTGAAACATAATCTCATTTCATTTGGGACATTCTCGCTGTCATTCATAAGAATAAAAAACAAAAATAATCTTCAAAACTATACATTTATAACTAAACACCACTCAGAAATTCAATATAAACCATCGCGAGATCTCATGTACCAGGGAAAAAGAAGGATGAAATATTTTATGCAGTTCACTAACAAGATAAAGGTACCATCAAAAAAATCAAATTCTGTTTTTTTGCTCTTCTCATGCAGGATATAGCTTAAAACATTTACCGACTGAATCTTAATACTAATAAAGAACATATATTCACCACTTTTTATTGCTATCTCTAAGTTTAGCCGTCCTTTCATCTTTCCATGTGTGTACTAAAATCGATTTAAGGCATGAGGAGCACTTAAAAAAAATAGGTCAATGTCCACATGGAGGAATTTTAACAACTATATCAGCCAAGCATAAATATTTTCTTAAAGAACTGGAACAGTATTTTACATGGTGATGTATACGGCCACAGAGTTCAGCTGCAAGTTTTCGAACATCTTCATATTCAAGCCTGTCAAATGCCCTGCAAAAAGGGAAAATATAATAGAATCTTGGTCTAGTATGGAAGTCTATCAATACGAATACTTAATATTTAACCTGTTCAGGAGGAGTGATGCAACACAATCGGTATCACTGCTGTTGAAATATCTATAATCTGGAGGGAAACAACCAAACATGGAAGTAAGATGCACAATTGTCAAAGACTACATTCCCATAACTATAATCAAAAAACCTCTAAGGTCAGATTGTGAGTACTCATAAGTTATAAAGCAAATATATGAAAGAGTGTACCTAAAATGAAATATATTGAGTCAATAAAGGGCATTTAATGAAGACAGACAATGTGAATTGTAAAGACATTCATATATGAACAAGACCAAGCCAAAGCATAACGATGATAATTTGTGGATGGGAGAATAGAACAATCAGATTGAGAAATAAATAGCGAGGAAAAAAAAAAATGAGAAACAATCAGAAAACGATTATTTTTTATCCTTTTCCTTCTTTAACTATTCTTATATTTCTTAACCTTAATTATGAGGATGGACACTAAGAAAAAACAATTATGAAGATGGGCAACCATCACTCAAGCTTTCTGCGTGACAGGATGGGAACCAGATTGTCATGGGCACCCAGGCCCCAGCACACAAGCTATGATTCCAATTCGTTACTTGTTCAATCCTTTTTCCCATCATAGATCACATACTTCATGATCAATGAATTTAAAATTGATATAGAAATTTAAGAATGACATGACACTCCTGACAAAAAAATAAATTGACAAAACACTATGAGACGGGAAATTCAACCGCATAGTACCAGAAATAAATGGTACCTGAATTACCTACCACTATTTCCCAAAGTTGACCCCCAACTCCAAAATCAACAAGTAGAGATTCAAAAGAGAAATCAACAATTTTCATCTGCTTCTTCTATAGAAGCAGTAAATGCAATCCAACAAACTAGAATTCTTCACAAAATATTCGCAGAACAGGTCCCAATGTTTCAACTTCAATAACACCAGTTGTACATCACAGCTTATACTCTTAACAAATCTGATCGTTCTGTCTTTATTAAGAAAATGGTGCGCGATATAAATGGTAAAGAAGAATATAGGAAAGAGGATCTAAAACAGTGTCAAGTTGAAGTGGGCTGTGTTTTGATGTCAACATCTTAGTTGAAGTAAGAGATTAGGGACTTAGGGTTAATAAACACGAAATTCAAAGGAATAGAAACCATTATTAAAGTTCAGGATTTAGGAGCAGGTTTCATATCTTATATATAGACACTTCCTAACATATAATGTTGGGACAACATAAAGCTTCTTCCTCGAGCATTTGGACATATGATACATATGGTAGTGAAAATGTTATAACAACAATGGATTAAACGCATTATGTTCAAATAAACCATTTTGGAAGGAAGTGCTAAGAAAACATTGTGGCTATGTGCTCATCCTTGAGATATGGATCAACTTGGAGGACTTGACAATATTAGACAGGGTTTAAAGTGATTACCACAATGTGATGTGTACAGTCAAAGCATTGTACAAAAATCTCTAAAGTCGGCCTAACTAAGACAACTGATGTAATGTTGGCAGTATAGAAATTGTGCCGTATCAATCATTTACTGAAGTGGCAAAAAAATGAGAAATTAAGCTCTATTTAACTGATTATTAAATGATCTGCCTAAATTTATTGCACACGCGAAAAGTTACTTTGATGTCACAACAGAAAATAAAAATGAAATTCATGCAAAATCAGAATCAATGATGATTCTGTTATAATATTTTATTATTCTTGGATTTACAATATTTAGAGTGGTATATTTCCAGATTTCTACAAATGGCAGACAACAAGAGAGGACATCATCAATAAGTTACCAATAAAATTAAGATGTAGAATTCTTTCATTTTTTTAAAATCAACAACGGATCTGTTTGTTATAATAGCTTATACATGGGACAACACAAAAAATTGGAAAGTATAACAGGCATAAACAAAAGGTACTATTGATATATCAAATTGAATAGTTTTATTGGTCACTCCACCCACAATAGATCTTACAGAAGATAAATATGATCTGAGGCCAACTGGTATACCTTGCATCATGATCCTTTCAACAAGTTCACCATATACAGAAGAAGCTTGGAGATCATCAAAAACTCTAAGTGGAAGCAGTCTGATTATAAGCAATGGGCAAAGGTGATCAAAGAGAGAATGCTGCAGTCCCCCAGAATCCTCTCCTTCAAGGGTCCTGATCTCTCATTACAAAAACAAGTTGCCCATCAATAAAGGTAATGCAGAGAAAAACGTGGGATAGCTTAACCCCAAAATTACATACTTGTCAATAAAACATATAAATTTAAGCAAAAGATCAATTAGCAGCAGCAATTTGTGTAAAGAAAAAACCACATGCATTTAATAGAAGAAGCAATGTTTAAGACAGTTCCTTTTGTCATGGATCAGAAAAGAAAACAAAGATATCACCAGTGCAAACCCATGCAATAACTTATGCTGAATGGAAACAATTAAACTAAAATAGAAAAAATTGAAAGAAAAACAATATAAGTCTTCCTGACTTGCAGCCATTTAAGCCAGCAAATGAAGACCTCCAAAATGTTTTTACTTGTCAGTTGCCAACCACACTCTTCAGTGTTGCCATCATACCTGTTTCATACTTGACAAAACATGTATGTGGAGATGGTATCCGAGAGGAATTCTAGATTATGAACTAGATATTTCACCCTCCAGTAGTAGAGTCTAAGAAGTAATTTGACGCCTCAAGACAACTTGCTTTAATTTGTTCTTTTAATTTACTGAGTTTCATACATAATTAATCTCATGATTTATTAGTATTAAAACAAGTTAGAAAGTACAAAAATAAGGATATATATATTCTAATTGTAGAACTTTCTACACCAAGTCCTAGCATCTGCGTTTCAATTTTGGATTTGTATCCAAGTATTCATGTACTCTCAGACTTTAGAATTTGACACTCATATTGCACCACAACCCGAGTCCGGATAACATGCATATCTAGTCTACAATCTTGTGCGAGGAAAATATAGAGTAGGGCCGGGATTAGAAGATATTACAAAAAAAGTGGCAAGTCAGTTATAATCAAAGTGCACGTGATCTAACCCATAGTATTTATCTATACACACGAGAGCGAGTTCCGATTTTCAAGGCATCTGCCATTTCTCCCACCCCCTGAGGCTATGCAATTTTGTTTATGACAACAATTCAATTCATACATCTAATAACTGTTACTGGGAATATTGATTACTAGTAGGTGTAGGGGAACTACCCATGCGATAGTTTAAAATGTATTTTAACCAACAACTAGAGTCAAGTTAGGATCAGAGGTTTCGATGAGAGAAGTTGTCACCATTAACAGTGCAAGATAAAGTGAAGTATAGTGACCTGCCTTCAGTTCCTACTGTCCCAAAGTAGCATTTTCACCAACTCACCGGCAGATACACCACGATAACAAAACAAACAGTTACATGTATTCATAAATTAAAACTCATGCTTGCCTGCTTCATCAACTTAAAAGAACTTGAAACTACAGATAGTCAGTACTTATGTACACAATCTATATGCAAAGCAAAGGTGCTATACACCACTTGCATACAATCTAACAAAAAGCGGACAGGTGACTTTCTTCAACAAATGCTAATCGTAAAAATGAAATTCCAGAAAAGAAACTAATAATTAAGTTATTTTGAACAAAAGATGCAATGGACCTCACCCTTTCACTTCTCTTGCATGTGATATAAGTCGTTGAAAGACTACATCTGCAGCATCAGCCAAATTTTCACTTATACAGCTAAGAAACCTTACAATAGTCACATTTGATGGCTCTTTCAACATCTTGTCTACAAATGGTCCAACCAGAAGGTTCCAGTCCTCCACCTGTGATGTTCAAAAAATATTATAGTGAATACAAGTGCACAGTAACATCACAACAAACATGATGGTGCAGGAAACAAAAGGAATAGTAGCAAAAGGCCAAAAGATATATATTTGGTGCTTATGTGTTGCAGATAAATAATCAAATAGCTCATGTTATTAAGTGAAGAAAGATCTATGACATCGTGCAAGACATGCCGCACGTAGACATGCTGGCATAAACGATTCGATATTTTAAATACACTTGCTCACTGGTCAAAACAGATAAATGACTAAATATCTGGACACATGCAAATAGTGTCATGAGCTTTACTAAGGAGGTCAGGCAAATGAGCAGTATCAAAGTCTATAAGAAAGGCACATTAATATCAAAAAGCTGGCCTTAGATAATACAGTATGATCAAGCTTACAGTTTTTGACCACTCGGGGATTAGCTTGAGCAGCCTATCAGTATCCAACTTCGATCCATCTGCGATTTAACATAAGTGAACAAATTTTGAGAAACATACAAGAACAATGAGCTTGTCAACTTGTATATGTGTCAAATAGAAGACCACACATGGACAAAGACATTGGTTTATATGAAAAATGGCACACTAGTAACTTCCGATACAAAAACTTCTCGCCGTTAACACTTCTTGAATTCATCAAAACATGTACCCAATATAGAATTCCAGTGTTATTTTTTTGTTAACGTGCAGGGGAGACAACGATGCAGCACAATATAAAACCTAAAAGTATATTAGCCAGTCATCTTACTGTACTACCCTGGGAAGATGCAAAAAATATCACTTAAAACATTAATGGCACTAATCTAGACAGTAGAATTAAAGTACTGGTTCTCTTTATCCCAACAAGTCATCATCTTGTTCCAAAGCAGAAGGCAAGGTAGTTTACATAATGAGATAACATGAAACTATATGAGGTCGCGATAGTTTACATTATATATCTAGCTATTGTTGAAGAGTTGGTGGATTCTCAATTAGTGAACTTGAATTAATAAGATGGCAAAAATACTATGAAATAATAAACATACACTACTCTTGTTCAGACAAAGACACACCTTGTTTAATATCACTACGAGTGTCTGAATGATCCAGGCCCTCACTCAAGTTGCTGTAAAAAAGGGGGGGATGGTCATGATCAGCATAACATGTACCAAGTAAAAAACAAACAATTAAAAGGAATCTACTTATTTCAAAAGGACAGATGACCTTGACCAACCTTGCCTGAAAGCAATCAGTTACGAGGTACCCTAATCAGATTAATATCATCTTAACTGCTTTTTGCTATCACTTTGTTCTTGCCATAGTTTTCAATATTTACAAAAACGATAACTGAACATCTTTCGTGGTTTCTAACATCATCCTGGTGTAATAAATCAATTTTGTGAGCCAGTAATGATAATTCTATTCTTAAACATTAATTACCCCTCCCACAAGAGTAAGAACTGTAAGACATGAAAATTAAGCATTTTCAGCTCCACGAGTATTAGCCACTATGTTAATGGCATATGAGAAACAAAATCCTTTATGGTCATTGAGGAATCTTGAGACTTTTACACAAGGCATAAGAAGGCAATTTATGATTACCAAAGTACCTAAGACAGTCAAGCAGGCAACTTATAACATCAAATCTTTTATTGTGATTCTTTAGCACTGTGAGAATTGTACTACAAGCAGATGACTGGACTCCTTTATCCGAATAAACAAGATGAACCAAAGGCGGCAAGACTATCAAAGGGTCTGCAAAAAGAAGCAAAAAACATAATATATTATTAAACACCAAGGACAAGAATAAAAGGCATCAGTTTGTGGAGGAAAGATAAAATGGTTCTTTTAAAATGCCATAATGCAGTGCAAGGCCTCAAGGTGCATTCCCATATTATACACAGATGATAACTAGCATTAATGTAAAACAAGTCAAAATTTGTCAATAGCCTGTTTAAAAATTTCTTTAACCATCAAAAGTTCCAGATACATATTGAATATCAGAATTCCGAATTATTCAGCTAATATGTATATAACATACCAATCAACGGGAGAAGCTTAGATGCTTGTGTGCTAATCACCAAGTCATCATCCCTGAGGCACTGTAGCAAGTGGTCTGATACATCTTGCCTGTGATATTAATTGAAAAATATGAGCAGTGGACATACCACCAGTCAAAAATGGATAGGAAGAATAAGATCAGCTAACAATTGTTCAAAGCATATGCAAACCATGGTAAATGTGACAAGTCATCTACTGAATCGAATGACATGTGGACGAGTTGAGATATAACAGTTAAAGCGTTCTTCCTTTGCAAGAAAGTACCAGCGGCAAGGCGCTCTAAAACGTCTTTTAGGCAATTTCCGTTTGAGCTTCTGTCACATCATGTTCTGTATCAGAGTTCTCCAAAGGTATTGGCATGGAACCATGCGCAACTAAAAAAAAATACTTACAGTAAGCAGAATTCTGCAATGATTGTGGCAGCAGCTTTTGATGCACCATCTTCCCCATCTAAAAGATGCAGAAGGGATGGCACGATAGCATCTATGTGTCTTGTGTCAGGAAGACAGCTTGCAGCCGGTGAAGAATTTGTTCCAAACAGGACTGATTTGATGAGGAACATGGCGCCGTCAACCACATCTTCATCAGCAGAGTGAAGCTTTATAATACAAGGCATTAGTGGAATACCATAAAAAATTAGTACAATATATTATATTTAATAATGTTAGTATTTTATTACTAGAGGCTTCTGTGTATGGCCTATACTCATCAACAGCAGCTAACTATTAATTGCATGTCAAAAAGTAAGTTGACTACCCTTCCTCCACTATTAGATTCCTTTGCCTGACATTAAGCTCTCTCATCCCTTGCTTTCTGCCATGCTAAGCTCTGTTCTACCTCTGCTCTCTCAGATATATAATTTTATATATAAGCTACAAGATCTATCTGTTTCTGACAGTTTACAAAAAAACTATCAAGATATATACTTGCTCCCATCATTGTTTCATTATATCAGTGCAGCAGTAAATATCAAATTTTGAATTTAACTGTATCCTGATAACTAAAAAAAATATGTACTCATTTCACTGCAGCCAGTGCCTCCTAAAGATTGCTTAATCATTTACAGCCAAGTACATAACCATCCAATAGATTGGTGCTTGATTTGTAATCCTTTCTCACCAAGTAACCCCATAGCCACACCCTGCCCTTCATCTTCATCATTCATCTGGAAATGGTATTATGACTCTTTATATTTTTAGAGAGGATTTTGAAATGACTAGGGTCACGAACATAAAGTCATAACTGGCGCCACTCTCTATAAGATGGGAGGAAAGATCTTGAAAGTCATATTTTTCTCATCACTAATACTGAATTATTCTTCATTTTTGTGGCCTGGCATGCTCCCAAGTATGAAGGAGCTAATAACAGTAAATCTTTTCATTAAAATAAATCTCAACTCTCTACCTGTGATACAAGAAGACCACACATCTTAAGTCCATATTCTGACATGGCACTTTCAAATTGTCTGCCATTGCAACGCCCCAGTAGAAGTAAGAGGCAACTCAGAAAAAAGTTTAAGGTCTCTGTTCCACTGTCTTTGTTATCTTTAAGCTCATCATTATCTGCATAAAACTAAATACAAATCTTCTCAGGATATACACCACATACAAATAACATCAAAAAATATAACAGACCGTCCAACACACAAATCAAGACAATAGGATAGGGCATACAGCAGATGTAACCACAAAACACATTTCTGTACATGTAACGACTAGTGTACAATCAGAGCCTGAAATTACAGAGGAATTTAACATTCATCAAACATTTCCGCATTCTTATTCATAAACTCAGCCGCATGACAGAATATAACGACGTTTATTCACAATATCATCTGTCGTTGCATTTGAAGAATTTTATTTTAGAAGTGTGTTTGATATAGCTTCATAACATATTCTAACTTGCAATATCGATTATAGCTTCTGATGTTGTAACTAAGTCTTATCCTGTTTCATTGGCAAGCCCGGAAAAGTTTATTACTAATAAAAGAAAGTTTAGCAGGAACAACTTTCCAAAACAATAACAAAATAAATTTTAGCTGTTCTAATATTACTGTGGTCAAAAAATAATGCTCATCTCCAGCATCAAACTTAACAATTACACCTGCCCCAATAACACACTTTGTCATTAAAAGAGTTAATCTACTGGCCATAACTTTATGTGACTTCAACCTGAATGCCTGATATGAAGTGGTCCAACAATTCTTTATAGTTTTGAGAGAAGCTGTGATCTTCCAAATGCAAGAGGACACTACAATGTTTCCAGCAAGAAGAGAAAAGCAATGCACCAGCCTTGACCATTTGCTGATCTGTCATTCATATTCCATGTTAGGTGGAAAATCACAAACTATTTTCACAAAATATGACCTACAATGGCAAATTATGTTATGAGAGGCTGGTAATATCACCTTTGTCCGCTCGGAAGCAACTATAATGATGTTTCGTTCTTTGTAACCAATTTGATAACCTATCCAGTCCTTTTGCATGCAAATATCGGCTTTTCCTGCTCCACTATAACACACATGACAATTACTAACTTCAAAGTGAATATAAAGCAATTCTAAGACATTTTTAGCTAACTACTTAGACACCACACATTATACATGAACAGCGACCACCAAACCAGAGTCAAAATAAACATTGAAGAGAATATTTATGATATCGAGGAAAAATGAATCGAAAAGAGAAACTATTTCAGAATACCATGATCCCCATTGTTAGTGTTTAAGGTTTGACAAAAAAAGAAAAACTACAGAAGAAATAAGACAGATAATGACAAATATTACCCCAAGCCGCCAAACGATAGTTTTATACATTAAAAAGAACTAGAACTCCCAAAACTTATCAACTAACTATTACAATAAAATAGCATCTAACAAACTAGTCAACAAAATTAAAAAAATATTCAAATAATTTTTGTTTATTTCAACACATTATACACAAGAAATGAATATACATTTCACAGAGATATAAAGTACATAGATGTGCATGCTTTACTAAATAGGCAGCGATATTAGTTATTGAATAGGCCATATTGTAGTTTAGATGTATCAAAACAAAAAGGGTGCTCCATAAAAAATTTCCAGACAGTGTTGCATAAAATAGAGGGGTTTTGGCCGATCTTATTTTCTAAAAGTGAGTACTTATTTCCCAAAAAACAGATGTCCGTTACTTTTCTGGAAATAAGTACTTCCTTCTATAAAATTCTGGTTAGCCAGACACCCTTATCACAATTAAAGCTTAATAACAAAAAGAATTATAAATTCTCCATTCAGATTCAAATGCCTCTTAGACCTAACGTGACATCGAGTGTACATGAAAGCGTTTAGGAGAGGTTAAAAACATACAGCACTGAGTTTTTGGACAAGAACGATAACTTCGTCTAAAAGATCCCAAAGCAACAATCCTATCTCAGTGCTGCTAGAGGATTCTCGAGATATACTGGCTGGTTTCACATTCTTCAGATTACTAGCACCAGACCGTCCCAAAGTTAACTTATTAGGCAATTCACGGTTAACAGATTTTCCCTTATTTTCTGAGAAATCAGAAAGCACGCTCTTTCTTGTCAGTGCTATAGTGAGAGCAATAACACAGTCAGCAGCAGCCACAGATAGTCGAGTTGGCAACTCAAATCCACCCTGAGAAATGCTAAAACAAATAACATGAGATCAGGATCAATAAGGATAACAATCATTTTGTTCTTGCAGGTACTCTAGTCAACTGAAGAGAGATGTATTAAGAGAATTAAGAAATTTATTATTTTTGGTATATCTCAAATTAGCCATTAGTTGTACTAGACTATTTGTAATGAGTGATCATCAGCTGCAAAAGTCAGTCATGAACATACATTCACTTTAAATTTTTCCAAAAAACGTTTCCAGAAGACAGAACCAGTGATCATCTCTGACTGCTTATCTATTTTAATGAGTGGATGAACCCCAAATTATCACTATTAAGTGATTAAAACAGGAGCATTCGATGACTATTTAGGTGATCAACAGCAATAAATTCATGAAATCAGGCAATGGAGAAAATGAATATGGAATCGGCTTACTACCAAAACTCACAAGTTAAGCAAGCCATAAAGTTATGTTTGCGTTTAAAGAGGATTAACCCTTTAGGGGTTAAACACAGATTCAATGACACTCCTTATTAATTTAGTTTAGTCAAGCCTTGACTCGTATCTTGGAAAACTTAAGTACCAATAAATGAATAAATAAGTAATGGACTACACATACCTTCCACTGCACAGAATTATAAGATGTTTAACGCATGGAGAAAGGATCCTCAGCAAACTATCATACTTCTCAGTTCCTGCATAAAGAAAGAAAATCTGTACTAAATGCTCATCACAATGTATTAGGTTAATCATTAATGAGGAGGTCGAGTTTCATACATAAAAATTAAAGGATTAAGTATCCAAAGCCTAAAGTTGCGGATACAAACAGAAAGGTATCCAAACGTATATTAGTTTTGATTTACCTAGGCAAATTATAATTGGTGTGGCCAAAAGCAAGATGACATCCTTTATCTCACAAGGGGTCTTCCAAGTAAACCCTAAAGTCAGCAGTATGGGTAAACATTCTAGAGTGCTTTATAGTGCACCTTGGTGAACCATGAGTTTCAGTTATAGCACAAGAATAAGAGTTCAGAAATTGCTTTTGTCTGTTACCAGAGTGTTTAAAATAAAATACTAACAGAAAAAAAAAATAGAGAGTTTCATTACTTCCATAGAAAAATTATTAGGGAAGCTTTCTACTGAGTCTGCTGCTTTCAATGTGGGAGAGGCCAGATGGAGGAAACTCTGTTACTTGATCATCAATAACATTCAATTAATATTTGAAGGGGCTCTATTTGTTCTCAGAAGTAAAAAAATAAGGAAAAATTGGCTTAAAGAAAGGATCATCAATGTCAGATGTTTCAAATATGAGAAAACTACAAATCCCGTCTATCCTTTTTAATATGGGGCCAACAAAGAAGCGTACGAGATCAATTGCCTTTGAATTCTTTATGATACATCATGATAACAGATGTCCAGATCAGAACCAATAACTGCATAAAAAGCTGCTAAAATCATTTCATTAACCGCAACTCTCTGCTACCCACCCCTGCCAGAAGGCAGAAGCACCGACTCATGCATAAAAAGTATTATCAATTTATAACACCTGCAAACTTGTTTGTTCCAAGTTCTATTGTTACAACAGAGTGTGAGTCCCCTTGATTTATAGACACCAAAACAGATCATTCAACCAATTAGAGAGAAATAAATTCTTTGTGGAATTTGCCAACTGGACTAGCACGATCAACATTTTCCATCACAGTCCAGCTAGTCGAGTTTATTCTACAATCTACTTGGCATATAAACTGGTAAACACTATAAACATCATATTGAAATGAGCACGCTGCAAGTTTACCCACCACTTGTTGAAAGCTTTTCTTTCAAGATATCATCTTCTAGAAGACCACGTGTAAGAATGCACCAACCCAACGCAATGTAATGGTCGTCTTTCCTCAACAATATAGTAGAGAAGTTTGTGGCTAAAGATTCAAAGATGGCACTGTCTTGAAATAGCCAATCAAGAAGTATCATTGTTTGATTGCGTCGTTTTATATCTTTGCATTTCAGTGACTGTAATTAACAAATGGGTTTACAAGAGAAATATTACGGAACATGAATTTACGATGCTTATCTATATTTCTCAAAAAATATACAGATGAGTGTGTACTAAAAATATACGAAGGAAAAAAAAATCATGTAAATAATGCTATCAGCACACGGAAGCTTCAAAGGCTAGTAATAAGCAAGCATGGTAATTGTTGGAACATCAAAATTCAAAATCAGTGCTTGTATCTTTCTTAGTTCTACGCATCAACATCCTCATTCATTACAAGGCATGTTCGCATTACTTAAGGTAGTAGTACTTGGTATTTGGATTCTCATAGGCAAATTACAATTATGGGGCTCAATGTGGACTAACAAGTTAAGAGTATTGGAAAACAATATGTAAGTTAGGTAATCTCAATCGTGAACCACCCAACATGTAACAACTATCAATCAAATAAGAGAAGGCGCAACTTGCAAGTTTGATACAATTTGAGTATATGCTTATAAATTTCTCTTTAATATAACAAATTAAAAAAGGAGAAGGCCATGATTTACATGCTTGAATAAAAACAAGGAATGAGAGATCTCCATCAACAAGGATATTCTCTCACACATGTATGAGCAATTTTAGCTGGATAAGAAAACAGTACAATGTGTTGTGGATGAAATGGTCCCGAGTACACATAAAATAAAGCTAAATGATCAAAATGGCTCAACACATATATTAATAAATTAAAAACAAGCTGAAAACTAGAAACCACATAAACTAGCTAATACTCATACATACATGTTCAATAATGGGAACCAAAACATGATCCAAAGAGAACTCCCCTTGAGCCGAATCCCTAACATACTTGTACAATATCCACAACGAGTCCTCCAACGAAACTGCAAACACATTAAAACAAACCGTCAAATTCAATTTCACAAAAACTAACAACATATAGACGGCAAAACTACATAAATTACAATATCATCGAGATTACTAAACCATTCAGTAACAAGTCATCCACGTGTTATGGTTGATACATAAACGAAGTTAGTATATCGCAACCGAGACCGGACACGTGAAATATACAAAGTAATCGAGATTACTGATCAATCAACAAGTCATAACACATGTATAGTGTAATTGTGCATAAAATTTGAGAGTGAATAGAGATTAAGAGAGTGAGGTTGACCGGCTTGGAGTGTGTTTTTGGGAGAATAATCGAGGCGAGAGATGGAGTCCGAGAGCTTCTTGGTGCGAGTCCCGAGGAGAGTGGCCATGACTCGGCCCATAGTTGCTGCAACCATTGAATTAGACTCTGATGATGATGAAGATGATATGATTGACATGTTGATGCTTTCTTCCAAGTCCATTTGTTAAACCCTAATTTATGACTTAACCAGAGTTTCCATTGTTTCAGTGCTGGACACGAGATGAGGATGGCAATTGGCACCAAAAGAAAAATCGATAAATATCAAATTCGATTACTGTATTATTTTAAATTAAATTAATAATCAAGCTAAATTAATTTTGAGATGAGTAATTATTTTGATATTTTAAAATACGATAAATTTGATATTTATTTTAAACAAATAACAAATAAACGGTGTAACAAAAGTGTTGTTGTTCAACTAAAATTATATTCTGAATTAAATTGATATTAAAAATAAGATTTGGATTCAATAAATGATATTTTTTTTTTGAAAAAAAAAAAGAAGATAATTCAATAAATAATGGTCATACGGCATCTACAAGAATGATCGAGTCGAACAAACATAGAAAAGATTAACATGCCTGTCTTCATACCCAAGATGAGACAAATAAGCGATGTTGAAATTGACGATAGTACATGTATAGATCCTTGCTCTGTGTTCACCATCTTTTCCAAAAACTCCGTTTGAGCTATCGACCACAAATGCAATTCCCGAAAGGCTTTATCTATGAATCCAAACCACTCTCACAAAAGGAGAGAAAAATCACACACTCTCACCAGGGAGAGAAATCAAACTATAATCAAAACAAACTAAAACAATTAGATCTGCACCACGACGCTTAGGAGATAATCGATCCACTCACAAATCCAAAAAGGCCTCTGGAAGCGAATAAGAACGAAAATCGAAAGTTTCAGTGATATAGATCCAAGAAAACTTTCCCCGAAGATGGAGATTTATTAAGAAACTCAATGAAAAAGCAAGAACAATCAAAAACTAGCAATCAAACGAAAAGATTTGGGGCTTTCCACCGGAAACCGATGGAAGCCCCGTCGGAGATGAAAAGAGGAAGCGGCTAGAGAGAAGAGAGAAAAAGAAAACTAGGGTTTTTTTTCGATAATAAATGATATTTTAAAACTTCATCTAATAATAAATCTAGACAAAATAAATTTACTAAATGAAACGTACTCTGCCCACTTTTCTAACTTTTCTAAACATAACTTAAGTTCTATAAATCAAATTTATATAATTTTGTTGTTCAAGTGAAACTCACAAAAATACTGTTAATCAGTTATAATGATACTTTTATATATTAAATTACGTGTGATGATCAAATATTTATAAAATTGAGACAAAATAATATCGTTTTCATATATAAACTTTATGTGATCATTCTATAAATGATCATTTTCATATATATTTTATGTGAGTCATGTAGTATAAGAAAATGTTAGATATCCTCAAAGTGTTATCATTTTTTTTTTCAAATTTACTTAGCAACACATGATTGATTGCACTCGCATCAATGATAATAGGACATTTTATGCATATAAATATAAATCATCCAACTAAAATCACTAATCCGCCCATCACGTCATTTGGACAAAAAAAAATGTAATTCAGACACGCAGCATTACTCATTCATGATTAAATTGTTGGGTAAAGAAGTCATTTGCACAGTTTTAGACATAATTAATGACTCGCAGTTTCATTTTTATTAGTTAATATATATATATATATATATAACATGTAAATTTTTCATTTTCAAATAAATGTCTCGCCAAAAAAATTATCTTAATTACATTTTATCACACACACATACATATATATAATATTTTATTAATACATGCTATTATCTGATACGTCAAAAAATTATACACACACACATATATATACATTCATGACTTATATATATTTATATTTTTTACAGGATGTTAGAATTAAATATTTTTATTGTTTAAATATTCTCGATTATCTTATATGTGTAACGGCTAGATAACAAATATTTTTAATGTTTTTTTTTTGAAATATTGAATGATCATAGAATTCAGTTTGAGATTTGTATCCTTTGTCAAAAAAAATTACAAAATTAAAATCTCATTTTGTTGCAATTCTAGTTTGTGTTGGTCAGTAAATGTGTTTGAAAACAATAATATCGTTTAACATCACTTATATATTAGTTTTAAAAAATATCACATATATATTTATAAAATTAACTATTCTGTCATTTTTATACACCAAAAAAAAAACTTTTTTTTGAGTAAACCGAATTTTTATTTTATAATTGTGCCCTGCAGAAAATGAAGATCAAATAATCAAATAATAAAAAAAAGAAAAAACAATCAAAAGTTTCGGAATTGTGAATAGCAGCAAACTTTCCCGCCTAAAAACTGATCAGTGACCTCTTTGTGTATATGACCTCTGTGTGTATATATGCACCTGTTTACACACATACACACACCTATATATACATTTCACTGCTCCAGCTCATATCTTCTCTTCTCAACTCTCTCTCTCTGGAATCTTCTTACAGGTCTCCTTCTCTCCCTCTCCCTCTCCCTCCCTCCCTCCCTCCCTCTCTCTCTCTCTCTCTCTCTCTCTCTCTCCCCCCCTCTCCTTCTCCCTCTCTCTTCCTCTCTCTCTCGCACACGCACACAGACCACGCGCACAGACATCCTTGTTCTTGTTTTGGTAATTAGGGCTTAATTAATGTAAATTATGTGTATGTAATATGCATTTCGTAGTTAGGGTTTTGAGAAATCTTCGTACAACTGATTTCATGAAATGATGTGAGTCATTATGATTCTATATATGGATGTACTGCATACGAGATGATTTTATTGTGTTTCCTTATTGGATTTGTTGTTATGTTCATTAAGATTCGATGCAATTAACGCTGGATTATACTAATTCAGTAATCCCTTATACCGAGCCAGGTGTTTATCTCACATATCTTGGATAACATTTTCGTGTTTACTCTCTCTGTGACTGTTATTGGTTTTAGTACTGAAGGATTGTTTCGTTTTAGGGATCATACTCTGTAAGTTTTTCTGTTTAATGTAATAGGTATTTTTGTGCTTTGATGGGTTCTAGTATTGCAACTTGCAAGTTTCATGAATGAATTTGAGTTATTTGTATATAACAACAGGGTTGGGGGAGTGTACTATATTAGTGTTCATTTGTACAATGTTAGTTGTTCATTCAGTTAATTTTAAATAGAAATTAATTTTTTCTGTGTATAATTTTATGTAACTATTTAGATTAATGCATACAGAATGTGGTATTTGTCTTGTACAAGTGTCTCCCTTCTGCTGATATACTCTGTTGTGATTGAAAATATGGCGTGCAGTTAACATTTGGTCCATTTTGTAATGTTGGAATGTGTTTATTTACATGGACTATGATCCCTCCAGCGATTGTGATTTTTACTCATTCTGTCAATACATCAGTTCCCTTGAAATAATGACGATTTGATCAATTTTCGATAGACTAGTTATCCCCCCTCCCTCACTAGGTTCTTATAATTCCATTGATTTCTGTTGGGAATTTTGTCAATAAAATAATGTAAAGGAGTATATAATGAAAGAGTAGAGCACACAACCTAATTGTCCAGGGATTATAATCCCATAAATGAACATTGCCTTGGGGTCTTATAATACTCTTGATCTGCATAGATAAATGAAGTAAGATTTCGTGTTTGATGGCCGGATGGTCATGGTTTCTTTGCTCAACTACTTTGTAGTGTTGTAAATTGTCTTAGAGCTTTGTTTTCATGTGATACGGGTATCAATTTGTTTTACTTCTCTGCTCTTCCAAGATAAGTTAAATAATTGTAAAAATTGTGTTATATGCTACTGATAGTTCCCTGTCTATTGCAGCACATATTTGTACGGGTGTTTTTTTCTGTTACTTATACTGATTGCCCATTCTTCAGCCTAACTCATGGCTAGGACAAAAGTTACTAAACGTGATCCACATCAAAGATATGAACTACGGGCACGAGAAGAGCCTCCTTGGGAAGAAGAGGACGAAGAGGACGAAGAGGACGAGGGGAAGACACCTGTGAAAGCTGATGCAAAGGCCAAGGGGAAGACACCTGTGAAAGCTGATGCAAAGGCCAAGGGGAAGACACCTGTGAAAGCTGATGCAAAGGCCAAGGGGAAGACACCTGTGAAAGCTGATGCAAAGGCCAAGGGGAAGATGCCTGTGACAGCTGATGAAAAAGCTGAGAGAAAGAAGACTGTTGCAAGTGGAAAGCTAAAGATTGGTGATTCTGGAGAAAGTGAAACTGCTCAGAAGAGAAAAGTTATCTCACGTGAGGGGAACACAGAAGCTGGTGGGAGTCAAGTTAAAAAAGTGAAAACCAGGAATAAGAATGAGACAGAGAAGGGTGCTGTAGGGACCACCCGAGTACTTAGATCAAATAGTGCAAAGAAAGGAGGTGAAGCTGGGAAGGAAGCTATCATGCCTTCTGCTGCTAAAGGTTCTTGTTCACTTGTTGTTGATTTTACTCGCCAGAGTTTAGAAGTAAAATGGCTATAAGTTCCACTACTAAAGGTTCTTGTTCACTTGTTGATTTTACTTGTCCAGAGTCTACAAGTAAGAGGGCTACAAGAGTTGGTGCAAGTCGCCAGGTTGCATTGCAGAAAAATGTGAAAGGAAAGAACATTCTGAAAAGGAACGAAGCTGAAGAAGCAAGTAATGATGAGGACATGCACATCTCAGGCAAGAAGAAAAAGGATTCTCTCACCATCGGAAGCTCTAAGCCCAAGAAAATCCCACCTGCAAAGAAAGAGGTACCCCTCACTATTGGAAGTCCTAAGCCAAGAGAAAACCTTCAAGCGGAGCCAAGCAAAAGAACTACAAGGAGAGTTGGAAAGTCAAGTGAAGCTCTGTCACAGGAATCTGCTGGTGGCTCTACTGCAGTAGCTTCAAGCAGCAAAACAGTCGGAAAACAAGTTTCCAAGGCAGAAAAGAAGAAAGGTGGAGTTCCGGCCAGTACCCCTAGCAGAAAAAACCCACCAAGGAAGGGGCGGGCAGCTGCTAAAACTGAGTGAGTTTGTCTTGCGCTGTTTTCTGGATAATCTATAATTTTGTAATAGTATGTTTATATGATTCATTTTACTTATCCATGATTTTCTAAATTTTGCAGCAAGTGAAGGTCTATAAGTCTAATGATGATTGGCAGGAGTATTATGCTTATAGGTAAATAATACATCATTAGCTGCAGGAGACGACTACTATATTCATTATACTCTTGTTAAAACCCTGATTCCTTGGTGATTCTTCCTCTATCTCCCATATCTGAAATTATATACTACATACTTGCTTAAATAATACCTGGAAGCTCCATTGCTTTATTCTTATATAATGTATTTTTTTGGCATAAGTGTTGTTTTTATGAAAACCCAAAATTTTGCACATTCAACTTTTGTATTGGATAATTGACAATGAAAATATAACTTCTGTATTGGATGGTAACTAAACCACATCTTCACCTGTAAATAACTACCTCATTGATACTTTTTTGCCAGTCAAGTTACTCGTGTGATCTATTGATCTCTAGTTTGGTGCGGCTTACCGACATGATACGATAAAGAATTCTTGTTTTTTCTTCGGGACATAATATCTCTTATAAGTGTTTTTTTTGTGGAAATCTAATTATTGCTCTTCAATCCCTTTAGATTTTGAAGTAGTTTCAAACGGAAAATCGGACAGTTTTGCTGCATCTGAACTGTTTTTTTTTTTTCTTTTGAGTTATGAAAGTGACTATTACTTTGATGGTTGTGTTTGCAGATGTTCGTTAAAGTGGGGGATATTTGGACATTCACACCAGATGCTTGAGGACCAACTCACCACTAATTTTGATAGCTATCATCTATAATTCTATATGACTTTAGATTCAGTGTTGGTTTCTAAAGGTGATTTGAATGTTGATGTATGCTTTGTAGTTTTTGAGATGTTATTACTGTAAAAATGTGTTTACTTGTTTAGAATCAAAGGTGAACGAAATCTGAATGCAGAAAACCTGGTGTTGAAATATATGCTGCTCATTCTTCAGATTTTGAATGCTATTTTGAGTGCTTTCTCAGATATGCCTGAACGGTTTGCAAGAGGAATTGAATGTGCTTTGAATAGCAACATTCTAAGCAGGCTCTACTTTACAAGTGATCTTAAATGGCTCGGGTACACTTAGTACGCGGGGCGGTCACATTCGTCTCTTTTTTATGTATGTGTACTTCATATTTTTGTGTGCAAACAAAATTCTTAATTTTGCTTTTAAAATTTTCTTTTAATAGCAAAAATTTGTCATTTATATTTTTATCAAATTCACATAATAATCAGAAATATTTTTTATACATCATAAAATTTACGTGCAAGGGACACGTGAAATTAAAGTAGACTGCTGATTCACTTATTAATGATAGAAATTGACTAGTCTCTTGTTATTTTGGTGAGTCACTTGTTTATGTATTGGATAAAAATGATAAAAATTTGTGGTTCTCTTCGTACTCATCCTAGTTGCTTACCTTTTTTTTATGTATTATTATTTTTATATTGTTTACTAACATCAGAATAACAATGCATTTTTAAAATAATATGATGTCATTTTTTTATAATATGTATTTGATTTTTTCTAACATTATTCAATTTGATTATGAATTCTTGTTTGTTTCTACAATATTTTTTTTTGACAAATATGACTTACAACCTTACAATATGATTTATAGTCTTTTTTTTTTTGCTAAATAAAATGTAATAAAGAGAAAAAGAGACTACTATCTCTAGGGGCATACCCCGCGGAGCGAAGGAAACATCTCCTCTAAACAACAGAATACTCTAAAATAAATCAGATCACAAATCAAGGATTACAAGTCAACGTCAAAACAGATCAAGTAGACCAGTAAATAAAGCTCAGGATTGACTGATCCATCTTGAGCTTGACCTGAAAATATAACTTTACAAATGAGTATCTGTTCAAATTGAGCTATCCAAATTCCAACCGTGCTCTGTTTCTACAATATTTTCTGTTCTGTTTTATCATAACAAAAATTCAAAGGCAATATACATTTTGATACTATTCCTAATTAAGTGGTACAAATTAATTTCTCAATTTTCAAATATTTAAATTTTGATTCTTTTACACACTTTTTTAAGTAAGATAAAAATTTAAGAAAAAAATAAATAAAAAGGGAGTATGTGACAAACTCATATTTTAGAATAGCCTACTACGAGATTAGTACTTTAGCTAAAAAAAGAAAAGACACGGACAAAATATTAAAATTCTAACTAATTACCAAATCAGCAATTGCATAATAACATATAAGTGAAACTCAACAAATGAGGAAGTAAACTAACTTGATTGAAAATACTTGGATTGTCATACAGCAACCAATATCATATCAAAAAGACAAAGATCCAAGAGAAAATTGACAATATTTTAGACAGCCAGCAATATATATTAAAAGATCCTAACAAAGAGCAAGTTCACATCTTAAAAATGCAGGAAAACAACAATCATATCTCAGCTGCAACATCCTCAACATAGGTAATTGCTTTAGTGGATTTTGCCAAGAGATCAGTGTACTCCTGGTATGGGGATTTTGTAAAGCGAGTCTCTTTCCACAAGTCTGGCGTGAGGAAGCCATAAGTCTTCAGCAGACAATCAAAGGTAGCCTGCAAACACGTTACATTAGAAGGGGATACACATCTCAGACAATAAAAAAGATGGGAGCAAACCTAATAAAGGGCATACAGTTCATAAATCCAATATAACAGGATACAGTCCCATAAAAAAATTGTTAACCAGCACAAAGTTTTTGTGTAAATTACATGTAACTGATAATTGCTTGAAGAATCAGAGAGAGCAACGACAGTTAAAAATGTACACAATTTAAAGCAAGTATATTACAAAGTATCAGTACTAGACACTACATTTTCTCGGTGAACCACAAAAAAGTAAAGATGTAAACAGCACAGCCAGGTAAAAGTAAAACAACACACATAATACAAATTTTGCTGTGAAACCATAAATTCAAAGTTGCTATCTGGGATGAACATCCAGTACAGAATAATATATACTAAATAAGCTGACATCAAATCTTCTTAAACGCATTTTGATTGTAAGCATAATTTTTTGAGATATGTTTGTCTGCAAAGACTAAAGTCTTTTGAGCCAGCCTTTTATACATAGAAATACCCTATAAGAATAAGAAAAAAAATTACCACTACACAACATTAACCTCAATACAACAGGATACATCTCATGCTACATGCTACATTCTCGTCCCACAGATGTGAGGAGAGCACATGCTACATTCTCCAACCACAGATACAAAGCTACTATCTCGTCCGAATAACCAGTGAAGAGAAATATATGCTATAGTAGCTAACCTTAAACCTTTAAAAAAGCATTTGGATTTTCAGTGAATATACTTGACTTATGTTTGTTTGCGATCTACATTCACTTGAGAAAGCTTTCTATACATACAAAAGCCCTTACACGATTACAAAAATACTAACACAACACAGCATTAACCCCAATATGACGAGAAACAACTCAACCCACAAAATACTAACATGACAAAACTATTTAATCTTGTATAATCATATACACTAAACTTCCTAAATTAATTAAGATTCCCAACATCTACCATTTACACTTAATTACACAACACAGCATACAAAAATCAATACTGAACAATAAATTAAAACACAACTACCGATAAAATTGAGCTGAAAACAATAAACTAAACGACAATTAAGCGGTTAAAAAATTTGACCTTCACGAAGTTCCCAAGAGTCTTAGTCGAACCCCTGGAGCTAGTAAAAACATCCTCAATCCCTGCAAACTGCAACACCTTCTTAGGCACCCTAGCAGCAACAATCCCAGCACCCCGAGGAGCCGGAACCATCCTCACCGTAACCGAACCACATTTCCCAGTAACCTTACACGGCACGGTATGCGGCTTGCCAATCTTATTCCCCCAGTAGCCTCTCCTCACCGGAATCACCGACAATTTCGCGAGGATGATAGAACCCCGAATAGCAGTGGCGACTTCCTTGCTGCACTTGACGCCCAATCCGACGTGGCCGTTGCCGTCGCCGACGACGACGAAGGCCTTGAACCGGGTTCGCTGACCGGCCCGGGTTTGTTTCTGGACCGGCATGATTTTCATGACCTCGTCCTTGAGGGAGGGGCCAATGAGGAGGTCAATGATTTGGTACTCCTTAATGGGGAGAGAGTGAAGGTAGATTTGCTCGATGGTTTTGATCTTGCCGTCGCGGACGAGACGGCCGAGCTTGGTCACGGGGACCCACTTCTCTTCTTCCTTGGGGGCGCCGCGGCGGCGGCCACGACCGCGGTCGCCGCCTCGACCGCCGCGACCTCCGAATCCGCGGGAGAAGCCGCCGCGGTCGCCGCCTGTGGAGCCTCTGTCTGCCATGATGTTGGATTAGGGTTTGGAAAGAGATAGAGAGGGAGAGGCGAGGAGGAGAAAGTGAGCGTGGGAAGTGAGGAACCCTAGAGGGTAGGGTTTTATGTGGTTTGGATTGGGCTTTTAGGGGGTGGGCTTTGTGGGGAATTCTTTGGCAAATGAGTATTTTTAGGGTGTTGGTAAATGCAAATCAAATTTACTTTGTGCACATTAGTATATTACATTTATAGAGTTAAGTTCTATGGAGTACATAAAAACATTGGAGTATTGGAGTACAAATCATAATTTTTTAGTTTGATCCTATATAATATCTTTGATTATCCAAATTTTGATATAATATATCATTTATAAGTTGTCTTGCACATAATTGTCAATTAATCATTAATATCTTTCAACTTTAACAAGTATTAAGATTATTGTTCTGCTTATTAGTTATATTGCAGAACATAGAGTCCTATGATTTATAAATGTAATTATTCTACCATTTGATCACAATATTTATGTTGCAGAACATAATGTGCAGGTTGTCAAATATTTACAAATATTATTGGACAAAAAAAATTGAAATTTAGATGACTAGATTACATTTTATCAAACTTTGTACTCCAATACTCCAATTTTTTTTGTACTCCATAGAACTTAACTCTACATTTATATCCTTTTGTACATTAAATGATGAAATCCTAATAAACGCTTCCCACTGCTGACTCTGTGTCCAAGATACATCGTTTCTCAGTTCAAGGTAATATGATAATTCAATATTTTCATTACAATGAAATATAAATTTATATACATAAAAAGGTATTAAAAGGCTCACATATATATAAAGTTGCATAATTATATATATATATATATATATATATATATATATATTTAATATGTTATTAATAAAAAATATCTTTGACATCAAACTAAAATAAAATAAAAATTCCTGACAAAAAAAAATAAAAAATAGAAATTGAAATAAAAATCTAGAAAGAAAAAAATAAATTATGTTATTATTTAACATGTTATTCCTTGTAGATAGATATTGCGGGTATTGAATTTACAATTTCCAATAGGATGAATATAATTTTTTTTAAAGATAATATAACAACATAATATTTTTAGGATGATAAAATATATAAATAAGAAAATATATAAATAATAAATTATATATGTACATCTAGTCAGGTCACAAACAAATTGATGAGGCTATTTTAGATCAACAAAGAATTATAATAAGTATGACGATTTAATTTTTAAAAATATAATTTTATTTTACTTCTCACATGAAATTAGAATAAGTTATAAAAAGAAGTTAATCCATGGAGGATACAAGTATACAACGATTGGGTGAGCTGGTATAGGTTATTAAATGATTGGGTGAGTGGCTTTGTAATGCTCCGGAATTTATCATCTGTAACCTTGATTCTGATAAGTTTTAATGCAAGTGCGTTTATTCAAAAAAAAAGAAAAGAAAAAAGTGAGCAGCAGTAATATGTGCACAGAAAATGAGAACTATTGAGAAGGGTAACAACGTAATCTCTCTGATTTGCATTCAGTAATTTTGATTTGCATTTAGCAATCATGTATTTTTATTGCTCTGCATATTTTTGGTTGAAAAAAAAAACAATCATCAATATACTTATATAAAGGAGAAGCAAGGGGCGTGTAGGTGGCGCCTCTCACATCGCTCCGTTCCATTTTTCTAATTTTCTGGAATTTTTGGATGAAAAATATCAAAAATTAGAACTACCTTTTTTAGTTTCGGGTATATTAAAAGCAAGTTTCAGAATCTGATTTTATTTCAAATTATTTATGGAATATGGTAGCTTGAAAGTTTTAATCTGATTTTGTTTCAGATTATTATTTAATTATGGGAAAGACAATTTATTTACGTGATAATTCTTTTGTTCAATTTTTAAAGGAGAAGCGAGGGGCGTGTAGGTGGCGCCTCTCACATCGCTCCGTTCAATTTTTCTAATTTTCTAAAATTTTTGGATGAAAAATATCAAAAATTAGAACTACTTTTTTTAGTTTCGGGTATATTAGAAAGAAGTTTCAGAATCTGATTTTGTTTCAAATTATTTATGGAATATGGTAGCTTGAAAGTTTTAATCTGATTTTGTTTCAGATTATTTAATTATGGGAAGGAGCAGCACACAAGTCTCTCTGCACCTATAAATATCCCTATAGATTGTAGGGTTTCGGATAATCTAAACACAATCTCCTCTCTCTCAATACCACAACCCTACCTCTTTCTGGTGATAGTTCTCTTGCTCGATTTCTTACTCGAAGGTGCCGTTATTCTGCAACGATAAATGAAGGCTGTTTATACAGTATTAAAAAAATAAAGGTTGTTGCAAGCAAAGGTAGTTATAGACCGCTATATTGGAGTCGACAAATCTAAACACAAGAAAAGAATATAGTCTTGACATGATATTGATGGTTGATATCAATAAATTAACTATTAGTGATGTATGTTTGTTGGTTATTCTTTTATAATATTTGTTTTGTTCATCAGACATGTTTGTTGTTGTTAATTTTTATATGATTTACTTTGCATACAGGAAAAATTATTCATCCATTATCTGTTTGCTCTGTTCAAGCAACTTTTAAGTAAAGGTTGTTTATACAGTATTAAAAAATAAAAGATGTTACAGGTAATTGTAGTTATAGACCGCTATCTCACAGATTTTTAGATGTTTTTATGCACAATCAATCCAAAAAAATTGGAGGATGGTGACAATGCAAAACCATGATTACTTTTCAAAAAAAAATAATTAAGATTCGTCATGCTTTAAATTGTTAATTACGTGTATAAATTTATTTTCATTTTTTCACCATGAATTATATTCCAATTTTGCAATTTTATATATTAATATTGGTATTACATCAAGATTTTTATAATATAAATTTATTTTATCCTACAAATATTAATTTTGAAACATTAATATACTTTTTATAGATAATCATAAATTTATTTTATTCTACACATATTAATATTAAATTATTAATATAATTTTTATAGGCCGCCGCAACGCGCGGCTTCTCAACTAGTGTGAAATAAGAAAAGATAAAAAATAAAATTTCTTTTTCAATGTGCTTTAGGTTTTTCTTTTTAAAAAAGAATGAGAAAATTTTGAAAAGAATCGCATTATGTTTTCAGAAGATATTTTCGTGAGAAATTTATAAGAAAATTTTCTTTTTCTTCTCCTTTCGACAAAATACATATTAATACAAGATATTAATTTTCTTTTATTAAAAGAAATTTTGATCATACTTCACACATAATTATTTAAATTCAATCAATCTATTTAGGATAATTACTATTTTTTCCTATATTTAATAGAAATCATTTCACGATTAATATTTCTATCAAGAATCGAATTATTTCAAATATCATCAATATAATACCTTTTCAAATTAGAATTTCTTGCTTTTTTAGGAATTCGGGATGGAACTCATACGATCGAACGGTTGATATTAACACAAGCTCGCCGAGCTGACCAGAAATTCGGTGTACACATTATTAACTCATCCCTCCCCAACACAAAACAGAGTTGAAAAATAAAAAACCACAAGGAGGAAAAAACCAAAGGGAAGACTTTGAATCGACTAACTCATCAACAATTCTCTCTGGAACCTTCGATTCGCACGCGGCAATCGAGGGTTTCAGACATCTACCCCTCTTATCACAACCTTAAATCTTCGATACATACGAAGCATTATCGTCATATTATCCTAGTAATTTCAATGGGGACTCCAGCTTTTCCTGATCTTGGAAAGCATTGTTCTGTCGAGGATTGCAAGCTCATTGATTTCTTGCCCTTTACTTGTGATTGTTGCAACAAGGTATCATCTCTTGTTATTATTGTTTATTATCTCTTTTTTGTATGGATAAATTTGATGTATTTTTGTTGTTTTGATGTATTTTTCTTCAAGAATTGTCAAGATTTTATGTGGGGTTTATTGTTTGATTATGTTTGATGAATTTGTTTGTTTCGATAAAGCTGTTGATTGAGATTGTGATCAAGGGTATTCGAAAAAAACCTATTATGTTAATTACATAATGTAAGATTTATAGGAGTATATGTTGTGTAATTATGAGTTCCCTGCACTTGTAGATGATTATATGTAGTTTGTTAGGGATAAGGACTTGACTACTTTTGTAAGAGAAGGACTTACTTGGTTATGCGGTATTCTCTGTTGGGAATTTTGTTTTGTAGAGAAAACTGATGAGCATTTGCCATTTGTTGGATTACATTGACCTGGGTGAGTCGTGAGCTGTGGCAGAGATGAGAAATTGTTTGAGGGCACTTCTAAGATAGTCTCAGAAAATAAAGATTTTAATCAAGACATGTGTAGGGAATTAAGCGGGTTAAACCAAGTGGGGTACTTATACCCAGTTCCCGCACTTAAAAATATGATCTTAACTTTTCTGTGAAGATCAACTCAGCCTCATGACCTTTATAGATATGCGATACCTATAGATTATACATCAAATTCCAGAGCTCGCAAATGCCTACCCTGGTGTCTACATAGCTCCGCCCATTGATTATGAGGAAGGTAGATTGATAGTGTGAAACTTTTTTAGGTTGCTGTATCTTAGGAAGGGGATTAGAAAAGTAAAGACCGCAACAGTGAAAAGCTAATAGGGGTGCAGTATGATGACCTGTGCCCATTTAGAAGCTGTGCGTAGTGTTTGAGCTTGTTTTATCTTCCTGATTTGTGAGGCCTCTTTGGTGTTGGATATTGTTTCATTGGTTTTAAATACAGACATTTAGTACTGGAGAATGTTCTGTCGTTAAATCTTTGGTTAAGATTTGTTTCTTGATCTATGTTGTTCGGACTCACCACAAACAATGAAGGTTGGAATATAGCATAGATTCAAATGCAAGACTTCTATGCGTTTTAAGCTGATTACAATTGTTGCCGAATTATCAGTTAAAAAATTTGACACCAAATAAATATCGTGTCCGAGTGCCATGCTGTCATGCCAAAGTGTATGACCACAATCTTATATATGGGGTTATAAAATTTTTGACAAATTCTAAGGCCGTAAGTTGTATGAGTGAAGTCAGAGTGTAGGAGGAAGGTATGTTTTGCTTGCAGAGTACTCGCTGCTTAGGTGACCGTGGCCTGGGGTATTTAGGTCTTCTATTTATTTCACTTCCAGGGTTTGTTAATAGATCTCCTTTCCCTCTCACTAACAGCATAAGTAAATACTTGTTTAATCTTTATACACACCACCTTATTTTCCATTGTGAAGATGATGTTTGAACTTTTTGATAGGTCTTCTGTCTGGAGCATCGGAGTTACAGCAAACACCAATGCCCAAAAGGCAACAAACACGATGTTACTGTTGTCATCTGTCCCCTATGTGCAAAAGGAGTTCAACTTAATCCCGAAGAAGATCCTAATATTACTTGGGAATCACATGTTAACACTGATTGCGACCCTTCAAACTATGAAAAAGTCACAAAGAAGAAGAAATGCCCTGTACGTGGCTGCAGGGAGACCTTGACATTTTCAAACACTATAAAGTGTCGGGACTGTACTGTTGAACATTGTTTGAAGCATCGGTTTGGACCTGATCACAGTTGTCCTGGACCAAAGAAACCAGACACAGGCTTTCCGTTTATGAGCTTCTTAAATACAAGTAGAAAAGAAGATACGAGACGTAACAAAGCTCCCATATCGTCTTCATCCAAATGGACATCAACTTTGTTGAAGGCAGCTTCATCTGTGCGAGCCTCGGCTGAAGCTGGAATGACAAAATTGGGCAATGAATTTAGCCAAGCGTTGCAGATAGGCGAAGGTAGCAGCAGCAACAATGGAAATGCAGCTGCTAGCAACGGGCAAATAGAAGCCTGTCCAATATGCCATGTTAGATTTGCTTCAGCTACAAGTTTGGTTGATCATGTGAAGAAAACCCATGAAAAGGATAGCACTCGTCCTAGTGTAATGAAGACGACTCTTGATATCTGCCCAAGGTGTAGTAAAGGTTTCCGTGATCCAGTTGCTCTCGTAGAGCATGTCGAGAAAGATCATGCAGGCTATTCAAAAGCATAGTTGATGATGATTGGAAATAGGGGATGCCATATACAAAAAGTTTTTCTGTTTTTTTATCACAAATTTAATTGGTTAAAGTTGTACACCCCCAAATGCACATATCTATTTGAGTTTTTGAATGTCAGTTCCTTGATATTGGTTAAATCCGTTCTGTACTGTATTATCTTTTCTGGAGCTAGAACACTATGCCCTTTGTTTTATTATTTGTATCTGCAACCTCAACCTCCTTATTACTTATTTAAGTTGTAGTTTGCACCTATTTTTTAAAATAAATTGCAAAACCATATTCTAGTTTCTAATTCCTCTATATTAAATTATTAACATAAAAATTAAAAGACTCGAAATGGATCATGGACTAGAAGAAAAACATAACATTAACTCCAAATTTTAGAATTGAGTAACATATTTTAAACTATCAACCCTTTCACTAAAATTAAACTATTTGAGTTATCTGTAATCTCATTAAATATTTTTTTAGAAGGGAATTTATTTACTTGTATATTATTATATAATAAAAGAAAGTGTCACTTATATATAAAATAATAGGAGAAGAAAATTATATGCCCCCAGAATCACAAGGGAAATTAGTTAATACAATGAACAGACAATAAACATTTGATTTGATTATATGTCAGCTATATCATATCATATAGCAGCAAGATTCAGAGAACACAGGCCAAACCCAAGTGATCATCAATATATCTCCTTGCATGTTCCTGTATACAAATCATATTGCTCATCACAGAAAATGTGAATAACTTGAGAAATACCATGAATTAATTGCTGAGATTCTGTGCACTCATTCTGGATTTTTTCGAAAAATTCTGATAAGCTACCAGCCTTCCGGTCTGCTATTGCATGCATCGATCCGAAGGTCTATTTCTTCACAATTGCCTTCATCATTCATCTTTATCATGTTGTATTTGTGATTCATGCATTGCATCCATTATGCTGTTTAATTAAATCTTGTTCTAGCTGTATTTTATTTATTCCCATTAGTCATTATATATTAAGCTGAACTTGAATTTAAAATTTTCGGTTTGTAGGCTGGTGATGGATTAAGAAAGCTGCCCGTTGGATTTCGAGAGCTTTAGATTCCCTTCTTATTCTGGGGCTTTGAAGAATTAGTGATTTTTCATGATCAAGAAGGGAAAGCAGGCATATATAACAATAATTTCTTGATTTGCACAATATAGGATTTCATTTGAATATATTGTATAGATATGAGTGTTGTTTCGGGGGTTGTTTCAAGGCAACTTCTGCCAGTATGTGGCAACCTTTGTGTATTTTGTCCAGCATTGAGACCGAGGTCTAGGCAGCCCGTGAAAAGGTACAAGAAGCTGCTTGCGGATATTTTCCTTTCTTCACAGGTTAGCTTGATTATTATGTACTTAATGCTTATGTATTTGAGTCTTGTTGCCTTCATCTTTCCGAAATTGATATAGCCAAGTTATATATTAATCTTATATAGTCCGGCCCTCTATAGAACTAGCATAGGTAAAGTACAAAGTATATATGGAACACTTTGGGAAAACGTTCTTAGTAAATTTATTATATGTAGGAGATATACTCAAAATGCAGCGCCGATGTTCTTCAGTAGAGGTACTACTGCACAATTGCGGCTTTGCTGATAAAAATAGTGATAAGATAGCTTTCAACATTATCTTTCAAGTGCTTATAGATATGCTACCTTGTTTAGTTCATTATTTGATAATGGACTGGTAAATTTATGTACTTGTAATTGTGATCTGCAGAGTTGCATCTCATTTGTTCCATAGGTAGGTCTGATTCCACATTTTGTATTTGCAGTAGCAACTTATGACACGTATATATCCCGATAAGAAATTGACGTGCATCTTTAAGGTTATGTTAACTATATTGAAGCTTGAACAATAGTCATACTGTATCCTATTGTTGTTGGAATAGGGGTCTGATATAGAATTCGTAATAAGTTTTTCTTTTCCAATACGACTTGTCATTTTATATTGTTTTTTTAATTATATATGTTCATAGGATCAAGAACCAAATGTACGGATGATAGGGAAGCTCTGCGACTATGCTTCAAAAAATCCTTTACATATCCCCAAGGTAATTCTTAACAATATACATCTTCTCTTAGGTAAAAACTGAACTCCAAGGCTTTAAACCAAGTGCACAGACAAGAAAAATCTTAAAGAGCTTAGGAGTTATAGGAAAGATTATTCTACAGATATATTAAGTTTTTCTGTTATTTCTAAAAAAAGACTTCACCAGTTATCTGACATTTGCAGAAAAAGCTTATGAGCAACAGAGCATTATCGTTCATCATTTAATTAATAACTAACCCCAAGTTTATAATCTGACTCCCAGATATCAAGCTTGCTGGAAGAACGGTTCTACAAGGATTTGAGAACAGAGAATTTCCGCTCGACAAAAACTGTCATGTGTATATACAGGAAGTTGTTATTTTCTTGTAACGAGCAACTGTAAGTTTCATTTCTTACCTATTTTGCTTGCATGTTTATTGTGCCTTATGTAGAGCAGCTGCTACTGTTGAGGAACTTGTTGAGTTGTCATCACCCTAACTTCCACAATTAATTAATTTGTCCCCATCCCCTTTGTTGCGCTCACAAAACCCCAAATAACGACATCCTAATTTTGAAGCCTCTCCTTTAGGTAGCCCTTCAAAACTAAAGAGAAAAAGCTAAACTCAATTCCGTGTTGAAAAAATGATGTAACCAAAAATAAGACCTCACCCCTTGGATCAAATGTCAGCACAAGGAAGTTATACTAAGCAATGACTATTCAGTAATCAAAAACCTATAAGATATTCAGAACAAATCAGCATTCAGAAAAGATACAATGATGTATAAACGAAATTACCCTTTTACCCTCGCTCCTATCTGAATAGAAATAGAAGTTGAATGAGGATGTGCATTCCTGTTGATTACTGCTAAAGCTTTTGATTATAACCCTTATGTACGGGACCTTTGCATTTACTGCAGGCCTTTATTTGCAAATAGCTTACTAAGCATTATGCACACTCTTCTGGAACAGACAGGCCAGGATGAGATCTTAATATTAGGATGTCAAACTCTTTTTGACTTTGTTAATAATCAGGTATCGTGCTTAATTCCCAATATTGTAGATTTTGTGTCCCCTCCATGTCAACAAATTCTCTATCTTTTATATATGATGCTCATATTGCAGAAAGATGGAACTTATATGTTTAATTTAGAAGTATTTATTACAAGGCTCTGCCAGCTGGCTCAAGAAGCTGGGGATGATGAGAGGGCAAACCATCTTAGAGCCGCTGGACTGCAAGCTCTTTCGTCAATGGTATAGTGTTCAGAGCACCCTATCTTGGTTTTATAATCGAATATGTGAAACCTAAAAGAATAAAAGCAGATGTACTTGATAGTTGATATATAGTCTGTTTACTATATCGGGGACTTCTCTGAGTTGTCATATATCACTGTGTCGATGGGATTAAAAAAACAAAAAATCTCCAGAAATACTGGCAAAACAAGTACCCAAAAGTACATAAATTAACACCTATATATTCTTCTTACTTCAGGTGATAAGACATGCAACTCCATTCTATTATCACATGAACTGTGATTGGGAATTCGGTTATAGGCATATTAACATATTACAGGTTAGAAATGAAATTTATTTGCAATAGAGTGGGCCCTGACCATACGGTATATCAGCATCAGATGATGATGAGAGATGTATAGATTCAGTAGATGATATTAGCATTGGAGTAACGTTATAGCAGGAAAAGTGCCTTGGTAAGACACCGAGGTCCAGTGTCAGTGTAAGTTTTGAGGAGTCAGACATGGTTACTGGACCATCTGAACAAGAGATTTATGAATAATTTTCTTATATAGTCAGGTAAAATCTGATCGGTTCATGTCCATATAAGTTGGAATCTTAGAATGCGACCAACAAGATCCAGTTGTAACATGAACAACAGGTGGGAGGTATCATACCATATCTAGTGCGAGCTGCCTCAATCATGAAGGTTTGAGCATGATCACTATAAAAAAATCTATTTTCACCAAGTTAAGACATTTAGCGGTTGTCTGGCTTCATAATTAAAAGACTATTTTCTGTTTTTTGAAACATAAAAACAGTTTTTAGAAAACAATTGTGCTGTTTGGTCTAGTTCTTAAAAACAGTTATCAGAAAATATATAACTAGAATACAGAAAACAATACCAAACAGCCCCATAACCTCCCATTTTCTGGATCCATCCCACATTAATAACTCGACCACTACTGCATCTCCTGTATGATTATTACAAGTTGTTCGTGAAAGTCGAGACTTTAAATGCCGATTGCCGAATAAGTCATTTGCTTAAAATACCAGATATATTATATTAAGAGATGAAGAGAGCCTGCCAACCGGCACCTTAATGGTTTTTTAGTCAGATCATGCCGTAGATAGGACTGTATTCCCTGTTCTACCTTAAGTGAATCCATCTTATATATCTAAGCTACTTTCTAGAAGCTAGCACTATGAGAATTATGATTGTTAAACAGATACAATGAACCATTGTTATTATAAAAAAATTATGCAGTATTACTTTTGTTCCTTAAACATGTCAGCTGCATATGCTCTGCGCAGCATGTTATAATCAAGTATCATTGTCTGCTCAAATATTATAACTCCCGTGTTCTGTTTGTGTGTAGGTCTGTCTCATGGGTAAATATTCTAATATATCCGTGGATTTTGATAATGTAAGCTGGATGCACTTTCAATAATTTTCATTTTGGTTAGTAAATCGACAATATGTTGCCAGTTTTTCTGTTTCAGTGTGCTATATCATAATATTAGAAATTATTTGTTGCCGAACTGCACTTTCATTATATCTTCTGTACTTTGTATGTACTATGTAGGTTTTGCTCGACATGGAAATAAGCATTCTTTAATTAAAAATGATTTGGTGATTATCAACTTAGAGAAATGAAAAACCAAAACAAGATTAAAAAAAACTGAGGTGGTAAGTTTACCTTGCAGCAGATTTTACTTACACAATGTTGACCAATGTCTTAACAAAGACTCTTCATGCATCAAAGCTGAAGTGATCTGGCAATTAAAATATATACAGATATACTTCAGTTTTAGTATATTTTGATTATAAGGTAGAACACCTAACAAATCTCACATATTTCCTCACTATGTTATATGAATAGCACCTATTATCCATTTCAAGGAGAAACATATAAATGTTCTTTCATGCTATGATTTTAAAGCTTGCTATGTCATGACTATACAAGACGATCTACTGATTTTCCATATTTTTGTATTCAGATTGTCTCGGTAGTCTTAGAGAATTATGGCAGTCCAAATAAGGAGTTGCACAATCCCGGCCAGGACCAGTTGGAAACGAGTAAAGCAGAGGGCCGTACTAATCCATCACGAGAGGTGACAAAGGTTCCTTCTTGGAAAATGATTGTGAGTGACAAAGGCGAAACAAATGTGACAGAGTAATTTTCTCCTCCAAAGTCACTGAATGTTTATATCCAGCTTGTTCATCTCACACAGAAAAAAAATTACACAGAGACTTCATTTCATGTGTAGTTTGTATCACTGAGGAAAGAATATTTCTTTTTCAGGGAAGATGCCAAGAATCCCTGTTTTTGGTCTAGGGTATGTTTGAACAATATGGCCAAGCTAGCAAAGGAAGCCACCACTATGCGTCGCATTCTAGAGTCCTTATTCCGCTATTTTGACGAAAGCAGCCACTGGTCTAATGCAGACGGGCTTGCTTTACCAGTCCTTAAAGACTTGCAGTTTCTTATGGATGATTCCGGTATTAATGTTACCTTTTTCGTGTATCATTTTCTATTTCCAGAAGCCCAATCCTTTTGTAGCATGATTAATCCTGCTACTCTTTTGCAAATACATGATGTGTCCTGATTCTTGTCTTACTATATGATTTCAGGGAACAATACACACTTTCTGCTTGGAACATTAGTCAAGCATCTTGATAATAAGGATATACAAAAGCATCCTGATATGCAGCTTGATATTGTTAAGATCACTTATTCCCTTACTCAATTTACAAAGGTCCACCCATCTGTGGCTCTACTCGGTGCTGTAGGCGACATATTGAGGCATCTGCGTAGAAGTTTACAATATTCAGCAGATGATCCAAATGCAGACACCGATGTTGTCAAACGGAACAGAAATTTTGGAGAAGAAGTGGACAAGTGCCTGGTGGAGTTATCACTAAAGGTTATATTAGTTCAATCTTCTTCCTTTTTCAAGTCAACATCAGTTTAAGTTTCTCAACTTGTTCAAGTATTCAAGTTCCTTCTTTATCCGGCCTTTTAAAAAATCATTTAACAAGAATACCTGACTTAAATATTTAAATATACACAATTATAATTGTATTGTTAATTCTTTTATCGAACAAAAATCCCGTGATAGAACTATTTTATTTGGATTATTTGCATTCATGGCCATGGACACAAGCCCATGCTGATATGCAACTGGAAAAGAGTGACATAGATAGTCGAGAAAGCAAACAAAAACATAATGTCAAGATTAGGGTGTGGAGGGTGCTGGAAATAGAAAACATGTACATGGAAGAATTAAATCTCATGTCTTCTTCTCCTAATTGCACAACAATTGCATAAACCACAATGATCAACAATGTGGACCCGATTGTCTAGGTTAATTGAAGTTAAACACTATCTTTTTCTCGTGTGCGAAAAGAAGTAGTAAGCTACAGCTATATGAAAGAGGTAATGAACGGACGATGGTCAAAAAGGAAAGAATGTTATTGAGTGGCTTTAGTGAAAGGATGTAATGAAAATGAAATCCCAACTCAGTTGTTGAACTTTTTACTGGTTTTTTGTTTAAATTGTGTTGTTAAGTGGTAAATAATTACAGGTAGGAGATGCAGGCCCGATATATGACATTATGGCAGGGACGTTGGAGAACATATCACCTGTTACCCTGAGAGCACGGGCAGCACTGTCTGCAGTTTATCGTACAGCTCAAATTATAGCCCCTCTGCCGAATAGGTCATATCAAAACAAGGCAAAAGCTCCTATTATAAGTTTTGCTACGTTTATATTACTTGCTTGTCTTCTCCATTACTCAAATCTGACAGATTTTACTTTTTTATTAGGCATTCCCCGAGGCCTTATTTCATCAACTACTCATTGCTATGGTCCATCCAGATCATGAAACACGAATTGGAGCTCATCGTGTCTTTTCAGTTGTCCTTGTGCCATCTTCAGTATGCCCTCATCAACCAGTGTCAGTGAAAGAACCAGACAAGCTTGCAACTTTTACTAGAACACTCTCAAGAACTGTCTCAGTATTTTCTTCTTCTGCTGCCCTTTTTGAGAAGCTGAGAAAGGAGAAGTCTTCTTCTAGGAGATATCTTGTTCTGGAAAACAAAGATAATGTCCCTAGTGAGGGGGAACAGAAAAACAACATTGGGTTTCTGGAGAGAATTAGATCAACATATAGTGGTACCTCTAGCTCAAGCGATCCAGATGTTCCTCCGTCACAAGAAGAAGATTCGACGGATGATATTTTTAAAGCAGTGGTAGGTTATGAACTTCCCTCAGTATTCCTATATTATGTTGGGAATCAATCGTGTAGACATGATAGTGAGACTTGCAAATTAAAATCATATAACTACCCTGTCTATTATCTAGCAGACTTAAATTTGGAGTTTTGTCCTTCATTACTTTCCTGTTTCTGATAATAAGTAGTAGACCCTAATCTCTTATAATCACGTAGTAGATTATTATCATTCAGTTAAGCCGAGAAATGGGGTTCATCAAGTTGTGTAACTGTTCTCTCTGACCTGTTCTTTAACACCAGGAAGCAACCACCTTAAGGCTGAGCAGCCACCAAATTATTCTCCTTTTTTCATCTATATGGATACAATCAATTTCCCCTGCAAATATGCCCGACAACTTTGAAGCCATTGCTCACACATACAGCTTGATCTTGTTGTTCTCTCGGACCAAGGTAATTGCTGGCTTTGTCACATATTGAATTTTTGTTATGCCATATACAAGAATATGATGCATATAGTATAAGCATATATGATCAAATTAAGACCTCCTCCTAACACCTTAAGATTTTGGGTTGTTTATTTAACATGGTATCAAAGCTTAGTTAGGGATGGGTCTTGGATTTGAGTCCTCCCAAGTCCCATCCCCAACTGTTTGAATGTAATTGTTTGTTTCTCTGTCGACCAGCAAGAAACAAACAGTACACCCACAGATATTTGGTAATTCCAACTAGTTCTTCTTATGATTGATCACAATTATTAATTGTTTCGAAATTTTTACTGCCAACAATACATGCTACTAGTTTACATGAAGACTGTGAAGAGTTTGTCAACTAAATGCATAATTCCTTTCCATATTATATCCCCCCCCCCCCCCCCCCCCCCTCCCCCCCCAAAAAAAAAACACACACACACACAACAGGGTAATAATTTGTTGTTGCAGAAGACATTTTGTGTGTGTGAGTCAAGAGAATATACCACTAATAGTATATGCTATCATAAATTGCAGCACTCCAGCCGTGAGGTTCTAGTACGCAGTTTTCAGCTTGCATTTTCCTTGCGCACTGTTTCTCTTGCTGAAGAAGGTCTCTGCAACCTCTGATTGAGCCTATATATAGCAGAATACTGCAGTCATCTCTTTCTAATGAACGGGATAGGAGGACATAGGCGCATACCGAGACTGGTTTCATGATATTCTTTAATTTGAAAAAAATTGTTAAATGAGTTCTTTTTGCCAGTAGTATGAGTTCTACATCTTCAACTTTAAAGTACTGAATCTTGTCGTAGTTGGTTATACATATCTTTACGATAAGTAATAGTTTATCACCTAAATTCCCTTTTAAAGACTATCAATTCAGATGGTCCAGAGGATGTTGCAGTCACATTATACTGTCATGAAATTACTTTGTTTTTACCATCTGACAATTGCAGCATCAACTATTATGCTCAAGGTCTATCTCCTCTCTTTCTGCAGGACAACCACCACCATCACGCCGAAGATCTCTCTTTATGTTGGCAACTTCTATGATTATCTTTTCATCGAAAGCATACAATATTCCTCGTCTTTATCCCTGTGTCAAGTCTACAATGGCAAATAAAGTATGCACTCAGCTTGCATAAGTTGTTATCCATTAACAGTACTCTAGTTATGTCTTCTTTATCTACAAGTATACTTTTATCTGTTAATTTTTCAGAATCACTACTCTACTTCACATTTTTATGGTTTGCATCTATGAACTTGTCGGAAAATATCTTTATAAACAAGGACCATTATACATTTTAACTTTTTGGTTTCATTATGAACCCTCACTCTGTTTATTACTTATTTGTTAGGTCGATCCTTTTCTGTCTTTGGTTGATGATTGCAAGTTGAAGAGCGTTGACAATGAATCTGGCCGCCATAAGATTGTATATGGATCAGAGGAAGACGATAATACTGCAACGAAGTTTCTTTCTGAACTAGATCTGACTGAGTCCCAGTCTAAAGAATCCTTAGCATCTCTTCTAGTAAAGAATTTGGAATTGTCAGAGGTAAACCTCGTATTGCAAATCAAGCTTTAGGAATGATTAGATCTCTTTCTAATATATTTAAAAGAGCGGAATTTCTGTTCTAATATAATGTGACCTGAAGATTTTCATTTTTTCTCATGCTCTCGGTTGCAGGCTGAAGTATCCGCTGTAAAAGAACAGTTGTTAAAAAGATTTGTACCTGATGACATGTGCCCTCAAGGAGCATTCACAGATACTCAAGAAAAATTATATCAGTTTGGTTCTGACAATCACAGATCTTTGGAAGAGGTGATTAATTCAAAATTTTATTATAGCTGCTTCAGCAGTATTTTTCATCGACTCCAACTATCATGCAGGCTTCTCGATCTATAGAATTGGATGATTCTGCTCGAAATTCATTTAGAAGTGATGACGAATATGCTACTGAAGTGGACATCGGGTTGCCTCACCTGTTGAGTGCCAATCAACTTCTAGATTCCGTATGTTCTTTCATGCCTTGATAATTAGCTGTGTTAAAGTGTGCACCTGCCAGATTTGGATCATGCAATTAGAACTTCTAGATGATGTTCGTTCTTGTTAAGTAACCAGCTCTCCTGAAACCGTAAGGTGCTGGGAGGTGGTCTTAATTCGATAACCTAATATTTAACAATCCTCCTCTCTCAAAGAAGTGAACTCACAGACACTAAAACCAAAGCTTAACAAGGTTTTCTGTTGCCTTTAAGGTTTTAGGAGATGGCTCTAATTGTATCATTATATTCAACAGTCCTCATTTTCATGACATGAAGCTTTGCAGTACACAGGTTATTCAGAGTAATTAAATAAGAACCACCTAATTCATATATTATGTTCTGGTTTTAGAGAATTCATGTATTTAAGCAAACCTATCGGCCACTGATCTAGCAAATTATAACGAACTTGCTCAAATAAAAACCTCACGTGACTTATGTTCGGACATGTACCAGGTTCTAGAGACAGCTCACCAAGTTGCTAGACTATCTAGCACCAAATCTGATGTCCCTTTCAGAGAAATGGCCAATAACTGTGAGGAACTATCAAATGAGAAGCAGGAAAAGATGTTTCACTTGATGAATATCCAAAGAAAACGAGATAAGCCAGGGGATTCTTATCAAAAGGTATCAATTTTTTTTCAATATCTTCACTTATACGGGCATTCCAGAGTATCTATCACCGCATATATTCCAGAATAATCGCGTGTACTTGTGACTTCTAATTTGCCCATATAAGCTCCAGCGTGTTTCCTAATTCAATTTTCTCGTGCAAATGTATGATGGTGCATGTATGTAGCTTCTGCAAAGCTCGTGTTAGTTTTACTTTAGGGTTTTACTTAGAAACTTGCAGTTATTGCAGAAGGTGTCGTATATTTAGGATTAAGATTCGTGTTCTTACTCTTGTTTCATGTAATGCAGCTTACTATAGCTCCGTAAATTCACAATTACTGGTAACATCTTGCATGATATTGGTTATTTTTCGTTGATAATACCTCTGCAGTTATAGTTACAAAAAGCTGATCATATATTTCATATGTTGCATCTCGGTTTGTTCATGAACTACAATAGATTTTTTATTGAACTTGTTCCTCATCAGGATGGTAGCCGCTATATTGACCAAAACGAAGCTGCAGTCTCTAGTGAATCATTCAGGGGCACTGTTCCGGTGCTGTCTGAGTACCAACATAATCCTCAGTCTTTCAGGCTACCCAACTTAAGCCCATACGACAACTTTTTAAAAGCTGCCGGATGTTGATACTCAACAAGTGTGGGAAAAACCTCGTGTTATGGACCGCCGACTTCTACCCTAGGTACTAAACAGCTTGTGTGCCTCAAGATTCCGAAATTGTCAGTTCTGATATATACGCCTCTTTGAGAGCTTAATGAATAGGTTCCAGCTCCTTAACAAGTATTTTTCTCTGTGTCACTCATGTAGAATATGTTCAGGACCAAGCATGTCGCATTGAGAAATTTTGGCAAGTTGGCAAGTTCTAACTGTTGTTTGTTATTATCTAAATATTTTTCACAACTTTTGAGTGTATATATTAGGTTTAGAATCATTTAAGTTATAAAAACCCATTTGTTAATTTTTAAAAGAAGTTTTAGATATGATAGAGGAGTTTTTGTTGCGTTAATTCTAATGTGGTAATTTTCACTGTTCTGAATTTTTCTGCAAGATTTGTTTCATTAATACCATGGGACTGTCTGAATCATGATTAACGAGAATCAGAACCCCAAACTCTATGCTCTGGTGTTTGGATTAACAAATTTATTATATGAAATGGAAATCTCATTCCAATTTAGTAGGTAAATCATTCCCGTCACATCCCATGGGTTACTTATTCTCTATGCCTCATTCTCATTCCCGCCCACAATCCAAACGCCCCAAATGTTTTTGTGCTCGTAGTCGTATATATGATCAACAAGCAATATCATCCGATGTGTTCCTCGGATGCTTGGGCAAAGTTAGGAAAGGTAACAATAGATGCTATTTTCCTCTGATGCTTGGGCAAAGTTAGGAAAAGTAACAACTACTATTGCTAATGTCAAGATCAGTTGCTACACAAAGACTAAGAACAAACAGCAGTAACAAAGAGTAAAAAACCTTTGATGAAGAACTCGTTTTCATTCTTTCCCATTTGATTCTTCATCTGTTTTCGGTGTGAACAAATATAACATGACACCATTTGCACATATTCTGATACAACTACTGACCTAATGTACAATATGCAATCAATCTCATGTTGGTGACGGTATAAAGTGGATAATTGCATTATGGATAATGTGGAATCGTAAAGCAACCACCAGAAGGGTGACAGAATGATTTGAAGCAAACCTGGGCACATAAATATCACTTAGTTTTCTGTGACCTCTTTAAGCAGTTCAACCACCTTTTTCATTTTTGGCCTCTTAGCCGGTGTGCTGTCGGTACAGAGTAGAGCAATCTTCAAGGCTGCAAGCATTTCTTTTCTCCATGCAAATGAAACAGTGCTAAGCCTCGAGTCAAGTATCTGTTCTGGAGTCTCCCCTCTTGCTGCTGCACTTTGAACCCACTTCACCAAATCCATACCATCACCGAATTCCTCATCAACTGGTAGTCGGGTCGTAAGAATCTCAAGCAATATCACTCCATAGCTATATACATTTCCAGGAGCTGTTACTTGCATTGTATATGCGTATTCTGAAAAGCAATTAAGAACTAAGATTAAATAGTGGAAATTGAAAATTTCAGATGCAAAAAGCACCATGAAGCAGGTTTAATTACAAGGTCTGAATTATAAATACCTGGAGGGATATAGCCAAATGAACCTGCAACAGCACTAATACTTGCAGTACCTCTTGAAGGGTCTAAGAGCTTTGATATTTCAACCTCACCAACCAATGCCTTCAAGCTGGAATCTAGAAGTACATTACCTGAGGAGATATCTAGGTGAATAACTGCCACATGATGAAGGAAGGCTAACCCCTCAGCCACTCCAGTGGCAATTTGTAGTCTTGTTGGCCAATCTGGTTTATACTCTGGTTGCTTTGATGAATCATGAAGATACCGAGTCAATGTCCCATTGGGAAAGTACTCGTGCAATAGAAGAGCTACATCTTCATAGATCACATAACCAATGGGTCTAATTAAATTATCATGAACAAGACGACTTAACCTTTCAAGCTCTCTGATCATTTTGTTCTGATATTGAATTATTGTCCTATCCACAGAATTTAGTCTCTTGACTGATAAAGTTATCCCAGAAGGCATGTCTGCCTTATAAATGGTGCTGAATGTCCCACTGCTGAGCTTATTTTCTTCTTTCATGGTTGCTTTCACAACAGCATCAAAATCTATCGCTTGTTGGAGATTTTCAACAAAAATTTGTCCTGCTAAAATCAGTGGTGGATTTTTAACTATATCATCAGAAATTCCTGCATCTTTGGCTGCCTTTTCTTGTCTCTCCCTCATCATAAACAGCATAACAACAACGCTCACTGATACAAAAACTGCCAAACCTGAACCAATAACGGTTAAAACAATCCTGTAAGAAACACTATGATGGTAGTAGCTCTGGTGGTCAGCGCCATTTGAATTGCTACATTGAGAATTTAGTGGTTCACCACAAAGCCCCTTATTGCCGAAAAAGCTTGAACTGGCGCTTTTTTGAAATGGCACAAACGTAGGTATTGGACCACTGAATTGATTGTTCGAGAAATTGACTTCAATCAAACTTATCATGCCCCTGAGCAGCGTGGGTATACTGCCTGAAAGTTGGTTATTTGAGACATCTAATGAAACCAGCTTATCGAGTCTACCCAAATCAGGAGGCAACTGACCTCGGAGATGATTGAAACTCAAATTCATTGCTATCTGCAGGTTCTTGATATGACCGATCTCCGGAGGAATGTTTCCACTGAGATAATTACCACCAAGCTGCAGTTCAAGCAGTTTGGTACAATTACCTATCTCGTGAGGTATCTCCCCTCGTATAAAATTCTGACTCAACAGCAGGTACTGCAATCTTGATGAGTTGCAAATATCGTCCGGTATAGTGCCATTGAATTTATTGCTGCTCAGGTCAAGCTTGTTAAGATTCTTTGACCTGAGAATTGATGCAGGAATCTCTCCAAACAAACTATTTCCGGAAACAATCAATTCCTGCAGATTAGTAAGCCCTCCTAACTCTGGAGGAATTCTTCCAGTAAGCCCATTTGAAGCTAAATTTAAAAGAGTGAGATTAGAGCATTGAGAAAATTCTGGGACAATCTCCCCGGACAAATTGTTGTTATCTGCTTCAAAGTACGTCAAGCCACTAATGTTTCCGACTGATGTGGGGATGCTCCCAATTAATAGATTGTTTCCGATCCTAATACTAGACAGGTCTTTGCAGTTGCCTATCAATTCAGGAATATTACCAGTCAACTTGTTTTGTGTGAGAACCAATATTTCAAGTTTTTCCATAACAAAAATACTCTTAGGTATAGGCCCTTCAAGCTGGTTGGAGTGAAGGTTCAACACAGCAAGTCCCGAAACAGAACCTAATCTTTCTGGAATTTGACCAACAAACTGATTCTCATAAGCAGTAAAAACTCTAAGATTGGTCAAATTTCCCACCCAATCAGGTATAGAACCAGTAAACTTATTAATAAACAACTGCAAATCATGCAACTGCTCTAGCCCCTCGAGCTCATCAGGAATATCTCCAGTAAGCAAATTATTAGAAAGATTCAAAGACTTGAGATTTCTAAGCCTACCCAACTCTTTAGGAACTGAACTTTCAAACTTGTTAAAAGACAAATCAAGAAACTCAAGCTCAGACAAAAATCCAATTTTTAATGGAACTAACCCATGAAAGTTATTATAAGAAAGGTCAAGCCACTTTAAGTCTTTAAGCTCAAAGATTATAGAGACATTACCTTGAAGCCCTTGATGAGAAAGATCAAGCCTTTCCACTTTAGAATTGTTCAAGCCACAGCCAATGCCAGGCCAAGAACAGTGATTCTCTGAGCTCTTCAAACCCCACTTAGACACACCCAACTCTTTACTAATTGCAATCAATGTGGTCTCATCATCTTGTGAAACCACACATGACATTGATAGCAAACCTATTAGCATAACTATAAACAAATCCATATGGGTTCCCCTTAATTACTCTCTCTCTCTCCCCCACTCTCTCTCCCTCTCCCTCTCTCTCCCCCCCCTCTCTCCCTCTCCTTAATTCTTGAAAATGTATCAAACACAGAAAAACCAAGCCTTGATTTGGGGAGAAAGTTGGGCCTTGCTTAGTACTCTTTGATGGGTCAAAACTCAAGAAATGAGCTACCAGAATAAACAAGTGTACAAAAGAACAACAGTCCCATGAAAATCTGGGCACCAACTGGTAGAAAAGATGACTCTTTTTTCTTTATATTACACACACAGACTCTAGTAGGTTCACACATGAAGTAAACAAAGAGAAGAAGAGGTAAAAAAACAAGTACAAAGTTCAAGTAAGAGATGTTTTATTTCTTGTTCTTTTGATGAAAGCAAACTGAGTAAAGTGAGTGAGTGTGTGTAATGGAGTTGAGTGTGTGTGTGTGTGACAGTGCTTGTTTGTTCACGAGAAACGAACAGTGTAGTTTATGTAATCACTAGTGAAATTCTTGGACTGTACAAGGCCTTGGATTCTTTATATTTTAACTATTCATTTGTTTTTGTTAATTTAATTTTGGCAATCACATTTTCAACCCAACTTTTGGTTAAAAGTTCTAAAACCATTTATTAGCAAGTATTTTAACCATTTTTTTTATTATTTAAAAAAATGTGATTAATTTTTAATTAAAATTTTAATTTTTTTATCAACTTACGGATTACACTTCTATTTAATTAAAAATTCTCGATTTATCAAAAAAATCTCAGATACTATTTGATAAATCTTAATCGATAGATTAATTAATTAGTTTCAATCCATGTTTCTAAAATGTAACAATAAATATTAAATTTGGATTAATACTCAAAATGTTATAAAAGTAAAGAAATGTTATATACAGTAACTAATTAATATAATTTTAATTGAAAATTATATTATTAAATATATTATAATATTTTTTAAAAACTAAGAAATTTTCCGAATCTCCGATCCCATTTCTCATGGGGAGCGGAAATTAGAGAGCGAAAACTCTCGTTCGAGGATGGAAGTGGATTTAGAGATTAGTGCGTGATAGCACGAGGATAGAGATAGATTTAGGGATTAGTTCGGGGATTGGTGCGTAATGGGCTGATGGCACTCTCAGTCTAGGCGTCGGCTCAGGTGGTGGTCTAGGACTTCCAGACCACGACCTGAGCCGACGCCCATTTCTAAATTATGCTTGTGATTTGAGTCAAGTGGAGTGGTTTGGACATAAAAACGAACTTACCTAAGATTGGTTCGAACTCGAATCTCGACTCATTATAATTCAACATTTATAATTTTAAGTATTATTTATCAAATACATACATATATATATATATATATATATATATATATATATATGATTAGATATAAAATTTAATTTTTATATTATTTAGTTGCGGGGGAGAGTATACCCGGCTTGATTTGTTTAAACTCAACTCCGATGACTCGTAAGCCTGTCTCATTTATTATATAATCTATGTACGAATAAAATTTTCAGCTCATTTGATTAGTTAAATGAGCGGTCGGCTCGACTCATCTAAGTATAAATTCAAATTCAATTAACTAATATCGAGCTCTAATTGACCAAGGTTATAGCCTACGAACTATATCCCGTTTTATATAAAAATATCTACGTTTCAATCTTTAAAATATTTATATATTATCATATAGAAAAATCCAGCAGAAAAGTATATTATATTCTTTGAAAGAATATAATATATTATAGTTATTATTAACTATAATTCATCAAATTACATTTAAAAGATATCATAATGTCAATACGATGGCAATGGAGGAGAAAAATGTTATAATCTAGCGAATATGTTTCTCATGGTAATTTATTCTATTTATTATTTTGCAGTCCATCTTATAAAAAAAATTGTGTATGTACGTAGTGCCCAAAACAGAGGTGCCAAATTCATCATAATTGAGTAGGGAGGGGCCTAGAGGTCGGCTTTTATATCAAGTACTCACCCACTACCATTTCTTTAAAGAAACATACTACTGTGTTCTTTGTGTACGAGAAAAGACCCCATGGTCTCCCTTTTTTTTATTCCTTCATAAATAATTAAATTAAACAATTCACCACAATTACTACAAAATCTTATATATTCTTCCCCATTCAACTTTAGCCTCTCTACTTTCTATTATCCACATTCCCTGCCTTTTTCTCCATGCATTAGCATCAACAAGTCATGTTTTCTGGTTCTGAATCTTCTAAATCATTTTGCACGATATTCGGATCTATTTTTTTTTTTTATGATCCTTTAGATAGAAAAAAAAAAAGATAATTCTTTTCATTAAAAAAAGGAGGTAGAGCTTTTCGATTCTTCCTTGGAGTTGTCATGGTAGAAATTCCGTTTTGCTTCTGATTATAATATACTAAAATCTAATGATTTTCGATCAAATGATTCAATATTTCCATTTTTTAGTATAATTTTTCATGTTTATTTTATGTATTAGAGATTATTATAATACCCTGTCTAACTCAATGTTGATATAGTAAATCATAAAACATTTATAATCAAATCAAATTATTGTTAGGGTTGGCGGTGAATCGTTATTATTTCTGAAAGAAGTTGACGCTAAATTATAAATAACTTACAATATTATGTTGAATTTGTGATAGAATTCAAAACAAATTTTAAAATACTATCAAACAAAAATATAAAAAGAGATCGATGCTCTTTTTAGCAGTAGTTGATGTTAGGTTTCAGTTCTTCAGATTGGTTCTCTTAGGTCTTGCATGGAGAGGAAGCCTGTAATGTTTTTGTTTAATTCTATTTAATGGCTTATCAAAAAAAAAAATCATAGAAAGAGATTGGACGAGTAAGTTTAATTATCAATTTAAATTAAAATTTTAAAATATTAGATGAACGGACATATAATATCGTAATAATATAATATCCAAATTTTAGATGAACGGCCATGATGAATGTGCGTGACTGCGACTTAAAAATATTTCAGTTAAATTTTAAAAGGTTAGAGCATTCACATCCGGCCCCCAATCCCCAACCCCAAAAACTTACTAAAAATAGTAATCCCTCAAAAAATTTTACAAATTTTTAAAAATTTCTTCCATCCCATTCCCCATATTCAATCCCTATTCCCCATAAAAGTATAAGATAACACATGAAATTAATAAAATAATAATGAAATGATAATGAAATGATAATGAAATGGAAGATGAATAGTGTACGGGGGATGAATAGTGTAACCCCAAATATGAGGATTTATTTCTAATCCCCAAAACCAAACCCTATTTTGGGGTTCCGGATGTAGAGTACATTTTGACAAAAGTTAGTAGATTTCTTTAAATTATGAGGTTGGGGTTGACTTTGGGGAATGGAATGAGGATGCTCTTACAAGTGCATTGAGTAGCCGCAGCACCTTAAAAAGAAGCTGGAATTATCACAAGCAAGAATCACTTGAGAGAGTTGATAAAGCTATGAATGAGAATGATTAAATTTACAAAGTGAAGTCATTAGTCAATTATATCTGCCATTAGAGATTAGTTAGTCAGTTTAATCATCATGCCGAGTGCATTTAGCAAAGCGCATCAATAACAAGTACCCCTTGTTATACTCTCGTTATGTTTTGACGTACAAAAATTAAAAAAAAAATAATTTACAGCCTTACGTATCCATATAAAATTTGTGAGCATGATTAAATAATTCAAATGGGGCTCATCTCGACAAGTATCACAACATATATTGTTTGACAAACAAAGTTTATGGCCTTCTTTTATCAAGAAACGACTTTTACATTTCTTAACTCGTTTGTTTAAAAGGTCACGAGTACTTATAAAAAATCGAGAATGCTAAATTTTGTGTGAAGACTTCTAGTTCTTTTCTAAAAAATTTAATCACTTATAAGTCTTAATTTATTTCTCACTTCTAATCCGCTTGTTTACTTAATCAAAAAGCATTTTTTTTTTTAAATTTGCCCAAATGACCCATAAATATTTCAAATTAATTATTGGTTTTAGTTAACAGGTACTCATTTAAAAGGCGTAAGAAGCCTAAATATCTCAAATTAATTTCTAACCGTAATTCACTTATGAATTATGACTTATTTCTAATTTTAAATTTATTTTTAATTTATCACTAATAAATATGTTTCATTAAACTTTAGGAGTTAGGACAGGAGTTTAAGCGGAGACGCTCCAACTCTTCTTCCACAGGAACAATCAACTTACAATTTGTACAAATTACAAACGAAATCTACAGAGAAGCTGGTGGGCCAAAGGGGACCCATGATTTGAATAACTGGAGGGTGTGGCCTGGTGGGCCTCTTGGCATCGTCCACAGAAGGCCGGCAAGGGCATGTTTTGGTGACAGGCTCCATTTTTTTATATATGTAAACTAGTTGAGAATCCGCGCGTTGCGGCGGCTTATAAAAATTATATTAATGATCTAATATTAATATTTATAGAATAAAATAATTTTATTACTGTCTATAAAAAGTATATTAATGTTTCAAGTTAATATTTGTACGATTAAATAAATTTATATTATAAAAATCTTGATGTAATTCAAATACTAATATTATATATAAAATTGCAAAATTGGACTATAATTCATGGTGAAAAAATGACAATAAATTTATACACGTAAATAACAATTTAAAGCGTGATGAATCTTAAAATTTTATTTTTTTTGGAAAAGTAATCATGTTCTTACATTGTCACCTTCCTCTAATTTTTTTAGATTGATTGTGCCCAAAAACATTTAACTTAAATATAACTACCCTCTTAAAAGTTGCTTGAACGGAGCAAACATATAATGCATGAATAATTTTTTCATGTATACAAAGTAAATAATATAAAAATTAACAACAACAAACATGTCCGATGAACAAAACAAATATTATAAAAGAATAACCAACAAACATACATCATTAATAGTTAATTTATTGACATCAACCATCGATATCCTGTCAAGACTATATTCTTTTCCCGTGTTTGGATTTGTCGACTCCAATATAACGGTCTATAACTACATTTGCTTGCAACAACCTTTACTGTAACAGCCTTCACTTATCGTTGCAGAATAACGACACCTCCGAGTTAAAAATCGAGCAAGAGAAAGGTATTTCTAATTTTTGATATTTTTCATCCAAAAATTTCAGAAAATTAAAAAATAAAACGGAGCGATGTGAGAGGCACCACTTACACGCCCCTCGCTTCTCCTTTAAAAATCGAGTAAGAGAACTATCGGGTAGATTTGTGGTATTGAGAGAGGAGGTTGTGTTTTGATGATCCAAAATACTACGATCTATACGGGTATTTATAGGTGGAGAGAGACTTGTTTGCTACTCTTTCCCATAATTAAATAATCTGAACAAAATCAGATTAAAATTTTCAAGCTACTATATTCCATAAATAATCTGTCTTTCCCATAATTGAATAATCTGAAACAAAATCAGATTAAAACTTTCAAGATACTATATTCCATAAATAATCTGAAACAAAATTGAAACAAAATCAGATTCTGAGACTTGCTTCTAATATACCCGAAACTAAAAAAGGTAGTTCTAATTTTTAATATTTTTCATCCAAAAATTCCAGAAAATTAGAAAAATAAAACGGAGCGATGTGAGAGGCGCCACCTACACGCCCCTCGCTTCTCCTTTATATAAGTATATTGATTATTCTGTTTAAAAATATATAAATGTACGAGTCAAATAAATGAGCATGTAATTGTGTTTAGTATTTAAAATTCAAACTTAACACATTTTAAAACAATTTTTTGAGCAGTATAATTGAAGTTAGTGGATCTTAAGGAAAAATATCAAGTTGTAACAAGTGTTGGTCATAAATGTTTAATCATTACTAGATTTGCCTGAAAATTGAAATAAAAGAGAGAGCTTTTATCGGTGGCGGATCTGACTATAAAGTTAGGGGGGGTCAATTTTTTTGTAAAAAAAATAAAAGGGGTCACAAAAAAATTAAGGGGGGTCAATTTCAATTTTACAACCTAAAAATATGTATAATATTAAAAAAATAAAAATTAAGGAGGGTCAGTTGCCCCCTCTTGCCCCTTCTAAGATCCGCCTCTGCTTTTATGGTATAGTTTATGGATACATGGAGGGGGAAGACTAGTAATAAAAGAAGCATGGTACCGGGATTATATTTATCGTATTATGTTTGTATCATTTTCATTTATATAGTTATATAAATATTTAATATCAAGCTAATAGTCAAAAAGATATATAAAATTAATAGCTAAACTGATATTTTAAATTGATTAAATTTATTGAACAATAGATAATCTAAATAAGAAAATATATCTAATTCATGTTTTTTTTTTTGTCAGGATATCTAATTCATGTTTAATGAGTCTAGTATAGGAAGAAAAAAATTCTTTCTCATTTCATTTCTTCAGGTGATGTTAGAATTTATTCTCGTATCATTCATTTTCATTTTCGAATATAACTCATGCTCCAAGTCGATTCTTATATTTATCTGGTCACCAGCTCAACAACACCGAATCATATGAAATCTGATTAGACTAAATTAGTCATAAGAAAATAAAATGAAAGCGGACCCGAGAGGAACAGAGGTGACATCAATCATAGGGCTGAGCTGTGTGACTTTAAGATTGAAGATTGAAGTCTCTTTTGGCAAACCAGACATGCATCATGCTCCTTCTATCATGCCTTGTCTCACTTATTTGAAGCATCCCCTACTTTCTTTCTTTTCCCACTCCTCTCCCCTCACTTTGCCCTCTCTCTCTCTATTTATCTCATGGCTTTACACTATACGGTAAAATCTACTCCCTCTGTCCCATTTAATTGTATACGTTTCTTTTCAACCGTTCGACACGCATTTCAATGCTCTTATAAAACATAATTCCGTAACTTCTTTTTTAGATTTTCTTTTTCTGAATAAAAATATAACATCCAAACTTTAATTCAGAAAAAGAAAATTTTAAAAATAAATTACACAACTACACTTTACAGGAGCATTAAAGTCCGTGCCGCGTCCCCGTCCCCCAATGTATACTACTCAGGGGGACGGAGGGAGTAACTAATTTGATAATTCAGGCTGTATTGTCGTTTAGCAAATTTAATATTTTTCCAATTTACATATAATTTTTTTTCATATACACATCTAGTTCTAATTAATTAACTGAATAAGGATTGTTAGGTATGGAATTGAAGTTAGGAATCCGCCACCCGGTAAGGAATGAGTCACAGTAGCACGGGCCAATAACATCTCCAATCCTCTAATATTTTTAGTAAAAAGTTAATGTCATATTATTTTTTGACACGTATTTCCAAACTATTATAATGTATAGTTTCATAAAAAAATTTAAAATTTTTTCTTGAATAAAAATTTGACGTTTAAACTCTTGTTTAAAAAATAATTTAAAAATATTATGAAATTAAATTTTATTTCTAAAATTACGGAATGCATGTTGGACCTCAACTCAAATATATCATATGGGCTTAAAAGTTACACGACTTTGGGCTTCTACCATTGCAAAATGAGAACTGTACACACGATAACAAACACATAGCTCTTAGCAAACGCTCCTGAAAAAGGAAAAAAAAAACGAAAGATCGATGATTTTGGGTAACAGTTTGTGCAGTCCGTAATTGAGTTGATTTTGTGTTAAGTTAAAATTATTTTAAATCGAACAAAACTGAAAATCAAAGGAATATTAAATAAAATTCTAATTTTAGGTTTTTAAGGGTCCGGCCAGTGGCCAGTGATTTTCTGGTCACTTTAAAATTTTATTTCACTAAATCGGACCAAATTAGGTCTGAGTCTCATATTTTCGCCTAAAAAAAGAACTCAAAAAAACCTCTTATCAATTGTGATAGAAAATTTTGAAAAAAATTGAGGAAGTGCAAAATTGTTATGATGAGATTTGAGAAGAAAATGAGGAGATAAAATGGAGCATTCCATCTCAAATTAAAGGTGTGATATCTGGCACATCTTTTTTTTAATCATGATATCTAGCCCATCTTAAAAATTGTCTACAAAATAGTTTATTTTTCATTCCATTCCTTCCGGAATCATTTATCCCAACAAAACACAAATAAACTTTTAAACATCGATTTGACAGCCAAACAGCCCGTTAAATTCAAAACCCTAACAAAACCCCAAGCATCAATCCACCAGAAAACAGATACAACAATGGCTTGTAACGGCACGGGAGGCTGCGACTCCGGTTGCTACAAAGACGAAAACGACTCAACCAATGGCGTGTTGCCAAGTGTCACTAATTCTTCCAACACTAACCTATGCTTAAAGTGCAAATCCAGCGAAATTATCGCCGGCGGCACCGGATTTAGCGGCGGAACCAACATGAAGCTGTGCGCTGACTGCTTCCGTGGAAATCTGTACGGTAAATTCAAGCTCGCCGTCTCGGCTAATGGCATGATCTCTCCCTCCGATAACGTGCTTGTCGCGTTCTCCGGTGGCACCTCTTCGAGGTTGTTTTCTTACTCAGTTTGAATTAATTTATGCTTTGTTGTATTATTGCGCACACGATATACAGTAATGTGTACATAGAATCCCGCTCCCACACTGACTGACTTAAAATGAGAACCGATGATTGTATAGGTGAAAATAGGGATTCGGATGCAACACACTAGCGATTGAAATGATTGGAATGCGTATGAGATTTATTCTATTTGTGCATATAGGCACGCTTATAATATTAAAAAGGACATGTGAAGAATAATTATATTAGTTAAAGTGTTAAGTTCGGAGAAGAACGTATTGCGAGTGTTTAGGAGATAATTTTAAGCAATGTATCATTGTCATTGTCAGTATAGTTATATTCAAGTGATTATAAGAGGTGATGTGAGTAGCGATAGCTAGGTTATGGTGTGATACACTAAAAATACTTGAAGGCTGTTTGGACATTTTTGCCTCTTATTAAGAGGTGGAAAGTCTGAACTAAGCACCACAACAATTTCACAGTACGTTGCCGAAGGTATTGGTTGTTACATTGATTTCTTAACAATTTTAGGTGTCTTTTAGGGTGGCTCTTCAATTTGTTCATGAGATGCAAGTTAAATCACAGAAGAATTTTGATGCAAGTAGAGATAGATCGTTACCGGTATTTGGTGTTGGAGTTGCTTTTGTCGATGAAAGTGCCTTTCATACATTGCCTTCGCATGAACTGGACAAAGAAATTGAAGAAATTAAACTTATCGTGGACGAACTATCTCCACCAACAAAAGCTTTCCATGTTATTCCAATTGAAAGCATTTGCTTGTCCAATTCTAACAGTGCAAAAGACAATTTGAATGAGTTATTAAATGCTGTTAGTGATAAAACTGGAAAAGAGGATTTGATGGTTCAGCTGCGCATGATGTCATTGCAAAAGGTTTGGATCTCTTCATCGTGTTTGTGCAAAACTGTAGTACAATGGAAGATATTGTAGTATAATTATTAACGGTATTATGCAGACTGCTCTTGAAAATGGATACACGAAGCTTGTTCTAGGATCATGTACATCAAGGCTCGCTTGTCACGTGATTGCATCAACGGTGAAGGTTTGTCTCCATTTTCTGTAAAGACATCAGTAAATAATTAAAGAGATTTCATTCTATATATTTAGTTGTTCTTTCTTTCTTTCTTTCTAATATATACCAACTAGATATGATTTTCTTCTTAGCTACGTACAGCCCTTAACACCTGGCTATGAAGAGACATCATCACCTTATTATGTATTGGTGAATGTAAAGATACAATGTTGTGATGATTCTTGTTTAGGAAGAATAAAAAACTAGAGTATATATACTTGCTATTTGGTTTTTTTAATTCATGATGTGTAGTATGAGCGAGAGGGATTGAAAGTTTTGCTGCTTTAAATTTGTAGAATAAAGCTTTGAGCAGCAAACTGATTGTCTCAGGGTTTATGTATGCTAAGGTTCATATTAATATGTATATATATATGCATTAGCTTTTGTGATTTGTAAATCAGAGGGATATGTACGCTATAAAAAGTTATAATAAATTGTAGGACATGTCTCAATAAATATATTATGTCAAATTTAAAATTAGTGCATAATTATAAAATGATTTTTGTCTTAATTTATAAGCCACGTGTTATAATATTATTAAAAAAATCAATCAAATGTTATATACATACAAATTCTGCTCTTTCATAAAAACTTGATAGTACTCATATTTTCTACAGTATATTATAGTTGATATATGTTGCACGTGATCTTTAAATTAGAAATATAAAGATATTTTTTACGTATATTGATTCGTATTGTATTTATTTCATTGTAACTTGAACTAGATATATGTTATTTGCTTTTGAATTGTATAATCATCTAAGTTGTACTTTGTATAATTGTTTGTTATTGTCTTGTGCCCTTCTCTTTGATAAATTAATAATCTATATTTATGGGAGCCCTATAGGGCTTCACACCATTTTCCGCTTTTCACAGATCACACATATGATCAAAGTTACATGTATCTTCTTGATTAAATTTCTCTCTCAGAAGCAAGGTACATCAAGTTCTCAAATGATCAATGGGATAATAGACACTGAAGGAAAAAACGGGATGAATATAAATAAATAAAAGGTTTTTGGTTGTGTAATGTGTGCTCAACATCCATATTTAATGACATTGATAGAAGCATATTAGGTTGCTAATGTTGCTATTTTATCAACAGGGGCAAGGTTACTCTTTAGCTGCAGATATACAATATGTTGATTCCAGGTGGGAGATACCAGTGGTCCTTCCCATTCGTGATTGTACACTTCAAGAGCTTAACATGCTCTGTAAACTAGAAAGGTCAGATGATATGTACCTCTTTCATTTGTTCTGATTTAGTCAATTTTGTGCCTGCTTCTACCCTTTGAGGCCCTCTTTTGGGTCCAGAAGGAAGAAAATCAGCAAGTCTTTACTCTAATAGAGAGTGTAATAAAGTTGAGGCTTAAATATAATTTAATGCCATTAATGCATGAATAGTGTCGTTGAGTTCAACCACGTTGGCTGATCTGTAATATGTCTACTTTGACTGGCCATCATATGCATACTATGTTGGTAGTTCTTGTAGGGACGGAATTTATTGTGGTATACTCTATCAGAAATATTTTACCTGTAGAGAAGTTTATACATGTTGCAAACTTGTTTTACAACACATTGCATTTGACATAGATAGGAGTAGGATTGGGTGGAAAACAAGATTTGTATGACAACATGACTCATAACTTATTATTGCATGATTGAAGGAGATGTGCAATCAGAATGTTTTTTTCATTATCTTTAGATATATACATGAACTTGCTCAACAATGATTATTGCCATAGTGGAACTTATGTTTTACATTATGGCAGTTTAAAGACTATGGAGCTGCATAATGGTTCTCGTGCTGGCATCAATGGCCTGATCTCATCATTCGTCAAACTTCTGCAGGTAGAAAGGCTGCTTAATTGTCTATAAGCGGTTTATTAATAGTGTTATCTTTGTGACAAAACCTTTTTTTAGAAATAATTTGCTTAAGTTGTTGGCATTGACCTATAAATTTCCCATTCTACTTCTTTTTGTCTCGTTGTTTAGCTTCATTTACAAATTCTATATTGCAGGAAGAGAATCCTTCTAGGGAATGCACAATTGTAAGGACAGCAGGGAAGCTAACTCCATTTCATTTTAACAAGATTCCAGAGGAAGCAGATGACTGTAACTTGCAGTTGGCATCTCAACGGCGGCGGAAGAAATTCAATCTGAAGTCTAACGAACTTCTTCCCCCAGAATCTTACTGTCCACTTTGCTCTAGCCCACTAGATAAGAATAGTATCTCTAACTTGGCTTTTGAAAATGGACATACAAGTTATGGATCATTTGTGCCAAAATGCTGTTCCAGTTGCCAATTTCAAATACTCCCCAAAGAACCATTACACATGGAGCAATTCTATTCTCTGTTACCACAACCTATAACTGATCGAGCTAAAGATGGTAGCTGTCGCAGCCAGAGATCTATAAGGTTATACACACAACCTTTTTTTTTTGGTTATTTTCCTTAAAACTTAATATATTTTCTGGAGAAAATCTGTTGCATCTAAATCGTAACCTTTTTGAAGACACAACTTGGGATGGAAATATTGTCTGGAAAAATGATTGGCAGCGTCTTGTATATAATATCTGTTATCTGAAGTATTTTTTAGCCGTGCATTCTTGAAAGATTTAGTTGAAGTGATGTTGAGTTCTTATTGTTCTTTTCAATCATGCTTCTAGGGAGCAAATACAAGATTGCCTTCTTTCAGACAACGAAGATGGAACTTGATGTCTGAACATTGCTACTATGCCTTGTGCAAACTGCATCAGGTGGATTAGTAGTGTTTGGTTGCTGGCCATCCTGAGACTCAGTCCAAATGGCTGACAAGAAGCAATGTCTAGCAGCAAAAACCCCTAATGAGCCTGGATACAAATTGAATTACTGAGTATAAATGTCTATGAATGCATAAGTTTGTTGAATTAAAGTTTACGCAGAGCTACAATTAAATCTTTAATTGTAGATGCCAACCCTTTGAAATGATAATGTCAGTTTTATGTATACTGGCTTTTGCCAGCTATTAGGATTTGCATTTATGATTGTGTACATGATGCTTTTAATGACCTCGCGGGGCTGGGGACTATTAGAGTTGAGTGTTTTTCCTTTTTAAGACTGCATATAGGTGCCGGATCTTCGACTTGGCTGGCATATACTAGATGTTATGAGAGATCTAGAAGCCAAGATCAGTTTATCTGGACTCCACAGTTCCACATTTACAGAAAGGTACTTTCTGCGTTCTTTGTTTGTTTCACATGTGATCCTCATTTGCCTATAACAGAACATTTCTTTACAAAACAGTTCTGACTTGACGCAATTTGTACTGTGACTAACCAGAAGCACTTGCTATAATAACTATTTTCTGGAAACCTTACATATTCTAATCACAAAGATTGCAAATAAGGTATGTGCCTGCAAACAATGAAAAGACTAGTCCCGTGCTTAGCGCTAGTCTAGATTTTCTTGCGGAGTTTTCCGTCACTGCAGTGGAAATAACAGGGCTGATAATAATATGTTCATGAATCAAAGGCTTTCTCAAGTTCTGGTTGAAAGTGCTGATAAAAATTATTATATTGTTAGAAAAAGTATGGGTTAATTATCAAATAGATCACTTATTCCAGCCTAATGTATAATCCGCATCATTGTGAAATTTTTGGTCTCACATAAACCATTTAACAGACTACAGTTGCATGCCGTTAAATCAAATTAAAAAAGATGTTAAAGTTAACTTTTTCCGTTAAGTTCAGATGACATGGCGCTTACGTGGATTGCAAGAGTAAATAAGTTTAAACTTAACAAATAAACTAAAAATAAACTAACAGAAATTCGTACAAGTCATGTATAACGAGATATAACCCTGTTATAGGTTATGTCAGGTGGTCTCCAGTTATTATTCCAGAAGAGGCAATTACTACGAGTCCTGTCTGGCAAAAAGAAGCTGATATCTTTTTTAAGATGAAGAGGATGATGATTCTGAGCAAGGTGATCAACCATCGCAGCAACCAATGAGGAGTGTCAAATATAAAAAATGTGACAAAAGATTTTACATTAATAAAGCTAGAAAGTAGTATTAAGTTTTTAGTTCACGTAAAGGTCTAAAATCCCGAATACACTACACACACTTATGTTTACAGGGCAATGAAGTGATGTTTACTGGGAATAAAGTGAAGTGGAATATACAGTCAGCAGAAGTAGCAATTACTTTTCCACCTCAGCTGCTCCTGTTAGTTTTTTTAATTTGATTTAACGGAATGCAACCATTAGTGTGTTGAGTGATCTAAGTGAGACCATAAATTTCGCAATGATGCAGATGATACATTGAGTTAGAATAAGTGATCCATTTGATAATTAACCCGAAAAAGTATTGCTAAAAAACAATGTTATTGTAGATTTTAGATAACTGTGTGGCAATATTTTTTTGTAAAAATTTAATATTTTTGGCAAGGTATAATAATGCAATCTATAATAAACATTCGCAAAAGCAGGAAAACAGCTTTTTCCATAAACATGAAGACCTAGCTTTGTTGTTGAATTTTTTTTTTAAAAATTTATTGCACAGTTTTCACATGTTTTTAAATAAAAAAACTGTTACTAATATCTGGCTCAACAATCAATATACTTATATAAAGGAGAAGCGAGGGACGTGTATGTGGCGCCTCTCACATCGCTCCATTCTATTTTTCTAATTTTTTGGAATTTTTGGATGAAAAATATCAAAAATTAGAACTGCCTTTTTCAGTTTTGGATATATTAAAAGCAAGTTTCAGATTATTTATGGAATATAGTAGCTTGAAAAATTTAATCTGATTTTGTTTCAAATTATTTAATTATGGGAAATAGTAGCACACAAGTGTCTTTGGCACCCATAAATACCCCTACAGATTGTATGGTTTTGGATCATCTAAACAAAACTTCTTCTCTCTCAATACCACAACCCTACCTCCCCGGTGATAGTTCTCTTCCTCGATTTATTACTCGATGGTGTTGTTATTCTGCAACGATAAGTGAAGGTTGTTTATACAGTATTAAAAAAATAAAAGGTTGTTGCAAGCAAAGGTAGTTATTGATCGCTATGTGGGAGTTGACAAATCCAAACATGGAAAAAGAATATAGTCTTGACATTATATTAATGGATGATATCAAAAAATTAACTATTAGTGATGTATGTTTGTTGGTTATTCTTTTATAATATTTGTTTTCTTCATCGGACATGTTTGTTGTTGTTAATTTTTATAAGATTTACTTTTTATACAGGAAAAAATTATTCATGCATTATATGTTTGCTCCGTTCAAGCAACTTTTAAGTGAAGGCACGATAAGTGAAGGTTGTTTATACAGTATTAAAAAAATAAAGGTTGTTGCAAGCAAAGGTAGTTATCGACCGCTATGTGGGAGTCGACAAATCCAAACATGGGAAAGGAATATAGTCTTGACATGATATTGATGGATGATGTAAAAAAATTAACTATTAGTGATGTATGTTTGTTGGTTATTCTTTTATAATATTTGTTTTGTTCATCGGACATGTTTGTTGTTGTTAATTTTTATAAGATTTACTTTGTATACAGGAAAAAATATTCATGCATTATCTGTTTGCTCCGTTCAAGCACCTTTTAAGTGAAGGCTGTTTATGGAGTATTAAAAATAAAGATCCTTACAAGCAAGGGTAGTTATAGACCACTATCTCACGGATTTAAGTTAGATTTTTTGTGGCGATCAATCCAAAAAAATTGGAGGAAGGTGACGATATATGAACATGATTTATTTTAAAAAAACACAAATAAAATTAAGATTCGTCGTACTTTAAATTGTTAATTACATGTATAAATTTATTTTCATTTTTCACCATGAATTATGTTCCAATTTTGCAATTTATATATTATTATTAGTATTACATCAAGATTTTTATAATATAAAATTTATTTTATCCTACAAATATTAATTTTGAATCATTAATATACTTTTTATCAGACAACCACAAAATTATTTTATTCTACAAATATTAATATTAAATAATTAATATAATTTTTATAGGCCGCCGCAACGCGCGGATTTTCAACTAGTATTAAACTAAAGCTAAATATACGGGTAGTCGTGAAGGAATAAGGATTAGCCACCTGGCGGTTCTTGGGTCTCCACGGAGCGGGGTTTCCTTTTTCCTCAGACCAATTCTGTTGCGTATGACAGCCGGCAGAATCTAGGAACCAGGCTGCAGAATCGTATGTATTTTTTTAAGTAAATTTGAAAAACATAAATTTTCAAATTTAAAAAAGTTTATATTCCCTATTTTACATATTTTTGATTTTTGATAAAGACCCGTTATCTAATTAGTATTTTTTATTTACGATGAAAAATTGTTGTTAAGTTTTGGACAGTCTGTAGTCAAAAAATAGAGTGCACTAGAATTAAAGAAACGATGGAAATCTAAAAATCCGAGCAACACAAGCCAGCCTGGACTGTGCTCCCTCACCAGATCTTTGCCTTTAAACCAACTTTTTTAGCCTTTTCAAACCACCTCTCTCTCTCTCTCTCTCTCTCTCTCTCTCATATCTCTCCACAATTCATTCCCTCTCTCCCTAGAAAAAGTCCTCTCTCTCTCTCAAAATCTCTCCCTGAATATAATCTCTCTCTCCACAAATATTACTACATGTCCTATCTTCCAAAAGTACATATCACCCATCATAAACTATTACATAATAATCTGACAGTTACAACATTCATCCTTGTAATAATAAATTTCACAAAACAAAAGCCCTATCACACCATTATCATCATCACCATCATCCCTTCTCTTTCTTTCTCACGACCCCATCTCTGTCTCTTCCATTTCGCCAGCTTTTTCAATGCATCCCCACAAATTTACTCATAAAAAATTTAATATAATATCACAGCCAAGCGATCTCTTGATATAAAGGTAAACCTTGATTTTCTGATCATCATTCATCACGTAAGATCGATCACAGATCTCTGTAATTTCATGTCATGTTTCTTAGTTGCCTGAGTTTCGTGAAAAACATATTTTAGCCAATTGTTCCGTCGGAAAATATCATGCAAAATATGATAATTGTTGTGCACATAATGTATATATTTGGTTTATGGGTTGTTGTGTAGCGGTTAATGTACTGTACATTGAGAATTAATTTGATGGCCTTGTGAATATGATATTTGATTCGTTAATATTTATGTTGTGTTCAAAATTTTGTTCATTGTGAACCTTGTTTTTAATTGATAATATAATTTTAATAATGCAATACTCATAATTTGCTTTTGAAATTCCAACTGTGCGTAAAAGAGCAGAGAACTCAGAATTTTTTTACATCTATGTTTAGAGTCGTGAAAGCGTAAGTTTTGGTGTTATTGCACCATTCGTTTGCTGGTTTTAGTCGACGTGTTCTTGAGTGCCACCATTCTTTTGCTGGTTTTAGTTAATGTGTTCTTGAGTGCCACTAATATTATAGAGAATAATTTCAGACCTCAAAGGAGTAGTTAATTTATTCTTGCATCTTGAGCTTCTACCGGTATCCCGTGTATAGATTTTGAAAGTGTGGAAGGCGTTGTTTTATACTAATCGGAGAATAGTACTCGTGAATTCAAGTTTTAGAACCTTATTGTTTCTACACGGAGCTTACTTTTTGAGTGCAAAATAAGAAAATGTATCGGGCAATAGTGGATTTAGATTAATACTTCGATTTTATTTGTGAAACTTTAGATATTATTATATTCATGAGTGTTAATTTGTATATTTCAACGTACTCGTTCCCTGTTTTGTATCTGCAGCTGTTACTTATTTGGAAATTCTACAACTGGGAAGTCAGAAAGGTTTTTTCCTCCTTTTTTTATCTTGAGAGTGACGGTAATAAGATCAGAATCTACATAATGTCTAGCTCGAGAAAAGCTTTGGAACCTGCATTTCAGGGTGCAGGGCAGAAACCGTATCCTTAATTAATGTCTTAAAAGAATCTATGTTGGTAGCAATGTTGTTCTTGTTAGTTAGCGTATCTGCAAAATCGTCCTATGTCAACACGATATGAAAAATCCATTGATGTAAATTAATGTTCTTAACTTAATGTAATTTCTTGATTCCTGATTTTCACGTTCTCTTTTACATTAGTTTGTACTTAACCCTTACTAGAGGAACTGAGATATGGAGAATTGAGAATTTTGTGCCAGTAGCATTGCCCAAATCTGATTATGGCCGATTCTATTCAGGGGATTCGTATATAGTCCTGCAGGTTATTATGGCTTTCATGCAGTCTTCTTATGTTTTCTCTTTTGTTTCAAACAAAGTCAATAATTAAAATCATACTACTTGCTTCATATTGTTTATTTGCAGACAAGTCCAGGTAGGGGAGGTGCTTATTTGTTTGACATACACTTCTGGCTAGGAAAAGATACAAGCCAGGTAAGTTATTATCTCTTTCTGTTGGCATTTTAGTCCTTTACTACTAGCTGGAAGTTTGTTCTAACAAGATATATAAAACTCATCATAGGATGAAGCTGGAACAGCAGCTATAAAGACTGTAGAGCTTGATGAAATGCTTGGTGGGCGTGCAGTGCAGCACAGGGAACTACAAGGTCACGAGTCGGATAAATTTTTATCGTACTTCAAACCATGTATTATACCACTAGAAGGGGGTGTTGCATCAGGATTTAAGAAACCTGAAGAGGAAGAGTTTGAGACAAGATTATACGTCTGTAAAGGAAAACGAGCTGTTAGATTGAAGCAGGTGTGACTTCGGCAGCCCATGAGAAAAGTCTTGCGGATGTAACAAACTATGTTTGGAGTATAATACGATTTCTTTCCTTATCCAGGTCCCCTTTGCTCGGACTTCGTTGAATCATGATGATGTCTTCATACTGGACACTGAAGATAAAATTTTTCAATTCAATGGCTCAAACTCCAATATTCAGGAAAGGGCCAAAGCATTAGAAGTGATTCAGGTTTTAAAAGAAAAGTATCATGAGGGAACGTGTAATGTCGCTATTGTTGGTATGAGGTTGATTTTAATGTTCCTTCTTTTCAATTATTAAGCATAGTCAGGTCATTTGATCTGGAACTTGTTTATCTCGGTTTCTATTTTATATCTTTTTAACTCATTCATTACTGTGGAGTTGTGGATCTGAATCAGCATTCGTTACTTATATGCGTGTGTTATACCTATGCACCAGATGACGGAAAGCTAAAAACCGAGTCAGATTCTGGTGAATTCTGGGTCCTATTTGGTGGCTTTGCTCCACTTGGTAAAAGAGTTACCAGTGAAGACGATGTTGTTCCTGAGAGAAAGGCTCCTGAACTATACAGGTAATTCTGTTTCCTGGTTTCAATTAACATTTTCTTTTATGTTAAACACCTTTCTTAATAAGTCAAAGGACTGAGGAGTTGGACATTAAAGTTTAATGGGTTAGATCATGTGATTTTTCTGTGTCTCCTGCCTATCAAAAATTTCTTTCTACCATGCACTCATATATTTGTCCTATTCCCGAAATAATTGACAAATTGCTCCACAAGAGTTTATGAGAGGTTTCTAATTTATGTAAAACAATTTGGTTTTTGTGTGGGTTTATAATGTATACAAATAAGGCTAGACCCTGAACCTGGTTTCTTAAATCTTGCCAAGGACTTAATCTCTGATAGAAGTTACTGGAGATGACGCACTAGGATAGTGGATATCTTCACAGAGTATCAAAAAAAGTACTCCAACACTATCCTACTGATTACCTAAATCACTAGCACAATCCAAAATTTTTTAGCCATTACCTATTTTTAGGTAACCTCTAGTCATTACCTATTTAATATTTATGAATAAAATATTCATTTACCTCATTTTGTCTTTATCTTTCCCCTCCTTTTCCCGTTCTTTCCCTCAAATTTATTATTAAAATAATAATAGGGAACAAAAATAGGGATTGCTACTGGAGTTGACATTAAAAGTAGATTCCCTAAATCACTAGGACTCAGTAGCACTCATTATTCTATATTATTAATTATTAATAGGTGAGATAGGTAACCTATTGGACTTGCTCTTAATACTTTGCAGTCGCTCCTACTTCTTTGTACTATACTTGTTAGAATAGTGTAATGGGTTTAACATTTTATCTGTTGTATTGTGATAATTCTGTGCAGTTTCTAGTTTAATAGTTATTTAGATCTCTATAGTGTTGTAATTTTAAATAATATTTGCATATTCTAGTAACTTTTAAGGAATTTTTTGCTTCATGAAAACAGTCTCTCTGCTCGGAGTAGGGATAATGTCTACTTACATTTTACCTTGGGTATGCTTGGTTTGGGTTGATTTAGAAATAAGCTAAGTTCTGGTCAGTAGCTGTATCTGATTGTGTATTACTCTCTTATCTGTAGAATTTTTTATTGTTGATGTATGATCCGAGGCGTTGAAACCTTTATTGAATTTTGTTGCAGCATTGTTGGTGGTCAAGTCAATGCTGTAGCTGGTGAACTGTCCAAATCTTCATTAGCAAATAACAAATGTTTTCTGTTAGATTGTGGTGCTGAAGTATTCGTGTGGATTGGTCGGTTAACAAAATTAGAAGATAGAAAAGCTGCTGTAAAATCCGCTGAGGTAGTTATATAATTCAGATCACCATGATAATGATGCTAGAATGATTCCACACCTTATCTATTTCATTCCCTTTCTAAATAAGCAACCTTGGGTGATTTTTTTAAAGGATTTTATTGCTAGTCAAAATAGACCAAAGTCAACATATGTAGCCCGTCTTATTCAAGGACACGAGACAACTGCATTCAAGGCCAAATTTGATTCATGGCCTTCAGGCTCGGCACCCTCTGCTCCCGAGGAAGGTAGAGGAAGAGTTGCAGGTAGATACTAATTCATACACATCTTATCATAAAAAACTGCAGATATTTGTGGAACCGTAAAAATCAATTTGACTAGGAAACTCTTTGAATACTTGTAGCTTTTCTCAAGAAACAGGGTGTTGCCTTAAAAGGATCTTCAAAGAGCGCTTCTGTTAAGAGTGCCCCCGTTAACGAGGAAATCCCACCTTTGCTTGAAGGAGATGGAAAAACTGAGGTTGGCTTTTTAGACATTATGGTGCAGTTAGCACCTAGAGGGTTTATTTTATATAATGAACAATGAGATACCCAAAAATGGTTTGTATACAAGTTAAGTTAAGATTACGGTTAAATAAGCCTAATTGATAACTTAACATGTTGAGCTATCTAAATGGTAATAATAAGATAAAATAAAATTGATCAAGCTCAAGCCGATCAGTGCTCCGAAGGAGTTCCCTATGTTAATTAAATAAACAACTGTAGTTGAGCTTGGTTCCTTTGTTTACACCTACAGTTTGAGCAATCGGGCATGAGTATTTATGGTAATAGAACAAATCCAGTTTCAAAAGTGCTAAGCATGGCTTGACTTTAGAAACTATGTTCATTAACAGACCTACTTAGTAACTTACCTACCCATTAAGGTTATGTAGATAAGCAAAGTTCGTTCTTCGAAGTAAATAATTCAGATCCTATAAATGTTAATAACACACACAGAACTACATGGAAATATGAATCTAAATAAGTCAAGTTATTTTAACCACTTCATAGATATAAAAACAAGTATCTTCCATGTACAAACAAAGCCATAGAACTGAGAAAAGTATCTTCACTTAATTAAAAGTATATGATTTTTATAGATTAATATCAATGAACTACAGGCACATCTACACCTTTGTGGTTTGCAATCTTATTTTATTATGGATTGACTTAAATACACACACACACAAATTTGATTAATATATTTACAGAGATCAGCAATTTTAACTACCTTGTCGGTACTTGTGTGGTTAATACACACACACATATGTATGATTCTCATGTCAAATAGCATGTTCCAGGAGTGAATAATTGAATTTTCAGGTGTGGCACATTGAAGGAAGTGATAAAACTCCAGTGCCAAAAGAAGACATAGGTAAATTTTATGGTGGAGATTGCTACATTGTTCTCTACACTTATAATCATCAGCAACATCAACATGACAAGAAAGAAGATTACTACTTATGCTACTGGATTGGGAAGGATAGTGTCGAGGTAATTTATTTCCCATTGTCATCATCTGCAACAGAAATATTTGAAAGCCAAGACACGTGAATGCATATCTACTGAAAAATAATAAAAGACAATTTATAGGTGGGTGTACGGAAGTGTGTAATGTAAGGAATCAAAGACCTTATGTTGTATTCTCATCACACACTTCTTGGTCAATATTGATCAATAACATAAATGGTGAACTACGAGATGTCATAGTTGATGTGCTCTTGCATCACAAAATACCAGCACAAACTGGTTATAACTAGCAATTATCCTATCATTTTTTTCCTTAGATTAGCAGTTTGATTTTTATTGTTAGCAACCTTTGCAGCTTCCGATTGTCTAACTACACTACATACTACATAGCAAGTATATGTGAAGTAATTTAGCACTTGGCATTTTGCTTGTGGCAGAACTTTTACCATACTAGTGTCATTTCTTGCATGTTTCTGCAACGTGTTCAACTTTATCCTCTATAAGGATTAGGTTTTACATGAATATTTAATGATAGACATAAATATTTTGCATGTTTAGGAAGACCAAAAGAATGCAGCTCAATTAACTGGCACCATGTCTAGATCACTGAAGGGACGACCTGTGCAGGTACCTTCATCATCCACCACTATGATGAACATAATTAAAAGAAAGTATGTAATAATTAATGCTTTCTCAGGGTCGTATTTATCAAGGGAAAGAACCACCACAGTTTCTTGCCATCTTTCAGCAGATGGTTGTCCTTAAGGTATATTGATAAGATCTTGTTATTGCTAAATTAAACTTCTATGTGGTGATGCTTATGCCCATTCTCGGACCTCCCCCCCCCCCCCCCCCCCCCCCCCCCCTCCCCCTCTCTCTCACACACACGCACACAATATGGCTTTATTTATGCAATTTCATTTTTTCTTAGGGAGGAATAAGTTCTGGCTACAAAAATTATATTGCCGAGAAAGGGTTGAAAGATGAAACTTACAGTGGTGACTGTGTTGCACTGATTCAAATATTGGGGACCGCTGTGCATCAGAAAAAAGCTGTGCAAGTTGACGCGGTATGTTCTATAAGTGGTTTTGTTTTGTCTCTTAGTTTATATATGTGGGCACTGTACTTTAAACTTTGTAGTTATGTGTACTCTGTCATTTAGGATCCTCAAGCGTTTTTGGTATATGTGTTTCTTTAAAACTCAGGTGGCCACCTCCATGAACACTAATCATTGTTTTATTCTGCAATCTGGCTCGACTATGACCATCTGGAAAGGAAGTAAGAGCACACCAGAGCAACAACAGCTAGCCATCAAAGTTGCAAGCTTCTTGAAGGTATGCCCATGGCGATGATTATAACCTGGGCAGACCATGTACCTTTATACTCATGAATATGATATCTTTGAAGTAAAGTTCTAGTCATATTTTACAGTATATTCGTCGTATTTTACATGTAGTTAGACTTACAATACCATGGAACCGGAAAAGAATTCGAAATAAGGTGATAGCTCAGATTAATCAAATGACTTGCATGTTTTCTGGGATAAGTATAAGATTTTTGAAAACTTAACCAATTATGTGGGTTATAACTAGATTCCAACCTTGTAAGTAGTAAGAATATATAAACTCCATGGGGGACCGCTTAACATTGATTTGTGCAGCATAGCTTAGCCATCTTTTAACCTTTGTCATTTGGCTATTAAATTTTGCTGACTGACACTTGAGAATTTTTGCAACTGAAAAAAGAGAAATATTAGATTTCCCTGTTTATAATAAACATTGTATTGGAAGGCCAAATAGAATTAACTTTAATCGTTTTTATATTTGTACATTTAGCCTGGTGCAGATAAGAAAAATTCTAAAGAAGGAACTGAACACTCATCATTCTGGTCTGCTCTTGGAGGACGAAAGAGTTACACCAGCGAAAAAGAGTCTTCGGACTTCACTCGAGATCCCCACTTGTTCACATTCTCAATTGATGAAGGTGGTGTATCTTTAAAAATAAATTGTTTAAAAAATAACTCACACTCATTTACTGCATTAAGTTTTAAGACAACTGTTATAACTTTATCTACATATCTGAAAGTATAAGTTTTTTTATACAAGCTGGTATCCCTCTTATTTACTTTTTAACTGACAACTCCTGCTGCACTGTGGACCTCCCCAGGAAAATTAGAGGTAAGAGTTATTTGTCTGATTATGCTCCATGATATCTAACTTAGACTCTTAACTCTTATTAGCTTTATAGTTTTATGTTCTATAATCGACAGTTCAAGGAAGTCTACAATTTTTCTCAAGATGACTTGTTGACTGAGGATGTAATGATACTCGATTCACATGCTGAGGTGTTTGTCTGGGTTGGTCAGCGCGCAGATTCCAAAGAAAAGCAAAATTCGCTTGAAAACGGTCAGGTACTGCTAGATTAATCTGAGCTTTGCAGAGATGATGCGTTTCAATCTGTACTTGTATCAACCATTAAAGATCATTGCAGATATACATTGATATGGCTGTATCTTTGGATGAGTTGTCCCCACATGTTCCATTTTACAAAGTTACGGAAGGAAATGAACCATGCTTCTTCACGTCATTCTTTTCATGGGATCCTTCTAAAGCCAATGTATGTCTTGCATATTCAACACTTATCTTTTTCATATTAATAAATTGATTGCTTCTACATAGTTAAATTTATATTTTCAGCAGTGATGATGAGGTTAAAAATGATATGAGGTAAACAATGGTCACTTGATTGAAAGCACGCAGACAAAAAATGAAAAGAAAAAGAAGACTGAATCAAAGTTATAGAACTGGGTTTAGGGTTTATGGAGATTATTAGCAAACCAAGAGGTTTGCCTTTCTATTCGCACTACAAAAATAAACACAAGGCTACTATATAAGCACTAATATAGAAGTTAAAGGGACACAGAGTGGAATTTGAACAATAAAAAGTTGCTTAAGCAATTATCAATGATGTTTCACTAGTATTCTTTTTTTAAATTTTCATCGGTGTATTCCTCCGAAATATCCTCTCCAAAAATAATCATTTGAATTGGAATTGATCATCCTGCCCCATGTTAAGTCAGTTAAGAAAGGTTCTTTGCATACAGGGAATGTACTTTTAAATTTTAAAATTCCTTCTGATATATGAGCCCCTTGTTACTGTTGTGATTTTATATGTTACCATATTATGCTAGATGCGTATCTCTTTTTATAGTGATTCTTTTTTTTTTTTCTATATTTTTTTGACTTCCTTTCTCCCCTGGATGCAAAACAAGGCTCATGGAAATTCATTTCAAAGGAAAGCTATGCTACTCTTTGGGACTGGTCCTGATGCAGAGGTAAACCCTTCAATTACTCCTTATTTTGAACTCTTCAAATATTACTCTTTACTAAAAGTAGAAACACAGTTTTGTTGGTACCTCGTGTAATACTAAATTTTGGCTTTTCTTAAAACATTTCTCTAGTAAAGCAAGTTTGTATATAGGTAGGGTATAATGTTCTTTGTCATGCCTTCAACTTTGCATTTAGTTGATAGTTTGGGACTAGTCATGCTAGTGAAGTACACACTAAACTATGCCTCTTTGCATTTAGTTCATATTTTGGGACTAGTCATGCTAGCGAGGTACACACTAAACTAAACATCCATGTAATGCACATAATATATTTCAAACAATTAATTTAAATAATTTCAGAAGCAACAGTTAATTGTCATTTTCTTATATGCTTTCTCCTCTTCTGCCACGTTCTTGATCAAGCATAATAATATTATTTTAAATTCGCACTTGTCACAGTTGGAATTGAACAAGTACAATTATTTATGAAAGAAATGTGATCCAAATCTATGCAAGGTCATATAATTGATATCATTAATGTTTTATTATTAATCGAATATATAAAGAATAATCGAAACTAGGATACAACCATAAAAAAATGCATTCAGTTGTTTATATCTTTAAATTTTTATATATAGGTTCGGTATAATGTTTTATATTTGCCTTGGTGCTTATGATCTTGCAAGAAGTAACATATAACAAGATATCTAATACTCATATTATTTCGAAATTAGACAAATGACGGGGTACATACTCAACGAGCTGCAGCTTTGGCTGCTTTGAACTCGGCATTTAATTCAACTTCTGAGACTAGTCAGGCTACCGAGGTAAACGCTAAACTAAACCTCCATTAAATGCACATATATATCAAACAATTAATTATAGAATTTCAGAAGCAATAGATAATTCTCGTTTTGTTATATGCTCCTTATTCTTCTGTTCTTTTGTCGGTTTCTGATCAAGCATGGTTGTATCATTTTAAATTCGCATACTTTACAGTTGGAAATGAACAAGTGCAATTTATTTAAGAAAAAAATGTGATCCAACTCTATGTCAGGCTCATAATTGATATCATTAAAATTTTAATATTAATCCAATGTTTAGAAAATAATGAAAACAAGGATACAACCAAAGGAATGTGCATTTAGTTCTTTATATATCTTAATACTTTTTCCTAGGAAAGACTAAAAAAGAATGTTGTACATTGATAGCATATAATGTTTATTATCTTATAATGAAAACAAGGATACAATCAAAGGAATATGCATTTAGTTGTTTATATCTTAATACTTTTTCCTAGTAAAGAAGAATGTTGTACATTGATAGCATATAATGTTTTATGTTTACCTTGGTGTTTATTACTTATCTTGCAAGAAGTAACGATAAAACAAGATATTTAATTACTCGTATTATTTCAAAATTAGACAAGTGAAGGAGGACATAGTGAAGGAGGACATACTCAAAGAGCTGCTGCTTTGGCTGCTTTGAACTCGGCATTTAGTTCTTCTTCTGAGACTAGTCATGCTACTGAGGTAAACACTAAACTCCATGAATTGCACATAATATAAACAGTTAATTTGAGCAATTCAGAAGCATCATATAGTATTCATTTTGTCATATGCTCCATCTTTAGTCAAACTCTGACCAAGTATAGTTGTATCATTTAAGTTAGCATGCTTTACGGTTGGAACTGAACAAGTGCAGTCAATTTTAGAAATATATATGATCCAACTTTGTGTCATGGTCATAATTAAAATCATTTAATATTTTAATATTTATCAAATATGTTGAAAATAATTGAAACAAAGATACAACCATGGAGAATATGTATATACTTGTTTATGTCTTTAAACCTTCCTATAGTATAAGGTTGTATAAGGTAGGGTATGATGTTTTATTTGTGCCTTCATGTTTATGATCTTGCAAGAAGTAATGAGATAACGAGATCTTTAATTACTTGTATTATTTCTAATTTAGAACAAATCAAATGAGACAAATCAAGGAGGACATACTCAAAGAGCTGCGGCTTTGGCGGCACTGAATGCTGCATTTAGTTCATCTTCTGGGACTAGTCAGGTAAACACTAAACTAAAGCTGCATATAATGCACATAATATATTTTAAACAGTTGACTTAGAGAATTTAAGAGTAGGAGATAATTACTGTACCATTTCTTTACATGCTTCCTCTTTTGTCAGGTTTCTAATATAAGTATAGTTGTATCAATCTAAATTTGCATACTATATGGTTGGAACTAAACAAGTGTAATTAATTTAGGGTGCTGATATATGCACACCCTATATTTATTTCAGATCAAATTTTCCCTATTTTTTTGCCAAATAAGTAGTGTTGATGATATATGCATAAATGAAATTAGAGATAATTTGGTCCAAAAATAAAGTTAGAATGTGCATAAATAAATTTAGAGTGTGCATATATCAGTACCCTTGATTTAAGAAAGAAATGTGATCCAACTTTGTGCTAGAAACGTCATAGACTCATAATTGCTATCATTAAAATTTTAATATTAGGGTTGCGCTCAGGAGAGAACTCATCTTTAAAATATAACTTTAGAACCACTGGGTTCTGCTGTAGAACCCTAAATTTTAAACAGATTTTCAGGATCTAAATCTAAATACGTGTTTTTTGCATCGTTGTGTGTGTTCAAAAATAATTTTAATATATGATACATAAACACGACACTTTTTACATGTGCAGTTCTTCTGCAGAACTCTTATTAATACTAGAAGGTTCTAACGGTTCTTAGGCTAAGGGTTCTAAGAGGAACATGGCCCTTCAATATTAATCAAATATATTGGAAATAATGGAAACAAGGATACAACAATGGGGATTATGCATTTACTTGTTTATATTTTAAAACTTTTTCCCAGTAAAGGAGAAAGTATTATGTTGGTAAACATTGTTGTTTTTATGCTAACCTTGTTGTTTATGATCTTTTAAGGAGTAATTACATAAATTGATATTTGGTTAATCAAATTATTGCAAAATTAGGATAAATCAAAAGTGACGAGTGGAGGAGGACATACTCAAAGAGCCGCGGCTTTGGCTGCTTTGAACTCTGCATTTAGTTCATCATCTGAGCCTAAACGGGCTCCTTCTCCAAAGCCAGCAGGAGCCAGTTCGGGATCACAAAGAGCGGCTGCAGTAGCTGCCTTGTCTTTTGTTTTTAGGGCCAAGAATAAGGTTTCACCTCCAATATCTCCGCGTCAATCCAGTAGAAATACACCCACAGAACCAGTGATCTCTGGTATGAAACTTTATTTTATCTGTACTGACTAAACAAGTAAATGGGAGATAAATTTTGTAAGGCACTATACATATAATAGAAAGCTTTGTAGCAATGACTAATCTAGAGGACAAAACATTCGCATGCAGTTTGGTTCCACCATAATGGTTTATTACATTAAAGTACCAAAATTCATTGAAAACAATTACAGGAAACAGTAGAACTTTTAATTATGATAGGTCTTGAATTCCCTACTTATCATCTTATGTACCTGTCTTGTAAATGAACTATTGCATAAAATCATTTATGGCTAATATACAAATGAGGCTATCCAAACCTTTTATTTTTTATTAATGTTCTTTATTGTGTTATTTGCGTACTGTAGGAAGTAGTGAGAACTTACCCGAAGTTGAGGATCCTACAGAAACTCATACTCCTACTGAAACTCAAGTTGAGGAGGCTGAGACTGTTGAGCCTGTGAAAGAGAGTAATGAGGAGTCAGAACCAAAACCAGAGCCCGTGTCAGAGAGTAACGAAGAGACAGAATCAAAACCAGAGCCTGTCTCAGAGAGTACTGAGGAGTCAGAACCAAAACCAGAACCCGTCTTAGAGAGTACTGAGGAGTCGGAACCAAAACCAGAAGCAGAGCAAGATGAGGAGAATGGTAGTGAGAGTGAAAATACATATAGTTATGACCGGTTGAAATCTAATTCTGATAATCCAGTCACTGGAATTGATTTAAAACGAAGAGAGGTTGGTTGGTTATGCAGTTCTAACTCGAGCTTATATGTATCCCTTTTTTTTCCCTTTCTAATTCTTTCTTTCTACTTTCAGGCTTATCTTTCTGACGAGGAATTCGAAACCATATTTGGGATGTCGAAAGAAGCATTCTCTAAGTTTCCTAGGTGGAAACAAGACATGTTAAAGAAAAAACATGATCTCTTCTAGCATGGATGCCAGTTTCTTTTCCCACATTTCTAATGTGCATCATTTTAATTGCTGTTATGAGGAAATTGTTGCATGGTGCTCCAGTTTCTTCTAGTTGCTTGTGTTTCAAGTATGTCCAGAGTGTTTTCCCTTCCTTTTCAGTTGTGCATTTTTTTTGACAGTAGATCGTAGGTATAAGATATAAATAGGCCAATTCTTTAGTATAAATTGAGAATGTATGATTTTATGAATTTATTATTTTTTATTTTTTAGAAACAAGGAAAGGTGTGTATATATTCACCGCATCTGTAACGGTCAAATATATTTTAAATTGATGACAAAAACATTGTTATTTATAGCACGTATCTTTAAGATTCAAATATTAATCAATAATTAAACATTATTTTTTATTTCTTCAGAAAATGACGTACATATTTTAAAATAAAGATCTCACATCTCAGTGTCAAAAAATTAGAGTTTGAAAAGCCGTCGTCTTATTTCAAGCTAGTTGAGGGGCTTCCATCGGTCTCTTCTCCGGTGGATCGCCCCAATCCCTTTGTTTTCTTTCATCTTCGTTGATTTTCTTTCAATAAAACCCAACTTTTTGGGTGTTTGTGTGTCTCTCCTTTTGGAGTGTGTTTGGTTTGTCTCTCCTTTTGGAGTGATTTGTTGTGTTTATGTTTAGTTTTGTTTGGATTCATCCGATGTTAGATCTATGGAGAATAATTTTATTGATGTTTTTTGGGATCTGGAAAGCCCGCGTCAAATATCAGTTGGTGGTAATTATGGTAAGAGCTAACCTTTTACGACCAAAGATTGTTCATCTGTTTGGGGTTTACATTTTCGGCATGTCTATAGCTGGTATTTGGCATGTAGATAGCTGAGATGTCGCTTCTCTAATCTCAGTTTATGAGATTAGGGTTTTCGAACACCGTTCTAGCACCGACTTTTATGTGATAAGGTCAATTGTGATGTTGCTGCTTTCTGTAATGTTGGTGCAATTTGGATCGCTTGGAAGATCTTTGATTTCATTTTTAGCTCTAAGAATTTTTAAAATTCTATGCGTCAAACGATGAGGAAACAAATCAGCTAATTGTTTTAGTATGTCCAACCTGGTTGTATGGTCAGTTGAGGGTTTGTCCCGACTGGATTATGTTCTGATTAATGAAATTGCTTTTCTTTGTGTAAAAAAAAAAAGATCTCAGTGTCAATCAATAATTAACAACTAAATTTTTTTTTGAAAGTGACGACAAATATAATATCTAAAATAAGAAACATACCAAATATCAACCAATACCAATTCAAATGTGTGTGTATGAACTGACAATCAATTTTTGTTTGGGGCAAATTTCTACTGGCTCTTATCCTATTGGTCATAATGAAACGTTCACCAACAAAAATATTGTCCTTTCATAAACAAAATTTTAAACCAATCAAAATCTCATAAACTAGTTCGTTATACCGATGTTCTGAAACTATTTAAAATATGGGTCCGGGTGTATGTTGGTTTCTAGACATTGGATGAATATGAAATGGTTGGGATTATAATATTTTTTTAATACATTCAGCGTTTTTTAATTGTTGGACAAGTAAAAGATCGCGTCTAGCAGTTTAAAAATGTTGAACAAGACCCCGTTTAGTGATCAAAAGATGTTAAACATATTAAAAAATTATTATGATCGTGACGGCTAAATATTCCTCTAGCGAAACTAATATGTTAGTTAAATTAAATGGTCACTGACATATCACTGCAAAAAATAAAACCCTCAAAATATATAAGCAAGAAATATATTTTATAATAATTTTAAAAAGTGTTAAGAAATGAAAAATATCATAAAAAAATAAATAGGACGGATTGTTTTCTTAATTCTTAGTATGATATATTATATATTTTGGTTATAATATCTGGCACTGGCACCATTCAAAATCTTCGTTTATTCTAGATTTCTAGTGTCCGTAAAAATCGGCCGCAAAAGTAAAATTGACAAAGCCGGTATAAGCTTGTAATAACCCTTCTCATAAACCCTAAAGAGTTCAGTCAATTAGGGTTTTTCTTCTTCATCAATGGGGCAACAAGAACACGAAGACTCACAAAGCTTGACGAGCGACATAGACATATGTCAACAGCTCCTCACTCGCTACTCCAAGTCCTCCGCCGCGCAGCACCGCCACCTCTGCGCCACCGCGGCGGCCACGCGCGCCATCATTCTCTCCGAGTCTCTCCCACTCTCTCCTCTCTCGTACTTCGCTGCAACGATTGACGCTATCTCAGACACGTCGAGGAAGCTCGACGCCTATGCGATTGCGGCGCTGTCGTCGTTTTTGTCGCTCGTGTTGCCGTTGGTACCGGCGAAGGCGATTGCGGAGGAGAAGGCGAGTGGTGCGGTGAAGGTGCTGGTGGAGTTTGTGCAGAAGCCGAGTGTTGGGAGCTTGGCGCCCAGTGTGAGAGCGGTGGTTAGGTGTGTGGGGGTTCTGTTAGGGTTTTGTGATTTAACGGAGTGGAATGAGGTGAAATTGGGGTTCGAGATGCTAGTGAACTTCTCGATCGATAGACGTCCCAAGGTATTCATATATACACAATTCGTAATTTATATTTTCTGAAAAATTGTGGTTTATGAAAGAAATGAATTAGTTATTGACAATGCAGTGTTTAGCTGTCATGTAATTGATGTTCTTTAGCTTAATACTAATGACATTTGTGTATATTATTAAATATTCCAAAGTCTTCTGTTTGTTAGGTTATTTTATTTTTTAGTTGCATTGAGTTCGATTTGGATAAAAAGTACTTTGCAGAGGTTCTCAACTTTGTTTTTGTTGTTGCGTGCGATTTGAATTGTAATAATAGGAAATGAGTATGAACTGATTACATTTATATGTTGCTTTATGTTTTCTGTGTAAGGTTCGTAAATGCGCTCAAGATTGTGTTGTGAATGTTTTGAAAGCATTTGAGTCTTCTACTGTAAAACACAAGGCCAGCAAATCTGTGCTGTCTTTGTTTAAAACTTGCATGAAAACAGTGGGTGATCTATCTGCTGCAAAATCGTTGAATGGATCAAAAGACAAGTCGCCAAAATCAGAACAACTTGACCTACTGCATATGTTGAACTTACTGAAACATCTGCTTCCATATCTCTCTGCTAAAGTGAAAAAAGAAGCGCTCTCAGAATTGTTAAAGCTCGTGACATCCCGGTTCTCAACTCTAACAAGGCATATCTTTGATGTCATTAAGTCAATGTTTGAAAGTATTGATGGAGATGGTTTTACGCCAGAGGTGGACAAACTTGTAAATTTACTTGCATCATATGTATCTCGACGACAGAATCCCTCGGACACAATTTTGTCCGCAGCATATTTGCTAAAAATTTCCATGAAAAATCTTCATTTTAAGGAATCAATCACATGGAACAGCCATCTTTTACTGGTAGTCCGCTCTCTAGGAGGTAAGCTTCCAAAATCAGTTCAATTTCTTGGACAATCTAATTAGTATCATTTTGTTAAACCACAAGATTGTTTATGTGTAATTAAATGCTTGTTTCCCTTTCTATCTAACTATCGTTGAGGGCAGAAGATCACCTTACCAAACTAAAAATATTAAAAATTTGTGATGTGGAACTATCAATGTCAGAAATCTGTGAGTATATACATAAATTTGGAGAATCTGAAGAGATGAGAGTAAATTAAATGCATGTAGTCCAGTGTCTTGGGATGTGTTGACAAAGAAGAGAGGATATTTTATCCTCATAAGAGCAAGGATGTATCCCATGTATCTATCTTCTTCAGACTTTTTGCGTGGATTACTTAAATTAAAAGTAATGAACACTTAATTTACATGGAGTCGGTAACTAAGATATTTTAAAGTAATAATGAAAAATGCATATCTATATAGTTAGCTCAGATAATAAATTGACAGAACATAATAACTGTCTTTATCATGTCACAGGGTTTTGTTGAATGTTAGTGCGTACAAGGTTTTTGTTTTAGTTTGTTCTGTGCCCCCTGTTATACTATGGTTGTACATAAAATTTGAAATTTTTAAATGATTTAGTACTTCAAATTTGTAACTACAATTATTAATAATTTTTCAGATGCATTTAATAAGGTGTTGACAATCCATTAAGTCACTGTTATTTACCATACCATACCATACGTACTCAGCATTCCTGCTTAGAGGAGGGTCTGAGGAGGGTAAAATGTCCGCAGCCCTGCCCCTACCCTTAAAGTAGAGAGATTGTTTCCGTGAAGACCCCCGGCTTAGTGCACAATAATCAAAAAGGTGTGTGATACAATATTACTATCATACCTTAGCCCATGGCAATTAATAGGGAAATTAGATTAATAGAATATTATAGAACTAAAATTCTGCCATGCTTAGTTTAATATTATCTGTCCTGTATTGAATCTCTGGTGCCTAGTTGAGTAATTGAACTGAAAAAGAACTTTACATTTACATAATCTGAAGTTAGCTCAGCATTATGCTAGTATCAGCAACAAGCCTGCATCACAATTTTTTGTAATATATCCAATTCAATTCTGATGTTGTTCAGGCTTGCTGACTTCTGAGGTCCCCACTGCATCACATGCTTCAGATTATTTAAAAGAGCTGATTAATCTTCATATTGATGTAAGAAATATATTGATCAGTGAAAGTCAGTTGATTGAGACGGAAGATTTATCTAAAATGGATTCAGTTGTGAAATCCATATGCGCTGTAATCGGGAATTTGCTTAGTGCTTCTGATGAAGTCCCTAATCAGCATATTTTGGCAGTCATATCTGTTTTGTACCTAAAACTTGGTAAGTTGGAATTTTATTGTTTTGGCGCAGTTTTTGATACCAAAAGGTATTTGTTTGATTATCCTGCAAATGGTTCCTTCATATATCTTCAGCTTACTTTGATTTGGTAAGTAATGATTATCTGAGGTTTAAGAATGTAAAGGTGAGACCCTATAAAGAATGTGTTGTATGCAAGTTCTTTACCAATGGTATTGACCACTTGGCGGCATGCATATGTTTATTAGCAGTAAACCTCTTCTATAGGCTAGCATTGTTTTACGCCTGCTCCCGAGTTATCATTAGGGAGGAAAGCAAGTGAAAAGGAAGTAAAGTTATGTAACTTTCACTCCTGCTTGTGCTCCCGAGTTTTTTAAAAGGAGGAAAGCAAGTGAAAGTGGATGCAAATATAGCCTACTTTCACTCCAAAAGTGGGATGGAAGTGAAATCACATTTGCTTTCACTTGCATTCACTTGCTTTCTGTCCTAAAAAAACTCAGGAGCAGGGCCTTAAGAAAAGCTACTCGTAAATAGAAAGCTTACTTAAATGCCTCCTCCATGAGCAGAATATTACTTTCATATAAATGTGTTGGATTTGAAATGTAATTGCACAGTGAATAGAATGGCTGAATTCACAGTCATCGAGGTCATTTTAGGTCCTTATTAGTTGTCTTCAATTGACTTAATATTTATTTTGCTATTTTTTTTTCTTTTTGGATTGAAAGTATAGTTTACTCTATTATGCCAACACTTTCTTCTTGTACTTACTTTTGCGGATTTAGGTGATGTCTCACATTTGTACATGAAGGATATTACATGCAGACTGGCAAATTTTATGAGAAGTGCCGGTGACACTGAGAAGGTATGTGTAGACTTTAGATGGAATCTGAATTGTGGCATTAATTAAAAGGTTATTTTGATATGGTACTTCTATTGAATATGTATTGTTTGCGCTTTGTCTTTGTATACAAAGTGTATCATTTATCAACTTCATTGGCTTAACTTCATCTTAATGAATTTTAATATTTTCACATCTCTGTTTATTTAGTTGTTTCTTGCTGTAAAGTCTAGTATTTCTTTATATTGTGTCCCCCTTCTGTCTTGTGTTTTTCTGTTCTCCCATGTTGCATGTCCATTTGATGATATGATAAAATTGTAATTAATGAAAAAGCAACCACTTCAGAATACTATGTAATCTGCTCAGGTGTTAGAAGAAATCTAATTATAGGAAAATTTTTAGCGACTTTATTAGTGATTCCTTCGATTTTTTTTTTTTTTTTGAAACATCTTCTAATTGTAGTTGAAAGCAACCATCAAATTTATCATTAATGTCAGTCGTTAGCTGCATGTCTGTATAACAGAGTTGAGAATGTTGAAACTGCTGAACCTTAAAAGCCAGCTTCCTTTATGACATCTCATTTCTCGCAAATGCTGTACTACAGAAAATTAATCCTTCATTCTTCTGCATTGTGTGACAATTTTCTTTAGCTTCAAGTTATCACTTACTTCTGCATCTTAGGATAGATTATTCACCTATAGCATGTTTGAACTGAGTAGAAAGGATGAGCTTGCTCCTGCTTCATCCCGATCTTCAACTTCAGATTTTTAGGAGTGAACAGTTATTTGATTTCTAGATTTCTCTTTTGAGTCGATTACAATTTTTTCCTTTCTATAAAGATTCTGTAAACGGCTTGCAGCTTCAGGAGTGTATCGGGGCTGCTGTTATTGCTATGGGGCCAGAGGAACTACTTGAACTGTTACCTATATCTCTTAATGCTGAAGATTTCACATGTTCAAACATATGGTTAATACCTATATTAAAGAAATTTATTACTGGAGCGTCACTAGGGTTCTTTGTAGAGCACGTTGTGCCTTTGGCAGAATCCTTTTCTAGAGCTTCTCATAAAGGTACATGCGCAATTTATTGCATTAATCCCCCAGTGACAAAATAAGAGCTGTTATAGAATGCGCTTTACCATTGGACTTCACTTGCAACTTTAAAAAACTTTACGGCATTAGCGCTTGTTATATTTCTTTCCTATATGTTGTAATGATTCCTATGTGATGCACCACTTTTGTTGTGGACATGTGTTCACTCCAGATATCCCTTTTTACTATAGTCTTTGTCAGTAATAGCAGAATGTAATTGTTTCACAATGTAAACAATTATCATTATTGAATTCAAGTAATAATTAAGCTTAAATTCACAAAGAAGTGTAATAATGATTTCATATGTTTTTAAACACTTTGTATACAAGGCATCTGTAGTATTTTCTAAACATACTTTACCCACTAATATAGTACATCGGGCAATCTTAATTAATGATAGGAGTTTGATTTCACAATAGGATCATCACCTATGTGGACATTGAACCAGAAGCTTACGCCTTTTAAGTTACTTTAGTCTTGTGCTTTGTTATCAGAATAATATAAACTTAGTTGTAAAGTTACCCAGCAAGAGAGCCAAGTAGGTGATGGAATTTATTTGTTCTTGAGCATCTACCCTTTCGATATTGTAATTTTGGTGATGCAACACCATGATATCTACTTATGTCTCTAGTTTCAATTTGCTGTTTTTTCTCCAGTTAAAAAGTCAACATTCAAGAAAGATCTGCAGGCTCAGGCTCATGATGTATGGGGATTGTTACCTGCCTTCTGTCGCTATCCTGTTAACATGCACAAGAATATCAAATCTTTGGTGAAGTTATTAATTCCTTTCGTTAAGGAGGACTCGTTTATGATTGAAAACATTGCCATATCATTGCAGGTTTGGTTTAGGAAGATTTACCATTTGATGAATTTTTAATAGGTTGTTTTGTAATTTGTGTAGTATGGAGTCCGTTCTTCTACTTGATGCATCAGTTGACACTTTAAGTTTTGTTCTTATTTTCTGTATTCTTTTTTGTGGCAGGAGCTCGTGAACCAAAACAGAGGTGTAGTGCTTGGTTTGGACAAGGGACCTGGTGAATCTGAAAAACATCGGGTGATGGACGGAGCAATAAGCTTTGTGCAACAGCCCTCTTATACCAAAAAAACAGCTGAAAGAAATCTTAAGGCGCTGACATCATGCTCTGAGAAGTTGCTACGAGCCTTAACAGATGCTTTGTTTACTGTACCTCAGGACAAGCATACACATTTAAAGGTTTTTTTACTTATTTTGATGCCTTCTATCACAAGTTTTGAAAATTATCATTTCCCAGCTTTCTTATTATTTATATTTATGAATTTGATATTGATTTTCTTCAAATTAAATCTTATGTTACTGATTAGTAACATTAAGGAAACTTATAAAATGAACTAGCATGGCCTGATTTTGTTCTTTATTCACTTGTTTTGCTGAGATTAAATTTGCTCATACGTACTTCTTCAATGTGTTTGTACCTCTGCATTGTGATAAGGACATAAAGTTCATTAATATACTTACCAGGAAAATGTGAACAAATAAAATTAAATCCAACTGTTTTTAAATTCTCAGTGTTAATGGAGGAGATAAGTTTATTAAGTGCCAAGGTGTTGTAATTATTACAAATAATTTTTTTTATATTACAAAAATAATTTTATTCCTCAGATGTACAGATCCCGTCAGGTCTAAATGATGAGTTGTAAAATGGAGCATAATCAGAGCATACATGTCTAACAATATAAGCTAGATATTGTGCTGGACTGCTCGTTATAGTGTGTGTGATCAGTCCAGTTATTGTGAATATGTTGTAGTCTGTACACAGGATAAGAGTCTCATAATAAACATTATATTGTGCTAGTTTCCTTCAACCCTCGACAGTTCACTGACCTCCATTTTACTCTTTTTTTCTAGAAGTTTCTTATTGTCTTTTTACTTTTACTTGAGGCGGTATTTAAGTCTGGATAGTTTTTGATGGGACAATTATTAATTCTATAATCTATATAGATTGATAAATTGATTGAAAGTAGATAAAGACCTAGATGATTTTCTGTTCAACACAATCAATTGATTACTATTTTAAACTACTGAAGAACAGTTTTTCCCAAGGGTAGGTACTTATCAGTCTTTGCCTTTATTTTTTAAGCAACTCAATATTATTATTTCTTTTCAAACTTCCGTTATCTTGTTCATCTCAGGAAGCAATTGGAAGTTTGGCATCTATTGCTGATTCTTCGAGTACAGAGAAGATCTTCAGTTCATTGCTCGAGAAGTTACCGCTTGCAGATGTCTCTGGTGATTGTGGGGAACTGATTTCTAGTGGAGATGATTCTGCTAATAAAGAAGAAAACATTTCAAAATATGCGGATATAGATGCGAATAGGTTCATATTCTTGAATGAATTTAAAGTCATGTAGAGCAGTTATTTTAAAAGAAGCATCTTTAGTGGTGTTTATGGTTTTTAGCTTCTTAATTTTTAAGTCGGTGCATATGGTTAACTTGTAGATGATGAATTTGTTTGATATAATAAGTGCAGGTGTATTATGCTGGAGGTAGCCTACGCTATTGCTGAAGGCGCTAATAAGGATATAGTTGAACAAATATTTAATTTGGTCAAACAAACTTTTCAGGTATTGTGATGAAAGAGTACAGTATGCATTCTTAGATATCTTGGGCTAGTGCATAATATGTTTACATTTTTTTTTTCAGGAAGCTAATGAGATTGGTCACTCTGAAGCATACCTCACCTTGAACAAAATCTTAGAGGTGTGCATAATTTCTTTAGACTATACTTTATTTGTTTCCAACTTAGCACAAAATGTTTATGACAATCATGCAATTCAGTTATCTTTTCTGTTTGGTGCAGAAACATTCATGGTTTTGCTCTTCTAGGTTCAATGAGCTGATGGAGCTGTTGGTTGGTCTTAAATTACCAGTAGATCTAATATCACTTAAACGTCGTTTTTCTTGTTTCCAGACCTTGTTGATTTATGCAATAAAGGTTTGTCTTCCTTTTTTGTTTGGTCAAATGTTGCAACTGTGAAATTCCTATAATTAATGGTGATTATATGGTACAACATGCTCTTAAAAGTTCAGTAAATTAATATCACCTTTGTTGCTGAAAGTAATTTATAGTTTATATTGACTTGCAACTACCTGAGTCCTCTTTTTTTTTTTTTTTGAACTTATTAGCATGCTACTTATATGTTGAAAGTGGTCTTCCAGATTGATTACCCCCTAAATGATAGACTTAGAGGCAACCTTCTTCTTCTTCTTTTTTTTTTTTCCTCACTTCTAGCCTAATAATTTTAGGCAAAGCTCTATGGCCAAATATCCTATATTTTAATTGATCTAAAACGTAGGCTAGTTTGTTAAGATCACAATAGCATCTTATTTGGCGAATATAACTATGTCTTGTTGAGATTCTATCATCATTTTACCACTAGAGCTGTTACATATATGTTAGGAACAGCTTTTCTACTTTTGGAGTAGGCACAATTAGGCCATAACACTTCGCACAGTTTCTTAAGAAGCAGATCTGCTTTTAGAATGAGAACCTTTACCATAAGGAGACATGGGCAAATGCTCCATGCATTACATTGCTTGAGATTGATTTAATTATATGACAACTACATTCCTTCGCCCTTTTTGTGTATATTGTAAATATACACAAAAAGGGCGAGAGAATTATTAATCTTCTATATAAAAAGAGAGTACGTTATAGGCTCAGTCTGTTGTCACACTTGCATAATATCTATACTATACTATAATAAGCCAACATGGGTATAATTTGTAGTCCTAGATTTTAGTTATATTTTTTGGTTTGGTACTCTCCTTTTGGTACTACAACTCTACAAATGTGGAGTCTATTAGTCTTACATTGTTAAACAGTTTCAAATATTAAAAACACTCCTAACAATATCTTATCATATAATTTTTTATTAAAAAATTATAATGATGTTATAAATAAAATTATAAATAATAATTTTGAATATCATTTTTTAACAAGAAGCTTTATATAACTCTTTTTAACTTTAACGTGTTCTATATCAATATAAACACCACACATTACATAACCCTTTCAAATTCTAATCTTAAAAGTTTCTGTTGTCAAAAAAATCAACATTACAGATTATGTTGAAATTCGATTGATTAGATTACTGAATCTTTCAAATGTATTACAAGATCGTCTATGTTTGGAAAAAATTTGAATTTTCTGATTTTTTTAATTTTTAAATCTACATGTACTAAAATCGGATTAAATGTATTATATATATATATAGGGTTTGTCCATTTTCAAGTAATCGGGAGAGAATATAGTCAGTCGAATAATATAATTTAATTAAATTCAATCTATTAATATTAAAATACTAATAAAATGACGTTAAAATTTAAATATAAATAATAAATTACGAACTATATACCCGCCCGTGCTTCGCACGGGTTAAAGGCTAGTATAGTTAATTAGTTATACACATACTTTTATGTTATATACTTGTTTGAATCAAGAGTTCTTGAAACTTTGACTGATTGTAATGATCTCTGGAAAATATTTGAAATCCGAGTACCTGACACATACACATACATTGAATTTATATAAAGACACACACACACACACACACATGGTATGTATATGATCTATACACTATATGGTAACTAGTAGTAAAACTTGCACGTATGTCAAGGCTTCAAGGCTTTAAGCAACTGTTGTGCAAATAACGTCACATAGTAAAAGTTGCATGTCAAACTTAGAAATTGGAGGAAATACGTGATAGTTACCCTTGAGCAAATAATGTAGGTAACTGTTATGCAATGCTTTATATACAATAATAAAGTATTTTTTTTAGGGTCGATAATGAAGTACATGGAATTAAAAGTTACAGGATTCGGCAACTTGTCAACTTACCGAAGAAATGAAGAATGTTTTTTTGGGATGAAATAACACTTTATAAAGTTCCGTTATATTTTTTAATTCCTTGTAGTCATTTGTTGTGTTAATCGTATTCCCTACAATTATACTTGGATATTTGGCTATGTGATGAAGTAGTGGCTTCCTGGTATATCTTGTCTACTAATGTCTGTAAATCTGAAATTTAAGCCTGCCAACCTAACTTTTTTTTCAGACATTGGATGACGAGGACAAACATACTTTTATTATACTGAATGAGATTATACTCACATTGAAAAATGTAAGTGGTTACCGTAACTTGTTTATAGTGTTGTGTATATTTGGTAATTTTTGTGCAAGAGTCTCTTCATATATGAATGCCTATGAACCAACAATCCTAAATCAGCTGTAATCTTGCTTGTTTGATAATACACGGTTTTTAGAAGTTATGGATCATTTATCCTACACATTCTTTAGGAATTATTTTTATCTACTTACTGACAACTACCAAGTTGTGTGGTTGTCATATATAACAATTTTTTTTATGGACTCGAACTGCGCTTTCTACATATTTTTTCAACTCGAACCAGACTTGCTAATTACTTAAATCATCTGTCTGGCAAATGATGTGCTCTGTTTGTAATCTTCTAAATATCACTTTTTTGTCTTACTTTAACTTTTAACCATAGTTACTTTTCTTAACCTATTATTAGCTTAAGCTATGTCTGTTAGTATAATTTCCGACGGGCTCAAACATCTTGTTCCTAGTGCAGTTAAACTAGCTCTCCCTGGTAAAAAAATCCATAATCTGCAGATTTGAGAATTTGTCGTCCATCTATACTCAACTGTATTAAGCGAACATAGGAATAACTTGTGGTCTGGTTACATATTATTGGTCATTCCTGAATTACCCTTTCCCCTACATAATTTTAGAAATCAAATAGAAAAATATATAAAGATAAAGAGAGAAAGACCCGCTTGAGTGTTCTTAACTCTAATGTGTTCTACTCCAAGACAAATAGGAAGTCATCATGTAACTGATACAAGATAAATAATATCTTTTTTCTTATGAAGGAAGAAATAAAAATATGAAAAATAGAGTTTATATTAGTTAAAAAAAGAGAGAGTATAACTACCATTAATAACGTATATTAATATTAAAAAAAAACTTGTAGATAGATATTAAAAGTGTATATTATTTTTACTACCCATTACAATATAAGAAAAGATATTGTAAAAGCTAAATCTCTAAAAGAAACCATAATTAATCGGTCAATAATATTTAATCAAACTTCAATACGTTATCATAGAATTTTTCATATAAAAAAGAATATAATGACGTTATAAAATAAATTATAAATAAGAAATTTTGAATTATATTCTCGCCCGTGCTTGGAACGGGTTTAAGGCTAGTACATTGTAACACACCGAGTGTGATTTTATGCTTGCGTAGTTCTTTCTATTTATATAATTTACGCAGGTGCTGCATGGGAGCTTATGAATTCCTCAATAGTTTATTTCCTTACTGATTATAATTATATTAAGATGCTTGGATTATAATTATATTAAGATGCTTGTTTTTTCATGTTTTCCCTTTTCCAGTCGGATGAAGTTATTAGAAAAGCTGCTTATGATATCCTCCTTAGTGTGGGCTCTGACTTGCAAGGCTTGTCGTCTTCGACCTCAGATGGACCTTACTACAAGCTCATCAATATGGTAATACATATTCTGTGTTCAGTGATTATACATAGCTGACAAACCTTGAGTAATAAGTACAGGAAACGACTTGAAATTTGTGATTTTGCAGGCCTTTCCTGTGTCGGCTTGCATGTTTAAACTGTATTATATAATAGAAACATGCACATGTTAGTAGTTACTAACTGAGTTTCTTGGTTTCTAACTCATATTTGATAGAATAGTTACAGAATTGGAGGTCTTCACTAGTTTCCTTGTATAAAGCTTTTTGTTCTCTTCTTGGGATCTTTTTCTTTTTGGAACAGGTCGTTATTCTCACATTTTTCTTATATGTTATAGAATTAGCAAGTTGTTGTATTAGCTTTTGCTCTTTAATAACTATTTCTTGTAGCATGTCGATCTAGTCGCGTTTTACCCGTTGTGTGTTAACAAATAACTTTTTTCTTGGAGTTGGATACATTGTGACTGCATACCGACATTGATCATAAGGCGAATGTAATTTACAAATTTTGTACTGGAATTAAGTGCTATATACGGGCATCTGTGAGGCAAAGTCTAGTTCACAACATATTTTAAACTTAGCCATTCAAAATTTTGCTACTTTTTTTTTGTTCTTGAGAACATTTCTAACAATCCATTTGCAGATCATGGGTTATCTCTCTGGTTCCTCTCCTCACATAAGAAGCGGAGCAGTTTCTGCTCTATCTGTACTTGTACATAATGATGCGAACCTCTGTCTGTCGGTTCCTGATCTGTTGCCATCTGTACTAGAGTTGATGCATAGTAAAGCTATTGAAGTCATTAAAGTGAGTTGATATCTAACCCTACCGCATGATCCCTAAATTCATTTGTTATCTTGATGCTCTTGAGCTTAAATTTGCATTTTGAGCAGGCTGTTTTGGGCTTTGTGAAAGTATTAGTGTTGACTATTCAAGTAAAGGACCTGCAGACATATCTCGCTGACATTGTGAATAAAGTGCTCCCATGGTCATCTGTATCACGGCATCATTTTAGATCAAAAGTAAGTGTTTCTTTTTCTTTTAATTATCATAAATTATTTAATCATGTAGTGTATATGCATTTATTTTTCAGCATTAGTCTGCTCTCATTTGGGTGGGAATATAGGATCAACCAATGCATTCATCTCTACAACTTGCTTGCTGCATATAGTCATGTCAGCATGTAAAATTTCCATTTTCTTCATTGCTAAATGCTAATTGTTTTTTTTATACTAGGTTACTGTAATCCTGGAGATTATGATGCGGAAGTGTGGTTCTGCTGCAGTCAAATTACTTGTCCCTGATAAATACAAAACTTATTTTAAAGAAGTTCTGGAGGTAATATGTGTTTTTTAATATGGTGCCATTAAAACAAAGATTCATTCTAGTATGCATGACAATGAAAACGGTGGAAGCATTAACTGGATTTGTTTCAAATGCACTGAAACTAAAATGTACCGACAGAGCAATACTGTAGGCTGTAATCTTATCTTAAGCTGTTAATTCTATTGCCATGTCTATTTTTGATTCTGATGGGTTCAATGTAAATAATTATTTTATATCATGTTTAATTGTATTGCAGAATCGTCGTGGCAAGACAAGAGAAAGTAACAACACTGAGATTGAACCTAAACCTTCAGAATCATCTTTTATAGGGTATACAATTTTCCCCAGGAATATGTATCGACACTTGAGGCTTGCTTCTCTTTTTTCTTTTTTTTTTTCTTTTAACTCATACTTCTCATATCTGTTACTCTATAAACTCATACTTGTTAGGCAGCAAAAGAGGAAACGGAGTGATTCAGATAATGCATCCAAGATAGAACATTTTGCGGAACTTAGAAGACAGAAAAGAGAACGTAAATTGAAAGGCAATGCCAATAACACAGATGAACAACGTGCACATTATGGTAGTAGTGGGGGCACTGCTCCATTAAGTGGAAAAAGGAAGATCGAGAGGAAAAATGCCAACATGAGAAGCGAAGCACAACGCCACAGTTCTGCAGGGGCCAAAAATTCATCGAAGCTCAGAAAACCAAGTAGCAAAAGGCAAAAAAGATAGTAAACGAGACACCAAAGATAGTAGATGTTCTTGATCAATAGGGGGAATGATAATTTGAGCCTATTCAGTAGAGATGGAGACTTAACCTGCGTAGAGTATGCCCTCTATTTCATGGTAATTATACGGAGGTTCAGTTTCTACTAGAGTTGTAATTTTGTCAAGTTAGCTATTAGCATTCTTACCTGTCTGAAGAAGCAATATCGGCTGCTGGTGATATTTCCTATAGGCTATACTCTAGATTGTAATTTATATTTAGAATATGCGTGATGTAAGATACGGTGAAGATCATACTTCATACCCTATATTTTTGTAATTTTAATGAAATTTTTGCTGTTAATATTATTATACTGTATCACTTTAATATATCTGATTATTAATACTTGGTTAATCATTATGATTCATTTTCAGCAGACTTGCAGCGGAGTTGCGAAACGAATTTACCCCCGCACTGGCTACCTTATGATTTACATAATAAAGCCTTGAAAAATTCACATACAGCAACATTACATGGATGATGGATCAATGATCCTATACAGTAATTCAATTCTTTAAACACATATATTATACGTGTCTTCCGAAAATTATTCAATTATATAAATATATGTTTATATTAATTATATATATCCTAAAATTTTATAATACGTATAGTCACAAACTTTTAGTAAATAAATTTTATAGAAGAAAACATTAGCTTATTGTTCTAATTTCCTAAATATAAATATGGATTGTGTGTGTCGGTATGTATTAAAATTTAATTTTTAATTATCAATTACAAACCTAAATTTTATTCTCAAAATTTTTTCTTAAATAAAGTGGCAGACATATGACTTGTTTTAATTGAGTAGTTAATATCTTATTATTACCGTGAGTTAAACCAATCCTGTTTTGCAAAGGGGAAAAAATTTGAAAACATGTTGCATTTTTCATAATATACTTATATTCAGTCCAATCTCATCGATAATCCCTTTATTTACACAAAAATTTCACCCTTCCGTTGAAACAAAACATAATCGTTACTCGTTAGTGTAAAAATCTATACAAATAATCACATATACATCGAGAGAGAGAGAGTGAGTGAGTGTATTAGAGCAACTCTAAGGGGCTCTCTAAACAAGCTCCTAAGTCTAAATTTTAGGAGCAAATCAAATTTTAGTGCTCCAATGGGCTCCTAGATGCTCTTTAAAAATTTAAGAGCTTACTCTCTCTCCTTTCTTTTAAAGAGTATCTAGTAGCTCCTAACCCAATATTATATTAATTTCCCTTCAATCTTCTCTCTCTTAGTTAACTTTTTCCTCTCATTTATATAAAATAAATATAAAATATGAATAAGGAGCAAATATAAAGAGTACCATTGGAGTTCTCATGCTTTTTAGTGTATTAACTTACTAGGAGCCACATTTTATATTATTGTTTAAGGAATGATTTAGGAGCACATGCTATTATCCAATAATAATACAATATTGAGATAGGCAGCATCACAACTCACAAGAACTCTCGTACAGCCATGGCAGCCTTAGCTCAACATCATCATCAGCTTCAATTATTCAATCATCTCTTCTCACCTCAATCTCAGAAACCCATTAAGCTTCCCTTGAAGCCCATCTGCGCAAAACCCAACACAGATGAAGCATTCAAACCCAAGAAACAAGTGTCTGTGGACTATGACAAGGGGACCCGCCAAGTGTCTGTGCACTTGAGTGGGCTGAGGAAGGAGCATCTGCCCAAGTATCAGAGGCTGAGAGTTGATGGGGATAAGTTTCAGAAAGATTGGGCCATTTCTGAGCTGGTTGTCAAGATTATGAGGATGAAACATTGGGAGGATATTGAGGGCTTGCTTAATAGATGGGCTGGGAGGTTTGCTAGGAAAAATTTCCCTGTTCTTATAAGGGTACTCTACTTTTGTTAATTGTGTGTGTGTGTTTTGTGTTTGGTTGTTTGTTGTGGTTTCAGAAGGGTGAAATCAAGATTATGTACTAAGTGGTACAAAGTTTGATGTTTTTGAAGTATGTCTGTTCAAGAATCCTATTAGGAAACACGAAAAGTTTACATTTGACTCGACTAACAAGATTGTGGCCCGGAATTAGTTGTTCATGTAGTTGTATCATGTATGTGATTATGTATATAAATGATAGGGTTTTAGGATTGGAAAAAGATAATGTAGTGATTTTTTGGTGCAACATTTGATTGTTTTTAAGTAGGTGCATTGATTTCAAATCAAAAACTCAATAAGAGCATCTTTTGACTCGATTGTGGCCTGGAATATCTTGTCTATATAGTTGTGTGTTTATGTATATATCTGTTGGGGTTTTAGTATTGGAAAATGAAGAATAATGTACTCATATAGTGGTGCAAAATTTGATATCTATATAGTTTGACTTGTGTCCTTTGGACTTTATGTGTAATTTTGATTATATATTAGTCACTTTTATAAGTAACGCATCAGAAAGCGGGAATAGTTTGCCGCATCTGCAAGCCTTTCCTCGTTTGAACCTCGCCCTTAAACTATAAGGCTATCCTATCCTGAGGTGCTGCTAAATGGATGGATCTTCCTATAAGACCGGGTCACGAGTATATTTTCAGTCCGACATAAAAATGAAATTCAAGCATCCACTAATTTGTTATTTTATAAATATTTCGCTGATATTTTGTGGCAATGTTAATTTCCTGCCAAGTCTGTGTGTTATTTGGAACTTGATTTTTTTTTATCACTAAGCGGAACTTGAATGTTTTGTTCAATAATAGGTTTACAAATTTGTTGTTACAGGAAATGACAGTGAGGGGTTCGATAGAACATAGCCTTCAAGTTTTTAGTTGGATGAAGCAACAGAAGAATTATTGTGCACGAAATGATATTTACAATATGATGATACGGTTACATGCAAGACATAACCGAACAGACCAGGCACGCGGATTGTTTTTCGAGATGCAAGAGTGGAGGTCAGCTTGTTGTTTCTCTTTATGTAAATTTTATGTGTGTGTCTTTGTTTCCATAATTGGTGCCTGAATCGGAGGCTTTTAGATGTTACGGTATTTGAAAATGTTGTTTGCCTGCTGTTCCTTCTTGTAAATAACGTTCTAGAACATGTTTACTTGCAGTAAATATATTAGTGCATTAAGTCATTTAGCAAGCAAATAAATTTCATTAAGTTCTATGCAATGCAGAAAAAGTTTCTGCTTGAATATTCGTGAAAGACAAATAATTTCTTATCATGTCATAAACAATACTAACACTGCCGTGTAAAATGATCATGTGAATTGTAACTAGAGCTTCTACAGAATAGCAACTGATTATCTTTGTTATCCGTTAATCTGAATCTAGTGTGTGTTGACTCTTTCTATTTGGCAATATGGGAGATTTGGGCATATTTTTACAGGATAACAAGTATATCAGTTTCCTTGGTAGATAGTTGAAAGATTACTAATAGTCTAATACAGGTTGAGACTGTTCAATTTATCAGTATTTGAATACAAGAGTATAACAGATTAGAGCTACTTTGTAGTCTTCCAAGAAGCTTGATTTAACATTTGCAGTACCAGATTCTGCTATAGTATCATAGTTACACTATATCTTGTTTGGAAATCATGTAGAGGGAAGTAATATAGGAGAGCAGTTTTGTTTAGTAGATTTACCTTGCTTCCTTAACTAACACATCCACACTATTGCAGTACAAATATGTAGCTTATGTACTGTTACTGGCTTATTGTTGGCTTGATAAGTGAAGTGGCGAATCTCTTGAGTTTCTATAAATCTCTTAAAATCATCTTTATTGATGGTTAAATATTTACAAAAGTTTGGCATCTGTTCTTTATTTTGATTATGTTAATGTGGAACTTATATATATCCATTTCCAGGTGCAAGCCTGATGCTGAGACCTATAATGCTCTAATCAGTGCACATGCTCGAGCTGGTCAGTGGCGTTGGGCTATGAACATAATGGACGACATGCTTCGTGCAGCTGTGTGTAATTGTATTCTTCCCTCTAATCGATCTTTGTGAGCTTCTTTCTTTTCTTTGTTGTATGAGAACTATCTTAGGAAATTGAAAACGCGTATTATCAATCAAAAACATATTTTTGTTCCTTTTGCGGATGCGACTTCATCTCTATCTTTTGAGATTTTTGACATTGATTCCCATTTTGTGGACTCTTGCTTTCTGCCTTCTTGTGTCTTTAATGATTCTAATCGTTTTAAACTTATTTATTTGTTGCTTGATCTATGTTTTCTGGCATTTCTGTGGTATAGAGCTAAATTTGTTTAAATCGATATGTTACTTGATGATAGCTGTCCATTGGTTATGTACACTTATAGGACTGAATAAATTTGATAAAATCATAAATAATATGCCAAAATTGATTTTTGAAACCATTTCTCATCTCTGTTGAAAAAAATATACATCTCAATGTGTTTTCTCAGTTACAGTAAAGTGGCATCATATCTTCATTGCCAGTATAGTAGTTGGTGTAATACAAGTCAATCTTTTCCAATATCAATATAAGTCAACTAAATATTCAAATCTACGCCTAGGAATAACTTCAGACATTTGATGTCTGCAACATCATTCATCATTGTAACATTAACTGCAATTTGGTAGATATATACTCTTTTGATTTGTATAGCTTCTGATTCGCTTTTACGTGTCTTATTTATTTTCAGTATCTGAAGCTTTGTAAGGTAGCATATGGAAAATGCTGGATTTACGAATTTGTTTTTGATTGATATATTCTTGTATGATACAGATACCTCCAAGTAGAGCAACATATAATAATTTGATCAATGCCTGTGGATCTAGTGGTAATTGGAAAGAGGCTCTGAATGTTTGCAAGAAAATGACAGATAATGGAGTTGGGCCTGATCTGGTGACTCACAATATTGTTCTATCCGCTTATAAAAGTGGAGGGGAGTATGCAAAAGCATTGTCGTACTTCGAGCTAATGAAAGGAACAAAAATTCGTCCTGATACGACCACCCTCAATATTGTGATTCATTGTTTGGTAAAGAATAGACAGTATATGAAAGCAATTGATATATTTACATCGATGAGGGATAAAAGAGCAGAATGTGACCCTGATGTTGTGACCTTTACTACCATGATCCATCTGTATTCTGTTTCTGGGCAAGTTGAAGATTCTAGGGCAGTATTTGATACAATGCTAGCTGAAGGGCTTAAGCCTAATATTGTATCATATAATACTCTACTTGGTGCATATGCTTTGCGAGGGATGAGTAAGGAGGCCTTGTTAGTCTTTAATGAGATTAAAAAAAATGGTCTTCGCCCAGATATTGTGTCCTATACGTCCTTACTCAATGCTTATGGAAGATCGCAGCAACCTGGAAAGGCTGCAGAGGTATTTGAAGCAATGAAAAAGAACAATTGGAAGCCCAATTTAGTAAGTTACAATGCTTTACTTGATGCCTATGGATCTAGTGGTCATCTAGCAGAAGCTGTGGATCTAATGCATGCCATGGAACAAGACGGAGTGTATCCAAATATTGTTTCTATTTCTACATTGTTGGCTGCTTGTGGTCGCTGCTGTCAAAAGGTGAAGATCGATTCTATACTTTCAGCTGCTGAGTCTAGAGGCATTGAATTAAACACAGTTGCATACAACTCTGCGATTGGAAGTTATATGAGTGTTGGGGAATTTGATAAAGCTTTAAAACTATACAGTTCTATGCGAAAGAAAGTGAAATGTGATTCCATTACGTACAATTTACTAATAAGTGGGTGTAATAAGATGTCAAGATATCATGAAGCTCTGAAGTTTCTTGATGAAATGGTAGATTTAAGAATTCCTTTGTCCAAAGAGGTGTATTCCTCTGCGATCTGCGCATACAGTAAACAGGCAAGTGCTTCTGCAAATTCTGACTATAACAACTAATACACTTTTTTCCTGATGCAAGTTTTGCTTCATATCTTGATTTAGCTGATCAACTATATGCCTATATGCAGGGTCAACTTGCTGAAGCAGAATCTTTATTCTGCATGATGAAGGAGGCTGGTTACAGTCCTGATAATATTGCCTTTACAGCAATGCTGCATGCCTATAGTGCTGCTGGTACACATTTATATACAAAAGAAGTTTAATACTGGAGTACATTGTGTACCTGGCTTAGTTTCATATACATTATATTAAATTTACATTACAGAAGATGGGGATAAAGCATTTGCACTATTCCAAGAAATGGAGATGGCTGATGTTCAGCTGGATTCTATTGCTTGTTCGTCTCTGATGAGAGCTTTTAATCAAGGAAACCAACCAGCTAGAGTTCTATCTGTGGCGGAGTTTATGAAGAAGAGGAGAATTTCCTTTAGTGATGCTGTTTTTTCTGAGATGGCATCAGCTTGTAGCATGTAAGTTCATTCGAGTCTATACTCTCCTGAACAATCTAGTTTGATACATTCTTAGGGTTCCACATCTATGTGTGCATGATCTTGTCGTAACAATCACACCTAGCTAATATGATACTCTTTAATATGCATGATGTGCTGCTTTTTGTTTTGTTTTGTTTTTTTTTTTTTTTTTTTTTTGTCATATTGGATGATCTGCTGCTATTTATATCTTTTACCGTCCTGTAAGGTCAATTAAGGAGTACAAAAAAGGTATACAATACCAGTTTCAGGATCTTAGTAAATCTATAAAATAATTTGCTATGCAGAATATTCATTTATCTGGAATATATACGCTGTATAGTAAATCCATATCCATTGTTTTGCTTACTGTATATACTTTTTTTGCATGTTTTTAACTTTATGAATCTTTGTGAAGATTGGGAGATTGGAGAACAACAACTCTACTGATCAGTATGATGGAGCCCTTGATAAATGGATTGTCAGTTGGGTTATTGAATAAAGTTCTGTATTCAATTGGAAAATCTGGGAAAATAGAGATCATGATGAAGGTAACTGAAACTGTCACATTTTTCTGATGCTAAATAGCTTCAAAGAGAGGTCATCCGAAGGTCAATTAAAATTTGACTCCTGTATCATAGACTGACCACAATAACTATTGCCTGACAGATTTGAATTTTCTGCTACTCTTAACTGGCAACTAATAGATTCTCATTACGGACGTGATGCATGTTTATGTAATTAATGTTCATATCAACAATGTCATTTGACAATCCTTTCTCCCTTATCTTGCATGCAGCTGTATTATAAGATTGTGGCGTCAGGTACAGAAATCAGCTTCTCGACTTATGATATCCTACTGAAGAATCTTTTGGCTTTTGGTAATTGGAGGAAATATATCGAGGTAGGCTGACTATATTCCACTCAGCATGCATCTCTTGATAGATGCATCATCTTCTGAGGATTTCGTTGCCTAACTGTATTATTAAAGGGTCCCTACTAGGCAATATTTGGATCCTTGAAAGTACTTGTTAAGAAGTTCAAGCTCTCTCCCAATATCTAGAATATGAAATCTTAGATCGGCTAAGGTGTCCATCAGGAACTCATTTATAAGTTGTCACATTATTTTATTCTCAGTGCTGTAAGCAATGAGGTTTGTGAATGCCTGGCATTTAAGATGTAGGTACTAAAATCTCAATTACTTCAACAATGTATGCGACTTTTTTTGCCAACTGTCTTGCGGACAGACATAGGACAATTAGTCACAGCTTAACTGCACATGGTTTTAAATCATTATAGATAATCACTAGAGTATAAACAATCAACTTGGTTGTTAAATGCAGGTCTTGCAATGGATGGAAGATTCTGGAACAAAGCCTTCAGCTGCTATGTTCCGTAACATCCTCTCCTTTGCACATAAAAGTGTTGGGACCGAGTATGCTGTTGTCATACAAAAAAGAATAGGTACTCCAGTTCTCCAAAGAAAGAATAGCTTCAGTGATTTTATGTTTCCATTTAGTGCTGCATTAAATGTGATTGTAATAGAAATTTTCTCATTTCTGTCTACTGGAGACCATGACCTCCGTTTTTTATGGAATCCATTTTGATGTTCTTGCAGAATCCTTGAAAAGAGAATCGTTTAAAGAAATTCCATCATAATAGTTAAAAGCTGCATCTGTTAAAGATCAGGACATTGGTGAATGGAACAAAACTGTGAGGCAGCTCCCAAGGCCCATTCTCTTGCCATTACAATAGCGTTTTGGTCATCCCGTAGCAGTACTGCGAGCAAGTTTATGGTTATGAACTTGGCGCAACAAACTGATATATACTTAAATTTACACGAGGTGAGCAAGTGTTTGCTTTTATACCGGCTTAAGAAACTCAAAGATGGCCAACTCTGCAAATGAGCCTATCCGTCATTACATCGTCTGCATGTAGGCCGGAAATTCGTGGCAACTCCTGTTATAGCAATGGAATGAGCATTATTCAGTAGTTCCCTGCTTCACTTGAGAGTCTGTCTTTGTTCAACAGGGACTGGTTGTCCTGCAAGGTCCTGCAATACTTCACTCTGTATATACTCATCTAACTTTTATATATGAATTACTTTATCTTATATATTTTATTAATTCTTTTATCAGCACTATCAACACAACCACATTATTAGTCTCGTCTTTTGACTAAATCAGTCTTAACATGATAACACCAACACAAAATTGACGCAATCATATGCTTTTCCGCAAAACAAAAAATTAGGCATTAGAAAACACAGTCCTTGAATTTTTTTAAATAAATAATGTTATATATCTCAAATTCGGTCCCAATTTTTTTTCAATTTTACTTAATTATTTTATATGCACAAGAGATTATATTATTATTGTAAATGTAACCAATCATACATTGAAAATAAAATCAATTTTTTTTATTTTAAAAAAAAACAATTATTTTTTCAAATGATGTGTGAAACGAATAGATAAATGAATTTAAATGAATGGTCTATATACATAGCAGAAAATTATTTTCATGATAAATAACTTAATTTAAATGAATGCATAAGGGAATCTTATTAATAATAGTTATTAATAGTAGTTATTACTTATTAATAGAGTCAGGAGCCGGTCATCAATTAAAATATGTGAAAAGAGTTTGGAAACATTTTTTTGGATTAATCAAATAAAACACACCGTATAAAAAAAATACAATATGATTTCAAAAAAAACAATAGAAAATATAGAAGGTCGATAAATGTGAGGCCCACAAGGAACGAAACAGCGTCGTTTTCGTATAAAATAAATATAAGATTAAGTAAATAATGATGGGCCATGAGCTGGCTTGAAAAGGTGGGCCCAATAGTTCCACGTGACCTGTCTGATTGGATTCAATTTACATAATAATCACCCCTCTTTCCCAAACATAAAATAAAATGACAATTGCACCCCCGCCATCATATCATAGCCGTTACAAATATTCCCACAATTATCCCAAGGGCATTCTCGTAATTCCACACCACCAATCTTCTTCCCCTCCCCCTCTGGTCTCACTACTACAAAATCACTTCTCACTTCATCTCACTCTACCTACTCACTCCACCTATACATACAAAAGCACACCTATACATACACACACAGTCATGACTGAACCAGCACCACCGCCGGCGAAAGCCGAAGCTCTAGTCGTCGCCGGCTCCGGCGAGACGTCGGAGTCCGCCGGAGGAGGCGCCGGAGGAGCGATGAGTAATGACAGGGTGATGGCGATGATGATGTACAACAGAGGAGTGAAGAAAGCGAAGAAGGAGAGGAGTGGATGTACTGCGAAAGAGCGGATTAGTAAGATGCCTCCGTGTGCTGCTGGCAAACGTAGCTCCATCTATCGCGGCGTCACGAGGTTGTTTTTTTTCTTTAATTAGTGCTTTTTGGAGTAATTTGGCGTGATTTGATATAATTACGTGTGATTAGATGTGGTTGGTTATGATTAGGTGAAGTTGAACTATTTGTAATTTGTCGTAATTTAAATGTGTAAATCGTGTTGATGTACCTAAATAGATTGATCGATAGTAACTAAGTGTTGTTATTGTGGCTGATAGTTAATTTAGTATGTAGAAGGTAAGCTATTAGTAAGAGTTAATTGCCGTAGCTAGGGTTTTACCACTACTGCCGATATATGTGAGGTTTTCACCTAAGAATAAACATCATCCTTGAAGTGTCATTACGCAGTAATCTTATTCATACAATAGTTGGACTTGTGAGAGTACGTAATTATTAGTATTGAGCATGTAAACTTATTCATAAATAAGAAAGAATCGCCAAAAAATATTGTTCGACGTATTATTGTTGGACTCTATATTGTTATAGCAAATGTTTTCTCTAGGTATCTGAGGATCAGAACAATTTGTATTTGCTTTCAGCACCTTATCTTTCTGCTGCTAAATAAAAGACTTTGTACGACTTGGCATCTGATAGATTTCCTTTTTGATTAGGAGTTGAGGTGTTGAGAAAAGTTATAAAGGGACACTATACACGACTTTCTTAAAAGTTCCATTTCATGCTCTTGTGCCTTGACTTTATATAACGTTTACATAACAAATTTTGTTATGGTTTCGTGGTATTAGGCATAGATGGACTGGTCGTTATGAAGCTCACCTTTGGGATAAAAGTACTTGGAACCAGAACCAGAATAAGAAGGGAAAGCAAGGTCTATACTTTACATAGATATACTATACATGTCTTCTTTTCCTTGCATGAGCTTGCCAGGTTGTTTTGCATTGATCTCAAATTCTTCCATATGCTGATGATATTTAGTTGTCTATGTTGCATGGGAACTGAAAAATGATCTGCACGCATGTTTTTAACAGTTTACCTGGGTAAGTTTCTTCTTTCAATTCTTTTCTCTAAATAAATCATGAACCTTGAAGTTTGTAGGAATGTTATCGTGACATGCTTACTCATCATGCCTGTAGGTGCATATGATGATGAAGAAGCTGCAGCGAGAGCATATGATCTTGCAGCCTTGAAATATTGGGGACCAGGGACGCTCATAAATTTTCCGGTGAGTAATAACAGATCAGTTATCGCCTTCTAAACATATTACATCTCTTGGTTCCATCTTTTCTCCGTATTCCTTTGGATATATTTCTGTTCGATAGATGTCAGGATAGATTTATTGAGAATTTTCTTTCCAATTTAAAGGCTACATTTTACCCACTGTTTAGGGTTGGTCAGGGTACTTAAATTTTTGGTTTAAGCTGATAACTTTACTCAATTAATCAGTACATCTATAATATGTTCACAGGTTACAGATTACACAAGAGATCTTGATGAGATGCAAAACCTCTCAAGGGAGGATTACCTTGCATCACTTAGAAGGTTTGCACATACTCTAAAGACCATGAACTTATTGGCACGGGTTGTTGCTTATGATACTTGCTTTATTGCAGAAAGAGTAGTGGCTTCTCAAGAGGTACCTCTAAATACCGTGGGCTTTCGAGGTATGCATTTGTGCACTCTATTAATGCTTACATATGCTTAATTTATTAAATTTCACAGTTGGCATATGTTACCTTACTTCATTGGTGTTACTTTCCTTTTGTCTTTGATATGATTCTAATTCCTTGTGCTATAACAATTCAGTAGATGGGAATCATCAGTCAGTCGAATGGATGGAGCTGATTACTTCAACAGCATAAATTATGGTAAGCATTACTGGGAAGATTTACAAAAGAATTAGACAGCCTCATTGTTACTAGTACTATAGAGTAGTTTATGTTTCTTCAGCTTTTGAAGTTTCACAAACAAGCTTTCCATATTTGGAATATATAGGTGATGATGCTACTCCAGATGGTGAATCTCTGGGCGGTTATTGTATAGATAGAAAGATCGATTTAACAAGCTACATTAAGTGGTGGGCGGCGCCTAACAAATCTCGTCAAACAGATCTGCACACAAAATCATCAGATGAAACTAAATACAGTGGCTCTGAAGACATTAGTAGTGAGCTTAAAGCATTCGACTGGGCTATGCCACCCACTGAGCCATACCAGATGCCCCATTTAGGTATTTCTCGTGAGGGAAAGAGGCTTAAAGCTTCCACGAGTTCAGCACTGAGCATTTTATCTCGATCTGCAGCCTACAAGAGCCTGCAAGTAAAAGCACTAAAAAAGAAAGAAGCCGTCATTGAGAATGATGAGAATGAAAACAAAAATAGTGTCAACAAAATAGAATACGGCAAAGCAGTCGAGAAATCAAGTAATGAAGGCGGAAGTGAAAGATTGGCAGTTACGTTAGGAATGTCAGGAGGATTGTCTCTTCAGAGGAATTTGTATCCATTGGCGCCATTTTTGACTGCTCCGCTTATGACCAGTTATAACACAGTTGATCCCTTGACGGATCCTATTCTTTGGGCATCTCTTCTTCCTAATCTTCCTAGCGGATCTTCTCGTATTCCAGAGGTTGGTTCTTTTCCAATTATACATACGTGACCAACATATTACACATCCATGATGTTGGTTCTGTTAGTAATACTGCATACACTACGTCTGCAAATTATTTGAATATGAAAACAAAGTCACAGTTTCCTCATTTTTTAGGACAGGACGCTATTTGCGTATACCTCTCTTGAAAAATGGGTTCTAGGCTGATAAATGTAACTTCGCAAAAATCTTACCTAGCTATATAAGTTGTAGCTTTTTACTTCTTAATATCTTTACTATACTATTTGAACTTTGCTTCTTGAGTTAATGCGCTCAAGATATATATGTGCTGCTGATAAACTTTTTGAATTTGGGTTGACTAATCCCACAATTATATACATTAAACTCTAGCCCTAACGGATGGTACCTAGGGGTAGGGGTGGCAAAATCTGACACAACACGAAACCCGACACAAACCTGAATCGAAAAAATACGAATTACGTACATTTATATATAATATGTTTTGTTCAATATATATTTATATTACACAATTACATACATTTGTGATATACTGATATATTTATATATTATTTAAACAAATTTATCCACTTATAGTCTCATTAATTTATTATTTGTATTTTTTATAATATTTATGATAAAATATGATTTCATATAATAAAGATAACTAATTTTAAATAAATTTCGGGTCAATCAGGTACAGGTCAGGTTCGGGTTGAAATTTTCAATCTCTTTTCGGGTTTGGGTTGACCCAAAAACATGAGCGGGTAAAGACAACCTGACCCGGATGACCCATTATCCGAAAATGTCGCCCTTTAATATCTTATAAAATAAGCTATCTCACAACTTCTAATATTTCCACTGCAGGTAACAAAGACAGAGACTTCGGACTATACTTTCTACAGTTCAGAAAATCAAAATTAATTCCTCCAAATCCTAATTAAGTTTGTTATCTGAGTTCCATCGAGGTATATGTGATGCAGAGCAAATTCAGTATCTTGTTGGAGTGTTAAGATTTTTAAAGTTCATAGTTTTATACTTACTGCACATGCTTGTATAATAGGGATTTTGAAGAGTCGGTTGAAGAAGCTATTATGTTTGAATCTTGTATATCTATATGTAGGAGATATGTGCTATATAGCTAGTAGTTTTCTTTTAGCTTTTGCAACATGTATACTGCTGGGAGATGTCCGCAGAGTTTTGTTTTTTAGAAATAAAAGTTGACATAGTTATGCTATTATATGACAGGTTATGGTACCAATATCAGTTTCTGAAGTGAAACACTGGTTTCTTGTAAATTATCAGTTTATGTTGAAATTGTGTCAGCTAGTACTTGGTTGTGTGCTTATACGTACCTAATCTTTTTATTTATAGGTTGTTAACACTATGTTTATGTGAAATGTGAAATCAATTCAACTGAACAAGTTGAATTCTGAAACATAAGTATTTTTTTTTTTTTTTGAGTATTTAGAGTATGTGAAATGTGATCTTGTCAAAACTTTGAAAAACAATTTCATCATGCATGTACCTGCATGTGAATGTGGATGTCGTTATTGTGGTATGTGACTGTGTTAGGCGGAACTGAAGCGGTTGATTCGGACGGCCGACAGGTAGATGGAGATCAGCCGAAATTATAGGATCCTCCTAGATACACTTACCTGATACTTCGTCGTTCAGAGTCGTGCATTTAGTTGGAAAGTACCTTGCAGAAAATTGAACTCTCTACTTATTCTAAGAACTGGTTTGTCAATGTTCAAACCTCGATTCAAGGCAATCTGGTCATTTTATCTTAAATTCAGAATAAATTGTTGCTACGTAATTACAAGGAAAAATGTGTTAAGCAGAGACTAGAGATGACCTCGTAAAGTTTGTGTGCAGGTGTTTTTCACAAGAGAGAATTAAATATATTCAATTTAATATATATGAAGTATTTCTATTAAGATTTAGAATGACAAGTCTTACCTTTGAGGATTGAGATTTCACTTTCAAAAGCAGAAATGGGCACCGAATTCGTTTGCTGACCGGTCGTAAAGCAGGCCATTGTCATCTCATCTAATTATTGGCTGCTTGTTCTTTTCATAATCATGGGGAAAAAATCACGAAGTTAACTGGAGAGGACAGCCCTCGTGGACAAATTTACAAATTTCCTGCCCTGTAATGAAGGGCACAAGAGTTGTCTCATCTCGATTGTGGGAAGGGCATAAACTATAATATAAGCGGTCAAAAAAAATTCAATAACATGAGATCTCTAATATCGTACTATTGTGGAGTCAACAAAATATTGTTCGATAAATATAGACAACAAAATATGATTGATTATATTTTTTACTAAAGATATTGTGCTTCAATGATATTAATTATATTGATTATTTATAATTTAAAATATTATATGTTATTAATATTTTAGATTGTTATAAACAGAAATGAACTTCTTTGAGTTTTTTTTAATTATTTTATAATGAAGGAATTAAAGTCATTTAGCAAAACATATAAACTGAAAATAGGGTCAAATAATTCACAAAGACATGATGGTATATTATTAATTTATTAATACACACACACACACACACACACACATATATATATATATATATATATATATATATATATATATATAATTTATAGTTTAATTATTTCAGTAATGTAAAATAGTTAGATATCATCTTACTGTGATAATAACTGTTTAATGAGTGTTATATTTAAAAAAAATCATAAATTAAAGTATTATTAATATATTCCAGGTTAAACCCCATCAGTGTATTATCAAAGTCAAATATTTATATTATTAATTTAAAAATATAAATAATAATATAAAATTGTAGCATCACTAATTATATATTAATTAATTTCATTTTATTTAAAATACTAACCCGTCCCGTGAATTTCAGATATAATATGAACTTGATAATGAATTTGACAAACGTTTCAATATTATATCAAAAGTATTTTTCTTAATATCCTTTTTTTCTAAACTATTTTTCTTAATATCCTGAGGGGCCGTTTGGTTCGCTTCGAGGAAACGGAATGGAATCCAGAAAGGGAAACGCGGAGAAAGGAAAAGAATGATCCTGAATTGTTTTACCTGTTTGGTTTTGTGGCAGAAACAGAATGAAAATTTGTGTGATTAATTTTATATTCAATTTTTTTAATATTATATAATTTCAAAAGAGTTAAATTGTGTCTTAATTGAGAGTTTAAATGTCTCAATTATGAGTAATCATGATTGTGAGAATATTTTGATCAGCTCTTGCGATATACATGGTTTTTTAATAGTAATAATTATTTATTAGATATATATAATTTGTTACATATATCGACTTATATTCTTCTTGTTTCTTTTGTTTTATTTTCAGGATTCTCGGAAGAAGACCGGTTTTCTTTTCGGACATTAAAGTTTTATTGTCTAAATTTCCCCGGTCATCTTGCATGTCCGACGGTTAGATAATAAGCTTTCTTGAATGAAAGAATTATCGCGGTGAATTGTCGACTCATATTCGTTGAGATTTATTCTCATTTTCAAAAAAAAATGTATTTATATCTATAACAAGATAATTTATTTACATTCTAATAAATTAATATATTCATTTAACCATACTATTAATTTTTTAAAATAAATTAACATGTGAATTATGTCACAATTATATTTAATTAAAAAAAATTAAATTAAAAATTATTTTTAATTCTTAAAAATACTTTTTATGATAACCTTTTATTCTAATTATTTAAAATATGAATTATAACTCAAAATAGAAAAAAAGGTGAGGAAAGGGAATCCAAATACCTAGTTGGGAGTGGGGAATGAGTTATGAGCAATATTAGGTAAAGCCACTACTAAAAAAGGAGAAAAAAATGATGATTTTTACAAAACAAACATGTACAAAGGAATCAATCAGACTGATTACGTTTTCCTTTCCAGAATACCCTTAACCAAACGGCCACTGAATATGTTCTTCCAGAACTTTATGGGTCTACAAGTTGCATTTCTTTCTTTCCAATGGTAAAAAATGCAGTTCACTTTTACAAAAATATTATTATACAAATCTAGAAGGGCTGCGTATATTAGGCGGCACACTGTTGCTTTTACTAATGCATTCCTCCTGTTATATGTGTTGAATTACGAAGTAAAATTATTTATTTTTGTATTGCAATTATCAGCCTATTTTGTATTTATTTTTTCATTTATATATTTGTCGGTTTTATAACCGAAACCGAACCGAGGTTTTTTAAACCGAAACCGAAACCGAATCCGAACCGGCGGTTGCGGTTTTCAATTTTAAAAACCGAAGATATATGATTGCGGTTCCGATTTTATCCAAAAACCGGACCGAACCGACCCACGCTCTCCCCTAGTAAAACCTGCGCTTACAAGTCTGCAAATAAAAAAACTTGTTGAATTAAGAAAGATAATTTTTCCTGAGTTGTTACTTTTGTCACTCCACCAAACCCGCACCATTCCAAAGTCCACAGCAAAGAGCAAGAGAAGCTATCAAATTGTTATTGCAACTCTAACACCAAAGATTACTCAACTGAAATTAGTATATCAAAAATAAATAGTATAAATAATCTCATAAAATATCACGCTCCAATCACACTTTTCTATAATATATTATTTTAGCCTAATTTCTATGAATAATTATATTTGTCAAACCACAACTGGTTTATAGCTCATGCCACATTATCAATTATTATATTAAAACAATTAATATATTCTCAATTCAAAAAACACAATATATTCTATAGGGTCGCGCTCAAGAGAGAATCCGTCCTTAAAATAGAACCATGGAACCACTAAGGTTTTGCTGCAGAACCCTAAATTTTAAATAGATTTTTAGGATCTAAATCTAAATACATGTTTTTTTCATGTTTTTTCATCGTTGTGTGTGTTCAAAAATAATTTTAAAATTAATACATAGATTTTGACATTTTTTTTGCATATGAAGTTCTGCCGCAGAACCCTAACTAATACTTAAGTTCTGCTGCAGAACCCTTCCTAATATGATAAGGGTTCTCTCTCTAATGGTTCTCTTTTGAACATAACCCCTATATTCTATTTATAACAACGTGAAATAATAACAACATGTTATATTTCGAATATAGCCAATGAATATAATTAATACCGTCAAAATATAATATATCAAGATTTTACAAATTTTACATACACTATCTTTCGATTTTAATTTAACCGAGCGTTATAGCCAATCTAATCTGACAAAATATCGTATTTGTATATTTTTACTTCACAAAAGCATCCCTGCATGATATATTGATATGAGTGCAATGTATTATTCACCTATTGATGGCCGCATGTGTATATATACATTATAAACCAGATCTTTTTTGAAATGGCTTTCAGATATACACAGGACTTGCAGTTCTATTACATTATTACATAATTTATAAGCTCCTAATGTATGCAATTATGAATTATTTATTTAGCTAGCTAACTTTAACTTGCATAACTGAGACATAAAAAAAGGTGGAGCATTACTATCACCAATGCTCTCTTGATCTCTCTTCCTCTTCCTAATTTCACCTTGAAGCTTCACTCCAAACAGCTTCGGCCCCTCATCTTTAGCTTCATCTACTCTCTCCTTTTGGGAGTAGAGAGCTACCATGTCAAGCAACTCCTTGCACTTGTTTTTCATCGTCGAAATTTCGGAACTCAAAGCCCCGTTCTCCTTCTTCAGTCTCTCATTTTCATCCACAAGACTTGTGTATCCAGACGACGAAGACGTGGAAGAAGTTGTTTTCGACCTTTCGTGGTCTTGGTCTTGATCAGATTGTTCTTTTAGGGTTTGAGTGAGGGGCTGTGGCTTGTGTGTCCATGATTTTCTGCGACGGATTTTGGAGAGGAGGTCTTTTTTGCCCTTGCCGAACATGTCGTTGCAAAACTCCCACCGGCTTGTAGCAACTTTTCGAAATCCCTGCAAGACATGAAGAAGCTATTAATACATCGCCAGATAATTTGAGCACGGTTGGATAGTCCAGTGATATATGAATTTATACTCTCTTATAATTCAGGCATCAATTCACAAATTTCATAAATTCGAACTATCGATATCTTGTTATCACCTTTATGTTTACAGATTTTAATTATTAGCATTTTGTTAAGTAAAGAAATTTCATAAATTCCAACTATCCACGTAACGCTATCGTTGGGTTAAAAAATCTCTTGTCAAAGGGTGGTTAGGAGGAGATTATTTTTAAACTAATTATAATGCGGTTACTAAATTAGTCAGTAATGCTAGAATAATTACTTGTCCAAAGAACTAAAACCAGATGGCTAGCTTTCAGACTCCAACTCGTGATCTCATGCATGACGTGCGACGCAAACAGGAAGAAAAAGAAAAAAGCACCAACTCTTTATATATTTCAATGTTAAAGTGAGAAAGTGCACCAATAAACAAAATTTCATTTACTTTCCGCTTGGTTGTGAAAATATATGTAAAATATTCCACTGAAAAAAGTTATCATTACCGTAACCATAGTCAAACGATCTTAAAGAAATCGAGAGAAATAAATGTGCTGTGCATAACTTTGCTAGACAAAGAATAAATTCATCGTTTATCATCTGCTTGACGGAAATAATTATTAATTTTACAAGTTACAATTAATGTTATATATTTTTAAATTAGGAAAACAATTTTCAAAAGGTAACATGATATCTGTTTCAATTACACTTTTCTATAATATATTATTAATAAATGTTCTGTGCATTATAACTTTTCTAGACAAAGAATAATATCATCATTTATCATCTGTTTGACAGAAATTATTAATTTTATGCAATTTTAAATTAGGAAAACAATTTTTAACAAGTAATATGATATTTAATTCTGTTCCAAAACAGTTTCAGAAAAGAAATAATCAGAAAAAAAATGTTATATAGTTAAAACAGAAATTATAAAATGTCTAATATAGTACTAATTAATTAAACAGCTCCTTAACATGAAAGGAAATGAGTCGTATAGTTTTCTATTAGGTCACGAGCTTTCACTCCCTATATAATTAGTTTTGTGATTAAATACAAACTTTGAAGACATAATCATGAAATTATACCGCAATTTATGGGGCTGTCAGAACAGAAAAAAATGACTTCTCATTTAAAATAAAGAGTTAAAATGGAGTATAAGTGAGAACTAAATTAATAATTATAAGTTATTAAAATATTTAAGAAATAAGTAGAATTTGAAAAAAAAAATACTTTTTACTCCAAAAATCTAACTTCCATTGCCAGGGCTATATATCAGTGACCTATAACAATTTTTCCTAACCTTCTTTAATTAAGCTAATTAACCTAGATGAAGTTTTCATATTAACCAATTAGCAAAGCAAATAAAAAAGTTGAAATGGACATACATAAGTGTTGAGCTGCCTAACAAAGCTGGAGAAATTGCTGTGCTTGAAGAGCGTCGGCAGCAGATCTCTCGCGAACTCCGCCGGCTGCCACACCACAAACCCCGTTCCGTTGGAGTTCCACGACACCACCGCATCCGTCGCCGCATCTTCCACCAGCATGTACGTCTTCACCAAAAAAGGTGGCGGCGATGACTTCCTCGTCACCATGTATTCCTCCATCATCACCAAAATCTAATTACCTACGTCTATTAAGCGGAATATACTGAGTATGTAAATTATCGAGAACTAGAGGGAGAAGATGAGAAGGGCGGTTATATGTTTCCAACCCCAGCAATAAAAACCCAAGACGACACCACAGTTCATGAGAAATGCAAGGGGAATTATCGTAAATTTTCTTTCTTCGAATAGAGAAGATTAAAACGTATGTTATATGTTCACCCCCTAGCTAGCTTCTTTATATATATAGTGCTCAGCTGCCACGAAACGAGGACTTTTGTTTAGAATACTTTATACGCAAGTATAATTCGATCGTGCTAACATTATTTTACATTTTTCGAATTAGTCTCACACGTGTAAACAAAATGTATCTAGAAAGAGTCATGATAAAAACATAAATATTTAAATATAATAATAAAATTGTATAGAGAACATGGGTTTGACGAGTCAATATTTACATAGAAAGTTCTACTCGAAAGCTGATGTTTTGTAGTGCATTGTCTAGGTGGACTTGCTTTTAGTATAAGAAATCGCACTTCCTCCTCATTTTCTGTTTTTCATGTCCCAAATTAAAATCACTGTGTCCATACAAATAAAGTAATTATGCCAATTAATAGTAAAATAAAATTTTTTGTAATATAAAATTTATAGCAAATCTTACAGCTATCACGTATGAAAGAAGTTTGAAAAGGGTGTGCGTTCAAAATAAATAATTGAATAGAATTAGAATGGATCCTCTACAAACCATGCACGCCGAAATTTCTAAATAAAATAATGTAACCCATCATTCTATTATCTTATATTTAAATAATAAATATATTTAATTGTTGTCCCATACTAATCTACCATTTATTATTTATCGAGATTTTTTATTTGTAATCATATGAAAAAGGACTGATCCAACGGTTGAGTGAAGTCCGACTATCAACTTCGAAGAAACTTAATCACCTTGCTTGTCTACACGAGTGTCTCACTGAATGAAATAGAGGACAGTTTATTCTCTGTCGGACTTTAATTCTTTTCATGGATCTTCTCTTTGTTGTTTTGTGACCCCACTGCTATGAACGTTAATTAAGCTTCCTAATTACTTTTCTTGTTGTCATAATTAACACTACTTAGTGTATAATTAGTTAAAAGCGACTGTTGTTGGAAAAATAGGATGATGACAAATTCGGAGGTTGCTAGAATAATCGTGATATGAAAATATAAAATTTTGGATTTTTAATTATTTGAGGTTGGGTTTAAGAGGCGTTTTGAATTTTTAAATGTGTCGTATATCTTTTTTTAAGATGTCCGTCAGTCCGTGTATTCATTTATTTTTATATGGATTAGATTGTTTTAGGTATCTTCCGGATTTGGAGTATATATCGAAAGAGAGTGTATGTAATTAATAAGAGATTGTTCTTGTTCTAGACATGGAAAATAATTAATTTGGAATAAAATTTAAATTATAATAGATTATTATGAGGAAATTGGCGAAATTTAAATCTGCAGGCATTTGTTAACATGTAGTATATCAACATATTATATAAATATTAAATAAAAAATCTGAAAAATATAATAGGCACCAAGACAACAGTTGGGCATGCATGAACTTAAGACAGCAGTAAAATGAGTAAAATGAGGAATTCATTTGTGGAAGATTCTGATTCAAGATGGATGGTTATTGGTTATATATATAGCTAGGCAGATACATTTTCTTGACCTCATTTGCAGCCGCCCTCAGGACTTCTCTTCTCTGCGCAAATGGTAAAGAATCAAGTTGTAAGTTTCCCCGAGCTCAGTCCATGTTTGCAAAGGCTGAGCCAGTTTACAGCTAGTTGTGTCAATTCACCCATTCAATTTATAATAATTATACATAAAGTTTATTATATTAATCATATTTTCGTTAAAATACATGTATAAAGTTAATATATTTTGATCTCGTTAAAATAAAATTTATATACTATCTTTTAAGTTTATCGAAGAATTTGTTTGACCTCACTAAAATAAATTAAATTTTTTATATTATATTCAAAATTATCAAATTTTTTAGATTCTGACCCCATTAATTTTAATTTCTGGTTCAGCCCATGCATGTTCATTTTGCAGCACACTCAGATTTTTTTCTCATTAGTCCATGGTAAAAGCCAACAATATTGCTACTTTATTGGTTTAAGTTACACAGATACCTCTTCAAAATTTGGTGATGCCCACCGGAAACCTATATATTTCTTTTTACGTGTATCTTAAAATATAGTATTATTTTCGCATGCAAGGTTGGCTAAGAGAGGACTTGTATTGACAGGTTCGATTTCGAAAAGTAGGAGAAATTTGTGATTGTGCCTTTTGGACGGTTTCTACGTCAAAAATAAAAAACAAATATATTATTTTCTTAAAATGGATACTCGTTTCTCATGTGTTTAAGTCAATAATTTTTTTTGTGAGACTTATTTTTTCAAAAAGTTATTTAAAAAAATAAATTGGACCGTCCTCAATTGGATATGAGGCCTAATATAGAGTAATATCTAGTATTCAAAATAGTATTAACGGAATCTCCGTTCTCAAAACTTATTTTTATATCTTAAATTCGAATCGTGTCAAATATATTTGACAACAATACTAAAAACAAGTATTCTTTTTTTTTTTTGAAGGGAAAAAACAAGTATTCTTATAACTTAGCTCAAAAACATGTACTTTTAGCATTTTTTTTCATATCACTATTTCATATTCTTCGTACACCACATACGCACCTTTGGAGGTATTTTGAAATGCAAAATGAACATGCATTGGCTGAACTCGAAGTCGATTTAAAAAAAATGATTGAGTAATTACTATAAAGTAAAAAGTATTGAATTGCCTTGTCGCATCCGAAGACGATGAAATTTCAACAAGTGAGGTTAAATTGACATTTAACGGAATATTTTATTCCATTCATCGGAATTTGAATATTATCAGATTTTAGTGTATTTTAAACAATCCTAGTTGAATACTTCAGACCTTTAAGCATAATTTAAAATCCATATCGAATATTATTAGATTTTATAGCATATTTAAAAATTAGAATTGAATCTCCAAGATTTTGATACATATTCTGAGATTCAAATTGAATATTTTCAGATTTCATAAACAAAATCTTTTTTTCTTTAAAATTGAATTGAATCCAACATCTTAAATATCAGTATGCTTCAGGAGTTAGGTCCACTAAACATGTAAAAAAGGGCCATCTAGGCATCAACCCTCAACAGGGCAATGGGCCTAAACTATACTGCATCAGCCAGCTTTCCAAGCGTTCCGGTGGACTCGGAGCCCAAAAATTCAACTTCATGGAAGGGCGGACAAAAATTCAGTCTAAAATAAGGTATATTTATATTAAAGAAAATATTTATAGAATATATGATACAAATTTATACTATTTTTATTTCTCATTATAACATATATAAACATATTAGTAAAACTAAATCTCTGAAAAATTAAAAATATGATTAATTAATCGATACTGCCTCTATCCCTCTCATTTCCTTACCTTTTTTTTATACTGCTCGACACGCATTTTAAAGCGCATATAAAACATAGTATTATAACTTATATTGTATTCTTTTTGGTATAAAAATCTATACATCAATTTTTATTTAAAAGGAAAAAATGTTCAAAATAAATTAACAAATTACATTTTATGAAAATATTAGAATGCGTGCCGAGCCCCATATCCAACGTAAACAACCAGGGGATTTATTACTATATAATTTCGATACACAAAAGAATATATTTTTGCAAGCCAAACGAAAACACGTTGACCAAAATATAAAAAATCACTATAGCAGCATAGAGCCATAGTCGAGTCCCTATATTGTATGGTCCGAAACAAATGGCGAAGATAGCTGCTGCAGCACACCCTGTCGGAATCCCCCTTTCTCACCGCCGTCCGACATGTGCTTCGCCTTCTTACATTCCTTCTCTTCATCGTACTCTTCCCAGTTCATTTCTGTTAGGCCAACTCAGTCACACTCGCCTCAACTCGGTTGTCTCGCCCCGATTTTTTCGCCACCGCGTTAATTCCGCTGTCACGGCCTCCGCTTCATCTGTGCCTCAAGATCAGACTCTTGCTCCAGGTTTCGATTATTTCATAATCTCGATAAATTAGTAAATTTTGTGGCAATTATTTTATTGGAATATTAATTAATTAATATAATTTGTGTGTATTTATATCAATATATGTGATATTCAATGTGGTTTGGTTAGATAATTGAGTTTGTGATGTATTGAATTGTGTGTGTGTGTTGAAGATTGAAGAATTATGTTATGGCTGCTGTGAGTTTGAGTTTATCCTTGTCGATTTTCGAGTTTTGTTATTCATGCCTAGTTTGTTGTTCGGGTTAGGTTAGCGTTGAACTTCTGTATAAGGGCTGCACAATGTACTAGTTTGGTGGATTTGGATTAAAGCTGTTGATATACGGATAGTTATAGGTTTATGCTACTGATGGGAACAGCGGGTGAATGAAGTGATGTAGTATATTTAGGTTTATGCTACTGATGGGAACAGCGGGTGAGATGAAGTGATGTTGTATATTTTAAAGCACCGAGGGAGGTTTGATAATTTGGGAACTTTGTGTGGTGTTCAATGCTAAGATTCCCGCGTGCAGCTGGACTTTGATGGCTGCTTTTTTTGAAATTTTATAGGCGCGCTAGAGTGACTAGGGCTGACATACTTGATTAACGTGCAAAGCTGCCTAAAATGGGCCCACAAGTGTAGTAAATAATTCTGGAGGAGAATATTGTCGTTCAAGAAGTTCAATAAATCTTTACATTTATGTGTTTCCTTGTATCAGTAAATATCAATAGATTAGCTTAAGGTGTTGCTAAAGTATTCATAGTTTCTTCTAGTTTCTAGATGCATGAAAACCCTTTTCACGCCACTTTTTAAAGCATTACATTTTCAATTAAGATATTCGGATGCATTAGATAATTCTCTATCCATTTGCAATTTCTTACAAGTTTTATTCTGTGAAGTGCTACATATTAAAGCAAGCTTTATAAATGGTTTTTACTTGTACGAGTGTTTTTCCTTTTATTTCTGTTCCTTCTTTTTTTGTGATCATATATTTTTTGTTCTGTTGAAAGTTTGTGTATCCTTGTGTAAGAAGATTGTTTTTGCCATCGTGCAGCTGAAGGTATCGAGAATGTGGTTATCATAGGTTCAGGCCCTGCTGGATATACTGCTGCTATTTATGCAGGTCGAGCCAATTTGAAGCCTGTAGTGTTTGAAGGATATCAAATAGGAGGTGTCCCCGGGGGTCAATTGATGACCACTACAGAAGTAGAGAACTTTCCAGGTTTTCCAGAGGGAATAACTGGCCCAGACTTGATGGATCGGTAATTGAATATTTTTGACTTATCTTCTTTCTTTTCCTTGAGAGAGGATCACCATACTTTTGGGAATGGCTGTAATGTTTTGAAGTACTATCTAAGGGAACTTAAATTAATCCAATAATCAGGATGCGGAATCAAGCTGAACGCTGGGGTGCAGAGTTATATCAAGAAGATGTTGAATTCCTTGATGTGAAGACCAGTCCCTTTACAGTACAAAGTAGTGATCGCAAGGTAAAAATCTTTTTTCTGCCTCAAAATTATCTGTTTTGGTATCTTTAAGCTTATATATATAAATTTTTAGTGTAGTATATAAACTATGTTTACCGTGTTTCTAAAACTCTAAATATTGTTGAATTAAATTTGTTAAATATATCCAAAAAACTAAGCATCATAAGTCATAACCATATCTTCAAATGCAATTGCTATTGACTGTGTTTGTAACTAATTTTAAATAACTCACATTGCATCAAAACTAATGTCAGATTATTTTGCATGATTTGAAGAATAGACAGGCAAAGTGAGGTGCAAAACTGAGTTCCACTTGAAAATGTGGATCTGGAGACCATTTTTTGATAGAAAACATAAAATTTTGATTAACAGTTTGTCCTATTTTATAGACGTGTTAAATCTGGGCATCTTTTTGGATAGAAATTTGATCTGGATCGTCTTCTGAGCTCCTATCCGGTCTTTTCTCTTAGTTAAAACACAAATTTTTACCATTTAGAAACATAGGTGATACAGTCTGTCAAATTCAGAAATTCTCAGATACTATGTGTACTATACCTAATTGGTTTTAGTGATTTCTGGTAGAAACCATTGATTTGATGGCTTTGACATCCTTACTTTTGATAGTGGGACTACTTATGCTGTAATTGTTGTGTGACTAGTTCTTCAAAGATATGTACATTTGTGCAGACTAATGAAATCTTCTCCTCCCCTTTCTCGAAAAAGTAGACGAGTGACCTATTAAACCTATGGTTGTGTAGCTTTTTGTACAAATGTTTATCTGTTCGTTTCCAAGTAGGTTATTTAAATTCTTAAAAATTCAATCGAACAAAAGTTGCCATTGTAGAATAGTAAGCTGCAACGTATCTTGCTGGCCTATGCTAACCTCTTTCTCTGTCGCTCCATTCCTTTTCAATTTTATCCAAAGGTGAAGTGCCATAGCATTATATTTGCCACTGGAGCCACGGCAAGGAGGCTAAACTTACCTCGGGAAGAAGAATTCTGGAGTCGAGGAATTAGTGCCTGTGCTATATGTGATGGCGCATCACCACTATTTAAGGGACAAGTTCTTGCTGTGGTGGGAGGGGGTGATACAGCCACAGAGGAAGCACTGTACTTGACTAAATATGCTCGTCATGTACATTTGCTTGTACGCAAGGACCAGTTAAGGGCATCCAGAGCTATGCAAGATAGGTGGGCTAAACTGAATTGGTTTTCTGCTTTTTTACGTTTGTCATATCAAACGTTGCACCGCACTGTGTATTGCTGACTGTTGAGCTTTCATATATTTTTGTCTGTTTAAAACACGAGTCCCCTTCTTATCCACTTGTAGTAATTATAAGATGATAAAATCTATTCGTCGTTTGTAGATCGACTAAGTTACTAATCAGAAATTATGTAAGTTTCAACTTCCTGAATGTTTGTTTAACAGGTTGATTCTGGCGAATGTTTCAGAGTTTTCAACAATCCGAATGTCACGGTGCACTTCAATACGGAGACTGTGGATGTTGTTAGCAATACAAAAGGACAGATGTCTGGTATATTAGTTAGAAAACCAGATACGGGTGAGGAATCTGTGCTGGAGGCGAAAGGCTTGTTTTACGGGATAGGACATTCACCAAATAGCCAGTTGTTAGAAGGACAAGTTGATCTCGACATATCAGGCTATGTATCAGTTGAGGAGGGTACTGCAAAAACTTCTGTTGATGGTGTATTTGCAGCTGGAGATGTACAGGTATATATGCTAAACTTTCTGCCTTTGCCTTGTGCAATAGACATTATCTCATAGGCATGTATGGCATTATGATCTGAAGCACCAAAAAATTATACTGAGAACCAGTTGTCAAATGAAAGCCGGACTCTGATGTCACATAAATACCCATGGCATGTCATATCTGACAGGGGTATGACAAAAAAAAAGTGAAGGGTTAGGGTGACAGAGGTATTTGTTGTAAAATAAAATCGCTTGCATCTTGTTGCCAATTTTATTGTAGTTTGAAAGTTATTAAATATGTTTAAGACTTTAAGTACACAAGTCGTTACTAAAGTCTGTATATAATTTTGTTGTGCATTTCTATTTCATAGGATTATGAATGGAGGCAAGCCGTTACCGCAGCAGGTTCAGGATGTATTGCTGCTTTATCAGTGGAGAGATATCTTGCAAGCAATAACCTCCTTGTTGAATTCCACCAGGTAAATGACATCCGGAACTCCTAATTCATAATTTCCTCAGTAAGAAGTCACATGTTTGGAGAAAATCTCTGAAGTAGCACACCCTGTTCCTTGATAATCATAAGGTCATCATATGATGTCTAGCATATGGTATAATATGAGAGATCTCTTCTAACGATAGAATGTCATTTTTATACTGAGAAAAGAATTTGGCTTAGAGCCCCCTTTTAGATTTTATGTGACACAAATTTTAGTACCGATTAAATCATGTCTTGGTATTAGCTAAAAATGGGAAGTTGAAATTGGTAAGTAGGTAATTGTTTGTCCGGGGTAGTTGTATATTTTGTTCATTAAATGATGTCCCGCAGATGGTACAAGACAAAAGTCCTCCTGGACTACAGAACTTTCGACTCATCAATTTTATTTATGTTTTTGGTCTAACAGCCAAAAACTGAGGAGGTTAAGAAGGAACTCACGACTAGAGATGTACAAGAGGGTTTTGACATCTCAATTACAAAGCACAGGGGTCAGGTATGGGTTCAACCTCGCCAGTTACTTTCAATCAATTGTAAAGATGTTATGTTTTAAGGCTCATCACTTCATCAGTCATCATGCTTATAAATAAATAAATAAATCTTTTACTATTATTATTTAATCCTTGTCTTTAATCATCATTATTTCTTGCCCACAGTATGCTCTAAGAAAACTGTACCATGAAAGTCCAAGGCTTATCTGTGTTCTATACACATCACCGACATGTGGTCCCTGTAGGACCTTGAAGCCAATTCTTAGCAAGGTACAACTTTATTCTTGTATTTCAAACATATATCACATTACAGTATCAAGCCAGATCAAAGTTTGATGACTCAAGGACGAGAATTTTGTGGCTAATGAGTTATGTGTGTGATGCTCGCTCTTAAGATTTGGGTTGTCTTATGTGGATTTCATTTTTTTCCTGATATGCTTTGAGGGTCGGCAATGTTTTACGGGCCATACATAGGTGTTCGGAATAAGAACCATCTAGACATCTGACTATCCGACTTGAACCACATATCAGAGTGACTAGTCAGGGAGAATAATTTCGAGACTTCGGCAGATGTTATGTCTGTGTTAAAGAATGTTTGCACTAACTTAATTTGATGCTATTATACTTTTAACCAAGCAACTCTTAGGAAGCTTTCTGTTATCGGTTTATTAAGAGGTGACCATTTACTTGGTATAGAACTGGAAGGGATGCAGTATTGTTTCCTGATCTCACTATATGTTAATTTTTTAGATCATCTATCCGTGTTTCTCTTACCTGCATGGCATTTTATGAAATTTTTCCTTGCGTAAAAGGAAAATTTTTTATAGAAGATATCGAGATACCATTATATGAAAGGCCATATGGTTATGTACATAACGAATCTTAGTTACCTGTTATAAATGTGGTGTACGTCACGGGAAAATTAGGATCTTTCAACATTGACTGTCAATTATAACTTGTTCTTTTAGTGAAAAGTTAAGGGTTGGGTTCTGTGGGAAATACTAATGATAAGATTATATCTATATGTTATCAAGAGTATAGGGTCAAGACAAAAAATAACAAAACATTTATTTGTCATTCAGAGAGAATGAAACTTTACTCTAAATTTATAATTGCATAGATATAATTATCAATAAGAAATAAATGGATTCAAATATTAGTAAACACAAATCAAAATAAATAAAATAATTAAAAAGTGCAGGTGCAGTGCATGAGTTTTAAACTAAGATTTTCTTTATTTGTTTAATGCTTGTTTCACAAAGTTCTTTATACAAAAATAGTAAACATTTATAGTTATTTGTTATCCACAGAAATATTTAGAATAAGCCCGTGCTTTTGATGTTGTCACTAATATTCTATGAGCCTCTTGTGAATGCTCCATCTTCAGGTGATAGACGAGTATGATGAAAACGTGCATTTTGTTGAGATTGATATTGAAGAAGATCAAGAAGTTGCTGAAGCAGCTGGTATTATGGGCACGCCATGCGTGCAATTTTTCAAGAATAAGGAAATGATCAGGTTGGTAGCTTTTATTTGAAGCTGTTCTTCTAGGAAAAGACATTATTTGTTATTTGTCATTCCCAAAAACCATATAGCTTATAAAACATGGTGACATTTACCAAGCCATATATAAGGAATGTAAGCCCTTACTTTAACATGATAAAACAATTAAACCTGCTAACCGGAACTATAAACTTGTGGTTATCAACTAACTTGTAAAAACATAACAATAGTCACTTGACTTTTAACTCATCAAATCCTTGATACTAATAACTATGAACTAAGTACAATTCCAGCTAACTCTTAAATCAAGTTGCTACCTAATTAGTAATTAGGAACATTGAAAATGAAGGGATGATTTAGGAGCCCACTAAGGAACTATACTCATCACAATATCATTTATAGTTTCATGAAATATATAGAATAAATATATTTTCAATGCATGGTCTGCAAATCATTGCATATAATTAGTGTTCTAAATCTGTATACATTGTAAATAATAGTGCAATCCTGAGTAACATCACATCTAGCGAAACAACTCACCACAGTTTCATTGTTCAAATATGCATTAACATTTATTCTTTGGCATACAGGACTGTGTCGGGGGTCAAAATGAAGAGAGAGTACCGAGAATTTATTGAATCAAATAAGTGATTTTTCATATATATTTGTCCACCTTAGAGATGGAATGTCCAAGTCTTTGATTGGCTGATGCCATGAATTTTTTGCGATTCGATTTTGTTACTGTAGATCGGCTAGTTGAATAATGCCTTGTACCTAAACAGCAATCTCCGTATTGAGCAATAACTTCTCAATCATATATATTAAATTTTCTTTTCCTTTTTTTAAAGAGGGAATACAACCTGTGCAGTTTCAAACATTACAGATCCCGTTGTTTACTTTTCCCATTTTATTTTATTTTTTGGCTAAAGTTAGCTTGCTCATTTTTGACTTGTGGTAATTTTCAGTTTATATTTTAGCTGGCAGAACATTATACTGGCAAAGTGGCTGTGGTAGTCACCTGTACATATCCGTTTAACATATAAGTCAATATGTTAGCTAGTTCACCTTGACAAAATTATTGATTTTATAATTTTTGTAAAAAAAAAAAAAACAAAGTTAGGAGTATATCCGAGAGTATCTTCACTCGATTTTTGTGTAATACACTTAGGTAATGCTTATAGCTACTTAATTTAATTTTCACGGATAAGATATATATTGGTCTCTCAAAAATCTGACAATTACTTTAATTGGAATATTACATCATCAGCAGCTGTAAGGGATTTCTTGCTTCAAAATAAACTTACGGCAGCTTACTTTAGCGCGAAAATAAGGCCAAGGAAAAAAAGTTTATGCAGAGCAGCAGCAAACTATATGGATGAGGAATTTAACGCATTAGTAATATTTTAGCAGGAGCAGAAAGTATGCATATGATATAATTATGCATGATTGTCACAGTTTCATTTCATTGGGAGGTCCGGGTCCATGACATACTTATGTTAGTAGTATATGTTATATTAGTATATGTTCAGTTGGGAGAAAACGCCGGACAATTTAACCCTAACTTTTTGATGTATAAACAGGGGTGTTACTGTATCATTTAGCAAAAAATTGCCTAATCCTTGTGTTTTCACTTTTAACACTTTTTCCTACTGAATTTATGCTACTAGTATAATTCTTATAATCTAGACCGGCTTTCTTGTCCAGATTGTATACAATTCTGAACTTGACAGGCAGCAATAAACAACATGATTGCAGTATAAATTAGCCCTCCACCTACCAACTAGCCAGCTATTTATGGTTCTAATGTTATTTTAGATCTCATATTAATACAACTGGATTACAATGCATCTCATTGTTTTTCTCACACACCCGTCTTATATTTGACAAAGTTCCGACCTATCGACGGCTTGTCGAAGAACTGAAGGAGATACCGCTGGAAAAAGAAGCCATTCGTATCATGATAGTCAAATTTCAGTTTTCGTTATTTATTTTGCAAATCGTCATGTTCTAGTACACCAATGCTACCTATTTGTTGGCCAGTTCAGATCTTGATTTTAGTGTGTATGGACAGGGAGAAAGAATACGAAGACAGTAATCTAAAGTCTCTAAGTTGAATTAGTATTATTCAACTTCTTTCAATTAGAATTCGTTTTTTTCCCGATTAATAAAATTAATTGAAGTTGTGGTGCATGGAACGTGCAGTGTAGAATAAATATTAAATGCAATTGAAGCATTGAGTTGCATGAATCCAGAGGAGAGTCACATGAAATAAGCGTATAAGTAAAGCCTATATATAACGTTGACAATCTAAACCTCTGCAGCCAGGAACTAAATTTAATACCAAACGTAAATGAATCTTGTTTACAAATAATGCAGCTCCCCTTTGATTATTACTTCTCCAATCCCCCCTTTCTCTCTCACGTTGACTTTCGAGATGTTTGAATCTCCAAATAATCATTTCAACGGTTATGGCGGATCATATTTTGTCTGTCACAATCTTCTCTGCTTAGCATAGTGCATTTCAGGAAGAAGATGAATAGTACAACAAGCTCCGGGGGATTTCTTGGCTCGAATAATATAGGTGGTTTCGGCTATGGCATTGGATTGTCGGTGGGAATTCTGTTACTCATAACAACAATTACACTGGCTTCATATTTTTGCTCCCGGGTTCAAACGACACCACCTGACACTGGCGCTAACAGGGTGATCCTGGTGGAGCCGCCTCACCCTCAGCACATTGCGCTGGAGGTGGGGCTCGACAAGGAAACGCTGAACAGTTATCCAAAGCTGCGTTACTCAGAGGCAAAGCTGGTGAATAATAAAGACTCCACCGCGACATGTTGCTCCATATGTCTGGGGGACTATAAGAGTAGTGACATGCTAAGGTTACTTCCAGACTGTGGACATTTGTTTCATCTCAAGTGTGTTGACCCTTGGTTGCGATCCCACCCCACGTGTCCTGTTTGTAGAACATCTCCATTGCCAACACCGCTCTCGACTCCGTTGGCTGAGGTTGTTCCGTTGGCAACAAGAAGGGATATTGGATAGCAAGTCATTTTTGAGGTGGTTTCTTTTGTTGCTGAAAGCAGCACACCAACAGTCTTTCTCTATTCTGTATACAGCAGTTCATGAAATTTAATAGTTATCTTTATCAATGGATTTGGTACTCCTTTTTGTGTTCTATACACATATTAGCTGTATATCCCAGTTTCTTAGATTGTGAAGGTTAGATAATCGGCTTTAGAAATTAGTATATCTTCTCTTTAAAATGGATATTGACCAATAGCTTATACACAACTTTATTTTCGGCATGCCACATAGATTTTTAACTAAGAGTTCTGTAGAGCTGGAGATGCTCTTACAAGTGCTTTCTTGGAATGCGTATGCTAAAGTTCAAGATGTTTAGTTATGATTTTAGCCCTTCAAACATCAAAATAAACAATAAAGAAAAAAGTGTAGCATCAGTATCAAATTTCCAAGCAAACAAATTATATTTGAGGGCATTAATAGAGTCTTACCATGTCAATTCTGGAATTGCCTTTTTCTTTGAATCATGTCGAGATACACTGCCAACCCTAGAAAAAGCTGTAAAAAAATTTAAAACTTTAGATAAAAACCTGAACTTCTTACAGTAACTGCAAACGAAACATCTAGTTATATATCAGCTTCACACAGCATGAATAGAATATGGTATCAAATAAGACTGCTACTTAAGAGCAAAAATATTCAATGTGCCAATTAGGAACAAATATATACAATGGGACAGAAACGCATCTTAAAAGAGTTTCAACACAACCGCTTACAAAACAAAAGTAAAAAAAAATATATTTTACAATCATATGTCCGACTTAAAATGTAGGCATACAGTCCTTGGACATGGGAAGAGGGAATTCACGAAACCACTGATGGTTAAGAGCCGCATCAGCTGTTATCCTCTTCTCCGGGTCACACGTTAGCATACTGTTCAGCAAGTCAAAACCAGCATTAGAAAGGGGTGGCGTTCCAGTAAAAGATGCAGCTGGAAATTTTTTGTGCAACAAATTATTTGGCTGCTTGACAAACCTCACCTTGGCTTTGGGGAGTTCTGAAAAACCAGGCCAACTAGTCTCATTAGGTGTGCCTAGCATTCTGAATATCTTGTCAATCTGATTGATTTCGGTATCCCCATTGAACAAGGGTCGATTTAACAAAAGCTCAGCCATGATACAACCCACAGACCACATGTCAACTGCAGCTGAATATCGTTTTGCCCCTAATAATAGTTCAGGTGCTCTGTACCAAAGAGTAACAACCAGTTGAGTGTAAGGTTTAGCTGGGCTCCCATATTGTCGAGCCATCCCCAAGTCACATATCTTCAGCTCACCACGACTATTTAGAAGCAAATTTGAAGTCTTCAAATCTCTGTGAAGAACCCAATTGTCATGAAGATACTTTACTCCCTGAAGCAGTTGGAGCATAAGGCACTTAACTTCACTTTGACAAAATGGCTGTTTCTTTCTATCCATCACTGCTTTGAGGTCATGATCCATGTATTCCATTACCAAGAAACAGCAGTCAGACGTGGAACCTTCAACTACTTCTTTGAGATCGATAATTGATGGGTGATCAGAAGAAAGAAGAATGTTGATTTCTCTTAAAGCCGTCAGAGGAAACCCTTCCTCACTGTCATTATTTATCTTGACTTTCTTCAGCGCTACAATTTCCCCAGTTATCTTATTTCTGGCTTTGTAAACCACACCATAAGTGCCTTCCCCTATCTTTCTTATTTTTTCAAAGTTATCCACATTCCTACAAGCCTGGAGCATGTTGGCACTTCTTTGAAGAGGAGCACCAGTTTCGGGTGTTTCCCAAAAACCACGTTCATCTTCAGGACGACTACTCAGATGCCCTTCAGTACTATCACCATAATTTTGTTGCCCATCTATCTCCATGTCACATTCATCAGTTAAAGTACTATGATCACTTCTTTTGTCGGACAACCCAGATGACTTGCCTTCAGAACCTTCTCTTTCATGTTCAACAAACAGAGGGCTAGTTAACTCCCTACTTACCCCCATCTCAGCAGTAATATGCTTCATCCCCTTGTGAGCAGGGGAATCAGAAATCTCACCATCCTCCACATCATCAACCCATCGACCAGACCTAACGCTGTGCACTTCCGCACAACCCTCATGCTCCGACTTCTTACGCCCTCCATACTGTCCCAACACTCCATCCTCAACACAACCGCCTGAGACAACATCCACAACAGACTTAGCCGGTGGCCCTGATTCACGAAAACCTGTAGAAACACGAAAACTACTTGTGGAAAGAAAGGTGTTAGTCAACAAATTGCGTGAAGAAATCCCAGTATTACTAGACAATTTACACACATTAGTATCTCTGTCCCACACAGTGGGTGAGTACTTCCTCTTCCTGTTCTCCATCCTCAAGCCCGACAACTCAGCCGCACGTCCTGAATTACGTGGCGCCATCCCCTAAATAATATCGAAAGTAAATAGCAATACCCAAATTAAACTCCAAACAATCGAAAATACGATGTAATACAAAAGAGGGGTAATCTAGGGTTTGTAATTAACAAGAAAAAATTACAAATTGATGAGTACGTATGCAAATCCTAGATGATAAACATATATATAAAGAAAAGAGGATTGAAACAGTAAAAACCTGGATAAGAAGAGTCTGAAAGCAGTACTTATGTTGTTCAATTGACGATCTCAGATGTTTGTATATTAGAGACGGAGGGAGGGAGGGAGGGAGAGAAAGAGGGGGAGACTGGAGAGGGAGAGAGAGATATTGAGGGAGATTGAGGGGGAGAGGTAGAGAGAGAAATCGATGGAGATTGGGGGGGAGAGAGATATCGAGGGAGATTGAGAGAGAGCGCGACGGGGGAGAGATTACGAGGGTTTTGAAAAAGGGTTGGGGGAGGTGTTTGGTTTTATAGGCTGTTGAAATAGGGGGTTTCCTTTTTGTGCCTAGGGTTGGAAACCGCCTGGCGCAAGTAGATTCAAATGGGCCGGGTTTAATTACCCCAACTGCGTAACATTAAAATCAAATTCAAAATACTTGGCTTTTTTAATCAAATTTAAATCAAAATTATATAAGAAATCAAATAGCTATCAAGTTTTTGAAAATATAAGCCTCAAATCTACAATTTCACGTTTCAATCGAACCGGATTAACTTAAAAGCAAAAAAAAAAAAGTGATGTAAATATATTTCTATGGGTCATGTTCCAGAGAGAACCATTAGAAAGAGAACCACAGAACCCTTACCTTATAAGTCAGGGGTTCTGCAGCAGAACTTAAGTATGAGTTAGGATTCTGCAGCAGAACTTCACATGCAAAAAATGTCAATATCTATGTATTAGATTATAGAATTATTTTTGAACACACACAACGATGAAAAAATATGAAAAAAACATGTATTTAGATTTAGATCCTAAAAATCTATTTAAAATTTAAGGTTCCGCAGCAGAACCTTAGTGGTTCTATGGTTCTATTTTAAGGACTGGTTCTCTCTTGAGCGCGACCCATATTGCTATTATTTGAACAAGCAAGATTATTAAATAAAATATATTGATTGTTTATCAATTGTCATGTTTGATCTAAAATATTTTCCCACCTTCCCCGAGTCCGAATCGAAGGTTCAAATGATACTAAACAAATTCCTACATACATGTATTTGGATATCATATTTGATCTAAATATCATTTCCCTCATCCTCCCGGATCTAAGGTTCAGATGATACGAAATTGTGTATATATATATGATATCAAATAAAATCTTATAATGATATAACACAAAATCAACCAACTCGTAACAAGAAAGAGTTGATAGCGAACCTTGATGTACAGACATTCCTTTCCAACACATGAAAGGGCAAAGAAACTAAATACTTGAACAGAAAACTAGTTAAAGATTTTTAAGCTGCAGCTCAACAGTCAACATAAGAAATTATTTTAAAGACCTGACTCCTGAGTACCAAAAATATCAAAAAAACCTAACATGGGCTAGTTTTGATCCCATTCTCATATAACAAACATTCAGTCTAATTACATTTGCACCTATACAGTAAGTTAATAAACAGCAACATCTTCTAATGCTGCTTCAAGTACGGGTGAACTAGTTATAACTTCGCATACTGGTGAACTACTGGTTGTGGTTGTGGTTGTGGTTGTGGTTGTGGTTGTGGTTGTGGTTAGTTCTGTATCTGACCTTTGGGGTTCGGGTACTTGTAACTGCGTATAGTGAATTTCAATTTGTAAGCGGTGATGAAGGGGAGTTGATGCCATCAAACCTTTCTTAATATCTGTCTGCAGTTCCCTAATGGGAATTGCAGCCAAGAAGCTTTTAATGTACTCCTTGCAAGACTCCTTTCCCTGGCAAACAACCGCCTCTTTCTCACTTTTCACTGATACCTCAGGCTCAGCTACTGCCCCATCTACAGAATTCTCTTTGAGATTCACCTGTTGAGCTTGCTTATTGTTATCTACTTCTGCAACAACTATCTGCTTATCACCAGTAGGCTTTTCTTCTGATGTTTGTGTAGCATCAGCAGGCAGCCTGAGGATAGCCGTGTTCCTGTCAAATTTTAAAATGTAAGCGTGCTCGCATCCTTCATAGAGTCTTTCCCCTAATGTGTCGATGATGTAGTAAGCTTCCGGTTCAACCTTGAGGACGAAGAAATGGTCATTCCAACTAACAATATAGATTTGCGATTCACCATCACCTGAACACTCTGAACCTGCACGGCTAATCTCATCCCACATGCTGTCAAAGGACATGGCACCATGTAGGAAATCAAATTTGCCTTCTTCCATTTCATCAGGATGAAAAAAGCCAATGAAGGACTTTTCAGGAGCTACAGTGAGAGAAATCTTATTGGCTTGGAGGACAGTTTCCAGGTCAAAGTGTTTATCAGGAAATTTTTCCCTGTATGACTCACTCTCACAAAGGTTCCTCCACTCTAGCGAACCTTCTCTGATCAAAGTATCAAACTGCGACTTGATGGGCATCAGATTCTGGTTATTCTGGAACCAATTAGCTATTACAGCAACGAGAGATGTACATGCACTCTCCCCTGCTGCTCGCTCACTTCTCTGATCAATGGAAGCAAAAAATACCTGAGTTTGAAGCTTCATGTATCCATCACGGCTGGTTATTTCCTTTTGTTCCCAACTACCAATAACAAAATTGTCTTCACCAAACTCTGATACTGACGATCCATGAGCACTTGAGTCCTCATCGGTCTTGCTCTGGCACAAATAATAACTCCAATAATTAGACTCCTAATGCTTAAACATTATAGCATAAAGAAAGAAAAATGCCAAATCCCGCTATAAAACAAATAAAATCCTTTTCAAATCATAATCTGATCAACATTATTGCAAGTTAATAATTATAAACATTGGTATTGGTTTCTGGACCCATTTGGGTTATATTCTTTAGATAAGATTAGATTGCAAAACTTGGAGGCCATAAACGGATGTTAAAACAAATTGGCTACGCTGTAAATCCTCTAAACTAAGGTGATAAAAGGACCAAATTAAGTCGAGGCTCAGTGAGTGCTCAGGTTCGGACTCTTATGTGAGTTTAGTAGGCTAATGTCATGACATCATACAGATAAGCAAAACAGGCCTGGCAAACAAAATATGATTCCTCAATGCAGCCATGTTAATTAACAGAAAAACCCTCCTAAAGCATTTCAATTTATTCAAGGTTATTAACACAAATGATATTTCAGGGGAAAAAAGAAGTATAAAATCCTCACCCAAAGAGAGAAAGATTCATCAGAACTGATTTGCCTTCGATCAAAATCAATGTCATCTCCCCCTTCTTCACCATAATCCTTCTTCAGCAGTGGTTCGCCTTTGTCTTTAGGAGATCTAAAACCAAGCTTTCTCTTCCTCCAAGGAAGTATGCTGCGCTTGGAATTGTTGTGCACAACAGTCCCAGAGGCAGATGCAACAAAATCCCTAATGTATGAGTAAGCCAAATCTGATTTGCGGTTGCTGTAATAAACCCATCCCTCATCCTCGTAATTGCTCCTGATGCTTGAGTTAATAGTTTGTCCTGCATAATTTACATAAGCCAATGTGCCATAATTAAACGAATTCCTAACAATAGAATCCTCCATCTCATCTGATTCTCCTTCCTCAAATTCTTCAAGTGAGTCTGAATCAAAGGGGTATGTATAATCACCCTCCTCACTCCTGGCAGAGCTTTTGCCTTCACTTCCATCTTCCTCATGGCAGGCTTTCTTAGTTTTTCTCGTTGATACAAACTCAGTAAAGATCCTTACCTTTCTGAGACCAGCTTTAAGTGCAGAAACCTCATCTTTTTCTGATAAAGTCTCCCGAGACCGCTGTGGAGAAGGACTTCGTACTATAGGCTCCCGCACATACTCAGCTGGTTCTTGTTGAGCAGCTCTTAGTTCAAATATGCCAAGTGAAATCTGCACAATAACTTTTCTGTCAAGATTCAGAATTACTCATTGCTAAAAGAATATCAAATGGAAAATCAATCACGAGACTCAAAATTAAGATCCGTAAGAGAACAAAATATTAAGTTGCATTCGAAAAGATGCTTACAAAGAGTGAAGGACGAGGTTCAGTTGCATTTCCTGAGACTGTCAAAGGGATACTTATTTCTAATTCTTTCCCTTCAGCTTTAGATGCAAATTCAGCAAGATTTAAAGATGCTGTTCCAACAGTACGAACCTTGTTCTTTGGTAGGTTAAGACCCTGGATTAAAGTTAAAAAGAGTCGGTAGTAGTTAATATGGATAATAGAGAAAAAAGTCATATGATTATATATAATGACTATATTGCTAACACTTCATAATTAAAAATGGCATAATGAAGGTGACGACAAAATATCTAAAGCAAGCAACTAATAAAAGATTGTTGTAATTATAGATGGCTATCGTTACGTAAGAAAGTGCAAAAAATACAAATAAACGATTAGGTGATCAGCAAATCATTCGTAAACACTTGAGACCGGACAAATTGCCTAATCTACCGATTCATGAATATTCCAACAAAGAATCAGATACAATGCCAAAGTATCTCAGGTCAGATTCCCACAGAACCACATACACAAGATTCAATGTGCAGCCTTACACAACCTCATACCACCATACATCAAAACACCAAACTTATCACGTGCTCAATGAGGGGGGACAATCCGATGTCCGATGTAATAAGACAATAAACATTCTAGAATCTGGCATCCGTCATAATAGGAAGAGACTCAACAATCCCATATTAAAAAAACAATCACACATCAGTCATAATAGGATCCCTTCAGCATACAGAAAACAATGTGATGCCTATCATTACACGAGAACAATCATGCAGTTGTTCCTACTACTCTAACAATCTAACTAGTAAATGAACGCGTAGATAACTGAATCCTTCTAGCATAACAAAGAAACCGTAATAGTTTATCGATCAAAATGATGATGAAACACATAATTCAAAAATACAAACCACAAACACTGGCCAAGAAAATCCTCGCAAGTTTTGTCGATTATATATCTAATAAAATAACACAACAAACATTCCTTTCTAATGTACCCCAACAACAAATACATCAATTCTCCGCCTAACAACCATTGATCTCAAAATAATCCAAGTTATCGAAAACAAATAAAACTACATAACATACATATATATACTAACACAGGCAATATTAAAAAAAAATTAATGAATAAAATTCAAAAGAGCTCACATTAAGAAGAGTAAAAGAGATGTCCCAAGGATGAAACATATTATCCTTATAACCAGACAAAGTGCACACACTGAAAAACTCCTCATCCCACTGTACGACACCGTTTTGAAGGGAACCCTCTTTAGTGACGTTTTTCTTGACCGTCCGGCGAAAAGAAGTCAGCCCAATTTTAAGTCCTTTCCATCTGATCTCAACAACCATCTTCTCATTCTCTTTATTCTCATCTGGGTTCGCCGGATCATCGCCGGCGGAGCGCCACCCGTCTAACCTCTTGACCACCAGTTTCACCTCCAGTTTCTTGGACAGAAGCGGCGGCCATGGCCGCCACTTGATCATGTTCACCACCATAATTTATTTGAGAAATATTGTGTGTTTGTGTTGTGTGGGAGAAAAATGAGCTGAGGGTAATTTACACAAGAGTAGGTAACTGAGTAAGCGTTATTTTTGGTTTCCTGGTGGTTGTTTATGTGGAGAGAGAGAGAGATTGTGTATGTGTTGGGGAGGGAGAGAGAGAGAGAGAGAGAGAGAGAGAGAGAGAGAGAGATTGTGTATACGTTGGAGAGAGAGAGGGGAAGTGAAGCTGCGATGTGGATAGGGACTAGTTGACTAGTGACTAGGACGAATGTTGCGAAACTCAAGTGTGAAACTATTAAAAACGATAAACATGTGGTCAAGTACTAAGTTCAAGACTTCAAGACCGAGATTGACTTGTGTTTTCAGTTAATCTGTTGCTTTTGTCTCATAACTCTGGATTACTGTTTACCCCGTTTTGAAATACAACTTAGACCTTTTCGGCACACGCTTCTAAGTTTTTTGACCGCTGGGTTAAAATTGTTGTTTCTAAAATTTTCTTTTTTTAAATTATAGTATTAATCATAAATTTTTATTAAAAAAAATTAAAAATAATAATTTTAACTATGCGGTTAAAGGTTTTAAAATTGTGTGCCAAAAAAGCAAACGACTTATATTTCAAAACAGAGGGAGTATTAAGTACACCATCACTACCTCAATGTGATTTAGTTATAATAGTTTGACTGAACTGAACATGTAAAATATTTAGGTAAAATTTGTTGAATTTGTATATTATGCTTCAGTGATGTTTATTATTATGTTGACCGTCTATCATTTAAAAATAATATATTATTAATATTTTAGATTGTAAAAAATCAATATATAACTTCAATTTGATAGTAAATAATATGTAATTTTATTAAAGATTTCTTTCTAATGGAATTTGGGCTATAATCGTCGGCTAAATTGAACCTGCAAAATATTACGTAAAGTTTGATGAACATGTAAGACACCGTGCTTCAATGATATCGCGTATATTGGTTGGCTATAATTTTATTGTTTTTTTGACAAATGGTCGATTATAATTTAAAAATAATATGTTACTAATATTTTAGATTGTTAAAATAGAATATATCAGTTCAATGTGGTAATAAATGATTTGTAATCTTCCTACAGATTTCATACAGATCTGTAGAGGTTCAACAAATATAGCCATCCATTAGAGTGTGTGTTTTTCGAGATATTGACTATAATTTTTTATTTTTGGTATGTCAACTCATATTTTAACTAAGAGTTTTTATAGTTGCATCTTCAAGGGAAATATGTATAATTGCTGGCTATGTTGATTGGTCAAATTGAATATGTAAATTTTTTGTTAAGGGAACATGTATATGCTCCAATGGGATTATAAATAATTGTGATTATATAAAATTATACCTAATGGTTCACTTGGTTTGACAAATATAGTCAACTAAACATTACTATCTATATTTTTTGCTAAGGAGATGGAGGGTTGGGGTTGTATAATTTTTAGATAATATCTATAAGTGATCTAAATGTCAAATAAACAATTTTAGCTAAGAATTTTTGGGGTTAGAATGCTCTTACATGTCTCTACATGTTCGACAAATATATTCAGAATGTTGGCTAAAATTTTAGGCCGGGAGCATTAAAATTATAGTGCTTGTACAGCTGTCCATGAATGGGGTCGTTGTAGTGTTCATTTATGACTGTTTTTAAAGTTTTTGCCCACCGAATCCATCACAACTCGCAAGATGGCATTCCAAATTAGAGTAATTCAGTCTCCAACCCGGCAGAGGGGCGATGCAGAAAGTACAGCCCTGAGAGCAACTCCAATAACTCGGCTATTTTGAGTCTTAAATCAAAATATGAGAAATATAAGAAAATAATCCACTCCAACAGTATCATAGTCATTTCCTAAATCACTGTAAGATCTATTAACCATGTCTTGTCTTTTGCTAACCTCTCTCTTCTCCTAAATCTCATTTTATAATAAATTTTGAAAACAAACATGTTCTCTCTCTTCACCTATTGTAATAATAATAATTTTTAATAATAAAATAGTATATAAAGAATGAATATAATGAATATTGAGAATAACTATTATCATTTTAAGTCATTAGAATCTAATATTTTATATTATAAGAATGTGTTAAGATGCTACTAGAGATACTCTTAGACGCAGAATTTTTAATTATAATAAGATAACATATCTTTTAATAAAAATGACCCTATCATCATATTAAAATAGTATGTTCTATTTCTAATAATTCAACATAATAATATATATTATCTTCAAAAAACATATTAATATATATTATTCTAATTATACAGTTAATCAATATACCGAGTACCATAAAAACGAAATATATTTACTAGTTTAATAAATTTTACAGGATGTGTTGCATATTTAATTTAACCAATTATTTTTAGTTTTGAAAATGAGCATCTCCAATTTTATGAAACTTTTAGTTAAAAATGTTCTGTTAAAAATAAAATTTATAGATAATTAGATTTTCCCACTCTAAAAGCATCATCAACAATCTTGATTAAGAATGATTTGTTAAATTGGACATGATTTAAAATTGTTCTAAATAAAATTACAAAATTTATTATTTTAATATGATAATAGATGATATAAATATCTCGTGCATGATAATTCATGATGGATAACAAAATGTTCGTCGTGATCCCATTATTAAAACTTTCAAAAATTTTAACTTTTTAACTTAAAGCTATGTCAATGAGAGTATCTGTAGTTTGTGAAGTTAATGGCTGTTTATTCGAAGGAGTGGCGTTTGGTTTGGAACAATTCTCTAACAAATCAAGTTTCAATGTCATTGGATCACTTGCTTCCAAATAAATAAGGTTGTCTTTGCGAGAAATATAATGTAATTAACAAAAGTCAAACGGTCAAAAGGTGTGAAACGATAACAACAGCCCCAAAACAAAACGGAATAAGAGAAATGCAGGCCATTGTTGTGCATTTAATACATTTGTCCACACAATACATGACATTTTCGTTTACAAATTGCCGAGGCGGTGCCGTTGTGGACTGTGGTGCCGTATAATAGGAAATACGAAAGGTATGTATCTTCTTTTTGTCTAGCTCATACTTTTAGACAATCCGGACTCTAGGGGGTTTCGTTTTACTTTCTCACTTGTAAATGTGTTTTTCAATTTTAATTTTCGACATTTATAAAGTTCAAAAGCCGTGGCTTAAATTGAGCAATTGTTTCACAATATGCAAATCATTTGTTTTCTAAATGATTTAAAACATTTTATTTTTATTCTCTTCCATTATTATACTATCTTGTTTTCTTGAAATATTATTTATAAATATATATGTATGTATTTATATTTATACTTCTAAGATGCTTTTTCATTATATGTGTGCGTGGTTGTGTCTTTCTTCATTTTTAATGAATGAACTCACCAATTTATGCGCGCAAAAGCTGGTTCAGCGGGCTAGTAGAGGGGACTTTTATCCTCTTGGTCACAGGTTCGACTCCCGAAGATAGCGTTAAAAGAGGGGGATTTTTATCCTCATGGTCACAGTTTCGACGATTTTTATCCTCATGGTCACAGGTTCGACGATTTTTATCCTCATGATTCACGTAGTTTACATGCTCATGAAAAAAAAAAACTCACCAATTTATTATATTATTTTTTTCCCGAATTTTTAGGAGTTGGTGATCAACTGATCATTGATAAATTGATAATCCGAATTGAAGAATGTTATCCCAAATTCTATTATAGGGAGGCCGAGTAGCGGCCCAATACAATTGGATCATTAGCTTTTATGAAGATGGGCCGAACTAATTTTGTTACAGTATTTAAAAAGTATGGAGAAACATGAAAAAACACAGTTTTTAAATTAATATTGCTGTTTGAAAAATTACATCTTAGAGTTAAAAAATTATTTTTCTTCTGGTTTTTGATAAAAAACTGCCGTAACAAAACCTAAGTTGGAAATATCTGTTAGAAAATATATTTAGAAGACATGTTGTTACTAAAGTAATCTTAACAATTACTAACAAACTTCGGCAGAAGACCCAAGTTGTCGATCGTTTACTATAAAACGGCAAACTAGTCTTCTCTTCCATAGGGCGGAGACACATCTCTCTGTATTCGCTTTTCATCCCAGGAAGATTAAGGTTTGGTTTTAACCCAGTTATTATTTAACGAATAAATAATGATAAAACCATTTAGTTTTTGATTTTTATTTCTTTTTTCATATCTACCTATTCAGTTTTGGGCTTTCAAGTTGATCATATTCAAATTGTAATCATGTATGAAATTTTATTATATTAAACAACCATTTACTAAATAATTTTAAAAAAAACCGCTAACTCAATCTGCTAACCGTTAATTCCCGAACATGACCATAATGTTTAGGATAGCGCTAATTCAATCGGTTGCTGCGGAGCGCTTAACCAACAAACAGATCCTGGGCCGTTGGATGCATATCCAGCTGCCAGGATCATATTAAAATTTTAATATGTCTTTTTTAGCGCTGGACATGGGAATCCCCGTCCAGCGCTAAAAAAACGCTGGACATATTAAAATATTAATATTAAAATTTTAATATGATCCTGGCCGCGGGATATGCATCCAACGGCCAGTCCCTGGCATACGGCTACCAGGGACCTGGACCCTAATGTTTATATGTTCTTCTTGGTCCAACAGATGTTGATGATTACAGTTGCGATTTTAAACGAAGCTTTGTCTTCTAATAGACTTTAAGAGGGGTGTATTGGATTGGGATTTTAAAGCATTTTTTTGCATTCATGAAATCCGAGGGTATTCGATTGGGATTGTTTGAAATCCATTAAAATCTTGAGGTATTCAATTGGGATTTCAAATTATGCTACAAAATCTGGTGGTATTCAATTGGGATTTTAAATTATGCTTTAAAATCCGATGGTATTCAATTGGGATTGTTTAAAATCCATTAAAATCTGATGGTATTAAAATGCTGATGGATTTTTTTGCATTTCATAAAATGATGGATTTTGTGGCATTCTTTAATGTATTTTAAGTTTTTTGAAATCCCATCAAAATCAATGGGATTTTGAAGCATTGTGCTTAAATCCTATCAACTATGCGACATTTTATCAAAAATCCGTACAAAATCAAAATCAGACACAATCCATTAAAATCCATAGGCTAAAAACAATCCATTAAAATCCCAATCGAATACACCCCTCTAATTTTTGGACATGATAAATGTAGTATGGCAAATGACGGAGAAATGAAGGGAGATAAACTTGTACTGAGGGGCCTTAAGTTCCATGGCTATCACGGGGTTAAGGAAGAAGAAAAGAAACTTGGTCAGAAATTTGTCATAGACATCGATGCTTGGATGGATCTCCACCAGCTGGTATATCTGACTGCTTGTCGGATACAATCAGTTATACTGCTATCTATCGGTGAGGATGCAAGTCTTGCCTGCCTAATGTGAATTCAAGTATTAACTGCATAACTCTGTTTTGTATATTATTGATAGACAGCTGGTCTGGAACATACGTATGTTAGTAGCATACATCTGTCGGGTAAAAAGCGCTGGACGTGAAAAACTCTAATATCAGGCAATTTTTTGCTGAATAATACTGTAGCACTGTGTATATACATAAAAAACTTAGAATTAAGTTGTCCGGTATTTTTTTTCCACTGAATGCATGCTACTAACATATATATGTCAGGAAGCTGCACCCTTCTTGTTATAGCTGAGCTTTTAGTAACTTGACGCATTAGAATATATTGGTTTAGTCGGGCATCTCTTATAGAACACAATTATTCATATTATCTCTTTCGTTGAGGCTAATCTTGTAAATTTGAAAATGATTATTTCTTCAACTTGGCCTTGTTATTGCAGATAAGCATTGTTGAATTTATAGCAGATAATATAACTTTGTTTAACAGATATTTTGCTTGGTTTGGACTTTGGAGTAATTCAAACTTTTATTTTTGTTTAATTCGGCTGATAAAAATTAACTTTAGTATCTTGCGTGTCATTGTATGCTGTTAGTGTTAGACATGTCTAAACTTTTGATGCTGAAAACTAATGATACACAGAATTGCTAAAGAAGTGGTGGAGGGAACACCTCAAAATCTCCTGGAAACAGTAGCTCAACTCATTGCATCTGCAACTCTGACCAATCACTCACGGATATCTGCCATCCGTGTACAAGTCCAGAAGCCCCATGTCTCAGTTCCCGGTCATATTGACTTCTTGGGTGTCGAGATTACCAGATACAGAAGCACTGAAGGTCCAAAATAAGGTTTTCTTATTGCAACTTGATGTATTCTGTTAAGACTGTTCTTGCAATATATGCTTGTGTTGTATTGCAGCAATCCATTTGCACACTTTACTACTTCGTAATTTTGATAGTTTTGTGACAGTTCTCCGTTTTGTAGCTATGAAAGTTTCGAATCCTTATCATCAAAATAGTTCTTCATGTTCTATCTTGTTTAACACAAAACTAGCACTTGTGGCTTCTGTTTAAAAAGTTTCAAGATAAATTGCACAAGTACATCATTACAATTAGTGTGGTAGATATTGATGTAGACTTCCAGCCAGCCTGTAACATATGATGGATGCCCCGAGAGAGATTTGTGGGCTAAACAAGAGTAAACAAAATAGTCATTCAATTGTTTGTAGAGCCATATTCTCATACCAGATACTTATCTTTAGCGTCCCAGACTTCCTTAAAACGGTTCCTATATCTGAGACAACATGAGTTAGCCTACACAGCTGGTCGATTCGCTTGGCCTATTCTACTTCCCGTTAGTTGGGTTGAAATTTCATGATTAAAACGCTCCCCTCTCCCACGGAACTCTAGCTTCAGAAAATCACTTTTACTTTGTACACAGTTTTATTACTGTTTATAACTCCGGGAGGATCCGATTCTCAACCTTTTGTCAACAAGGGTGGGGAACTGAGATTATATGCTGCAGTTCTGACATGTACATCATTGTAATTAGTGTGGTAGATACTGGTGTCGACTTCCAGCCTATTACATGGATGATCACTACCCTGGAAAGATATTAGTAGGCCAGACAACATATAACAGGTAGATAATTAGTATTTTCCCACTCAAATCAGCTGTCGTAAACCTTCTTAATCACACTTAATCACCTTTCACTTCAACTTAGCCTTTGGTTCACCTTAATTAGTCATCTTAATCCTGACCTTTGGCCTAATCTTCGACTAATTTGTTATACAAACTGTATAAAGTATGCAGAACATACAAATCTTAACTTAGATCATTAAGAAGTCAGATACATTGTTTTGAAATACAGAACTTATTATAGATATCGATTATTTATTTTATTTAAGAAATCATGATCGTGTCTTCAGTTTAGTACGACCGGTCGACTATAATTCCATTTATCATTGTATTTACCGATTAAAAGAAAGAAAAAAGAGAAAGAAATTCAAACCGATATGAATGGATTTCTTGAAGTGATAATTGATATAATGTTTTATCCAGTAACAGACAAGGTGGAAACAACACTAGTGCCGAATGTTGTAGCTCCCATTATTAGACTAGTTTTACTTTACCTGTGAATGGAAATTGTGCAAGATACCAGAAACTCTGTTCCACACAAATTAATATATAACTTTTTTTAAAAAACATTAATCTTTAATTTAATCATAAAGATACACTCTTTATATTATTATTGTTTATTAATGATCAGATACACTTCTAAATGATTATATATTTATTCCATTATAAAAATGACTATTTCATATGTTAAACAAAATGATTAAAAATTTAAAATTTTAGAAGAGTATTCAATATTATAAAAATGGGAGTCAGATTTAACTAGTGAAAACAGGAACAAAAATAAATCAAAAACGAATAAAATTTACCAAAATTCTCTTAACCAAAAATTTAATCAATTCGAAAATTACTAAACCGCTCTCAAAAGTCAGAATAACCGGAGTATCGAAAAAAGTTTAAGGAAAACCCCGAGAACCAGGGTCGGTTAAAACTTGTTTACTCTCTTCATTCCAAAATAATAATCGTTTTGATTTTGTGCATGTATTTTGAGTTGTAAAAAAAATATATTTCTACATGTTATTTTTGAATTTTTTGTTTCTGAATAAAAATAAAGATGTTAAATTTTTATACAGAAAAAAAAAATTTCAAATATAATATGTAAAAATATCATTTTTTAAGCTTCAAAATACGTGCACAAAATCAAATCCACAGAGGCTATCATGGTAGCTTTTGTGTGTTTGAGCAAATTTACTCCCATCATCAATCTATCCATTTCTTTCAGACCTGTCCCATTTTCTTTTCTAAACTCTTTTTGGAACCACCCCTTCTCTTTTTTCAAACCACCAAACACAAATCTTTACTTAAATTGAGTTGTTTCTAGTATACTTGTTGCCATCACTCTCCACTCATACAAAGTTTGGAACTTTACAACAAAGGTAACACTTTCATAAGCTTGTATTTCACATTTTTAACTTCAGTCTCAATTTCTAGTCATTCTTGGTATACACTTTTGGATCTTGAATATTTTGAACTGGGTTTCTGTTTTTAGTTGTTTTGTCATCATGAATTTGTGATTTTAGTTCATTATTTAATTTGGTTGGCAAGAAAATGTCAGGATAAAGAATAACATTGATGACCCTATTTAATTAATGATGTTATGTTGTTCATATGTTTGTGGTTCTTTTGTTTCTTGATCCTTTATTGACTGGACAAAAGCCATTCTTTTGAATAGTTTAATATGTTTGTTGGAGTGGAAATTGCCTTCAAGTTTCTGTCTTTATATCTTCAGTTCTTCATATGATTCAGTATGAACACTTAAGTGTTTGTCTTTTTTCCGAAAGAAGAATTTCGCAGTAAATGGAGTGTGGAGTTGGGATTCAGTTAGAAAATGAGAGTGTTGTTGTAGACAAGACTATTGTAGGAGATCAGGTTCTGGATGTTGAGAAAGAGGCGGGTGAAGGAGGGTTTGGTTCGTCTGGAGAGAAGGTTGAATCATCCGAGACTGCTTTGGAAAGCAAACTAGCGAGTCCCGATAAGGTTACCAGGGCTATATCCAAAAACAGCAAAGCTTTAGTAAGGCCTGCTTTTAAGAAAGCAACAAAATTGGCTGGTGAAAGGCCAAGCCTGACGCAAGGTGGATCTTTTCCTGCTAAAGGGCTGGGTGCAAATGCCATAGGGAAAAGTGTTGATGGGCACCCGACGCAATCCAGCGCCAAACACGCTGGAGCAGATAGGTCGAAAACTGAGGTGCCAGTATCAAATGGAGCAGCTAATTCTGTTTCTCGGAGAGCATCAACTGGACTGAGCACAAATGGAGCAAGCAAAGGTCTTGCTTCAGCATCTGTCGAGCAAAGTACATTAGTGTCTGTCCCAAGTGTGCATCAATCAATGGTATATAGTAACATTCTGTAGCATTGCTTTATTTATTTACCTTGAAAAGAGAGACTTGTGTTGGGTCATTTTGTGCCAGCTCTAACAGTTTCTTTTCAATATCTGAAGCCTGTTTTGACAAACGGAACTGCAACATGTCCTCCACCTGATGGCTTCTTGTAAGTGGCATCGTTTGACTAAATATATCAGTCACATGTGACTGTGGGTGTCTCGATAAATAAGATTGGAGTAGGTACATGCTGAGGCCGTCCTATTTTCTTTTTGTTATGCAGATCTGCTGATCAACCTACGAAATCTGATAAGGCAACACTGTCCTCTACTGAGGAAGATGCCCATTCTCCAAGCTCATCGTACTATTTCTCTATCTCTCTCTCACACACACACACATACACACCAAATAAATCACTCACTCACTCAAACACACACGTTTTTGTTATAACCTGAACACACACACACACCAAATAAATCTCTCACTCACTCACACACACACGTTTTTGTTATAACCTGATAATCATTTTTTGCTTTGCACAAAAAGAGCAAAAAATCTAATTCAATTTTAAGTCAATTTTGAATTGCCAGTGAGGTTCCAAAACGACACCATAATCTTGCAAGGGTCACTACTAGGCCGTTTACGTCTGTTTCAGCCTTGTAAATTTTTCAGGGTAGCTCAGTTATATTGATCTTTTCACCAGGCGTGTAACTTCATTTTGAACTTAAAGATAGATAGGACAGCTTAATAATATCCGAGCAGTTCATGCTATAATTTATACTCCACAAACTCTAAACGGAATCAACAAAAATCAGACCAGTGTAAACACTTTAATTTTGTTTTAAACTAGGTTACTCTGGAGTCTGGACAACGACGTCATAACTTGATGCACAAAATTTTTAGCAAGTATATGATAGTAGAGTGGAAAGAGTCTTACATTTCCTTATTAAGAGGATTAACAACTTAATTTTTTTTGATAGTTTAATAATTATAACTGCCACTTGCTTACAATTATGCGCCAACCAAAAATTTTAATTAACTATAATGTAACTGAAGCTAATAAGACAAATATAGATTACGAATCAATTGCTGTATATGACTTAAATTCTTTGTCGCAAAGGCTTCCCCTGGTTTGATATTATTCCCTTTTTGGTCATGGTGTGAGTTATATTCTGATCTTTAGTGTAGTTAGATTTTAATTTGATTGTAGAACAACAAGTTCTATGGAAGTCCTGAGATGATACTCTAGTTTTATTTTAGATTTACACTAGATAATCCTATAGATGGTCATGTAGATGTTACTTCTCAATGTGTATTCCCTTAGCTGTTTGAATCTATAATCACAGTCATATTAAGATCGAGCCATTCAATCATGTTAAGGTTCACCACTCTCGAACAAGCGCAAAACATATAAACTCACAATAATAATAATACAAACTATAGAATTTAATTTTTATTGAACTAACCAACTCAGTAAAAAAACACATCATATTGTATTTTATTGACTGAGCCAATAAAATTGAGTTCATGATAGAAGAAGATGAAAAAATAATTAAATATAGTTTATTAAATCCATGGATTGAGAATAATAATTAGTGATAATTTCTTATTTACAAGTTAAAACAAGTTGAAGAGAGTTCGTCTTTTGTCTTTTCTGCAACCACTATTTTCTATCTTCCTCGGTCTAGATAAATTTTATCATCTTAAATATTTTTCTGTATTTAGAAGTATTAAAGTACTTTATTGTATTTAAGAATAGTTGGAAATGCTTCCAAATCCGAAGAATAATGAAAGAAATTTCCTAATGAGCTGTTTCTCTCTGGTTCTGGATATCTAAATTCAGAATTTGATTTTAAGTCTGAAATTAAATAGAATATCTTTTTGTTAGCTTTGCTCTGGCACTTAAGTCTTGTAGTTCTGGAGCTCAAGTCTCAAATGATGTACAGCTTGAACAGGTTGCCTAAAACATAAAAATCAGCTCCAAATCATATTCCAAGATTTTTATATCCTTCCAATATTCCTCCTACAATATATGTATTTTCAGTTCTTCAGTAAGGATAAAAGCAATAATAAGTATTCAGATGGAAATGTATATAAATATATGCTTCTTTGACTCCACTGATAGAAGGTGTTCTTGAATTGTTATTAGAAACGTCGCTGGTGTTCACTGCAAAAGCAGTACCCTTGGATTTTCCTCTAGGCTGGAAGTACGTGCTGAAAAACGAAGAGAGGTAGATCATGCCTTTTAATAGTATCCAACTTACCTTTTCCTACTGACCACATGCTAAGCACATCAATGATTTCTCTTTTTGTTTTCCAGTTTTTTTCCAAGTTAGAAGAGAAGATACATGCAAAAGAAGTGGAAAAAAATAATATGCAAGAAAAATCGAAGGTGCTTGAATGTCAATTAACTGGATAAAGTTCATGCTCCTGTTGCACAAATATATAGCTTCCATTTTGCCGTATTGCATTGTTTCATGTCTTCATGAGTTCATCATGTTTCGGGTTTATTTCAGGAAAGCCAAGAGGCAGAAATAAAGATTTTGAGAAAGAGTTTAAAATTTAAAGCTGCACCGCTGCCAAGTTTCTATAAAGAACCTCCTCCTAAAGTTGAATTGAAGAAGGTGACTATTTTACTCATTTGATGCTATAGCTACTCATTGTCTCTGCATTGTACCATTGGCCTTGTATTCTTCCTAGCTCTTTGCATTATATTGTGATGGAGAGTCAACCTTCACAAAACTTTACTCCTATTGTTCTACAACACCATTCTAAAAGCTCAATGTACATCGGTATGGTTACTTTTTGTTACCATCCTAAAAGCCATTAACTGAAATATATAAGGAGATTCTAGGTACTCATGTTTTTTATGTATTAAAAAAGTGAAATGCTGAGACTGTTGGGGACGGTGCCGGTATGGACTATGGTACAATGACCAACATGCAAAGTCCGTCAATGTTATGAAATAAACAGATCTTATTGTCTAAAATTCAGTTCCTTTTTGCTGGAGGACACAACAACCTTTAGATTATTATGATTTTCGCCTTAACATTATTTACTTTCACCTTGCTCTTCCTCATACACAGCATTTCTTTTGGTGTTTTTATCGTAATAGATGCCAACCACGCGTGCAAGATCCCCAAAGCTGGGAAGAAGAAAAAGTTATAGTGGTACACGCAACTCCTTGGAAGGTGGATCAGGTCATGTAAGCAGAGAACACGACACTTCAACCAAGAGTATGCAGGTGAAATATACAAATAAACCAAATCGGAAATCTTTGCCTAATCTTCATTCACGGGAGTCCATTTCTGCTAAAACCGAAGGAAAGTCTAGCAAGTTGAAACAGAGGGAAACAGTAGCAAAAGGTGAAGATATGAAAGCTACCGCAGATAAAGAGCAAGCAAGCAAAACCGAGTCTGTAAACCCTCCTGAACTTGAGGATGTAAAACTCGAGAAGAATCCTCCCGGGAACACTGAATTGCTTGCTAATTCGGCCCATCCTTTTGTGCCGGAAACTGAAGTAACTCTGAATGGGGGGTGATCCAGACATTTGAACTGCTTACCTTGCTTCTGGAGGCTAATAACATAATTTTGATTATTTAAAAGTTGTACCTAATTCTTAATAGTTCCCCATTTTCTTATGGTTAATTTATCTTGTGCATATACAATTTGTGTTTCTTTGTAAAGTTATGTATAAATATGAATTGTGGCGGCTACATTGTATAATATGTTAATATTGCTTGATGTCTATTCTTCGAAGTCCTCTGATCGTCTCTTTCTTGTGATTCTCAAGCTCGCTTTCTTTATTCTTTTCATCTCTTTCTATTTCCGTTTGTATTTTTTAGGCAAGGAGAATGATAATGTAATCCGAAGAATATGTTTATATAATTATAAAATTATCACTAATTTATACTCCTATTTACTCATATAATCTATTCAAGTACATAGAAGCATTTTTCTCTAAACCAAATCCTGACAGGAAAAGAGACTATATAAACTAAATGTAAACCGGGAATTACCCAATGTTATCCGAAGATTCATTAGATATTGTTAAAATGCTTATATAAACTTATGTATTGTATTTTCAATTAAGTCAGCAACCATGCATGTATACATCAAAACTAGACAGTAAGTTGGCTCATCAATTCATCATTTTTATTTGACCAATATTACCATACTTGTTCTCACTCTCTAGCAGTTAGGTCATGAGCAACTCATTTTTATCAAATGCTCATGAAATTTATAATTTCACTACTACAACTATTTAAATCCGAGTTGTGCATACCATGGACTTATCAGACTCTTAAAATGCATATGTTTATGATGAGATATCAGAGAGAATTAATATACATACTAGCTATAAAAATTGGAAATATCAAACACAATCGACCACCGAACTGAAGAGGGATCACCGTACCAGCTTGCCAAGCATTTGATTTTGCTGGAATAGCAAGTCTATAGCACGAGCCAATGATAAGATTATTGGTTTCAAGACTAATGATTTGAAGAATTTAGTTTAGAAATTTGATAGATAAGATAAATTAGTTTTGAGTAATATGCTCTCCTTACTTCAGCAGTTTAATTACCTTCTAAATTAGCCCGATTCATATGTTTGCTTTTTGTGTCTTGTACTCAAAGATCATACTGATTTATAAAGTATGATATTGACTATCCATTTCGTTTATTTCTTTTAGTTGATTGGACTGCTTAATCTTAAGTCAAAAAAATAATCAGTTAAATCATTTTTTTATATTAAAATTTTATTGCATACTACGAACATGTCCCATATGTGTTCAACCACCACCCCGAACCTGTTTTAAGATGCCTTTTCACTGTGTTTTTTAATTTCACATGGCTTGTAAAAGAAATAAAAAAAATAAAAATTTAAAACTACGTCTTTCAAATGTAATATGAAACTACGATTTTACGCTTCATTATCGGTTATAATAATCACTGGTAAAATTTGATTTCTTGAGTAGGTCAAAATAGGTATTTAGTATTGATTTCTGCATAATATATGAACGAGACCCTAAAAGTTCAAACGTTGCCTCAGTTAATTATACCGAAAAGTTTTCCAATAATTTATCCTGAAAAAGTTTTCTAGATTATTTTTTAAAAAATTTCAAAGAATATTTTCTGGAATATTGTTTTCGAGAAAAATTCTAAAGAACATTTTTCTTGAAAAATGTTCACCGGAAAATTTCCATATACAATGAAAAATGTGTACAGTCTGCAAGCAGTTGCCTCATGACTGACGTATTTATATTTAACTCAAAACAAATTATCAATTTATTATAAGCGATACGATCTAATATTCTCAAAATGCATGTAATTGTTTATTTCATTTCATTATATTGATAGTAGAGGAAAATTGTATGTAGCCCACTAAATTATGATATGTTGTTTTCTAGTTCATTCAAGAACGCTACTAGTAAATCAGATTTGCCGGTGCCGGGGGTGCAAGAAGCCCCTGAGGCGCACATGGTCTCAAAATTTGGAATGCCTCAAATTTCGAGGTCCATAATATTTATATACATATATAATTAATTTTATTTTTTATTGTATGTTACTTAGAATTTCTTATTTATATATTTTTTTATAGTTAGTCGATTATCATTAATATTATTATTGTTATATATAAACTGATATTATATATTCTATTGTTAGTATTAATTAATATTTATTAAATTATTTTTTGAGATTTTTTTATTGATTTGCTAAATATTTTTAGAGAATAATTAATATATAATTTTTATTCTTGTCACATATTATATATTATAAATATTATTTATTTTTTTTGTTAGATAAATCAATTTAGTTAACGAAAATATAAATATGCTACTCAGACGATGGATGTTTTATTAGATGTTTTCTTTGTTTCAAACTTCAAATTAATTTAAAATAAAATAAAAGGGTGATATTCATTTTTTTTATTAAAAAACCCACAATTAAATTTAGCACAGAGCCTCTTTTTTGATTGAGCCGGGAATCTTTATATATTTATCATAAATTCTCGTATTTGGTTTCTTTGTCCTTCACATTTTCTACTACCCTTTCTTCTTCCTTTGAGCTTCTTAATTCATTGAAGATATCCGTCAAAGTGTTTCGCTATAGGAGCTAAATAACAATTGACACAGATGCATTTCGAGTAAATTTATCCCTCGTTCTTTTTGTATATTAGAGAGATTTTTGCTTGAGAGTGCTTGGCAGATTCAACAGAAATGAGCAGCCGAGTAAATAATTGTGCACATACTCAGCACACATCTGCGGTGTACCTGATGCATGAAAAGCGTCCGGCACAACAACTTTTTAACATCATCGTTTTGGCATTAAGGAGACGTCACAGGTGTCTGTCTATATTTACGGTTAAAATGGGACGCTGAAAACTAAATAGTCGTCCATCAAACAAGTGTCGCTTTTCAAGATAACTGACCCTTAAGTTCTACTCCCTCCGTCCCCCTCAGTATTATATATTGGGGAACGAGGACGCGGCATGAACTTTCATGGTGGTGCAATCTATTTTTTTTCTCAATTAAAATTTGGATGTTATATTTTTATACAGGAAAAAAAATCTCAAAAATAAATTACGAAACTATATTTTATAAGAATATTGAAATGTGTGTCAGGAAAAAAAACATATAAAATTAAATGGGAGAAGGAGTACGAAACTTCCCCTACTTACCATCAATTCATCACATATAGAGTATGTGTTTTAGTTTAAAGTCATACATAGTTGCTCATGAGTAAAGTATTTATAATAACCCTGTTGAATATTCAGTTCCACTTTTAAATTTGTTATATGAAATAATCAATTGAAATGATATTAGACTCATTCTAAGATTTTAAAATGGCATGTAACGTTTTATTTCATTCCATATATTTAGATATCGGAGGAAACTTTACCACGTAAAGCTGTATTGCGGTTCCAGATGACTCGATCGATTAAAAGACAGTTACCCGTTTCTTGTCTTGATTGAATCATGTCTCTAGGCTTATAAAAATTATTTCAAACAATTATTAAGATTATTGTTAGACCTATAAGAATTTTTAACTAGCATCGCACATGAAATTTATCATAGACTTCTAAAACGATTATAAATTAAAATTTTAAATTTTACTAAAATAAATATTTTACCAATCAATTACGAAATATTTTTTTCATTTTATTTAGAAATCATAAACAACATAATGATTTTACTACAATAAGTATATCATTTTAAATTCATATTATAACATGTATTTGAGAATAATTTTTTCAGAAAAAGATCAAAAAAAAAAAGATCAATGAGTAAACTTGCAACTTTACACCAATTTATAAAAAGTTGAAATATTATTCTATCCAAATTTAATTTTTCTGTAAAATTTAAATTATTTAAAGAAAATAAATGTCTTAGTCAGCAACCATGCATTTATACACATGAAAATTACACAGTAATTAGTTGGCTCATCATTTTTTATTTGACCAATATTAGCTTGTTCTCACTCTCAAGTAGCAGTTGGGTCATGAGCAACTCATTTTTTATCGAATGCTAAAGAAATTCATAATTGCACTACTACAACTATTTAAATCCGAGTTGTGCATATATACCATGACTCTTAAAATGCATATGCAGTTGTTTATGTTGAGATATCAGAGAGAATTAATATACATACCATCTATGAAAACTGGAAATATCAAGCACAATCGACCGACTATGTCATTGGATATGACTTGAAGAACTTAGTTTAGATATTTGATAAATAAATTACGTTCGAAATTAGCTTTTTACGATTGTTAAGTTGAATAGCAATATATCTATTATTTTATTTAAGAGGATATCAATGAGCTGATTCTTCTTGTGTCTAGTAGCTTGATGCTCAAAGATCATACTGATTTATAAAGTATGATATTGACTATCCATTTCGTTTATTTCTGATTGGACTGCTTAATCTTAAGTCAAAAAAATAATCAGTTAAATCATTTTTTTATATTAAAATTTTATTGCATACTACGAACATGTCCCATATGTGTTCAACCACCACCCCGAACCTGTTTTAAGATGCCTTTTCACTGTGTTTTTTAATTTCACATGGCTTGTAAAAGAAATAAAAAAAAAATAATTTAAAACTACGTCTTTCAAATGTAATATGAAATTACGATTTTACGCTTCATTATCGGTTATAATAATCACTGGTAAAATTTTATTTCTTGAGTAGGTCAAAATAGGTATTTAGTATCGATTTCTGCATAATATATGAACGAGACCCTAAAAATTCAAATGTTGCCTCAGTTAAATATACCAAAAGTTTTCCAATAAGTTATCCGGAAAAAGTTTTCTAGATTATTTTTCAAAAAATTTCAAAGAATATTTTCTGGAATACTTTTTTCGAGGAAAAATGTTCACCAGAAAATTTTCAAATACAATGAAAAATGTCTACACTTTGCAAGCAGTTGCTTCATGACTGACGTATTTATATTTTAACTCAAAATAAATAATCAATTTATAAACCAAATTTAAAAGCGATACGATCTAACATTCTCAAAATGCATGCAATTGTTTATTTCATTTCATTATATTGATAGTAGAGGAAAATTGTATGTAGTCCACTAAATTATGATCTGTTGTTTCTAGTCCATTCAAGGCTACGCTACTGGTAAATCTTTATCAGTAGCAATCAAGAGCTAGCAATCAAGAGCTAAGTAACAATTAACACAGATGCATTTAGAGTAAATTTATTCCTCGTTCTTTTTGTATATAGGAGAGATTTTTGCTTGAGAGTGCTTGGCAGATTCAACAGAAATGAGCAGCCGAGTAAAAATAATTGTGCACATACACACATCTGCCGACTGCGGTGTACCTGATGCATGAAAAGTACACAGTGAGTTGGTTCATCAATAATCATTTCCTATTATGACCAATACTACAATACTTGTTCTTACTCTCAAGTAGCAGTTGGGTCATGAGCAACTCAAGAAATTTATAATTTCACTAGTATATCTATTTAAATCCGAGTTGAGCCATCGGACTCTTAAAATGCATATGCAGCTGTTTATGTTGAGATATCAGAGAGAATTAATATACATACTAGCTACGGAAATTATAATATCAAGCAATGTGATCGTTCTTATATTTGAATTTTGTTCCCGGAGAAAGTCGAAGCTAGACGATATTGGACCATTGGCCTTGTATTCTTTCTAGCTCTTTGCATTATATTTTGATGGAGAGTCAACCTTCACAAAACTTTACTACTATTGTCCTTTACCCTTCATCCCTTTCCCTTTTCATCTATCTACCATTCCAAATAGCTTGTAGCTGAAGTTAACTAACAGGGAATTGCTATGAAGATTTCAATGGCCAGTTGCTCTTTCTGTCCGTCTAGAAAGTGGTAGTAAATATCTTAAATGCTTACCACTTCGAGACCTTTTAATGGAATTGGCATGCTTTATTTACTTATTTTTGACCACACTACAAACAATGGCTTTCTGCAGTTGCTTTTGTTTTTGTTAAAATGGCCTTGATGTCACTCCATTGTCTTCACATACATCGTCTTCACATACATCACCAGGTACAATGGTATAGTTACTTTTTGTTCTACAACACCATTCTAAAAGCTCAATGAAAAATTGTGCTCGCTGATGTAGTACTTCACATACATCACCAGGTACACTGTTATAGTTATTTTTTTTTTCTACAACACCATCCTAGAAGCCATTAACTGAAATATATAGGGGGTGTTTGGAAGTTAGAGGTTTGGAGTAAAATTAGAAGTTTGGGGTGTTTTAGAGGTTTGACCATTTCAATCCGCTAATGTTAGTGTTTGGTAGTTAGCGGATTGAAATAGAGGTTTGGGCTCAAAAAGCTAATTTTCAAAAAGCTAGTTTGAGGAGCTTTTTGGGTTAGCGGTTTGGGTATGTGTCACAAAAAGCTTATCAAATAGCTATTTACCAAACAATTTTACAAGAAACCGCTAATTTAATCCGCTAGTCAAAACATCTATTTAAATCAGCTAGTCAAAACATCTAATCCAATCCGCTAACAGCTAACCGTTAATTCCCAAACAGGGCTATAAGGAGATTCTAGGTACTCGTGTTTTTTATGTATTAAAAAACTGAAATGCTTAGACTGTTAGGGACGGTGCCAGTATGGACGATTGTACAATGACCAACATGCATGGTCTGTCAATGTTATGAAATAAATCGATCTTATTGTCTATAATTCAGTTCCTTTTTGCTGGACACACAACAACCTTTAGATCAATCATCAATATGTTTTTTGCCTTCAATTTATTTACTTTCAACTTGCACTTCCTCATACACAAAATTTCTTTTGGTGTGTTTATCGTAACAGATGCCAACCACGTGTGCAAGATCCCCAAAGCTTGGAAGAAGAAAAAGTTATAGTGGTACACGCAACTCCTTAGAAGGTGCATCAGGTCATGTAAGCAGAGAACACAAAACTTCAACCAAAAGTATGCAGGTGAAATATGAAAACAATAATGTTTTCAAAAATAAACCAAATCGGAAATCTTTGCCTAATCTTCACTCACGAGAGTCCATTTCTGCTAAAACCGAAGGAAAGTCTAGCAAGTTGAAACAAAGGGAAACAGCAAATGGTGAAGATATCAAAGCTACCACAGATAAAGAGCAAGAAAGCAAAACCGAGTCTGTAAACCCTCCTGAACTTGAGGATGTAAAAGTCGAGAAGAATCCTACCGGGAACACTGAATTGCTTGCTAATTCGGCCCATCCTTTTGTGGCGGAAAATGAAGTAACTCTGAATGGGGGTGAGGGTGATCCAGACATCTGAACTGCTTACCTTGCTTCTGGAGGCTAATAACATAATTGTAATTATTTAAAAGTTGTACCTAATTATCTTAATAGTTCCCCATCTTCTCATGGTTCACTTATCTTGTGCATATATAATATGTGTTTCATTGTAAAGTTGTATATAAATTTGAACTGCGGCGGCTGCATTGATATGTTGATATGTTAATATTGCTTGATGTCTATTCTTTGAAGTCCCCTGATCGTCTCTTTCTTTTGATTCTCAAGCTCGGTTTCTTTATTCTTTTTCATCTCTTATTTCCATTTGTTTTTTGAGGCTTCTTAGTCCAGTGAACAGTGAAGGAGGGAAAATGTTAGGTACCCCAGGAACTATTGTCAAATTTTTTCCCCCAAATTTGTATGTATGTAAGAGCATCTCCAAGAGACTCTTCATTTAGGCTCCTAACTTGAGATTTGAGGAGGGAGAAGAAAAATGTTGCTTCAAGAGACTCTTAAGTGGCTCTTAAATCACTAAGAGCCTCTTGTTTCTCTCTCCTCTCTCCTCAAAGTTAAGAGCCACCACATGGCTCCTAACTTATTTTTTGACAATAAAAAAATCCTTCCCTCCAATTCACCTCCATCTCTTTTCCTCTCTTTTGTTATAGTGGAGCCCAATATATGAATAAAATATGAAATAAAAAAAAGATGTAGAGAGTATTGTTGGAGTTTACACTCTTAACTTTGTCCTAAATTACTAAGAGCCACATTTTTTATATTATATTTAGGAGCCAACGAAGAGGCTCTTGGAGATGCTAACCACCTAATTAAAGCTAGTCATTTTTCTGTCACGTCATTCATCCGTCAAGTGATTCAGTTTGAAGGCTGGTTAGAATATGCAGAACCTTTCCCAAATTTACCATCAATTCATCACAAATATGTGTTCGATTTGAAGGCGTTGGTTCATGAGTAAAGTATCTATAATAACGTATATAAATTAATTAATTGAAATGATATTAGACATTCTAAGATTTTAAAATGATAGGTAACTATTCATTCCATATATATTTAGATATAGGAGGAAACTTTACCGAGCCAAGAGCAGCTCGAACATGAGGCATTTGTTAGCTGAAATTGTCATGTGGCACCCATTATACAAATCCTTTAAAATTTTAAGCACTCCAAGAGTACCTTTCTATTAGCTAAAATGTTAGCTACAAAGATTTCATCCTTCAAATTTGCTGATTCTCTCTCCATCATCCCTATGAGTTCCACCTCTGTCTCTTTTCGCTGCTACTATATTAAATATTTATGTATGATTATTTTTATATAATATACAGTGTAAAATCATTATAAAAAATGTAAATATTTTCATTGTTAACAAATTTACTTATTACTTATACAATTATTTTGTATTAGATTATACATTCAAACTACTAATAAATTAATATAAGAGGTAATTGCATATCGCACTCCCTAAGTTTCGTTAAAAAACGATAGTGTACCCATACTTTGAGAAACTCAACTCGCACCCCCTAACTTTACGTTTCCAAAACGATACGCACCACTTCCGTTAACTCATTGCAACTGCCGTTAAATTCCCGTTAAAGTGACATGTATATCACTTTAAAACAGCCTACCCTGCTTGCAATGCATTTCTCTAAACAATCTGTAGCAACACTAAACAACTGCAGCACCAACAGCACTAAACAAATCACCAACACCAAATTAAAACAAAACCCACAAAATAATCTCTGCTAGTTTCCACTACAAATATAAAATGGCTTAACTAAAAGTAGTAGCAATGCTATGATGCAATGCATCTTAATATTGCATATGGCATTCAAAAATTTCCCTATGCATTTTTGGCCTCTTCCTAAACACTACTCTAAAAAAACATATCATGGGGCATAGATTTTGCCTGCTAACTGAAATAATTTAAATACAACATACCTAATGCTTAAGGTGAACAAATACCAGAACAATCCAAATATCATAGCTTGAAATACGAGACAACTCACCTAACTTAAATCCAATATACTGATTCAATATCGATTATATGCCTTTCCAAACTCTTCATGCCTCTGTCGTGGATAGTCACCATAAGTATCGTGGGACCTTGAAGGAGGGAAAGTTTCTACAGAGTTTTGGTACCTGCCTCTAGATTCTGGTGCTAAATTCCCTCCATAATATGCACTGATGACGAAAGGGTGGAAAGAGGAGTGTGTAGAGAGTCTAGAGACAAATGCGTGCAACTCGAGCTGTAGACAAGTGTAAAGCGTGTGAAAAGACTAAATTGCCCTTGCTTTTTTAATGTTAACGTTAGTTTATGTGACGAGTTAACGGAAGGGGTGCGTATCGTTTTTTGAAACGTAAAGTTAAGGGATGCGAGTTGAGTTTCCTAAAGTATGAGTACAATATCATTTTTGAACGAAACTTAAGGGGTGCGATATGCAATTACCTCTTAATATAATAAAAAAAATAATGTTTCTAGTTTTAAGAATTATCTTATTTCTAAAACATCTAAATAAAATTTCGGAATGAAATTGATTTTAAATAATTATATATTTTTAATTATAAGATAAAATTTTAATTAATTAAAATAACATATATTCTTGTATGAAAAAATTCATTTGATTAAATTCAAAAAATAATTTATTTATGAATTTTATTTACAATACATAACTACTATGTGAAATTTAGTCATTAAAATTTGAAAATAGTAAAATAATAATATCATTTAAATTAATGAGAATAAAATATACTCTATATTTATATAAAATATTTATCTAATTGAATTTATAGGAAAGTTATTTATGAAACTTATTCACAATAAGTAATTATTATTTGAAAAATATAACTGCTAGAATTTGAAAACAAAAAAATAACATAATTATAAAATATAACTAACAATCGTAGCGGATATCGTTAGAAGAAAAACTTACAGCAAATTTTTACCTAATCATCTGTATTTACACTTTTAGCTAACAATTATAGTTATCTCCCTTCAATATACGTTGGATTGTTATACTCGATATGAACCAATTAAAATATTTAGAAAAAATTATTATGTTTGAAGGACTGTTTGGCTTAGATTAAAATACGTGATTTATTGTTTGAAATAAAGAAAAAATTATAAATGATAAGTGAACTTGATTTATAAGTTAATTAAAAGTGTTTGAATAATTTTAATTATAAGTCAACTGAGTGTTTGATAATTTAAATTTATAAATTGAAAAAATTGAAATTATTAATATACATGAAACTTTATTAATAAATAAACTTATTACACAGTAAAATTTTAAAATCTTCATAATAAAATGCAAATCGCTAAAAAAGTTTTAAAAAACCAGATTTCCGACTTCCAACTTCAGGCTTCAAAAATTCAAAAGAAGCACTCCTATTTTTTTTTTCCATACATTCCGCAAGAAGTACTCCCTCCGTCCCCTTTTACATGTCCATTTTCAAAATATTTTTTGTCCCTATTTACATGTCCATTTATACTTTCAAAACTAATTTAATGATAGTTTTTCAAATATATCTCCATAATTTTAATTTTCAAGGCTTGACTTATTTAAAACTTGGTTGAATACATGTTTTCAAGAGATAAAGTAGGGGTATTCCCTCATTTTCAGACATTAATTAGAGATATTTAATAAAAAAGTTTATACAATCAATTATTTCTAGGATAATTAATTCATTAGTCCCTCAACTATAGGCCATTTATGGTTTAGGTCCCTGAACTAAAAAGTCTAATAAATAAATCCTTTAACTTTCAAAAAATCTGATTCGCGTCCCTCAGTCAGAATTTGACTAACGGATGTTAGTCAATGCTGACGTGGAAATCGAAAATAAAAATAAAAATGACCAGGAAAATGACGTGGCAAGCAAAATTCACGGATTGAAGTGAAATTTTGATATGTTAATTTACGAGTAATTTCAAGAACATCGCTGGTGAAACTTTTCGATTTTGAATTCACTAACGTACAGAAATCTACCCGTTAATCTCAAGAACAGGAAAAAAACACTTACGAAAATCTGCATATTTCTATACGTTAGTGAACTCAAAATCGAAAACTTTCACCACCGATGTTCTTGAAATTACTCATACATTAACATATCAAAATTTCACTTCAATCCGTAAATTTTGTTTGCCAAGTCATTTTCAAGGTCATTCTTATTTTTATTTTCGATTTCCACATCAGCATTGACTAACATCCGTTAGTCAAATTCTGACGGAAGGATGCGAATCAGATTTTTGAAAAGTTAAAGGACTTATTTATTGGACTTTTTAGTTCAGGGACCTAAGTCATAAACGGCCTATAGTTGAGGGACTGATGAATTAATTATCCCATTATTTCTTGGTATGTGTTTTTTGTCCACTTCTCGAGGATGTAAAACTCGAGAAGAATCCTACGGGGAACAATGAATTGCTTGCTAATCCTTTTGTGCCGAAAAATGAAATAACTCTGAATGGGGGTGATCCAGACATTTGAAGTGCTTACCTTGCTTCTGGAGGCTAATAACATACAGTAATTTTGAAAATTTAAAAGTTTTGCAATAGTCCCCATCTTCTTACTGTTCACTTATCCTGTGCATATATAATTTGTGTTTCATTTTAAAGTTGTGTATAAATTTGAACTGCGGCGTCTGCATTGTATATATATATAATATGTTAATATTGCTTGATGTCTCTGGATCGTGGTCAATCATGCATAAATTTGTTTATATAATCCTTCCAAAAGACTTCGTTCTAATAGAAGTTTTTGACTGTTTTAACAAGACATGGATTCATCAATAATTAATCACGAATAATAACGACTTTTAGAACAGAGTTTATGTGGCAAAAAATTGGAAGTTGATTGTATTATGTTGGTCTTTAAAAATTTGAACTTATGTTTGAATATTCGAAAACCATTTAAACAGTTGCTATTGTTTAATGTCTAAACCTAGTGGATTAAACATGTTTTCATGAAAACTAGCCAGTAAGTTGGCTCATCAATTGATCATTTTTATTTGACCAATATCACCATACTTGTTCTTACTCTCTAGCAGTTAGGTCATGAGCAACTCATTTTTATCAAATGCTCAAGAAAATTATGATTTCACTACTACAGCTATTTAAATCCGAGTTGTGCATACCATATGGAGTCATCAGACTCTTAAAATGCATATGCAGCTGTTTATGTTGAGATATAAGAGGGAATTAATATACATACTAGCTATGGAAATCGGAAATATCAATCACAACCGAACGCCGAACTGAAGAGGGACTACAGTACTATCTTGCCCAACATTTGATTTTGCTGAAGGAGCAAGTATATAGCACGAGCCAATGTTAACATTATTGGTTTGACTGCTCGGCAAGACATCTGAAGAACTTACTTTAGAAATGTGATAGATAAAATAAATTAATTTTGAGTAATATGCTCTCTCTTTAGTTCGGCTATTATTTTATTTAAGAGGAAATCAACGAGCTGATTAGCCGGAGTCATATGATTGTATGTTGTGTCTTGTAACTTCATGCTCAAACATTTGATTTTGGTGAAGGAGCAAGTCTATAAATACTTTTTCCGAGAAAAATTTCTGAAGAAATTTTTTCCCAAAAAATGTTGACCAGAAAATTTTCAAATACAATGAAAAAATGAAAAAATTCTTTGAAGTCCTCTGATCGTCTCTTTCTTTTCATTCTCAAGCTCGGTTTCTTTTTCATCTCTTTCTATTTCCATTTGTTTTTTTAGGCTTCTTAGTCCAGTAAACAGTGAAGATATCCGTCAACTGATTCAGTTTGGGAGCTGGGTTAGAACCCAACTGTGTAGAACGTCCTTAGCTAAAGTAATTAATACTCCCTTCATCCCATTTTAAGTGTCCTATTTTAACTTTCAGCGGTCAAATTGTCTAATTTTTGACCACGCATAAAGAACAAATTCGTTATTATTTTAAAAAACTAAAAATTACATTTGATAGTATATTGTATGTACTTTATAATGATATTTTTTTTTTACTTTTATAAATTATATTATATGTGTAAATCTCAGTCAAAATTTGGTCAATTTGACCATTCAAAAGTCAAACAGGACACTTAAAATGGGATAGATATGGGGCAGAAATTTGGAAGTTGATTATATTATTTTGATTCTTTAAAAATTTGTACTCAAGTTCTCTTTATCCTGTTCCTATTAGGGGGCGGTTTGACTGAGTTTAATAAAGTGACTTATTGCTTAAAATAAAGAAGTGGATTAAAAGTGAGAAGTTGGTCTGAATTTATATGCTATCAAAAGTGTTTGGATACCGTGACTTATAAGTTTTTAATTGTATGGATAACTTGACTTATAAGTTGGTACTAGTTTGGCAATCTTGAAGTCATTTTCTGTTAGAAATAGAAAGAAGCAGAAGTTGAGTAAAAAAAAGCCATAAAACCTAACTTTTTTTTTTCTGGACTTCTTTTCATTTAATTAAGCAATTTCTCACGTTTGCCAAACGGATAGATAATAAGTGAAAGTGGACTTTCGGAGTTTTAACCCAATAAACGATGCTCCCAAGCACTCACTAAGACTATTCTGCTCATAAATCTTTTTCGATTGATTCTCATACTGACCTATAGATTATCCTACTAGATATCTTTGTTCTTCACATCTCTCCTAGTTCCATTTTTTTTTCCTTGAGATTCTTAGTTCATTCAAGATATATCCGTCAAAGTGCTTCAGCGGAGGAACTGAGTAACAATTGACACAGATGCATTTGAGTAAATTTGTTCCTAGTTCTTTTAGTAGTGGTGGACTCTGGGGGTTCCCGCCATTTTCAACAGAAATGAGGAGCCACTTAAAGTAAATAAATGTGCATATACTCAGCAACCATGTACTTGATGCATGAAAACTATACAGTAAGTTGGCTCATCAATAATCATTTTCTATTTCACCAGTATCACGATTCACGATACTTGTTCTTACTTTTAAGTAGCAGTGGGGTCATGAGCTATTCATTTTTATCAATTGCCAAGAAATTTACAATCACACTACTATAACTATTTAAATCCGAGTGGTGCAAACTATGGACTCGACTCTTGAAATGCATATACAGTTGTTTATGTTGAGATACCGGAGAAAATTAATACTATACACATTAGTAGAAATTTTAAATTCCAAATTTTGAGTTTGGTGAAGGAGCAAGTGTATAGCAGGTAAATTATAAGAAGGCCAACTATTATTGGTTCGACTACTGATCAAGAATTCATATGATTCGGGAAATTTAGGTTTAGAGATTTAGTACGTTCGCTAAGCTTCTGAATTTGATTTTAATACTATAATTAACTTAAATACGAATGATATTAAGTACCTATTATTTTATTTACACGATAATGAATCTGACTCATATGATTAGCCAAACGATGATTGCATGTTATAAATGCTCATCATGTCACCAGCACAAACTAATTTTGTTTCGCCCTCTGCCTGCTTAGAGATCATGACGATATATGACAAAGAAAAAACAAAAAAAAAAAATCATAACGATATATACTGATTTAATGTATGGTATTGCATTTTGTTTCTTTCTTTCAATTTATTGAACCGCTTAATCTTATGCCGAAAAAAGAGTACTAATAAAATATTAAAAATTTAAACGTATAAGATATTAAAAGTTTGTTAAATAATTATTAATTTATAAATATGATATGATAGATTCAGTCATTCAGATTGAATATAAATTATGGGTTACATTCACATATTTTCCGCCTACATTCCGTTGAAAAATATAATTTTGTGCCAAAATCTTCGAGATTTACACTCACCAAATCGTCACAATACTTGTTCGAAAGAGTAGTTGGCTCATGAGCCGATCATTGTATGAAACTCTACCCGGTTTCATTTTTAAGCTAAAAATATTGCTATATAAACCTCAGTTGATGGAAACCACAGACTGATAGTTAAACTGCATGTATTTGTTTGCTTCATTTTATGTATTCAGATATAGGAGGAAACTTGTACCTCAGCAGAAGTATTATGTCATTTTATGTATTCAGATATAAGAGGAAACTTGTGCGTGTTGGTTCACCAGAAGTATTATGCCCCTGTTTTACAAAATCTAAACATGTTTACCATCAATACGAGAAACAAGTTAGTATTAAACTATGAGTTCATTATCAGGATAAACACGGTAGTATTAGACAATGGGTTCATCAAACAATGTTTCCCAATTAACAAACTTTATTCACTATGTTGAAAAAAATATTGTAAGAAACTTATCATTACAAAGCTACAAATAATAATGCAGAAGACTCTAGCTGTTAAAGCTCCAGCATTTCTTCCAAATTAATCCATCTCTCTTTGTTCTTAATCTAGAAATTAACTATTATTATGAAAGTGAGTTTTCACCTTTGAGTGTTTGACATAAAAAATCTACTTTCTTTAAATCAAAGGCACAATAAAGAAATGCTGTCACCTTCCAAGTCATACCATCTCCTCATGGGCCTCACCTATTTTAATTACCAAAATACCAAACCCCCACCGACACTTCCATTCCACCAATATTTGTATTCATTCAATAAAATTAATATTTACATAAAGCACCCCCATTCCCATTTCTCCATACATTACAAAACACCAGACATGTAGATTATAATGTGTGCAAATGACTCACAATGCACAGACAATTGTTTATCAAAAAAGCAAAAAGAACACACAAATTATGTTCTTTGAGTATTTTTATATTTGTGCAGGCAAAACAAACTTAAATACAGCAAAAAATGAAAAAGTAATTACAGTATATATGACCAGAGAAAGTTGTGTTTCAGCTAAGGTTTACTTGAATGCAAGCAAATCTGACCCTTTATTACTACTCAACCAGGGTCTTTCTACAACTGCGATATAACATTCCAGAACAAGAACACTGAGCCTGAGAAACAGAGGCAGCGTACGACGACGTTTAGTATCGGGAATTCGATGCATATAGTTACCTTGCTGCATTGTTGTGCTTGATTATTGTTGCTTTGAGGGTTTTTACTTGAGTCTGAATTATGAGTGGCAGCTAGTGAAACGATGATCCTGTCGTAATGCCCCCAGCATACTACATGTGACTTCCATCAACTTGCCTGTTGAAAGCACATACAACAAAAACGTTGCTGTTAGTCGGTCAGCCAGGATAAATTATTAGTCACAAGAATCAGCAGTCTGTGTAATAATAAAGCAATAATCGCTTTACTAATTGATACGGCCAAAATAATTTATTCTTTCAAGTAAACTTCAAATTGAGCAAAGACAAAGAGTCTGTATATAATAATATCCAGCTATGATAAGTGAATCAAGAATCACTACCGAATTTTTACCCAGGTATGACGTTAGCGAATGACAGCTGAGCTCACCAGGCTCAATAGGAAAACTGATCAGCTTAAACAAACAGATGGTGTCCAAGAAGGGAATTCTTTGTGAAAATGTTCTTAATAAAGAAAAGGACTATTCTACGAGTGAAACGTTTGCAAAAAAGATGCTTAAGTTTAAGTTTTGAGGACCGAAAGAGGCTACATGAATCACACACTGGCCTTATCTGGACCAGCTGTATTTCCCCCCATGAAACTATTATCTAAATGCAGGAAATTCCTAAGAGCTCCTATTGTAGTTTGAGCAAAATCCGTGAATGTGACTTAACCAGAGGGACTATCTTGCTGGTTTTGATCACGGTACGTGACTTAACCAAACCGAGTGTCAAAACAAAATCAAACATTTTGAGTATATTCCGCTCAGACCATAAGCGGACCTTAAACAGCAGAGGGACTATGTCTACTGTGCAAGTATGGCCTAATCAAAGATCAATTCCCAGCCCTACAAATCAATCAGCATGCATAGAATTGGTCCAGCCTATAATCCTTGGATACTAAACTAAAACAAAGTCAAACATGCAAAAAAGAACTCTAATAAAACAATCAATAGAAACAAGCCACCCAACGCACAGATAACCTTAGTTTTCCACAACATGTGTGATAAGCAAGATTTGATTGGCTTTTACCCTTAACAAATAATCATGTACAACCAGGCAAAGCTAGTGTTTATATGCAAAGTAATACTAAAATCAAGTGGTAGGAATTGAATGCACTGTGCACAACTTCATTCAACTTAATATAGTCCCACTTGACCCATCACCTATATCTTTCAACATCACATCTGCTGCAACCCAGCTATGACTCTTAAATCGGATCACCGACACTTTTTTTTGCCAAGATTTCCCCCCGAGAACTTGTCCTAAAAATGTCGATTTTGTCACAATATTCACCAGAAATAAGGTCAATTCCCCTCCACAATTCCTAACAAATTTGTAGTTTATCGTTTTTCCTAAAACCATAAATTGATAGCATATAAAACTAAACGGATCACAATAAATGACAAAATCATGTACAATTCATCAATATTTATGTAATACCATAACAAAATTGCAATTTACTGAAACAAACCTCTTCTTGATTTAGCAGCAACTTTACTTGCAGCAGGCACAATTTTCTTAACCGGCTTCGTCTCCTCTTCCGCTGGAAACAAAACCCCGTCAATCCCCTGAACCGAAATTCTTCCATCAGTATATATATCCGGATCAAACAAATAAGCCGAACCCTCCCCCTGTCCGAATTTAACCGAGCCATCAGCCTCCTCAGCAACAACCTTATGAGGCAATCTCAAAGTATCATAATTCACTTTCCCGAATCTCCTGACAGAGCCATACATACTTTCCTCCGTTTGATACTCCGGTATCAAATGATAATACATTATCTGTTCGGGCGCGCCAGGCTCACTCAGCTGATCAGTAGTCAATTTCGCCATCGCCTCATCATTCGGCGCCAACACTGTCAACACATAACCCTCAGAGACCAATCTTCCCATTTCCGAAGCTAATGATGTTAAATTCACCAGAATATCTGCCAATTCATTGTATCCACCGTAATGCAGCAGTGTCTGAATAAAATCCTTCACTTGACTCTCGCCGTCAAAATGATGCTTCGGGCCACCAGGCCCGGGCGCTGGCGCCGGGGCTATAGACGGTCCCGGCGCCAGAGCATCATAAACCGGTAAAACCGGGGGAGCTCCCACGGGAACCGGAACAGGCTTTTTGAGCCTGTTCGTCCTCGGGTCAACTTCCGGAGCTCCCTCGGGTAAAACCGCGGAGATCGATCTTAAACTTCTCCGAGCATTAAATTCTTCTTCTACCGATTTAGGAATGAGCAGCCGCTCAATCCCGTGTATGACCCCGTCGGGTCGGGTTATGTCATCGGGTCGGGTCACTTTCGCCTCACCGACAAAATGTTCACTCTTTAAATGATTATATTTCAGGTTCAAATGAGGACCCGAGAGCGTTGCATGCTTTGCATGAAGCCAATGATACGACTCTATCCTCTTCGGAATAATATGAAACAACAGAAGACTCTGCAGAGACTTGAGATTTCTCGGCTCCAGAAGAAACCGCTTAAACTCGGCATCAATATTTTGCTGCAGAGCCTCATTCTGCGGCGCAAAAATAGTAATATTATGCCTCGTCACCGCCTGTTCTAAAGTCTGCAGAAGTAACGCTTTCTCGATAAGCTCCGAGAGCTCGGTGAAGCGCGAGTCCAGCAGTGCAACCAGCACGGAATTTGAGTTGATCTGAGACGAAGTTGCGGGCAATGCATAAGCGGAGAGGAAGAGAAGAGAGAGAACAAGGAGAGAGAGATCACGCGTGGCGCCATAGATATGAGAATCCATGGCGCTGAGGCTGGAGAGATTTGAGGAGAGACTTGGAGATGAGGAGAGGAACAAGTTGTTGTTGTGTTGTTGTGATGCCTTGATTAGTAGTACTGCTGTTTTTTTCGCTCTCTGTGTTGTTGTTGTGTGAGTTTCTCTCACTACATGTGAATAAAATGAGTAATAATAAATAGAGTCCAACAAACTACACAGAGTTTCTGATTCACTTGTTTTCACTTTATATCTATTTTTCTAACTTTTTGAATTTTGTTTGTTAATTGTAAAATGTATTTGTTGTATGTACTACTTTCTCAGCTGTCCATATTTGGAAGGGAGAGCCCGATACGTAAATTAAAATTTTTATAAAAATAATTTTGTAAAATAATTTAAATTTTTATTTAGAATCAAAATATTTAAAAATAAAATATAAAATTATAATCTAAAATATAGATTAAAAAATCATATATAATTGAGGGGGAATAAATGTATTTTATACTCCCTCCGTTTCATAATACATGTCCACTTTTAAACAAATTACGCATATTAAGAAATACTAACTTTTGTAGAAATTTTTCATTTATTATTGTATTTATTGCATTGACCAAGTATAATATGTGGCATATATTTGATCTAGGAAATATAATTTAGTAAGGTGTGGTATAAAACTCATATTAGAAATACAAAAATTGATTACACTTCATTGAGAGTTGAAATGAACAAATAATTTGAAACAATTTTTTGTTCCCAACAATGGATATGTAATATGAAACAAAGTGAGTAATATATATAAATATTTTATACTTAAGGTGCTGTTTGGGTGTTACATTTGAGTTCGGTTTTAAGTTGGCTGTGGGTCCGGTTTAGTTACCAAGGGTTCGAGTCGGCTTGGTTTTAGACAGCGTCCTCCTTTAGCTGCAAGCTGCTACAAGTGAACCTCGACCAGATGGCTTAGCTTTGAATGCACCTGAGTCTTCCTGCGTGGACAAGTGTACATCTTTGCTTTTAAATTTGGAACCATTATTCCTTAAATGTTTTTATCTTTTTACCGTGGTTGTTCGGAGCAACGTTGTGATTGTCACCTTTTACTGTGTGCATAACTTTTACTCTTGAAATTATCACCCGTATAACAAAATGTAATGACACTGTTGAGGGAATTAATTCCATTAGTGCTCTTTTGTTCTTATGAAACAACACATATTTTGAGCTTTACTGTTGCCCAAATAGAAAAATTGTTTCATACATGATAACTTTTGCTTCACAAGAATTTAGGTGTAATTTACATATTTTATGTATTGTTTTAAAGTCAATATTAATCATCAATTAATTCATACTCCCTCCGTCCCCTCAATTGTTTACATTGGAGGGGGACACGGAGACCAAGACAAAGTATGAAAAATGAGTAAAGTTAGATGAAAAGTGGGTAAAATGGTGGGACCTACCATTATTTAATAATAAATTTGAGATAGTGGAGGAAAGTAGTGGGTGTAATAGTAGTTTTTATTGTTAAATATGAAATAGTAGGGGAAGATAGTGGGGGTAATGGTAAGAAAAACTTACTATTTATAATAACGTAAAGAAATGATAGGGACATCCCAAAATAGTAACCGTAAAGAAATGAAAGGGACAGATGAAGTATTTCGTAATTTACTGATTAAATTTTGAATTATTCAGTTAATCATCTGATCAATATCCGATTAATCAATTAATCTTGTTCCGTTTTGTCTTTATCCATTCGGTCCGACTTCCGCTTTTTATCGAGGCCGATTCCATGCGATAAAAATCCAAATCTAACATTCCTTAATATGTTTATAATTATTTATCATTATACATACCACCTTGAGAACGTGTTTTAACTTTTGGACAAAAAGTACACGAATTAATTACGACTCAAGGCAACGCACAAAATAAATCAGAAAGCAAAACGTAAAAAAGAAAAATCGAAATATTGAGACTGTCGGCAAGCTAAGCTGAAGAATCAAGTCAATATAAGAACAATTTGTTCCATCTCAATTATATTTGTTCCATCTCAATTATACTAGCACGACTACTATTTGACTCCTTTAAAGTGGATCTCGATTAATCTAAAGCAAATGCTAATAATTCATCAATAATCTTGCTTCGCATTTGCCTCCAGCAATGCTCATTTGCCACACCGCTACACATTTTCTTTTACACAGGTCTTAACTACTCGGTTGAAAATTGCTTCAAATGAAAATCACTGATACGAATAATATAAAATACTATTAAGTTAATCCTGCGGCAAAGGCAAGCAAGTGCAAGGCTGTAAAACAACCTATCTAAACAAAGAACTTATTATAAATTTTTTCAATAAATAGAAGATTTTGAGTCGAATCAGAGAGTATAATTCGACTCTTTGATCCGAGTATCCAACTCAAAAATCTCCTATTTATTGAAAAAATTTATAGTAAATTTTCTAAATCATGAAGTCAATCAATTAATTCCGATTTATGAATTTTAATTATAATTCACGGGAGTACTTTTAAAAATCTGTACTGATATGACAATACAAGTAAGCATTACCACAAGCATAGTAGTATATGATGGGAGCCGGACAGCTAACTCTTAAAGGACCTGTTAACAACCTTGCGACTTGCGAGCCATTGTTTAAACCAAGCCCAACGTGTGCATTACACAACAAGTATCTTCAAGTTTGTATTTTGTGCGAAAGATACATGTAGGAGCATATAGTTGAACTGGACCCATGTGTTAATTGAAAAGTAAAGGCATATCAAAGTGGTTGGAAGACAGTGAAGGAGCCGCGAGCGGCAAGGAAGCTTCGGTAAATATATGCTTGGAAGCATCACACACCAAACACAAAGTTGACATTCTTAGAGCAAGTCCAACAGCTGCCTCAAATGATGTCCTAAGTCATAATTTGAGGCATTTGATTGAAAACATTGCTCCAACAGTGTCCTAGTGATGCCTTAAATCACTAGGACAACTTACTTCAGCCCTATTTTTAGGGCTCACCTACTTGTGCCTCATTTCACTTTTAATAATAAAATATTATCATTCTCTCTCTCCCCACTACTTTTCCCTCTACTTTTTCATTCAAAATATTAATATTTTAATAATAGGGCTTGTGGATAAGGCTTTTTGTTGGAGTGAATTTATAAAAGTGATGTCCTAAACTACTAGGACATTATATTTTATTATTTATATAGGGCATCCTCTAAGACACTCTTGGACTTGCTCTTAGAGTACTATAATACTATCAATGTATGGGGCAAGTTAACAATAGGGTGTGTTGGGGAGGTTAGGGAGTAACTCTCGTATTTATGTACGTATTAAAACGACAATTACCATAATAAAAATAACTTTTCTTAAGAAATTCAAACATTTTAAGAGCATCTTCAACGGCGTTATCCATAATCGTTGGCTAAATTGGACCTGTAACACATTATGCAAAATTTGCTAAACCTATAAGACATTGTACCTCAATGGTATTGGCTAAATTGGTTGGCTATAATTTAAAAATAGTATGTTATTAATATTTTAGATTGTTAAAATAGAATATATCAGTTCAATATGGTAATAAATGATGTGCAATCTTCTTACAGATTTCTTACAGACCTGTAGAAGTTCGATAAATTTAGCCATGCATAGATTCATGTGGTTGGAGTGTGAATTTTTTAAGAGGTTGGCTAAATTTTTTATATATAATATGCCAACTCACTTTTTACCTAAAGGTTTTGTACGGTTGGAGATGCTCTAAGTTGATGTGTTGTTGAGGTTAGGAGTAGCATACTACTGTATTTGTAAATTTCCTTTTGTAGTGATTTTTTATTTTATTTTTTTACGATTGTGTATACGAAAGACTCATATATCATAAAATCACTGATTTTATATTTCAATTACAAGTATTTTTTTTTCACTAAATATATGTAACTGATACTTAAGTATTCTATGTTCACAGTCTACCTAATTATTTACTCCATATGCTCCCAACTAGTTTACATTGGGGATCGAGTATGACACACATTTAAAATTTGTATAAAATATAATTTTATAATTATTAAAAAATTCCTAAATAAAAATTTAAGTTTACATAATTATAAAAAATATTAAAATTAAATTATGAAACAATTTTTATGTATATCTTAAAATACATGTCAAACAGACCGTAAAAGAGAGGGAAGGAGCGAGTACATATTTGCACAATCTCCACATTTTACCTTCAAAATTGTAGATTTTTTTTTAATATATTTTTTATTTCTATCGCAATCCTGAATTATGTATCTTTTCTCGGAATATTGAAAGCACAATCTCTGGATCCTACAAATGTTTAAGAAACTAGCTGAGAAGCCGCGCGTTGCGACGGTTTATAAAAATTATATTAATGATTCAATATTAATATTTGTAGAGTACGATAATTTTGTGACTATCTATAAAAAGTATATTAATGATTAAAAATTAATATTTGTAGGATAAAATAAATTTTATATTATAAAAATCTTGATATAATACCAATACTAATATATAAAATTGTAAAATTGGACTATAATTCATGGTGAAAAAATGAAAATAAATTTCTACACGCAATTAACAATTTAAAGGACGACGAATCTTAATTTTATATGTGTGTTTTTTTTTTAAAGTAATAATGTTCTTACATCATCACCTTCCTCCAATTTTTCTGAATTGATTGTGCACAAAAACATCTAAATTAAATCCGTGAGATAGCGGTCTATAGCTACCCTTGCGTGTAACAACCTTTATTTTTTAATACTGTATAAACAGCCTTCACTTAAAAGTTGCTTGAACGGAGCAAACAGATAATGCGTGAATAATATTTTCCTGTATACAAAGTAAATCATATAAAAATTAACAATAACAAACATGTCCGATAAACAAAACAAATATTATAAAAAGAATAACCAACAAATATACATCACTAATAGTTAATTTATTGATATCAACCAAGATTATATTTTTCTCCCGTGTTTGGATTTCTCGACTCCCACATAGCGGTTTATAACTACCTTTGCACGCCTTCACTTATCGTTGTAGAAAAACGACACCATCGAGTTAGAAATCGAGTAATAGAACTATCACCAGATAGAGAGAGGTAGGGTTGTGGTATTGAGAGAGAGTAGGTTGCGACCTATAGGGGTATTTATAGGTGTAGAAAGACCTGTGTGCTACTCTTTCCCATAATTAAATAATCTGAAACAAAATCAGATTAAAACTTTCAACATGCTATATTCCATAAATAATCTGAAACTAAATCAGATTCTGAAACTTACTTATAATATATCTGAAACTAAAAAAGGTAGTTCTAATTTGTGATATTTTTCATCCAAAAATTCCAGAAAATTAGAAAAATAGAACGTAGCGATGTGAGAGGCGCCACCTACACGACCCTCGCTTCTCCTTTATATAAGTATATTGATGATACTAGTACTTAACTAATAATGCTCTCTCAACAAGAACAAGCTAGGGAAGATTTGATATGTTATCTTAACCACGGAAAGATGCATTTCATCTTTCAGATTAAGAGTCATTGATTTGCACTAAAACGTCTTTCTGTTTAAAACATACTAGCCTTTAACCCGTGCAAAGCACGGGCGCTTATATAACTCGTAATTTATTAATTATAATTTAAATCTTAACACCATTTTATTAGTATTTTAGTATTAATAATTTGGATTTTAGTTAAATTATATTAACCACTGATTATATCTTCTAACGAAAATTTAACTTTCACAATTTATTATCTATCTATAATTATTTTCTGATATTAATATGTGATAGTTTATTATTCAATTAATTTTAAATCAAAATTTTCATATTTCATATATCTTCATATTTTACGTAATGGTTCGTGTTTGTAATGAAATAGAACACGTCAGAGTTAAATTTCGAGTAGAATACGTTATGATTAAAAAGTAGCGTCTCTAATTATTTATATGTATTTTAGACAAAAGATATTCAAAATTGTATATTTATAATTAGTTATACATTTATCTATAAATTTTTTTTAATATTAATATATGTTATTAACAGTAGTTTCATCTTTTTCAACTAATTATAAACTATATTTAAAAAGATATTAATATACATAAGGAGTGTTTTTAGTATATGAAACTGTTTAATAGCTATCTACATGTTGTAGACTTTTAGTTTTAGAGGAGAGTACCAAACCAAAATTTTGTACGACTACAAATTATACCTATGTTGGCTTTTTATAGTATAGTATAGAATAGCTATCTACATGTTGTAGACTTTTAGTTTTAGAGGAGAGTACCAAACCAAAATTTTGTACGACTACAAATTATACCTATGTTGGCTTTTTATAGTATAGTATAGATTGTCGGGCCGAATAATTAATTAGAAAGTGAGTTGGAATTAATTATACGACTGAATCAGAAATAGAATCCGTACAAATCTTAAATGGTCAATAATAAGCTATTGTTGAAGTGTCGCATTTATTGTTTATTAATTTAATTATTGCGTGCATATATTATTCATGCATTCATACATCTGAACAGTGTTACAGAAATCGGGAATCGGACTTAATCGGTTGAGTTACCGATTCGGGGATTAATTGGAAATCGGGGATTAATCGAAAGGATTAATCGGAATGAAAATCGGATTTATTTTAATATTAAAAAATTATTTAATATTTAATTATTATTATATTAGCTATTTAGTAACTAATATATTTAATATATTCATAAACTCTATAATTGTTCATATTTAAAGTAATATAGTATTTTAATTTTAATAATTTATCATATATACTTCGATTATAAAAGATATATATAACGATTAATCGGATTTCAAAAATCGGATCGATGGCCGACCTTGCAGGGGATTAATCGGGGATTAATCGGTTAAATCGGAGATTTTTAGAACACTGCATCTGAATCTCAAATTATAATTATTTCTTTATATACCCCTGTGTTTATATTTTATTATATACTTAGTTAAAACAATTTTTTCCTGAAATAAAATCAAAAAAAATACTTCGATTATTCTTGCTCATGTTTATTCTCTTATTTTTGTGAAACGAATAATATTACAAGACTAATGGGTGCATTTTTCACGGGTGACAACTGACAATTACAGTCTTATAAACTAAGGGGAACGTGTTACAGAATATTTTAACCGACTTGACTAACTTATTTTATTTTTTAAATTCTCTTACAAGTTGCAAGATGTTATTTAATCAGATTTAGTAAAATATTCTGATATTAGAAACAGGTAATATGGAACTCTACAATTATTAAAAAACAAAAAAAACTCTACAATTAATCAAATCCCATGCATTCTCAGATTTTTTAATTGTATGTTGATAATATAACAACTATTTCACTTGCCTAATTACAATCATATATTTCCTGCTGTATAAAATAAATTACTTGAAAATTTTGAAATTCTTGAGATATCCTATATCACTTTTATATACCAGATGGGATCGTAAGGTTTCTTTGTTTAGTATATTTTTATTTAGGTTTTAAAAAATTTGGAAAATCATTTAAAAATGTGACTTTTACAAAAAAAATATTTAAAATAAACAATTCTAAAAACAGAGGCCAGACGCGGCTTTGCAAGCTTGATATTGAGAAGCCGAGCCGAGGAGTGATGTGGGCATTGATATTGACAGCCGGAAGACGAGCTGTGTTTGTCACACGGATAGTTACCTCCTCAGGTATTTTACTGACGCTAGGTGAAATGGTAAGCGCTGAGCTGGTGACCAATTTCATGTCCCGCCAATTTTCAATACAATTTCGGTATAAATTTAATATTCTCTGCAGCGTTGTTTTTATTTTTTATACGTAATTTAATATTACAAAATATATTTTTATGTTTTATTTTAATTTTTTTTTCTGAAAAATATAGTACATGATAAATTTTATTCATTAATTTTTTCATATATATTGTTTACATCTTAAATTACGTGTAAAAAAATAGAATAATCATATTTTGGTCACATTTTTGGACATAGGGAGTTTAATTTTTAATTGATCGATTGAAAAAAAATTATCCCAAAATTTTAGGTAAAAAATTATCACATTCATTTTATTATTATTTTATATTTTTAATTGTATATTATATAATTTGAATTACTTCTACGGGCCTAAAAACATATACGACCTTATTTATACCGGTAATAAAGAGACAAATATGTCAAATTTTAACTACCAATGGGGACCATATGTCCATCTTTAGGGCAACACAGGTGAATTAAAAACCTAAAACACAATATCTCCATTGTTGTAAATGGGAGATATTCCTCCAACCACAAAATGTTAAGAACACCTCGTTGTTAGCAGTGTTCAAAAGTGAGGGCTATAAATGGTTATGAAATTTCCAGGCCCGGTAAGAACACATTGACGTATCAATTTTTTTGTTTTTTCTTAAATGAGAATTAGAATTGTACATATCATACTAAAACTAGATTGAAATTGTTATTTGAGATATTATTTTTTGCGCATAAATGTTTTTTAACAAGAAGAAGCTGCAATTGATCCAAGAGCGACGTAAAACCACGTTGAAGTCCATCAAGGTACAAGAATCCTTCACCAGTCACCAGTATCTAATTATGAGATAGGGGGAAGTTAAACATTTTTGCAATAAGAAGAGAGGTAATTATCCTCGAGAGTCGAGACCAAACCCACGGCTCCGAATAGTTTTAGAGTAGTGCTAGGTGCACATAATTGTGTACAGAAAATTTGTACATAATGATGTGGCAAGTGATGTGGTGGGTTTTAATTGGGGTGGTTGGTGTTTGGTGTAAATGCAAGGGGACCATCCAATTAAAATCTGTCACATATCATTATGTACATGTTTTTGTACACAATTATGTGCACCAAACATTTTTCAGAACTCGGTAACAATATGAACTGACAACAAGAAATAATATGGAGGGTGGGGGTGGGCTTGTTTCTGTCGGTGCTAGACTCATTGTTACCTGTTTGTTCACAAGCCTAATGTAAGTCTATGTGAGAGCGTTTTCGACTGTGAATGATTGCTAAAATGATACTATTTTCGTTTTTCTTAATCGTTTACATTCTTTTCATATTTTTTAAATATATATTTTAAGATGTATATAAAATATAATTTTATAATTTATTTTTTTAAATTTTCTTACAAATATTGATTTCTTAAAACAATTCTAATTTTCTTGCGGCCATAATTTTTTTTATGGCCACAAGGACCTTCCCGACATTCATTTAATCCGGGGGTCTTTAATTTGTTTCGGGAGTCGTATACAAAAATAGACTTCATTTTTTGTTTTTGGACTAGTGTAATGAACTATGCTACATCATTTCTGAGACGACTTCATCTTAAATTTATTAGTTACTTGGCAGACCTATTCGGGCCAAAAACCTTTTTTTCTCCTTTCTTAAATTTTTAGGCCCGGCCCAAACTGGGTTCGGGTAATCCAAATTTCAACCTGAGTTTTGTCTGAGTAATTCGATTCAAGGTGGAGTTTGATCATTCAAGTACAAATGGAAATATTTGCAATCTTTTAAAACTTAAATTCTAAGACCAGAAATTGATGAAAATCGATGTGAGCACAATCATAATTGTATCATAACACATCAGTTTGATGAAGTGTATAATATCGCAAGTGTACTTGGAATGTTATCGTAATAAACACAGGAAGAATAGAGAGACGAAAATATATTTAATTTCTGAGTTTATTGCGTTTTGCATCCCACTGGTTTTGACCAAAATCACTTTATTACCTATACTTTCTATAATTGCACTATGCATCCCTTTACTATTTATGGCGCATCACTTTGCACCCTTTCCGTTAAAAATTCAGGGGTAGTTTGGGCAATATAAAAAAAATTAATTATAGATAGATTTTTATTTAATTTTTTTGACCCTCTAAACGATATTTTTTGAAAATTCTTAAAGAACGAAAAGTTCTTTTTAAAACAATAAAATTCAAAATTATTGAAATTTTTTTTGTAATTTTTTAATAGATTACAAAAACTAGAGATCTTGTAAAAATTCGTAATAAATTCAATGAATTTCGGATTTCAATGATTTTTGATGATTCGGAAAACACTTTCAATCGGCTATAACTTTCGTTCATGTTGTATCCTCATATCATGATCCGAAATATTTTTGAAAATTGAATTTTAAACTAAAAAAATGAGTGGTAAATACTTTTTATTATTTCAAAAATATTTCGAAACATGATGTGAGGAGACAACATGAACGAAAGTTATAAGCAATTGAAAGTGTTTTCCGAATCATCCAAAATCATCGAAATCTGAAATTAATTGAATTCATTACGAATTTTTACAAGATCTTTATTTTTTGTAATCTATTAAAAAATTACAAAAAAGATTTCAATAATTTTGAATTTTATTGTTTGAAGAGACTCTTTTCGTTCTCTACAACTTTCGTTCTTTAAGAAATTTCAAAAAATATCGTTTAGAGGGTAAAAAAAATTAAATAAAGGTCTATCTATCATTAATTTTTTAATATTGCCCAAACTACCCCTGAACTTTTAACGGAAAAAGTGCAAAGTGATGCGCCAAAAATAATAAAGGGATGCATAGTGCAATTATAGAAAGTATAGGTAATAAAGTGATTTTGGCCAAAACCAGTGGGGTGCAAAATGCAATAAACTCTTAATTTCTCTATAAAAAGTTCATACAACTGCCTAGTCTATATGTACATCTCAGTCTATTTGTAACTGCAATATACAACTATAAATCGAACCCTTTCCTTCTACAATTCTTCGATAATTTCTTGCTATTCATTGAGCATTTTTGCTGCATATATCAGACTCAATACATAACTCTACTTGGTTAGATTTTTCCTTTCTGTGTTTGATGTTCTATATTTAGCCTGCCATTGAATATGCCTGATGCAAACCACTAAATCAGTAACAATCTGCCAGCAGCTACATATCTAATAGATGTGCCACGCAATGCCGCAAATCAAGTACAACTCTTGAATGCATCTTTTAACGCAATGCTTGCACTGGTCTAGAGCGCCTTCTTGTCAAATTCAGTGTTTAGCATAATGGCAACGAATTCATTACAATCAACGCGCCCAGCCTGATTAAGATGTCTTGAAGGCATCCTTAAACGCAGTGCTAGAACTGCTTTGGAGTGCCTTCTTGCTAAATTCAGTGTTTTGCATCATGGCCACGAATTCATTGTAATCAATGCGCCCATCCTGATTAAGATGTCCCAAAACAACAGTCAATATTTTATCTTGGTAAAAATATTGGCATGAATGTGAGATATTAAAGATATGGCATTTGTAAGGGATAATGATTACCCTGTCCTGATCAACTTCGTTCATAATTTCTTCCAGATGTACATCTCCAAATCCAAACTGCTCGCAGACCTGTTGAAGCTCATCCGGAGTGATGTATCCACTTCCATCTTTGTCAAAATATGAGAAAGCAGCAAAGATATGATCCTCCTTCAGGGTTTTGCTTTGATTTAGCATTGCAGCAACAAATTCGGTATAATCAATTGTACCACTATTGTCCAAATCTGCCTGCAGAGCCCATTTACACAACGTCAAATAAACATATCTAAATTACTAAAAACATATCTGAGGAGGCAGACGAGCAACATAATGAACACACAGAGGGCAGACTTCATGCAGACACAATGTTAGATGCAGCATCACATACTCAACAACACATAATCACGCTTAGGCAAGTTTATACACAAACTGGATGGATCCCAAACAAGACATAATCAAGTGAACATATTATCTAATTATCTGGTGAGTTGGGATGAATATAGGATTTAGCCAACATGACAGAACAATACCACATCATTCACAATGACTAACGGAGAATTGCAGGTCAAAACTATATATTTTATTTTATATGTGTCGGTAGCTTCACAGTGGCTGATTGCTTATTCTTATCTAAAATAAGGTCTCAACATCAATAAATATATACATATAGTCATAATATCTCTCAAGTTATTATTAGACCCTTTAACCTTTATAATTTATTTTTAATGGTTGTGGTCTTAAATTTTCTTGTCTAGGATATCTTCATCAATCAGTGGTCACAAATTTGTACTAAAGTTTTTCTTAAAAGTTGGAACTGCTAGTTCACCTGATCAATTGAGTTCCTATAATTCCACTAATCACAGACAAATTTGGTCAGTGCAATCAACATAAAAATTTGGTCAGTTGAGACAGATCACCAGAACAAAATACAGTGTGTTCTGAAAAGGAATATCAAGAAACAAATTTTTTTAATGGATAACACTAAGATTTTGTTTGTCATTCTGTGTTTTATTCTGAAAGACTACAAAAATATTTTATACACTAACCTAAGAGGTCAAGTATTCAAGTCTCAGTAGAGGCTCAGGGGTTCAGGGTAACTGCCCATGTCACAACCCTGCTTGGTTTCCAAATTAAAACTATAATAGACATACTATCTGAATGTAACTTTACCATGCTATGCTATCTACATATGAGGATTAACAATAATATTTAGCCAGCACTTACAGCTTTCATTAATTGTTTGATCTCTGACTCCATTAGATTGGCACCGACTCTTTCCAAACCAGTCGTCAGTTCTTCAAGAGTGATATGTCCACTATTATCAACATCTATCATTTTAAACATTTCTTTCAGTCCTGCAATTTCATCTTCAGACATTTGCTCAGCAATTATCTGTAAACAACAAAGATATGCATGTTGGAAAATAATTTTAAGAAATATAAATATATAACTGTAAATAAAAATTTGACTCCTACACGACTTCATGAAAAGCTCATGCTAAGTATAGGCATTCACATTAATCTTTAATACTTAAATGGACAAGATGTTTTACCAATTTATCTTCTCTGGCTGTTTGTTACATAACAAAAAAAGTGAGTCCATATTACAAGGGTATGGACACTCCGACATTTGATACTCGGACATGGGTATGGACACTCCGACATTTATTTTAGGCCAAAACAAGTAAAATTTTTAATATAGTTTCAAGCACTCAGATGCATATCCATGTTGGATACTTTTAGCCGAGTCCAGGTAACATAGATCTTCCCTGATACATATCACCGTTAAAATACACGTGGTTGAATTATACAATATCCAAACTTAAGAGTTAAACCCTATATTCATTTCCTTAAATGGTCAATATGTTGATAACCATGCCCTTGCAATATCATGAAAATGAAAACCCTGAATAGTTCACTTGTCCAAAACTAAAAATTGCTCCAGATATACATGACTAAAGGGGTGATTTTGGATTTTTGAATGACTGCTAGACCCTCATTTCTCTACTTTGTAGTAAGATAGAGTAAGTATTATAAATAAACTTACCTTCACGAATCAAGAGAATTAAATTTAGATAATAAATGATAATAGTGATATCATTTAAATGCCAGCATCCCTACAATAGAAGTTAAAATTTGACAGGTCATGTTTATCCTTACTCTGATGGCTATCTTCTTGAGCTTATGCATTGCAGAGAATTGCTTCAAACGACTTAAAACAGCGGAATCAAGAGGTTTGTCTGGAGCAACGCCATGAACCTTCACCCAAGGATGGCCTGGAAGGGACAAAGATATAATTGGATAGCACGATGTAAGTAATTGAAGCACTTCAACATGAAGAGTTTTTCACTATAAATTATTAGTTGTTAATTAGCCAAAGATTTCAGGAAAGTCAGAAGAAATTACTTTAAAGATAACATGTTTATCGAGGAAGGATAATGCAGTTTGACATATTAAAATTTTACTATATCATAGTTGTGAAGAACATTAGATGTTGCATCTTACATTATTTAGCCATATTTGCTGTATAAAAGGTAATAAAAATGCCAACTGAAGTGATTACTAATTGCTAATATATACAAATAGTTGATATATATAATGCAGCACATATACTTACTAAGAACCTCAGGAGCTGTCAATCGCTTTTTAGGATCTCTTACAAGCATTCGTTTTACCAAATCCTTAGCATCTTCCGATATATCAGGCCATGGTTCTGATTCCAAATCAAGTTCACCTCTCAAAACCTGCTCAAATATTCCATGCTCATTTTCTGAACCAAGCATACCAAAACAACATGGTTAGACAATAAGTTAATGATAGTATCAAACAACAGATCCAGAAAGCAGGAGAATGTTAAGTTCCTCACCATCCCAAAATGGAGGGACTCCACAAAGCAATATATAAATAATAACTCCGGCACTCCAAACATCACATTCTTGACCATAAAACTTCCGCAACACCTCTGGGGCCACATAATAAGGGCTCCCAACCACATCGGTAAATGTATCACCTGAAAAGGTGACATTGGCTCTAGATCATATCGCAATCTTAAAAAACAAAGCATTTAAAAACTTTGTATACCCACAACTCAAAGAAATCATTTCCAAAAGTTTTTGGTTTCAAGTTATCACATTAATATAGCCTAATCCATTCAGCGATGCTCTATAACATGATACAGAGCATGTAAGCTCGTAATATCTGCAAGAAATACCTGGCTTAAAGAAAACTGAGAGTCCGAAATCAATTGTTTTCAGTGGAGCATCCTCTTCCTCATTGACAAAAAGAAAATTCTCAGGCTTTAAATCTCGATGCATAACCCCTAAGGAGTGACAAGCTTCTACAACCCCCACAATTACCCTAGTAAGTTCAGCTGCCTTCCGCTCTGAGTAATGCCCTCTCTGTACAATCCTATCGAAAAGTTCCCCACCTGCACAAAGCTCCATAACCATATATACCGCAACAGCATCCTCATAAGCAGCTACAATAGATATAACATTTGGATGTCCGGCTAAATGGTGCATTATCTGAATTTCCCTTCTGACATCCTCAACATCTTCCCTTGTAATCAACTTCCTCTTTGCAATAGATTTGCAAGCAACCTCTTTTCCTGTCTTTTTATCTAAACAAAAATGTGTTGTCCCAAACTGCCCTTCTCCTAGTTTCCTCCCTATAGTATAATCATCCTTCAAATTACCGGATTTCCTCTGTAAAACTGAATCCACTTGAAGCCCCATACTAGATAATCGCCTCATATGTTTCTTACTCTTTGAATGCCCTGCTGCAGCAGGCTTACTCTCCTCTTGTTTAGCATCTATCTTAACTTGCTTAACCTCGCCCTCTGGCTTGCGAGGCTTACTTTCCTCATGTTTATCCTCCGGCTTAGCAGGCTTACTTTCCTCATGCCTAACCTCTGACTTGGCATTCTTACTTTCCTCTTGCCCAGACTCCGGCTTGGCAGGCTTACTTTCTTCTTGCTTAACCTCCGGCTTGGCAGCCTTAGGAATACTGTCCCCTTTCTTAACCTCTGGTTTAGCAGGTTTACTTTCCTCAAACCTAACCTCCCCCTTACTAGGCTTACTTTCCTCATGCTTAACCTCCGTCTTAGCAGGCTTACTTTCCTCTTGCTTAACACCGGCCTTAGCAGCCTTATTTTCCTCTGGCTTACTATCCTCATGCTTAACCTTTGCCTTATCTGTCTTAATTTCTTCATGCTTAACCTCCGGCTTAGGAGACTTACTTTCCTCCTGCTTAACCTTCGTCTTACCACGTTCTTTCGTAGACTCCCCATCTTCTATTTTAACTTGCGGAGGGGGTGCAGTTTGTACTGAATCATCCGGCTCCAAAGCCTTATCTTTTGTCGATTTTCTCCTAAACCTGAATATATTAGGCGAATTCCCCGGCTTTGGCGATTTCTCAGGATTGCTACCACTACTACTATTCTCCGGCTTTGGCGATTTCGCATCAGAATTATTCCCATCTGAATGCGGCGGAGGAAGAGTCTTTGTTCCAAAAATCACATTTGAAACAGATTGCATAAATCCATTCTGGCCCGCAATACAAGAATTCCCCATCAAGTAAAAATCTCAAACGCACCCAAATCAGGCTTACACCTTTTCATCACGTTGATATCAAATTAAATATGAGGCATGCAATTAAAATTTGATCATACAACAACAAACCCTGTTCTAAAATTTTATTCTCACTCAAAAGATTATGGCTGTTCAACAGATTGACGATATCATCACATATATTAATACCCAATATGATGATACTCATAAATCTCAGAGCAAAAAATGGTGATCAAGAAAAACCTGATTTTGGGCAACCAAGAAGCTGAAGGGACACGACAGCGAGAAAAAATGTGCCAGTTTATTAATGCATTACAATTTATTGGGTCTTTTTATTTATTTTAAATTGTTTATTTATTTATAGTTATAATATTTTCTGTTTATTTTAGATTAAGAAATGTTTTATATTATTTTAAAGTTATTAAAAATATGAAATATATAATAATTAAAGAATATCAAAAAATAAAATATGTATAAGTATCATTTAGCATATGAGCGACGTTGTTCGCCTGCTTATTATTAATATTTTAGATTGTTACAATAGAATATATCAGTTCAATATGATAACAAATGATGTGTAATCTTTCAACAGATTTCTTATTATAGGCATGTAGAGGTTCAACAAATATAATCATTTGGCTAGGGTGGGGGGAGTGTGATTTTTTCAAGAGATTAAATATATTTTTCATTTTTGGTATGACAACTCACTTTTTAGCAGGATTTTCTATAGTTGGAGATGTTTTAAGAACCATTACATTAGATTCATTGAAAACTCATATTAGTTTGTAATTTATAATTTAGGTCTTTTTTAAAAGTTAGAGGTTTTGAGTAAAATTAGAGGTTTGAGGTGTTTTAGAGGTTTGATGAATAGAATCCCTTAATATTAGTGTTTGGTAGTTAGCGGATTGAAATAGAGATTTGGATTTAAAAAGCTAATTTTCAAAAGCTACTTTTAGAAAATTTTAGGTTAGAGATTTTGGCTTGTGTCAAAAAGAGCTAATCATTCCATTATTTATCAAACAGTTTTATAAAAAACTGTTAATTTAATCCACTAATCAAAACATCTACTTCGGTTCACTAACAACTAACCGCTAATTCCAAAATAGAACCTTAGTCTAGGTTTGTATTTGAACACTTATCTATATATGTATAACTATGATATCATATAACACAAATTTAGGAGATGTAGATAGCTGAGTGATTAGAATGTCGTCTCCACCTACATTAAGTCAAGTCAAGTTATAAGTCATAATTTTAAATTTTTAGCTTATTACATGAGGTTACATTAAGTAATAACTCATCATAATTTTAAATAATTTTAAGATGAGTCAAACGGGCTCTTGTTGCACAACATAACATGATTCTTTTCAACTTTTATCATTCCTTTGAGACAGATTCGATGTCAATCAATGTAACTTATGACTCATAATCAAATTTACCGTAAACATGAAATTACACGATATGAAAAACATTCGAAATTACAACAAAAATATAAGGAATATTATAAATGGTCTTGATCCAGTTGAGGGACTAATTTTTACATGCAAATGCAGTACAAAGAAAAATGATACAACATGCGGCGGCGGCAGCAGCACCGCAAGCAGTGTGAGCAGTTGTATTAGCAAAATTAAGATGCTGAAGAAAAAGCAAACTAAGAGGCTGTTTGGGTTAGCTTAAAAGAAGTAAATAAGTTAAAAAGTGTTTGAAAAAGAAGTAGAAACTCTGAGAGAATGATAGTATTCTCAACTTCTTAAAAATACTTCTACTTATTTACATAAACGGGCCAGGAAAAGTAGAAGCAGAAGTTGCTTCTACAAACCAAACAGGCCCTAAATACAAGGCGTGGATAGCTTCCTGTACTGCAACATTCCTTTGTACAAAGCCTGCCAATTCCTAGGCATTGAACCCTCCTCCATGAGCCCATGCTTACTATAATCCTTCACCACCCTTGAGCCACCACAGCTACTACACGACACCGTTTTCGCGTTCTTTATCTGGTAAAATTCTCCCTTTCTGTTCTTCATCTGCAGGGGGGAAGTGCTTACCCTCTTCTTTGTTTCATCTTTTCCAGACCCTGCAAAAAAAAAAATCAAAAATATTTCGTTACACAGAAAGTTTAAGATAGTTCTCGTTAGAGCCAAATGATAAAATACAATATGATCTTAATAAGCTTTCCTCTCAATATCTTGAGGTTTTGGGAGCACAGATCACTTAACATGATATCAGAGCGGTTTAGGGAGAACTCTGCACGTAACATAAATAACGAACCTAGTTCAAATTCAATCTTGTGCATGAAGTCAGAGAGGAGGCGTTTATGAACTTGAAGAGAGAGAAAAACTATGCTTCCAGAGACTGCAATAACAGCCATCAATCCAGCTCCCATAGAATCATCCATCTCTCTCTCTTCCCTTTCAAATCTCTCACTCTGTCTTTCCTTATTACTTGTATTTATTTATTTCTGCGAATATTAATGTATGGTCTGATCAAAAATTCTTAAGGTGAACATCTTATTAAGGTCTGAAGATGATCACAACAGCGACATCAAATTAAAGAACGGGATGAGAAAAGCTGTTGTTTCAAGAATGATTCATGTCAGGATATAATGCGATATTCTAATTGGTTTGTATTTCTCACAACTGAGGTTTTGGCGGGGACTCCAATCATATTGTTCTCTGTTTTTGTATACAGATACCATCAATCTTATCCGTTTGACTTTCTTATTGACCTCAGATTCCTGGCTAATACATATATACACAATTACACATGGAGTATCAAAACTAGAAATAGCATTTAAAATAAAAATCGATGACCATTAATTTTTTATGATGCTATATAAAGATTGTGATCAATATTTTCGTAAATATAGGATATAAATTTATGAAACACTAGATAATGCACTTTTTTATAATGTTAGAGCATCTCCAATAACGTGGATATAATCTTTGACTAAATTGGACCTGTAAAACATCGTGTAAAAGTTGTTATTAATATTTTAGATTGTTAAAATAGAATATATCAAGTCAATACGATAATAAATGACGTGCAATTTTTCTACAAATTTCTTGCACTAAAAATTTGACAAATGTTGACTAATATATATGATTGGAGTGTGTGTTTTTCAAAAGACCAGCTATATTTTTTATTTTTAATATAACAACTCACATTTTAGCTAAGGGATTTCTATTGTTGGAGATGCTCTTATACAAAGAGCATGTCATCAATTTTTTTAATAACTCATATTTACAAGTTCATTTAATTATAGTTAATTCATATTAAAACATTAAAATTAAGAAAAAAAAACTATACCTATTTATTTTTAAAAGAAATTATATAAATTAAATCGAGTGTAACTAAATGTGTGTAAAGATTGAAATGAAATAAATTATTATCGGTGATTCAGTGAAATAATTGTGTTGGCCGATAATTAACCTTAATTATTTCTTTAATTCCATGATATAAATTTAACTTATATGGCTATTTCGAGTTAACAGTCACCTATAAAATAAAAAAAAGGGGTTTTTTCTTAAATATATAGGAAAAAGTAAATTTTTGCAAATTTACTTTTCTCAAGAATAGCTATTTGCAGTTTTACTACACTAAGTTTCTAAATTGCAAAAATACTACCCCTCCATTCTGCAACTGAATGCAACCACATGCAACTGAATGCCTGATTTCAAGTTCCAGTTCTCGAATGTCATTTTCGACCTCATCCTTGGAATCCATATATATATATATATATATATATATATATATATATATATATATATATATATATATATAGGGTTGCACTCCACACAGAACACCTTAACAAAAGAACAACACAGAACATTATCATAACACTTCATTTTTCATAAAAAAATGATTTGTTAAGGTTATAATTACATAGAGTTAAGTTCTATGGAGTACATAAAAACATTGGAGTATTGGAGTACAAATCATATTTTTTTAGTTTGATCCTATATAATATCTTTGATCATCCAAATTTTGATATAATCTATCATTTATAAGTTGTCTTGCACATAATTGTCAATTAATCATTAATATCTTTCAACCTTAACAAGTATTAAGATTATTGTTCTGCTTATTAGTTATATTGCAGAACATAGAGTCCTATGATTTATAAAAGTAATTATTCTACCATTTGATCACGATGTTTATGTTGCAGAACATATAATGTGCAGGTTGTCAAATATTTACAAATATTATTGGACAAAAAAAATTGAAATTTAGATGACTAGATTACATTTTATCAAACTTTGTACTCCAATACTCCAATTTTTTTTGTACTCCATAGAACTTAACTCTAATTACATATTTAATTAGTAATTAAACTTGATATATGAATTCTAACATCCAAACTCATCCAAATTATTAATATGAAATATTATAGAATCCAGATTAGAATCAAGAATAGAATCCAGAATAGAATCATATAGATATATCTTTTGCACGATTATTTTACATAGAATCATGTTATTTTTAATTTATATTTATTGTTAAACATGATGGATACTGTTTTTATTCATAATAAAACGTTAATCACCTTAAAATTTGAATTTAATTCAAGTTTTTAATGAGATTCTAAAGTGTTCTGTGTTGTTCTTTTTTTAAGAGTGTTCTGTTTTGAGCAATGGCCTATATATATATATATATATATATATATATATATATATATATATATATAGATTCCAAGGATGAGATCGAAAATGACATTCGAGAACTGGAACTTGAAATCAGGAGTTGCAGTTGCATATGAGGTTGCGTATGGTTGAATGCAATCTCATATGCAACTGAAAACTGTAAGTTATAATTGATGTATGGGTGCCCCTGGCGGGGCCATTAGATCAAAATAGAATCAACTGAATGCAACCTCATGAGCAACTGAATTTTTTTAGGGTGTGGTGATAATGTGGTGGATTTGGGTTGCAGGCCCCGCAGGGGCAATATTCAACTGAATATGCAATCTCATAAGCAAAATGCAACTGAAAACTGTAAATTACAACTGATGTATGGGTGCCCCTGGCGGGGCCATTAGATCAAAATAGAATCAACTGAATGCAACCAAATGCAACTAAATGCCTGATTTCAAGTTCCAGTCTCCAAATGTCATTTTCGACCAGATTTTCAGAATCTATATATATATATATATATATATATATATATATATATATATATATATATATATTCGAAGGATGAGGTCGAAAATAACATTTGAAAAGTGGAACTTGAAATCAGGCATTCAGTTGCATATGAGGTTGCATTTAGTTGCAGGGGGAGGGGTAGTATATTTGCAATTTAGAAACTTAGTTTAGTAAATATGCAATTAATTTAGGAAGATGGTATTTTTGCAAATAAAATCCTAAAAAATAGTATATTTGATAAATTCCCTAAAAAAAACATGCCTATTTGTTTATAAATAACTAAAAAGTTAGAATTAATAAAACATTCACATTTTAAACGGTCAGAAAAAACTCCCTCCATCTCAGTGTCCTGTTATAACTATTAAGAGATCAATCTGACCAATCTTTGATCACTAATAAAGAATATTTATTAATTATTTTAAAAATCTGAAAAATGGATATAGAAGGGGATTAGATATATTTTCTAATAAAATATTTTTTCTAATCTTTTTAAATTGAATAGTATATGTAATTTGTGATCAAAATTAGTTAACTTGACTTTTCAATAATCAAAATAAGACCCATAACATGATGAGTCAGATGGAGGAGTTAATTATCCGACAGTTTGTAGCCAGAAAAAAGTAACTCAAATGCCACATCCACAATTTTCTTTTTCTCCAGAAATCCACAATACGTTCGTGCGGCGTGTTACTTTATAATCCCCTTATTTTTACGTTTTTTCTTCTTCACATGATATTGAAAATCTCTGCACCATTCTTTTTCATATCTTTGTTTTCTTCCAAGCTTTTCCCAGGTATTATATATTTGCTCGTGAGTGTTCTTTTGCTGTAATAATATTCACTGATGTTTAACAAGTTTCTTACAAAGATTTTTTTTTATATATACAGGGGTTCCTAGCACAGGCTGTCATGCATTATGCAAACAATAATAATGTGTTAGTTTGTTATGTTATGTGAGTTCAGTTAAGCTTGATTAATCAGTTTATGTTTGCTATTTGCACTATGGATGAGTGTTGTGATTGTCAGTGTACTTGTTCTACAATGGACATGTCTGAATCAGGGCAGTTTCATCAGGAGTTTGAGTTTGAGAAGCCTGTTCTTGATGTTGCCGAGGTTGAACTTGAGAATGAATGTGTTATGCTTCGTCAAATGGTTACTAGCCAACAACAGAGGATTGATGAGATTTTAGTGGAACTGGAGGAGGAGAGGAATGCGTCAGCATCGGCTGCCAGTGAGGCGATGTCGATGATTGTGAGGTTACAGAGAGAGAAGGCTGAGGTTCAGATGGAGTTTCGTCAGTATAAACGTTTGGCGGAGGAGAAGATTGTGCATGATGGCGAAGAGATTTTGGCCTTGGAGGACTTGTTGTGTAATAGGGAGCAAGTTATTGAATCACTCACATGTGAGATGAGTTATGGGCTTAAGGAAGTTGAGGCTGAGGGAGAAAAGTTACTTATAAGCCAAAGTTATGACAATGATGTCTGTGAGGTCCAACAGGACATTGATGCTCATAATTGCCCTTCTGTTGGTGCTTCTCCGAGGCAGTATTGGCATGTTAGAGGATATTCTGATGAGAGTTCAAGTTCAATTTACACAGCAATTAAAGATACAAGTCTGGATGTTTCAACTGATGATCTTGGCAGCACTAGGAAGAAGGAATGTGTACATATATATGTAGATAAAAATCCTAATTTGCAAAAGTTTGATACTAGCTCGGAAGCTGAAGATGAGATGAGTAGTGTCACCAAGCCAATGGCTTTTACTGGAGTTGGTGAAGATTATAAGACCACACAGAATGAGCCCCTGTACATGGGAGATTTAGGGAATCCGGATTTCAAGAAGTTGTATATGAGGCTTCAGGCACTCGAGGCTGACAGAGAGTATATGCGGCAGGCACTGATATCTCTAGGTAATGAAAAGGCCAAACTGTTAATATTGAAGGAAATAGCTCAACGACGGTGTCTGGATATGTTACTTGCAAAGACACTGCCGGTGAAGAAGACATCTGTCAGGCGGAGCTTCTCTATCTTCTCATTGTTCAAGGTAACTGTCTTCCGTTTCTGAAACCTTTGACATCAAATCTTTCTTTCCCTTTCAAATCCATTGCCACTTACTTAAACTAGTATTTCCTTATTCCCGTCTTCATAGGTAATACTACTCTACAGGTTATCATATACGTAAAATCTTATTTCTGAAGAAGTCAGATGCTATCAAATTCTAGTTAAAAAAACAAGTTATGTAACCAAGTCTCATGTTAGGGGAAGAGTCTCTTACAACTCTTTCTATTTTGCGTTCAGTGGATCGTGTCATTTTTCTTCTGGAGAAAGAAAGCATGCCAATGCAGGTAAGTAGAATACGTTCTTAGATTACAAATATCTAATGTTAACTACAATAGTTGCCATTGATTCTAAGTTTCTCCCTCCCACATTAGTTCGCAATTGAAGCAACTTCTCTGTCAGATAACCTGTGACCTGAACCTGCTTCGTGTGATGCTGAAGTAATATGTTTGCCTTACTTTCAGGTGTATGTTTGGGATGTCGGCACAGAACATTGGACTGCTGGCGCTCTTAGGCAAGGGACCTCGGTAAGGCAGTGGAGTTCTACTTTAAGTATAGAAGCTTGATACTGTAACAATGACAAGTGCAGTCTGTCGTCGTCTTCTAGACTGTCTGTTCAGATAGTTTTGTGCTTTGTTATCCTTTTATACCATGGATGTGGTCTGCAAACCTTTAGTATTGTATATGACGCGCGGATTATGTAGTGTTCTGAATTATGATTTCCTCTCCTCATAGTCTTGTATACTGATACAGTTTTATGTATGATGGATGAAAACAAGACAATTACATGATTCTTAGTTTTCCCTGACTTCTTTGTCTCGGTCAGATTGCTAGATATTGTAAAGAGAAAAAAGTGATGGAAAATACGAGTTACAATATTATTGAGACAAAATGATGGAAAATACGAGTCACAAAATTGCAGAAGAAAAATGATGGAAAATACGAGTTACAATATTGTAGAGAAAAAATGATGGAAAATATGAGTTACAATATTATTAAGATAAAATGATGGAAAATATGAGTCACAATATTATTGAGATAAAATGATGGAAAATACGAGTCACAGATTCTCCCTTATCATATCAATATCAGAGAGTAAATCGTATCGGAGCTTTCCATTCTTATTCAGGTTACTTGTCCAGAAGTTTGTCTCTTGCCGTGTATAACTGCTTAACAGCAGCAGTTATATTCATGCGTTCTCTTGGCATTTCAAGTGAGCATAATATCCCGACTTCAAATATTAATGCCAGGCATACTTCCAGGGTAGCCCTTTTCTGTGACTGATTTGCAGTCGAGCCATGATCCTCTTGATCCAGTATGATCCGTGGGTCAGCGATGTCTGTCACTCTTTCAGGGAGTGCTTTCCTCACATAGTCATGAAGATTATTAACATTGTCCGTGACTATGCTGCTACATGTAGGCCGTTTTCCTGAGAACATTTCAAGTAGAAAAATTCCGTAGCTATACACATCTCCCTCTGTAGATATCTCTCCACCCATTCCATACTCTGCATAGACAATGAACGAAATGATAAAATATTTCTGAAGAAATTACCCGGAATCAAAGATCTTTAAGTATTTGTGCAACTTAATGCTATAGAGTAGTACCAAACAATGATTAAAATAGACCCCATTGTCGATAATTACCTGGAGGAACATATCCGACTGTTCCTTGCACACCAGTTGAACTTGTTTGGGTCTGATTTATGTCACTTGCATTAGATAACGAGAACCTTGCCAAACCAAAATCACCGACATGAGCAACAAATTCCTCATCCAGAAGGATATTGCTTGGCTTTATGTCGCGATGAATGATTTTTGTGTGGCTATGATTATGCAGGTAATCGACTCCCAATGCAACATCAATGGAAATATTGACTCTCTGGAGTAGTGTCAAGTTTCTTTCGCTCCCTTGAGAAGGACTTGGATGTAACCACTTGTCCACACTCTCATTCGTCTTGAACTCAAAAACCAACGCCTTGAAGTCATTTCCCTTATAATCGATGCTAGAACATGCTGTGATGATTTTGATGAGATTTCTGTGACGAATATTTCTCAATGTTTCACATTCTGCTAAAAAACTCTTCTTAGCTCCACGTACTTCAACTTTCAGTACCTTCACAGCAACAACCTGATCCGTTGTTTGGAGAACTCCTTTATAAACCGAACCATAACTTCCTTCGCCTAACAAATTATCCGGAGAGAACTCATTTGTAGCTAGTAGAAGATCTTGGTACGAGACCCTGGGGTATTGATCGTCTCTCAGTACCGAGACAGGGATATTTGTCAGCTTGAACTTTTGTCGTCGATAAAACCAGAAAGCAAGACATGCAAACAACATAGCAAGGGGAAGCAGGACTAGAATGAGTACTATTCTCTTAGTAAATGTCTTTTTCTTATTCCTTGTGATAATTGGAGGTGGAGGGCAGCTGGGTAATTGTAATGAATGAATACCTCCACAAAGCCACAAATTTCCAGTGACCGAAAAAGCACTGACATTCGAAAACAGACCTTCTTTAGGCACTTCTCCTCCAAGCTTATTGTGTGATAGATTGAGGAACTCAATCAGACGAAACTCGGTGAAAAAACTTGGAATACTCCCTGACATGTTATTGCTCGAAAGATCTAGAAATGCAAGATTTTTCAACGCTCTAAAAATAGATGGAATTTTACCTTCAAAATGGTTTTCTGCCAAATCTAGATCCTCCAACATCACACAATTCCCCAGAGTAGCAGGTATATCTCCGGTTAGTTTGTTGTTGGAAACGTATAGATGAGCCAGTTGTTTCAAGCTTCCAATGCTGGATGGTAATGCCCCTGTGAATCGATTAAAACTAAAAGAAAGGGAAACACAATGCGCAGAAACTCCAACAATTTGCTCAGGAATCACACCTCTGAGGACATTGCTAGCAAGGTACAGTTCACTTAAAGTTGTGATGTTAAACAATTCAGTAGGTATGATTCCTTCGAGCATATTGCTTTCTAAGATGATAGTCACTAATCGAGTACTGTTGCCAATCGAAGTTGGAATTACTCCAGAAATTTGATTTTCACCCAAGTCTAGAAATCCCAACTGTGATAATTCACCGACTGAATCTGGAATAGGCCCTGTTAATAAATTCTCTTTCAAAACTATTTGCATTATATTCACCAGCTTTCCAATTTCACGGGGTATGCTTCCGTATATGTAGTTTACGGACATATCTAGAATCTCTATAGTGGTGGATAGATTCACAACAGATTCAGGGAGCTTCCCTTTTAAACCACTACCCCCCAAGGCCAATTCCTTTAGATTGGTGCAGTTGACCAGAGACTCGAAGAAGCTCAAGTCATCGGGTGGCTGATTGTATCCGAGTGAGTTGGAAGCCAAATTTAGCCATACAAGACTATGAAGGCTTCCAAAATTCATTGGTACAGGGCCAGCAATATTGTTCTCTCCTACATCCAAGTCGACAAGATTGGATGCATTAGTTATTGACTGTGGAAGTGGACCTGAAAAACTGTTATCGCTGGTGTAGAACCATGTCAGCCCGGGAAGGGTGAAGGCCAGATCTTTTGGGAATGTTCCTTTCAACTCATTAGTGGTGACATCAATAGTATAAAGAGATGAAATGTTGTAAAGTGGCGTGGGAAACATACCCTTCAATTTGTTCTCTGACAATACAAGAACCTTTAATTTTGTATGATGAGAAACTTCCAAAGGTATGCTCCCAGTTAATCTGTTCTGTTCTAGACTGAGCACATGAATAGATGATATATTTCCTATCGAAGGTGGAATTGATCCTGTAAAATGGTTATTTCCGAGATCAAATTCATAAAGCCTAGGCCAAGAAGCAAATTTAGTTGGTAACTCTCCTTCAAGATTGTTGTCATTTATATTGATTCTTCTGATATTTACACATTGACTCAAATTGGCTGGGAATTCTCCTTGAAAAAAATTTGACAACAATGAAAGAGACTGCAGGCGAAACAGTCGGCCAATTTCATTTGGAATTGAGCCACGGAAGTCATTTTGGCTGAGTGTAATGTTTCTTAGAAATGACAGGTTTCCAATATGAGGAGACAATGTACCCGCTAAGTGTTGCGAAGAGAGGTTTAAGGATGTTACCCTCTGCCGCGTGGGACTGCATGTAACGCCTTTCCAGTGACAAAAGTGGATGGAATTGTTCCATGAGCTCAGCACACCCAATGGATCAGATGTTATTGAATCTTTGATGAAAAGCAAAGCTTGTTGATCAGTAAAGTTCGAACCTGAGTACACAAATCTTGAAGTTGCTAATAACAAGATTAAGAGGATGATGTATCGAGCAGAGGTGAAAATCATCATGGTTGTAAGGATGCTGAAAGCATGCAGAGATGAAGTATTATGGGATGGGAAAATGCAAGTTGAGTAGTCTCAAGTCTGTTATTACAAGCTTCAGAGCAGTGTTTTAGGAACATGTTTCGTGCATAAAATTGGATACAAAATCTTTCACGGACATTTGTTAAGTTTTGATCGGAAAGGATCCTCGTATTCACATATCATGTTATTTTGTACAAAATTTTATACCCAATTTTGTGCATGTAACAGTAGTTAGTGTTTAAACTTTACTCTGTCGAGTGACTTGACTTGGTCTGGGGCCAGAACTAATTTTTAGGTCAAGCAAATAAGGTATATTTAATCCAAAGGTGATTTGAATTCTATTGTTTAGAAAATTATGAGTGGTATTCTCACTACAGGTAAAAAGTCTCTTTCTAAGGATCAGACAGCCAATGAGCTGGTAATTGTGTAGTCATTTGGCCAAAAGTGGCAAGTAATTTATTTTAAATTTTGGCCGAAAGTGAGACCAAGAATAGTAATCAAAGTCTTCGGTCTCATTTGCATTATAATTTGAGTTTAAATTCAAAATTTCAAGTATTAAATTCTGGCTGTTGTTTCACTGACATATTTATTTACAATAAGACCTTAAGACACTGCCAAAACTTAAACACATGAGAAGAACTTATTTTTTTTTTTTTTTGACAAAATGCAAATTCACTCCATTAAATTAAAACAAGTCTAGTCGGGATAGATCCCCAACTGACAATGCAATCAGGTTAATAAACAATAAAACGAGCTAAACAAATAGCCGCATTGTTTCCAGACTGCTTAACACAATGAATCCAATGATTTTTGAAACTGAAAATGAATACAAAGGATTCTCGAGTAATCCAGCCTACATCAATCCCGAAAATGGTAGCTTCACAATTGACCTTCACAATAGTTCTATGGCTGTTTCGGTGTTCAGGCGACTCAGTTGTAAAAACTAAGCAATGAGGAACAAGAATCCTCTATTAATGAACAACTATCATTTGTGAAAAGTGAGCACATGCGATCACCATCGTTCCAAGTATACCCCAGCTATCTACATGCCGGGAGCCAGCTATAGACATGCTGAAAGTATTAATGATGCGATAAACCAGATCTCCCAAAACTCCATCCCAATCATTCTCATTGATAACGCAGGAAGACATAACAAACCACAAATATAACACCCAAAAATTGGGTACTAATCAACACACGCCAAAAGGCGAGACAGAAAAACACAATCGGACCTTTGATTTCAAAAGATCTGATTTATTCAGAAAACAATCAAGTCCACGCTCAAATCCGAAACAGATCTGAAAATAAAACTCGATTGGAATCTTCGAGATTTAAGCAACACTCGATTTTATTGAAAAACAAAAAACTAGTAAATAATGGAGAAGATGGGAGATCGAAAATGATTTGGTGGATGTAGAAGATGAAGGTGAAGAATGGAGAAGTTACGGCTAATTTTGGGAGTCGACTCTCAAAACTCTAATTTGAGAGAGAACGGGGCTTGGAAGCTTAGGAATGGCCTTCTTACATGAGAAGAACTTATTAAACACATGAGAAATAAAATTAAGAGTGAAACTCACCTCATCCGCTCGCAGTCTACAATTAGTACAAATTAGCCATCGCAGGAACTGCAAAGTACTTGAGTAGATCAGTTAAAATACAACAAAATCGATAATAATCCCTACTACCTAGCAGTTCTTAACAGTTGAAATTTTATCATTTTCAATCCCCACGTCCTCCCTTCCATAAGGATGTTTCAAGAGTGAGAGAGCAATACCACTGGGACAAAGGCCACGCTGTAAAGTGAAGAACATTACGCGGTTTAAAGATCACACAAATTCAAGCACTCATAGTTGCAGATAGAAATCTTCATCATAGGGGGCTGGAGAGAGATTTAGAGCCTGTTTGGGACACTGTTTCCAACTTTAAGCTTTGTGTAATAAGTCGGCTTTAAGTCAGAAGCCGACTAAAAATACAGAAGTTAGTTTGAGGTATTTTTTCTACAGACTTAATTTTTTTGAATTTTTTTTTAAAAAGATTACCTATAAGTCATAATTCACTCATAAAACACTTTTATTTTTATTATTATATTTTTAATAACCCATAAGCTGTTAATAAGTCAAAATTATCCAAACAAACATTTTAAACTTTAGTCACGTTAAGTCATAAGTCACGTTAAGCCGTAAATCATAAGCTCAGCCAAATGGCCTCTTAATTTGAATACAAAATAAACTAAGCAAAGGTAAACAGTAATAAAGAAAATATAGGATATTATGATATATATGAAAAGCATAGGACAAAGCAAAGGCATTCGAACAAGAGAATTATTATAAATCAAACACACTGATGATGTTTATGATGTTCGAAGATTCATTATCAGTTTGTTCTGCCGCGTGATTCTGATTTTTTCGGGTTTGATCTCGATCTGCTTTCTTACCCTTCAATTAGCTCCGGTTCTGTGGAGGATTGCCCTCAATTAGATCCGATCATGCATCACGATAATGGAACGGGAAGAGGAGTGCTGGTGATTCTTTCCCAACAAATAAAATACACACGTATTCTAATCGTCTCGTTAGAGCTCATCTACGGATTTACATGTCAAGATTCCGACATTCAAAAACAAAGGTGTACTTTTTCCGATTCTTAATTTACATGTTTACGTGACTATTTGTTTTCTTAGTATGTTCAATACTTTATGTTTTAAAAGTTTTGATGTGATATTCGGATTTTCTCTTTAAGTTTGTTTTTGTGCGAAATTATTAAATATTGTAGGTGTTGTTTTATGTCATAATTTTGTCTTTTTTGATTTATCTGGTAGATGAGAATGTTGGTGAACTGTAGTCAAGCTTATTATGTATATTAGGTGCTTAATATGTTGTCTTATCAATTTTTTGAATCACAAGAGTTTTATTTGCAATTGTGTTTTATGATCTTCTAAGGTTAGAATTTGTTCATCCTTGTTATCAGTGACAAGACGAGATATGGTGATGGTTGGTGATGATAAGATGGTAGTATCAATTAGCGTGATTTTGAAAATATTTTCATTGATTTTATTGCATGATTAAAGGCTTTGCTTTGTAAAATTGGTAAGGTGTTTGCCCTCTTTTATTAAAATAAATTGTCTTTAAAAGTAGTTATTGTTGTCTTTAAAAGTAGTTATTGCAGTTTAAATTTTAGTTTTTAAATGGTAAGTTGACTCACTTAATTGGTGTTAATCTATGAATTTTATTTTTTCTCGAATAATTGCTTGTATATATATGCTCTAAATGCTTTAATTCTTATTGATTAAAGTTTAATGCATTATGTTAACTGGTGTATATTGACTTGCAGTCTTGATTTGTACCATTTATGGGTGGCCATGATTGATGGCGTATATTCTTGGCCTAATAAACGGCAATTCAGTGCCATTTGGTTGGCTTGTTTATTACATTTTATTTAATTTGTTACTTAAAATTTTAGATATTTTTTGAAGATTGCAGTTTTATATATTAATACTTTTATCATTAATTATTCTTAGTAATTTTTTATCTTGTTATATATCTAGCCAAAGGGTCTCCCTTTGGTTAGATATATTTTTTTTTCTGTTTTCTTTCTTATATTATCTTTTTTCTTGTCAAATTATTTTTATATTTATCATTTCATTCACTTTTACCTTATTTTGATTTGATAAACTATACTGATTTTAATTATTAAATTTATTATATTTTTTTGTTATTAATGTATTGTATTTGTTTCAGGTAGCGTGGTCTTACAAGCTGGGACATTTTCTTTTCGGACATTAAAGTCTTATTGTCTAAACTTCCGGAGACATTTTCATGTCTTTCGGTTAGATGATAAACTTTTTTGAATGAAAGAAACTCCTCGGAGTATTGGCGTTTTATCGATACGAGCAAGTGTATTTTCTGTCAAAAAAAAAAAAAAGTTCTAAAAATTATTTGGTTTCTAAATAATTTAAATAGAAACCAGAAATTCAGTTTGAAATATTTTGTATTTCTCTCAAAGAGGTTATCAATTAAATTAATGATCAAATATTTGTTGTGATGCAAATTGTAGTCTATAGTGTATTTATCGTGTATATTACTAATTTTAATTACAACATTTTATAAATAATTTATTAAATTTATAAAAACTACAATTTATATCATTTTTATATAGGCAAACAATGATTATCATAAAATACAAATCTCATCAAAAAATCGTATTGATCACTAAATAAAAAGAACAGTCCACGAAATGACTAATTAGTGATTAGAGCATCTCCAACAGAGTCCTAAAATGTTCTCTAAATATATAATAAAATATGCATTTTTTAAGGGATTACTACATTTTATTGAATGGGAAGTCCAACAACATTCCCTATTTCTATTCCCTATTATTATTATAATATTATATTCAACTTGTAAGTAGGAGAGAGAAAGGAGGGAAAGAGTGGGAAAAAGGAGAAAAATGAATATTTTATTCTTAAAAATAATATGAGGAATGGTTCCACAATCCTTAAAAATGAGGAATGAAGTGGGCATCCTAACTTTTTAAGGAATGGTCAAGAAACATACTATTTTGCTGAATTACGATATTTATTTATTCCACATTTCCACAGCATTAATAAAGACAGATGACAGTTCTTGGCCAAAAAGATCGTCATTTTGTTTCTTGTCTTACTTTAATCTGACAATAAAGAAAGAATCACACAGAAATCTGATAATTGACTGAAACTAAGATTTTATTTCAGATTCAAAAAGATGATCTTTCTGCAGATATCAGAACATGCAGCCCATTGAGTTCTCAGAGGAAAAGGCCTGGCAATCAATACTCAAAAGTTTCCACGAAGCAGAGCCCATCCCGTTTCTATTACTTGTCTCTTTCTCTATTTAAGGTTGTTCTCATTTTTGCAACAAAGCCTTTTTAATAGCATTACCCCCATTCTTAGTAAAGGAGAATAGCCAAAGCCTCACTAGTTTTAGCCCGAGGCTAGACCTTTTCTTGCTGCTTGAGCTGTCTACTTCTAGGTTTCACAGCACATAATAAATCACGATTCGGTTCGATTACGAAACAGAACTCGAATATAACACGTAAAACACTTCGAATATAGTACGATTCAAATACGGCATGAAAACGTGCAATTATAAGTGACAAATTCTCTCAAAATCTCAATATATGTTGGAAGGACGACTTGCCATGAATATATTATATTTTAATATTCTTACTCAATCGAAAACTCATTATGGAGTCGAGAATGGATCATGAACATCCATCTTTGGAGCATAACTTTGTCTCTCAGGTCTGAACCATGTTATATAATCAATTTTCTAACAACCTCGAAATCATCGAAGGAGGCTTGCCATGATTATATTGTAGAATTCCGGATATAACACAGTTTAAAACTCAAATTCTCATGTAGTTCAATTTTACAACATTTATGTGACAAATTACAAATATACACAAGGACTTGCCTATACAAAAGGCAAACTTACAAAAAATGGCCATTTCTTCCCTTTCCACTAGATTAGCCAGTCTGTCACACAATTACAATGTTCCATTAAAGTCAAATAACACTGTGAAAGAAATGCTTGTGGGATTGAAAATATGTCTTACAAAAGTTGGTTGATAAAGGCCTTGCTTCACACTCATGGCCTACTCGGAAACCATCAATTTTCCACTATAAAACAACTTTTGTACAATAGTAGTAGCTATAATAATAATATTACCAATGTATTCCACATCATCACTACTTTTTTACATAGTTCTTACCAACAAATTTCAGCCTTAATTCCCCTTTATCTGAACCAACCCAAACTTTCTTTCTTAATGAGTCAGTCAATGTGTAACAACACTTCCCTTTCTTGGTGTCCAAGTCATTCCTTTTGCCTATATATGTAAAACAAACACAAGGGGACTTGTTATTTTCATCACACAAGTCACAAACCATGTCACCCCAGAACCATGAAGCTCTATGTGTAGAGATTCATGAAACAAACCATTTTATGGAAGGTTTAGCTAGTCGAACGCAGCTCGAATGTCGTAAAATCGGAGAAAAATACAAGGAAATGTATGGGGAGGAGTTGGTGCATTTGCTTGAGAACAGAACAAGAAGCCACAAAGATGAGACCAGGATTTCAGGTGAGGCTTGTGCAGGGCTGTGTATGTTGGTGGTGAACCCACATGAGAGGGATGCTATCACTGCTAAAGAGGCACTTGATCAGCAAAGTGGGGTCAACTACAAGGCCTTGATTGAGGTTTTTGTTGGTAGAAAGTCTAGTCATATTGTTTTAATTCAACAGGCTTACCAGAAAAAGTTCAAGAGGCAGTTGGACCATGATATTATCAGTATTGAACCTTCTCATCCATACAAAAGAGTAAGCCTTTCTTGCCAAAAACCCAAGAATAAATTCTTGTTTTTCGATATAAATTTCGATGTAATTCTTCCTAACTCTGTGGCAGATACTGATGGCATTGGCTGCATCACACAAATCTCACCATGCAGATGTGAGTCAACACATTGCAAAGTGTGATGCACAGAGACTTTACCAAACAGGGGAAGGAAGACTAGGAGCCCTGGATGAAGCTGTTGTGCTAGAGATACTAAGCAAAAGAAGTATTGCTCAATTCAAGCTTGCATTTTCTAGCTACAAGAAAATCTATGGGCATGACTATGCAAAGGTAGTTCTAACAACATCTTTGTGCAGTTTTAAGTCATTATTTTTTAGCCTAGTTGGTAATAATCGTCGAATTCCGCAGTCACTCAAGAATGAAAACCCTGGTGGATTCGAGGATGCATTCAAAGAAGTTGTGAGCCATATATGCAATCCATCCAAGTACTATGCCAAGGTAATATAACTTTCTCTTGCAATTTTTCTTCTGTCAAATTTGTTTTTCTTCTGTCAAATTTGTTTACTTTTTAAGCTCTTGGACATGTGAATTCCAAAGTGTGGCCACTATCAATAGACCTAGATAAGATTATGGGGGTGTTTGGTTTTCAGAAGCAGAAGCTGCTTCTAGCTTCTGCTTCTTTTGATCCGTTTGTGTAAATAAGTAGAAGCACTTTTAAGAAGCTGAGAATGCTAGCTTCTCTCTCACAGCTTCTGCTTCTTTTCCAAACACTTTATTAACTTTTTTACTTCTCACTTCTAATCCACTTCTTCACTTTAAGCACGGAATCACTTTTTTTAAGCTTGGCCAAACGGCCCCTATATATACTGAGTTCTCACAAAACATTTGTGAAAAAGGCGTATTACAGAACATCCTAAGGCGACTAGCTTCATAGCCAACACAGCTATGTAAATTGGACTTACCCGGTGGGTGGGAGTTCTCACAACACTTTGTGTATCTGAGTGTTGGAAAGCGTTGGAAAGAGATTGATTTAAACATATTAACTTTAGAGCATAACAAAGTATATTTAATTCTTCTTATCCAATTGATACCTATTTTTTCTGCTATGTTTTTCTTTTTTTTTCCCCAGACATCAAGTACATACAATCTTGTAGCTGTAGGAATAACTCTTTTACTTTTGAACATTATTGGTTTCAGGCATTGTATGCAAGCACACAAGGCACAAGTATGGACACAAGGGCCCTGGCTAGAGTTATGGTGAGCAGGGCTGAGATTGACTTGGATCAGATTCAGAGCATTTTTAAACAGAAATATGGAATGAAACTTAAGGATGCCATATCTGAGAGCACTCTAGCAGAAGATTACAAAGTGTTTCTGATTGCATTGGCCAACAAGACAGACACAGACACTTCTTGCAAATGACAACTCTCAAAAAGTTGTAATGCAAAGTTGTTGTTTTATATATTTCAAAACCTTTATTAGCTAGTGAAGCAAAGTGTAAGAATTTAATATATGACATTTAGGCTATAATTGCCATGTCCTGTTATCTTGCATTTAACATAAAAACTGGCATCCCTAATGGGCAAATGAAAGTAAATATAAAATGAAATAAAGAAGCAACTTTATAAAGAAAATGAATGTACTTGAAAAGTGCAGAGAAAGGACTGGGGCAAGAGGATTAACCTTTTTGGGGGAATCTTCTTTGAAAAGTTAAAGAGAAGGAAAAGAGGGTCTTTCTTGCTTTGTAAATTGTAGTAACGCATGTTAATATTCCTGGATGGTTCTTGCATGATTTTCTGTTCTCACAACTCACAAGTTTTTATTAGAAGTTGTTCTACATCGGTTGTGGGAGTAGCTGATAGCTGGTAGAATATAAGTGAGTTAGAACAACTCCAAAGCTGTGGGACTATCTGTCCCTCCCACTAATTTCAGTACAATAAATCCTGTAAATCATTCTTGATTCTTCATTGAATTTGCAAAGAATCCCAGGGAAATCTTGGAGAATCATATTGTACCACGTACATGACATGCCGTCAGTCTTTCATCAAAGAGCTCATCAGTCATCAGTAACCATTTGAATGGACAAATTTTAAGTCATGGTGTCCCTGAAAATTAAAGTTATTAATCTAAGTCCCGGTTAATCTTGAATAATCACTAAAATTTATTACCCTCATTTGAGTCCCAAATATTTTCGATTCCTGCTATTCTTGGTGTTATAGAATAGAAAACAAAGGGGTGAGCGATTCGTGCTTTGGACTGGTCTCGGTGCGAGATGCCTACGTATCTTCTGCGTGGAGAAGAATCAAGTCCAAAACGTAGTTCTAGTTATGAGGGGTAGAGCCCTTTATATAGGCGCTTCGGAGTCAGAAGCTGGACGGAAGTGCAATTCCGCGTATCAGACTCCTTATCGAAGTATGCCTCGAAGCAAGAGATAAGATAGGACTCTTATTCTCTTGTTGTTGACGTTTATCCGAACTTCTGAATACTTATCTGATAGAGTCAGATGTACCATAGAATTCAGACTTGTTACTGGTCCTCTGACTGGGCCCTTACTAATTAATCACGAAATTATCTAATAAATAGAGACTCAGGCCCTTTTTAACTGGGCTTTAGTGTTCTCGGGCTTTTAATATCTAATAATAATTAAATATTACTTCTGACCTATATCATTTGCCCCCCAACTTTCGACAAGTTTTGTAAAAACTTTTCAAAAGTTGCTGAGTTCTTTTTGGCTTTCTGAGCCCCTGATTCGCATATCATGCGAGAAAGCTAACTTCTGTAAATTCTCATCGTCCAAGGTCTGAAGTTCCATAAATAGCGCAAGGATCTCACCGATCTCCATAAATAGCGCAAGGATCTCACTGATCTTGACTACTTTGAAACAATTCGAGAGATGACTTGAATTGACTGTAGAGTAAAGATAGTTCTGTTTCGTATCCTTCGGGATCGTACTTCATTTTCGATTGGAGTACCGGAAGACACGGGTCTTTCTTTTGACCTTTCGGGTCGTTCCCACGATATTACGAATCAACAAGTATTACGTTTGTAATGGTACTTTTGAGTACTTTCGTATTTTTCCAGGGCTAAATTCAAATTGGAATTTTTATGATTGAATTTCAATCTTCTAGAATTTTTCGAGCCTTTTGAAATCAAAATCTCAATTTTATGATTTTCTCTGAATTTTCAGGGTTTTTACCATATATATATATTTTTTTTTTTGATTTTGGTGAATGCACACTAGTCAAGCGGCTCCCTTGGCGTTGGTAATCCACGCCAAGGAGGCATCATCATATCCACGCCAAGGAGGCTTTGCTTCCTAGGCGTGGCTGGTTTCACAAGAATCAACAAAGGAATGCTCCCTTGGCGTTGGTACACCACGCCAAGGAGACATTAATGGATCCACGCCAAGGAGACCATGCTTCCTAGGCGTGGCTGGTCTCACAAGACTCAATTAGAGAGATGCTCCCTTGGCGTTGGTGTGCCACGCCAAGGAGACATATGTATATGCACGCCAAGGAGACAATGCTTCCAAGGCGTGGCTGGTCATTCATGACTTATCAAGGAAATGCTTCCTTGGCGTTGGTGGTCCACGCCAAGGAGATATATATACATACGCGCCATGGAAGTTATGCTTCCTAGGCGTGGTTTGTTGCTAACTTGATTTTGCCGGATCCTGTGGGCCAAGGTCTATTTCTGGCAGGCCTATATAGCTTAATTTTCCTTTTCTTTTTATTTAGACATCTCTAGGTCCTTCCAGAATGATCGAGGCACTTCTGAAAAGTTTGAATTTCATGGGCTTCCCGCCTGGACAAAGCCCATTCACCGGCTAAGGAGCCCATTTGACCGCAAACAGACGGTAACCCTAGAGTTTACCGGTTGTTGAACCGGTTAGATCTCCCTATATATTAGAGTGACTTGGGAGTTCATTTCCCTCATTCACCAAAATTTTCAACTCTCGGAGCCCAAACACTCTCCCAAGTTCTCTCAACTTTCCATAGTTTTTAGGCGAGTTTTCCGGCAATCTTCAAGAAGATCCCAGTTTCCGGCCGATATTCAAGCAACTCTCCAGTTTCCGATCAATTTCATCTTTTCTCCATCATTTTCTGGGTTAGAAGCATTCATCCGAAGAACATCAATGGCGGACTCCAGCTCTTCCCAGCAATCTCAACTTTCCCAGCCCTCAACCGCTCATCCTCGCGCGAACCGAGGTAAAAAGAAATCTCTAGTCCATGCTAGTGTTTTTTCACTTAGAGATTTACTTTCTGAATTTGGGGAAGCTTTCCCTAATTTGTTGCACTTAGAAGCATATAAGTTTCCTTCGAAATATGATCAAGAGGCCGTAGATACTATAGCTGTAGCCTTTGGGATAAATGGGCCATACAGGGCTGAGGCTCCAGGCCCAAATGACAGGTCTTGTTATCCAAAGCCCGGGGCCCTTAGGATTTATAAGGAAACTCTTTATGCTGGTTTTAGGTTTCCTCCGCCCATGTTTGTCTGTAGGCTCCTAGCTGAGGCCCGTATTTGTCCTACTCAACTTCAGCCCAACGGGTGGAAGTTTATTTACTGTTTTCTAGTCCAATGTAGAAAGCATAATTTGGAGCCCAGTGTAGCTGTTTTTAGGTATTTTTTCAAATTTGTAAACGCACCCAATGATGAGGGCTGGGTTAAAATTCAAAATAGAAATGTGGCCCGTAGCATTTTTGTTCCTGACACGGCCCCTGACTCCCTTCCAAATTGGAAAAAACAATGGTTTTATGTTTATATGGAGGGGGCCAGTTGGGAGGATTGCTTCTTTTCCAACTTTAGTAAGGCCGAAGACGGGCCCGTTAGGTCCCTCAAGTTGGGCTTAGAAGAAGAGGCCGCGATCCGCATCTTGATGGGAGACAACCTTCACCACTGCTCTCTCCTACTTTCCGAGGCCTCACTTCAAGCACATGGGCTTAGCGATTTAGGCCCAAAGGGTATCCCCTTTAATCCTTATTATTATTATTTTTTACGAAATTGATTATGGGCCGTAACTTATTTGCTCCTTTTTATTTGCAGCTCTTGCCACTTTGGGCAACATTTTCAAGAAAAGGGAAACGGCCGCTTCGAAGACCGTTCCAGTGGAGAGGGTCCGCACTAAGCGGCCCAGGAAGGAGGGCGGTTCTCCCATTGTGGAGAAAGTTCCGGCCTTTATGGCCGAGAGGCCCATTGCCATCGATGAGGATCCAAATCCTTACGTGGTCCAATGGGGCCTTTTGAACAAAGACACCATTGTGGGCGACACTCGGGCCGCCGCAGAGTGGTCGAGGAATGTTGTGACCCCGAGGGACAAGGCCCACGTGGTCGAGTCCTCGGACGACTTGCAGATTGAGCTTCTAGGAGCTCAGGCCGTGGCGTCGGTAAGACATTCTAAGCCTTTTATGTATCTTGTAATACTTTGTCTTTGTTTATTTCTCTTAACGTCTTTCTTGTTTTTGTAATCTCGTAGGTCAATACCTACCTTCAGGCCGCCCTCCACAACTTGAGGGAGGTGAGGACCGAGAAGACGATCGCCGAGCGCGATCGTGATAGGTACCTTGAGTCCTCCTCAGCCAACTTCGAACGCTTCCGTGAGGTGGAAAAGGAGTTGGCGGCCGAGAAGGAGAAGGTTCGGACTTTGGAAGCAGAGCTGGATCGAGTCCGTACTGAAGCAATTGAGGACTTCAAAAAGTCCAAAGAATACGAGGACCTGTTAGCGGCGGAATACGACGCCTCCTTCCCGGCCACTTTCAAGAATTGCTGGGAGGCCATTATCGAGGAGCTGGGCTCCAAGATCGAAGGAGTCACTCTGGAGAAGTTCCCCGTCCCCCCGATCCCGGGGAAAACCTCAGAATCCTCGGAGGACCTCGAGGAAACGGAGTTCGGGGACTCCCATCCACTCGAGACCCAGGAGGAGGAAGCGCAAGACGGGGTTGACTCCCCCATGGCTGAGGATGTGGAGAAAGAAGAGGAGGTCCCCGAGGAGGAGGGGAAGGCCAAGGAAGGGGACGACCTCTTTGATGATGGTCTACTCTAGATTAGGTGTTTTCAGCCCTGCGTGGCTTTAATTTGTATATTTATTCGGATATTTATGTCAACCCTTCGGGGTTTAACTCCTTTATTTATTTGTCAACTTATCTATCGAGTTAACTTCTTTTATATCATGCTTTTAGCTTCGAGCTTTACTTAGCACTTTTCAACTTCGAGCTTTTATCCATATTGATTCATACTTAGGATTTCATATCTTTAAACATGTAAGTTCAGTTTAGAACTTGTGAACCTTTCATCAAAGACAGCTCAAGTACAAATAAAAAATAACTTGGGCAAACAAGTTAGATAATCCTCAGGACTTTATTATTATAGTAAATGAAATAACTATCCTTGGAAATCGACTACATGGCAGTGGTCAACATGACCTTATTTTTGTGGTAACTACTAACTTCTGTTATCACAGAGTAGTCATCAAATATAATATATCTTTAAGTTGGTTGCATGCCAACTTCTAGGGACTTCAATTCCTTCCAAGGTTTGAAGCTTGTATGAGCCATGGCCTGTGACAGTCTTAACTTGGTAGGGGCCTTCCCAATTTGGAGCCATCTTGCCTTTGGGACCTACCCCTGAAGCCTCAATTTTTCTAAGTACCAGATCTCCTTCCCTGAAATATCGCTCCTTAACTCGTAGGTTATAGTAATAGGAAGCTCGTTTCTGGTTTTCCACAATCTTAGCATGAGCTTCGTCACGAATCTCATCGATCATATCAAGCGCGAGTCTCATACCTTCTTCATTGGCTCCTGGCTCATACTGCTGGACCCTGGGGGATGTATGAGTGATCTCAAGTGGCACCACTGCCTCGGCTCCATAAGCCAGCTGAAAGGGGGTTGCCCCAGTTGAAACCTTGCAAGTTGTTCGATACGCCCATAGTATGGGGAGTATCTCATCGGCCCACGATCCCTGGGCTTTCTCAACTCTTTTCTTCAGTCCATCAAGAATTATCCTATTGGCCACCTCAGCTTGTCCATTAGCTTGAGGATGGGCAACTGAAGTGAAGCGTAACTCAATCGAGTAATCCTCACAATATCCTCTAAACTCAGCATTATTGAACTGAGTCCCATTGTCGGTAACCATGACTCGAGGTATTCCGTACCTGCAGATAATGTTCTCCCACACGAATTGAGCAACTTGCTTGGTGGTTATCTTGGCCAGCGGCTTGGCTTCAATCCACTTAGTGAAATAATCAATTGCAACCAAGAGGAACTTTCTCTGTGCACTAGCAAGTGGAAACGGTCCAAGAATATCCATTCCCCACATTGCAAAGGGGATAGGAGTATTGATAGATGTCAGCATCTCAGGTGGCTGTCGTATAACAGGTGCGAACCTTTGACAGCGGTCACACTTCTTCACGTAATCCTGAGCATGTTTCAGCATATCAGGCCAATAAAATCCAAGACGAGTGACTTTATGAGCCAAAGCCCTTCCTCCAAGGTGTTGGCCACATACACCTTCATGTACCTCCCTCAGGGCTTCTTGAGCCTCATCAGGCCTCAGACATCTCAAGTAAGGGATCACAAACGATTTTCTATATAAGATTCCCTCAATGAGTACATATTTAAGGGCCCTTACCTGTAACTTTCGTGCTTCATCAGCATTAGGAGGCAGATGACCACTTTGTAAATACAACTTAATCTCATCCATCCAAGTGGCCCCTGTGTCAATGGGGGCAACTAACTTTGCTTCGATACTAGGGGTTCTCAAAACCTGATAATAAACGCTTCCTGAGCATACCTCATCATCGGAGGATGCAAATTGCGATAAGGCATCAGCCTTGGTATTCTCCTCCCTTGGCACATATTCTACCAAGCATTCTTCGAATAGTGCCATCTGGGTCTTTACAATCCTTAGATATTTCAGCATAGTCTCCTCACGAGCTTCAAACTCACCATTCACTTGGAAGACTACAAGCTTTGAGTCACCACAGACCTTCAAATTCTTTACCCTCAAGGTTCTAGCTAGACCAAGTCCAGCTATCAACGCTTCATACTCTGCTTCGTTATTGGTGGTCGGAAAGTCTAACTTTATAGCATATTCCACAGTAAAGCCATCAGGGCTTTGGAGCACAAGTCCTGCACCACTACCTTTTGTTTTTGAAGCTCCGTCAAAAAATAGTAGCCAATACTCTTTAGGTTTTTCTTCCTTAGTAGGTTCTTCTACCTTGTCTCCTTGCCCCCCGACTTCCTGGTTGCTAATGGTGCATTCAACTAGGAAGTCAGCTAAGGCCTGAGCTTTAATCGCCGTTCGAGGTTTGTATCGGATATCAAATTCTCCAAGCTCAATGGCCCACTTGATCAATCTTCCACTAGCCTTAGGGCTGTGTATAACATTCCGGAGAGGTTGGTCTGTCAGGACTTCTATCTTATGAGACTGAAAGTAAGGTCTCAACTTCCTCGAGGCCGTAATCATGGCCAAAGCAAATTTTTCGATCACTGAGTAATTGAGCTCCGCTCCATGCAGAACCTTGCTCACATAGTATACTGGTTTCTGGACTTTGGATTCCTCCCGAACCAATACGGCACTTAGCGCTTGTTCCGAGACAGCTAAGTATACATACAAGGTTTCACCATTAATGGGTTTCGATAGAAGAGGTGGCTCTGCCATATACTTCTTCAGTTCCTCAAAAGCTATCTGGCTCTCTTCTGTCCACTCGAAATTCTTAACTTTTTTCAAGGCTTTGAAGAAAGGCAAACACTTGTCTCCTGATTTGGATACAAACCTTCCCAAAGCTGCAATTCTTCCCGTCAGTTTCTGAACATCCCTTACACTCTTTGGGGGTTCCATATCTAGGATAGCTTTTATCTTGTCGGGATTGGCTTCAATACCACGCTTTGAGACCATTAAACCCAGGAACTTCCCAGAACCGACCCCAAAGGCACACTTAGCTGGGTTTAACATCATTTTATGCGTCCTCAGGACTTCAAAGGCCTCTTTAAGGTGTTCAAGGTGATCCGCTTTGTTCAAGCTTTTCACCAACATATCGTCTACATATACCTCCATAGTCTTTCCAATCAGATGTTTAAACATCTTGTTTGCAAGGCGTTGATACGTTGCTCCTGCATTCTTAAGTCCAAAGGCCATAACCAAATAACAAAATACACCAAAGTCGGTGATAAACGATACCTTGGGTACATCGTCCTTGTCCATCCGGATCTGATTATATCCGCTGAAGCCATCCATGAAGCTCAGCATCTCATGTCCAGCGGTGGCATCTATTAACGTGTCTATCCTTGGAAGAGGGAAACAATCCTTGGGACAAGCATCATTCAGATCAGTGAAGTCTACACACATCCTCCACTTTCCATTGGCCTTCTTGACCATAACAGGGTTCGCCAACCATTCTGGAAATTGTATCTCTTCGATAAAACCTGCTTCCAACAACTTATCGACCTCCTGTTTAATGGCTTCTTGCCTTTCAGGGGCGAAGTTCCTTTTCTTCTGTTTAATAGGCTTCCTCTCGGGGTTCACATTCAACTTATGTGTTATGAATGAGGGGTCGATACCTGGCATATCAGCCGCTGTCCAAGCGAAAACATCACGGTTGTTCCTTAAGAACCTCACAAACTCTTGTTTCAAATCTTCCTGGAGTAATGCTCCGACATAGGTGACCTTTTCAGGTTCTTCTGTATACAATTGGATAGGAACCAAATCTTCGGCAGGCTTGCCTCTCCTTTCTTCCTCTTCTCGGACATCAAGGTCCTCTATAGGTAATACTTGCCCCCCGGCTCCTCCAGATCTTAATGCCCCAATATAACAGCTTCGGGCCATTTTCTGATCTCCTAACTCTTCCCCAATTCCGTTCCTAGTCGGGAATTTGATCTTCATGTGGTAGGTAGATGGGATTGCTTTAAAAGCATGTATTCCGGTCCTCCCAAGGATGGCGTTATAGGTTGATGAGGCTTTAACGACCAAGAAATTTACCATACACGTGGCTTGTCTGGGTTCGGTACCCATAGTTACCGGAAGTTGGATCATGCCTTCAATTTTGGTTTCCACGTTGTTGAAGCCATATATAGGCATGTCTGAGGGTGTTAACTGAGTATCAGAATACCCCATCTTTTCATAAGCATCATAGAACAAGATATCCACCGAGGCTCCATTATCAACGAGCACTCTCTTTACTGACGAGTTTCCAATCACTGGGGTAATTACTAAAGGGTCATCATGAGGAAATTTCACCTTTTCAAGGTCGATATTGTCGAATGCTAGAGCATAATCAATTTTTGCCCGCTTCGGAGGTTCTCCAACTATATTCATCACTTCCCTGGCATAAGCCTTTCTTGAATTGCTTGAAGTGCCTGCAGCCGTGGGTCCCCCGGAGATTACATTAATAACAGGCCCTCGAGGCTGAGTTCTTTTGTCATCGTTGTCTCTTCCACGGTTATCACTGTCTCGATGATTCTTGTCTCCATCTTTGGTAAATTTGGACAACTTGCCTCTTCGGATCAAGAATTCAATCTCATCCTTCAACTGCCGGCAATCATCGGTCTTATGCCCTGTGTCTTTGTGGAATCGACAATATAAATCTTTGTTACGTTTCTCGGGATCAGTCCTTATAGGCTTCGGCCATCTAACACTTTCGTCCTTCTCAATCTCCAACAGGATTTGACTCCTCGGGGCGTTAAGCCTGGCATACTCAGTAAACCTCGGCCCCAGCTTCTTTTTAGCAGGCGACTTTTCCTCTTCTTCCTTCCGGGAGTACTTATTCTCAGCATTATACTCCGTGTCATTCCCACGTTTCTTGAAATTGGTATTCGGTCCCTGATTGTTCTGGGATTTTCTCAAGCTTTCCTCCGCCTTTATATACTTTCCGGCTCTCTCTTGTAGATCGTTCATATTGTCTGGAGCCCTCTTGGCTAGAGATCGGCGAAAATTGTCATCGGTGGTGCCTTGTTGGAGTGCGATCATGGCTACCTTCTGATCAAGGTCTGGGACCTTCAAGGCTTCTTTGGTAAAACGATTCATATATTCCCTGAGTGATTCGTTCTTTCCTTGATGCAAATTCATTAGAGAGGCAGAGCTCTTGGCATGTGTCTTGCTTCCAACAAATTGTCCTATGAAAGCCCTGCTCAAGTCAGCAAAACAAGAGATAGAATTAGGGGGTAGGCGACTATACCAGTGTTGGGCCATCCCACTCAAGGTTTGGGGAAAGGCACGGCACTTGATTGCTTCAGTGACGGGCTGGAGTAACAAAGCGTTCATGAAGGTCCGAACATGATTAGCGGGATCACCCGTGCCATCGTAAGCTTTTATGGTTGGGAGCTTGAATTTTCGGGAAATCCTTGCACCCATGATTTCTTGCGTAAAAGGGGGAACCGGGTTATCAGGATCGCCTGCTGGTAACAAGTGAATTTGATTCATCACGGTTTGACGAGGGTTTTCATCCCTAGATTCCGGGGGTTGCATCCTTGCCTGGTCTCTTTTTAACCGTGCGATTTCCTCTTCATAGGCCCGGATCCTTTCCTCATAAGTTATTGGCCCCCGGGGCTCATTAGCTTCTTGCCTATGGCGGCGTCGACGGTGTCGATCAGCATCTCTCCTCCTTCGAGGGGGTGTATCATGCTCCTGCTCCGATTCGGAAGAGTCGTAGTCAGTTACATGCACATAGTCATCTCTTGTGCCTCCACGGGTGGTTGTAGTGACCGTTGAATAATGTGTGCCGGTGTCGGTGACGGTTGCGATTACTCGGGTCAGAGGGGGCAACGAACCAAAAGTCAGGGGAGTAGTAGTTTGAGCAATGGTCGTACCGAGCGGGAGGGTGGTAGTTATAGGGGTTGATTCAGTCGAGACCCCGGTGGTGGTTCGACTGCGTGGAACATGGATTTCAGAACGTGGTCCGGTTGGGTTTGTCATGGTTATTGTTGTTTTCCCACAGACGGCGCCAAATGTTATAGAATAGAAAACAAAGGGGTGAGCGATTCGTGCTTTGGACTGGTCTCGGTGCGAGATGCCTACGTATCTTCTGCGTGGAGAAGAATCAAGTCCAAAACGTAGTTCTAGTTATGAGGGGTAGAGCCCTTTATATAGGCGCTTCGGAGTCAGAAGCTGGACGGAAGTGCAATTCCGCGTATCAGACTCCTTATCGAAGTATGCCTCGAAGCAAGAGATAAGATAGGACTCTTATTCTCTTGTTGTTGACGTTTATCCGAACTTCTGAATACTTATCTGATAGAGTCAGATGTACCATAGAATTCAGACTTGTTACTGGTCCTCTGACTGGGCCCTTACTAATTAATCACGAAATTATCTAATAAATAGAGACTCAGGCCCTTTTTAACTGGGCTTTAGTGTTCTCGGGCTTTTAATATCTAATAATAATTAAATATTACTTCTGACCTATATCACTTGGCCTACGAAAAAGGTTCTTTCTTTGCCCATAGAGAAAGGAAATCATAAAAATGTACTATGGGATTGCCCTAGACAAAATTAAAACAAAGCCTACAGTATAAGTAACCCATAGCAAGAATTATTCTTTGTCTGTAGATGATCCAAAAGAAACCTCTTAGACACCCTCCAATTTATTTGTATATAACGTGACATGAATAGGTATCCTCATTGCAATTCAGTTCATTAATACATCTTGTTTCAGTATCAGCATCTTCTGAAGAAATCAACTTTGCGGTAAAATGGATTCTAAGATTGCAGCTAATTATGAGGAATTTGAACCCCTTTGCAAATGGCAACGCGAGGAAGGCCGTGACACTCTTGTGCTCCATCTCCAAGGTATAGTAATGTATTAGCAGTTCTTTGGTTCTCATTTGAACACGACCCTATATTTGATCATTTATGCATTATTGGACTTGAACCAGGAAACAGACTATTACTACTAAAATTTACTAATTTTATTGTCTTTTCACGTTTGATCTCTGATTCAAGACTTCAAAAAGGAACAGCTCAAAGTGCAAATTAGCAATCTAAGAGTGCTAAAAATATCAGGAGAACGGCCTCTCAGTGCAACAAAAAGAAGCCGATTTTACAAGGAAATCAAGGTGGGAAAGGAGTATAATGCAAATGACATTCGTGCAAAGTTTGTGAACGGACTACTTCATGTTGTAATGCCTAAGACAACAACTGCAGTACCGGAAAAAGAAGAAGCTCCCTCAGCCGATCAACAAGTCCAAGCAGAAGCTAATAAGCAACCGAGCACTATTACTAGGCCAGATGACACTGCAACTAAAAAGCAGGATTCTGCTGAAGAGAAGACGATTCCGTCTCCACAACAAAGTTATGCCCCAATACCAAGTTATTCAAATTTGGGAACAAAACTTGCCTTGGTGATAACTTTGGCTTCCGCGATAGGGGTTTTTATATTTTACAAGTACAAGACTCTATTTGATGATGGAGAGTTTGATCATGCCTTCTGTAAGGCGTTCAATATGTGCAAAACATGAGGTGCAGAGTGTGCACTAATTTAAATGTGATGTTTGGTTGTAATTTCTTTCTCAGATGAATATCAAATGTATGAAATATCTTGATCTTGTATGTTACTGCAATATTTAAGGATTTCTCTTTCTTTCTTTCATTAGAAATTGTCATTTTTTAAAAACCAGAGTACAGACCAATGCATGGAGATGCCCGAGTATTTTAAGTGTTAGAATTATGACATAAGATCCGTTTGGGACCTTCCTCTAAAACTTTTAGGATTTTAGATGGACCGGTTCTCAACAATCAACATGATATCAGAGCCAAGTAAGAGTGAAGACACGGTGATCTGATTCTTGCCTGAATCAAAGGGCAACCCTACTTTCTTTTTATTAGGCATCAGCAGGAATGTATGACTAGAAAATCTCTTAAAAACTCGAAACCTATTCAATGATATTTAATCGAGTTCTTGTTCTCAAGAATCCCTAAAGAATAAATTTACTCATGACGCAATCTATGAGAAAAAGGGCTGCAAGAATTTATATGCAGTTCAGACTGTTTAGAGGACAAGAGGGAAGAGGCTATTTCTTAAGTAATGACAAGAGTCTACAATCCACAAGTTTTACATCTGTGTCGGATTCACTGTTTGTTAAAAGCTCTTTTGGCTCACTTATGACTTATAAGTCAAAATCAGATTATTCATTATATTTGTGTAATTCTAACTTATAAGCCAGAATATAAAAAGTTGAAAATGCTAATTTTATTTATTGACTTTTTTTTATGAAATTTGACTTTATAAAAATGTGTATGAACATTTTAAAAAATATTTATAATATGCTATAATTATATTAATAATGTTAATACCTAATAACTTGTAAATATCAAAAAAAAATTATCCAGATACATAAATTTAAAGTTGGTTCTTCACTTATGGCTTTTATTCTTGTAGCCTATTATGGTCTGGGAAGGGTTTATAGTCCGAGAAACAACGAAGATGTTTTGACGAAAACTCCACAACATACAAGTAAGTATTTGTTCTAACAAATTCGATGACATAGATTCGCTCTTAACGACCTGAGATATCCAACCTGCTCACAAAGGCTTTTTGGTTAAAACTTCATAGTAGAGAGATTGTTTCCCCAAAACAAAATCTCAACAAAATCTTATGAACTAGACAATCTTTTGATAGATCTTAATAACGCATTAAAACTATATATTTAATTTTTATGCATTGCTTAAACAAAGTGCCCATCTAGTATTTCACCATGTCTAGAGGAGTACTATACAAAACCAAATGGGAAAGGAAATCAAAAATTATAAGCATGTGGAATGAGATTGCCGAAGACAAAATTAAAACAAAGCCTCAAGTTGAAGAAACCACATCAAGAAATATTCTGTCCGAGGAAATCCAGAAGACACCTCTTAGTCCTGTGACACCCTGCAGTTTACTTGTATATAAAGTGACATAGAGGCAGGTCTCAACATCGCAATTTAGTTCATTAATACATCTTGATCAATATCCATATCCTTCTGAAAGAATCAATTTAGCTAAAAAAGAAAAATGGATTCCAAGTTTGCAGCCAAATACGATGAATTCGAGCCACTTTGCAACTGGCAACGCGAGGAAGGCCGCGACACTCTTGTGCTTCATCTCCCAGGTACAATTACACATCCTATGTTACACTCATGCCCGCACATGTATTTCTTTTCAAATTAAATTCTTCACGTTTGAGAACTTGAATTTCATTTAAAATTCTAAATTTGATAAAGTGACATGTTTGGATACATAAAAAAATAGTTGGATTTGTATTTCATTAGTAAAGTCCAGAACATTCAAATACTAGTGTACGTAAAGTTAAAAATTTGAAATGACGACTCAAATCATGTTATTTGAAATGAAATACATGTTCTCAGACGTAATCTAAATTTATTCCGGGAACAAAATATTTTAATTTATACTATCTGATTCTCCTCAATTTTGGTCCACATTGTAAGAATTCAAGAAGGAGCAGCTGAAAGTGCAAATTAGCAATTTAAGAGTTCTGAAAATATCAGGGGAAAGGCCTCTGAGTGCAGAGAAACAGAGTCGATTTTACAAGGAAGTAAAGGTGGCAAAGGAGTGCAATGCAAATGACATCCGTGCAAAGTTTGTTAATGGGCTTCTCTATGTTGTAATGCCCAAGACAATACCTGTAGTCCAAGAGCAGGAAGAAGCTCCATTGGGCCATGAACAAGTCCATGCTAATAAACAGCCCAATGGAGGAACTGGCCCAGATGATCACCATCCATCTGCTGAAGAAAAGATATTGCCATCTCAACAAGGATGTTGTATTCCTTCTCCAAGTTATTCTAGTATGAGAACGAAGCTTGCATTGGTGATAACTGTGGCTTGTGCTGTGGGGGGTTATTTGTTTTATAGATACAACATTTTAAGTGACGGAGAGTTGGGGAATGCTATATGAATGTGTTCAATTGGTATCCATATTGAGGCGTCCTAATTAAATTTCGAGAGACGGAACTAAATTCTCCGCACTGCTCGATGTGGAAACTGGAATGTTACAATATGAGTATACATTCAAGATGAGCGTTCATTTGATTTGATCCTTGTGGAGAGAGTGGAGTTATGTCATTGTTAATAAGATAAGCATTTATTCTCTTTCGAATAAGCGATTGAGTTTTGTTGTTTTTCTAAAGTATGAACATTTAATATCATCCATAAATCACTGAATATTTGAACAGTTTAACTTCACTCGTCTCTAGGAATCAATGCTGTTGAGTTAAAGAGCTGTGACAGATCACACTGTTTTTGAAAAAATGCAAGTAATTATGCCAAACAAATCATAAACCAGGAGCACCTTTTAAAAAATTTAAAACGTGTTTTCAAACAAAAGGGGCGTTTACCTTAACTTATAAATAAATATTTAATATTTGGTTTCAAAAAAAAAAATATATTTAATATTTATAAATGAGAAATTATTTATAAGTAAGAGTGATTTTATATTATATATTAGGATAGAATTAATATCATAATAAATTATTTTTTAAAATGGATTTTTATATTTTTGTGAAAAATTTCAATTTCTCAGAATCGGATGTTAAGTTATAAATATTTTACAAAACGGTATGGATAAATTTGTTTTTAACTTAAAAATCCAACCAAACAGCAAAATTTATTGATTTTACGCAAATTCATCTCAAATCTAAGATGTCTTGATTTTACACAAGTTTGTTAATATTATTGATCTCATCTCCTTGAATTTATTTATTTTTCAGTTTTTCATAAATAAAACTTATAATATATACATATAATAGAAAAATGATTAACAAAATTATATATTCAGCCCACAAGGGTTGGTTCAGCTGGTTAAAAGAGGGGATTTGTATCCTCTTGGTCACAGATTCGACTCCGATGAGAGCAGAATTGTGATTATGCCTCTTGGACTAGAGCATGTCGCTTAATTGCGCTTTATTTGGTTAAAAGAGGGGATTTGTATCCTCTTGGTCACAGATTCGACTCCGAAGAGAACAGAGTTGTGATTATGCCTCTTCGACTAGAGTATGTCGCTTAATTGCGCTTTACTTGGATCACGTAGTTTGCAGATTATTAAGTGAGCTCGTAAGTTTGCCCTATAAGCATTCGAAAGATAGTGGCTGCCGGTTCCTACCTAAAAAAAAAATTATATATTCAGTATACACATGCATTTCGTTTACTTGTTTAAAATCAATTAAACTATTTAATTTAGAAGTAATAAATTATTTTTTCTTTTTTTACCCGGAATAAATTATTTTTCTAAATGACCGATTTCTTGGACACTTGGCTTCCTCCTTCCCCGTCTTGTTTTACTCTTCCTCGTCACAGTTTACTCCCCGTAATTAGGGGTGTCAGTGGATCGGATCAGGCATGATCCATATCCTGATCCGTTTAATTTTACCGGATTCGGATCGGATTTCAACCGGATTTTTTAGAACACGATCTATATCCTAATCCGTAGGATCACGGATTTTCGAATCGGAGCTCCGCTCCGTTTATATTTAAACAAAAAAAAATTCTTCTTATAAAAATTTGTTGGAATCACTTATAATAATACTCCCTCCATCCCAAATTAGATGGCTCCGTTGACTTTGTGCACACAATTTAAGGTTCATTGACCGCATAGATACGTGACTTATTTTTAAAATTTTATTTTTGCAAATAAAAATTAAAATATGAAATTTTCATTTATAAAAGAAAAAATAAAAAAATAAATTTCGGAAGTAGACGGTCAATGCACCTAAAGTTACGTGCCCAAAGTCAACGGGGACATATAATTTGGGATGGAGGTAGTAATTTATAAATTCAAAATAGTGTTTTAAAATACAAAAACACACTTGTTCAAATATTACAAGTCTTTAATAAATTCTGGAAGTTTAGGATTGAGAAACACTACGTTAATTTATATATATTACAAATCTTCTAATAAAATATGAGAAACTTAAAATTTAAATAGGTTGTACTAAAGCTCAAAACTCTCAAACAAAATGTTTAATAAGTTCAATTATCCAAGTTCAAATGCTATCTAATTTTATTTATTTATTTACATATGTAATATCTTAATAGAGTATATATATACACAGATATATAAATATAAATATATATATATATATATATATATATATATATATAAAAGTCGGATCGGATTTTTTTCGGATCGGATCATATTAAATCCATATCCTATACATATCGGATCGGATATTTTCCGGATCGGATTTTTTTCGGATCGGATATTATTTTAGGTGATCCATATCCGCTCCGTTAGCTCCTGGATCGGACCGGGTCGGACCGGATATCCGCTCCATTGACACCCCTACCCGTAATGTTTAATAAAATAGTCCTATTCGAAAGAATAGATATCCAATATTTTCCGAAAATATGGAGTCATTAAATAAACATTTAACTCTAGTAACCTCACCCGTATAATCATCACAAATTGACACATCACCGGAACATTTTTGAGAAAATAATTTGGATACCTAACGTTGTCTTTATATAAAATCTTGAATACTACCAAATTTTGTAACATAATTTAAAATCTTAATTAAATAGTTCAGGATTGTGATATAATTGTTAAAATCCGCATTGAATACTCTCAAAATTTATGAATGATTTTTTTTTAAATCTCAATTTAGTACTAACTCCTAATCTGTACAGTTGGATCACTTACTACTTAATAACACCTCTCGTCAACATGAATCACCCAATTAAAAATTATGACACGTTATTCCATAAAATTATTATTAAATACATAAGAAAACTTTTTGAATCATAAGAAATCGCATAATTATTATTAAATACATAGAAATATGTATTCAAAAGATATTTTTTGAAAAAATATTCAAAAAAATCATCAATATACTTATATAAGTATATTGATGATTTTTTGAATATATTTCCAAAAAATATCTTTTGAATACATGTTTCTATATTTAACTATCACATATATATATACACAAATCAATTTAATTTAATACATTTATAAGGGGTTAAGAAGAAAATCAATTATACTCAACCAATTTTTTGTTTTTGAAATACAGTATTTAATTTTAAGAAGAACATGTAAAAGGGCGTGTGAATAACATTTTTGTGTATATTCTTATTCTCCCTCTAATAATGTGCAGAAGCTCCCCCTTCAAATTGGTCACCGGAGAAAAAGGAAAACCCCGGAGAATCCCACAAACAAGAATATACTATCTGCTTTTATAATACAATCCTTCTACCTTTTTTCCTCTCATTGTCTTTGCACATACCCAAAGAACATTTGAATTTCACACAAATAAACATTTTACTTGATCAATGTACAAATCAAAGCTTCAGGTACTCTGCCAGAAGAACTCATGGAAGCTACCGCTTTACGATACGGTGCGAGACGGTCCTGACCACGGGGCTCGCTTCACAGCCACTGTCACCGTTAATGGCGCTACCTTTGAGTCTCCGGGACAGTTCACTAGCTCCAAACTAGCTCAAAATGGGGCTGCTGAGGTTGCGTTTAATCATTTCTCCGCGCTCTCTGTCGGTCCTCGGCAACCCATTTCGCCGATCGGTGTTGTGCAAAAATCTGCTTCTCCGGGTAATTATTGTATGTGTGGGTTTTTGTTTTTGTGTTGTGTGCAATGTTGTAGAATGCTGGTAATAGTTGTGGAGATGTTTGGTGTGTGGTGTTGATTGAGTGTGTATTTTTAACAAATTTGTGTACTGATGTGTGTCCATGTTGAAGATTGTTTGAAATGTTTGTGTTGATTTGGAGTTGTTTGATGATGCACATAAGTTGCATGTTAAAATTACTCTTAGAGTTGTTTGATAATCATCCCCAACCATGTAGAACCATTATTATTAGTGTGAGCAGAACCAATCACACATTGTCAGCTAGATTTGGGGGAAAAAATTTGGGAACACTTTTTAGGGTATCTAGCGTTTTTCATAAAGAATATAAAGATTATGTCAAAAAAAACTTAACTCCAATGAAGCATTCCCCTTGTCTATGATTTTAGCCAACCTTCTTGGCTATATTTGTCAAAACTCTAAAGACATGTAAAAAGATTTCACATCATTTATTACTATATTCAAGTGATCGTATTTTATTTTTAACAACTAAAATAATATTAACATACTATATTAATATAGCCGATCAATGTAGCGAGTACCATCGAAGCATAATGTCTTACGAGTTCAACAAATATTTTTTCTATTATTTTATCCAACCACATTGGAGATATTCTTAGTATTTCTGAAGACTGTATAAGATATATTGGCAACAAAAGATGATTCATAGGGTCAGAGTGAGACATGGCGGAGATGATATGATATTGGACCGTAGATATGGATATAAAAACCAACAATGTTTTCACCAGGTTTGTGATTATTGTAGGTTCCTCGGCTTCCACTACCAATTTGGATGCAGGAGCTACTAAAATTGGAGAAGGGGAGCAAAGCAGACAAAATGGTGTTGTACCTTCTGAACTTCCAACAAGAACCGCAGAAGGTACATGTCATATAATTTCAGGAAATATACTGTATCGTTGTTACTTTTTTCCTCTTTTGGTTTTCTAGATATCCAGTGAATAATTCCTGGGCACATAATTGAACAATTTGTGTTTTATATTTTCATCGTATCACTTTTCACTACCAACTTGCAAGAAAAAAATGCTGCTAGTATTAGATAGATGGGTATTAATAAATTACTAATCACCATTATATAAACCGGATTCTTCTACAACATCAATTCAATATCACACACATTTCGAGTGTGTGTCGTTGCAATTTGAATAAAAATACGAATATTATATTTTTTACATTCACTTTGACATGCTGTTTTTTCATTTTGTGTTTAGGGAATTTTTAATATACTTATAAGTTTAATACGGATATTGACTCAGGATATGTAGCGAAAAGAAAAAAAGACTCGGGATCCCTTTGGCTTGCTTTTATAAAGATCTTTGTTATATTTTATTAATAATCAAGTTACAAGTAAAAGTAACTTTTTTTAATGTCACCAGAAATTAAAAAAATCTGTCCCAATATCTTTTCAAATTTTTATTCTAATTTACTAAACTTTAATTGATTGTTTAACTCTTTTAAGTTTGTAGAAAGAAGAAAATTTATGTGTTTGGATAGTTTTGGTCGATGGTTTGTTTTTACTTTCTGAAAATAATTATATATAAAAAAAAAAAGGCAAGCACATTAAAAGTTATGTGGTGATGATTATATTATTATTTGTTGAAATAACAAACTAGAAAAATAAGTAAATTATCTTTACTTTCTTGTAATTCAATTTAAGCCACAAGTTCTATTTACACAAATGGACCAATCAAGTTAATCTGGACATACAAGTTGGTTTTGCACTTATTAATCGCCTCACTAAACAGGGCTTAAGGTAATAATAATATAAACCGGTAGATTTGAGTAGTTTGGTACTCCAAAAATAAATGCTTAGATTTGAGTAGTTGTCGCTATACTAGTACCAAAGATGTAGATGTATGGTTGTCACTATACTATAACTGAGGGAGGTGACTAATTTTTTGTGTTACAAACAATATGTAGATGTATGGTTGTCAGTTGCCACCATACAATAACTAGTCATTGCATATGGATATCGATATGTTGCTAAGATATACTTGAGTAGAGAACTTGATTCCGTAAATGCACACAGTTTGAATCTGGATGTAGCAAGTCTTGTCTCTTTATATTGAATGTCTTTTGCCTTGCTCATGGATTCTGAAAACATGTCGTAGATGAGTGTTTCTATATCTGATGTTAAAAAAAAAAACTTGTCTAACTAATACTCTTCTTAAGATTTACTACATACATACAAGAAACGGCTACAAATTTATGCTCAAAAGAGGAACCTTATTCTGCCTGAATATTCGTGTGAAATTGTTGGACCTCCACACCAACGTCTTTACAAGTCCAAGGTCACAGTTGATGGGAAGTCTTTTGAGACTCCAAACTTTTTCTCCACGTTAAAGGATGCTGAACATGGAGCTGCAAAAGTAGCATTGGAGTCTCTGTCAGTCCACCTAGAGGCAAGATTCTTGAGTAATATTGTTTGGTTTTGTTTGTTTCCATATTATAGTTTACATAAGTTCGTGATCTGTGGCATAATATATTGCTTGTTATAATCAGGATGAGGTTGTGTATAAGACCTTATTACAAGAGCATGCTCAAAGAACAAGACACCGCTTGCCAACATATGACACACAGAAATCTGGACCACCTCACATGCCAATATTTGTATCAACTGTGGAAATTGGAGGCAAGAGTTTTCAAGGACAAGGGGCAAAAACCAAAAAGGTGGCAGAGATGAATGCCGCGAAGGCTGCATATATTTGTCTTGCAAATTGTGAGTAACTTATTCCCTAGATGTTTATGTGTTCACCATAGAGAGAGATGCATTGCCTGTTTTGTGTTTTATAACATTCCTCTAGTTTTTAGTGGAATGACTATTCGTGATGGAACATTCCTCTAGTTTTTAGTGGAATGACTATGCATTGCCTGTCAAGCTGAAGTGAGCATCGCTAATAAAATGGAACATAGCAAAATAGAAAGTCCTCCTCCTGACAAACAAGTTACCTAAAGACCTTGAAAATATGTTTGGATTGTTATGCAACTGACTGGTTGGAACACAGAGTGGCAGAGTGGCAGACGACTATAGTTGACTTTTCTCAATTACATGATCACCTTTTTTATTGTGATAGGAGTTTGTGAATTGGGATTTTCTGGTTAAGTTTGTAGTCCCAATTCCAGGAGCTAGTTTCCTTTGGCGTTTTCTTGTTATTTGTTTCAGCTAGTATATAAATATAGCATCTTTTCTTTGTAATTTTTCGTTATTAGTATTATCATAAGAAAGACCTACTGTTGTCAATTGTGTCCATAGGTAATATCATAAATATATGTGCAACATGAGGTATATCTAACTAATGATCTGGCTTACCAAGTAATTTTCACAACGATAGATGTAATATATGTTTTGTTCATCTATATGGTTCCCATTTACAATCTTTGATGTATATAATTCTGTTGTAGTCGTTATTCGAACAGTTTATGATTTGATAAGAGGTTTTGTGTTTCGCTTAGGTCAAGAAACCCAGTGTCCCAGTCCCTCCTCTGTTGGTGAAACTTCAGGTATCCCATCCTTCAACTTGCAACCCGATGTTACAGAAAAAGTGGAAGAAGATGTTGCAAGAAACAGAAACATTTCAATCAATGAAGCTCAGGATTTCCAAGGTTATTACATGAATGTCTGTCTTATTGTTATAGCATTTTTGACTGCCTCTAGTTAAGATTTATACTTCTTTGGAAGTAGTTGTCTAAAATTGTTTGCTACTATGAACAAGGCTTATCGTTCATAGTTGGTGTCTAATATCGGTAATTATATAGTTCAGCTTTATTTTGAAACACATGCATCAGTTGCTAGTGTAATTAGATTAAAAAATAAGGATCAACCCTAGTTACTCATTTCAAACCTCTGGGTGCAGATAATAATGGTGAAAGGCACATAAACTCTACAACATCTGAAGATGCACATGCTCGAGAGGGAAATTCATCTACAACCAGAAGTCCACCCCAAGATCTTAAAGATGGTGCAGGTTCACCTACTCTTGAAATAGTCATACCACCTGCACAAAACTCAATAAAAAAGATTATGATTATTCCGAGCACGTCAGACATGATTATCCCTGAGGGTGCTACTGTCTTACCATATGAGAACGACGAGTATGTAGCTATTACTATGCATGTGCCATCAGAAGAATACGAACAATTCAATGACTAGAGTTTAGGTGGTTGTTCCTATACCTGCCCATCTTATTGCGTGACCTTAGATCTGTGTGGCCTCATGTTGAGGAGTTTTCATATAATACAGTAGACTTGTAGCATATGTAACTTAAATAGTTGCCTTGGTAATTTCCTACCGTGCAACTCTTTCTTTGAACCATCTTCGGATGTTAAATTGGTTTCCATTACCATCGATATCTATCTAGTCATATAGTTCCTAGTTCTTAGATGCTGGGTACATCAACATTTGCTGGAAGTTCATTCTGACTAATGCAATTTCTAAAGATGCTTGAGCTTGCAAATCTTCGTGAATTATTTGTACTTCCATCTATATGTATTCCTGTGTGGCTTTGGCCTTTGTGTACATAATCTATATTCTAGTGCTAATCTTCTTTTTTTAGTGAAAATTCTGGTACTATCTAATTTATAACACTATTTTAAAAAAATTGCCAACATTTTTTGGAGACCTAATTTAATTTAGACTTGCAAGGAAGGTAGATGGGGACATAAAAATAGACGGAGATATCGTTATGATTTTATTTTATGTTAAAATAGTACAATGTCTCTTAAGCTCGATTTCATTTATAATTATATTTTTATAAATTTAACCAATTTTTTATTGATAGACCATGATCGTGTCAATCAGAACCGATCGGGAGAATCAGAACTAGTCAGTTAAGTTATCTTCAGATTTTTTAGTTAAATCAAGTGTAATCAGTAAATCAGTGAAATACTTGAAAATCGAGGAGTATAATAAATCTGGAATTTTCAAAACACTAATTATAGTTTCAGTATGTCCATACATTTTTAACTTTATTTATCTTGTTTTTACATTTTATTGATCGGATGGCACCAAATTTTGGCCCTAAATTTCACTATTTCGCAGAAAAAGACTTTTATAGTTACTTTCCGAACAAATGTTCTAAAATGTCATTTCAAAACGCAACTTCATATATCATGTTTAGAATGTCATACAAAAATGCAACTTTAAGTTGAAATTTATTATTGAATACGCAACTTTAAGTTGTGATTTTAGCTGAAAATGCAAAACACTAACTTTAAATCGTATTTTCCCATAAAATTAAAATACTAACACTTGCTTTTTGAAAGAACAGTTAGACCATTTTTCTATCTCATTTTTCCACAAACAACATTGAGACTCATTTGTTTTAAAATAGTGACTCTTTGAGGCCTATTTGCACAATGCTCAACATTATTACAGCATTGGCCATGCTCTGAAATATAAACATGGACTAATATTCGTATGACCAACGAATTCATCATATTGGCGCAGATAACTTTCACAAACTGTTGATATCATTTCTTATAAATTTGATTCTCAAGGTAAACTTAAAAGTTTGTAGCCTTTCCTGAAAGAAGGCAAAACCCCCAAAGAATACAAAGTGATAATATTTTTCCGAAAATTAAAACAGTAACCAAAATTAATAAAAACCAAAACCTACTAACTGTGATTTAATCACCAGAATCAACAACATTAAAGAAAATTTTAAGGGCGGAATGATGGACATTCTTCTCGTCCTTTAGACCAACTGCCTTCACTTGGCACTTGCGAGCTTGGTGCGGAGGGATTTGGCAGCGTCAACCATGGCCTTGAGGGCTGGGTTCACTTCAGCGTACTTGCGAGTCTTGAGTCCACAATCAGGGTTGACCCACAAGATGTTGGTTTCAAGAACTGCAAGCATCTTGTTGATTCTGTCAGCAATCTCTTCAGTTGATGGTATTCTAGGAGAGTGGATATCATAGACACCGGGACCAATACCAGCACCGTACTTAACTCCCTCACGGAACACTGACAGGAGCTTCTCGTCGGATCGGGAGTTCTCAATGGTGATGACATCAGCATCCATGTCAATAATCGAGTGGATGATGTCATTAAAGTTGGAGTAGCACATGTGAGTGTGGATCTGTTGAAGTTTAATATTAAATTAATTGAAAAAGAAAAAAAGGCAACGGAAAATGATACAACTGCAACAGGTATAGGGTACGATGCTAACCTGGGTGGTGTCTTGAACCCCAACGTTGGTGATCCTGAAGGAATGGACAGCCCAGTCCAGATAGAAAGCATGCTCTGACTTCCTTAAAGGCAATCCCTCTCTCAAAGCCGCCTCATCGATTTGAATGACAGTGATGCCTGCCTTCTCAAGATCCTCCACTTCATCCTTAATGGACAAAGCAATCTGGTAGCAAGTCTCAAATCTGGAAATACAGTATAATAATTTCTTCAGAATGATTAGAAACACTGAAACATTCATCATTGTTTCTTGTATATATTATATACAAGATTGCAATCAATTAGTTACCTGGGCTGGTCATTGCGGACAAAGGACCAGTTGAGAATGGTAACAGGTCCTGTAAGCATTCCCTTCATTGGGCGCTTGGTCATGCTTTGGGCCATAGAAGACCAGAACACGGTCATTGGCTTGGGGCGGCTCACATCACCATAGATAATTGGTGGCTTCACACATCGAGATCCATAAGATTGGACCCATCCGTTAGCAGTGAAGGCAAAACCAGACAACTGCTCTCCAAAGTACTCAACCATATCGTTCCTCTGATAATATAAGACATTAGAAATCACATCACATTTCCTTTAAATGCAAAAAATATGGATCAGAAGCAAGGGAATTTCGTGTCTGCACACTAGGGCGTAGACAGATTGACCTACCTCTGGCTCTCCATGAACTAGGACGTCAATGTCAAGCTCTTCCTGTAGTTTGACAACTTTGCTGATCTCCTCCTTCATTGAAGAGACATAGTCGTCCTCAGAAATCCTAGTGACAGAATGTTATTACTTCAATAAAAAGGAAAGAGGATATTGAAGCAAAGATAAGAATTAATATAAAGCACTCACTTCTTGGCCTTGAATTCTCGGCGAACTCTTCGGAGCTCAACTGTTTGAGGGAAAGAACCAATGGTAGTTGTGGGAAGAATGGGAAGGTTAAGTTTCTTTTGCTGAGCATCTAGTCTGGAACTGACATTGGTAGCACGGCGATGATCAGAACCCTTCAAAGCGGAAGCCTAAGAAACAAAAAGTTGGGTAAGTAAAGTCCATTCAGTATCAGACTGCCTAATAGCTGACATAGAAGAAAATTATTCACTCACAGCCTTCTGAACAGCCTCATTGGTCACTCTTGGAGAGGATTTTCTTGAAGCCTGAGCTGAAGCATTAGCAGAGAAAAAAGCCTGGAAAATAAACCATTGAAGTTGACAATCCAGTTAGGTTTGTTTACGCGCAAAGACAAATGGATGGATGGTCAAACTATAAAGGCTAATAAAATTACCTCATCCTTGGAACCACAGAGAGCCTTGGCCAAGGCATTCACCTCAACAATTTTCTGTGCAGCAAATGCAAGCCACGATTTCATTTCATCGTCCAGTTTGGTCTCATTAACAAGGTCAACAGCCGTGTGAAGAAGTGAGCAAGAGGTAGAAACAACAAGCTTGTCTGCACAGTGGTAGGAAAGGATTTACTAATTAATGAAAGAGCTAGAAATTAAAGCTAATAGTAGCTTGAACAATTTATACCTTTTCCCACAATTTTCTCAAGAGACTCCAAGGTAGTGAGAGACGAAGCAAGATCATTGGCCCAGATGTTCCTTCCATCAACAACACCAGCAAATAGGTATTTTCCAGAAGGGAAACTACTCTTAATCAACTCAAGAGTCTTCTCTCCACGAACCAAATCAAAACCAAAAGCTGTGACACCCTTTAGAGAAGTGAGGGTCTTGAAAGCATCAGCTGGAACATCAGCAAAGTAGGTCTCAAAGAGGACATTAAGACCAGAAAGGGATGACTCTAGCTGAGAGTAGGCCTTAGTGAAGGCTTCCAATTGATGTGCTTCAAGATCCTTTACAAGAGTGGGCTCATCAAACTGAATCCATGAAGCACCAGCAGCCTTCAGCTCAGACACGACTTCCCTGGTGTTTTACATATGTCAGTGAACTAATATGCAAAATTACACCAAAAGCAAGAGAGAGCTCATTTCCTTACTTGTAGATTGGAAGGATGCTATCGAGAAGAGAAAGAAGATTGAAGGTTTTGTCAACACCCTTTGCAGGTTTAGATAGCAACAAGTAGCTGACTGGTCCGACAAGGATTGGCACGGTATCAATACCGAGCTGAAAAAACAAAAACAAAAAAATCAGTATGTTTTAAATATTTCAGAAAATTGACACACTCTGTCTAAATAATCACAGATGACTCTTATTCTCTGTTTTATTTCTATCATATACTGTGAGAAACAAATCGCCAAGTTTTGAATATTTAATCCTTTAGAAGACAATGATATAATCATAAAAATTAGAACATATATGAATGAATTGATCATAGATTTAGGATATATTACCGCCTTGGCCTCCTTGTACTCAGTTACTGCTTTGTGTGAGGCATATGAGAACTTCACCTCTGGTCCCAACTCAGGAACAATGTAATGGCTGAATCATCACATCACACGATGCATTAGTACAAACAGATACAAACAATATATTTCAAAAAAAGAATATTGAAGGGATGAGGACTTACTAGTTGGTGTCAAACCACTTGGTCATTTCCATAGCTGGAACGGTGGCATTACCTCTGGCCATGGAGAAGTATGTGTCAAAACCGATCTCACCACCATTCCAGTTGTATCTTGCTGGGACAGCTCCAAGCATTGCAGTTGTGTCAAGAACCTGGTCATAATATGCAAAGGTGTTGCTGGGGATGTACTTGATACCAGCACTGGACATCTGCTTCCAGATGTCAGATCTAAGGTCAGCAGCCACCTTTTGCAAATCTTCAGCTGAGCTCTTCTTATCCCAGAAAGATTCAAGTGCAAACTTGAGCTCTCTCTTGGGGCCCATGCGAGGGTATCCAACAATATGAGAAGCCATTGATCTGATTATATACAAAACCATAAGTTAATTTTCCCAAATTCATCATATTACAAAATGAAGAAAGCAAATTTATTTATCAATGGCAGATTGCATGGTTCAGGTATGAGATTTACAAATCTAAAAGAACTACAGAAGATCTAAAACAAGCATCCTTAATGGATACATCATGATTCAGGTTAATGACAAATTGAGAAACTTAAAATGCAATAAATAAGAATTTCTAATGAATGCTCACTATAAGGTAAAAAAATATTTCAGATCCAGCATTAATAATTAAGAAATCAGATCCATTAATAACAAAAAAATATATCTGCACAAGGCCGACACAATACTAGACCAAAATCCAACTTTTGTACTGTTTTTATCGTTAAGCTATTATATCTTCATTAAATTGTACTGTGAATAACAAAATGACATGCCATGCCAGTACTCTATCATTGTCAATATGTAACAAAGTACTACAAATGACACTGCACAACAGATCTACAACCAACTAAATTTCAGTAATAATAAAGACTAGATCTACCATTCACCAATTCCCTAAGCTGCCATGACTACCTATACATCATCAAACATATACTTAGTCCCACATTAATCATCAGATCCCATAACCTCATGAATAAACACACATTACTCCCCACATAAAATGAACAAACATGTATACGTACATGATTCTTTTGCGTACAAATGATATCTTTGAGATGTATTACCAGCAGATCTAAACAGACAATAACAACAACAATACCCCACCAATCAAGAACCCAAATTTTATTGATAATTAATCAAGAAACCCAAATGGGCCGGTATAAATTCACTTAAAAAATGAAAAAATGAAACTTTGGATCAAACACGTATAGATACATGAGACACCTATACACACGTGATTCTTTTGTGTAAAAATGAAATCTTTGAGATAAATTACCAGCAGATCTAAACAGACAATAACAACAACAATCAAGAACTCAATTTTCTCCAATATTAATCCAAGAAACCAAAATGGGCCAGCAATAATTCACTTAAAAATGAAAAAAGATTGAATCTTTGGATCATAGAAGCAAAGAAATGAAATGGGCAGTGAAGCTAAAGATAAACAAAGACCATTTTAAGCAGCACAAGATTAGGAGGGGTTGAGAGAGTGATTAGGCGCACCTTTAGGAGCAAGAACAGGAAAGTGAAAGACTAGTTCTTGGATTAGTATGTAATTACTAATCCTAATTCAGTTCTTAATCCCAATCCAATAGAGAGGAGATAGATGAGTTGAGGCACGAATTGTGAAGGCTGTGTGGGGGCCTATTTATAGATGGAGCTGCAGCTTTTGGTGGTGGGTGGGGGTTTTTTTAGGTAGATCCGCAAGTGTGAAAATTCATTTTATTTACTTGGGTTAAATTTAGATTATAGGAGTAAAACATAAATAGCTATTAATTATATATGTTTTATTAAGAAAATTCAGCAAGATATCACAGAGATTTTATGTACAATAAAATCGTAGATAGTCTGAGTGTGATTTTATTAAATGGTATCGGATAGTAGATATATTTTTAGAAATATTATATCAAGAAATTTTTATTTTTATTCATCGTGTCATTCCCATTTTCATTGGTCCTTTATTTATTTGAATAGATATTAGTCTAGAAAAATATTCATCAACTTATTCAAAAATGATATTAAGTAATAAAGTAAACTTGTATTATATTTAATATTTAATTATTTTCTGTTCTGCTGTTATACAAGTTACTGAAAAGTTTACATGATATTGGGCATGTTTGTTTACCAGAAGCAGCTTCTGCTTTTGGCTTCTGCTTTTCTTCACCCGTTTGTGTGCTTCTGCTTTTCTTCACCCGTTTGTGTAAAGAAGCAGAAGCACCTGCTCCACTTCTCTAATTTAAGCAAGAAGTCACTTCTTTTAAACTTGCCCAAACAGCCCCATTGTTTCTCTAATTTAAGCAAGAAATCACTTCTTTTAAACTTGCCCAAACAGCCCCATTGTATTGTGATTTGTGTCATTAAATATAAATAGATGTAGAAGAAAAATGTGCATGCATGTGAATAAAAAAATAAGAAATCAACAAAGTCCAAGTTGCTCGACTGATCTGGACTGGGACTATCTGACGCGACCCATTCTGAGTGTTACCCAGTTCATCTCATTGGTACTTTGTGTAATTATTTTTTATCATCATTTTTCACTCGAAAATATGGGAAAAATATTAAGTGGGTTAGAGTTATTATCCAATTTAATTTTCAGATAATCAGGTTAATATTCAAATGTTAACTATGGATTTTCGGTATGGAATCAAGTCCAATTTTTAGAATTACAATCAATATTCTGTCAGCCCGTTAATTAGCATATGTTTGGTTCTATTAATTGTTATAACTGTTGTTCAAATAAAATTATTTTTTTTGAAACTAAATAAAAATTAGTATTTAATCTTTTATTCAAAAACGAAATTTTTTAAATTGAGTAATAAAATCATATTTCATAAAATCTTAAAATACATGTCAAGTAATATCAAAAATGTATAAAAATAAACGAAAATGAGAGAGCATTAATTTGGTATATCATTTTGAAGGAAAAACAGTGTATCTTTAGGATTTTCTTACCTGTACTTTTGAAAATAATGCATGAATGATGAAACCACTTAATAATGTCGTCACGCGCTTGAACATGAGAGTTGAATTCTAATTTAATAAAATGTTCAAGCACAATTGCAGAAATGGCACCGGGAAAACAAGGTTGGTAGGTAAGGTTGTTGGGCAATTACTTTTATAATATTAATTCGGTTTTTCTATGGTGTGCCCAAGGGCACACACTAAGCACTAAATTTTATGAGTTTGGTACATTCTTATTGGTCATGTAATCATAAATATGGATGGCCCCCCTGCATTTACACCAAACTCCACCAATCAAAATCCACTAAACCCATCAAATTTAGTGCTTAATGTGTGCCCTTGGGCACACACTAGAAAGACCCATATTAATTATTTGACTAATATGATTTTTATGTATAGCATTTCATCCATATTTCTCATATAATTACTATTTTAATGCGTTAAAATATTTGTTTTATTTATTAAATTGTCTTCAAACGCAAGTATCCTCTGCTTTGTTAAAAAATAGAGGATGAAATTGCTTGCATAGTAATATGATGTTCTAATATTTATATAATTTTTATAATGAAATATCTTTATTAATTTATGCTCGAACTTTTTATCAAATATGTATGAATATGATAAATTTATTCAGTTTCGTAATTTATAATTTGGAATAATTGATGTTACTGGATTTTAATTCTAAAACTAGCATAAAAGCCCGTGCGAGGCACGGGGCTCTAGTTTTTGCTGTATTTTAAATAATATTCATATGTCATTATATTGTTCTTGTACGGACCTTGAGTTTGTATTATGTTTTAAATAATATCCGTGTGTCATCATATTGTTTCGAGCGTAACTATTACGTTTTACTTTTTGACAAAATATGTAAACATGAAAAATGTAATATATGCAAGCTAATAGCATTAATAGTAATAATAAGTACTATTCCCTCAATTCCATTTTATATGACCCTTATTCCTTTTTGAGACATCTCTAACTAAAATAATGAACTTACTATTTTTAAACACTACTTATCACTATTACACACACTACTTCTCTATTTTATACTCTTTTATATTAAATAAACACTATTACACTCACTACTTACCATCACTATCTCAAATCTATTATTAAATTTTGATATATTCCACCATTTTACCCACTTTCCAACTAAATTTCCTCTTTTTTACTACTTTTTTCTTAATCTCCGTGAAAGTCAAATAAGGTCACTTAAAATAGGACGAAGGGAGTATATTTTTTAAAAAAATTATAGATCAAAAACTACATTTGAACTGATATTTCTATATTCAAATTCGTTAGGATATAGAGACCATTATCATATTATCAATGTTCAAAATTATATTCGAAATTAATACTGAAATTTTAAATTTTAAATATATTATACCTCATTAAAAGTATCTGTAATTTATTGTTGAAATTATTAAATTATTTCAACTAATATACCATGATTTTGATGAAAACCTGTTTTTGATATGTGAATTACGATATCCTAAATCATGATTAAATGAAGATGTGTGGTCCGCGTTGCCCTACATTTATTTCTTCTTTTTTGAGCGTACGTTTGCATAATTGTTAAAGTGATACATGATGGAGCAGATCATCAACACATTCTTTTTAGCATATGTTGCACGCATTTTGTATAAATAAAAATTGAAACATATGTTGTACGTAAAAAGACATGTATCTTATTTTATTATAAAAGTATCAATTAAACTACTAACCATATAATTGCACCCCAAAAATTTCTGACACCTTTGATGTGTCTTATCCTTTTATTTTTCATATCAATTATATAGTACTTCAATGTATTATATTTTTATTGTTAATTTAAAAATATTATATGAATATTACTTTGATACAGTATGTTATAACATTATCTCGTTATAAAATTTTAATTTTCTATAATTAGTTTTTTGAGCTTGTCTATTAAGACTTTTAATGATTTTTCATGTAATCGTTATAAAACAGATCTCAAACAAATGATTTTATGGAATTTCAAATAGCAAAAAGAGAGTAGATATGAGTTAGGCATCATGAAGTTCATAAAACCATAAAATATTTAGTTCAATTAGTCGTGTAGTTACTTTTTTAGATTTGTGCAAACTCACATTTTTAATATTTTGATACTCGTATTTATTAGGAGTGATCAATGTGGCATATCATGTTCAATTGTTAAAGATCAAGTTATATATTCGATATTTTGAATCATGAAAAAACTATTCTTGTTCTACTCCCGTTTAATCAGATATTAGTTTCACTGTATCGCGTCAGATTATCCGGTTCAGAATTAATTATATTTTATTAGTTTAATTTGTAAATGATTAATTTAACTGTAGTTTGAATCATTTTATTTAACTGGTATGTTATATATTGGATGATGGCATATTAAAAATTATAGTTTTAAGACTTTAATATATATAACTTATTTTTCTGTGTTATTTTATTTAACAAAGTAAAATTTATAACTCAAATCTTTTTAGTAGTTCTCGTAAACGCGTTTTATTATTATGTGTTTGACTTTTGATTAACAATATAAAATTTCCTTAAATTCACCTTCATATCACAAGTTATAGTATTTCAAATACATATATCATCAAAATTATATCATTTAGATATATTTTCCGACACCAAATTTGATGTATTGTCACTATCCTTATATCTATAATTTTTAAAAAAAAAGATTTAGTTACACATCAAATTCTGAATTCATAAGTTTAAAATAAAAAAATATTCTACATAGGAATATTCTTTCAGTCACCTTATTTCGTGTTCTCCAAAATATTGTAATCTCTTTATAAATTGCCTTTTATAATAAAAAAAATTAATATGACATAGCCCATGTTGAAAGCCCATCAATTTTTCCTTTCAAAGATGCTCGCTTAAACCTCAGTTTTTGTGCTTATTTCTCACATTCATGACTTAAAATTTCTATAATATTGTATCGGTGCTCGTTTAAACTATTAAGTTAGATTTGAATTCGAATACGAATTATATCTATTTTTTGAAATCCGAATCATGGCACGAACCCGATTATTCATATTTTTTTTAATTTTAAATTTATTTATGTAAATAATTAATTTATAGATATTAATCTATCATGTAAACAATATATGAGACTTAACTGAAATAATAACTCATCTCAAATAAATAAGATATTGAGACGAATATAAATACAAAAGTTTTAAAGTATGTGATTAATGCTTTTGAGTAATAAACTAATTGTTTGTGTAGCTCAAGTGGTTTGAGTGATGTATTTGTATTGGAGAGGTCCCGAGTTCGAGTCTCATGAATAACATCTTTTTTTTATATATATGAGAAGATGTTAGGTTCGGAGTTAGGCTCAGGTTCGGAGCTAGGTAATTTATTTGCTCAGGAGGGAGGCTTGACACGAACCTGTTGGGCTACTATATATATAAGTAGATAAGTAGACTATGGAGCAGAGTAAGCGTCACATTTGTTGGGCGAGTTGGTGAAGCAGGACACTAGGACCCATTGACGATGAGATTTAGATTTTCTAAACATTTCATTTGTTTATGTGCTTGCATGTCCCAAAAAAGTTAATTACACCAAAATCATTCAAATCTAAACAAAGATTTATGTTATTATTAAAATTTATAAAATGTCTTTGTTCTATTTTTTGGTTTTTATTTTTTTATAATTAAACAAACGCACAACTTATAAGCCTTCTTGTTTTTAATTTGATTTCCCCCTCAATCAGCGAGTTTTTTAAAAAAATACGATTTCACTATATTTTATACCATTTCCCAATGATTAATTTGCATACGATATGTGTTATGTGAGAACAATTGATTCTAATATAGAATATCACTAATTAATATTTCACAAAACATGAAATTTGATTCTAATATAAAATACTATGATATATAAATCATATAAAAAAACTTTGACACTTAAAATTTGAAAAAAAAATTGATATTAAGATTGGTTGTATAATGGAATTATGATTCTGTAGTAGGAATATTTTATAATTTTATCAATGATTTTTGGGAAAAAAATCTATAATCTCGTTTTTAATTTACTAATTAAAATTTATAATTATTTTTAGTAGAAAAATGTGCAAATATATGTATTAGGTGCATTCTTATAATGGTGTACTGTATTATCTATATAAGGACTATATAAGGAGTTTTCGGAGTGCAATTCCACACACACATATGTAATTGTAATTAAACTTGAAATTTTAAAAAATTAAAGTGTCAATGATTTTAGAGACTTATAACTAGTAAATAATATGATTTGATAATCTTTATAAATTTCCCCTTATATTTTTCGAGGGGGCATTTAGTGAGGGAAATAGAAAATGCAACGTATTTTATTTGAAAAAAATAATAGGCTAGTTATTAGTAATTATACTATTGATTTTTGAAAAAGTGATTTTAGTTAAGAAAAATAGAAAAGATAACATGTGTAACATGTTTAAGTTTAAAAAGCTAACTGTAATTATCTTTTTCTCCCGAAACTAAGGAGCTTTAACTATATTTAACTGTTTTTAAAATGTGACTTTAACTTCTAACTATATTTATTTGCTTTGTATTTTGCTAACCACTTCTTCACACTACTAGAAAAACTGGAATAGACATCACCCTTTTAACATCGTTCCCTGATGCGGCCGATGTAAAAAAGCTTTACTACATCGTCTTTTATAATTACGATGTCTCTGTGGTGTTCATACATCACTTTGCCAAATCAAACGATGTCTTAACTACATTTTAGAAAAAAATACGCGCACGGCACACTTTTTATCCCTGATCATCAATTGTTTCCCACTAGTTACCAAATATTCTCCCGCCCTTGGAATTATTTCCTACCCCAAATCTTATCAAAAACAATAAAAACAAAAGAATATAATAAACAAAATAAACACACTCAATCTCAGTCTCTCATCTCGACTTTCTCAAACTCACATGTTGTCTCGACTCTCTCAAACTGCAAGAACCCTAATTTCTCTCTACACTATGCCGTCTCTCCGCAGCTCGCAATCTTTCCGTATCTCTCAATCTTTATGAAGCTCACTCTCATCTCTACGAAGCTCCTTCTTTCTTCAATAAACCTTATCGAGGTCAAAGCCCGAAGCTCCATCACTCTACAGAAGCTCCAAAGCTGCTCTCTCGGTGTACAAAGGTCGAAATCTCAGTTAGGTAAGATTCTTAGTCTCTCTCTCTACGAATTTTATATGAAATAGCTTTTTATAGATTTCAATTTGGGGTTTCAGTTTGGGGGTTTTTTATTTGGGGGTTTTCATATGCATTTGGTAAGTTTAATGTTTGTTTGAAAATGATTTGTTTGAAATTTGGGGACTGAAATCCTAATTTTAATTTGATAGATTTTATTTGGGAATATAATCTGTGTTCTTTAATTAGGTGGTTGACTTGAATATCTTGTATTTGGGGTATAATTTATTTGTTGTATATGTGCGTTTTACAGTAGATATATGTTTTACACCTATGTCTTGTGTGATGTTTCTTTTATTCGGGAGTAGAATCTTTTTGTTGTATATGGCTGGGAAAGTTCTTTTAGAGACAAGGGGAATGTTTGTGGAAGACCATTGGTATTGCCATAAGTACTGTAAGTTGTATGCATCTTATATAAAAGTTGTATTCAGAAGTGACCTGAATAATTGGTGTTGCTAGTAAAAATTAGTATCAGTTCTATTATTTATTGAAGGAAGGAGCTGCAAAGAAAATCTTCTTTTAGTTTCAGTGCTTGACATGGCAATTGCGGACATATTTGAGAAACTTGTTATTTGATCAATTTGACATCGCAAAGAATAACAAGAACAGGTAAGACTTGAGCCTTGTCTTCCTTTTCTTTTTTTTAATAGGCATATCTTTGGGTTGATTTGATAATAGGCATACTATTTTTTCCTCTGCTTTATATTATGTGTAATTGCAGAGGACTGGTTATCACTTGTTGCAGTTCACAGTGATACATGGTTGCTTTTGGTTGCATTTTGTTAGGTCCAATCAGACGTAGAAGGGGGGGGTTGAATACGTCGTACCAATTTTCTTCGATTTAATTTAATTGCGGATAATCTTTGTTTCAGTCCATGTTAAATCAATCGTAAATAAATAACTCCAGCAAGTCGGGGAATATTCTTGTATTAGAAATAATCCTCGGGTGCTACAAATTCCAACACAAGTGTCGGCTGCAGAGACTACAATCACTCTATTACAAACTCTCGATAAATACGATCTTCTAATTGAACTCTCGAGAACGTGTATAGTGTGTGCACTTACAAAGTGTGTAGTTGTTTTCAAATGAAAACACAAAGCCCTATTTATAGACTTTCCAACAACTAACCATGGTTAACGAGTTCGTCCTGGACGACTTGAGTTCGTCCTGGACGAGTTCGTTTTATAAAAAATAAAACTAACTCCACAACTGCTTGAACTTGCGCTTGAAAAGGAAAGTCAAACTTGGCGCCTCACAGCATTGCCTTTCTTCTTTGTGACTTAGTCTGATTTGAGGAGCCTAGAGCTTTAACCATCTTCACTGTGTAGCGCCAACTTTGACTTTCGGGTCAAAGTTTGCGCCAAGGACTGTTAGAAGACAGTTTTGTACTTGGAAGAAATCAGACGAAATGAAAGTTGCGCCAAGGGGATTAAGTGTAGAGGCGCAACATTTGACCGGGTCAAATGTTGCGCTTCTTCAGTGTTATCCTTCCACTGTAGCATGACTTAGTCTCTCAAAGTGAAGAATTCTAGCGCAGGTTTTGACTTGGTCAAACCTTGCGCTAGAACAACCACTTCACTGTACCAGTACTTAGAAAATATTCTAAGTAACAACAGTTGACTTAAGTCAACAGTTGCGCTCCTCTTGTTCTATTATATATATATATTATTAATTGTTTATTTTAATTACTTGAATTAATTATATTCAGGTAATTCACAATTAATATATATATATATATATAATAATGAGTTCTTTGGCAGTAAACTCTAAAGTAGCTCGATTGACTTGATCAATTAATCCGTTGATCGAATCCACTGAATAATTTCGTACGTCCTGACGTCCTGTGCACTGGTCTGGTTCACGAACGACTCGAACTGAAATAATTCTATGAATCCTTTGCTTGATGATATACTTGATCAGTCATTCCGGGTTAGATGTTGCTTCGATAAATTTGATTATAAATAATCAAATTAAATATACTGGAATCTTCTGGTCTTTGATACTTGATCTTCAGGCAATCTTAATAGCAGAAACACATAGAACTTTATTCTTCACTGAGGCTTGAACATATTAATGAACTTCTTCCAGTGGACTGATGCTCGTCTCAGATATCTTGATTGTCTTTGTCTGTTCGTATCGAATCTCCAACCTGTAGATTCCTGTATAATACTTACGTATTGTTTCCTGTCTTTTGTTGTGTTGAGTTATCGTAATTACAGTTACATTACATTATGCTTTACACATTTTATTTTGGTGCTCGTTTTGGTTTTGTCAAGAATGAAAGGTAATATTTGTTTAGAGCTCAGCAAAGTATATATAATTTATAATCTCAGGGCTATATTTTCCATCTTTGGTCAATACTGCAGTAGTATCTTTGCAAATTAACAAATTATTCTACAAAACAATTCTTTAAGAAATAAACAATGATTCAGATTATTCTAGAACTCAGAAATACCAAAGCTATATATTTCATAGTAGTTAATGATTATTATTTCTTGATTTCTTTATAATTCAAATTGTTCTTGATTTCAGAGTATTCAATTTCCTACTAAGTTCAGTTCTGGATCGTGTTCATTCTGGTTTTGGTTGTCTCTCTTGTGCAGGGCTAGCGCAACTCAACTTAGTTAATCTTGCTGCTGCCACCAGAGATGAACATCTTTGTTGTATATAGATCCATAAATTGACTAATATATATATGGACTGGATATGATGAAAATCATATATTGTTATTAACAGAAGAGGCAGTGCGGAACTTTAGAAACTCCTCAAAATCTTTATTATGGATCTCAAAATACTATAGTTGTAGTAATATTTCTCTTCATCTTATTTCAAATTCTCAAAATTAATGATTCTTGTGCTGTTGTTGTGATTAAATAATGGTATCCTATTATTTCAGTCACACAAAAAAATGTTGACATCAGACCATCTGCCAAGGACTGGAGAGGTGGAAGAGCTTCGATGCAGGTTAGTAGTTCATATTTACATTGCTCTCTTACTTTAAAAGAGATCTTTTGAGCTTGCTGAGTTTTAACGTTAATTCTAAAGCCTAAGTTCTGAAAGTATAATAAATAATATAGTTAGTAAAGTTGTTATCAAAATTCTATCTTATGAAATTTCTGTTGCCACAAAATCTTCAGATTACGAGTCCAATTAGAAGGAAACATGGCAGCTCATGCAAATCATAAGCTTCAGCACAGCGGTGGAGAAGAATTTGAAGCTGATTTTTTTTAGGTTTACGACGTGGTTCCGTATCTTGGCATAGTTGGCATAATTGTGTATATTTTGATTGCATGTCGTCGAATATTGTGGCTTGTGCAAAATTGGAACAGATGGATGAATATTTGTAGTAGTTGATGTTTGGATTAGATGAAATGTTGTATTTCTTGATATTTAGATATTGGTTGGCTGGATTTGTAAACAATTGATATTATGAAGTAATTTGATTTGGTAGTTTCTTGGTTGGGCAAAAAAACTATGTCTAAAGTGCAAATTACACATCGTCCACTCTAAATATATTGATGTCTATGTCTATACTTTACATCAGATAAAACGCCATAAAATGATGTCTGAAATGCCTTTAACATCGCCTAATAAGAAAATAACAGATGTCTAAAAGTCTTTTTAACATCACCATCTTGAAAGAAAATGATGTAAAATAAGCTTATTGACATAGATTATATAATACTAGATGATGTCATATGGTTTTTTAACATCACTACTTTGTTAGATAATGATGTCTTAATGTGGTTTAAACATCAGTTTTTTGTCAAATATTGATGTCTATGGTGTTTTAGACATCAGTTTTTTGTCAAATAATGATGTCTATGTTGTTTAAGACATCGCCTTTTAGTCGATGTCTAATATGGTACAATAGACATCACCGACAAAGACATCGCCTAAAAAAAACCAGGACATCGGTTTTTAGGCGATGTCTAATGCAAAATTTCTAGTAGTGTCATATAAAGTTTAAAGTATTGTGGTCAATATTAACCGTAATAATAATACGTATATTGCTAGTCGCTTTGTTTTTCATATCACATATGTTTGCTTGTTTATATATTTATGTATTTATCTATTTGTTTTTTTTATTCTCAATTATAAAGTCGTCGAGCTGACATTTCTTTCCGGTGAGTATATTTTCTCTTTATCTAGTTGGTAACGTGTTGTTATTTTGTTTCCTAAATTTTCTCATTTTTTTTATGTTATTTAGTGGCTAGTTAATATTATTTTCTAATGATCATATTGATATATGCATTGGTATTTCTTTTGTAATTTATCAAGTTTGTTTCTTGTGTTTAAAACTACATGAAAATGCGGATAAGGCATTACATGTTACAAGTTTGTTAGGTCCTGAATAAGGCGTAAATTAAGCTAGAAGGGGGTTGAATAGCTTAATATCCAATTTAAAAAATATAACAGCCTTTTAAAAATATTTTCCAAGTTTTAAATATTTTTACCGTGTTGTTTAGCAATTATATGTGCGGAAGTAAAGAGCAAATATCACACGGTCGATTTTATCCTGGTTCGCGATGGAGCAACCTCTAATAGATTCTCTCACCCCTGGTCCAGTCCCCGAGCTCCTCTCCGGACTCGAGATTTTTCACTATAAGAAAGATGTACTCCTTATAGCCGGCGGAGAAGCCTTTACAATCTAAACTTACAAATATTTATCTTGGTTCGTAACTACCCGTTACAACCTCAAAATAAATGTAAAAACCTCTACGTAACTTATCTTCAAACGTAACTTCCCGTTACTTCTTCAAAGTCGGTGTAGAACCTTGGTGTAGTCTTTGTATTCCTAAGCTTTTGCGGGTCTTGGATCTTAGGTCTTAGATCTTGGGTCTTTTCTTTTCTTCACGGTGCAAAGACGACTAACTCCCCGTTAGTTCGTCTAGGACTTGGGTCTTAGAACAAGAATCACCTCACTTCACTTCACCTCACTGCAAAAGTTAGAACACAATATCTACGAACAACAAACAAGTTATAAAAGATATGTTTTGAACTAGTATGTTACTGTACTAGTTCGGAGATGACAATAATATTCAAGTTATAAATATTATAGTCAAGTATAGTATACTTTCTTTGGATCTATAATATAAGATCAAGTATACGTTTAATTACTCCAAGTATAGTTGAGTTGGGAGTAATTAATCAAGCCTTTTCTTTTAAGCAAAATATGCTTAAGGCTACACAAGTATTCTTTTCTTTTGATTCAAAAAGTTGATCAAAGAATACTTGGTTTACAAAACTCCGTTTAGAGATATAATGAGAGATCTCGGAGATTGTAAAATATCCTTTCTTTAACTTCTTGCACAACTTGATAAAGCCAAGATAAATAAAATGTGGGTGGCTAGCCTCTTTGAGTTGTGCTCTTTGAAGTTTAGGATATAGAAAGCTTCCTCGAACAATAGTTCGGAATATTCGATATTTTCCCGAGATAATAAAGTTAAGTTAGTGCGGGATCGAATATGCTTTCTTTAGCTTCTCAAAGTTTAGCCAAGATAATAACAACCAATAAGTTGCTAAACTTTGCTTTTGAAGCTATAGTGATTAAAAGCTCTTTTGTCGTAAATCTTTCTTCCACACAACACTAAGGTGATAGCTACTACAAGAAACTGGTCTATCAGCGACCAAAAGTATCAGCGACCGCAAAGTCTGTTGCTAAGATTGAACAATAGCGACGGCCTTCCGCGACTGCAAAAATTCTGGTCGCTAATACCCGATCAGCGACCGACAGCCGTCGCTCATTTGTCGAACAAAATTTCTTTGCCCCAAAAAAATGGAGGGTAAATTGGCGCCAACTCTATTAGCGACCACTCTTTAGTTGCGACTGAAATCAGTCGCAAAAAGTGCCACATCATCATTATATCAGCGACCGCACGTGGTTGCTAAAAGTCGTCGCTGTATTTTTTTTCCCAAATTCTTTTTTGGCACACCACATGTGCAACAAGAATTATTAGCGACCAAATGCCGTAGCAGAAAGCTCCACGTCATCAATTAGCTACGGAAATTAGTCACGAAAGGTGGTTGCGGATGTAATTTTTATTTCTTTCGATGATATAATATTTTTATTAGTTATAACTTAATAAAAATCTTTAAATTATAAAAAAATTATTTTTATATGATATTGTTAGTTATGAATTTTCGAGTTACCTATTTTTAAATTAAAATTTAATTATGTTTATTATTTCAGATTAACTTTATCATAAATTGAATATTTTGAAAAAATATATTTTAATTTAAAATGATTTATTTTCTCGATATATCTCGCGTATGACTTTTCGCTACCTACAGATACTATATTATTTTCACTTTAAGCTAAGTAGAAGATGTCTACAATATTTGATGTATTGTAAAATTGTTATAAACTTTAAAAAATATAATATTTTTCCATTAATTTTATTAAAATTAATTATTAACAAATATATTTAATGTTCATTCTAAAAGTATAAGCATGTGCCCCTTTATTTTTCACCGAGATACAAGTTGTTTTATTGTTATGTAAAGTGAATAATGATGCCCTGAATTTAAGTATTTGTCTCATGTACTAACTTAATAAATATTTAACTAATAATACTTTATTTATTTTTCCCAAAAAATATATTTAATTATTTTAAAAAATTAGAATTACCTATTTTAAAATTGAAAATAATTTATGTTTATTATTCTAGATTAGTTACTTTATTATAAAGTGAATATTTTAATAAATATATTTTTTAATCTGAAAATGAATTAATGTTATGATATATCTGGGGTGTAGGAATTAATTTCGCAACCTATAACTAATAAATTAGTTTCATTTTATACTATAATAAAAGATTTCTCGAATTTAGATATTATAAAAATATTATAAATTGAAAAAAAATATAACCTTATTTTTATTAATTTGACTAAAATTATTTTTTTCAACAAATATATTTGTTCACATGAAAAGTATAAGCCTATTCTCACTTATTTTTCACGGAGATTGCGCTACACATTATTTTATTTTTATTTTGTGGTGTGAGTATATGCTGTCTTGAATTTAAGAATTGTCAAATTATATTAAGTCATAAAAGATCTTAATTAATAATATTTTTATTTATTTTACTAATGTTACATATTTATTTATGAATATTTCCGATATTAATTGTTAAAATTTTCATTTAGGAAGGGACCAAACTAGTCTATGTGAGAGGATTAAAGTAAATCCAAATTTATTTTATGTGATTAATTATATAATTATATTTTTCTAGAATATTTAATTTTAATTTTGTAATAATATAAAATTGAAAATTCGAGATCTTTGGGTCTTCTCGCACAACAAGAAGTGGCGGGCTATACGGAAGCAAAAGCGGGAGAAATGGGAGGGTTTCTATATATCGTGTGTCCATCCCACGGCCATATCTATCCACAAAACGTTGATCCCATCTACCTGTGTGTCATGGCATAAATCATGATACTAGTTCTTTCCAGTTTCATTGTTAATTTTAATTACTTTGGAGGTGTCAAATCTATGGTTTGTTATTTTTTATGTTATGGTACAACATAGTATGGTCGGTACTTATGTATTTTGAGTTTTTGGAGGGTGCCCATTTAAAAAAGAGGGCCAAGCAATCTTTTTTCGTAGCTTAAGGCATCCTAATTGGCCATACTTGTGTGCTGGATTCTTCTGGTCCTATTACAAATCTTTATGATTGGCCGGTTTGAGTTTAATTATCTTTTCTGATAACTTGTTCTGCACTTCTTTTCAGTCATTCCTTATTTTTTAAGTGATTGGTGATCTTGATTTTGTATATGAGCTTTTCACAAGACATGGATGATGAGAATGAGAAACTTTTTAGGAGGATGAATCCACCGAGGTTGCTATAATCTTTCTGTTCATGATCTTATTTTTTATGCATAACCTAAATATTCTAAAATTTACTGAACTTTGTTACTTGTATTTGAATTTGCAGGGTTGTGATTGATAATGAGTCCTGCAAAAAATGCTACTGTTATTGTTATCCAGGTATGTCTTTTTGTAAATTCTGTATGTGCACCTTCTTGTCATTAATGGAGTTTTAGTTTTTTCTATTTTTCTGACTTATATTATATGTAATATGGTGCAGGTGGATTGTGCTAATGAGCATGGAATACTATTCGAAGTTGTTCAAGTCCTACATTACCGTTACTGAAGCTTGCATATCTTGGTGTTTATGTTTTTATATGTAATATTTGGATTTGGTGATACTTGATAATATGATTTTTTAGCGGATAAAACTTTTTATATATAGTATTTTAAGAATTTTATATTTATGTTTATATATTTGTGTGTAAATGGAGATATTTGTAATATCTTTCTTGGAAAGCATGGGCAATATAAATGCTAATTCTATAAAATACAAAAAAAATTGAAAATTATGAAATCAAGTATCAGCGACCGTACCCCATCACAAAGGAATAAAACAATAAGTAAAAGGTGCAGAATAATAGCTACTGCTTCCGGTCGCTAATAATGGTCGCAAATTTAGCAACGGAAAGACCTTCGTTGCTGAAGTCGGTCGCCAATTCAGTGACGACTCGCGGTCGCTGAAGTAGGTCACAAAATTTTGTGACCATTATTGGTCGCTGATGTGGTCGCGGACACGTGGATTGGTGGCAATCAATGCTGACTCAGCTTAGCCACCACGACGGTCGCTAAAAGCGGTAGCTAAAAAGTCGGTCGCCGATGTTCGTCGCAAAAGTGCATATTTGAGACCAGATTATCTGCAACCATGTTTAGTGACTGCATGCGGTCGCTGATGAGCTTTAGCTACAGAGCGCGGTCGCTGATATGCAGTCGCAGATAGACCATTTTCTTGTAGTATGGAAGGACGACGATGCTTTTATCACAAATCTCTTATAGAGATTAAGTACTCTTGAAACTATGTTCAAATCTTTTGTCTCTTTGAAGAGATCGAGTACTTCCTCGGATGTTCTTTCTTTGTTCTCTTTAAAAAGAGAAAGATATATATATCTTTTATATCTTGAACAAATCCGGATCTTTTGGTCTCTTTTAGAGAACCTTGTTGAAGAACTTGTAAGATGAAGAGAGTTTAAGTACAAAGTCCTGCAACAAAATGGTCGGTTAAGACACAAATAAGAAGCTAAGAAGTAACCACTTACGGGAGATGACCGGAAAAGTTCGCCGGAAAAATTCGCCGGAGGTTCGGCCGGATTTTGGGCACTTGGACGAACTTGGGCAGCCTTTACGGAGGCTTGGGAGTGGTTGTGGGTGAGCTAACTTGGTGGGTTAGAGCTTGAGAATCAAAACCTTGTATATATGAATATATATTTAAGAAAGAGAAGGTTTTGGAGATGAAGTATTAAAGAGAGAGAGTATAAACTTGAAAATCTTGAACACTTCTAAAAATCTCAGCACTTTCTTGGCTCTTAGCTTGGGAGTATTTGGTGTGTGGGAGGTGGGTATTTATAGAGGGAAGTGAGTGGAGTGAATGGTTGAGATGAAAGGAAAATAAAGGGTGGAGATTGAAAAGGTGTGGATTGTGGTTTTGTTGTGTTTGTTTGCCACTTGCATAATAAGACAAACAACTTTATGGGAGAAATCTCAGCTGAGTTGTGTCACTAAAAGACAAACACGCTTCCCGAGAATTTGATTAATAACGTAACTTTGTATCGTTATTAAATGCGACGATTTTTCGAAACCTCCAATAAATTACCCCAAAAATATGATAAATCATAGAATATTGGAAAATGGTGATCTGGAAATTTTGGTCAATTTTGGTCAATGTTGACTTGGTCAAACGTCCGGTCAAAGATCCCAGTCAGCCCCTAAAAATAGCGTCCGGACCAAACTTCTCAGAAAATTACGAAACTTTTACTATGCACCAAAAACATTATTCAAATGATCCATCTCAAGTTTCAAGTCATTCTAGCAAGTAGAAGTATTTTATTTGGATTTAAAACGATAAAAACCGGTCTCCGGGTTTGAATAAAATACGATTAGCCATTTGCGAGTTTGAACAGAACTTTGGCTAATATTTTGACTTGAGTAAACACTTTGAAATATATTTCCTTGAAGATAAAATATTTTGAATTTGAAGGAAATATTTTGAGAGTCTAAAATAATTTATTCCGTAAAATAATAAATTGAATAATTGGGAATAAATTACTTTAAAATAAAAGACTTGAGTAATAGATTTTTGTCTTTTTAAATAAATGTCAAAAGAGTGTTCTAAAGAATATAATGAATGTATATTCCTTGTTCAAGCTTCTTTTGCATTTTGCTTTTGCAATTGTAAAACAAGAAGATACCATTAATCGATATTTCTCGTCCGATAAATTGCGATGTAAAAACTTTGAATACTCCTTAGAAAAATATTGAAAAACTTTTTGTAAACAAGGAGTATCATTTATATTTATATGATATAAATATAATTTTGGAAATTCTTTTTGAGCTAGTTTGACCATTTGACTTTTGACGGAATCAATTAAATAAAGATGTCCTATTGGAGAGGATTCTAAGTGAATTTAAATTTTATGTAAGTTATGCAAATATCAAAATAATCTCTTTATCGAAGATGTCCTTTCAAAGTTGTCCCACAATGGTTTGTGGGAGGGCAGAAAGCTTAAATATAAGATATTACATGTCACAAGTTGTCCCACAATGGTTTGTGGGAGGGCATAAAGCTTAAATATAAGCCGTGAGAACAGCTACAATAGTATAATAGTATAAGGTTTATTTGGAAGATGTCCAAAAACAAAATCAAACCGTGCGAGTCCAAAACGGACAATATCAAGACATTTTTAAACAATTGAAACCAGATTTTGATAGGATTAATGGTAGATTTTAACCAATTATAAGTGATTTTGACCGTTAACTATTTTTTTCTCATTATTAACATACCAGTTGCAATCATTCCGAATTTTAAAATTTATTAGAATATTGAGTTATTTAATCAGAATCTTAAGTTATCTTTAAAAAAATTGATGGTCACCAGTCATGATCTCAACTCATGTTAAAAAATTGATGGTGTTCAATCTTGATATTAAACTATGCTTGAAATTTTGAAGGTATTAAAATGAGATTATCTTAAATCCATTAAGACCATCATAATGCACGAGATTTTAAAAGATTGTGTGTTTTTTTTTTTTTTTTTATAGTTTTTGTCAATTGGATTGTGGTTGAATTTTAAGAAATCTACATAAACTCTACAACAGTTTACCTCAAAAACTCTGTATTCCGCATAAAATTAAAATTAAATATAATTCATTAAAATTCATAAATTATTATCAGTCCATTAAAATACGGATATAATACGTCATCTAAATTTATTAAATTTAAGAGTGATATATGATTCAATTTGTATATGAAATTATATAACATGACTCGATAACTTAAAAAACATTATACTAAATTGATTTTGAATGTTCAGAACACATTATACACCAATAATTTATTGATATTATTATGACATATATAATTTATAAGATAGAATTATGCAAAGTCCATATTTTTGGTGAAGTACCGGAGTCATGATTCAAAACTGGATAAAATGTAATCTGTTGCAATTCTAAATTTCTTTTATAATATTTTTTTTTATAAATCCGACAACACGAAAGTTATGTTCCGCTACGTTATCAACATGCACAATAATTATATTTATAAATTGCACAACAATATATTCTATAATATAATTAATATGCATAACAATGACCTTAATTATTATTAACATCGAAAGATATCGATAATTAATTGATAATGATATTTAAAATTACGTATTAATAATATATTATATATATAATTTGATAATCAAAATTATTATTTATGATTAATTTAAAAAATTACGGCGAGTGTTCCAAAACTCCGACTTTAATATGAACCACTTAAAAATTAGCTATATAATCTATTATTCTATTATATAATACACACACATTTAAAATGTTCAAATCACACAAATTTTGTTTTGTTATATAATCCTTTTTGAAGCATATTATATCTTATAAATTTCTTTTTATATAATTATACAACACTACTATACTCTATAAAAATTATTTCATACACTTCATTTTATCTTCTAACTTAAATTTACTATGATATAATAATTTTTTTAGAGCATGATATAATATTTATTAAAAATTATTATATGATATTAAATATTTAACTTTCAACCGTTTTTTCCAGTAACAGCTTCCAACTAACTGACACGTTACTAGTAACATTTATTACTCACACCGGACACGTTTGTTTTAACACAAAATCTACATCCTTGACCACCGTATTCACTGCTTGTTATTTGTATCTATTTCTTGTATCTCTTCACTTTTACTCAAACCCTAACGTTATAAACCCTAAATCCCCAATTTCAATTCTCGCAATCTCTGCTTTTAATGCTAAATCGGCCACCAAACCCACATGGAGAAGAAGGTTACGAAGCCGTTCTCGTCTTCAATTGAAAATCTGTCAGGTTCTTCCAGAGATATCCCATCTGACAAAGATTTTCACCTTTTCAGCAATTCTGATGAGTTCAAATCGTCAATCAGTGAAATTGATGAGAAGTCACAGTCGATGATTGACTCTGTTGCGAGATCTTCAGCCCAATTGATGAAAAAGGAGAGTGATCATGGTGGTGATGAGGCTAATTGGCTGGAGAATGTGAATGATGAGATATTGGGTCAGCTTGATTGTTCGTTGGATGAGTATAATAAGATGAAACAGAGTGAGGGTGATGATGGGTTTCAATTGGTTTGTAAGAAGAAGAAGGGTGTGAGTGAGAATGTGAGTAAAGAAGTGGGGCAGAGCTCCGGGGGATTTGATGTGAAGGTGGGTTCGAAAGATAAGAAGAGTTTGGGTTCGAAGCCAAGAGTTCCTTTTCACATACCTAGTATACCAAAGCCACAGGATGAGTATAAGATAATTGTTAATAACTTTAATCAACCCTTTGAGCATGTTTGGCTGGAGAGGAGTGAAGACGGTACCAGGTTTATTCACCCATTGGTTAGTTTTCTTGGCGGTTTCGAAATTTATTCTGATTTGATCTGTAGTTGGAATTTTTTTTTGAAGGGGAATTTTGCGTTTTCTGACGATTCAGTGTATTTGTGATATTCTCGTGTGAAAAAATGTAGTTCTTTTGGTGAGTTTCATCGCAAAATAGGGAAATTGGTGTATATGGTACTATCAAACTTCTCTTGGTTTCAATTATTTTATCGAGGTTGATTTAACATCTTCAAGATTGTTCCCACTTGGACAATTGAATAAACCATTTAGCTTGGAATTAAAATATGTTGTTTGGCTGGTCAATAGAATAGAATGTTCCATTCTATAAGCCATCGATTCTCATCAAATGTTTGAATGTTTGATTTTGTTTCCATTTAAAATATGTGGTTATGCTATGTCCGATTCTGTACAAGTATGAAGCATCGCACATATACATACACAGTTGACTAATTGAGCATTTGTATGCTTACATACTTATATGAACTCTTATCACATGTATACGTGCATAATTGCATATATACAAGTGCATATATGGTCATAATTGAGTGCTTAAAAAACACACTTTTTGAGAATATACATGAATACAAGCACTTATTGGGGTTAATGCAACTGTGTGTAGATTCACATATATGGAGCTGTATATGATTGCATTTTTCAGCATATATACATTATACGCAGCAAATCTACAAGTTTATTTATGGTTGAATATACAACTGCATATACATGGTTGCATAGTGTGTATATTATAGCACAAACGCAGGCCAAACAAGGAAATAAAAGAGTGCATAACTGCATATATATGCAGTATGCACATATGTGGAATCACAGATGCACACATACATAAGATTACATCTAGGTGCATTTATGGTTCATACATGTGCTGTTTTACAAGGCTTACATGCATCTACATCTCTGTATGTATAAACTTGTGCGTATGCTTTCTCGAATGTGTATGCCCCTGACATGTATTCAGTATTCATATATATATATATATATATATATATATATGTATATGTATATATATGTATGTATTAAGTATACACCAAAGGTTTTTGTCTACTAATGTCTTAGTCAATTAGCTTAATGAACTAGACGAATGGGATGTCATTGATTTGACCCTTTCATTATGTCGTTCCTATTCTATTCTTTTACTTATTTTACTGTCGCCTCTATTCATTTCTGATTAAGTGAAACACAAGCTTATATTTTGTCCAAAGCTAGAGTAACTATGCATTTGATTCCAAGACTGTTTATTGTGTAACACACTTAGAATAATTAAAGGTTAAACTTTATGTTCTTCGTTTGAAAGTTTGCTTGAATGGTCGATTAACAAATAATATGCAATTTTCCAAGACATGGCAACGGTTAAGGAAATTATTTTGTCTAAACTTTTCTTTGATTACAGGAAAAATATTCTGCCTCTGACTTTCTTGATAAGAAAATCATTGATATCAAGCCAGCAAAACCTCTGCCAGTAGAGAGTTCTCCGTACAAGCTTGTGGAGGAAGTTAAAGATCTGAAGGAGTTAGCTGCAACGTTGAAGGGTGTCAATGAGTTTGCGGTAATATTAGCTTGATGTGATATAGCTATGTGATGTTCTGTTTTTTAATTTTGCCATAAGGTTGAAATTTTGTTGAGCTGCATGCGATGCATGCAACCACACTCTCGAAACTGCAAATCATTTGGTAATAATAACATACTCTAGATAGAATAACTTATCAGGAAAGAATATGAATATTAATGGCTGAACTTGCTCTGGTTGTATTATAAATTTAGTTTGTTGCTCTTGTATAGGTTGATTTGGAACATAATCAGTATCGATCTTTTCAAGGATTGACTTGCCTCATGCAAATATCTACTAGAACTGAGGATTTTGTTGTGGATACACTAAAGCTTCGAGTTCAAATCGGTCCGTATCTAAGAGAAATTTTCAAGGATCCTACTAAGAAAAAGGTAAATGTTTTACCTAACACCCCCCCCCCCCCCCCCCCCCCCCCCCCACCACCACCACCACCAAAAAAAAATCAAATCAAATCAAATCATGAACTTTTCGTTTATCTTACACAAATTCTGAACTGGTTTAAATTTACAAACTGATCACCCTTAATTAGGTCATGCATGGAGCAGATCGAGATATCGTATGGCTTCAAAGAGATTTTGGCATATATATCTGCAATTTGTTTGATACTGGACAGGTTTTCTTCTGAGTACTATCTTATAGCTGTGCAATTGTTGCTTTAGAGTACATTTATTATTTATATGTTCAGAACTCCTATGTTCAACTCAGTGCACAAGTCTCCCTGCAAATAGTGTCTAGGAAATCTGAGATGTACATTGCTTAAAATGATGCTCTTTCCATAACTGTATGAATCTGTAGTAACAGAAAACTCTGTGCTCTGAAACCCCTGAAATGCTATACATTAGATGTCACAAGGTATTGTAGATGCAGGTTCAAAATTTTAACTTAGCTGACCGCCTGACCCATTTCTAGCATGTTGGCCTGTCTTTAATTTAATATGCATTGAAAAGCTAACGTGGTTATAACTTGTCCATTCTGTTCTAGGTGCAAGTATTAACATTAGTGAAAAAAGTTTTTTTTTTTTTGGGGGGTGGGGGTAACGAGGCATATGGAGTGTTGTGTATTAATTGAGATTTACAATTACAGAATTATATTGCACTCACTAGCAAGTTTGTAAAGAATTTTAGTGAATGAAGTATAATATGTGCTTCTTAGTTTGGTGGGACTATTCTATTCCTGGATTTCTTCTGCAAGTTTACTTTGTGTACTGTATATAGGTTGCCTTCTTAGCAGTGAACTGGGATTTTCTTCTTAATATATCATGATATCTTATTTATTAGAAAAACAAGGTTTATTTACCACTTCCTGCACAGTTGAGTGTTTCCGTCTGGTATTAAACAGACTCCAACAAGGCCATTTAAGTTCACAGTATAGAAAATCTAGGGCTGGATAAGTGTGTTCTCTATGTTTTGTAATTGTCCGTTCTCATCATCTTTAAGGAACATGCAAGAAGGTTGCAAATATAATACGTTGAAACATTCGGTGTTATCTTTTTGGGGAAATTTATTGTATATGGTTTCACTTCTGTCATGTGCCTCGATTAGTCATTTCATTTGGTTGAGAAGCATATTGTGGCATTACTGGTCTTGTGAACTGGTAGCTCTTATTTGACTTCTCATCATTAGTAGTCATCAGAAATGAAAACAACAATTTGTGTTGACTATACTAAAAGGAAAGCATGAAACTGCAGCTTTCTGGATAAACTAATTTTGTAGAACTATTTACTTGCTTATTTATGTGTTGTGTTCCATTTGGCTGTTCTAATGTTCTTGTAAATTAAGAGCATATTATCTTCTGGTGCACTTGATATGCTTTACCAATAGTTATTCTGATATTCCGCAATAAAGTCTGATGTAGTAGCTTTAATGGTTGTATTCCCTTAATGAATTTTAAAGGCCTCAAAGGTATTAAAGTTGGAAAGAAACAGTCTGGAATATCTGCTGAATCACTTCTGTGGAGTACTAGCAAACAAAGAGTATGTTCTGTATCCACAGCTTTAAAACCAAGTCCGATGTCTTTTCTCTATCCTAAACAAGGTATGTACTGAGTAGCCTAAGTTTTGCAGATACCAGAATGCAGATTGGAGACTACGTCCTCTTACAAAGGAAATGTTGAGGTACATATCTGTACATGCTTAATCAGTCTTACCAAATCCGTTATAGAGGCATCTAGGAGCTATTGCTTTTTGCTCTTGTTGATGACTTATCATATTCTGTGAAATTCGAACATTTTTTTGCCAACATACTGGTAATTCATTTAAGATTGAGGTCAATACAACGAGGTTCAAATGCTGATGCTATCGTTCCTTTCTGTTATGCAAATAAGTAGATATTATTTGGCTAATATATAATAATATAGGATATTGGATACTTTATCATTTTTTATAATGCCATTAAGAATTTGAGAAGTTTTAGTTGATCCCAAGTCTAAAATTTTTTAGTCTTCATTTTGTATGACAAGATAAACGGGGTTCCTAAATAAAAAAGCTTGTTTTATTATTGCTACATGATATCTTTCTGATTCCCATTGTTTCTATTGGTCTTTTAATTTCCATTTTAATGTGTACAGATATGCTAGGGAAGACACCCACTATCTTTTGCATATCTATGATATGATGAGAGTGCGTTTGCTCTGTTCTGCTGGCGACTCTGATTTTTCTGATAGTGCCCTTTTAGAGGTAATATATCTTCATCTGTCCCGCATGCTCCTAATATTGGAGTAGCTATAAAAATGTCATGCTTAAACCGCTCTTTTAAATGTATCACTCCACAAGATTGGTCAGTGGCATGTTATTTATCTCTTTTGTAGATTTTAAACACATGTGTATTCTAGTACCATGGTAGCTTTTTCCACAATGTAATATTTTACTTGGGCTCTTTAGTCCTTGTTGGGTTGAAGGATATTATTGCTTTACATTCATAAACCATTGTTTGTGTAGCGTTTCTTGTCACACCATGCTCATCAACAATCACTGTTTCTTCAGGTATACCAGCGTAGTTATGACATATGCATGCAGCTTTACGAGAAAGATGTTATGACAGAAAGCTCTTTTCTATACATATATGGGTATAGTGCTTACCGATTTGATGCTTATTCTGGCTTATGGCTTTTAATTGCATGAATTTTCTAGTGGGGCATATTAACCATCATGTTTACCATTTGATATGTACTGTTATTTATGTATGCCTTTTCTGGTTTAAATTCAGGTTACAGGATGCGAATCTGAACGCTCAACAACTTGCAGTAGTTGCTGTACGTTAGTTCCAATATTTCATCTATGATCTATCTATTGCATTATTGTTCTTTAGCTTCCTACGATATTATTCTTCACTTCTTACAGTAACAAGAACATAGCAATACATTACACATATATACACTCGAACCAGTACACATATGTTCCTTGATCACTAAACTTTTGGGTCATTCTTCCACCCCCTTCTCCAATCATTGCACCTAAAGATCTTTCAATAACTATCACTAATTTGAAGATTCCTCTGGAGCTTAAACAATCATTGCAGAAGGTTGACTTTATTACAACCTATAATTTTTAGTAAAAACTATTATTTTAATACATATAATTAGAATTTTAAAACCATTACAACCTGTACTTTTTATTAATAGCCAACACACCTTTATTAGTGGCAGGTGGAACACAATGCCACAATGGTATCGGATTTTGGTTATCACTTATATATTTAAACTTATTATTAAAAAAATATTTTTGCTAATTTAATAGACTTCAAAACTACTGAATTATAGCATAATTTATAAAATCAATGAACCCTGTAAATACGAGTACTAAACTTTAGTTATCACTTGTTTATTTTTTATTTTTGATTATAAAAGTATAATATTACAAAATCCTTAACAGAATTCTAAAACTATTATGTTACATAATAGCATATATTTATACTATTATGAAAAATGAGAAACTCTTCTTGTTTTACCCCTTTATCTTATTAGCATCTGATTTGTATTGTTTTATTTATTTTAGCTTTTCACACACACACACACACACACACACACACACACATATATATTTATTAATTTTTTATTGATTAGAAGTTTGTTTGTTTGATTTAAGCACTTGTACTTGCTAAGTCGTATTTAACCTGCTAGTATATATAGAAGTTGTGTATAACAAGTTAAACCTGCAACTAGTATCAAATACCAGATGGAAGTGTTTTATCTGAAGTCTATACTGGTGTTCTTAATTTTCATATGCTCCATTGTAGATTACACTAACGTCTAAATCCTGATAAGTTGTATTGGACAAATGTACCTAATTATTTTGGTAAACCTATTTCATGCTTAACTCTAGCCATGGGTCTTCCGCCATGTGTATCAGCAGTATAGGCATATAGGTTTAGGCCCTTACGATGATGTTGCAATCTGTACCGGGACCGGAAAAAAGGTCAATTATGGTGAGACCATAACTAATTACAGTTAGGTGTATTTGCTGATGCATCTTCTGTCTCTTGAATTAATCAATTTTGTGTCGTAGGATTTTATGAGGATTGGCTATATTGTTGATTGTTACATCACCCTTATTGAGAAAATAATACATGTTACCTTCTCAATTCCATAATAGGGGCTTTGTGAATGGAGGGATATGGTTGGCCGTATTAAAGATGAAAGTACCGGTTATATATTGCCTAATAAAGCTCTTCTTGAAATTGGTATGTTGGCAGCTTATATAAACTTAATTTTTTTTATATTAATTTCTGCTGCTGTTATATTTTATGTGATTCATTGACTTTCGTTGTGTTTGTTATTAACTTTTGTACAGCTAAACAAATGCCTCTCACAACCAGTAGCTTACACCAATTGGTGAAATTAAAGCACCCGTATGTCGAAAGCCAGCTTGATTCTGTTGTTAGCATCATCCAGCACTGCGTTCAAAATGCCTCTGCTTATGAAGTTGTTGCTAAACAACTAAAGGAGGCATACACAGAGGCAGTAAGTTACAGATATAAGCAGGACTAAACCTCCATAGATCTTCCTAAACTTAACTTGCTGAATTGTCAAACTTGTTTGTTTACATGATGCTTAGACTTCTCCCGGAGAGAATTATGAAAATGATGATTGAACTGCATGAATATTGTTTTTCATTTGTTGTTAATACGCCATGGCGCGTGGTTACAAGAGTGCCAGGACACAATGGCATTCGCGATAAGGTATCAGTATGGTGTTATGGAGTTTATAATATAATAAGATACATGTGTGTGCGTGTGTTTTATAGAACTTCATAATTTCCATTTGAGGATCTCACACCTCCACACACACACACACACACTAATATTGTTGAACATCTTTATCACATAGTATCCAGCCATATAAAATAAGTCATTTGAAATGTTTGTATTATATTTTGTATGTATGATAAGTATCTAGTCTAATTATTAATGTCCAAAAATATAGTGATAGGTACAATTTTAATATGTTTTTAATTATTAATTATAAGATATGATAATAGATTATCTGAACATCCCTTCTTCCACTTGATATGAGAATATTGTCAATTATATATTACAGTTCCTAAGATAAAGGGTAAGTTACAAATTGGTGAGCTTACTTACCCAAAGTAGCACTTTACTCCTGTGGTTACAATATAGTAGAAAGACATTGCTATTTAATAAAGAAGTGGTGATCAGCCACTCTTTGAGAGGTGGAAGTAATCTAGCCACCAAATTGAGAAACTCGAGATTGAGCCAACAAGTGCTACTCTAGGTAAATTTCGGCCACCACTTCCCAGTGTACTCCAAATTTACACGGCTGGAACAAGAAGACAGTAGAAGAGATAAAATAAAAGAAAGAGCATAAAGAAAATATTGAGTCAGTGACAAGAAAAGAGAAGGATAAAGAGAAATCACAGGGAGAACTTGTAGGACAAGTCACTGACAGATTAATAGCTAATTAAAACTGAACTAGACTTGTTCTCTCCAATGGGATGGGTTAACATATCTAAATATATGAATTTAGGACTTGCACTATATAATCCATCCGTGATCTAACTTGCAGTGTCAGGAGTGTAAAACATGTTTGCACTTTTTACAGGAATTGGGAAAGCTCAATGAGCAAAAAGAAGGATACGAATTAGCTTCTTTACATATATTTGTTATTCTAAATAAATAGAAGTACAGGAAAATTCCTTATGAAAAATTATTGCACAATCTGTATGATTTACTCAATGTCTATTTTCAATCCACCGTGAAGAAGAAGAATGTTAAAATAGAAGTTATTAACTCTTTGTGAAGATTATATAAATGTTGTTGCTTGGTTTCTTAAATTCAGACTTGAGCAGCACATGTCAGAGTACCATTAAATATATGTTTCCTTCCCTGAAAAAAACACTATTTATGCACGAAGAAATTTTTTCATTAGTATATGTTTTAAGCCTATTTAGTAAATAATATATCACATTAGACGTGACTGACATTGCATGCGTGGTCTATTAACTGTCATATATGAAACTTATGTGTTCATCCTCTGTTTTTAATTATATTTTAATATATTTGTGTGCAAATATCACTGTAACTTTTGACATCCAAGGGGCCCAAAAAAGTGCCCAAGTTCAGCTTATTGTGAACTCTCAGTGCATACCTAATATGCTTACTATAAGCCGCTTAGGATATGTTGCAAGACCATGAAGAGAACAATAAACTTACAAGGTTTTATATTAACCATGACTGATGTAAATAATGTTTTGTATTATATAGTAACTTTCAAAAGCCTTAATATTTGAAATCTTTCTGTTTCATATTACCTGGTAGATCTGCCCCGCAGGATAGGTAGCCCAAAAACTTTACCATGTGAAGTAATTATGTTTCAGATTAAGTGGTCTAAACATATTTGAAGTAGGGGTGTGGCCAAACGGGTGCAGGATGTAGGGATATATAGTTCCATTAAGTTTATAATATAATTAACTTTTGCATTAGTATATAAAGCATGAATTCACTATAAAGATTAAGTATGCGTATGTATGTATATATACTCCTAAAAATCTGACATTTTATCATTTTTACACTTAGTAGTTATGCATATAAATAGTTTTTACAGTTTTTATCATTGTATGTCCATTCTTCTCTGTTGGAAAGGACTGGGTTACTCAGAATGAGGAGAAGAGAGATCTACATGAGGGAACTTAAAAAAAGTTTAAAAGTCTGGGTTCTTTGTTACGAGAGCCACATATTATTTGGGTAAATGCTCTAATACCCTAGGAAGCAGGGATTCTTCAGTTACCCACCGCACCGCGCACCCGGTTCTTGGGGGTTTGGTGATTGTTGGGGATTAATTAGTTAAGTTATTAGTTGATTACTTGATCCCTTTTTTGAAAGCCCAGTCACTATATTGCAAGAGGGACAAAAAATCCTTGAATACATAAAAAGATATCTCTTCAGGATAGTGATTTCCCCCCACTTGCAGACTACCAAAGAGAATTAAATTTGCTTAGTGATGTGCTACACAATTACCCTCCCTGTTTACTTCACATAATAAGAGATTTGAAAGCGGCATACTGGAATAACGTGTCAACTACCTTATAATGCAACAGTTGTTTAATTGTGTAATTATTGTATAAATTATTAAAGATAATGAACTATCTATCTATTTATACATTATATCTATTCTCTCTCTCTCTCTCTCTCTCTCTATATATATATATATATATATATATAGTCCTACTCCAATACAAACCAAATTAGCCTAAAAACTAAAAACCAGTTTTCTGGTCAGTTTTTTATCACTATTTTTAACTACAGAAATCACTAGTTTGTACATAACATATCACTAATTTATATATAGCATATCTCGCGAATATAAGTATATATATACACATATATGCAATGTATATGACCATCATCTTCACCCGAACCGTAATAATGGACCTCTTACGACCATTACCAGACGTTTCTATGACTTGCCACCATTGTCTATCATCACCAATAGTCACATACACTTTCCATAATAACTTACCAAAACCAACGACTACTTACCACCATTATATAACTTCTCTTGCGGCTTCCTACCGCCAAGAACCTTCCTACGACTGAAATTGATCATCTATAATCGATTACTAATAGTCTAGGTAAGTAGATTTTCTCAATTTTGATAATAAAAATCGCTGTTTATATACTGTATAAAAACTGTGATTAGTGCAGTGTAAATTAGTGATACCCGTGGTTATAAATAGTGGTAGGGAAACTGGTTTTTAGTTTGTATTTAAGAGTTGGTTTGTATTTGATCACTTGCCTATATATATATATATAATTTATTTAATATATGCCGAATCCTCCCGCACCTGAATCCTGATATGTTAGTTTTTGTGGAATTTCTGTATCCTTTTATTGCACACCGTCATGCCTGCACTCACACTTATGCTTCCTAGCTAATACCTCGTACAGTTTAGGATTTTGGCCTGATAGTATTCTAACTAGTTTGAGTGAAAGTTAATTCAGTGAGTATAAATTTCAAGTTCTATCACACACACACATCGCCCATGGGTCCACCACATAAATGTTACATATATATTTCTCGTGCATGGGCCCACCACTTATTTGTGACAAGCTTGTGATATATTCATTAATTTTACAACAATATGAATACAACAGTTTCATTTCTAATTAATCAATTCCCTATAATCAACTATAAATGCCAATTGTGTTCAATTTGTGATATAATGATTTCATGTCCGAAACAATATAAGCTTCAAGTATCTGCAGACACAAAGTTACTCTCATAGAGTCCAAATCTCTTTTTCAGTTAAGACCAATACGAGCTTGAACCTTCCTTTGTAACTCGTGGAATTTCTTTATAGTGGCCAGTTTCAATGCCTTGTTTTGTAGGAATCTTGAAAGTGCCTCTATATCATATATACCATCTATGTTCCATTTTTGATTAATAAATATTCCTTTGGTGTCGTTGATATGGCAAATGTTGTTTCCATTCCGTTTCTTTCTATTTCTTTTCTATATAAGGAAAACTAAAAATACATTCTTGTATCCATTCGGCAAATTAAGAATTCATTATTATAGTGGCTAGACTGTGTTGGGGCTGCTTACTTCATTTTTTAACTGTCTAGTGCACTTGGTGGGTAGTTCGGCACCTTATACTTCATGAACCCGATTAGTATTTTAAGCTATGGAAACTCTGTACAGATTAAGATTCCAAGAGTGGCTCTATATAATTGTATCCAATCCCATTTTAAATTATTTAATATGCCTTAGTTGTCATTGACATAACCGATGTCGTTTTTTGTCTGCCTTTTTCAAAATCTTTTCTATACACTGAAAGTTAGATACATTCTTCGGACCTATGCAGCAAATTTCGAAGTTAGTATGTCTAGTAGTTATAGGACTGCTGACTGCATTACTAGAACCTCCCTATTCAGTTGTGGGCAGTGTTGCAGCTTATACTTCATGTTTCTGATCAGTGACTCTAGTGCTCTGCTTTTTACTAATATTTACTTTTTAATGGACAGACTTCTGCTGGGAAATTGAACACTGCGGATGGATCTGAATTTTTGTCTCTGCCTGATGTTCCAGTAAGGCCCAAAGGAAGAATTGGAGCAACACTTGTCAGTGCAAGTTATTCATCAAGTAGAAATATGTTTAAAAACCTATCATCTCCTGTGCAACTCACGGAAAGGCATTTGGACCCACAAAACAGTAATGAGGCAATTAATGGGCAGCAGGAGGGGCATTCTGTTAGTGCTGGCTGTTGTGGGGATGAACAAACCGACAAAGAAAGCCATGTACCTGGACTCCCGAAAGAGAGCCCTAAAACTTCTGAACAGCTTATACCAGGAAACATGAAGTTCCTGTATCCAGTATGCTGTTGTATTATTGCATGGTCTTCATCTTATCAATGTTTTGTTCAAAGGAGGTACCTTCTCTAAATATAGTTTTTTTTCCTGATGTAGGCTTCTGGAGCTGAAGAATTAACTGTTCAAGTGCTAAGAAAACCTACTGGTGCTTTTGGGGCCTTGCCAGGGAATTCAGCTGCCAAAAGGAAATTTGATTTGGAAAAAATAGTAAGTCATTGTCATATTAGTTTCTTTACAAACATTTCTCCGGCTCTGATTTCTTATGGAAGAGGTCAAATTTGCAAAACATGGTTGGAGAAATTTGTCTCCCTACCTTTTATTATCTTGTGTTTTTCTCTGTGAACCTTGTTGGCTGCAGAAGTTTCGAATTAGAGTTTCATTTGTTATAGGCACACTGAACGCATTTTTCACAACTTATTCATATAGGTAAAGGGAGAGGTCAAGTTAAGGCAAAATAAATCAACTGTGAACCTTCCTTTTCGTTCATTCTCAGGCAGGGGTAACGGGCTGCAGCCGGCCATACCTGCTAAGCCCCTAGAGGTCTCATGTCATAAAGCACCTGATACTGTAGTAGCTACTGATTCTCGTCTGCAAAATACTATATTGTTGAATGAAAAATTAGGTGATGAACAAGTACACGAGGACCCTATGCCAGAGCAGAAAATAAGCAACATATCTGCATCTTTTTTTGATGTGGACGATGGAGATGAGACAGTGTCACTATCTGATCTATCTTCCAGTTTCAGAAAGTGCTTCCAGTCAACACATAGAGAAAGAAAAGCTCCACAAGTTTGGAAAACCCATGAACCACTACACCAGTTTAAACCTTTTGATTATGAAGCAGCGACGAAACAGGCTGTATATGAAGATAGTAAGAGGAGAAAAAGCAAAGACGACAGTGAGAACCGGAATAAGCATGCGGAGAATATGAAAAAGAAGTCAATTATAGGTCATTCTGAGGGAGGTGAGGAGAGTGGAGGTTTTCAGCTGGGCAGGAGGCGGCAGGCATTTCCCGCAACTGGGAATCGTAGTGCAACTTTTCATTAGTCTCTAGATGTTAGTAATGTAAATTGTTTCATTGCTTCTGGATAGAGTAGAAATACTGTATTACAGATGTACTTGTCAAAAACAGAGCGAAAAAATCAATCAGATTAAAATCTGGTGGAACTAGTATTCACAATTTCTCTGATACAGTATTTATGTCATTCATTGGACTCTTTGAGGTTGTATCTCTGATATAGTGGAACTGTGAAGAAAGACTAGCTTTGAGCAGGAAAGTAATGTGAATTGTGGCTGTCATGGCTGGGCTTAGAAAGCCAGTTTCATAATCAACTTCTAAGTTAATTTTTGACATATAGGTTGATACACGAGGAGTTGAATAATTTTAATCTTTTTTCACCAACTATTTTGATTTTCGAAATTTAACTTTGTAAAAATGTGGATGATCACTTTAAAAGATTTTTTTTTTATATTATTAGTTTTATATCTAAAAAGTTACTGATTATGAATGGATTTATTCAAATTGATAAACTATAATTATTTGATTTTTATGATAAGTTTCTTGATTACAATTACAAATAATAAGTACTTTTAGATTGTTGCAGCATTCTTTTGCGTGAATGGTGAATTACTGGGATAACCGGTCAGAACTTCTGTGAACCACAAGTTGTGTGCACTGGTGTCTGGTCACTGGTGTACTGCCTGATTGTTTAATATTTTATATCTAATAGCTAAATACTTGATGTCAAAATAACATTTTTATATTTATATTTCTTTTTACCATTGTATTTAAATACAAAATATAGCATCCTTGTTAATTTAATTTCATAGTTACGTTTCCAAGAGAAAGTCCAATCATTTTCTTAAATAAGCTCATAAACTTAGAAACATATAAAATACTCCCTCCGTCCCACCCATTTCTTTACACTTTCCTTTTTGGGTGTCCCATCTAATTCTTTACATTTCAAAACTTACCAAAAATAGTCAATGGGTCCCACCACTTCTTCACTTTTCTTTCCTTTTCACACTACTTTTACTCCACTATCTTCTTTTTATACATTAAAAATCAATGGGTCCCATCACTTTACCCACTTTTCTTCCTCTTTTCCACTACTTTATACATATTACTTAACCTCCGTGCCCAACCCATTTGATAAGAAATGGGTGGGACGGAGGGAGTAGTGTTTACTATATTACTGGCACCTCTTCAAAATTATTAGGCATCACTACAAACTCAAGACAAATAATTATGTCGACTATACAAAAAATGCAATAGTGGAGAAAATGCTTTCCACATTAGGCTCCAATAATTTTTGGCATCTCTTCTTTTTTGCGTTGGTTTGTTTGGGTACATAAATTAAGTCCTTGTCCGGGACTTATTTTTTTAAAAAATGTATATTTTTATAAATTTTTTGGATATAAATATTAAGTAGATGTCTAATATTAATTATGTATAAAAATTAATATTTATTTTGTCCAAATATAGACCCTTACTTTTAAAAATTAAGTTTAGCCAAAAGGGCCACACATGTCACATGTTGCCACAAGCCAGGGTCACCTTCGGACCAGCCCACTTTTATCACATGATTAATAAGAATTTTTTTTTCCATTTTTTCTTTCTTATATATCAATTTAAAGTTCAATGGTTGATATTTTTGTAAGAAATGCCAGGTGTGTATTTTTGATTTATTAATGAAAATATCATGTCACATTAAGTCCCTCTTTCTCGGTTGTTTCATTTCCGAAATAGTAAATAATTTTTATGTTATAAAAAATTATTATGCTTACTATCTTTATCCATTTTTTCTGATTTATTAACTAAAATTTCCATACCATTATATATATTTACAGCAGATATTATGTCTAATCTGATACTCCCTCCGGCCTAATTTATTTGCTTGTTTGACCTTTTGCGGTCACAAAATTTTGACTGGTAATTAATAATTATTTTTACATAATCTTGAATATTGGAAAAATACATTTTAAAATAGAATAGATGTAGATTCTAGTGATATATTTTTGGTTATTATTTTATATATGTAAATTTCAATCAAAATTTGGTCAATTTGACAAAATAAATAAATAAAAAAGACCGATAAATTGGGACAGAAGAAGTATAAAAAGTTGGATCGGAAGGGAAAAAAGAAGACGAGGATACGCCATACGCGGCATATGGAAGAAAGGTGCCTGTGCGGTCCAGTCCACTACTCCACTGGCATGCGCTCCAGCCCAAAAAGGCAAGTCGACTCTACGGACTACGGCCTAGTAAACTTTTCCAATTTTAAATATTTCGATACTATAAATCCCATTAATAATGATCTAACAATAATTGAATTACCTAACTATATATTCCCTCTTGGTTGCCTTGCATTTAACCAAATGTAAAACATTCTACGAGAATTGTAGCACCACAGAAACTCCAGCATGCAAAGTGCCAAAACTAGAAACGAGAGCATGTTATAACAGGCTCACATGCTCACTGCTTCAGGAGCAAAGCATAGCTCACAAGTCCAATTCATGGCTGCTGATGCTCCTCCTGCCGGCTCCTGCTATCTTTTCGCGACGAATCCGTGTCGCTGACGTGTCTTTCTGCCTGCCAGAGGTAAGCTCTCCAACCTGTTGATGCATGTTGTTATAGCCAAATTTGGCTAGGTCCTTGTTGGGCCGGATATGTACTTAGTAACACATGAATTGGGCTAAGAGTCCTATATGAGGTATCGGGACGCGTCCTCCGAGTTACAAAGGAATGACGCGACCGACCCTTGAAGAGACTAGTCTGAACGAAAGGGCGCAGCCCTCCGTGACGTGACTGATCCGCCGATGTTGCGTATCTTAATGAAGAGGACGCGTCCTCCGCATCGGAAGGAGGGATGCGTCCTCCAGGTCACACGTGTCCCATGAAGAGGACGCGTCCTCCTGCTTATAAAGGGAGGATGCGATCGACCCTTGGTGTTGCGTGAAGAGGAGGCGTCCTCCTGCTTATAAAGGGAGGATGCGACCGACCATTGGTGTTGCGTGAAGAGGACGCGTCCTCCGAGTCACAAGGAGGGACGCCTTACTTGAGAGTGTTGATGGAGAGACGCGACCGACCTCCGTCCACCCACGTCGTGTAATCTATGGAGGAGGGCGCGCCCTCTTCGGAGGTGACCGAGGGGGCGCGTCCCTTGTAAGAAGTTGACCATGAGATGAAGACCAAGGGCGTGCCTTTAACGGGGTGTCCTCGCCTACCCGGGGGCGCGACCTCATGTTAAAGAAGGACCTGTCTGATGTGTTGTTGGAGTGGTCGATGGGACGAGACGGCGAAGGCAAGGGCGCGCCCTCAGGGGTCGCTCCCACATGTAAACATATATTGTGAGAAGGCTCTTCCTATGGGAGAGCGTACATTCGCTGAGACAACCCTTCCGAGGGAGACGAAGACCGCCCCTCCGGGGATAGGAAGACCTACCCCTCCGGGGGATATGACGACCCCTCCGGGGGATACGACGACTCTTCCGAGGTGTTGTAGCCGTTTTTGTACACCATGTAGAGGGGAGGACGCGCCCTCCTCCGGACATAACCCGGGGAGTGCGGTCTCTTGTCCAGTAAACAGGGATGAAGACGGGAATTGGGAAGGACACGTCCTCCCTATCAGGGCGCGTCCTTTGACTCAAACGAGGCATAGTTATGAAATACATGATGAGAGAGAGAGGATGAGTGAGTCTCCGTGACGACCCTTCCGAGGGATATGAAGACTAGTTACCAAGCTCATTTGGTAGTTACCAAGCTCATTTGGTAGTTATCAGGCTCATCTGATAGTTCCCGGGCTCATCCGGGCATGATCTACAATCCTCAATCCTGCTATCTGCCGAGTTAACCCTCGTGTGGGGGCTTGAGGTGATCATGGCTCTTGAAGGCCCTCCGGGGTAACACGAAGGCCGATCATATGTCTGGATCCTGTATTCTGGTGAGTTAGCCCTCATCGGGGGATTGAGACGATCGTGTAATTCGGCTCCTTGTCTACCTTGTTTGAAGATGAAGACCTCACCGAGAGGTGAGGACGTGTCCCTGCACCTCGAGGGGTTAGTCATGGCTCCCCCAGATAACTTCTCCATAAGAGTCGTGGTAGATGCTATCTCTCGTACTGGAGATATCGTTGAATCCGTGATCTATTTGGATTAGGAGTCTGAGGTAGTCATACTCAAGACTAATTCTAACAGGAGTAGGATTCTCCAAGATGGGCCTTCGGCCTATCTCCGACCTTATCGCCAAGAGGCCTAGTCCTGATCAAACTAGGACTCCTGGTTCCATAGAACTACGTACGGCTTGATCCCCTATAAATATAGGGGTACGTAGGCACATTGGGGGATCATGAGTTGAGAGCACGTGAGACCAACTCAAAACCCTAATCTCAGCCACCCCCTAAAACAAATAACCACCACTCTCCGGCGACCAAAACCACCGTCACGGATCTTGATTCCGGCCGTGAACCTCATCTTTGTTGATTACCAAATTCCTCTATCAACAAATTGGCGCTAGAAGGAGGGGCTATTCAAGATCTTCATCTTAGGAGGAAGAGATGTCACATGACGGAGATTCGCACGTAGAGGCGGAGCATTTTCCGGGAGGGCGATGGCTAGAACACAAGAGAAGAGGAGACCTTCATCTACTTCTCCAGAAAAGGACGATATCTCCATCGGGAGTTTGAAGGAGGACGATCATCAACGAAATTCTAGGAGGTAACCTAATATGCGAACAAGGTATTCTGGACCGGGGAGTCAGCGAAGGATGCGATTTTCGGAGACCTAACACCTACGAAGAGAGTACACCTCCCCCGGACAGAGTACACCTCCCCCGGACAAGGTATACCTCCCCCGGACAGAGTACACCTCCCCCCGGACAGGGTACACCTCCAAATGATGTGGTGCTCGACTACCACCGTGAGGAATGAATTCCCTGACATCTCCGAAGAAGGCGCACCTCCGGGTAAGATTCTCACAATGCTTTCGCATGTTATTGCTAACAAGTCTGTTGTGGTTTGAGTCTTTACGAGAAGGAGATCGCCTCCCTGGAAGCCTCAACGGTTTTCTGAAGGGGCGCGCCCTCCCCAGAGCAAGTAATTTGAGGTTCACGAGAGGCACGTGTTGAAGACCTGACCGCAGATAATGATATGAAAGGGAAAGTTACGAGCGGAGAGTTATTCAAATGGAGCGAAGCTTGAAAAGTTTCAAAGAGCGCGCCTCCCCCTAACAGGGCGCGCCTCCAGGTAAACTCTACTCTAAACCTCCTCGTTACTGCATTCTCTAGAAGTATGGCACGTTGAAAACTACAGGTAACGTGGTGTTCGACCACCACCATGAGGGATGCACCTTTTAACATTTTCGAAGAAGTCGCGCCTTCCCTTGCCAGGGCGCGCCTCTAGGGAAAGTTACGGGGGGCGAGCTATTCAGATGGAACCTAGCTCGAAAAGTCGTAAGGGTGCGCGCCTTCCCCTGACCGGGCGCGCCCTCAGGTAAATACTAAACTCCCTCAATATTTGGTTCCCTAAGACTACTACATGTATAAATTCACAGGTAATATGGTGTTACCTTTATGAGGAATACACCTCTTCTCCGTGAGGAGTAGTCGCACTTTCCTCCAACAAGACGCGCCCTCCTAAAGGGGTACGCCATATCCAACCAGTATTCTATCAAAGAACGAATTGCACGCCTCCCTCTGAAAGGGCGCGCCCTCTGGTATGTCTGATGCATTAATTGCTTCATATGATATTTTGTGAAGACAAACATACTCAGGAAGGAGCTCACTAGTCTTGAAGAGGTCACGTCCCTCCCTAGGGAGCGCCCTCTCGGAAGTACTCATCACTTGAGGAAGCGCATGAGGGCGCGCCCCCAGGATAATAAGGTTGAGAAGGGAGATGCTTCAAAGACGCGCCTCCTCCTAGTTGGACGCACCCCGAGTTCCAAAGTCATGTTTCCAGGGTTGATAATTTGGGAGGACGCGCCTTCCCCTAACAGGGCACGTCATGAGGTAACACTGACCATCAGTATTAAGTCATATACATGATAAAGCGCAGGGCAAGTCCAACATGCTAAAGGAGCTGTCCATCTTGATGAGGGCGCGCCCTCCGTTCTACAGGAACGTAGCATGATACCTGCGAGGTCTTTGATCATGATACACTTAAGGCCTTTCAGAGGTTACCTAATTATCCATGATACGCTCTGGATACTAGCGCATCCATGATACGCTCTGGATGTCATCCACGATCTACTCTGGATGCTATAATTATTTACATATCCATGATACGCTCTGGATACTGTAGTTGCGCATCCATGATACACTCTGGATCTTACATATCCATGATATGCTCTGGATAACATTTTATACTATTAATTCCCCATTGAGCTATGAGCTCTGGGACCTGTGCGATGCACCGGAGTTATGTAAACCACGATAAGATTCGTGATGCCCCATATGGGAAGATGTATGGACTGGGGAGTGGTCCTCTTGATTTTCTTAAGCAAGTGATTCACGCGTGAAAAAGTAAGGTTGCGCCAAAGGCCGCGCCCTCTACTTAATCCTTGGAAAAGATCAAAAGAGCCCATATTACAAGTAAGGCTGCGCCCTCTGCTTATATAGTCCTTGAAAGAAAAGAAATATTGCAAGGCAGTGCCATCAGCCGCGCCCTCTGCTTAGGCAATTCTTTAAAAAGATAAAAAAAGGGGTCATGTTATAACAAGGTGGCGCCATTCCGTAAGTCGCGCCTTATACTATTCCTAGGTACCATGGACACAGTAAGGCTGAAAAATAGCCATAAACCTTCGCACAGCGAAGGCGCGCCCTTCTTTTGTTGAAGTTCATTAGCGCGAATGTTATGGTTAAATGTGCCCTTTGGAAGGAATAAGCGAAGATGCGCCACTGTCAACGACAGATAGGCCGCGCCCCCTGTTTCCTTTTATCTACACAAAGGTTCCTCATTACTTATGAACACATCATAAAGATGCGCTAGCCTCATGCTTATCCACTTTGCAAAATGAGCAAAGACATCGACATTGTATACATGCAAGGCTTGTGCACAACCTACATCTTGGAATATCGAGGAATAGAAGTGGCTTACGTCGCGCCTCTATGCACGGACGCGCTCTCGGAAGAGGATGTGTGGTATGGAGTAAAAATTTCCCTGATATCTCCAATATCAAGAAAACTTGGGGAGTACTTGTTATAGCCAAATTTGGCTAGGTCCTTGTTGGGCCGGATATGTACTTAGTAACACATGAATTGGGCTAAGAGTCCTATATGAGGTATCGGGACGCGTCCTCCGAGTTACAAAGGAATGACGCGACCGACCCTTGAAGAGACTAGTCTGAACGAAAGGGCGCAGCCCTCCGTGACGTGACTGATCCGCCGATGTTGCGTATCTTAATGAAGAGGACGCGTCCTCCGCATCGGAAGGAGGGATGCGTCCTCCAGGTCACACGTGTCCCATGAAGAGGACGCGTCCTCCTGCTTATAAAGGGAGGATGCGATCGACCCTTGGTGTTGCGTGAAGAGGAGGCGTCCTCCTGCTTATAAAGGGAGGATGCGACCGACCATTGGTGTTGCGTGAAGAGGACGCGTCCTCCGAGTCACAAGGAGGGACGCCTTACTTGAGAGTGTTGATGGAGAGACGCGACCGACCTCCGTCCACCCACGTCGTGTAATCTATGGAGGAGGGCGCGCCCTCTTCGGAGGTGACCGAGGGGGCGCGTCCCTTGTAAGAAGTTGACCATGAGATGAAGACCAAGGGCGTGCCTTTAACGGGGTGTCCTCGCCTACCCGGGGGCGCGACCTCATGTTAAAGAAGGACCTGTCTGATGTGTTGTTGGAGTGGTCGATGGGACGAGACGGCGAAGGCAAGGGCGCGCCCTCAGGGGTCGCTCCCACATGTAAACATATATTGTGAGAAGGCTCTTCCTATGGGAGAGCGTACATTCGCTGAGACAACCCTTCCGAGGGAGACGAAGACCGCCCCTCCGGGGATAGGAAGACCTACCCCTCCGGGGGATATGACGACCCCTCCGGGGGATACGACGACTCTTCCGAGGTGTTGTAGCCGTTTTTGTACACCATGTAGAGGGGAGGACGCGCCCTCCTCCGGACATAACCCGGGGAGTGCGGTCTCTTGTCCAGTAAACAGGGATGAAGACGGGAATTGGGAAGGACACGTCCTCCCTATCAGGGCGCGTCCTTTGACTCAAACGAGGCATAGTTATGAAATACATGATGAGAGAGAGAGGATGAGTGAGTCTCCGTGACGACCCTTCCGAGGGATATGAAGACTAGTTACCAAGCTCATTTGGTAGTTACCAAGCTCATTTGGTAGTTATCAGGCTCATCTGATAGTTCCCGGGCTCATCCGGGCATGATCTACAATCCTCAATCCTGCTATCTGCCGAGTTAACCCTCGTGTGGGGGCTTGAGGTGATCATGGCTCTTGAAGGCCCTCCGGGGTAACACGAAGGCCGATCATATGTCTGGATCCTGTATTCTGGTGAGTTAGCCCTCATCGGGGGATTGAGACGATCGTGTAATTCGGCTCCTTGTCTACCTTGTTTGAAGATGAAGACCTCACCGAGAGGTGAGGACGTGTCCCTGCACCTCGAGGGGTTAGTCATGGCTCCCCCAGATAACTTCTCCATAAGAGTCGTGGTAGATGCTATCTCTCGTACTGGAGATATCGTTGAATCCGTGATCTATTTGGATTAGGAGTCTGAGGTAGTCATACTCAAGACTAATTCTAACAGGAGTAGGATTCTCCAAGATGGGCCTTCGGCCTATCTCCGACCTTATCGCCAAGAGGCCTAGTCCTGATCAAACTAGGACTCCTGGTTCCATAGAACTACGTACGGCTTGATCCCCTATAAATATAGGGGTACGTAGGCACATTGGGGGATCATGAGTTGAGAGCACGTGAGACCAACTCAAAACCCTAATCTCAGCCACCCCCTAAAACAAATAACCACCACTCTCCGGCGACCAAAACCACCGTCACGGATCTTGATTCCGGCCGTGAACCTCATCTTTGTTGATTACCAAATTCCTCTATCAACACATGTCATACAGTAGATGCTATATTTTGCCAAATTATGACAATGTTTCTGTTGAAATATATTATAAGATCCATTTGACATTCTTTTAACGCCTTAAGGTTTTAGAGGACCGGTTTCCAACATGGTATCAGAGTTCTGGTTTGGAGTGAGTGGGAATGTTGAAATATATTACAAGATCGATTTGAGACGTTCATCTAACACCTTAACTTTCTAGATGGACCGGTTCTCAACAGTTTTTTAATTGCATTATGCCAAAACCGCAATTAGTAGTACTTCAACTCTTCAAGCACTGAAACTAAATTATTTTGTTCAATTCCCAACATTGCAGTTTATGCCATGGCTGCAACTTTTAGTCATGCAAGACTTCTGCTTCTCCTTGTGTTTACAAGCTCAGTCTGCTACTCAGAATTAACATCACCGCAAGCCCAAACTCTTCGTATAATTCAGAGCCTTCTAAGTTATCCAAGTGTACTAAGAAGCTGGAACGACGACACAGATTTTTGCAATACTGAACCCACTTCATCAGTCACTGTTGTATGCTATGAAGATAGCATCACACAGCTGCACATTATTGGGGAAAGGGGTGCTCCTCCATTGCCTCGGAACTTTTCTACAGAATCCTTTTTTGCTACACTTGTTAGGCTTCCTAGCTTAAAGGTCCTCACTCTGGTTTCCATTGGCTTACGAGGTCAGTTGCCTGGCACAATTGCACAACTAGAGATGCTTGAAATATTAAATATTAGTTCAAATTTCTTCCGTGGAGCGATTCCTGGAGAGCTTTCAAATTTAAGAAACCTTCAAACACTTATACTTGATAAAAATATGTTTCACAGTAGGCTTCCAAATGAGCTCGGCTTGTTGTCCCTTTTGGCTGTTTTAAGTGTGAGGAGAAATAGGCTTAATTCATCTCTTCCAGACTCTTTAGGTCATTTAGAAAACCTTAGAGTTCTTGATTTGTCTCATAACAAGTTAATTGGTGAAGTGCCTGATATAAGCCTCTTGAGGCACTTGCAATTCCTTGATTTGGAAGATAATCTTCTTGGACCTCAGTTTCCGAAAATTGAAAGCAAAAACTTAGTTACCCTTATACTAAAGAAGAACAAGTTTCACTCTGGCATTCCAGAAAAGGTGCATTCCTTCAATCATCTTCAGCGGCTAGATATAGCGTTCAACAGATTTGTTGGACCATTTCCGTCTTCTTTGCTCTCTCTGCCATCGATCACTTATCTCAATATTAAAGGAAATAAGTTCACTGGAATGCTTTCAGAAAACATGTCTTGCAGTCCTCAACTTCAACTGGTGGATTTATCTGGAAATTTTTTGACCGGAAGATTGCCTAGCTGTCTTCATTATGACCCCCGAGTCAGGGTTGTGTCTTATGCTAGAAATTGTTTAGTTGGTGAGGATAAAAGCCAGCATCCAGTGTCCTTTTGTCGAAATGAAGCTCTGGCTGTAGGAATAATACCACATCGTAACAAGTCAAAACAAGCATCCATTCATGTACTTGCCATAAGCATATCTGCAGGGATTGTTGGAGTAATTGTACTGGTTGCTGTAGTCTTCTTGACGATGAGAAGATTACATACAAAAAGGATGGTAAAATCAACTCAGACAAGATTACCACGAGAGAATGTATCAACAGGCTACACCTTAAAAATGCTTCAAGATGCAAGTAAGCTCCTAACGTGTACTGATACTTTCATTGATTGTTACTACAAATAATGTTGCTAACCAGTAACTTAAAGCCATTCTATGAATTTAATAGCAGTTTCTTCCTTTTGGAAATAGAACTCCTTGTCAGTTACAGAGACATAACTTTGAAAGAGAAGATTAATGTTTAACCGGTCATTCTTACAGGGAGCATAACTCAAGCCATGAAGCTAGGAGCACTTGGTGCTCCAGCTTACCGAGCCTTTTCACTGAAAGACATTGAGGATGCAACTAATAATTTTGATACATCAACTTTTGTCGATGAAGGATCTTACAGTCAGGTAATAGTGCATTTACACTATCCTTGTTCTATGAAGTATGAATAACTTTCTTTATGATTGCAGATGTATATAGGGAAGCTGAAGGATGGTTCCCAGATTGCTATTAGGTGCCTTAATATAAAAAAAGCCCACAAGAATCATAGCTTTATGAACCATATAGAAATTATCTCAAAACTAAGGCATCAACATTTGATCAGTGCTCTGGGGCACTGCTTTGATTATTGCTTGGATGACTCGAGTCTCAGCAGAATATTTCTTGTATTCGAATATGAGCAAAATGGGACGCTAAGAGACTGGATATCTGGTACCTAGTTGTGCTATATATTACAGAATTATTAGCCTCTGGGTGGAGCATAGAACGATCACCCTCTGTCTTTGGTCTACTATGAAGTTTAAGCAGTTATATTGTCGATTTGAGTTTAAGTTATTTTTTGCAGAGAGGAAGTATAAGAAAATCTTAGCTTGGTCCCAACGGGTAGCAGCTGCTGTCGGGATTGCTAAGGGCATCCAATTTCTTCACACAGGGATTGTTCCAGGCTCATCTGCACTAAAATTGAAAACAACAGATATTCTACTGGACCTCAACTTTGTAGCGAAGATCAGCAGCCACAATCTGCCTTTGTTAACAGAATATACAGGGAAGGTAAAAATATATATTATATATGCTATTTTGGTCCTATTTTTAAATATGTATCAAGTTAATACTTAAATCAACATGTAACAGGCTGGTAGTCAGTTTCCTTCTACTGGATCCAGAGACCCAGAGAAATGTGATATTTATGACCTTGGAGTCATAATACTAGAGATCATGGTGGGGAAACATACCGATGACCACGATGAAGTATATAATGCAAGACTTCAGGTAAAGAGCATTCCCATTAGTAGATAACACTAAGTTTGTAGGCTTAGAGGAAAATAAAAACTTCTGAGTTTGATTCATATCAATCATATGTGACTCTATGCAGTTAGAAGCAAGCACGGTATCTGATCCTGCAGCTCGGAAGAGCATAGTGGATCCAAAAATTCAAGATTCATATTCCGATGAATCTTTAAAGACAGTAATGCAGATATGCAGTAGGTGCTTACTGGAGGATCCGGATAACAGACCTTCCATCGAGGATGTGCTGTGGAGTCTACAGTTTGCAGCTCAAGTTCAGGACTTCCCTGAGAGCACTGAAGGATCCCCAACCTCTTAAACTCCACCTCCACACAGATAAACAACTGTTTACTAGTTGCAATTTCTACTGCATATGGTAGAAACTTCATACCATATAGGCAAAATTTTATAAGGCGCTTCTCACTTGGATTAACAAGTTAAGAACCCTATAACTGCATCTTGCGCCTACCTGTTTGAATCTATCTTGTAAGTTACACATAACATGTTTTACTTAAGCTTTTTCTTTATGGCTAATCTCCCGAATCTCTCATCTCTGTCTTGCCACAAGGGAAAGAGTCTCACACTTTCCATAACGGTAACTTGAACAACCTCAACTCAGTTGATCTTGATAAAGCATAATTTTTATACTCAGTTCAAAAAAAGCATTACAACCAAGATCTATTGTTTAAAAATAAGCACCATATGAGTAAATCACTGCGAGGGTGTATCGAAAATGCTGCAACAAAAAAAAAGAATGAAAATATAGTTGCCCTTTACCCTGAGATCTTAGTAATGTCTACAGAATCTGATCCGACAGGGGGGGAAGTCGCCGGAAAAAGTTGACAGGAACCGATGGCATGTCATAGCGGAACCTGGGGTGACGCAGGTAGTAAAATCCTGAGACCAGAACAAATGCCTTGAATGGGACAACATAAAACACCAGTGAAGCTAATAAGCAGACCACAACAAATATGCCAGTAGCCCTCGGATCCCTCCAGTTGAACAACGCCTCTAAACGCTCACCCTGCGCTGCCACATCGCCTAATAGTGTCTGCGCCCTCCCAGCCAGGGCGCGTAAACGATCATATCTCATGCGAACATGATCAGGTGACCTTGTGGTCGGAAATCCATCAAACTCCTCATCAAGTTCATCCGGTCCTACTGCTTCCACGTGAGAAAGCCGAGGGTCCATTGTGATCGGGACCCTCTGGCGATAGCGGAAGCGCAATGTGATGACCAGGAATGCATACATAAAGATTGTGGGCAGGACTAGGTGAGGACACAGCACAATGGCCACTAGCAAGACATGGACTAATATTGTAGTTGGCGGGTGCGCCCAGGTGCGGATTCCATCCAGCCACCGAGCTAATGTGGCAGCTCTTGACAAACACCCAGCCACTCGAAACCAATTAGCCTTGCTACGCCTCATACTCCACATATGTGTGTCGGAATCCAACATAAACTGAACCACTTCCTGACCTAAAGCCGGTTCAGACCGAGATAGTCTAGCCGTCACAATTCTCATAGCCGTGTGCCTCAAAATGTCTTGCTGAGACGGCCCCAATGGCCGAACATAATGCATCCTCGGCAGCATTGGACTAGCATATGCTTGAAGTAAACATAGCCAGGAGGAACACGAAAATTTAACAGCAATCTCAATCTCCCCCATTTTCTTGGCACCACCAGGAAGCAACACAGTGAGATAATACGATCCTGTGTAAACACGGTTAGCATCCAGCGTGGACAGCCTTACACGCAGCTTTCCTAGGCGCACATCCTTTCCCGGTTTACCTTCTTCCCCACTACGCTTATACCTTCCATTATCAAACACGCCAATTGTAAGCACAGTGCACGGATCATAGACATCCCATGTGTATTGCTCATTCCATTGCGGATTAAACCTATCAAGAATTGTACGAGTACGAATCCACTTAGGCCCGTACTTTGCCACAACGTATGCATCCGTTGTGCCTCTTGTCCCATCAGCTGTTTTCACAGGAAGCAAATTTGTAGCTCCGCGAATACCAACTTCTAGTATACCAAGAGGTGGTTTAGACAGTTGCTTTGCAGTAGGCCGGACATCGCTGGTCACATGAGCAGCCTCATCAAGCACATGATATCCGCCTTCAAGACACACCCGAACATGAACTCTTCCTGTATAAGGCCTCGTCTCATCGCCTACCAGATTGAACCACCTTGATCTTGCCTCCGACTTATCATCATTCCGCCTATCAATACTTGACATTTGTACCTTAGCCTGCCCCACCGTATGACCGTTAGAAACATCCTCCACATTGATCAGCAAAAAGGGCTCAAATGGCTCAGCTGCCACAAACACAAGATCTTCATTCCACGTTGGATTAGACGATGAGCTGGACAAACTAACCGTTGTGCGACTCGTTTTGAATAGCTGCGGCCCCAATTGAGCCTTAACGTATAAATCCGGATTCTTAACTTTAATCTCCGAGCCTGATCCCAGCTGTAAGTCCTGGGCTTGGATGACCGTTAGCCTCAAATACCACAGCTTCGGAGACAAGTAAACCTTGGCTCGTGTCTCCGGTACTAATCCACCTGAATCCGATTGCCAAGCCTCCTGAAAAGCCTCATCCACCTGAGTCCCGATCCAAACAGCAAGCATAACATCCGTAGTCCCCTCAGACGAACCTCCATCCAATGTATACCACTGCGGTGCCAATGGACTATCCGGTGGAACTCTCTTAGGCACCTCCAACAAATCAAACGACACCGTCCCCAAACTACTCTCAATCACACTATCCTCCGCCCCTTTCTTCTCAACACAAACGGAAACTTCTAGAGAAGTCGAATTCAATCCTTCCTTATCAAACGCGAAAACCTGATCCCAATCCTTATTATCCGTTTGTTTCCTGGTATTAATACTATGAGTACCGATCACAAGCTTTGCATAAACAGAGCTATCAGCCTGGTCCTTATCCCCTCGCTTCGCCTTCAAAACACGAACAAAAAGAAACGGCATTGGATCAACCAGATCATAAGCAGTCCGGCCTCGATCACTTCCAAGCCTCCGAAGCTCCAGATCAGTCACATTCAAATTCACTCGTTTCTCCACCGCCTTCTCCTCAGCCTTCGGCTTCTCAGCTACGGGAGGATTCTCCACCACAGCCACAGCTGCCGCAGCTGTGGCCGATTGAGCCGCCTCCTCGACTTTCATGTCTCCCGTCTTTTCACCCTCCTTCGCATCCGGAGCCGTATCCTCCTTCTTCACTTCCTCAATTTTCTTCTCTTCTTCACCACTTTTCACCTCCTCCGGTTTCTTCTCCTCCGCAACAGCTTCCGCTTTCTTCTCGCCTTCCGCCGGAGCCGGCGGCGCCGCCGGCTCCTCATCAACATACCACACCTTCAATCCGATCTCGCCTTTAATCTGCGAAAAAACACTCCTCTTCTCCAGCGGATAATAAACAAGACTCTCCGAACCAACTTTCATAAAAGTACTCCCGGAGATCTTCACTTTCCCGAGAAACGTGCTCCTCTTCCCCGACATCTTGTCATTATAAACAATGATCTGGAGCACTTCAGAAGGCATTGCCGCTACATCATGAACCAAAAACTCGAGTTTCTCGTCCCACTGCGGATTCAAGTCCCTGGATTTCGTCTGTGTTCGACGTCTCTGGCCATCAAAATCTACGACAACATAAGCACTAGCAGTGCCTTGGCCGTCTTTAGGCATCAGGTTCTTGGCGTTGCAGATCTCTACATACAGCTTTCTGCTGCAACTCTCCGCCATTTTAGATCAAAACTGATAATTAGAAATCGAAAAAAAATGTATGTGTATATTGTATTGTGTGTATAGAGATGAAAAGATTTGTATGTATAGCTGAGAGATTGTGTGTATAGTTTGTAACGGGAATGGGAAGGGGAGTGAGGGTTGGTGTGTTTAAAAAGGGGGAGAGGGGGAATATATTGCCACGTGTGATATCTATGTGGCGGTTACGGTCAGTATCTGACGCTCCCTCCGTTAAAATTGTGTAACTGTTCTAAATGATTTTGGTGTGGACCAAAATGAAATTCTTGTGCTTTAATTTTTATAAAATGAAATAAACAATGAAATCTGAGTCAATTTTTTACATATTTTAATGGATTTATATTGGGAACTGTTATAGATTTTGAAACTGTTATAGATTTTGATTTCCAGTTCAAGTTCGAAAGTGTGGGGCTATTTCATTTTGAAAGGGTGATCATTTGTCGAATGTCATTTCTGTTTTTTAATATAAAAATTATTATAATTTGATAATTAGTAATACTTATTATATTCTAGCAAAAAATGTTTCTTTCAATGAAAGGTGAACAAATTTTATAAGATCATTACAATTTAATAGGGCCAACATGTACTTGTCGTGAAGGAAAGTACCACAACATGTTTTAGTACCAAGGTGGGTCTATAAATATAATCTTAAAAAATATTTTAAGATTTTTGCTATAATTTTGTATGATAGTTGTGTATATTGTTGTTCTTGTGATTCACGTAATAAAATATATTAAATTTTACTCTTATGTCTCGACCATTCTTTACCGTTCTTTTTAATTGTTCCATCCAATTCTTTACATTTAAAAATTTATCAAAAATGTCAATTAATCTCACCACTTTCTCACGTTTTTCCCTACTTTTACTCTAGCTGCCATCTCTTTTTATAAATTAAGAATTAATGGATGACATCAATTCACCTCTTTTCTTTCTATTTTTCATTTGACAGAGCTAAATATTTAACTTACTTATTGATTGAGGATCAATAAAGACTTATTCAGAACTTCATTTTTGTCAGAAATTATTAATTCTTTTAACTTAAATTGTTAAATATCCTGTCACAATAAAGTAAATAATTTGTGCAACTGAAAAAGTAGGGTAAGTTATTAATATAAACATGTGCATAGATCGATGAACGGAGATACTCACTGTCTGGCATTATTTTACAGGAAAGCGTGGATCTAAATAAACATAACGTTTTTATACAAAACGATAAATTTGGTTCAGAGGAAGATGCCCATAGATTTCAGCTCATCTGGTTTATTCGATTTCATCCACTTGCACATATAAAATTAATCGACGTAAACAAAATTTAATATCTGAATATTTATTGAAATTTAAGTTATGTGAGTGAAAAAATTATTACATATTCTTGTTTACTGAAAATATACTTTTCTTTCTTGACAAAAATATATATATCCCTTTCAAAGTAAATGTTTATTTAGATTTTAATCTGTAGTAAAACAATTATAGTACTCCAGTCATATTATATTAACTTTCAATACATATTCTAACATGTGAAAATGTTAATTATATATATTATTTTTATTTTTTGAATAAAATATAATATTTACCTTTTCATTTAAAGAGAAAATTAAAATAATATTATATTGAAGTGACATTTTTTATATACTCAAACATAAAATATGTTGCTACAAATATGACCGTTGCTTTGTTCTCATGCACCCACCTCCTGCTACTGTACTCATTCAATTGCCTCTTCAGTTTTATTGTAGCACCTTGTTATTGTGTTTTCATCAATTAAATTTATATAGGCACAGATGTGCTGCAAAATGTTGCTATTAAATAAATCTAAATGGTACTGTTCAGCAGTAATTAAATATTTTTATAAATAAACGGCAGTATTTTTTGATCGTTGATATTGCAGGATATGTTCGGTGTTTATATGCGCACATCACGTGTATTTGTTCACTAAACTAATCGGCACTTAAAAGTGATTATGATTGTTCTGTATCTGCTACACGAATGTCTGAGCATGTGCATATATTTCAGATGTTACTTGACTCGTTAATATATTGATTGATCAGGAAGTTTCATCGATCTTTAAAATATTCGATCTAAATATTTTCAGCTACAAAATTGATACATGTGTAAATCTACCGTTCCTGATTTTTTACTATCCAATTTATATAAAAATTTTAAACTTGAGTATGAATTAGAAAAAGGAAAATATATTATAAAACTTTCTTTCATATGGGAACCCATTTTCGGATATTATTAGTTTATATATTTGGAGAACAATGCATTTAAATATATTATGTTAAATATCCAACTTGATATTAATATTTAATTGTTATTGTGGAATCTTCGTGACTGAGCATGTTTAGCTTCACTCTTATTTATAAAAAATTTGTTGTTTCTTAGAAAAACATTAATTTCTTGAAAATAAGTCACACAACCAGTGTTACAAAAATCGAAAATCGAGAATCGAACCAAAACGGTTGATCTACCGATTCAGGATTAATCGGAGTGAAAATCAGTTGTATTTTAATATTAAAATATTATTTTTAATATTTAGTTATTATTATATTATTTATTTTACAATATATATTTACTGAGTTAAGTTCTATGGAGTAAAAAAAAATTGGAGTATTGGAGTACAAAATTTAATAAAATGTAATCTAGTCATCTAAATTTCAATTTTTTTTGTCCAATAATATTTGTAAATATTTAACAACCTGCACATTATGTTCTGCAACATAAACATCGTGATCAAATGGTAGAATAATTATTTTTATAAATCATAGGATTCTATGTTCTGCAATATAACTAATAAGCAGAACAATAATCTTAATACTTGTTAAAGTTGAAAAATATTAATGATTAATTGACAATTATGTGCAAGACAACTTATAAATGATAGATTATATCAAAATTTGGATAATCAAAGATATTATATAGGATCAAACTAAAAAATTATGATTTGTACTCCAATACTCCAATTTTTTATGTACTCCATAGAACTTAACTCTATATTTACTATATTATAAATTCTATAATTGTTCATATTTAAAGTAATATCGTATTTTAGTTTAGTAATTTATTATATATACTTCGTTTGAGAAAAATTTATAAAGATTAATCAGATTTCAAAAATCAAATCGGTCAACAACCATATAGAAGATGAATCGAGGATTTATCGATTAAATAGGAGATTATTAGAATATTGCAGACAACAGAAGGACTCTCACGCTACCATGCATTTCTAACATTTTCAAGACGGACAGAACATTTGTAATAGCACTCTTTTGATGATTTAGAAATGTTATTGGGGCTGCTTGGTGAAGTGTGGCGCCAATTTCAAATGTTCCCAGTCATTTGTATACAAATGGCTGGGACACGGAGATCAAGAAATTGTGTAAGAAATGAGTAAAGTTAGATGAAAAGTGGGTATAGTGGTGGGACCCATTTATATTTAATAATAGATTTGAGATAGTGGAGGAAAGTAGTGGGTGTAAGAGCAAGTCCAATAGGTGTGCTAAATCAAGTCTTAAATCCAAAAATAGGGAATATGGGATAAAATTGCACTCCAACACTATGCTAGTGATGTGCTAAATCACTAGCACAAGCCTCCTCTTCCCTATTTTTAGAATATGCTAGCCACTTCTAAACTATTTTTATCATTAAAATATTCATTTCTCTCTCTCCTCCACATCATTTCCCACTCTCCTCCACACCAAAGTTGTTTAAATTTAATATTATTATAATAATAGGGAATGGATATAGGGAGTAGTATTGGAGCTCATGTGCTAAATCTTGTGCTAAATGACTAAGACATATTATTTTATAATATTTTTGAGGAACCTCTTAGCATAGTGTTGGACTTGCTCTAATAGTGTTTATATTATTATAGAATGAAGATAGTGGAGAAAAGTAGTTCGTGTAATGATATTTTATATTATAAAAGTTTACTATTTTTGGAATGTATACAATTGATGGGACGTCCCAAAAAAGAAACTGTATACAATTCACTGGGACGGAGGGAGTATGCTAATTTAGGACGGTAGTCGGTAGAAGAATATAGTTGTGAAATCGGACCAGACCGGGTCATTCGGTCCATACCGGACCGGTTACAACCATGCCAGTCCTTGATCATGATTTGTGAAAAAAATGTATGTTCGATTCAGTCTGTTTCAAGATTGCAAAGACCGGAAAAAAATGGAACGGCCCAGTTGTCTTTTCTTTTTTTGCCATAAAAGGAAACGGCCCAGTTGTGCAAGTCCGGTAAATTACCATTCCTAAACTCACATTTAGGCATTTAGGTGATATAGGGAAAAATAGGGGATCTAACGCTATCATAGAGTTACCAAAATTACTACTCCCTCTGTCCCATTTTAACTGATGTTTGACTTTTGAACACGTATATTGACGTGTAAAAAAACAATATCTACACTCAATAAAAAATTTCAATTCTTATATCAAATAAAAGTTTAGACTTTAAACTTTTATTTGATATAAATTTTATAAAAAATAATCATGTTTAGATGTAATTTTTTTAACATTTTAAAATACGTGTAAAAAAGTCAAAAGTAGTTAAAATGGGACGGAGGGAGTAGCACGTCGTTAACTCTACTAACCATTACTTATTTTTAGGTAACCACTAGCCATTACCTATTTAATATCAATGAATAAAAAATTCACGTGTCTCCTTTTTTCTTTGTCTAATCTCTCGTCTATATCTTCCTCTCTCAAATTTATTATTAAAATTATAATAGGAGAGCAAATATAAGGATTGCTATTGCAGTTGACACTAAAAATAGATTATCTAAAACATCAAAACTCGCTAGAATTCATTATTTTATATTATTAAAAGGTAATGAGAAAGGTAACTTATTAGACTTGCTCTAAGTTCCATACAGATGAGGCACTCTAACATTAAGTATCCTAGTGCTTACCTAAATCACTAGTATATCCTCAAATTTTCTAACCATTACCTATTTATTTTTTATGAATAAAAAATTGTATCCCTCTTTTATTTTTTTATCTTTTCTCTCATTTCCCCTTCTTTCTCTCAAATCTATTATTAAAATAATGATAGGAGAATAAATATAGGGATTGGTATTGGAGTACAAATCAGTAAAACTCATCAGGATTCATTATTTTAAATTATTAATAGGTAATGAGATAAGTAACCTCCTGACAAAAAGAAAAGAATAAATAACTTATTAGACTTGCTCTAATTTTCAATATTTCTATTATTTGACACGTAATATATATATTTTGAACTAAAAAAAGTTTCTCTTTAACATTTCGGTATCATGTATTCTTCAAAAAATTCTAGCTATACAAATATATATCACAAGCAAATTAGCGATAGTGAAGTGGTATAGCTTAAAAAATGACAACACACGATATGGTAAATATCTAAAAATCAGTAATCATCTAAAAACCTAAAAAAAATGTTAACTATGTCGGAGCGAATTTGATCGATTTTTAAAAATTGTATAATTTACCACTTAGGGTCAAATCCATATATTTTGATACTGGGTAGCGCTTAGACGGCGATCTAAACCAACTTTTAGAATACGTTTGATTTGATTGAATACGATATGAGAAAACACAATTTAAAACAGTAGAAATTCATCAAAATATTTAAGTACCCTGTCTTCTTCTTTTATATGAATTTAATTAGCATGTGGACAACCGTAAATTGTATTAACTATTATAACGTGTAAATTGTGTTACTATTAATTTCTTTAAAAGAGTATATTTGAATAATAGTGAAACATGTACATGAGAGCAGATCCCATAACACGATGCTTGAATTATGATTTGAAAAATGTGTCAATTCAACATCCAACTCATTCACTGAAAGATTTGAATATTTAAAATTCAACACTAAAAACATACTTTTACAAAAAATGGAATGATTATTTCATATATTTAATATTTACACATCTAAGAATATAATATATTATTTATTATTAGTTTGATGAATTTTAATTGTGAAATATATATAAAAGTTTTATAACAACTAAAAACCAGTCAAGGCCTAAAATTTGGAAACAGTTTTTAACAAAAACCTCCTGTCCCAAAAAGCTGTTTAACAAAATCGGCAATTTAGAATATTATTTTCTATGTTCTTTATTTTGGACGGAATTTGACACATATTTTAATTTTTTATTAAATATAGTTTCATATATATATAACTTTTATTTTTTGAACGAAAAATGAATTTTTAAATATATTAAAAATATATATTTAAAGAATAACTATAATCTTATATATATTTGAAAATATATTTCATGAAAAAATACTTAAAAAAATGAAAAGAACTGATTACATAATCTTCAATAAAGCTGCCATTAATTACCATCCGCGAATATCAACAAATCTTAAATTCTCACCTCGGGGTTCATGACAGGTGTCGGATTTCTTTTGTTTTTCATGTTTAGCGGTGGATCTCACTGGTGTAGTGGTGTTTGTACGTGTGGTTCACATATGCGCCTACCTTAAAAGTGGGGTCCATACATGTACTTTTTTTGTCCATACATGTACCTTAAAAGTTTGTTTGTAACTTTTCATTACGAGTATAAAATATACTCCCTCGGGACGCGAGCTTTAATGTTCTTGCAAAGTGTAGTTGTGCAGTCTATTTTTAAAGATTTTTTTTCTGAATTAAAGTTTGGATGTTATATTTTTATACAGAAAAAGAAAATCGTAAAAATAAGTTACGAAACTATATTTTATAAGAGCATTGAAATGCGTGTCGAGCAGTTAAAAAGAAACGTATAGAATTAAATGGGACAGAGAGAGTATACAAAAGTATATTATTTTTAAAAATAACAATATCATTACTTATTTTTGGAAATATATTATTTATTTTAAAAATTCTCATTTTACAAAAATAATATCACCCATACTGTTCTCATACTCGCTTTCTAGTAGATAGGCTATTAGTATTAATTTACTCGTCCCTGCATTTTTCGTGGATAGTATATAGAGGGACGAGACGTAACACACATTTGAATACTACTATAACATACAATAGTTATAGTAACTTATTTTAAAATTTTTTTGAATAAAAATTTAGATATTTGATTTATTAAGAAAAAATCTTAAATAAATTATAGAATTATATTTTATAATATTATTAAAACATGTGTCGGACAGTGGAAAAAGCATATACAATAAAATGAGACAAATGGAGTATCAAACACTTATGTTTGATTTAATCCAATAAAATATTAGAAATACAACTTGTAGCGAGTATTCATCAAATATAAGAAGGAAAAATATTTTAAAATTTCTAGAACTTCATATTTATTTATTCATGATAAATTTTGAAATTTTGTGACTTACAATAAATATTTTAAAGAAAAATAAAAACTGTTTTATATAAATATAAAGGAGAAGAAGTCTTTTTTTTTTTTACAAACAATACTATTTTTTTTTGCCACCCAAACAAGAGTATTAAAATATTAAGAAACTTGAGTATTTCATTCTAACCACCCTTTTAATAAACGTGAGTATTTCATTCTAACTGACTCACACGAGAAGTTGACACCTGACCTTTGAACTGACAAGAACCTCATGCCACATGCTAAAGCTATTTACAGGCTAACTGGTTAGCAAGTAGGACACTTGTATTGCAGGGTAAAGGTTGGAGAAGCAATGCAAAGAGTTAGGTTACTTATTGTTCTTCTTGCAGGTCTATCATGTCCTACTTTCTCGCAGAAGATAGTCAAGGCTTTACCAGGGTTTCCTGGGGAACTTCCCTTTAAACTTGAAACAGGGTATGTAATGTTGTTTCTGAATGTGTGTGAAAGTATATTTATACAGATAAATTCAAGTAATTAGCTGATCTTGTGGTGATCAAAGATATGTGGAAGTAGGAGGGAAAGAAGATTTGGTGCTGTTCTATTATTTCGTGCAATCCGAAAGGAATGCTAGTGAGGATCCTCTCTTGATCTGGATTTCTGGAGGCCCTGGTTGTTCTTCTTTTCGGGCATTCATGTATCAGCTTGGTCAGTTTTGTCTCTTAATTTTCTTTTCATGTCTTTTAATCAATGTTCTAGAAAGTGCCAAGAATCAATGTGAGAACGCTTATTCAGAATTTTAAGTGGATTAGTTATATATTTAAATATAATATTATTATTTTTAAAAGTTAAATTTTGTAATCAATATCCTTTATTAATAAGCGGAACCACATTTCAGTGGAACATCGGTACCAAAAGTACCAAAATTTGGTCACTTTCATATTGATTAGGATTTTATAAACATTATTATACTATTATCAAAAAACTTATATATTCAATAGAATTTTATTATTAAAGACTTCAATATTCATCATGAAAGACTTCTGTATTGATTAGAATTTTATTAGTATTAAAGACTTCAATATTCATTAGGACAATGTTATATAAATTTTTTTATTTAATAACAATAATCATTATAGGATTATGAAAAGATTTTCATATTGTTAGAATTTTATAGTTATTATTATACATTGTTAGGATTTTATAATTATTATTATTATACAATTATGAAAAGACTTCTGTATTGATTTGGATTTTATTATTAAAAATTTCAATCTTGGTTAAGATTTTATAATTATTATTATACTACTGTAAAAAGACTTCTATAGTGTTTAGGATTTTGTAATATAACATTTATCCTATCTGCACAGTTAAATCGCTAACAATTTAACTTATCTTATGAAACAGTTCTATAAAATTCATATAAAAAATCATTATAATATTTTTTATTTAGCAATTATTACTATTATCAAAAAACTTCTATATTTATCAGGATTTTGTATTATAACAATTATCTCACTAATAAAAATATATTACCAACAAAATTATTTGTTTATTTTCTTTAAACATAAATAATTTAATATACGGAACAACTTTGTAAATCTTTTATCATGTTTCAGAGTTCAAATAAATAAGGAGTTCATATTGATATTAATATAATATCCATATATAGTTTTATCAATAAGCGGAATCAATATCATCAAAATACAAAATATCAAAATACCAAACTGTGCTTATTATCATATTACAAATTTTTTTTTTTGAAATCGATAACAATTATTATTATTATTATATAACTATGAGAATACTTCCAATGTATGATCAGAATTTTTGTAATATAATGATTATCACACCAACAAAATTACAGTCAACAAAGCTACTCATTCTAGATTTTAAAACTCAAATAATTTATTTTATAAAATAACTTTAATTTGGTTATCATCATATATTTTTTTTATTCAGCAGTAATAATAATTATACTATTATAGATTTTATAATAAAATAATATCCTACCAATAGAATAATAATGTCAACGAAATTATTTTTTTTAATTTTTAAAACTCATACAATTTAATTTACGAAACAGATCTATAAAATTTTATCATATTTTAGAATTAAGATAAACAAGATTCAATGCTGATGCTAAAATACCAAAAAACTTGGTCATATATTTTTTAATAATAATTATTATTATCATTGAGCGCTCTTGTGAAGATTGCGATAAAGAGAATAAGGCGATGGTAACACTGACTTGACAAATTAAAACTCAAAGAGAATGAAGTCATTGTTCATATTGCAACTTATAATAAAAGAACCGACACATAATAATAATAATTATCATTCAGTGATCTTCTGAAGATTGCGATAAAGACGAATAAGGCGGTGGTAACACTGACTTGACAAATGGAAATTCAAAGAGAATGAAGTCATTGTCCATATTGCAACATATTATCATTCAGTGCTCTTCTGAAGATTGCGATAAAGACGAATAAAGCGGTGGTAACACTAACTTGACAAATGAAAACTCAAAGAGAATGAAGTCATTGTCCATATTACAACATATAATAAAAGAACCGAAACATAAGACATACGTCAAAAAATTTGATATAAAATTAGTTTTGGATAGTTAATTAAATTTGTCAAACTACAATATTAGTTTATCAAATAACTAAAACACCACTGTTAGATCTACAAAACTCCAACTAGAATTATATATAATGTTTGCCTATTAGATGAATAATATAATTGCGACTTAAATTTTTGAATTTTTATTCAAGATTAAAGACACTATACACGAACTTATATGTGTTGATCTTCAATATTATTTTCACAATTTAAAATTAATCAAACAATATAGTAATTTTACTAAAATAAAACATACTGTTAGAGTTTAGTTTCATAAAATCCACATTTAAGCCGTAGTAAGTAGCGGTCATAATCTTTTAGTTTAGTCATAAATAATATCTTTAATTATTCATATTTTATATGTAATTTACCATCTTTAAGTAGTTCTAAATATAATTATCAATTAATCATTAACATCTTTCAACATTAACAATCATTAAGATCATTATTCAACTTATGAATTATATTTTAGAACATATATAGTGTTTAGTGTTTTATAATATAATTGTTTTATCTTTTGATTACAAGGATTATATCGTAGAACATAACCCCCAAATTGTCAGATGTTTACAAATATTGCACACTAAAAAAATAAAAATTGAAACGAGTAGATTATTTTTAAATAATTTTGGACTCCAATACTCTTATTTTGTGAACACCATAGAACATGGACCCATATTGTTATGAAACAAATTTAAAATATGATCAAATTTTAATATATAGAAAGTCTTATATTAAATAGCAATAATTTGAATAACATTTAAAAATAATAATTTAAATAGACTAATAAAAATATTACAATGTAATTAAAAAACATTATCCTTGCAATAAATAACAAAATCTAAAATTTTATTTAAACCCGTGCTTGGCACGGGTTATCAACTAGTAATAATTATTTAAACTTATAATATTCTTAATAAAATATTTTTTTTCTTAATTTTTTTCATTATAATTATAATCATATTAGAAAAAATTAATATTTTAAAATTAAAAAATTAGCAAGTCAACGTTATTTTATCGGCTTGTTCTGATTAACGACTGTTTAATAGCTTAATATTTCTCTTAATTTTCAAAAATGTTCGGTACAAAATCGAACGATTTTAACACTGATTCTGCTCGCGCCCGCTTAATGCGCGTTATTAATCTGCACTAAGATGCATGACTTGTGTGTTGAGGGGAACATTTTACTACATTGTGATTTGGATTTCTGAGTGCATGGATTTTGTTGGAATTGAAGTACTTAACACACGCTTGCATATGAAGGTCCGCTCACAATCGACTACGATGATACTACTAAAGAAATACCAGATTTGCATTTGAATCCATATTCTTGGACAAAGGTATAATGTTTCATGGTTTCAACTTCGCGCTAAACCTCTGGATTTAACTGACAATTTTCGTAACTCATTCTTTCTGTGTGATGGAATTCATTCTTTTGTTAGTTCGCCAACATAATCTTCATGGACGTGCCTATAACGGGATTCTCCTACTCAAAATCTCCGGAAACTTATAAAAATAGCGATACCTTGTCACCAAAATACACTTATGAATTCCTTTGTAAGGTAGATTCTTGACACTCATATGTTAAGGGGGGATGAAGTTGACATTATGCTGCGAAATTTATACTAAAATGTCGATTATTTGACTGATGCAGTGGCTTGAGAAGCATCCTCAGTTCAGGAGCAATCCTCTGTACATCACTGGTGTTTCCTACTCAGGACTCACTATTCCGGCCGTTGTTGAAGAGATATTTAATGGTACCGGTGCTCAAATAGTCTTATTATTGTCGTGTTGCTTAACTTATATAACGATTCTTCTACGTGTAGGTAATGAAGCTGGAAATGAGCCGAGAATCAATATTGAAGTATGTATTGTGTCGGTGAATCAATAGATCACTGATATAAAGTGACTTTATTGAATCTTAAAAGCTTGTTTTAATGTTTTCCGAAACTTTGTTTGGTCCCCCTTGTGAAATTTATCAGTAAAGTGTGTAGCCTCTGTGAATACCTCGTACTGCAACTTCATTGTGGCTTTCATTTGCTCAGGGGTATGTTCTCGGCAATCCACTAACAGTTAAGGATATCGACTTTAATGCTCGAATTCCATATGCTCATCGAATGTCACTTCTATCGGATCAAATATTTGAGGTAAAGGCTAACCTGATGATAGTTTTCGACAAATCAGATCCGTTGTTGATACTTGTTTTCATTGTTTAGTCGACGAAACTGAGCTGCAAGGGCGATTACATCAATGTGAATCAAAGCAACACATTATGTCAAAATGATCTGCAACAAGTGAATCAGGTCTATATATTACAAGTTTCTGAGTTCCAAGAAGTTTTCAAGTTTAGTTGAATCACCTTATTAAATATTGCTTACATTTCAATATGCAGTGCCTAAAAGATGTATGTTTTTATCATATATCGGAAGATGTTTGTAATGTAGAGACCAGCACCAGGAGTTTGCTACAAAGCCTAGATAGCTCATCTAGCAAGTATCCGGACCTTCCTCTCCGATCAGCTATACTGAAGGGTCGACCATTGTGTCGGGTAACTTTCTTAAATCACGTGTAAGAGTACTTCCAATAAACTTAAAATGCCGAAGGGCTAAGCTGATTTATCATTCCTGTTTATGTACTTTCGTGTTCAAGGAAATTACTTATCCGTATGCTAGCATTTGGGCAGATAATGTTGATGTTCGTAAAGCTCTCCATATTCGCCAGGTATGGCCTTGTCTGAATTAGAGGCAATGTTTTGCAGAAGCTTGTTCGAGATGTTGGTAATCCTTTTCTATTATCAGGGAACAATAGGAGTGTGGGCTAGATGCAACGGTGATCACTATTACCTGGGTAGAAATGACAGCGATCATTATGCATATAACGTTGATAGTTCTCTTGAACATCATCGCAATCTTACCCGAAAAAGCTGCAGAGCGTTGATCCTAAGGTACATTTTGTCCTAAACAGAGGATTTTTCATTTGGAGTGTCTTGCTACTAATATGATTCTGTCCCACAAGCTTGCTTGGCTCATATTTGTAATGTTTGACGCCACAGTGGCGATCACGACTTGATTTTCCCATACATTGGGACTAAGCAATGGATACAGGATCTCCATTTGAGTGTTGATAGCACCTGGGCACCATGGTTTGTTAGGGGACAAGTAGCAGGGTATGTTGATCATTAGATCTGGGTGCATTCTTTCCTTATTCATTCGCTACTTTTAATTCGGATTAAATGGCGTTTTGATCAATCAACTCACTCCTAACTTGTAATTGCCGTTAGCTTGATGACCAGACTGATTAAATTTCTAAATCTTTCACAGATACACAGAGTCGTTTTCACATAATGACTTCACATTGACATTTGCCACTGTTAAGGTAAAGTTATGCATTCGGTGAAGTTATTCAGATTCAAGATTACTCTGTTTCTAACAGTGGCGCTAGCTTCTGTCAAGTGCTGCAGTAAAAACTATAACTTCCCCGGTGACCACCGGATCTAAATTAAACTCGTAATGTTTTTGACGTCTGCAGGGGGCAGGTCACGCGGCGCAAGAATATAGGCCTGAAGAATGTCAAGCAATGGCATACAGGTGGTTAGGCCATAAACCTCTCTGATAATCTGGTGTTGAATATTCTGCAACCATTTGAGCTGCAATATGGATGCATCATCATATTGTGTCTTTTTGATGTCTTTATTTACTTCAATGTTGTCTTTATTTAAATGGCACTTGTGTAAGTTTTTGATAATGAATATCGTGACAATAAAGATTTGGTAAATTATAACTATATACTCATCAAATCGACCAGAAACTGACCTTCATATATAAAACGAGTACGACCAGGAGCCTTAAATTGGGATCTTATACAAGGTGCCGATGCCCAGAACAGTACATACAAGTTGCTCTAAGAACCCAGGACAGTGTCTATCTTCAAATTTTGTTCTGTTGAGGACACTTTACTTGTGATTCTTTGCTACGGGAAATGGAATGTATTGGCAATGATACCAACTTTGGGAGAACAAATAAGAGCAATGAACCCTATGCAAAAGGATTTCCTCCAACAGGAGCTCCAGACCCTTTTGATGGAACACTCCTGAAAAATATAAAATCATGCATTCGCGTTCAAATTTTCAAGTACAATGCTAGAACTTCTACATATTAACATGTAGAATCTAGACAGAGGCCTTTTGCCAGACAATTATAAAAAATGAATGTTAAGTTTTTGTTGTCAACTGCAAATATTGACAGTAAAGTTTGGGGTGGTCAATAAGTTTCAGATCATGCATAAGAGTTTGAGCTCATAGCAAAATTAGCCCCAGGAGTCCAGGTTACAGGATTCCTGATACTTGGTGTCCATAAACAGACATGCTTCCATTGATCACAAACACTTCCATTGCCTAACAGGATTAAATTGATGCAACTTATATATTTTACTCAAAAAGAGACTAGATAAGTACCGTTTAGAATGACCATATTACGAGTATGTAGTAAAATTATCAGTACAAGAAAAGCAGTGGAACATACGCTTGTTGTGTGTTTTGTACTGGCTCTCCATATAGTCCGAAGGTACCTGAGGATTTAAGATAAATTCACCATAAATGGTAGCTAGAGAGGGAGCGGGAAAAAGTCGATTGAAATATTAATATGCTACTGAGGCACCATATCAGTTACCTTGTGGCCCAGGAGGAACATATGTTGCCCCTGAATTCTGGGTAAACCAAAAACCAGTCGCACCACCACTATAGGCAGTGGCGGATGCACGGGTGCTAAAGGTAGGGCAAGTGACCTATCATTATTTTTTTTTTTCAATTTTTTTTTTTACATTCATATGTCATATGCTTACTGATGTATACATAATATATCCAGTATGTTACTACCTCTGTCAAACTTCTCTATCAATATATTTTTTTCACTCTAAAATTTTAAGTTCTTGATATGATTCATCTCTAAAATTCTCCTCTATGATACTCATAATTTTAGATTGTTTAGAAATCGTAATTTGAAAAAGAAAAATTAGAGACTACAAAGTGTTCGTTAAAATGTCACACTGAATTTTCTCTACATATGTTAAATGTGTGACACACCATTCACTAAATCCTGTATCCGCCACTGACTATAGGCAATTGGCATCTGGCTATTCGGTAACGCACCTTGCATTGAACTCATTCCTGGAAACTGGAAATGCCGATTATTGGAAAATTAAAAATAAAAACTGTAGATAACACAAATGACTTGTGAACATCGTACAAATACAAAACTCTAGACATTATATCCTTCATCTCTTGGTAACAAAAGGTCGAGGGAACAAGTCTCAATGGAGGTAGGATGCATATGAGTATTCACATTTCTGTAATTGATCTTGACTAGAAAAACAAGAAATTATAAGTTACTGAAATAATTGGTATATAGGACTACACTGTAGTTCAGATCAGTTCCGGGCCTTCTGCTTGCAAAACTATAAGTTAGTGAGTTGCTATCAAATGTTTTATTATAAGATACGGAAAATTGCCACTAGCAGTAAATTTAAAGCTACTCATCAGATTACATATGGTGAGACTACAGGATACTGCCTAATAGGTATGAAATTATCATCTTTAAATCTGAATATTCTAGTTTCAGCCAAGAACTAGATATAACAGTACACCCATCAACATCCTAGGTAAACAAGCAAGAAGATAAAGATATTTGCGGAAATATGTAGAGCAATTGCCCAACCATCTAGATTGCTCAACTGAACAAGCTAACCATTCACACCAACATATAAATGCCATAACAATTAATAGAGTCCGTTCTCAAGTTTATGTTTGTGTCTAATTCAGACACCTATGAGTAATATTTGCTATATGTGAAACGACTTTTCAGCAATTCAACTATTACAAGTGCTAATAGTCAACCCGTCATATACAAAGAGAAAATCAGCGCAACATAAAATTTAGCTCACCATGTTGCTAAGCTCAGCATCAGATTCATAAGCAATATCAAATGGGTTTGTAGATTTTCTGTTAGTTGTACTTAGCAGTGCTCCGGCCTGTATAATGAACATGTACATTAGATAATAGCAACGACATATGAAGTAACGTTAAGAGGTTTAGTATATGCAGTAATGTTAGGAGGTTTAAATAAGAACCATAGAGCATATAAAAAGTAATGTTAAGAGCCTCAACAATCTGTCAATCCATCAACCACAGTGTACAAATCAAAGAAGAGCATTCATTATCTCAGTCATAAGAAAGTATCACCAAATGGATACCCCTCATCTCTCGGTAATAAGAGGTCGAGGATGCCTCTTTTCAGTTACATTGTCTTATTCGCAATAGTCTACTAGCTACCATTGTAACTTGGATTAAACAGAAGCTCTATGATCACTACACAGGAGCAAACCTCAATAAGGAAAACTCTATATGGATGTCTTCTATTGTTTTTATTAGACTACTAAAAAAGCAACATGCATGAAAGAGTCAAAATCTTGTAATTGCATGTTTACATATAAGTACACCAGCCAACATTTAGTTTTAACAGAAATTACTAAAAATGTTGCAGTAAGATCCCTCACCTGATTGTTCCCAGAAGGAAGGCTGACACTGTTGTGCTGACTTCCATGCCAGTGTATAGGCATTGAGGAATAAGTCACCTGAGCACTGTAATCATAAAAGGCATTCCACTGCTGATTTGTATTTTGGAACAAGTGCTGGTTGGTATTACTTACGGAACCTCCCTCATTATAAGTTATTTCTGCTCCAGTAAAACAGTGACTGCCTTGACCAGCCTCCGCATTCTGAGGTCCAGCAAATGTTTCCCATCTACCATTTTGTTGGTTAACTGGATCCGATGACTCCTCATTCAAAGTTGGCATTGACGCCTTCTGATCTGAAGATGTTGGTTGAGATGCTGAAGACAGTTTCAGACAGCTTGAAGTTAAAATCAAAGACATGGAAGATGGTTGAAACAAATCTAAAGGTATATTTGGTGCAATTTCAGGAGACTTAAACATGTCAGAGTCTGAAGTGGAAGAGGTAACGGTAAAACTCTGACTGCCTTGACAAGGCTCCATATTCTGAGGTCCATCAAATGTTGCCCATCTCCCGTTTTGTTGGTTAACTAGATCCGATGACTTCTGATTCAAAGTTGCCATTGATGCCTTCTCATCTGAAGATAATGCTTGAGATGCTGGAGACAGTTCCAGACAGCTAGCAGTTGAAATCAAAGACATGGAAGATGGCTGAAACAAATCTAAGGGTAAATTTGATGAAGTTTCATGGGAGTGAAACAAATCAGAGTCTGTAGTGGAATGGGTAACAGTTTGGGAAGCAAACACAGTATCAAAGAGGTCAGGGCTATCACGATTCCTAGATACCGTAGAACTTGGTAAAGAAAGAAATGTATTTAATTTAGAACGGGTTCCAGAAACTTTTCTTGTTCCTGAGTCGTTCTCAGAATTTGCTGAACTGAAGGGCATGAAGCTGCTGCTAAATGATGCAAAACTGCTGTTTGATGTTGTCCTCTGAACATAAGGAAAAAAAAACAGAGTTTTAGGAGAATCACCTAACATGTCGACAAAGAACACATGCTAACACACATACAAGTCTACTCTTTTAGTAAGTGGTATTTTTAAACATTATACTGCGAAAAAGTTTGCATCTCTAATTTGGAGATGACAATCGCCAGCAGATCCATCTCAACTAGAATTTTAGTTTTCGATATTGTTAATAGGTTGCACACTTACTTAATCCAGGAAAATCCTACTGCACCCGGGAATAAGTAAGTCATGTTTCAGAAGTATAATGTGCAGAAGCAAGCACTAGAAGGCCATTATGCATATACACAACAATAACAAATGCCTAGATTATTCAATTTTTTTTTTTTAAAATGCAATTTATTCTTTCATATTTTCTAGATCCTATGATTGAACAGATATAACAAACTTACTTATATAAAATATCAACTAACAGTCTTAATATCATGCACACCATTGCATGGCATTAACATGAGTGACGAAAAAGATAATCAACTACTTGATGAGTCCACACATCATCAAAGCCTATATGGCTATACCAAAACATTCTTTTAAAAATGCCTAGGTATAATTGTATTTTAGTTACCAAGTGAGTTCACTTTAATCGAAATAAGAATACATGAGAGTAAAATGACCTGCAAAGATGAAGCTCTGCCCCTATCTAGACTGGAGTCTGTGTCTGAAAAAGTATTCGCTTTCTGATTCCAGGCATTTACACGTTCTCTAAAAGTTTCATCGGAAGAGCTACTGAACTTGATGCTGCTCTGAGTGGAAGGTGATTGGTTACTTGACCTATAAGGGCTACTTGCAGTAGAAGTAGAATAGTTTGTAGATCTTGAATTAGAATACTCATCAACAAAGTTTTCCTCATTAGCAGCACCCGCAATACGACTGGGACTAAAGGAACCAGAGGTTTTAAGGCCTCGGTCAGAACCAGCTTTTCTGACGAGAGCAAATGCTTGTTTTCCATATCCCCTTTCTTCATATTGGTAATCATATGGTGGGCTTTGGGAGTAGAAATGATATGAGCTGGCTCTTCTAGAAATATCCTCGGGACTTTGAAGGTCCTGCTAATTAGTTTATGAAAAAGAGTTAAGCTGCACTTGTAAGGGCAGATAATCAGAACTTCAGAATCATGATCCATCAAAAAGCGCCTCACAAGTCATCATCGTCTGCATGGATATACTCCATTCATATTGTATATGAATATTACCTGCAAAATTCTCGGAGGTTTCTCAGATGTCTTTCCTGCAGCATATTTCCCGTGGACATAGACATTCTTTATGAATTCCCGAACTTTATCTGCATTGCTGCAAAAAAAACGAAAATTGCCATATTCACACTCTGCAAACAAATTAGTATCTTCTGTACATTACAAGCAGATTTCAATATATTTCACCTGCCATTAGGAAATCTATGCCTTTGTGGATCCCAATCATTCAAAAATATCTCCCTTGCACGCTGAAGAAGCAATTCTTCTTATCAAATAACGAATCGGTGCCCAATGACGAGAGTATGAATGCATTTACCTGATTGCCTCCTCTTTGCAGAGCTTCAACTTCCTGGGAAGTAAACCTTGACATAGACACGGACTTCACACGGTGTGTAAACTCGCGACTGCATTTGTATATATAAAATTTTTTTATTGAGCTCATTCTCAAATTATTTTGACTTTTGCAATTACGGAACTACAATGTTAACACATCTTTCATCTTTAGAACAACATGGCAAGTGGTAACAAGCAAATTCGCGCCCAGTGACCCAACTCTGACTTCATTTCAATTCTATAAACTATCATGTTTAATGCCTAATACGAGGCCATCTACTGATTTTCGACAGACAAACATCAACATTAGCAATCAAACAAAAAAAATTGATGACATGCTGAAAGGAGCTATGGGATTAAAGTCCTCTGTCCAAAATAAATGCGTAATCAACTAAATTGATCAATTTACACTCAACTATGCATAATAATCATCTGAAAATGTGAAAGATATTCATTCAACTATGCATCTCCAGTTAATGTGCATTAAACGGTAATTTGTCGAGTGAGTTTCAACCCAAGTCTCACGTCATAAAGATAAAAAAAAGATTTGTCTTGAATATAAACAATCAAACAACTTCATTAATACGAGGCCTTTTAGAAGGAACTTAAAAACAAAATTGTGCGGATTTGACCACGAACAAACAATATCATACTAATATATAGTTAACGGGTGTTACACCGCCCAACATAAATTGTGCACACACTTGACATTAGCACATTGCCTACTGAAGGCTCATCATGATCATCAAATTCATACATAACAAAAAGATAATTAAAGCTAAAACGAACCGAAATAACTAATAAACGAGACTAAAGATACTCACTGTATGCCGCTGCAATTCATGCAAACAAATGTCCAGAAATCTGTGCAAACAAACTGCGGTCCCTGTTGCACATTTATAATTTAACTATATATTAAAATTTCAATATAGGATATTTAGTGTTAAATTTCCGTCGTAAAAAGCCTGATTTGTTATAGTGCGAGACGATATTAATAATGTGTGCATGGGACGGTACCACAGTGTTACAGTTGATACATCGTCGATTAGGTGGCAGCTTCATGAGGCCACGTATGATCTTCTCATTTCGCTCTTCTGCTTTTCTGGTCAGCATTTTTGGAAATAATTAAAATGTGAATTAAATAAATGAATAAGAATGTATAGAGAGAGCAGGAGGAAATTCAGAAACTAGGGTTTCGAATATTTGAATTTGTGGGGGAGCAGCTTCGTCCCCTCCTCCTCCTCTCTCTGCAACACCTTGATGCTGATTGATAACCAGTAATTCATCTCATTTCATAAATTTATAATTTATTAAAGATAAACGAGATCACTGTTATATATGTTAACTTTCGTGTCACACATTTATTAAGAAAAATGACAAAAATATCATTGTTTTATATTTTATGCAAAAAGATTAATTTTGAAATAAATGGTGATATATGATGATGATATATGCATAGATTGATAAATTTTGAATGTTGTATATAATAAATATTTCATGATAATAGAAAAGATAAAATTTTAAAATTTTTATCTAATCAGAGAATGTGTATCACATAAAATGCATATACGCTCTTAATAACATAATCATTTATATATTATATTAATTATAAAAATGTGTATAAAAATGATATTTTTCACTATCGGTACGAAAAATAATATTATTATCTAAAAAATATTAAAAATGACAATTTTGTCATTCTCCCCTTCGTTAATGTATATGTTCATGCCGGGTGCTCATATACATGTAGGGCTCATTATATTATATAATTTAAAAAGGTATTAAGGAAAAGGAAAAAATTTGCATACTCAAACAATTCCATTACATACATAGAAAAATTCTTCATGTTCACCTAATTTACAGAAATACGTATTTAAGTATATTACATAGCAAATTTTTGTACTCAAACGAGTACGAATTTATACAGGTACATTTAAAAAATTATCGATCTGGTCAAGATCAAATTTTATTGTTAACCAAACAATCATGAAACACGAACAATCAATATTAAAAACACAATCACCTTATTTAATTATTTAGTTGTAATTTCAAATCAAAGATTTCAAACTCAATCTAACCTATTTAATATGTAGTCCCAATTTTAAATCAGATACATATTGTATTCTTTCTGAAATTTTGTTTTGAGACTTTTTAGAGCATCTCCGATAGTCTCTTAGTTGGCTCCTATATATAATATAAAATATTAAGCTCCCAGTAAGTTAATATAAAATTAAGAGTGTTAACTCCAACAATGCTCTTTATATATGCTATTTTATAAAGTTAAGAGCCAACTAGTAGCTCTTAAATTAGAGGAGAGAGAAGAGGCTCTTAAGGTTTTTAAGAGCGACTGGGAGGCTCTTGGAGCTCAATTTTTGAACATTCTCTTTATATTTTGAGTTAGGAGCCTATTTAAGAGTCCAATGAGATGCTCTTAGCCATTTTGCCATTTCACAGTTCGCAGGTGATTGTGGTATATGTTATACGCAAAAATCACCATGAAGACCCGGCCCATAAAAGAAGACTATGATGGGCTCTGGAGTGGACCAAGCCCAAGCTAGCCATGTCAGTCAGAAGAGACCACTTCAAGAAGATTGGGCGCGCCTTATCTTCAGGGCGCGCCAAGTTGAAGCTTACAGAGAAAGATCGTCATTTGAAGGGCAGAAGGGGACATATTTTACCTAGGGGGACGCCCTTGGGTATGTATAGATCCTACTGTTAACTTGTTGAAGACTCTACCTTGTAGTCTGAGGAGTTGCCCTCCTTGGGAGATAGAGAATGAAGATTAGAGGAGGCCTTGCTCTGTAGTCTGGCGAGTTGTCCTTGTCGGGGAGTTTGTGGAACCTTCTCGAAGATACACCCTGGAAGGCTCTATCTCTGTAGTCTGGCGGGTTGTCCCTGTCGGGGAGTAGAGAAGCGTCCTTGCATTTGGGGTAAGTCTTGGGTGCTCGAGAGTCTACAAGGCCCAAGACTAGGCCTCATCGTATTGGGCCCCTTTCAGGAGGAAGATAGCAGAAGGGGAAGCCTAATCCTATTAGGTTTAGGTTTCCTAAGGAGAAAAGAACTACGTACTGGCTTGATCCCCTATAAATATAGGGGTACGTAGGCAAATTAGGGGGACACGAGTTGGGAGCATATGGAGGCAACTCGAAACCCTAATCTCAGCCACCCCTAAAATCTCATCACCGCCACTCAGCCACCGTCATAGATCTTGATTCCGGCCACGAACCTCGAATTTTGTTAACTACCAAATTCCTCCGTTAACAAATTGGCGCTAGAAGGAGGGGCTAGTTTCACGATAATCATCTTTGGAGGAGAGATGAGTGCTGATTTACGATGATTAAATTTATACACAATCGGGGGCATGTATAATACAGTGGACAGTGATAATGATTGCCGAATCTCGGGGGGTCGTTGAAGACAAAAATACTGGGTACAATGAATATTCACATGGCGTCTTGGACAGTTTTCATCAGCTTTTCTATCCGCTACAATTACGGGTGTCGGGAGAGATATCAGCGATTGAAGTTCGATAATCTTGTTTGACGACAAGAGTCCGATAACGGACAGAGTCATGGATAGAGCAGAGCATCTACAAAAGTGGGGATATATGTGTTAGTGTATCAAGAACATGAGGATAATCCGAAAGTAGGACTCGTCGGGGTCATCATTAACGTGATATGTGTGATATAATCCCGCTCATCAGAGAGATGTATGGATCTGGCTATGGCAGAATCAACGAGTTTAAGGCATTCAAGCCATGACGTGATTAATCACACATAGCCCGAAGCCTTGATTAATTTTGATGTGGAAGCAAAGCAAGCACATGCCGAAACAGGTCCGTAGTCAGGTCTAGGTGGAACGTCTGGGTGGTTCAAAGAGGAGAAAGACAAAGTTTGTCATGTTGGGACATTGTTAATATCAGCGGCTTTTCGAAACGTAACTACGTCCGGAGGAGAAGCAGATTGTCATGTATTGCATAAAAAGCTACACAAGTTGAACCTTGGTGATGAATATACCGGCTTCACCTACTTCTGTATCGGCTCGTTAAAGAGATAAGTATTCCTGATGTTTATATATCTGCCACTTAATTAATGTTCTACTATCGATTGTATGTGTAAAAATAAGATTTCAACTAATTGTTTAACTTGCTTGACTATGATCCATTGTCATGAAGAAGACTCCCTCGCGAAGACTTTCTTATTGGTTATGCCTCTGGTAGATTTATCTTTTGACCAATGCAGTACAAGCGTGAACTTCGTTTACATCTAGCTCAAATTGTGGCTACTGATTGCAACGCATGAGAGAAATCGAGTTGCCTGGAATCTCTATATTTAAAGGTGGCGACAACAATGCTTCATAGTGATAATCAGGCCATTCATATATATCATCTCAAGATTTCTAGGATGCAGAAGCGCTGAGGCATGCAACTTGAGACTCAGTGCAGGCTTATTGTTCGGTCAGAGCTTGCAACAAATAATTTGGAATATTTCATAGGCAATCCAGAATTTCAAGAAGGCGCAAGGACTAGATGATACCGGAGTCTCTGACTTACAGGATTCTGATTTGTTTTATTCATTGATAATTTGTATCCTACTGCCTACCTTACTGGGCTTAACGTGAGCTCTGTAGATGGACAGAAACTTTTGTAGCACTGACTTTCTTCGGGACAAGGCTATCACTGAAAGTTGATGGCACAGTGCTAGTACTTCGGCTGAAGCTTGCAACCACCGGAAAATAAAAAGATAAGTATCCTATTTCTTATTTTGTCTCGCACCACTAACTTATTTATATTGCATAGGTGATGCCTAATATGTGGCATTCATGATTATTTGATTTTTCTCCATGTGTCGGCAACTTAATTCTATGTACTAAATATTTTTTGCCTGAATTTATGTTATTGTCTAGCTAAAGTTTAAAGAATGCATGCCAAGTGCAATTTGCTAAATCCCTCACGTCTTCCTGCTATATTTTATGTGATATGTTTATTATTTGATTTAGTAATTTACTTATATTGCTATCATCACTTGTACCAATAATAAGTTGTAATAATTGAGATGCATGGATTATATTGAATAATTTATATGTTTATTCATGTGAATTCAGTCGGTCCAAATATATTAGTAATCTTATGATTATGATTTTCAATTTTGGTGCCCATTTTTTAGGTTGAGTTGTTTAATAATAATAATAATTAGAATTAAAACGTAGAAAATGTAAAACTAGATGTTACAAAAATATTATCCGTGAATATATGCTACTAACCTGTTTTTATATAAGAGCTTTAATCAGAAATGGCTGTCGAAAAGGGAAAAATAATAGAAGGCCATGGATGTCGAGTACGGTGGACTATTAGAACTAAACAGATGTGGTGGCAAGTTAAACAGGTTCGATGAAAAGCATGTTCCCAGATAGCGGAGACTTTTCCACCTTGCATGAGGATAGAGCATAAAAAGTCTGCAGCTTTCTCAAAGGAAGATAAGTATTTTCTATTTTATTTATAATTTTCATTAAGCATAGTCTTCTTGTCATGCATATATTTACTCTTGAATATATATGTTTTAATATTTTATGCATCTTTACGCATGATATGTTTTTCATAAATTTATGAAAGTATTGTCTCCATATATTGCGATCTATATGTAGAGTATTATTTTAGAGTTAGAACTAATATAAGTGCAGGTACATGATGATTTGCACGTTCAAAGAAAAGATAAGTATTTCTCATTTTTTTTAATATAATTTTAAATTAATATATAATTTTTGTCATGCGTACATTTATTCTTGAATGAATATGTTTTAAATTTATTTTATGCATAATTGAATTATATAACTCTCTTAATCGAGCATTGATTATTATTATTATACCACATATATATTTATATATTTATGTGTGGTGTTTATGTAATAAATGTTGCGTACCTCTAAACCTAATATTTTATTTAGTGAGCTATTTTTAGACAGGAAAAAAAAAATTCGAAGAATTTCGTAAGACGAGCTCAGGATGAAAGTAATGTCAATCGAGGATATTTACAAGATGTCTCTCCCCCGAACAGCGTTCTCTTGAAATTATCGAGAGGCGCGCCTTCCCCTAACAGGGCGCGCCATGAGGTAAATACTAACCTTATTATTTTGATAAATATAATTGTATATATATGTTGTATACAGAGACACATCCAACACTCCAGTCTTCAAGATTCAGAGTAAATATACGTCACAACACAACTCCGCAACACTGTCTTCTCCAACTTGCATCTTCAAGTCAAGCTCATACTCCGAAACTGGGGGGTGATCATACAGACGTGGTAGAAGGCACGTTCTTCTGCTTCAGCCTCGGCTTCCGCGGCCTCATCTCTCCTTCATCCTTGGCTTCCGCGGCCTCTCCTTCAGCCTCGGCTTCCGCGGCCTCATCTCTCCTTCATCCTCGGCTTCCGCGGCCTCTCCTTCAGCCTCGGCTTCCGCGGCCTCATCTTCATCAACTCAGCCTTGGCTTCCGCGGCCTCTCCTTCAGCCTCGGCTTCCGCAGCCTCATCTTCATCAACTCAGCCTCGGCTTCCGCGGCCTCATTCTCTGCAACCTAGCCATTGTCTCTATCAAGCAAACACTGTCTTCACCTCCGTTAGGCAGAATCATCATCATCTTCAAACAACTCCTTCAACATCGGCTTCAGAGGAAATTTCTTCAATATATGGCGCGCCTAGTTAAAGAACGTCAACATCTTCTGCATCAACAAAGAACAACCAAGATAGGTAATCTCAAGGGATGAAGGACATCAAGATCTCGTCGACATCTTCAATGCCATCAAGATCGGGGGGTAGTTGTTATACGCAAAAATCACCATGAAGACCCGGCCCATAAAAGAAGACTATGATGGGCTCTGGAGTGGACCAAGCCCAAGCTAGCCATGTCAGTCAGAAGAGACCACTTCAAGAAGATTGGGCGCGCCTTATCTTCAGGGCGCGCCAAGTTGAAGCTTACAGAGAAAGATCGTCATTTGAAGGGCAGAAGGGGACATATTTTACCTAGGGGGACGCCCTTGGGTATGTATAGATCCTACTGTTAACTTGTTGAAGACTCTACCTTGTAGTCTGAGGAGTTGCCCTCCTTGGGAGATAGAGAATGAAGATTAGAGGAGGCCTTGCTCTGTAGTCTGGCGAGTTGTCCTTGTCGGGGAGCTTGTGGAACCTTCTCGAAGATACACCCTGGAAGGCTCTATCTCTGTAGTCTGGCGGGTTGTCCCTGTTGGGGAGTAGAGAAGCGTCCTTGCATTTGGGGTAAGTCTTGGGTGCTCGAGAGTCTACAAGGCCCAAGACTAGGCCTCATCGTATTGGGCCCCTTTCAGGAGGAAGATAGCAGAAGGGGAAGCCTAATCCTATTAGGTTTAGGTTTCCTAAGGAGAAAAGAACTACGTACTGGCTTGATCCCCTATAAATATAGGGGTACGTAGGCAAATTAGGGGGACACGAGTTGGGAGCATATGGAGGCAACTCGAAACCCTAATCTCAGCCACCCCTAAAATCTCATCACCGCCACTCAGCCACCGTCATAGATCTTGATTCCGGCCACGAACCTCGAATTTTGTTAACTACCAAATTCCTCCGTTAACAGTATATATAGATTTTTCAACTGAGAATCAATGGCACAGTCGAAAGAAAATCAACAGATGATTACAGTCTGCTAATTTTAACAGGATACTTTTGTTTTTCTCGGTTCTTTAAGCACGCAAAGGTTTGCAGACATCTGGATTATTGGTGGCTTGGTATAAAGACAGAAATTGGTGTCGGCTATTTAAGGGTCCTTCGCCAACACGGGCCGGGATCAAATCACAGTGAGTAATTGTCCATCTAAAATCTCGAAGTGTTGCCAAGACTTACCAGAATCATATTATATTCTAACAAACACTAAATGTCAATGTGACTTGGTCGAGATCTTATAGGATCTGGATTCACAAAGTAATACTCCCTCTGTCCCATAATTTTTGGCTTGTTTGACTTTTGATGGTCAAATTGACCAAATTTTGACTACAAATTACATATATAATATGATTAAGAACAATCATAAAAATTATATCATTAGAAAATATACTTTACGTACTTTATTATGCATATTTTATATTTTTAAAATTACAAGAGAATTACATGTAATTTGCCGTCAAAGTTCGGTCAATTTGACCATAAAAAGTCAAACAAGCCAAGAATTATGGGACGGAGGGAGTAGTTATTCAATGGGTTTCGGATTGTGAAAAATCTGGTAAAATTTACAGTGCCATGAGTTTTCAAAGACCTGGGCTTTTAACAAGGCCTTAAGATTAATTATTATATGAAGAACAGCTCTCAATAAATTCTGGTTTAGGGGTGACAGAGACTTAAAGTTAGAGATAAGGATTCATTAAGATTGTCCAGAACTTATAGCAGATTCGCGGGTATTTTATTTCTATATTAAAGGTGAACATAACAGCTGCTGCAGGACCTGCAGTGATGATTTGATCTTTATGAAGAACCAGAGGCTGATAGCAACTCTTCAGGACTTGCGGTTAATATTTAATAATGCAAGTTCAGTTTCGTGTTCTGAGAGTATTCTGGAAAGCAAGTTGCTATTTGCATTGTCATAGGTTATGTTAGAGTTGCATTCACAATTTAAACATTTCCTTCAGAAAAACTTTTTACTGCATCTTAACTTTGAAGAATGCCTCTTGTTTGTTCATCAGAAGGTTGTTTTCATGATTTAAGGATTAGTTCTTGGCGTTGAAGAACAAACAAGAGTAACAGTCTTATCAGCATCCAGGATTTTGATGATAGAACTCATAGTGTAACATCATTTATGATAATGCATGCATGTTCTTAGCGTGTCTCAGCTGCTCTCCGGGAGTAAATGCTTGTTGGCCTAAGTAATGAAGTGTGTCTGCCATCATTCAAGAGTACTGATCACAGCACCACAAGTAGGAGTGATGGATCAGTTAAGCCTCAGTTATGGTTGCCTGACCTACCCCTAATTGTCAGTAACTTGACTCGTGTCGATTAGTCACAGTCTACTCCCCACACGGGTAAATCTCCCTCTTTTATCTTGGTAGTGGAGGAACTAGAAGTGCCTTACTTTGAGTTTTATGGTGTCCTGGCTTTTAATTACACCACTTCAGCATGTTGTGCAATTATTCTTTCCCCCTGAAGAAAGTATGGCTCACTGATCCAGATACGATAAATAGAACATGACAAACTAAGCAAGTATCAGGTGAATTAAAGACTAAATTCTTGTGATAAAGTCCAGGGTAAAACAACAAACTAGATGAATTTTGCGTACATCTTACCTTCCTCGCCTCCTTGGACCCTACTTTCAAGTCTTAGGCTCCTGAGGCCCTTTTTGGGCCGGGACATACTGAGTAGGTTTATTTGGCAATTCCTGTAAAGCAACAAACTAAGTGAATTTTGCAGACATCTTACCGCCTCCTGGGACCCTACTTCCAAGTTTTACGCTCTTGATGCCCTCTTCCGGCTGGGATATACCGGGTATGTTTCGTTTCGTAATTTGGTTCGGGGAGAGAATTCTATTAGGCTGATGTAAGTTGTTGCCTCTAACTGTCTAATTAAAAGGGCTTGTACGATATCTTGTGATCAGACTAGACCAACATGATGCACGAAAAAACTATGGCTAAAAATTATGGCTAATCTTGAAGCATGTAGAAAGAGTATCCACCACTCCACACAATGTATCAGTTTTTTGTGAAAAATCTTCTATAATTAATACTAATGCTTATGACTTGACGTATTAAGGCCGGGACCAAATTTAATAGGAGTCGACTAGTGGCGCAGAATTGAATCCCAGAGACTTAAACACGAATACGATGTTGTGAAGAATAATAAATGATCAGCTTTCCAGCTAACCTAAATGATTAACTACCAATCCATTATGAGTGCAAAAATGAAGAGGAGATTCATGAAGCATTCCATCTTGGACGAGTTCTAGATTAACAAGGCAAATTTAACAGAAAAGAATTTCATCTTTATATTCTTAATTTCTAATTTTAGGGTCATTGACTTGTGTTGTTGATCATTTCTTTTATAAAGGCTTGCCAAAAGGTCAGCTCTTTCCTCTTCTTCAGGTAATCTTTAAGTGTATGCGTGTATAAATAAAGTTTCACATGTTCATACTACTGTTCTGTACAGAGCTGGTTTTTCGGAAAATAGAAGACTCGGAGAGGGACAGAAGTAGGGAGAAAGGAAGCTATGGGAAGGCCTCCTTGCTGTGACAAAGTTGATATCAAGAAAGGTCCTTGGACCCCGGAAGAGGACATCGTTTTAGTCACGTATATCCAAGAACATGGTCCTGGAAATTGGAGATCTGTGCCGACAAACACTGGTGAGCAATCGGATCAATAATGGTAGTACAAGTTTTGTAGGTGTGTCACGCGAGTACACAGGCACACACTAGTTCTATTTCTTCTAAATCTGTAGCTCTTTTGATATATACCAGTTTACTTGATCTCTTCAGAATACGAATTACAGTTCTTAATCTCATGCGTTCATGAATAATTTGTGCATGCTAATCTGACTAATGAGACATTAGGCTGATTATAATCACTACTGGTTTTGTTTTGCTATGGATGAAAGGGTTGCTGAGGTGCAGCAAAAGTTGCAGACTGCGGTGGACAAATTACTTGAGACCGGGAATCAAGAGAGGCAACTTCACTCCACATGAAGAAGGAATGATCGTTCATCTCCAATCTCTACTTGGTAACAAGTACGCGTTCAAATCTCTAATTTTCTGACAGGCATGGTTAATTTAGTTTGCAGAGACAATATTGATGAATACTTACCACAATGATGTTATTATGGGCAGATGGGCAGCCATAGCTTCATACCTTCCGCAAAGAACAGATAACGATATAAAAAATTATTGGAACACTCATTTGAAGAAGAAGATTAGGAAGCTCCAGACAGCTTCTTCAGATGATCATGATCCCCACATGCTAGCTCTATCGGATCATTCAGCTCAATATCAGAGAAGGAAATTATCTGATATGGCGACAAGTCCACTTGCCTCGACAGATCTCACTTTCCATAACAACTCTTCCAATGCAAATACCTATGCATCAAGCACTGAGAACATCTCAAGACTCCTTCAGGGTTGGATGAGATCTTCCACGAAAACAACAGTCGAGCCTAGTACTGTTGATGCTTCTTCCAGCGGTGGCTCACATGGAAACATTGTCAGAGACTCTTTAGCAACAATTCCTCTACGTGGCTATCGCCCCAAGGGTGAGAAACCAGAAGGCGAAGATATAATATCTGATGAAGTGTTTGATTCCATCTTATCATTTGATAACTTGAACACAAAAATCAGCAATTGGGATCAGAAGAACTCCTCTTCTGATAAAGGGTCAGATGACGAGGATGATCACGACGATGCCAAGGATAACAGAAAGGCCAGGCCAGCCGATGATCATAAGAGCAGTCCCCCTCCACTGTCGTTTCTTGAGAATTGGCTATTGGATGAAGCCTCCGCTGGTCAAGTCGGAGAAATGATGGAACTTCCCTTCATTTGCTGATCATACACATTTCTCAGAGACCATCTGGTTCAATCTATAAATTCTCTTCTCCCTTTGTCAATTTAATTCAGGATAAACAAGCACATATATATATACACATACACCCCATTAGTACTATTTCATCCTTTCACGATTAATCTTTCGTTTGCTGGGTTCTGAAAGTTGAATCTGTTTGCAGACTGTAATTTCCTTAATAATTATTCTTATGAATTATAGCAAATACTGTAATTCTGTTGAGTCTGTTAATGCTATATATTATTACACTTTATTATCTTGTTTTTGCTAAATGCTATCTTATACTTTATCTGTGAGTTCATAAGTATTGACTCTGATGCAAAAGAAAAGATAGTCACATGATCCCCATCCTTGTTCATTGTGCAACTAATGAGCAATAACAACAGGCTGCAGACTTTCGGATGCCGACTGAGAACAAAAAGATTTTAAATACATTTTCTCTCGTTTGACAAAAAAAATAAATCCGTTTGTGACTTCTAAAATGAAACATAGTTTCGATCAACATTTGCTGTTTTCTTTTTTCTGTTTGATAGAAGCTGAATGAAGCCAAAAAAATAAGTGCTTGTCTGGTTGCGGTTAATTTATTTTGTACATAAACTAAACAATCATCAAGTCGAAAACTGTGTCCAGAGAAAGACCTGAATCTGTATGAAAGTAAACATTTGTATCAGAACAGCTCCCCAGACTGTACACACTGAAATGCAGATATTAAGTACTAAGAGCAAGTCCAATAGGTTACCTATATGATGTCCTAAACTCACATTTAGGTAATGTGGTAAAAAAATGCACTCCAACACTATCCTAGTGTTATCCTAAATCACCAGCACAACCTTAATTCTCCTAGCCATTACCTATTTATAAGTAACCCCTAGCCATTACCTATTTAATATTTATGAATAAAATAATCATCTCTCTCCTTCTTTCTTTGTCTATTCTCTCCTTTTTCCCTTCTCTCTCTCAAATTTATTATTAAAATAATCTTAGGAGAACAAATATAGGGATTACTATTGGAGTTAACACTAAAAATAGATTACCTAAATCACTAAGACATACTAGCACTCATTATTTTATATTATTTATAAGTAATAAGATAGGTAACCTATTGGACTTGCTCTTATCAGCATAGACTAACGGCTCGTTCTCAACTTGGTATCAGAGCCCAGGTTCGACAGAGTTATCAAGTTCGACTTCACAACCAATATTCTCATATGAACACAAATGCATTAATTGTCCGGTCTCAGGTTGGACTCTCCGTCATCCCCAATATTCTCACAATATGATATGGACACGAATATGTTAATTGTCGGAAGTTCGACTCGCCATCACCATCAATATTCTCACAATATAATATGGACACGAATCCGTTAATTGTCGCAAGTTCGACTCTCCGTCACCACCAATATTCTTACAATATAATATGAACACAAATGCATTAATTGTCGCAAAGATATACGCCAGCGATCCACTCGTCAATGAAAAAAACGGATTTCGAGTGAGGGAGTGTTAAAACAATGCTATGTCTGAAGTAAAATCTAAAGAAGTGTGAATAACAATGTCACGAAAGTCCTGCAACATTATAGCGAAAAAGCTGAGGAGGTTGTTGGTCAGTTTCAACAAACAGCCCCATGCATCAATTCATCCCACCTTTGTTCTTGAGCCAAGTAGGAAACATGTGAACTGTATTGACCTTTCGGTGCTCTCCCATGCACTAACCTGACATGATCTGTAAAGTTTGGCATGGTATACATTTTCAGAAAGCACGGAAAACCCAAAATATACTGAATGGGAATATGCTACTGTCAAGTCTGAAGCTGATCTGCACGATAAAATATCTGCGCGGAATAATTACAGTAATTAATAAGATTGATATTGTCTGGGGCTGCATTCTTTAAGTTGTCAGCAATGGCAGGTAACCTCACCAGTGATCTAGGAACACCACTTAATGTCCTTGAAAGTGAAAGCCAAAATATATCCCGAACTTGTATAAACCGATATAACTATATTATGAGGGTCGTGCTGAATGAAGAACACCTTTTATCGTTCATGAGAATAGTGAGAATCTTGATATTGTTATGTTCTCACACTAAAAACGATTCTCAACTGAATCAAATGCTTGATTCGACGATGCCTATCATATGATATATTAAAGATTTAATAATAATATTAAATAAATAGTCTAGTAATTGCATTTACATTGATAGGGCATGTATTTCAATTCATTTTCCAATCAACTTAGAGCTAAATAAATGCTCCCAAAGGACCACAATTAAAAACTACCCTACCATTTGAAGACCCTAAAACACTAAATTTAGGTAGGTGATCATATTAATGGTGTTGTTATCTCAGGTTGACAATTCAATCCAGAATGCATAATCTTTCATCATTTCTTTGGCTACAGAGGATAACAGGAAGAGAAGAGGAAAAGAGATGAAACTTTCATCTAGTATAATATGGATTGACCTGAGTTAACAGTCCTGGGAATAAAGGGCTATATGCCTATATCTATTTATTCGAGATTATGAGTAGATCGAGCTTTAAATTATCAAGATTTTCTGTATTCTAGCCTATTCATAAGTATTCGGATGATATGCAGAAGACAAGAGGAACTCTGTTCCATACAGAGTAAACAAACCCCTCGAACACTTACCATGCTTATAGGCCAGCCATGAAGCTTCAGTAAGGTATCCAGTTAATAGTTAATAGCAATTACGGAACCAATAACTGGTGTTAAAGAATGAGTTAATGACCTAGAATGAGCATATTTGCTTGTCCTATCTACCTGAACAACATGGAATCTTTTTTTAAGGACTTTGGCAGTCCGAAGATAAATTACATTGACATTTTCATCCAAAACTAGAGGTTATAATAAAGTCAGACTTGCAGTTGTCTTACAGAGTGCTTAGCAGATCGACACATTTTACACTCCCTGTCTTACTATTTGGTGATACGAGATTGAGGGTTCAAGCCTCGGTGGAGGCATGCCTGCATGAGCATTTAAATGTCTATAATTATTAACCATAACCCAAATAGAAACACTTCCTAAGCTAAGTAGCTATCACACTAATATTTATAATCCTTTTATATAAGTAGCTATATCACGTCTCTTCCAAAATGTCCACATTCTGGAGCTGCCTGTTGCCAACTTGTGATTTTAGCCCTCAAGTTGCTAGCAGTTCAATAGAGAATGTAACATTATGACAGAATAAGAATAGACTTGCTCCTAAAGTAGCAGTCTCTTCAGAAGTAGCAAGTGCTCGAGAAGTGGCTTCTGATGAACCTGCCAAATTTTCATGAATTTTATCTACCCTAAATTTACTTTGTTCTTATACTCTTATGACCGTGTCTTATCCAAACAACAGATGCTTTTTGCTGTGCAACACATGTCAGATATCATAAGGACATTTCAAATTAAAATTGCATTCATTTGTATGGAACATCTAACAATCTTTCTCAGCATTGATTACAAGTATTATTGTTTCCAGAAATAGACAGGAAATGAAGTTAATTTTAAGCGAAATGACTCTACAAAATTATTACAGTATATATTTTGATAGGGAAGGGGGAATTAGTACTCGAGCCTACTTTTTTTATTGATAACAAAAAGCCTTTCAAAAACTAAATACTTATATATTTAGCAGAGTAACTACCTTATCTCCTCTGCTTAGGTACGTCCCTGTATGGAAGTATCTTTTTTATTTTTCCCCTCAGCCACAGCATCTTTTCTATGCCCATTTTCCGCAGCAACTATTTCAACATTTGCCACATCCTTGGTGCTTTCAGATTCAGCTCCGTTTATTTCATTAATTACGTCCAAGTGTGACAACATTTGAGGATCGTCCTCAGGGGCCTCGAATTCACCGTCAATCGAAGGCAAAGAATGTCCATGCAGTAATACAGGCATGTCAGATGGATGCGGACATCCAGAGTTCAAGTCAGACATTTTCTTATCTTCCTCCTTCATTTTTTGTGCATAGGTTTTATAGTCAAACCCAGCCGTGTTCTTCCCACCAAAAGCGGATTCTAGCTTATCCATATCAAATATAGATTCCATTACCTTCCTGCTCTGTGGATCATTTGAGTAGGCAAATTTTACTTTTTTATACGTCTTCTGCTCAAGAAATGGTTTCACCATCTGCAAGAAATAAAGAAGTTATGTGAACGCTACACAACAAAGCTGTAAAAGCACAGAACGTAAAAAACCAAAGAGAAATCAAACAGCATACTGCATAGAATGTCTCAAAGACTTTCGGTGGATTGTAGAGTATTGCCAGACCCAGTCTCTCTGGGTAACAGTTCTGTAGTATACGAGCTGTGTCCTTCGTAACCTTCAATGATAATTTGGACAAGGCATAGCCTTGAAAATCAACAAGCCAAACCATCTGATCCTGACCTGATCCCATGTTCATTATGGCTTTTTCCAAACTATAAACCAAGTACTTGATTTGCCCTTCATTTGACGTGGAATTCTGACACAATAGAGATTACAGCATATGTAAAGAGAAGTATGCAAGATATATTACTTAATATAAATAGCTCTTATATGAAATTTTTTTTAGTGAGATATACACTTTTATCAACCTGGTAACCTGGTCTCATGACAACCACGGACCTCCCAAGCCTGTCAAAGTAGTCAGCTCTGTAAACTTTTCCTGTCTCAGCTTCATAAGCAATGTCTTCCTACATAGTAGCAAAAATATTAAACAAAAGGTCTCAAAAGGAGTCATCTGTCAAGTTTATTACTGTTAGAATAATACACCAAATGTCTGTTGATTCTCTTCTTACGTGCATAACTTACCTGCCTCTTCCTCAACATGTCTGGAATCATCTGCGGACACAGCTTGTGAAATTTCTAGGTCCATTCTAGACAGCTATAAGAATTGTCTCCTAGTTATGATATGAAGAATGATGACAAACAGATACAATTGTGATGTTTTTATTTATCGATAAAAGTTGTGTTCAAGCTCAAACAAATTTTTAGGCTCCAAAAGAAAGTTTAGTTGGGGGCCAAGTTTATACGAGACTAAAACTCGACTCGTTAAGGTTGACTCGAACTCGACTTATTAAGCTCCAACTTGATAAATTTTTAACTTGTACAAACATTTATATTTTAATGTTTCATCCATATTATTTTTGAAAGGGCTTGCAAATGTGGAAAATTTAGTCACTGTGAATTAGAATTAGAAAGGGCGAACAAAGTCCGATCACCCAACTAAGGAACCTCTCGATTACACTTCAGGCAGCAATTATTTCTCCAGTCTCTGACAGTACAACTATCTTTCCTATCTGATAGTGCTGCGATGTTATGACAAGAGAATTTAGTGGAGGGCAAAGAAGAGATAAAAATGACACACTTTTGGAGATTCTGGGTTCGTCGTAACAGAGGTAAAGGAATATATCAAGGAAACTGATTGCAGGAAAATAATAAAGATAATTACAGCTGGTTTGGTTGAAACAGTGAGTCAGAGACTTGGGTAATAGAATTGGAACTTCGGTTTAGTTGTATGTGATCATTGGGAAGCCGTGTATATTGCTAAAATCCAGTATTTCATTAACATACATATGGAAGTCGATCATCGCACCTCAGAAATTTTTAAGAGGAATGCATGTACTTAATTTGTTGTCACAAGCTGTAGCTGACATATCCACCAAGTGCATGTCCAGATTGTATCACCAAAAACAAGCTGGGTAGTTATAACATGTTATCTTCTACATAGCTCCAACTTGAGGGGAAGTGTCACACATGTACGTAACTTGTAATATGTGTAAAAGTCACTCCAAATTGAAAGAAGATATAAATCTTTATTTGTCAAAAAATTAGTAACAACTTTTGTCTAGCGAATTAACTAAAATAACAGTTAACAAGTTAACAGTATCATATTTCGCTCTTGATTCATAAGGCAGCCATGTCAAAACTGTAAGACTACCAAAACTGAGAAAAAATAAAATTGTGTCATATATAGTAATCATAATAAAGTACGTAAAGTAATCAGAAGAAGGTAAGTTCATCTTTAATTTTCATCTGAGCATAAGGGAAGATGAGTACCACAAAGGGGAGCAACAAAAATGAAAATTTTACTAGAAATTGAACACATGGTGGAAAATTATAATCCTGTAAAATCAAGTACATACCCATCGAATCTTCTCGGGCTTGAATTCCAACTGCCACTTATAGGCATCCTTCATCATTTTTGTTGCTTTTTTGGTGTTCCAATTTCTTGCTCTGAGAAACCTCAGTATTGATTCGTCTGAAAATAAAGCTGGAAGCTTATCGGCAGCAGGACCTATCTGCTTTTTGATCTCTTTGATCTGAACTGAAAGCAAACTTGATTAATTCCTAATATATACTCTTATCACCTAACACAAGGGTCTGTTTGGGAGTGTTGTTAAAAATTGCTGTGCTGTCAGAAAAAGTGCTGGTAAAAAAAGTGTTGTTGTAAAAATCAGATAACTGTTTGGTATTTTTTTTGATATTTGCTAATTTTGAGTTATACTATAAAAAAATAATTTATTTGGTGAGTTTTGATAGTGAAATTTGTTCCGGCATGCAACAGCAACAATACTTTAAAGTTGTTTTCTGATACCAGAGTCCTGAACTGTGATTAAACATATTACTACTATGACTAAGATGCATTAAGGAAACCTATCATCATGCGAGTTTTTTCCCAAGGTATAACATGATTGATATGTAGTTACAACTGTCTACACTTTCGCAGCAACAGATATTCCCGTAAGCAGTCCATAGAAATTATATTTTTGACCTTCTTTACCCCTGGTCCGTAATTTCCCACATTGTGTATAGGAAACAATATTAAAATTCTTACATGTATATCTGCTTTCGAGTTAGGACCCTTTACATTTTGTCAGAGTTGATCAGACAACAGTTTTCCAGCAAAAAAAAGTGAAAATCCACATAGCTACGAGCAGGTAAGCATGTATGAATATGATTTATACCAGTGATTGCTGCTCATCCTGTGGGAGTATCTTCTCTGACCCATTTCTTTGAAACCTTCTGGACATGATTTTGCAGAGAGAATTGCAGGCAGGCTTACACTGCACAGTCTGCACAGAAGTGTGGAGCAACGCGATTAAGAAAAAAACATAAGATATGCAAGAGATAATCCAGTTACAGTATATATGAAAAATAAGGCAATTTTCATTAATCTCTTACTCTATAAGCATTGAATTAACAAAAATTGGATCATTTTAAGCGGATAACACATCATCAACTACAATTCCAATTAAACCACTTTTTGAAAGTGATCCTTCATAAAACTCGAGTTACATACTATCCACATAATTATACATGAAGATTGAATGCTCAAACATGATCATTTTTCGATCAAACAAAATCATTGTCGATGAGATAAATTGATTAAGAAAGTATAACAGTGATTCATAAATAGAAAAGAGATACAATAATTACAACATGCAAATGAAACAGATCATATAATCAGAAAAACATGAGAATAACAATGTATCATATTATTTTCATAATATCATACGAGAATAAGAATAGAAATTAGAAAAGAGAAGAGGGTTTACAGAGATCGAATGAATGAAGAAATGGAAAAAGAGCAGGGGAAGAAAGAAAGGAACCTGGTGAAGACAAGTGTTTTAAGTGCCGGTGTGTCTGTGCATAGTGCATTGTACAGACTTGCACATTTTTGTCACAATTTGAGGGTGAAGCTAATATACTTTGACCCTGTAATTTTGGAATAAATTACAGGTTTGTGACATTTAAGGAATGATAAACAGTGAAACTAATGAATTTTAACATTGATTCTTTACAATTGGACTAGCGTATCTTTTTAAATAAATATGCCTGATATTTTTTCTTTTTTGAATAAATATGCTTGTTATTTAATCCAATCAATTTTCAATTATGGTACATTTCAATATTATTCCGATCAGATTATATTCGATTAAGATTGAGTCGAGTCACGTGTGTAATTTGTAGAGACTGATTTCAAATGTCCCTATTAATGTCGTCTTATTTTTTATTCGACTTTTAGTTAATTTAATTTAAAGAAACTTTCTAACGATATCGTTGTTATCGTCAGATCATAATTTCAGTATATATATAATTTGAAATCCTCAATATTAGTTAATAAAATGTAAAAATGTAAGTAATTTAAAAACAGTTTTTCTAGTGGGGCACATGCTAAACACTAAATTCCACAAACTAAATTCTACAAATTTAACTCATTTTGATTGATGTTGTTTTTTAATAATGATAGACCCCTACATATACAACAATCATACCAATCAAAATGTCTCAAACCTATAAAATTTTGTACTTAGCATGTGCTCATTACACACACCAGACAAACCCATTTAAAATATTTAAACAGTTAATATTATTTTAATTTTTTTATTCGCATATGTTAATTTGTTCAAATCTTATTTAGCTAGTATCTATAACTTGATTTTTCATATTATATGTTGTAGTACAATAAATTATTTGCTTGCTGATAAATTAATATATTTTATTAAGTATCTTACTATAATATCATAAATTATATATTAGAATTAATATATATATTATTGATTATAAAATATAAAATATTATAATTATTGATATAAATTAATAAATATATTGGGATTTTAATTTGTCATTATTTGAGTTCTTTTTTCAAAAAAAAAAAAGGTTTCTTTTTTTTTTTTTAAAAAAAATTTGGGGGAAAGAAAACGGAGATATATGCAGCAGAGGGGTAGCAGCAAGAAAAGGCTTATCCAGAAGAAAGGACCCAATCCAAGAAAATGGCTCTTGTACTCTTCACTGCGATTAACCCACACATAAGCTCTCTCTCATCCTCATCATCTTCTTCAATCTTGCCTTTCTCTTCACTTCCATGTAAGTGCTGTCTTCCCCATTCTGTATGTATATATGTATGTATATTTGAGTCCACTTTTTGCTTTACACATTACCCAAGTTTGTTTCTTTACTCCCACGAATCTACCTTACTTTTTGCAATTCACAGCTTATTATGCATTTAAACTTAGCTCCATTGTGATTTGGGTTGAGGGTAGCTGATTTTATTGTTTCTAGTTGAAATGGGATTTATATAAATTGGAGCCTATGTGCCTCACAAGAGATAGAGAGAGAGAGACTGACTGGAGAGAGAGAGGGGAGGGAGAGATAGATAGAGAGAGAGAGAGGGGAGGGAGAGATAGATAGAGAGAGAGAGAGGGGAGGGAGAGATAGATAGGGAGAGAGAGAAGAAAGAGGGATGGAGGGAGAGAGAGAGAGATTTACCATCTCTTGGCTATATTTAGCTAGGGAAACGGTCGCTGTGGACTTGTTAAATAACAATCAGTTTCTGGACCGTTGGATGCATATCCAGCGGCCAGGATCATACTAAAATTTTAATATGTCCAGCGCTTTTTTAGCGCTGGACGGGGATTCCCATGTCCAGCGAAAAAAGCGCTGGACATATTAAAATTTTAATATGATCCTGGCCGCTGGATATGCATCCAACGGCCCAGGACGTGGGTGTTGGTTAACCATTCCCTGGCATACGGCTGCCAGGGACCTGGTCCCATTTAGCTATATCATTTGGGTGTTTTAATATGCATTGCATTTGTTGATTTGTTTATTTGTTTCAAGATATTGTTGGGACATTGATTTTCAATTGTTTAAAAGATAAGTAGAAGTTACATTCTTATCAATTTCTTTGCTATCAATTGGTTGGGAATTATGATTTACATTGCATTATTTTCATCATTATGAATGGTTATGTTATGTATTGGGATAGAAACTTTTATATAGTGATAATTATTGAATGCATAATGGGGTTCGACTCTTGGTTCACTTTCAGCTTCTAGGCTGAGCTTGAAGTTCACTAGTTCAAGGTCAAAACTCTCAGAAGGGGGTGACATTTGTACACCTTTTGTGGCTAGACAAAGGGATTCTTTTGTAGTCAAGGCATCTGCAGAAATTGATGGTACGGGTTCAGATGCTCCTGAGACTCCCTCTGAGAGTAAAGAAGAAACTGTGCCAGTTGAGAACCTTCCTTTGGAGTCTAAACTTCAATTAAAGCTCGAGGCAAAGATAAGAATGAAATTGGCAAAGAAGATTAGGCTTCGAAGGAAGAGGCTTGTCAGGAAGCGTCACTTGAGGAAGAAGGGCAGGTGGCCACCTTCAAAGATGAAGAAAAACAAGAATGTATGATGTTCTCGCTCGAGCTCTTATGCGGGTATATTGCTGGCCCTTTTAGTTTATGATCTTGATTACAAGCTCAGTTTTCTATTTTGTGTTTTGCTCAATGTCAAAAATGTAATTTTTAAGTCTATTACTATCGACTAGAAATATATCAAATTTGATTCAGGGTTTGATCTTGATTTGAGAAAGATAAGGAATCATGTGTAGCTATCTGAAAAGTAGTCAGCAGCTTAAGAAATTTACTTTAGAGGTAATTGCATATCGCACCCCCTAACTATCGTTCAAAAACGATATTGTACCCATACTTTGAGAAACTCAACTCGCACCCCTTATCTTTACAGTTCAAACCCGAGATGCACCCCTCTGTCGTTAAAGCCGTTAACTCCGTTAAGTCACTATACAAGTAATTGCAAATCGGACCCCCTAACTTACGTTCAAAAACGATATTGTGCCCATACTTTTGGAAACTCAAATCGCACAACCTATTTTTACATTTCAAGAACGATACGCACCCCCCTCTGCTAACTTCCGTTAAAATACTCCATCCGTATCAATTTACATGTCTTTTTTGCTTTTCGAGAAGTCAAATTGGCTAATTTTTAACCAACTATTAGAAAATATTTATTTATTATTTTAGGAAATAGAAAGTTACATATTAATATAGACTACATTCACTTCTTGGTGATATTTTTTTTTATTTTTATTTAATTAAGATATCCCTGAGTCAAAATGATTTTACATATCAAATTATTTTAAATTTTTAGTGGTATGTGTATTAAGTACTTAAAAGATAAACTATTTTAAATATAAAAAATAAATATTATGTGATATTTTTATAAAATATACACTTTTATCAAACAAAAATTTGATATGTAAAATCATTTTGACTTGGGGATAGCTTAATTAAACAAATTTTTTTTTAAAAAAAATCATCAAAAAAGTAAATCTAGTCTATTTTAATATGTAACTTTCTATTTCCTAAAATAATAAATAAATATTTTCTAATAGTCGGTCAAAAATTAGTCAATTTGACCCCGCGAAAAGCAAAAAAGACATGTAAATTGAGACGAAAGGAGTATTTTAACGGAAGTTAACAGAATTTAATGGAATTTAACGGAGGGGGTGCATATCGTTCGTGAAATGTAAAGATAGGGGGTGCGAGTTGAGTTTCTCAAAGTATGGGTACAATATCGTTTTTGAACGATACTTAGGGGGTGCGATATGCAATTACCTCTTTACTTTATTATCTGTTACTTATCTGGTGCACATTACATATAACCTCTTCTGACACCAGAATCCATATTTTTAATCAAATTAAGCAAGCGCAAACTGCAGAAGGGACTGTGTACATGCAGATCCCAGGTAGTCCACAATACTTGCTTTCGACCACGATGAAAGTATCAGATTTTTCATAATCACTGAATTTGAAAATGTGGAACTTAGTGGATAGATGACATGCAACTTAGTATCTGCTCTTAGCTGGCGAATAATGTTCTTTTGAATACAAGAGATAAATTCTTCAAGTGGTAGTACAGTTATATCACTATTCACTAGAGCTTATGATGATAATTTGAGAGTTAGTTACATTCCTTGGGTTAAAAAGGAGGAAAAAAAGCCTTATGGCTCATTGTCAAAATGTAGTGTCAAAATTCATTGCTTCTTGATACTTGCTTTTGATCATAGAATTGGGTAGGGGTGAGCATTCGGTCGGTTCGGTTCAAAACCGAACCGAACCGAAATAATCGAAAACCGAAATATGTTTTTTCTATAAACCGAACCGAACCATTATTCTAAACCGAACCGAACCAACCGAATTATTTCGGTTCGGTTTCGGTTTTGGTTTAGAAAAACCGAAATTCTTAAAAACTCTATACTGTAACTATAATGCACCAGAGAGTTTGCGCTGTGCGAAATAGCTCAATACCAGGCGTTTCAAATCAGAGATCAGAGAACTATAAAGCCGTAAAATCAGTAAAAGCAAAGCATACTCTATCTACCTATCTACGGTCATGGTAATGGATGCAATCTCCTCATCTTCAGTTTAGATTTATATACAACCCACACACTGAGATTGTGACGACCCCAAATCCGCTTCCCGCAGATCTGGCTCATCACTAGCATTTGACATCAAAACAACACTTGCATAGATATTAATATTATACAATATCCGACTCTCGCCCCACAAGTCCAGGGTCGATCGCCTAACTTACATCCAAACTACTAATATGATTACATATAAAAATGGTTGAAACCAAAAGAGAACAACTACAGCTCGAGTTCCTACTATTCTTCGTTGTCTGGCAGCTTCAGCTGGAGTGATGCGCCTTTCCCTTATCCGAGCTCGCCCCCGCTTCCGAGCGGTTAACTTGATTCGTGCCATACTCGCTTTTTACTGCTAGTTGATAAAACATAGATGCAAGAATGAGCACTTACATGCTCAGCAAGCTCACATAGTAGAAATAAACAATTTATGCATTTAAGGCACAGAAACAGGAAAAATCAACACAGCATCAAATACCAGGATAAGTTTTTAAATAAAAGAATTGCTGGTCTTCCAACCTCTCGATATCACTACATGGTCCGATCAAATACCATTTCGTGAATATCGTTCTCCTGTGTAGTCCTAGTGGTCTGATCGTCACCACTAAAGACACACCAACACTCTCTTTGCTAGCATCAAGGTTTAACACTGGAACCCTACTATCTGCCTTACCAGATAGTAAATTTTCATCTCCATCACGAATTTAATAAATTCGTGTTGACCAGCCGAACCAGAATTCTCCGAGTAGAAAGAACATTCTCCGAACAAACTCTTCCGATTTATTAATCAATCATCATAAATCAGAAGATGTGAACAATACATCTTCTATCAGAAACGAATCTTTACTAATCTATCAATCACTATTTACTAGAAGATGTGAACAATACATCTTCTATATGAAATAAATCTTTAACCATTCCCGAACGAAAGGAAAGGTAAATATTTAATTAAATCTCAGGTGTTCATCTCAAATGATTTAATAAACTTATAATGGAACGAAGGACGTAGTCAAGATATTTAAAACATTATTTAATCAAACAATTAAAATAATTAAAACAATTTAAATAAAGATAGAGATAGTGAACTTGCCTTAGGTCCTTAGCTTGATATATAATAGGCTCCAAGTTCCAATTATAAATATTCTATATCACACATATAAAATAATAATAATTTTAGTAACCTCTTTATCAAAGAATGTTTTTAAAGAATCGTAATAAACATATAACTGGCCAGCCCTCGGTTTAAATTAATGCCTAAATTTTTTTAATCAACTACTCAATCCTTATAGTTACCACATCATAACTCTTAATAATAAACTTTCACATGTCAATTAATGTCATAAATATTTACTTAATTAACAAAAGATTCTTTCTTATAATTAATCTAGCTATCCATTATGCTTAGCTAACCAAAATCACGATCATTATTTAATTATCTTGCAAATCCATCTTTCTCTAAATTATTCGATTAAATCAAATTTCTAACATCCTTGTGCTATCACTACACCCCGAACTTCCAGATTTTCTCTTTTTCTTTTGATAGAATTGCTATGGTACACTCCTTAATTATCCAACTATAAATTTAAAAAATTTTAAGACCAAAACTTTTACTTTATTACAAATCCCACGCAAAATCACTACACCAACTAATTATTATAATCTTATAATCTTATTTCCTATTTTTGTTTTATTAATCAATTTACTATATTTATTTTACTGTTTTTATATAATACAGAAATTCCCCCAGCTTGTTTAATTACTATTATACCCCTTGCTGTGAAATGACTAAATTGCCCCGGCCTTCTTCTTCCTTCATCCATTAAACTCCACCACCGCCTATGGCGGTTCCAGCTTCGTTGGCGACGAAGTCGCCATCCCCCCTCCCCTCATCTCATATTTCTCTCTCTCTCTCTCTCTCCCTCCCTCCTGCCTATTCGCGACCTTGCCGTCGCCAGCCCCTCATGGTCGACTGCAACTCTACCCACCATTGCCAGCCCCGTCGCCGCGCGGCCCGCGGCGAGCTCCGACCCTGCCTGCCGCCATCCATACTTCCCTGACCACCTCCGCTCTTGATTCCCACAAGAACCCAACTTCAATTAATTCAATTATCACCCCACAATCGAAAACCCCAATTCAAATTTAGAACCCTAAATCTAATTTATGAAATATTCTGGGAATAACACAATACACAATAGTGGCTTTGGTGTTTCTTTTTATTACTGTTATTATCAACTCAATTCACAATTTATCAGTAAAACATGGGAAGAGGGTCCATGCAGTAGGGATTGTATTATTAAAAGAACTAAATTCTTTTCTAATTAAAGGAAGAGAGAAGCTTCCAAGATACCTTGAAAACAACTGACAGAATATTTCTGATTGTTCTGCTCAATACACCTTTTCTTGCCCTCTTAAGTTTTGTAACCGAACATTAACCAATAAGCGGGCTATTTATACACCTCTTAACTGCGATTAACCTATTAACTATGGTTAACCAATAAAATAAAAAAATCCACTTACTTGGTCGCTACACAACCAAGTGTAGTACTGTAGTACTTTATAGTACTAGTTTTGAAAATCAGCGTGCCAAAACCACCCAAATGGGTCGGTTGGTTTTGTTTAAATACATAATATTATTAGCTCGCAAAATTAATGTCTCGCTGTTACGATACTTAATTCATTTTTTAACGAATATTTCTGTCCCGAATCATTTAACGATTTTTATTTAAAACTGTAAATGCCATAATAATTAATTCTAATATTTTTCTGAATATTTCAAAATGTAATATTTATTTTAGCTAACCCGTAAGCCGTAATGTCTACAATATTTCGGGTCATAATAAAACTATGTCTCTACCAATTTATTTACATAGCCAATATTTAAATTCTAATGGTACGAAAATAGATTCAATTAGCTAACCAATATAAACAAACCTCGTACTAGCCTGAAATGTTTTATGTACCAATATTTTATTAAATAATATTTTCAGAATTGTTTAAATAATAACTTCAACCGCATAAAATTAAATAACTAATTTATTTACGTACTTGAAATTTTGCGGTTGTTATAGAGATCAGGCAGAATTGTGCCTAATAAGCTCACTGGTCAGCAAAACTGATCTAAAACTACATAAGAAGTTAACAAATGGCATCCTCAATCAGAGTTTCAGAGTTTAGGACATTAGATTCTAGGATTATCCATAAATAATGTATATAAAATATATTTTTTTATACATAATAAAAAGTTCGGTTATTTCGGTTTAAACCGAAATATTATATCAGAAATCGAATCGAACCGATATTTTTTTCGGTTTAAACCGAATTAACCGAAATTTTGAAAAAAACAAAACCGAACCGAACCGTATAATGGTTTAACGGTTTCGGTTCGGTTTTGCTCACGCCTAGAATTGGGGATAGATGACTTGCACTGAATTTGATCATATTTCCGTGCTTTAGATCGTAGAATTAAATAATACTCTGCCCTTATTTCTGTCCTATATTATGTTGTAAGTCAGTTAAAAAAAAAAAAAAAAGAGTTAGTAAGTGCACTAATCGAGTTTGATCACAATATATTTGAACTTTTGAGTACAGTTTAAACTTGAGTTAAATAATTTCTTTATGTAATCGGGCTTAAACTTTAACTTATTTAAATTATGAGATTCGTGAGACTCATGAATCTAACTAATATTTACTTTTGTTGTTTATATATATATTATATTAATATTTAATATGTTAATAAATTAAATATTAATTGAAACAACTCAAATCGAACTTATCTTGAAATTTTTATAAATATATTTTATAATTGTGAGAAAAATATATTATATAATTAATTTTGAACTTTCAAATCAAGTTAAAAATATATAAAACTTTTATCGAATCCAATTTCAAAATCATCATAACTCGATTTAGCTAATGTCCAATTTAAATATTAAAAAAAATATGCATGTATTTATTACTCAAACAGTCAAACTATAATTCAACAATTTTAACTAAATTTACTTATTGAATATATAATAATTATTTCATATTAACCAGTTGACCATAATGAACATTAATTCATCAACCTCTGATCCTGGACAAACATGTGTCTCTGATTCAACTAACAAAACCGATATAACAAAAACGGAATAATTTCCTCAGATATCTCAAAAATGTAAATTTATTCATACATAAATGTTACAAAGTAAGAATCTTCCGAGCTCGAAAATGATGGAGATTGGAGGGTGCGAGAACATTATAGGTAGAACTCATGCCAAATAAAAACTTAGTAGGCGATCATACAAAATATGTAACGAAAATCTGGGAAAAGCAAAAATATGAATGGCAAGTTGTGCCCAACCCAAATCTCATGACACATGTCTATGTACTCCCGATTATATGAATATAAAGATGAACAACACCAATATTTGCTTGAATTAGTCATATAAATTATACAGGAATTGAAAGACCATCTTGCTAAATGATTGAAGATTGATGCTGCAGCTAGGCAGAGGAAGTCATTGCACTGGTGCAATTTATATCGTTATGAACTTTTTCTATTACTAATTGGCATCATGTTGTATTTGAACACCTGAACTTGGTTGATGGAATTTATCAAAATCAATATAAACCTGTCCAAGAATTCAATATACTACTTCCAGAATCCAGATAGATAATAGATACTGTATAATTTTTCTGATAATTCTAAGTTAATAACTTTGTTTACTTGCTCCATAATAAAACCTAGACTCTTGCATTGGTACTACGGAATAAGAACTGAGATGGCATACAATTTCACTGCGAGTGGAATCAATGATAGTCAGGAAAGTTATAGGCGTCTTGCGAGCCTCAAATATAAACAAAGGAGGGGGGGTCTAGTGGTTATGAAGATTGTTGGAGAGTTTGTGTTTAGGGATTTGATCCTGTAAGCGGGACTAAAGTTTAGTGTTTGTGTTTTTGTTTTGGGTGCACGATATGACCGATCATGATTTTGGGAATAACAGATGATGCCGAATAATATAATGCATGCCATTCTGATGCAAAATATAACAGCTAATACCTCAAAGGCCAGCAAATCACTGCTAAACTTCATCTGGGAACAAATAAAAAGTTGTTTAAAGTTGCTTAGTGCTGGCTAAACATGTAACAGAAGTCAGAATTACTGAGTTGGTTTTCTACAATACTTGATGTCAATTCTTTGTTCACATTCAGCTTCTAGGCTGGGAGGTAGAAACTCTTAAATTGGCAAAGAAGATTAGGCTTCAAAGGAAGATGCTTGTCAGGAAGCGTAGTTAAGGAAGAAAGGTTGGTGCCCACCTTCAAAGATGAAGAAAAACAAGAATGTGTGTTCTGCCTCGAGCTCTTACGCTGGTATATGGCTGGCCCTGTTAGTTTATGTTCTTGATTACAAGCTTATGATAAGTATCAGTTCTCTCTCAAGCAGTGAATTCGAAAATGTGGAACTAATCAGATACATGACATGAAAACTTAATCACTTACTATATATCTTAGCTGACACATATTGTTCTGTAGAATATAAGAGAAACCTAAGTTCTGAAATTGGGAGTACAGTCTAGATCACTCATGCTTATAACGATAATATGCGAAGTAGTTACCAATGGTTAGAAGGGATGAGCCTGTCCGCGTCCGCCTATGTCTCAAATGAATTAGTCTGTTTCATTAGACCATGACAATTTATTGCTTGGTCACGGACAATATAAAGGAAGTGAACACAGACGATCAGTCAATTCAAGTGTCAACTGCTACTGTGTTATCTAAGTAGTCAATGCCCCCACCACATTCCTTAACCAGAACTAATACAAACCAGAGTGGAAAACAGAAGGTAGAGATAGCCAACAGTACTCGCTACAAACACTATTAACTCAAGAACACTGCTTCTGGTGTGTGTTTGTGTGTGTATTAATGCTTCATCAAGTAAAGTTCAGCTCAGGATTCAGATCAATTGCAAGCGAAAATTTCCCCTCTGGAGGTTGTTAAGGTTTTGAACCTTCATGCTCATTAAAAAGCACATTATTTCTACAAACTAAAACATCAAATATTTTTCACAAATCTGAAAAACTAAAACAAAAGCGTAAAACAACACCTCAGTCTAAAACATAAGAACATTCTTACTACATTCACTCACTCCAATACTTTTCTTCTTGTTGCTCTTGATCAACATCCTTGCCTTCATCCGCAGCCTCAACCAACCCCGACTTAAACTTCCTAACATCTTCCACAGCAGCATTCCTAAACAATCCCACATCAACCGCGCCAGAAACCATATGATACCCTCTCTTCCTCAACTCCTCCGGACTATCATGTGGCATTGCAAACCCCGCCAAAAAGGTCCCATCATACTCTTTCCCTTTCTTCTTCCCCGTCTTAAGCACCCCTTTCTCCGCAACCCTCATCATCTCCCTCACTTTCTTATGCCCCGGATCCCACAAATACCCCATACTAGCACTCAAATCCAACGGCCCCATCTGAACACAATCCACCCCTTCCACTTCCGCAATCTCCTCCACCTTCTTCACCGCCTCCTCACACTCAACCTGACACATTATCAACAACTCATCCTCATAATTATTCAAGTACCCATTATCAATTCCATACCCCGAAGCTCTCACCACCGTATGAGCCGATCCACGGACCCCATTAGGCGGAAACCTGCAATACGACACCGCCTTTCTCGCCAATTTAGGGCTGTCAATCATCGGAAACATGATTCCCTGAGGTCCCAAATCAAGAGCTTTTTTAGCCCAAGTATCCGATGTCTCAGGCACTCTTATAATCGCCGGAGTTGCCGTCGCCGCCAGAGCTCGCAAACACGGCAAAGCATCGGAAACTCCTCCGGGGCCGTGCTCCATGTCAACAACCACAAAGTCATACCCGGCGAGACCCGAAATCTCGGCAAGCGTCGGAGAGAAACTCAACAGAAAGAGGCCGTAGAGGGTTTCGCCGCCGCGGAGACGGGTTTTGAGGGTGGCCGGAGCGGAGAGAAATGGAGATGATGATGAAGAAGTGATGGTGGATCTAAGAAGAGTAGAGGGTCTGGGGAAACGGGGTGCTGGGAGATGTTTGATTGAGGATGAAAAGGGAGATTTGAGGTTGAGGAGAGAGGCAGCCATAGCCATGGTCTTAGACTCTTAGTGAGTCAAAGGGAGAGCTGGACTGTGATTGATGTTGTTGATAATCATCAACTCCTGATTTATGCGGGACAGTTCATGTTCTTCGTCATATCCTGGACACTTCTTCTCCCTTCTTTCACTCATTTTCTTTTCCTTTTCTTTTTTTTCTTCTCCGATTCCGTAATTCCAATTTAAATATTTTTTGATTTTGGATAAAAATTTAAATTAAAATTTTTCGGATATCATATCGAATTTTAAAAGTATTTACTTTAAAATAAGTAATGTACTAAAATTAGATAGATGTAGAGACCGTTTGAGTTATCTTAAAGAAAGTGACTTCCAGATTAAATTAAAAAAGTAGAGAACTTTAAGTTAATAAAGTGTTTGGAAAATAAATATCAGATAGAATGAAAAACTAGTATTCGATTTTTTAAGAGTGTTTCTATTTATTTAAATAAATATGAAAAAAAGCAAGAGTCCGGCTCCCGCAAACCAACGGGCGTGCAGTATGAGTAAACAATATATATTTTTATTAGTTGAGTGAACAAAATCCCGATTATTTATATACTTCTATCGATTAAAACTAAATATCTTATTTTGACATTTTTCACATGAGTTGATCAAATTTTAGTAGAGACTAAAATTTTAAAATATATATAATTTATATGAGGATATAATTTTTGAATTTCTAAAATTTTATAAGATTGTGTTTGATAAAATGTATTTTATTTGATTAAATATATTTGAACACAAAAAGATTTAAGATTTAGCATTTGAAGCAAGAAACATGACAGCAACTAACACAGGAAATCTAATAAGCAAATTATATTAGTTTCCTCCTATTTCTCAAGAATGAAAATTTTATTAGTTTCCTCCTATTTTTCAAGAATTTATTTTTAATAAATAATATTAAGGATGAGATTTAGAGAAATATTAATATTATAGGTGAAAATCATGCTAATACAATATGCGTGACCTAAGTAATATAGCTCAAATGCTGTGCCTCTTGTTTCTTGAATTCACATGTAGAAACTAGAAACTACTAATAAATAATAATATTCCCCTCGATTATCTTCCTAACTAGTAGAGTAGTAGTAATATTTGGCCAAAATATGGCTAATTTTTCCATCACAGTCTGTCATACCAACATTTCGCTTCTGATAATAAGCTGTCATACCAACATTTCGCCTCTGATAATACTAAGCTTGCAAAGCGGGCAGGTTGCATTGATCCGCAGCCATTTGTTAATGCACTTATGGTGGAAATGGTGTCTGCACTGAAGCCTGCACAACTCCGCTCCTTCTACATAACTATGAAGGCATATGCAGCACTCCTGCAACACATACCAACAACGTAAACCGCAAGTTATACCATTCATAGCTTTTAGCAAATTATTCACAAAATATACTGGCCCCTGCCTAAAAGGGTCCTTACAGAATCATCTGGATGGAGGACAAGTTTGGGAGTAGAGAACTCGTTGTCCGGCTCCATTGCTAGCTCACAGTCTTGCTTCTCAGCACTACTGAATGTGTTTCGAGTATAGTGAAACTTGGAAAGAGTCCTGAGTTCATCTTCAGAAGCGCCTTTTCCGATTGCTGATATGTATTCAATTGTTGCAACAACTGGGAAATAACAGAACATAATCAATAATATTATGCTTGCCATTCCAATGCAAAACATAACAAATAACACCTCAAAGGCCAAAAAAGTCACTGCTAACCTGCATTCGGGAACAACAAATAAGTTAAAAGGCAGGCTAAACATGCAAGTCACCATAAGAATTACTGGAATGATAATGTATATTAATTTATACCAGAATAAACTAGGAGAATCTTGCATAAGTGCTTTGTCACCCACAAGAGTCCAGTAGAATCCAACTGCCCACCAGAAGGATGAAATTACAGTGTACACAGATTGTAACCTTTTGCTTAGTCTGAGAAGAAAGAGAAAATGGATTATCGAGATAAAACAGGAATAGATTCTCACATTTCTAACACATATATGTCATGACTCATGAGCAGTGGATTTTTATCTTAATTTACAAGCTTTATCGCTTCTGATAACAGCTATAGTAATATTCTATATTCAGTTTCAAATCAGAATATACTAATTTAAAAGCAGTTGGGCTTCTCTAACATCAGCTCTAATTTCTATCCTACAACAAGTCACTCACTAGTATCATGGTGTGCATAGTAACTCAAACATAAGGGTCAACCAGATACTTTGCAGGTGGCTATTTCGTGTTTCAGATTGTATTCATTTTGATATAGGTGTCAATCTGTTACTCTAAAACTTACTGAAATTTGATGAAAAATAATAGATAAGGCGAAAAGAACACAAATTAGTTAACGAGTCATTTGGATTCATTTCAGGATTCGGGTTTTGTCCCTGTAATCGTGTTATGAAAGAACCAGGTTCAAGTTGGGTTCTAAGTGATGTTAGACATTGCACCCTATTGCTCCAAAATTTACAAGAGTAGTTATAAAGCACCACAGAGATCATCTGAGCAATACATTCAATGCAACATTAAAATGCATCCAAATTAAAAAATTGAACTAAGTATCTACAACCCATATACAGCACATAGTATTTGATTAGCTTAACCAGAGTACAAGTACCTGTTTCGACACACAGAAACTGAGTAGCCATCATCTTCATCAACCTCAAAATCAACACTATTCCACGTCAGATAATCGAAACATACGAAACCCAAATGCACCAAACATAGTAATGCATAGCCACCAATCCAAACCCTCAATGGAGTTGAAGGCTGCTCTCTAACTGAAAATAATAGCACCAGCACTGAAACTACCACAAATGTAAAGTTCCATATGAGGTCAAGAAACAAAAAGGGCTCAGAGTTCCACACACTGATATCTCTTAAGCCCAAATCCTCTAACTGTGAGTCCACACAGTCTCCAATGAAGATCCTATGTTCCACTTCTTCCATGTTTAGAAACTGAATTTTAAGGTGTCATGGGAAATTCTCAACATGAAACCTCAGTGTATTTAAATACTGAAGAAGTAGTATTAGTCAGGTGACAACTGGTGGGAGTTGGCTAGTAGCTTTGTAGTGGCGTTGTTAAGTGGGGAAGAAAAGATCTGGTGTTTTCGCATGTTTTTTTGGATTTGAATAATGATCACACAAGGACAACATTTTGAGGTTGCTGTTAGAATCTTGATGTTATTCTAGGCTTGGTCCTAGTTGTGCGTTACTGTCATGTTCCGCCCTTTAAATAACTGTATGTTTGGACTCAGAGTCATTAAATAGTTTCTCTTACCGTATCAATTATCATACATAGTCGTTGATACTAGTCCTTGTGCATATGAGATGATATTATAATATTATAATTTATTTTTATTTTTTTTAATAAAAATTTAACATCTAAATTTATATTATATAATAATATTAAAATACTTGTCGAGCAGTTAAAAAAACGTATAGGATTGGATGAGACAGAGTTGCAACTACCCTATGGTATGGTATGTAATAAGTTTTGTAAAAATATTTTAAATAATTTAAGAAATTATTATATTTTATTGAATAATAATCCCAACAACTATCCATATTATTATAACTATTAAATTCAAACTTTATTAGTAAGGAGATAAGGCAAAAAATAATGTAAAAAAGATGATTAAGTAAATGTTTTATTGTTAAAAATAAAATGAGAAAAGTTTAATTATTATTTATAAATGAAGAATGACAGGAGTATCCTAATTTTTGAGGAATGATTAGTACTCTCATAATTGTGCTTTCTATTATATTACTCAAAATTATAACTTACACCAAATAATAGCTAATTTATTAAAAATATACTGTTATTTAGCTACCTAGAGTCCTAGACAGGTGAATTCTGCGAATAATTTATTCATAGTACATCTTGGATGACGTTATAGAACCCGTTCGTTCCAGTTAAGTAAAAATCATCCATCACATACGTATGCCGGGCAGGGACCAGTTCTCAGTACCCAAGTGAAAATACTATACTCCCTCAGTCGATTTTATCTTTGAAAATTTTATAATTTATTTTTAAAATTTTTTGTCTGAACAAAAATTTAATAATTAAATTTTTAAATAACTGTATGTTTGGACTCCAGAGTCATTAAATAGTTTCTCTTACCGTATCAATTATCATACATAATAGTTGTTGTTTCTTATCAAAATCATACATACTTGTTGATACTCGATTTCTGTTTTCCTGGCCAGGTTACGCATCTGATGAGATGCGACACCTATATTAATATTGTGTAACTTATTTTCTAAATTTTTATCGAGAAAAAGAATAATTTAAAAACAAGTTATAAAACTATATTATATAATAATATTAATATCGTGTCGTGAAAAAAATTTATAAAATTGAATTGGACAAAAGAATAATAACGGTTATATGCTGGTGCTGCTACTTACGGTATGTAATAAGTTCCATGAAAATGTTATAAATAATTTAATACATTATTATATTATATCGAATGACAGTCCCAACAACCATTTATATTATTATAACTATTAAATTCAAAATTTATTAGTAAAGAGATAATGTCAAAAAAGATATATAAGAATGTAAAACAGATGATAAGTAAATATTTTGTTACTGAAAATAAAATAAGGAGTGTTTAATCAATATTAACGTTTAAATAAAAAATTGGTGTAGTGGACCCATTTATAAAATCAATATCAGAGTGTACCGTTAATAATTCATACAAAAATTACGGTATAGAGTGTTGTAGTTAACATTTGACTATCTTTTTAATGACCGAGTGACACTTTTTATGACAAGAGTAAATCAAAAATGAATAATGATATCATTGTTAAAAGTCAATAAAATGGTAACAATAATAATTTCTCAATTGTTAAAATCAAAATATTAAAAAATTTAGTTAGTTAATTTATTATATTTTTCAGATATGAAAATATACTAATGAGTTTATCCTATTTAAATTATAAAGTCACTTGAATATTTTAATTTTAATTTATATTATTTTCTTATATATTTTAAAACTAGTTTGACATGTTCAATATTAAACATCTAATAAACAGATCTAATAGAATATATATAATTAAAATAAAAATTTGAACCTTTTTTTAGCTAACTTGTTATTTAAAATCGTATTAACATCATAACAAGACATTATTTGCTATGATAGGTCAAGAACAAAACGAAATCATATGTAAAAGCTGAGTGTCAATTGATAAGAAAAACAATTTTTAAAGTAGCCGCATCTATAATCTGAGGGGCTTCCATCGGCCTTTACCGGTGGAAAGCCCCAATTTTTTCTTCTTTTTAGCAGTTTTTGTTCATCTTTTACTTTTGTTCAATAAGTTCTCAATTTATTTGGGTTTTGTTTGGTCTCTCCTGTGAGAGTTTGATTTTTATTTTTTTTACAGTTTGTCATGTCCGGGATCCTAGATCTGCAGGATTTTGATGGTGTTGATTTTCATGGTGTTGATTCGATGATGAAGGTTATTATGGTGATACATCTATGGTTGATTGCTCAAAACAACAGTTGGAGGATTACAATATGTATATATCTCTTCAAAAAATCGTTTGGTTGCCTATCCAAGATGGAAGGATTCAACAACGATATTATTACGCGTTTGTTCAATTTCGATCATGTATGTAGATGCCGTATGGTTTTTTATTATTGAATTATTATCCTTGTTCAAAAAAAAAAGTTGAGTGTCAAATGATAAGAAAAACAATTTTAAAGCCACTCGCATGCTCCGGAATATGAGCTATATCATTTATAAGCGAGGTGTGTATTGTGGATAAACCCGGAGAATATGATTTTGAACCAATTTTATTTAATTAATATGAATTTGGACTAGTTTATGAATCAAAATTATATATTAATGATATTATATCAAATATCAAATATGATTATAATGTTGATTTGATTTTATATGATTATGAATTAAAATATGGATATCAATATTTGTATCAAAATTTACCGGTTCCTTTGAGCATGGGTCATCAGAATCAGTTTTGCAATAAGATATTGTTATTTTACATCAACTATAAGAAAGATTGTAGAAGGGGGGGTTAAATACAATCTTTTACAAAATAAAAGATTCAAGAACAAACACTTTAAAACAACAAAACAGAAAAACACCAAGTATTAAAAATACGGGTGGATTGAATGATCCACCCGTGAGATCATCACTTGAACAGTTTTTAACTCTCAGATTTTCTCTCAAGTTTTTCGAACAAGTTCAACTGATGCTACTAACTTGGTTATATACTCCAAGTTTTATAAAGCTTTTTAACTAGAATACAAATTGCACTCTAATCTAAAAAATGTTGCACATCTTTGTCTTATGCATGCTTTCTGAGATGTCTTCATCTTTGACCATCATTTTGATTTGATCCAGATTGCATTGCATGAGATAAGAATGTTTCTGCTTCTTCTTTATTTTCCTAATCAGGCTTCCATGTCTATTTTAGTGTAATTCGATCCATGTGATTTGTCAGACTTAAGCTCTAGTCACTTTCAACTGCTATTTGCTTCATCAGTTGAAAGTTCTGGTTACTTTCAACTGCTCTTGACTTCATCAGTTGAAAGCTACTTCATCAGTTGAACGAATTACAGACTTCATCAGTTGAATGCTATTCCAGTCTCATCAGTTGAATTCCTTAGCATCATCAGTTGAATACTTTGTCTTCAGTTGAATGCTTGGTTTTCATCAGTTGAAACATGACCCAGTCTTCATCAGTTGAATAGTTACATCTCATCAGTTGAATATCCTTCACTTAGATAAAATTACATGGCATTGGATATTTACAATTAGCCATCCTATTCTACCCATCCGTTGATAATTCCCAAATACAAGAAGTATAACAATTACAACTGAAATTTGATAAAGATTCTATATAAAACATGTTACAAAGTGTGTTATCATCAAAAATTATTGATTCCTAACAAATATAATCACATCCTGGTCACTTGCGATATATATGTTGTTGGTGTTGGATTTCTATGATTTTTAAATATTTATAATATAAGTTAGTCAATATTAATATGAAAAAAAATGCTAAAGCAACCAAATTCTTAATTCCCAAAATGATTCTAAATACCACGCGTCACATGAATTACAATACTTCAAGCTGAAATGTCATCAACGACATCATTTGAGAAAAAATTTCGATACCCAATTTGGAACCTCTAATGTTAATGCTAGGCAAAATCAAATGTAAAGGATGGCGTTAATACCAAGTTTTTTCCTCATAAAATATTTAAGTAACATGAATAATAAATATAAAAGCGTGTGTGAATGTGCGGAAGAGAAAAACGTGCATTCAATATATGAAAATGTTCATATAATATATAAAGAATTTGAACATTGTTTCTTAAAAAAGAAAGTAATATATTATTGTTATGATGAGAGGAGGATGAATTAAGAAGGTAGCTGCTGGGCATTGGAACCAAAAATTGAGAGGGGGCGATTCTTGTTTGCTTTTTTCTCCCCTCTCTCAAAACCTTCCTCCATAATCCTCTGTTTAATTATTAATTAATCATATTTATTAATTAATATTTACATCTTATATTTCAATATATTTTGGGTAGAACTGTATTGCATGATAAGGGATCTTAGCAATATGACTTCAGGAGGAGCTTTGGATCCTCCCTCCAAAACCAAGTTCAGACGTTATCAAGTTTGGAAGGGTCACAATGTAAGTTCTCCATTTCTTTATTTTAGAAAAATTATATATGAAATATATAGATATGTTTAATGCATAATCTCTTATTATAATTTACTCACATTTTTAAGGGTGGTTGAAATGTTTGATCCTTTTTTCTGATAATAAGGATTCAATTAACTTGTAATTTGTTGGAAAACATGGATATTTCATAATGTTGTTAAAATATGGTTGTTAGACAATGTCATGAAAAAAATTTGAATACTTTGTTGCTTTGCATGGCCATAAAGGCATAGCCATCTTCTCCTGTTTTTTATATGGTAATCTTGTGCATGAAAGTAATTTATTTAGTTTTTTGCTTTTTTGCACCCTCAAAAGGAGATTTTGGGATATGAAATCTTCATGCATCTTATCTTTCTTTTGGACCTTGTATCTAATTGTAATCTACACTTAGGTTATGTTTTTTCGTTTACTTTCATCTTTCTCATTAGTTTGATAAAAGACATACAATGTTGTCTCATAAAGATGTAGTGTATTGTAATACCTATCACCAACTAGTATGGATTTCACATTTTTTAGGTTTAGAAATTATAAAAAATTCTAATATTATGAACATGAAGCCTATCATTGCAATAAATTTTTTGAATTAGTTAGTTTAAATAACAATACAAGTATGGGTGTGGATTTTCATACTATATTCTTAATAAAGTTGTTAGCAAAACGACTAAGTGAACATCTCACATGCTTTCTCTAACACTTATGTACTAAAAAAATTCTTCTTTGTCTTTCTTTATAACTAATGGCAGAAATTTTTCTGTGGTGGGAGGTTGATCTTTGGACCTGATGCATCATCTGTAGTTTTATCTGCAACCTTGATAGCAACTCCAGCAGTAGCTTTTTGCATCAAAATGTTTAATCGAATATCTCGCACGGATCCTGCTTATGGGTACACTGTATTTATAGTGGGTACACTTCTCCTATTTTTGGTAGGTTAATGTTGGATATGAGTTAATTATTGTTGAAGACAACCAAATTATAGTTGATTTTAACTATGCGTCAGTTTTGCAGGTTTTAACCTTTCTCTTCATGACATCTGCAAGAAATCCTGGAATAGTACCAAGAAACACAAACCCTCTTGAGGTAGAGACTCCATCAGTTGCAAATTCTATGGAGTGGATCAACGGTTCCATGAGTCTTAAAATTCCAAGAACCAGAGATGTTGTTATCAATGGCCACATAGTTAGAGTAAAGTATTGTGAAACTTGTTTGCTATTTCGTCCACCACGTGCTTCTCATTGCTCAATTTGCAACAATTGTGTCGAGAGGTTTGATCATCACTGTCCATGGGTGGGTCAATGTATCGGAGCTGTAAGTGACCTGCTTCAAAGTATTAATTCATCAACTAATTGTTTTAAAATGATAAGTTGATTCATTTTTGTTTATACTTTTTTTTTTATTTCCAAGTTCATATGCTCTCTAGATAATCATGATAGTCTACTTGACTAATTTAGTTAAATCTTCTATTTAGAATCATCGTCTCTAAATTTTATTTATTTACTACTAATTACCAGTCTAGTAATATGCGATTTCTGGGAAGATTCTATTGCATGATTCTTTCAGCATTTGTTTTCAAAAGTCATATTCGGGGAGCAGAATTATTGTGCCATTTTGGTTAGGATACTCCAAATTGAAGGACATATGTATTTCAAGTAAATATATTGAAAATACATGCATCAAGTAGTCTTAAAGCAAAGAACCACTAGAGTTAATCTTGGACTTCAAAAGATTCCAAGTTACTTCGATATTTGTTTCAAACTGAAATGCATTACTTTTTCATTCTTTAATTTCATGTAGCTGCTAAATCAATCTCTATTAAAAATGAATTTTTTCAAAATCATAACATCATGTAGGTATATGAAGGACTTCATATTAAGACATCACTATAAAGTAGCAAGTAATAATTAAAATTCACAATGTTATAAAACGATACTTTTATAGCTTCATCCACTGTTGAAAGTTAAATAAGCTGCCTATGTTTAGATAAAAACATTAATTTCCACCAAAAAAAAACATGTTTTTCCAACTTTTTGTAGAGCTAAATGCACTAAAGTTATTTGTCTATCAGTCTTACTAATGAAAATTCACTATTAATATTGCATTCTTAACTAAAATTATTTTATAATTTGCTTATCTTCTTGTGTGTGTTGTACTTGTACAAGACACAGACACACATATTTTTGTGTATTTATTTCTTCTGCATGATATATGTTTGCTTATAGTTGGACTAAGTTTGCTTCACCGTTTATCTTGTTGCAGAGAAATTATCGATTTTACATCTTCTTCATATCCTTTTCAACAATATTGTGCATGTATGTTTTTGTGTTCTCATTGCTAAATCTTGTGGAACAACCAATAAGCATGTGGAAGGCCATGTCAAAAGATATGACATCAGTTGTTCTAGTAGTTTATTGCTTCGTAGCTGTATGGTTCGTTGGTGGGCTTAGTCTCTTCCATCTATATTTGATGAGCACAAACCAGGTTTCCTCCTCTTAAAGTCTAATTTGTACTCTCTTACTTAAAGTATCAAATATTATGATTTAGACATTGCACATATCATCTGGTAATACATTTTCTCTGTATTGGGTTTAAATCTTAGATGATGCCTTTTATTTGTATATTGAATGAAAAGAGTCGTCTCATTTCAAATATTGATATACAATTTGGCATGTTTATAAAAACAAAGATAGGTAAATAGAACCTCATTTTCTTGTTCAATCATATAAAAGAATATTGTGACATGTCTTGTTTCCTCTTTCATCCACAAGTTTTTCAGTTTAATTATATTTATGATATAATCATCTAATATTTTCAATTTATGGAGATTGAGATATTGATATGTAAGTAAATTTGTTCCGGACATTGAACTATGATTCTTAATTATACCATTTCATAACTTATTTTTAATGAAGCATATGTAATGTCTTGATGATTATTTCTTGACAGACAACCTACGAGAATTTCCGGTATCGCTATGATAAGAGGAAAAACCCTTATAATCGGGGTATTGTAAGCAACCTAAAAGAAATATTCTTTGCCAAGATACCGCCATCTTTGGTTAACTTCCGAGAATTTGTAGAATACGAAGATGATGAGTCATATATGGGATCCTTTTCTTACCGATTTGGTCGGATCATTAGCACGAAAGGGGGAGGTGCATTAGACACAAAAGAAATTAGAAAAATTCCACTTATATTGAAGGATTTGGACTATAGTGTAATAAACCGTAGCATGAAAGAGAAAGATGATGAAAAAAGAAAGGAACATAAACGATGGAATTCTGTTTATGGTGATAATCTTTCTATTCCAGATGAGGTCAAGAGTGGCGATAAAAGGCACCAACAAACTTCATCAACAAGCCGACACCTATAAAGGTGAGTCATGCTTTTGTGCACACTGACATTTGATAATTTAAGCTAAATCTACTATTCTAAATAGAATTTTGATTTATTATTATCGTTCCTGTACATATAATCAAAAAAAACCATAACACAACATTCGATATCTTCTAGTGTACTATGGTGATGGTATATAACTCTTCAGTACTACTGTGTAAAAGGATAATTAATTATCATGTTTGAGTGAACATGTTTGAGATCTCTTGTTGTCTTGAAAATTAGTTAATATCGGGATAAAATAATTTTAACCTTCTTATTCAATGGAAAACAATGATCTATATTCATCAAATTTAATACGCAGGAAAAAAACGTTTGGGAAGAAAGGATCTGATGATGCAGAACCAAATAGAGAAGAAACAATTTACAGTTTGTGAAAAGGAGTTTAGACAGTGATGCACTATAACTAATGTATAATGGAGACAACTAGCGAACTGCCTTCTCATTTATTATGTCCTCTTTCCGATAGCTCCATCTTCTTTTTTGCTCTGATGAAATTTGTAAAATGTAGCGATAGTTATATATATCATTTTCCACAAAGGAAAAGAGAAGAGAAAGACAATGTTAGGAGTTGTATATAAAAAAATTAAAAATTGTGTAAGCACTTGTAGAGTGATTACATTTTGTTTCGGAAGAGAAATGAAAATATAATATAGTTTTCTCGATTATGAAAGGATTGCAGCCAGTTTTTGTCTTTTAAAAGGTGTAAAAAATTTATCTCATTGTCTTTGTTGTGTTTTCAAAATGATTGAATCTGATCATTACCAGGTTACGGCGTAGATTCACCAATCACACACATATGGATGGAATTTCATGTGCCCACCATCCTTCTATATTTTAATGTAAATTCTATGATTCTTCTCTTCTATAATATTGTTGATGTTTTTGACTTTCGGTACCAATTTTAAAGTTTTTTTGTAAAATTTTACATACAACTAAATGCGAACCTTAAATATGAACCAAGAGAAATTAGGCCTATGTGATATCACTCACCCCCTATATGTCATCACCCATCGGGACCCACTACCGACCCTACTCAATCCATCTCGGGCCCATTAAAACCTCACTAAGGCTCCGGACAGGACCCAGAGGGGTTCCAGATAAGCTCAAGAGCCAATAATTTACGACACCCCCTTCTCACTAGGGCCCACCACGATCAACTAGGCCTTGCCAATGCCAACTCGGGGTCTATTCTTAGGGCCCACAAACCTCCCAATATTTTTAGATGCTTTGGTTCACATTTAAGTTTACATTTAGTAGTATATACTAGAGTAAGAAACACACTCTCTCTCTCTCTCTCTCTTTTTTTTTGATAAACCAAAATATATTAAAACAAAGAGCACAGCTCTAGAAAAAGGATCCACAACTTGACCAAACTTAGGCTAAAATTCTGCCATAAACTACCATAAAATACTACCATAATAACCTGAGAAAAGAAACAGAATTGCAATGAAGCTTTAGAACCAAGTCGAAATTTCTTTTTTGAGAGCAGAATGAATCTGCAAGCATCCATTGCGTGACCAGCCCCTATATATATATATATATATATATATATAATAGCATATTAAAGTATTATAAAAAAATATGTTAAATATTATCTTCAAGGTTTATAATAAATTTTTTAAAATGTTATATTTTCCCGATGGTACCGATTGTTTTAAACTCATATACAAGTCATTCAGAGTTATCAAACAATTTATCATAACAGTTCTGAAAATCATCCAGATATTTCAATAATTAGAAAATTGTGATTTGGATGTAAGAAATGGATCATAAGATAGTGTTTAATTGAACGAGGGGAGAATGGAATGAAAAATTATAAAGAAATTTACGGTGAAAAAAAAATGTATGAGAAAATAGTGATTAAATATAAGTGAGTCTAATTTTTATGATGACGAAAGTGAAATGAGCATTTTTTTCTAAAACATATGGATTTGAGTTGTGCGTTAAATAATTTTAAAAAAAGTGACTGAAGAAATAAAAATTACATAAATCTTTCAACGCACCCCAATTTAGAATACACATAAAAATAAAATATCCTTTCACTCACCAAACTACAACTGTTACCTGGTTAGGTGTCATCACGACATGACTTTGGCAGATAATGTATGTCTCATGAGAATCGATCCCTGTCTCTGACTATCATGGCAAAACACAACCGTCTCCCCCGATGATTGTTAATAAATAATATTATTTCTATTTATTTAATCATTGTGTCCCACTTGAAACATATATTACTTCTATTTTTCGAGGAATTCTGTTAACTGATTAAAAAGAATAATAATATTATCTCAAAGAAGAGATTTTAATCTTTAATATGTTAATGATTGCATATACATATCGCTTGTAAATATCTTCCCCTCTCAAATTAGATGAGTTAATTATATTTAAACAGGCAATTTAAAATATATATATAGTCTAGATTTTTTTTAAAACAAAATTTCATATTTAAATTTTTATTTATAAAAATAAAATTTTAAAAATAAACTATGTAGTTCGAGCATCTCGGAGGATTGTCATCTATTAGCATAATATATATGTTGGCAGTCTCGTATATCTACTTAACGGATAATATAATTTAGCTTCCGTAAAAAAGTTAAGCTACATTTGTTGAATGTCATGCATCATCTAAATCATTTCAGGTCAATGAATTTTAAACCGAACTCATTTAATTTAAGATGAATGAGTGTCATTATTATTTCTAAGTCTAATAATTAATATTTTTCTTAAAATTTTTTAAAATAAGAGATTTTAATATTTGAATATGTATGCTTGTACATGTCATTACAATACATGGGAGGAATCCCAGAACCTTTTTAAAAAATAAAGTTACTTTTCATATATATATATAGAGTTTTACTCCAATAGAAACCTCCTTATCCTAGAAACTAAAAACCAAACTGAAATATCACTAAATCCTAAAGCAAATACCACTAAATTTTTAAACAACCCCATCTCCACCTCCATCTTCATCAAAACCACCTCCATCTTCACCAACCCCACCTCCACTACCACCACCTCCGTCGTCGCCTCCTTCATAACCACTACCACCTCTATGCCGCCTACCCCCTCCATAACCACCACCTCCATCTCCATCTCCACCTCCACCTCCATTATTTCTTTAACAACACAACCTCCACACCTCCATCTTCACCAGGCCCATCTTAATCGCCGCTTCAACCTCCTTCAGATTCGTTCATACTTCTTTCTCCACCTCGACTCAACTTCAAAGGCGGAGCCGTCACTATTCCGGCAACGCTCCAACCCCCTATTTCAAGCCGCCCAAACCTCCGCTACAATCATCTTTCCTCCATCTCCACCTTCACCTCCACCATCTCCACCACTATCACCACCATCTGAATCGAAAACATGAACAGATCTGGAGATTCTAAGCTGGTTAATATCTGGAGATTGAGTTTTCACTAAATTCTGCAGCACAGATCACTAAATCCTAAAGAGATAATCACTAAATTGTACTGAGAATATCACTAACTTGTATTGGTTTCTAGTTTTTATTTTAAAATTGGTTTCTATTTGATCATGAGCCTATATATATATATATATATATATAATTATAAAATTAATTAGCTCTAGAAAATATAATGAATTTAATTAATATTACAATTATAATAATAAAATTTCAAAGTTTGCTTCAGAAAAAGTTATAAAAATATGGTCCTTTAAATGATAATTTTATCATGACAAGTTTTCTCTCAAAACAATGTCGGGGTAGCCGCTGATTCCTAGCATCCTGATATTAATGTTTCTAAATCCAAAAATTAACTTCTGTTTGATGATTTTTTGTTTAAATCAAGTAATTAATAAAATACATTTAATTAGCAAGAATCCAAAAGGAATTAATGAAAAATATACTACTAGAAGAAACTGTGTAGTGACAGCACGTTGCCTCCTCATAAATCAACAACCTTATATCATACACTACATGTATGTAACTATGTAAGTATCTAACTTATGTATTCATACATTTGTTTAGCTGTAAAATTATAGAAATGGTAATATAGTAATATAATAATCAAGATCACCCGGGAAATTGCCGCTACATACTTGGACAATCCGCCCTAGCTGCTTTGTTTGCCAGAAGAGAGAGAAACAAAACAAATTATACATATAGAGAGAGAAAATCTCTCCATGGGTTTTTGTATCTATATCTCATTAATATTCTTGTAGCCAAAAACCCCATTTTTATTTATTATCATTTTTTCGGTTTCATTTCACTGGCCCATTATTAATAAATACAAGATTCTTTAAAGAAAGTGATAAAGTTGGGAACTTTTGATTCTGGGAGGCCTTTTGTGATCATGGGTGTTGTTGATTGATTCAAACAAGGATAAAGTTCTGATCTTTGGGTTTGTGTTTGTGTTTTGGGGAGTTTTGTTGTTTGAGTTGAGAGGTATGGAGCAAGAAACAGGCAAAAGCAAGAGGCTTTATCAGGTTTGGAGTGGGAGTAATGTAAGTTTCTATCTTGTATCGGATTTTTCAATGATTTTGTTTTTGTTTTGATGAAAAAGATTGTTATCATGTTACTTGAAATTGATTGTATGATGGTTCGGGGTGTTGATTATTATGGACTTATGGTTCAGATGCTGAGTAGAAATCATAATCATTAGCTTATTAGGATTTTGTGTTTTTCTCACTAAGCATGAAGTAGTGAGTTATATTTCAATTATAATCAGGATTTTATAGGCTAAAATTAATCTTGAGCTACTTTCTTGATTAAGAACTTCGAAACAATAGACTTTGAATTATGGAGGAGATGTTATAAACTTGTGTTGGGTGGAGATGAAGGTGAGAATGGTGTTTAAAAGAGATGAAAGTGAAAGAGTATGATAGTTTGAAGGGCGGAGCCACTAACGTGAGGATAAATTTTTATCTGCAGACCAAAATAAAATTGAAACAGTAATAAATGATTAAGAACAGAGAATGTACTGATAAAATGCATGTGCAAGAACACCATGAAATTATGAAAGATAGATCAGTGAAAAGAACAGATTGAGGAATTGTAACTTGGGATCTGGCATCATATGACTTATTTTTTAAAATCAAAGTGGGGGATGTTGCCCCCTCATGTCCCTCCATGTGTTCGCATATAGATATTTATAATTCCTTTTTTTTTTAATATTTATTTTGTGAAAGTATATGAGGGGAGAAGGAATGATCAACTGAGCAATTTGTTAATAAATTGGGAGGAAACTCTGGTTTGAACTTGTGGAATGGAACGGTGAGAGCAATGTATATTACGCATAAATGCCCATAAAACTGTTCAAATTTCATTTCTTTCCCACCCTATTCTACTGCAACCAACCAAAAGCAAAGGGTAATTCCTCCATCTTACTCTTTATTTGATGCAAAAAGTGAAATGTTTGCTGTGGATATCTGGTAGTAGGGAAGTTAAAGCCTATTACATGTTGCTAAGTAATGTTAATCATTTATGATAAGCAGTTCTGCATTCATATAAAGCCATCTTATATTTCTCAGTAGTTATTTGATTAGTGTATAGTGTTTCATTTGCCAAAAGTTTCCACTATTCATTTACTGAACTTAAATTTTTATTTCTCAAATGTTATCAGAAATTCTTCTGTGGGGGGAGATTGATCTTTGGCCCAGACGTGGGCTCTTTGTTTTTCACAGTACTACTAATTGCAGTGCCTGCACTAGTATTTTGTGTAAAAGTTTATGTTGATAAAGTCAGACACCATGCTAATCATTGGTACCCTATCCTCATTATTGGAGCTGGTCTCACCGTGCTGGTAAGTATTGTTTAGAACTGGTTCCCTGTACTTGTATGTTTCCAGATTGTCCACAGACTCTTTTACAAATTCATATTGTACATTAAGGCACAATTATCATCTATCTCTTCCTGCCACATGACTGCAACTGCATCCGGTGTACTGGCTGTACATATGTAACTAACCACATTAGCCTTCACTTTGAGTTATGCTTCCAATTGCAAAGAAAGACCTATAACCTACTGCTCCTCCCTAATAAATAAGGGTACCAATAACAGAGTACAGAAATTGACATTGTGAAAAATGTCATGAGGTCACATGACTATTACATATTGAACACCTCTAGTAACCTCTTCAGTCCAACATGACATGTCTGATTGAAGATTAAGTAGATGACAAACTTTATTGGGTAGGTGACCATGTACGAGGCATTCTATGTACACAGATTACAGATATCAAGTTAAGTTTATTTTCCTGAATAGATATTAAATTTTTTATATGCTAAAATAGATATGAAGATATTCCGATCACCAATGTAGTGCATAAAATAAACTTTTAGCTTGATGTTGACACTTTACGTATTAAATGAATCCTCAGACTGCTCTTGTCTTGATTATTCGCATAATAATGTTAAATGAATCAAGTGTAGCATTGGAAACATTCATTGGTATCTCAAGTGTCACTTTCTTAATATCCTCTGCAGGATATGATATTTCTCTTCATAACATCTAGCAGAGATCCTGGAATAGTTCCAAGGAGCTCTAATCCTCCTGAGTCGGATGATAATTATGATACGATGAATACACCTTCTATGGAGTGGGTCAACGGTAGAACACCTCACCTTAAACTACCTCGAACAAAGGATGTACTTGTGAATGGGCATGCAATTAAAGTTAAATACTGTGATACATGCATGCTATATCGACCTCCCCGTGCTTCTCATTGCTCAATTTGCAACAACTGTGTACAGAGATTCGATCATCACTGTCCATGGGTTGGTCAGTGCATTGGGATAGTAAGTTATTATTCGCTTTGTTCTTGAGAATTTTGCACTGCTTTATAGTATCTGCACTACTGAAGCTAAAGCTTGTCAATCTAGTATAGAACTTATCTTCTATTACCATCATAGCATTTGAAATGAAATTTATTTTAATGGAAATTTATATATATATATATCAGCTGTAGCTTGACCCCTCATTCTATGAAGTAAAATTTGCAAGATTTGATAATGTAACAAACTTTGTTTGTTTGTTTGTGAAGTTTTGTTATTATTATTTTTTTTAACAATTAGCTCTTTTTTCTTGATCTGGTTTCAGCGTAACTATCGGTTCTTCTACTTGTTCACATCAACGTCAACCATCTTGTGCATATTTGTATTTACCTGTTCATGGGTACGGCTCTATGAGCAGCACCATGGAAGGCTCTTAAAGTCAATTGCAAATGATATAATATCAGATATCCTCATAGTGTACTGCTTTGTCGCTGTTTGGTTTGTTGGTGGCCTCACAATTTTTCATTTCTATCTGATTTGCACGAATCAGGTGAATTTTCTTCACAAAAATAATAGAAGTGTATGTATGAGTACTTAAAATGTTTTGTCTGTTCTAGTCATGCACGTCTCTTTATCATTTGTTAGCATATTAATAAATTATAACCTTAATGAATGAGACTAAAATAACGAAAGCTATTACTATATCTCATAGTCCAAATTTTAATGTAGAAAAAAAATTTCTACTTTACTGCAGGAACCTTTACACAAATTTTTATTTACTTTATGTTTGTATGTATGGAAATCAGTCGCTGTTCGCCTAGTTGAATATATGGTAAGTTTGAGCTAAACCATCGAACCCCGTTAATTTGTCATATCAACAGCCCAGCCCTCCGCTCTAAAATAAGGTGGAAACCCCCCTCTTCCAGGTCCGAAATATCGACTGCTTTTGCGCTCTTTTCTAGAGCGTAAAGCTTTATTGCTTCAGCTATATTTTAGAGCGGGAGGATTGAAAAGCTGGGCTGCTGGTATTACAAATCAACAAGGTAGGATGAGTTGACTCAAAGTCATCATATGTCTAGTTGTGGCTATAAAATGGTTGTCAGGACCTTCCATGTTTTTAATTATGTATGTTGAAGAATTCAGATATCTCCTAAAAAGAAAGACCGGCATTTCATATATCATAATCATTGAACCATTCAAGCCTCTATTAATATAGATTTCCCTTCTCACTGATCGTAAATTATTGATCCAGAAGATTAAGTTCTTGCTTACTCCTAGAGAGCAACAGTGTTCTTAACTAGTGCTTTTTGCAGACTACGTATGAGAACTTTCGATACAAGTATGACAAAAAAGAAAATCCATATCACCAAGGAATGATACAAAACCTAAATGAAGTCTTTGTTCATAAGATCCCAGCTTCACTTAACGATTTCCGAGCATTCGTTGTGGAAGATGAGCATATGATGATGGAACCCTCTACTCCAAATCTTGTGAGAAGTTTGACTACCTCCAAGGAAAAAATCGACATTGAAAGCGGCAAGTTCACTGAAGACAATGGCTTTTCACTTCCTGAAATTCTGCAAAATTTGGATTATGATGAACTAGAGGATGACTTGAAGAGGAAGGAGTCTGTTGAAAAAAATTATTCCGACCCATATTACCTACCTGCTGAAATCAGAAATTATATGCAAAAAACTGTTGGAGATGGTAATGATGAAGAGGAGAAATCTGATGAGTTTACTAGATCTTTTAAATCTACCAGATCACTTCCAGAAGTCTAGAGGTACTTGGGCTTCTTTTCCTTATGCATGCTATTTGTCCTATAATAGCATTATCTTCTTTCTAGTTCGAGAAAAGGAAATACAAAATTCTGTTTGATGTAAAAGATCACATGAATTTACTAATATGAACCTTGCTTCTTAGACAGATCAGATACTACCATTCCACATCTACTGATTCAAACCCATGCTAATGATGATTTAAATAACTATGAGTTTACTTGATACATTGTTAAAGTATGATTACCTCCAATTCTTGATATGGCTATCCTCATTCTTCTCTATATTCCCTTTCATGTTTTGTTTTCTCTCAATCATAATATCGTATATTGATTATGACTTTTGGGCTTTTGGCAGAAATTGCTAAGCTGAACAAGCCATTGATCTCTCTCCGAACCTGCATGCATGCTTACCATGTAAACCTTTATAACTAGTTAGAAAATATTACAATTAGTAAAAAGTGGAAAGGCTAAACATTCTGTACCTCTGTTACATAATTGATAATTTTCAGATGAATACATGTATTCATGCCTTGAATTCAGAAGCACAACTCATTTGTCTACATGCTCATGAGAAAGCATTGCCTCATCAACATGAAAATTAACCTCGGGAAGGGCCGTTCAATTGCTTTTGCTGTAAAAGAATTTAATACCTTATCTTCATGGTATTGAAGTCAAGCTAGATTGAAGAATGATATCTGGCAGGGAGAAAAATTCCATTTCATCCCTGCCCTTTTCTTGCATATTGTTGATGTCCCTGCTAGTTCAATAACTATGCAGTTGACAGTATTTACTTATGCAGCTCATTTGTTTGGATTTCAGACTATTCTCTTAAGCCGCAGAGACTTGAAAGCTCTTCAGTTGTAGAGGTTCACGACAAGTTGTTCATACGAAGATAACAGAGGCAGATAAATTTGATATTATATTGTCTTTCAGATTCAAGACAGGGAGCTGGTTGTAAGTTATAATGTCGTGTTCATAATAATGCAGGAATTTGCAAGAAAAATTTGCAGTAGTCCTGCAAGATGGATACAGAGTTTGGGTCGACAATTATTTTTTTCAATTTCCTTGATTCTTCTTTGTATTTCTTACTATTCCCCTCGTATTTTCAATTATCTTTCCTTGTTAAATACTTTTCCCCTTAAAAGATTTAGCCATATACTGTAAAAATACTTGGTTGGTATGTTTGTGTTAAAGATTAAGTACAACGAACTTGTCCAAGCGTTGGCCTTGATAGATTACAACTTATAAGCTGCAGCAAAATCTCGTCTTCAACTCAAAAGTGATTCACGATTGTTAATAACATATATTCGGTGGAAAAAAAAACCGTCAGCGAACTAGCCAAGTACATGCACCAAAAATGTTGGGTTAAACCATTGAGCGATTTTTTTTCCTCTAATAGTATGTCGAACATACGATTGTTAGGGATCCGGACCAACAGATAAATATTTGGTTTTAGTTTCAGCAAAGTTATTTCTCTATATTATTCTCCTTGGGTCAGGCCGCAATTTCTTCATTCTTTTGTTGTCTAGTTTACTCAGGTATCTCAGTTCTTCTGTTCACATAAATGATAACTTAAAGAGAAACTACTGTGCAACAGAGTACTAGAAAAGAGTAATTCTCCCACGAAACGAAGGAACAATGCACCACTTAGCCTGCAGAAACTAAAAAACCTCGGAATCTGATCATGAAACATTTTAATCAATATGAACTTATCTTTACAAAACCAATGATAACTGGCAACATTTCCACAGCCAAGTTATTCAGCTGCAGAAGGCAATGTATATTTGTCCTTAATACCTAGAGTACAAATTGAACTGCACAAATATAACAAAAATGGTGACTCTGTAATTCTCACTAACCTGAATATGTGGGTTCACTCACTGCCAGAAGATAACCCGTAAACAAGAAAACTGTAACCAGACTGATACAGAGAAGACTTTCTACAGCACCGTTTAATAGAGATATTCATCACTTGCACTACAGGAGAAGCTCCAGCTTCCAATACTTCCTCAAAAATGAGAAAGTAATATTTAAGTTTGGCACGTTTTGCAGGTAAATGTGACATCTTGGTGCTGAGTGGGTCGGTTTTACTGAGGCAAATAGTGAAGATAGAATTAACCTGATGTGCCAATATCTTTTCCATGGTCTTCTTCATGAATATGTCGTTTTAGCCTTTTTAGCCAAATTTCATAATCCATAGGATAAGGTGTCCCACATAGACTGTCAACATAATCAGCGAAAGCTTTCACTACAGCTGAAATGTCCCCAAGCTTCTGCTGAATGAGTCTTTTTGACCAAGAGGCTTCTCTCCATTGCAGTGCCCCCTCAATAGAATCCAGTTCTGGCAAGTCCCCGCCAAAACTAAAGTAAAGCAAATAGACTAGGCTCTCTGCATCAGAAGCCGAACACAACTTTCCTTCCTGAAGCGCATAAGTTGATGAGAAATGAAGATTCATTGCAGGACGATCCCTGTCTTCCAATATGGCATGCCCCCAACCGAGGAGGACAAAATGAGGTTGTCTTAGGCCGGCAGTCACATAAATGACATTCTCAGGCCTAATGTCTCCATGCCGAATTCCAGCAGCAGCAGCAGTAGAAAGGGCGGACAAGCAATCATGGCAACATCTAATAGCCTCATCTGGACCAAATTGACCATCTCTTACCATGTCAGCAACAGTTTTTCCAACTGGGCTAGTCACGAGAATTAAGGTCCCACACCAAGGGTGACTACAATTTCCACCCGAGGTTGGTCTCTGACATTCACCAGGGTGAACCATCCTGCCAGATGCACTCAAATGAGGCAAATACTTGCTTGATAGACCTTTCTGCTTCATAATATTCAAAATCTTAGTTTGCCTCTGAACTTGATACCATAACTTCATATCTTCCCATGCTGATTCTAGGTGAGAAGGATGTGAACCAACATACAGAAACAGAGTCTTGCCCTGGTCTTCAACAGGAGAAACAACATAATAAGGAGTTTCTTCGTCACTCAAGATCTCGTTGATTTGATAACCCTTCTGTCGGTCGGACTCCTCCAGCCATAAAGCAGAACCTACTTCTAATTTCATCGGCTTCTCCGACTCCACGTTTCTAGATTCCTCTTGTACTTCAACAATTTCAGGGGAAATGCTGCGCTGCTGTAACTTAAATAGACCATTTCCATTTATTCTAGTATCGCCCAACTGCCTCTCTGCTCTTCTTAATTGAAGGCGGGAACTGTGATCAGCTGCTAAATCTTCAATTGAGTTGTTGGGCAATCCTGCAATTTGTATTAATGAATGGAAGGTTGCAAAAAGTAACTGCAGAGCACCAATATCTCCCCAGTTGGCGTTCCCCAGGTCATTCCAGATCCTATCGATAGGGGAAACAGCAATCTGCGAATAATTTTTAAGCCACTCAACAGCACATTCATACACATTACTTCCACCGAACTCCAACTTAGTCAAATCTCCTTCCACTTTCAGAACCCCTCCATATTGTGAATCAACAAGAAGAACAAAAACCGAATTTACGCTAAGAGATGTATTTGAACTACTAAGGCTTCTCGACAGTAGAATTCGAACAGCGTAGAACAGTGCTTCACCTATAACAGATAGAGAAGGCTTATGGTCACTCTTCTCTTGAAGGTTACCAATTGATGGCTTCACAACTGCTAATTGTAGAATATCATCCCACTTCCCATGTGGATGCCTAGGATTTTTTAGCAATATACCTGAAGCACATAAATCTCCTAGTTTCTTATTAGCAATGGCCTTTTCAGCTTGATGAAATTTTAAGTTATCATAAACAGAGGTAACATAAAATGGCATAGGTTCGTCCTGACTCCAAAATGCCTCCCACAAGCCCTTCACACTTGCATGTAAAAAATCTTCAATTGCCAGAAAATTTGCTGCTTCCAAAGCCCCAGAACTTGATGCATAAACAGCACTAGGCATCCTAATTAGCTGCTGAAAAGAAACTCCTTCCAGTGCATAATCAAACTTTTGAAGATCAATCAACTCAAATGGAACTTCAAAAGCAGGTGCATCGCATCCTGGTTCAAGCCATTCCTCAAGGTTTATACTCCAAATGTAACTGTCAACAAACCTACGGAGAAATTCCTTGCATCTACGAGACCTACTACCTGAGGAAGTACTGGAATTCTTAGTCCCAGACCCTATCGAGTCCCGGTCAGTGGATCCACCTGGAAGATATAATCCATATGCGAGCATATTGTTAGCGAGCATATTGTTAGCGAGCTTATTTAATCCTCAACATACCACTAAATAAAAAATATGTGCTAAAACTTTTTGGGGACTAATCTAATACATATACAAAAATTATAGAAGCGATTACACAATCAACTAACAATACAAGCACAAGCCAACAGAACCATTACTAACATAATATTGCTACTTGAAACCATGGATTTATTTGATGGTTTAGAAGAGTATCCTAGACTCTGAGGGGTGAAGTTTTAGTAGCATATGACTATAAATACGAGTGTAAAAGCAAGTCCATGACTTATGTTTGTGAGAAATACTTCATCCCTCTTGCAATGAGTTCAACACAAGACACAAAGATACACTCAAGTATCTACTTTTAGTACACATGATTTTCCGATGTAATCGGCTTCTTTAATGTTAAAACAAATTTCATGCTACAAAAGCCAGTATAGGAACATAATGCCCACACCATCTAAGTCCATATAACATATAATTGTTGCCTCGAGTCCAGTCCAACAAGTGTAATTAAAAAAAATTTGTAACACAAACATGTCATAGAATGTGCAGCCAAAACATTAAGAAGGTACGTGAAGCAAATCTAAATATCATATTGATTAAAATGATCTATAAGCCTGCAATGATTGCAGAGCAACTCCGGCTACAAACGGACTCAACTCAGGTTGTGTTCACTTGGACGGAATGAAATGGAGGGAGAATGGAATAAATTTTGTACTCTAACATGGTGTTTATCAGAGAAAATGTTCATAATTTTCATTCCTCCAACCATTCCATTGTTACAATTTTAACTAGAATTACAACCCACATGTTTTGGAAGGTATGCTCGTTCCATTTCTACATCATGTTACCTTACAATCTTTATCACAAGAAATTTAGACTCATTCATATTTAGTCACTATAATCTCATACTTTCTTTTTTCTCCATAAAACTTCTATATAATTTTTCATTCCAATCTTCCCTCATTCCATTCCATCCAAGTGAACACGGCCTTAATGTTTAATTTAAATTTAAGTTATTCATCTATTTGATTGGAACAAACCAATGCATACTGAAAAAGTTTAAGCTAAAAAAAGCTTAGAAGGGATACAATTTTACTATTTAATTTCTTGATTTGTTTTCTTTTAAGGAAATCCTGTCCTTTTAGAAGAATAAGGTACTGCTTCACTGGAAATAATATTATCCTTTTGCCCAGTCCCTATAACTACGATGAGTACTTGGTACATCCATCAGTTCCTTTTGCACATCCTAGACAATGATACTTCTATTTCTTATACTTACTATTGTAATTCTGAAGTAGTCTGCAACTACACTTGCATAGTGGTTATTAGTTATTACTGTAGTTGAGCTTATTGACCTTCATTATCTAGATAAGAAACCATCCACAACAAAAAGATACAAGGGGAAGATAGAAAATAAATCCATATGTTGAGACACGTTGGCAAGAAGACACAAAACTTTTCCGAAAGCTCCAAAAGTACAGACCAAGATCGATGTCAAGGGCCTTCATCCTTAAGCAGTTGAAAAATGTCTATGATAAAATATATAACTTCTTTTTCCTTTAAAGAAGAACCATACTTTATAAAGGCGAAACTGTTTTGATTGTCCAAAACAGTACTCCCACTTCACATTCCAGAATATAAAAATTACTCCTTTTAAAGAAACATATAGATAGAGCATTTCACTTTCAGAAGGCCAAATCAATAAGCATTATTAGCCGAATTTTCAGAGAGGTCAAAGTTTTTATTGTCGAACTATCGTATCACATCATCCAATACCCTTTATTACATCAGTCAAATTAAATCACGGTAATTACATACGTAGAAGTTACAAATCGAGGTCAACAATACCATATAAAACATATCACTAAAAGTAAAAAAAGATGCAGGTAGAAAGTAGTATAGACACCTCTTGAAGTTGTTCAACCTTATCAAAGTATATATCAAGCAATAGACACATCTCAATGATTCCCCAAACTTGCTTAGAACCACAATGTCACACCCCAACAAGAAATTGACCGAAATTTTCTAATAACGAATCTAAAGCACACCTCATTAACATCCACCGTAAAATGCAAGAGAAAGTAAACAACTTATCCAACCTTTTTGCAAATGCACTATACTGTTTGCTAGCTACAAACACTAATTGTTTTGATTTTTACCAGTAAAATGGCCAGCACTAATCGTCTCATCGACCATAATACATTCACAAACAAAAATTAAAACAACCCTTTAACACAAATCAAAATTCCCAAACCAGACATAACATATCCAGAACAGTTTCTAATCTCACTCAATCCCCATGAATTATCAAAATCATAATCAACCAAGAAAACATAAAATCAAACTAGAACAACACAAACCCATCATAATTCAAGTCCAATTAGACCCAAAAAATCAACAATCAAGCAAAAAATCAAAAAACAACAATTAGGGTTCATAATACACAATCATACCTTCCATTTAGAAGAAAGAGATAAACTTTAATTGAGATCGAGGAGATAGAAAACATCCACTTCGCTGAATGATTGACTGTGTGTATGTATATGTGTGTGTATGTGTTTCTTGTCTCTCTCTCGGACTCTTTGCGACTTGGAGACTTCTCGCTGTCTCTATTATCTGACTTGGTCTCATTTATTAATCTATCTCTGTTCGCATTAGAGTTAAGTTCAATGGAGACCACATTTTTTTCGGAGACATGGAGACCACATATGTTCTGCAACTAAAATAATTCATAAAAACATTGCAAAACGTATAGTTTTGCAAATCATGTTCTACGCAATCATTATTTCATTTAAAATCTTGAATATCATATAAGTCTTACATGTGGAACATAACAAAATGTTTTTTTCTATAAAATATGTTTAGTTTGCAGTACATTTATTCAACTTGCAGAACATACATTATCTACTTATTAAACATAGATGATCTTCAATAATTTTAATGAATACATGATATTTGTAGATAATATTTTACAAAATAATATATTTTATAGTGTTTTAATTGCAAAACATACGTGGTCTCCGAGGTCTCCGATGAAATAGCGGTCTCCATAGAACTCTCCTCTACTTATTTAATCTGTTTACTGGAGTATCTTGTATAACTATTTATTTTATTTATTTTTTATTACCATATTTAGTTATGACATATTTTTTTAGGACAAAATACAAATTAATCGCTCCGTCCCTCTCATTTCTCAAGCATTTTAAAACTTATATAAAACATAGCCCGTAACTTATTTTTGAGATTTTTTTCTGTATAAAAGTTCAACTATGAAATTTATTCAAAACAAAAAAGATTAAAAAATAAATTACGAAACTATGTTTTCTAGGAGTATTAAAATGCGTGTCAAACTCTCGTCCACAGGTACCGGGTGACGGAGGGAGTAATATTTGAAAAGTAATACATGATTTTAATATTATTTCACAATAAAAGATTACTGATAATTTTATTTTAAGATAGAAATATTTTTTTTTAAAAATTATAAAAAGTTATATAGCTTATATTAAATTTACTTAAATTTAAAACCTTGTAATTATAATTTAAAATATATAGACTAGCTTTTATAATGGTACGGAATACAGCATTTGAAACCATTATATAATTTAATAATTATAAAGATTAGTTGACCAGTTAATCATGATAAAATTAAATAATGAGCTAAGAGCTATTAATATATAATTTTATAAATTTTAGATTTAAATATGTATCATAAATTAATTAATTTTATTATAAATAAAATATAGGATTTGCATATGATTAATAATGTTTTGTTCCAACTAACAATTCCTTGTTGACGTAAAATATTATTGTGTAAATAAAGTATACTCGTAAGATAACTAATTCTTAATCATAAATTTAGAAATTAAAATTATAATAATAACTGACATTTAATTATACATAAATTTGAATTTATCGTCTTTAAATCCGTACGATACGAGAGGGTCTTCCGTCCAATTTTTTAAATTCTGATTTATGTTGACATAATCTTGCATTAGAATTTATTAGATCTTCACCAGACCTTCATGAAAGTAACAAATTAAAGAATGGGTCCTGAGAGAATTTAATTGAAGAACAACATATAATGCAAAGAAGATGATCAAATATCATACATTTTGCAAAACCGAACAAAATTTATTTACTCATTTATCTCTGTCTTTACTTTGAAAATCATTTTCTATTATCAGGAGGACGGTCCATGGGCTCCCCTAATCAATATATCTGTTGCATGATATTTACGTTTCATCGAGTACGTCGATTAAAGCGAAGAAACAATCAACATGTTTTGCAACTTTATTTTAAGAATATAAAAGACTTAATTCGGGAGCTGACACGTGCCATGCCATTATTTTGGACTATTTTTATGGGCTATAGTTGCCATTTTGACCAGAAATTTCTTGGTATCTACAAGTGACTTGATACATGTAATTCATAAACAAAATACCAATTCGTATTTCGTTGTAAATATTTTGGGTGGCACGTCAAGACAAGAACCGTAAAGAACTTGACAAAAAGAGAGAGATTTTATAATTTTTTATTATTTATGATTTTGATAGGAATATCGAGGAGTTTTGACAGTATAATTAAAAAATTGTTTTGAAATAAAATTGTGAGCGAAAGACGAAAGTGTTAGTCCAATATTTTTATTTATAAAAAAATTAAAACAATATCTTCCAAGTGTGATGAAAACTTGTGTGCTGTATATCCAGAAAGACAGAAGCTAAAGTTGATATTCCCTCAGTCCATTAATTCATCTCTATACAATTATTTTTCAAAACGTCTACTCAGACTCAGTTATATAAATACAGAAATAATACAGTAACATTTTATAATATAAAAATTTAACTATACCCACCGTTTCTTGTAATGTACTATACCCATTACTTGTAATGTACTAGTCTGAAGTGTTGCAACACAGGTGATATGGAAGCTGCACAAGGTTTATATAGTATGGCCTCTGTTTACAAGGCTCCTTTCCTGCTGTTGGTTAGGTATTTTGCTTACAAACTCTTAGTAATGGTTGCGGGCAACAAACGATAATCGCCCTCGAAATGTGATATAGGAGCTTGCCAAGGAATCAAGGAATCTTAACGGAACTCCTCCCAAGTCCCAAGGGCTCAAATTAGGCTTTGATTTCTGAATGATGAAGGTTACTCAACAACCCTGTAATCCCACTCTATGAACAAGGTACTTGGTAGTTGGTACCTTACGTCTCTTATCATTCGACAATGGTATACTCCTTCTCATAGTCGATAAGAGTAGAAAATGATCTGATCTGCTTTAACTAGTCCTGCATGGGTTACCATCAATTGTTGTTACAATTGTCAAGGGGTGAGATAAAATCAGTTGATAACCTAGAGTATATTCCACAAATCTGTCTGTCTTTCTGAAGTTCTATGCGAGCTACACTTTCTTGCAAAGTATTCCATCAATTGTGCTAAGAACAGTTAGCCTCACACCTAACGCAGGGAACTGGAAGTAATCCAACCCCGATGATGCTTACGGATTGTGGCCTTCCCTGAATCAGCTCTACAGGCTGGAAAGATGCTGCCTGACAATAATGAGTACGTTAGACATGCCAGGTGAGAACATGCTGGTGCTTTTAATGTGACAATACTTCAAGTTGTGGACATAACTACTACAATAACAGACCTTATCATTTGACCATATGACACAATATATAACATGCAGCAACTATTGCCCTTTTAATCACAAACACATTTCTAGTGAAGCCATTTTTGGTTAAGACCTAAATCCACCATTGTGACAAACACAACCATCATTCCAGGAATTTTACCGCAACATTGGTTAGACTCTACCTCGGATAATGTCCATGTGTCCCCGAAAACAGTAAGAAGCTAATTGGATTCTAAGAATGCAAATGCTGTAAAAGAGAATCTCAGCACTACAAAACTCTAACAGCTATAGGCAGCATCTCAACCTCATTTTCGAACCCTTAACTCTCATTTCCCCCATCACATTTCTAGTTAACAGTCAAAACACCCCCAAAATGCACCACTGAACAAAGCTGCTAAAGAGAAAATCAGACCCAGTCTCAAGTAAAGAATCAGTACCCACCCAACAAACTACCCTATGACTTTCAGTTACACACCAACTAAAATCAGCCTCACCAAATAAAGCAGATTATGTTAAACGATATTCAAGTTGGAAACATTCCATCCAATAGAGTAAAGAGCAAGAGGAAGAATAACTTTAAAACCTGCTAATATTAAATTCAAATCACAACACAAAAGGAAACAGAATATTCCACCACCACCATAGCAACAAACCGCTAAATACCCTTACAAGTTTGACTTAAAACCATTATGTAAAATGGTGAACAAGGTACCCAGAATCCATTATACTAAATAAAAAAACCCTGTTCAGATTTTTCTCATTTTTTTTCTTCAAATTCACTTTTATACGAAAATGTTTTGGATCCCTTGTAGCACTCATCACTTGGCCATCATCACCTTAACAAATTCTTCATAGTTGATCTGGCCATCACCATCCACATCAGCTTCTCGTATCATTTCATCAACTTCTTCATCAGTGAGCTTCTCCCCAAGGTTGGTCATAACATGACGCAGCTCAGCAGCAGAAATGAAGCCATTCTGATCCTTATCAAAAACTCGGAATGCCTCCTTAAGTTCCTCCTCAGAATCAGTATCCTTCATTTTTCTGGCCATGAGATTTAGGAACTCCGGGAAGTCAATGGTTCCATTACCATCAGCATCCACTTCGTTAATCATATCTTGAAGTTCCGCCTCAGTAGGGTTCTGTCCTAGCGACCTCATCACAGTCCCAAGTTCCTTGGTAGTAATGCAGCCTGAGTATAAATCACGTCAAACATATAAACAATGTAGTCAACCTCTAAAGGTACTACTTAGTTCTTTTGTAGAACAGCAAGGGTTGTGAAACAATAATAGGTCATATTCAATCAACAATACCCAAATACGACAAAATCACTAAATAGATATACAATCAACAATGGAAAAACAGCCAAAAAAGCAGAAAAAAGAACGTGCATATACCCAAATAACATATTTCAGACAATACTCCTATCCCATTCAAAAGACTTCCAAATACAGAAAACAACAAATTTCACTAACTAATAATCTAAACGTCTAACTCGTGAAAAGGAAACGACAAGCAGTCGTTAATTAATACTCCTGACCTATAATAAAACTTTGCCATAAGTAGAAAGCAAAATCAAATCCATGACTTGTGACAAAAACACACACAACTGGTAACTTCGTTAATTCACGACTTTCAACAATAATCCATCAATAGATACTTCTCGTATATTCAAAGGCTTTAATAGTCAAGTGGAGGTGAAGGATCCAACCACATACAATAAATCAAGTATCGAGAACTCGATATTACGTTACACATAATTGAACTTGTATTCCATTACTAATACATATACATATACGTGCACGTGTAGTAAGATTCAGTTTCAAACACCGAGCATTAAACGATCTGCACTCTTTTATTTCATAAATTGATTCTCGCATTAATCATCATCAATTCAACCAAAACACACAATATCATATACACAATGACACATACAAAACAGGATCTATACAATTAACATCACAAATTGAATTATAAAACAGAAATTAACAAATCACAAAGAGCATACACAACAACACATGTATATTACGAGAAATGCATAGATCTGAGAAGAGAAGGGCTGACCATCGCCGTCCTTGTCAAACAGGCTGAAAGCTTCCTTGAACTCAGAGATCTGATCGTCTGTGAGCTGATCCGCCATTTCTTTGAATTTTCTGCAAAAGATAACGAGAGAGAGATGCAGAGAGAAAGAGACGAGAGAGATGATAAATAAAATATGTAAATGAGGAAATGGAGGAGGAGATTAGTAAAAGTAGGCCCAGGCCTTGTATGTCCGTCTTTGCCGCTTCTTCATTGCCTTCCCCTTCTTTTTCGACTGGGCTTTTCTGACTCTCCTCGGCCCATTTCACCTTTCTTTTCTAATATTTCAGGTATCTTTTTCTTTTTAATTGAATCAAATCATTTAGGTTCTATTTACAAATTCAAAAATGTGTCACTTTAAATGTCTTTTGATTAAATATAGTTTCGTTAAAATATATTTTAAAACAAATTTATATAGAATTTGTTGGAAGGGAGTTTTATTTTATAGACCAAGAGAAAGTCCAATAGGTTACCTATCCTATTACTTATAAATAATATAAAATAATAGGTGCTAGTATGTCTTAGTGATTTAGGTAATCTATTTGTAGTGTCAACTCCAATATTAATCCCTATATTGGTTCTCCTAAAATTATTTTAATAATAAATTTGAGAGAGAGAAGGGGAAAAAGAGAGAATAGACAAAGAAAGAAGTAAGAGATGATTATTTTATTCATAAATATTAAATTGATAATGCTAGGAGTTACTTATAAATAGGTAATGAGTAGGAGAATTAAGGTTGTGCTAATGATTTAGGATAACACTAGGATAGTGTTTGAGTGCATTTTTTTGACACGTTATCTAAATGTGAGCTTAAGACATCATATAGGTTTGCTCTAGGTCAATATTAAAATTACGGGTTATCTCGGGCCTTTAGGGCACAAGTTAGTTATTCTGATATTTTATTAAAAAAATTAGTGTGGGACATGCTATGTAGTGCTTAGAGCAAGTCCAATAGTGTCCTAGTAGAAGCCTTAAAAATATAATAAAATATGATGTCCTAGAGATTTAAGACACTATAAACATAAATTTACTCCAACAACATGCCTTATCTTCATGTCCTAATACTAAAATATTAATATATTTGAATATAACTATATTTAAGACAAGTGTGAAAAGGGAGGGAAGTCAATATTTTATGGATTAAAATAGTTTAGGACAAGTGCGGTGGTGCCCTAAAAATGAGGCAAATGTTATGTGTCCTAGTATTTTAAGGCACAACTAGGACACTGTTGGATTACATTTTTGTCTCAAATACCTTAAATTTTACTTTAAGACACCATTTTAGGGTACTATTGGACTTGCTCTTAAAAATGAGACATTTGTTGGATGTCTTTCATTTAAATACATTAAATTTGAGCTTAAAAACATTAATACATCGAAATAGCCTCCCCTATTTGTAACATCGTTGGACCTTTTCCCTAACATTGGACAAATTTTTTCGATATTTTCGTAATATGTTACATAAACAAATAGAAGTATACATGCTTTAAGAACACGTAGACTAAATTAATGTTATTATTATTTTACTCGAATAATATTTACAAATTTCATGCCTAACATTCACGTTTAAATGATACTTAGATTATTTTATCTTTTCTTGCAGTTAATTATTGTTTTCTTAGGTTGATATATATGACTCGGAACAAGCTGGAGGGGCTGTAATTGGCTAGGATTCACCTGATAAACATCTCCATCGTTTAGTGGTTTTTGGCCCGACCTTTATCACCCACTTTTGAAAATCAAAATATTTAATATCTTAAAGTAGTATAAAAATAAGATAGTATATGATACTCCATGTGATATAAGAAGCATTTAGATGATTGAAATTTTTCGATGTAAATAAATCTCCTCTAACTAAACTTCAATTTGAATAAATCTCATCGAAATTGTAATAAAAATATTTCATTAATCTATATTTTTATTATTGGTTTTTTTATGATATGTTCATGCGCACTAAGCATAAATTTTGACTACATTTTCGAACAATGATCATGGTTATCCGTGTATTTACAACACCATTCCAATCAAAAATATCTAGATTATTAATTTTTGTATTTAGCATGTGCTCGTGAGCATACGCTAAACAAATCATTTTATTACTTTAACAAATTGTGTTAATTTAACATCAATCACCTCATGCTCTACTAAAAATGGAACGATCACATTCTGAGCACGTATTCTGTTAAAAAGTTATTAACTCCATCTCAATCAATTATATATAATTGTTTTCACTATTCGATACACATTTTAAAATCCTTATTGACTATACTCTATAACTTATGTTTATATTTCTTTATTTTGTATAAAAATATATGTTTATATTTTTATACAAGAATTTTTTCTAAAATAAATTACAAAACTATATTTTATTAAAACATTAGAATCAGTGTCGTGTACTCGTTCCCCAATATATGCTATTGGCCGGGACTGGGGGAGTCTTTTCTCGAAAAAGGTACGAAGACCAAAACATCAAATGCTTTCTCACTTATTCTGGCGAAGGGAATCTTCTTATCTTATCTTATATCTATATAAAGCAAAATCTCGGGCGGCTTACGTGGCACTTCTCAGGCTCTTAAACCAAATTCTCTGCTCTCTGAGCCTCGCTCGCCTAGAACAACTCTTCTGTTCGACTGATTAATATTAATATTTCAGTTAATGACCTTTTGTTTTCCTAATCTATCTATTAATTATTACAGTTTAAAAACCTTTTGCTTTTCATTACAGGTAACTTTTAATTTTTCAATGGTTAGTCGTGTTGTTCAGCCTTTGATTTCCCACGATCCGTAGTGTTGTTTGTGTAATTCAGCCTTTGTCTTCACATTCACGTGATCGAGAGGGTTCATGGTGATCTGGTCATTAAAGACATCAATAGCATCGATAGATTCGTGTTCCGTACCGCCAAGGTCTACATCAATGGCCTTCTACATGTTTGCGAGGATGTCACAATGAAAGAAGATAACACAACTGTGGTCTTTTCTAAGAGACTCAAGTTTCTGGTGACCTTCTACATGTTTGCGAAAATATCTTGCAATGATTTTTAATTCGATATGAAGGAGCGGAGTATGGTGGATGTGTTTGTTATGGTAGAAGGTTACTGCCATTTGTTTGTAGAGAGGCTCGATCTTGTAGGCAAAGAAAAGTTAGTTTTTTTTACACTTATTAATGTGTGTTATTTGATGCATTTGATTCTTGAAATGATATGATTTCTTTTTTACAGAGGATGTTCAGAGGAGGTATCGGGCTTGATATATGGTTCTATAAGATGATGAGAGTTTCCAAAGCTTCGAGAGACGAGTGCAATGTTCACATCACATTTTGGGAAGGAATTCTTTGCTCTTGCTGAATTAATCATCCATGACAATAGAGGTAAGCAAGCAATATTAGAATATAGTTGATTAATACTGTTGTGACATTTGGCAATTAGAATGGTTAGCGCTTCAGTTTGTTGCAACTGTTATGAACTAGATGACTGCGTAAATCAACTCTGTTCTTGTGTTGCTTTCGGTTCGGTTGGATGAATGTTAGTGATTATAGACACACATGTTTGTTTGGATTAGTGTGATGACAAAGGTCTTTGTGCGAGTTTAATTCAGTGCAGCTGAGGATTTCCTCCCAGTTCTGTGCAAAAGCTCCTCATCCTCAAATGGTACTCTCTCTCATACAAGGTGATTAATAAGTATTCTCTTTCTCAGGTGGGTGGCTTTTTTAAAGAATTTTTGGTGTCACTCCAAGTATTTAGTGTATAAATAAGATACTCTGCTATCTGGTCAAAAGGACCAGCATGTGTAAAACCATAGCAAAATCATCTTCAAAATGTGAAACAAATGTTTCAAGAGCCTCTGTCACTACTCGCCAGTGTTTATTCATAGGGACGGGCAAACTGGACTACGCCAGCTTATGTTGCTACAAATGGTATCTCTGGATTTCTTTGTTACAAGTACACTATTATTTCTAACTTTAAACTGCTTTAATTAGTAGAATAATTTGCTTTTATTGTCCTCTCTTGGTTAAGATATCTGTATAAGCTACTATTTGGTTCTCAAACCTCAGACAAATATGTTATTTCGAATATTGTAAACTCAAATTTGCACTCTCAACAATTTAGATTGCAATTTGTTTTATTACTGGACTTTTACCTCTTTGTTGCAAGTCCAGCACTTAATTAGCGTCTTTTAAATCTTTCAAGGAAGACTTTAACCAATCACACTAAAATGTTATTGTTGTGTAGTAGTTACTCATAAGTAGGGTAATTTAAGAATAGTTATTTACAAGTGATGGTTAAAAACCTGTTAAATTAAATTGTGAGTGTTTACATGAGGCTGTTGTTTATATTAATTTTGTTTTATACCGTGAAATTGAATATAAGTTGTTAGCTCTTTCCTGATTGCGTTTTTACTTATTGATTGTAGCTAATTTTCCGCAACTTTTTTTTTTTTTTTTTTTGACAGAAAATACACTTGCTCGTATCGATAAAACGCCAATACTCCGAGGAGTTTCTTTCATTCAAAAAAGCTTATCATCTAACCGAAAGACATGAAAATGTCTCCGGAAGTTTAGACAATAAGACCTTAATGTCCGAAAAGAAAATGTCCCAACTTGTAAGACCACGCTACCTGAAACAAATACAATTGATTAATAACAAGAAAATACAATAAATTTAATAATTAATATCAGTATAGTTTATCAAATCAAAAGGTGGTAAAAATTTTCCGCAACTATTTGAGTGTGCAAAGATGACAATTACACCAAAGATTTCCATCGATAACGGTGACCTGGTAGTGCATGGGAAAACTGTGCTCAAGGGGGTTCCGGACAATATTATGCTGACTCCAGGATCTGGAGCTGGACTGGTCTCCAGGGCTTTCATTGGTGATACGAGTAGTAAGTGCATCCACGTCTTTCCCGTGGGTGTATTAGAGATTTAGAGTAAGCACCAAAGTTTCCTTCCTAATTTGCTGTTATGTCTGTTTGTAATGATGTGGTTACTCTTATCTATAACTATGAAGTATTATAATCTGCAAGCTCCTAGATATTCCAAATTAATAGCCTACAAATGAAAAGATGTGTATATTGGTGTAATGTGGCTGAAGAGCACCAGGTTTCAGTACAGGGCATTAGTCTACAAGTTGAAGAGGAATCCTCCATGACAATAGAGGTAAGCAAGCAATATTATTTCAAATAAACAAGTATAAATGGGCTTAAATTTGCAATCATAGAAGTACAATTTTTTCGATATATGCAAACTAATCAGATCCTTGTCATGAATGTGTGGAATTTTGAAGCAGGATCAAATCTAAAATAGAATTCCTCGATTTTACTTTGAAAAAAAAAAGATAAAAGCTTTTCTGATTCTATGAAAGGAAGAAAAAAGTGAAAGGACATAACTGACACAAGACATGAATACAAGCATCATTTGAATCGGCAGCTTATACAGCAGTAGTCTAGGTGATCAAATTAGTCCAAAGTACAAGGTTGAAAGAGGCATCTAATACACCTAAGCCTAGAGAGGTTTGGACAGAGAGGAATTAGAAATTATGGATCATATAAAATATATAAAATGTTTTATATTTTATATATTTCTCATTTGAAACCTGTTGCTGCTTCAAAATATGTTTCGAGCATTCATTCAGGAAGTAACACTGATATAGGACCACGTCATTCTAATGAGGATTAACACATCTCTGTTAATGATCTGTATGCCCAGTTAGGATCCTACCATATGTGGCCACTACCAAGTTCATTATATGTTTTGTTTGACATTCATGTTGTCCAAGCTCTGGCTGATGAATGCATCTGTAATGTCTCTGAGACAAACAACTTTGACTGCTTTGGTGCTTGGAAGTCATCTACAAGTGGTTGCGAGTGTTGTGTTTCTCCTGTAGTGCTTTGCAGAAAAGGAGTTGTCACTATGTCTCGAGCTTCCCTTCTTTTTTGTTCTAACTTTCAGGCTCTGCGATGCCTCCTCATTTTAAAAAATAAAATATTCTTAAGTTGATAATTGATTCTTTATTTTTCCAGCTTATTAATTGTTACTGTTAAAGACTATTTACTTTCCGTTTCACAAGATCTTTAATTTATTAAGACTAAGCACATATTTTAATTTTCAAAATATTTAGTCTACATTTTTATCTCAATTATTTATAGATTTATTAAGGGAAAATAGATTTTTTTGTCACCGAACTTATTATGTTTTTAGAAACTTGCCACTCAACTAATTTTTTTTTCCTTTTAGTCACTGATGTTAGGTTCGGAATTTTTTTTGCCACTAAAGTTAGGTTCGGATTTGATTATTACCATTATATTAATTCTTTGTAGTATTATTAAAATATAGTGATAACCTGTAATATTTTGATAATTTGATATATGTCTATCTTTATATATAGTATTTTTATGTACTCAAGATCGTTTATCTTCGGTGATAAGAGTTAAACACGCATTTTACGGTTTCTAAAAGTGTACTCTCATAAATTATTTTATTTTTTCTTCCGAATAAAAATTTAGTGTTTGAATTTTTATACGCAAAAAGAAAATCGCATAAATCATCGAAGATTAAGTTTTCCTCTCTATTTATTTATCTTTATCTTGAAAATTATAATCAGATAAAGTTATTAAAAATTATGAGGATAAATTTAAGAGAGATCTTAGGCTGAACTAGGTGATTGAAACTTTAATAGTGAAAGATGATGCATCGTATTACTCAATTAGACTTTATTTTATCATGAAGAGCATAAATTATTTGAAGTCATTGATTCCATACTGATGATTTAATGAATTTCTAGAATTCTAATTACGATTTTTCATGATCTTAATATTATATCACCTCATTTTATGTTATTATTGCTATATACAAATATATAAACATACATCATATTATCGAAAAATTATATACTATCACTATGTATTAATGATGCTACAAAAAATTATCACAATGCTAATAATCATATCTGAACCTAAGTTAGTGACTAAAAACAAATCCAAACCTAACATGAGTGACTAAAAGGAAAAAAAATTAGTTGAGTGACAAGTTTTTAAAAACATAATAAGTTCGGTGACAAAAAAATCTATTTTCCCATTTATTATTCAATATATATATATATATATAGGCAAGTGATCAAATGGAAACTAATGTTATTCTAGAAACTAGAAACCATTCCTTGAATCACCGTTTATAACCACATACATCACTAGTTTCCATGCTGTTAATCACTATTTTATAAAGTATATTCATCAATTTTTATTTTTAATAATTGAGAAAATTTACGTATAATTGACATTGGTAGTCGATTATTGATGATCAATTATAGTTGTAGAAGGTCTATGATGGTAACAAATGACGGGATGAGGTGTGTGGTCATGATAGATAGTCATTAGTAGTGACAAGTTATGATGACAAATGGTAATAGGCAAATCATGGTTGTAAGTGAAGGCGGAAGTAGTGGAAGGGGTTGATAATGATGTCGGGAGTTTCATCAATGTAGTATGATTGAAGATGATGATCATATACGTTGTATATATGTGTATTTATATATCTATATTTGTCAGATTTCGCATATATAAATTAGTGATTTCTGATATACAAATGAGTGATTTTTATAGTTGAAAATAGTGATGAAAAACTGCTCAGGGACGAGTTTTTAGTTCTTAGGCTAATTTAGTTTCTAGTGGAGTAGGCCCCTATATATATCTATACTATACTATAATAAGCCAAGATGGGTATAATTTGTAGTCCAAGGTTTTAGTTATATTTTTTGGTTTGGTACTGTCCTTTTGGTACTATAACTCTACAAATGTGGAGTCTATTAGTATTATATTGTTAAACAGTTTCAAATACTAAAAACACTCCTAACAATCCATTATCATATAATATTTCATTAAAAAAATTATAATGATGTTATATATAAAATTATAAATATATAATTTTGAATATTTTCTTTTAACAAGAACCTACATATAACTTTTTTTAACTTTAACGTGTTTAATTTCAATATAAACACGAACCATTACATAACATTTTCTAACTCTAATCTTAAAAGTTATTGTTGTCAAAAAAACTAAGATTACAAAATTACGTTGAAATTTGATTGATTAGATTACTAAATCTTTCAAGGTATTACACGATCAGCTATGTTTGGAAAAGATTTGAATTTTATGATTTTTTTAATTTTTAAATCTACGTGTACTAAAATCGGATTAAATGCACTAAAATCCTTAGGGTTTGTTCATTTTCAAGTAATCGGGAGAAAATATAGTCAGTTGAATAATATAATTTAATTAAAATTCAATCTACTAATATTAAAATACTAATAAAATGATGTTAAAATTTAAATTATAAATAAACTATATACCCGCCCGTGCTTCGCACGGGTCAAAGGCTAGTATACTATAATAAGCCAACATGGGTATAATTTGTAGTCCAAGGTTTTAGTTATATTTTTTGGTTTGGTACTGTCCTTTTGGCACTACAAGTCTACAAATGTGGAGTCTATTATTTTTTGGTTTGATACTCTCCTTTTGGTACTACAAGTCTACAAAGTGGAGTCTATTAGTATTATATTGTTAAACAGTTTCAAATACTAAAAACACTCATAACAATTCATTATCATATAATATTTTATTAAAAAATTATAATGATGTTATAAATAAAATTTTAAATATATAATTTTAAATATCTTTTTTTAACAAGAACCTTCATATAACTTTAACATGTTCTATTTCAATATAAACACGAACCATTACATAATTCTTTCTAACTCTAATCTCGAAAGTTATTGTTGTCAAAAAAACCAAGATTACAAAATTACGTTGAAATTCGATTGTTTAGATTACTGGATATTTCAAAGGTATTACACGATCGGCTATGTTCGGAAAAGATTTGAATTTTCTGATTTTTTTTTATTTTTAAATCTACGTGTACTAAATTCAGATTAAATGTACTAAAATCCTGACACACACATATATATTAGGGTTTGTCCAATTTCAAGTAATCGGGAGATATAGTTAGTTGAATAATATAATTTAATTAAAATTCAATCCATTAATACTAAAATACTAATAAAATAATGTTAGAATTTAAATTATAAATAATAAATTACGAACTATATACCGCCCGTGCGAAGCACGGGTTAAAGGCTAGTATATATATAGAGAGAGAGTCATGCTCAACTACAAACCATTTTAAAATAAAAACTAAAAACCACTGGCCCAGCCCACATGTAGAACATCCCAGCCCACCTAATGAAACCCAACCCATTACTTTACATCAAGCAACCTGTTGCGCGCTCAATTAAAACAACTCCGATACATACGCCTATACATACAGTTAGCACTAAACACAAACCCACTTTCTTTTAATTCTTCATCTTTTTCGATTTCAAGATGTAACTACAGCGTGTTATTGGTGTTTCAAGCAAAAAAATTCTATTTTGAAGTCTGATATTCTCGTTTACAGGTGATTTTGGTTTTAAAACACAACAAATCTGAGAATCTGCTCTGGAGTTCACGAATATCACTAATTAATAAAGCGAATATCACTAATTTGTAAAGCGAATATCACTAATTTGCACAACATAAATCATCGATTTCTATAACTATATCAACAACCACCCCACCTTTATCTCTTCCACCAGCTTCATCTCGACCTCTGCTAGTCTGCTACACCACCTCCACCTCGACTTCTACCACCACCACCTTCACCTCCGCGCGCTATCTCAGCCCCTACCTCTGCCATACATCCACCTCGACCTCCACCTACGCCATCTCAACCCCACCCCCACATCCTCCATGCCCCCGCCCCCTCCATATCCACCACCTCCAGCTTCACCACCGTCACCACCACCGGAATCAACAAACAAGAACAGATCTGGAAGTTTTCATCAAGTTCTTGAGACTATAACAAATATCACTAATTTCTCAAGCGGATATCACTAAAATGTACAGTATTTGGTGATGGCGGAGAGATGGCGAGGATATATAGTGATGACGGGGAGAGGAAGGGACAGAGTTGGTGAAGATGATGGTGAAATCAGGACGGCGAGGTAGGTGGTAGTGTTGGCCTGGGTATGACAGCAGAGATGGAACGAGTGGAGAGATCTGGGGTAGATGGGGATGGTTGGTTTTGCTATGCTGGGTTATAAGTGTAGGAGAGCGTCTTTAGTAATTAAAAGAGTTTCAGTAGTGGTTTTTAGTTTTTATTTTAAGATTAGTTTGTATTTGATCATGAGCCTATATATATATATATAGAGTCCTACTCCAATACAAACCAAGCCAAAATACAAACTAAAAACTACTCACTCATCTACATATATATACCTTATATATACACATACAATCTATATATATCATCACAATCATCCAATATATACTACCAAAGCCGCCACAACCATTAAATAACATCAATATATTCGATCATCAAAAATAGTGAATCACCAGATTCTGTCCAGCATCTGTTCTCTGTTCTCTTTATTTCACTAATTTCTGAAGTAGTAATCACTAATTTCTAAAGCAGTAATCACTAATTTCTGAAACGAATATCACTAAAATATATAGCAGCGGCCAGCGAATTTATTAGCAAATTTGCCGACTAGTGGGGCTGAGTGGAGGGGTGGCAGGGTGGTGGTCGGGATCGAGATATGTGGTTGGATGATGGGTCATGCAAATGGGGTGCGTAGATAGTGTAAAATAGGAGGTTCTTAGTTTGTATTTTAAGAATGGTTTGTATTTGATCACTAGCCTATATATATATATATATATATATATATATATATATATATATATATAGGCTTTTGATCAAATACATTCTTTTTCTTAAATACAAACTGTGAACTAATCTCAGCCCTTGATTATTTGAATTTATTTTACAATCTCAGCCGTTAGATCTAGAAAATAAAAAATAACAAAAAGTCAAAGATTTAGTCTAATTAATCTCATAATTGAATTCAGTTTCTCTCACTTCCATGCTTATTGTCTCTCTGCTCTTTCTCTCTCTACAATTTTCACTGCGGCGAGTGCGTTTACTGTGGCGAGTGTTTCTGTGCTATCTCTACAGCAACTTAGGTGATCAATTCGGTTCTGTGTTGTCGGTCTTAGTGTGTGAATTTGGACGTTGAAGATGATTATAACTGATTTGACTAAAATCGCTGATAATCAAGGTAATTTTTTATTGATTTCAGCTTTGTATATGCTTGTAGGTGAATTTGTATGTAATTTGTAGTATTACTTGTGTATATGATTCTATTTTGATGAGGTTGAGTATGAATATTAAGCTGATTAGCAGTTTATGTCGTACGAGTTAGTTTTCTGAATATTTTTGCTGAAAATTGAGTAGTTGTAGTGATAGGTATGATGTTTGGGGAGATAGTAGAGTTATATAAACAATAAATCACAGTTTTGCTCAGGTATGATCACTGAAAACAGATCAGTTGCCTTCACGCATGTTGTTTGTAGGATAGTAGAGTTATCTAATAATAAATCACAGTTTTTTAAGTTGATGATCACCTAAACATACCAGTTGCAGTGATGAATATAATGTTTGAGAGGTATTATAGTCATAAAATGAATAAATCATAGTTTTTTAAAAGCTGATCATTGAAACAGAGAATGTCGAGTGATGAATTTGTGTTTTTGCAGCTATGTAATTTAGATTTTATAATAAACTGATTATATAAAGAGAAGAATTAATGTGTATTTTTTGTGAACATGTGTTTTACAGGATCTGTTTGTGGTGATTCGTCTCGGATCAGTAGCTCTGTTACAGATGATGTGAGCGTAGATAATAGCTCAAATGAGAGTGAAGGTGTTGCATGCTCTAGAATATCTCCTGGTGGTAATAGCTATTATGTACCTGTTGTTGATGCTGTTTTTATTCCTTATGCTGATCAGAGATTTGAAAGCCTAGATAAATGTTTTAAGTTTTATAAGGAGTATGGTAGATATAGTGGTTTTGATGTTCGAAAAGGATGTGATAAGAAGGATGAACATGGTACTACTATTTTGAAGCATTTTGTATGTAGTAGAGAAGGGTTTAATGAGTTGTTTCGGGGTAAAGTTGTGAAAGGGCGAAGGACTGTTTCTCGGAGGTGTGGGTGCAAAGCAAGAATAGTTGTGAAGTTAGTGCAGTTGAATAGTTATGCTGTGTTTAATTTTGTGGAGGAACATAATCATCCTTTAGTTGAAGAAAGTTGTAGGCAGTTTTTGAAAGTAAATAGGGAGATGACTATGGGTTTGAGAAGTATTGTTTTTGATGCGGCAAAAGTGAATATTGGTTGCAGCAAGAGTTTTAGCTTGGCAAAGGAAATGTACGGTGGTTATTCAAATGTAGGTGCTACCTTGCGTGACTTTAGAAATTTTAATCGAGATTTAAAAGAATATGTAGGGGAGAAAGATGGGCAGATGATCATAGACAAGTTTAAGGTGATGCAGGAGACTTCATCGTCGTTTTATTATGCTTATGATGTTGATTCTGCCGGCCATTTGACAAAGCTTTTTTGGGCTGATCCTGTTGGTCGTAAAAATTTTGAAATATTTGGTGATGCGGTATCATTTGATGCGACGTTTGATACTAATAAGTAAGGATATGTTTGTTTTTGTGTTTGTGTTTTTTGTATATGGTTGGTTCTTGGCTTTAACAGAAATCAGTGAATCACTAATTTTGAAAGTTGTTTTTTATGCTTCAGATATAATATGGTTTTCGCGCCATTCACTAGTGTGGACAAACACGACAGATGTGTTACATTTGCAGCGTGTCTTTTATCACATGAAAGTGTTAGTGATTATAGTTGGGCTTTTGAACAATTGGTGAAGGCGATGGGAAGAAATCCGGTGATTATTATTACTGACCAATGCCCTGCCATGAAGGTAGCAGTTCCTGCAGTGTTTTCTGACGCTAATGGTTTGGTGCCTACAAAGCATAGACTATGTATGTGGCACATTATGAACAAATTTCCGATAAAGGTGTAGTATTCAAAATTTATTTGTTTTTGTAGTTTATATGTAGATAATATTTAATAGTTGTAATGTTCAACTCTGTTTAATTGTGTTTTGCAGCTTGGTAATCGTTTGTGCAAGGAGACAGATTTTATGGAAAAATTGAAGAAGTTTATTTGGTCTTCGATTTTAGAGATTGATGAATTTGAGAAAGGTTGGGAGGAAGTTATAAAGGAGTTCAAATTAGAGGGGAACAAGTGGTTGCAGGATATGTACGAAATTAGGAGTTCCTGGATTCCAGCATACTTCAGGAATGATCCAATGTTTGGTTTGTTGAGAACCACGTCAAGGTCAGAAAGTGAGAATTTCTTTTTCTCACAGTTTCACAGGCAAGGCGACAGTTTATGTGAATTTTGGATTCGATATCAGAGTGCGATGGACAGGCAGAGGAATGAAAGAAAGAGGTTGGATAATGAATCAAATTCTAGCGTTCCTACATCAGTGTCTACATGGTTCATTGAAGATGATGCTGCAAAACTGTTCACACGCTCAATTTTCTATAAGGTTCAGGAGGAGATCATTGCGTCTTGTTTAGATATGCAGATCAAACGTATGAGTGATGAGGTTGATGGAGTTACTAATTTTGAGATTAGGGATGTTAAAGTGCAAGATAAACTGTTTAAGGTAATAATTTAAGTCTTTTCTTTAATGTTTTAGTGATCTTTTTTATATATGTTCTTTTTATGTAGTAGAAAGTAGGTCTAAATGACATCCCCCCCTAGATGTCACCACCCACCACTTAGTTGTCATCACCCCCCCAGATAATAGTTTAGTTAATTTTATTGATATGGTAAAAAACTATCAGTGATTTAGAGCTCCTGTAATAATGGATTTTTCTTTTAGGGATAGTGGTTTTTGATTAACTGACTTAATGATAGTAGGCCTAAATGACATCCCCCCCCCCTAGATGTCACCACCCACCCCTTAGTTGTCATCCTCCCCCCCCCCCCCCCCCAGATTATAGTTTGCTGAATTTTAGTGATATGGTAGAGCTATCAATGATTTAGAGTTCATGTAATATAATGGATTTTTCCTGTGAGGATAGTGTTTTTTGATTAATTGAATGAGGCCTAAATGACATCCCACCCCCCCTAGATGTCACCACCCACCCCTTAGTTGTCATCAGCCCACCCGTTGGTATTAGTTTGCTTAATTTTAGTAATTTTAGTCATTTTTGATTAAATGAATTAATGATATCTTCTGTTTTTTGCAGGTTTCCGTGAGTAGAAATCATGTAGTTTGCTCTTGCAAGAAATTTGTTATGTGTGGTATTGTGTGTAGGCACTCATTTTGTGGGTTGAAACACATCGGAGTTACTAAGTTTCCTAGGAGTCTTGTTTTGAATCGCTGGATGAAAATCGCTGAATCTGGGACTTCATTAAGTTCTGTTTCTAATGACTATTTCAAGATGGAGCATGTATCCATGAAGTTGACAGATATTTGGTATGATTTTCGCCAAGTGGTAGACAAAGCTGGTGTGCAAACAGATAGGCTTGATTATGTTCACAAGGTTATAAAACAGTTGAATACTGATCTTGACAGTCAAGGGGTGGTTGTTGATTTTACAAAGAGGGATCACATGGCTGCTATGGTTGGGGAAGAGCCTGAAGGAGATTTGACCGTTCTTGCACCGAATGTTTGTAAGAACAAGGGGAATTTTTTTAAGAGACTGATTAGCGAAAGGGAGAAAGCTGTGATCAAATCAAAGAAAAGAATACGAAAATGCAAGGAATGTAGCGCAGTTACTCATGATTTGAGAACTTGTCCAAATAGGAAGAAAGGCGATTCATGATTAATTTTTTATATCTGTTTAGTTTGAAGAACAATGTAAATTGAAATACAATTTTAAATAGTTGATATGGAACTACAATTTTTTCATTAAACAGTTTTGTGATGAGTTTTTTTTTAGTTGGTAAATTTTTCTGCTATTTTTTTGTAATTCGATGAAAAATTTGAAAGTGATGATGCAAGTATATTAGTGATTTTTATCTTGCTATTTTAGTAATACATGAGTTATATAGTAGTGATTTTGTTGTATTATTTTAGTGATGCATACATGATATAATAGTGATTTAAGGGTTATTTTTTTGGCTTTTGTATAAAACAGTGCATCTCTAGTGATAACCTGGAAGTCCATTAAACTTTACAAACACTATCATTGTAAATGTGTTGATATAAGCAATATTTGAAATAGAGCACTGAAATAGTTGAATAACATCCAGAAAAAGATTCATTACTCATAAATTGATCCATTCACCAGAAATATTACATAATTGTCATAGTTATAAAGTCATTGATTCACCACAACCAACACATAATTGTCAAAATGATTTAGAAAGACAGATACTGAAAGATGATGACAAGAATAAGTTTCTTGCAAAAAACATAATCTTGCGATATAAGTTCTGAATTGATTTGGAGACTACTAATCAACTCTAGTTCTTTTTTGCTGCCTCTTCAAAAGTGGATGACAAATTCTTTGCAAATCTAACCATCTTCTTTTCTTTGGGACCTGTGTCAGTGCGCCTTGATGTTGGTGATGAGTTCAGTATATTCACGAGCTTTTTCTGTGCAACTTTGTTGAACAAATCAGTTGCTTCTTTGAGGATCGAAGTTCTTTTCTCATTGAGGGGGAAAGACAATATAGCACTGTTGTACTTGACCCTGAGCTTTGTGATCTGGCTTTCTTGGAGACTCTAAACAAAATAAATTTAGATGGTATTTAGTAGATGAATCAAGAGATTTAATATATCACTCAACAATTTGTAGTAAACCTGACTAAAAGGGTGAGTGTGCTTACTTCATTTTTAAATCCAGTTTCCCAGTTTTTTGGATCACCCTTATAGGTCTCCATGTGCCGCATCAAAAAAATTCCACAATCTCTATGATTCTCCTTTGTCTGCCAGGGCATCTTCATCAAGGTGGGTTTCATGTTATGCAGCTTCTTGGTCAAAGTTGACAACCCTTTTGCTTGCAAGTATTTTATGAAGTTGGTATGCTGTAAAATTTATAGGTTATACAGTATGAGAAGAATATGATTAATCTGTGATTAACAGGAGCCATCTTTAGTGATTTAAATTGAAGGTTTTAATAGTTCTTACCAACATATCTGGTACCTCTCCATAGCAAATCTCCTCATGCTCATCCCTCTTTATATTGTCGATGATTTCATATGTTGTTTTTTTCAGGTGATAAGTGATCAAGTAGAAATGATCATACTTATGAATTGGGAAGAAAACCTGGAAAGAGCATAAAATAAATATATTTAACATATTATTGTGGATGGTTATTTATGAAGGTACTGTATTTTTATACCATTTCCAAATCATCTATTTTGTTGCGTCCTGCTTTGGTGAGAATGTCATCCATGTTTTTTGAAAAAACTGAAGAACGTTGGTGAATAGTCTTCTTCTCATCCAAGCTAGGAAACTGCAGTGAAAACATGGTAAGTTAGAATACAGATTTTATCGTCTCCTTTTATGAAGAAGCAAAGACAGATATTTTAGAAATATTTAATTTATTTTTACCAAACTCCCAATAGTGCAGAAGAGGCGCAATGGTGATTCGTCTGCTTTGTAATTCTCCTTGTTTAAAATGATGGCCCACATATCAATGACAGAGTAGGATACAGATTTTTTCAGTTTCAATGTCTGCATATACTCTCTTATGCACTCAAAACCATTATACAAGAATAATGGCTCCCTGTAAAAACCGTAAAATGATAAGAATTTATTTTTTCATAAACAAGTGTCATGGTAAAAGTAAATTTACTTACAGCGGGTCTTTGTTCTGAATCAAGAACCTCCACAGTCCTAAATCTTCATTTGTGCATTTGGCTGTGATATCGATTCCTCTTTGAATGTAGGGTGATTTTGCATATCGACCCATCTTGATGTTTCTGGTACTCTTCAATCTTTTTGGTAGTTCAGGAGTTTGGTCTTGAGAATTTGGTGTCCCCTCGATTTCTTGTTGGTTGATATCTTCACAGACTTGTTGAATGATATCAGTCTCTATCCCAAGTGAAAATGATGGAACATATGAATATTCCTTGAGAAGTTTCTGAGACAAATGATCATTGGTAAGTTGCATGGTCTGGACGTATTGTACAAGATCTATGTCAGCAGTGGCATGTATTGTGAGGTCAAAATCCTCATCAATGTCATGGGTTGGGGTATTTGGTGTAGATTGATATTCAGTCTCTCTTTGTGGAGATTGCAGACAAACATCTTCTGTAACTTTGTACCCAAACACATCTTGAATCACTTTTTGAATGGTTTGCAGGGTGTAGCTTTCGGGATTCTTTTGTAACTCTATTTTGAGGTCTGTGTCGAAAAGCAATTTCTCTTCAATCAAGTTCTGTGCTCTTAATCTCAGTGATTCAGAAGGGTCCTGAAAGTAATAGGAAAGTTAACAAGGTGATTAAAGTGCACATTACATAGAAATTGTAATAATGACTTTTAGAAATATAGATGGGTGATATAGTATCTAGTGATTTTTATAGTCACTATTTGTGAAATATAGATTCAAATTATAGTGATTGTATATATAATGATTAATAGTCATTATTGAAGTAATGTAATACCTCATTTTCAGTAGCATTATGTGGGTTGTCAGTGTCCATTATATCTACTGGAGGGACCTCTGCGGCAGCATCATTGTTGTTTTCATCGCCTTGGTTGATGTTCCAATCCCAGTCATTGTCTGTTGTTGGTTGTTGGTAATGATTCCAGTCATCCCAGTCGGTCTATGTTAAACATATGAATATTTAGTGTCGATATTAAAAATAGATGTGTGATATTACTGATAAGAAAATAGATGTAATACTAGTGATATAAGAGTAGTATATGTAATACCTTGTTTGGGGAATTATTATTAACAGGTTGGCTGTCCTGTGAAAGAACTTCTCTTAATGGTCGCAAAACACAGCCAATTCCAAAAACACCATCGATAACCTCAATTCTTTGCCTCTCCTTGAGCTTCTGTTCTGTCCATCCTTTGTAGGAAGGGAAATGTCTTTCAACTAGCTTTATTCCTTTGTGCCTCACTCGATCAACATAAAATAACTAGATAAAATAAAGTATTATTAGTTGTTTAAGGAAGGAATATAGTAGACAATATATAAGATAAAAAAAAAGTGACTTACAGTTAGAAATATCAGTGATCCGGTGAAGAATGTTGATGACGTGCGGTTCCAACTCTCTGTACCAGCAACAAGGCGATTTATGAGATACTCAGCCCAGTTGTAGTAACAGCAGTTGTCGAGATCATCATCAAATCTGAGAAGCTGCTTTTCAATATAAGAATTGGTTGGTGTTTCAATTAGAATGTTGGACATCACAATGAGGAAATTCAATTTGAAGTTCTCTGTGACCTCTGGTCGTTTGAAGTTCTCCGTGTCCTTTTTTCCATTCATGATTTCAACAATCATTGAAACTGTGATGTTGTTCGTGCTAAACTGAGCTAGCCAATTGTCAATTCTTTCTTTGTGTTTTTCGTGTGAACCCAACAAGATGGTTTGTCCCTCGTGTGGCAGTCCAAGAACATCGAAAACATCTTCTTCAACAATGTTGACATCCTTATTCTTCAGTTTCAGAGTGAGACTGTTGTGTTCAAAGATTTGAAAGACATTATATGCTAGCTTTGAAGGGATCATCACCAGATCAAAATCAAGGAGGGCTTCAAATCCAGCGTCTTTGACCCATTCCTTCTGTTCTTCTAACAATGAATCAATCATTTGACTTAACAGCCTTGGTGAATTCCTTAATTTTATCTTAGATTTTGTTTTGTTTATATGTTGGGCACCTTGAACTTCCTGTGAGGAAGTATAATAGTTGAATCAGGGATATTTTCTATGATTAATCTAAAGTGCACAAGTTGTTTAACAAAAACAATAAATCTTTAGTGATTTGTTACCTCAATCGGATACCCCTTCCTGATTTGGAATTTTAAAATTGGCTTCTTCTTGTTCAGTGGGTCATCTGCATCTTGATTATCCTCCTGTTTGATTAGAAAGAAAGAGATAAGCAAATCACTAATTTATTCAATATGCATCACTGAAAGCTAGGAAAAAGAATCACTAATATACTTCACTATTATTCTTACATTCTGGTTTGCCTTTCTCTTCCATTTTGTGAATTTTGGTTTAATTGGTTGGTCCTCTTCTTCTACAATCATGTCTTCTGCATTTTGAGAATCTGAGTTGGACTCATTGTCTTGTTGATATAGATCTTTCAAACAAAAATCTTCATCATCAAGTTCCTGTTAATTGTACCAAACAAAGTAAACATTAGTAATCATCTTTTAAAGATTTATGTAACTATAAAAATATATATCAATTTTACAACATCAGTAGTAGGATTTTCTGGAGGTCTTTTTGCAGATGTCTTGATTCTAGTTTTTGATTTCATAAAAATTGTAGGAGCACTTTGCTGAAAATCATCATCACTGTTTGCCATTATAGTGTCTTGATCAGGTGCTGGTTGGAGTCTTGGACTTCTCCGAGGTGTTGATGTGCAACCTGCAAAAAGAGAGTATGGTTTATAGAGGTACAGAGTGAGTTTAAGCAGGGGTATACAGAGAGGTATATACACAATGATGTCAAATGCAGTTGACAACCGTCTCAGTTTATCTATGGGCAATCACTAAGACAACCAACAGCTAAAAACTACAATCTGTTTGTAAATATCAATAAAATACAGTTCTCAAAATCATAATGTTACATCTATAACAACATTGTACAAACTACAGTCTCCAAATTACTTTTTGCAGTAAAACGACAACAACTACAGCCAATCACGAACACAGCAACAGAGCAATAACAAACAATACTCTCAGTTTGTCTGTTAAAACTACTTTTTGTAATACTGCAGCATCTATTTATAACTAAACTACTTCACAGTACTTTTTGCAATCACCAACACAGTAACAGAGCAAAACCCTAAGTAAAACAATGGAGTCAAATCACTAGTTTTGTAATACTGCAGCATCTATTTATAACTAAACTACTTCACAGTACTTTTTGCAATCACCAACACAGTAACAGAGCAAAACCCTAAGTAAAACAATGGAGTCAAATCACTAGTTTTCTAGGTTTATACCGGCAACATAGTTCAAGTTCAAGAAAATCGGTATAAGAAAAATAGAAAAACAGTATAACACAATCCAGATAGTAACATTATTTTATGCAAAAATCAGTGTAAATTAGTATAACAAAATCAAATCAGTATAACACAATCCAGATAGTAACATTATTTTATGCAAAAATCAGTGTAAATCAGTATAACAAAATTAGTATACGAAAATCAGTCTAAACTAGTATAACACAATCACTAAATCATAATTTATGCAAAAATAGTAACATTATAAGAAAAATCCAGAAAAAAATCTAAAACCCTAAGTTTACATACCTTTTCCAGTTTTATCCATAATTTTTGCTTGAATAGTCAAAAACTCTGTAATTAGTGGATCCTTTGAGATGTGGAGCTGCAAATCACCAACAATAACAAAATATTATAAAAAAAAACCCTAGAAATCACAAAATCAGTAACATGCAAAAGTTAATAGACATTTATTCTAAATATTATAGTTGATTTTAAGTAATAGCGAAGATTAACATACATTTTTTCGAGTTCGAAGTGATTTTTTGCACTGTAGAAGATGAGCAGCTTCAGATCACCAGTTTCTTCACTTCGATTTCTTGTAATTACTTTAGTATCGACGTATTTGAAGCGTTTTTTAGCACTGTTACAAGCACAAATTATAGATTTGTGCTAGACTGAGTGTTGGTATCAGGTGATTTTAGTGGGAGAGAAGATGGTGGAATGCGTGTGTAATTAGTGCCGCTGTAACTGAATTGATTGTAACTGTATGTATTGTCGGTAAGAATTTAAATTTTTAGTGGATGGGCAGTTGATAATTTGTTTGGGCCGATCACAAAACTAGTGGACTTGGGCCTGTGGTTCGCAGTTTGTATTTAAGCAGGTATGTACTCGAGCACCACTCTATATATATATAGTTAAGTTCCATGGAGTACATAAAAGCATTGGAATATTGGTGTACAAATCATAATTTTTTAATTTGATCCTATATAATATCTTTGATTATCCAAATTTTGATATAATCTATCATTTATAAGTTGTGTTGCACATAATTGTCAATTAATCATTAATATCTGTCAACTTTAACAAGTATTAAGATTATTGTTCTGCTTATTAGTTATATTGCAGAACATAGAGTCTTATGATTTATAAAAGTAATTATTCTACCATTTGATCACGATGTTTATGTTGCAGAACATAATGTGCAGGTTGTCAAATATTTACAAATATTATTGGACAAAAAAAATTGAAATTTAGATGATTAGATTACATTTTATCAAACTTTGTACTTCAATACTCCAATTTTTTTTTGTACTCCATAAAACTTATATACTCCCTCTGTCCCTCTCATTTCTTTACAGTTACTATTTTGGGATGTCCCTCTCATTTCTTTACATTACCATAAATAGTAAGTTTTCTCCATCATTACACCCACTATCTTCCCCCACTATCTCATATTTAACAATAAAAACTACTATTACACCCACTACTTTCCTCCACTATCTCAAATCTATTATTAAAAATTGATTGGTCCCACCACTTTACCCACTTTTCATCTAACTTTACTCATTTTTCATACATTGTCTTGGTCTCCGTGTCCCCCTCCAATGTAAACAATTGAGGGGGACGGAGGGAGTATATATTAAATATAAGTATACAAGTCTTACCTAATAATAAATTATATTATATTTGTTATTATAAAATTAAATTCAAAAGATGACATTATTTAAAACTAATTTGTTAATACTTATAATATAAAATTTAAAATTATTAAAATATTAATATTTTAAATTTATTTTCAGAACCGCGCGAAGCGCGGTTTTATCACCTAGTTTTGTTATAATATTAATTAATAACGAATTCGTGCGATTATAGACATAAATTTATCAGTTCATCACCTACACTTTTAATTAAAATTCCATTTAATTGTCAGAAAGTAATCCAAATCCGATTTTAAGAATTTTTTTATTTTTTTTGAGTAACGATTTTAAGAAAGTTATTTTTCCGGAACAAAAAATCGTCGAAAAATGTATATCGAAATGTGTTCGAAAAATATTTTATACAAAGGAAAGAAAGCAGGCCGTTGAGCGGCTTGGAGTTCGGAGTTGAGACGACAGAAAGCACACGGCTGTAACAAAAGTACACAAGTGACAAACATGTGTGTCAGTGTCTCTATACATATCCCCATCTCTATCTCAACTCGAGTCAATTTTAGTCCTGGTCCAAAATAAAAATCTCCTAGTAATAAAACAAAACTAAAGCTGGCGAAAATGGTGGTCGGTGGCCGTACTTCCGGCGTGCTTTTCTTGGTGGTTCTGACGGCGATCGTGACGGCGGTGACCGGGAATTCAGAGGGGGATGCGCTGGTCGCGTTGAGACGCAGCTTGACAGATCCCGGCAACGTGCTTGATAGCTGGGACTCTACTCTTGTGAATCCTTGTACTTGGTTTCATATTACTTGTAATCAAGATGGTCATGTCACTAGAGTGTAAATAACTACACCCCTTTTATTTCTTTTGTATGTGTGTGTGATGCTTGTTTAGTTGTGTGTGTGTGTGTTTTGATTTTGTTTATGTGTGATTTTGTGTGTTTAATTTGGGGGTTTTTATATGTGTGTGTGTATGTCATGTTTGGATGTTTTGATTTGGTGTTTAAGATTTGTGTATGTGAGGGTTTTCAGTCTGTATATGTGTGTGTCTATTTGGTGTGTATTTGATGTTTACATGTTTGATTTAGGTTTGTGCATGTTTTTTGTTTGAATTTCGTATGTTTGATTATTTGTGGGTTAATGTTTTGTGCGTTTAGAACGGTGGATCGAAATTTATGTCTCTGAAATTTCTATTGATTGACATGTCGTTTATTTACTAGTTTGATGTTCTTTTTTGTTATGTATGTGAAGGCCTATATTGAGTTTGGTTGGGCTTTATTTGTGTATATGAAGGTTATTAATTATATTATTAGTCATAGATGTTCTATTGTTTTGGATTGTGTTTTATTGCTTGAATTGTAGTTTATACGAGTTACTATTCTTTACTATTATGAGGTCTTTTTTCTATTCTTGTGATGGGCTTTTCGTGATTGTTAAGGCTTTTTCTATTTATGTGAAGAGCTTGTTGAGATTGTTAAGGCTTTACGTGTATAAATGAATGTTTCAATCTGTATGTGGAACTGTTTCTTAGTATACATATATTGTGTTTCTGGATTGAGTGTTCGCTACTTGATTTTTATTTGACAAGGTTTTGTTTTCTATACTTGGTTGATTATTTTTTTCCCTACATATGTGAAGGTCTTTATTCAGATTGGGAGTAATTAAGTTAGGGTCATAAACTTATGTGAACTCTAGCAATAAATCGTAGCAAAAAGGTGTTTTTGAAAATTTCATATGATAAGGCTGCGCGGGCAATGCTTTTCCTTGTCGTATTAGATAGTCAATAACTATGATTGATCTTGGGGAAGGGAACTGCTCAAATTATGAGATTCGGTCATGCAACCTTTTACGTAGGCAGCGGTGAACCGTATATTTGGACCAATGGGCTGTTATAATTTGTCTGACTCTTTATTTATTTTTTCAGTTTGCTGATATATCTGGACGACTGAAGCAGTGTACTAAATTTTTGTGGTTTAGTAGAATAATTCTCTGACGTTCGCTATTTGGGATAATATTTGCATGCTTCTAAAATATAACTTTTCGTTATGGCGCCGCAAGTAAAACGGTTATCTAATGCTATTCACAGCATCACATTATATGAATTTTGTTACTCTGTTGGAGACCCATTTTTTGTTGTAAGAATTATCCTTTTTATTCTCCTATATTAAGAATCTGCTATATCTGCTCCCACCATCCCCATCAGTATCTACTTTTTATACTTCCTTAATATGGCCAAAGATAGGAAACCAGTGCCACAATTTATAGAAGCAACTTGACATACTTATTAACATGCTTTGATTAAATTTGGAAAGACAATCTATTTACTTTTGCAAGTCTCAAATGTCGTTATTTCATTTAGTTCAGTCTTGCGCTGGTCGGGTCATGGCTCAAATTCATCATGTACTAACTGCTTGTTATTAATTGCTGCAGGGACCTTGGTAACACAAATTTGTCTGGTGTTTTGGTACCTGATCTCGGAAAACTCCAATATCTCCAGTATCTGTGAGTACTTGTGATTGCAATAGCTCTTATGTGCTGCTAATGATGAACATATCAGTTGGTTACATGAGCTCTAACATAACTGATGTCAAGTTTTCAGAAAATAAATATTAATACAGATATTTTAATGAACTAAAAAATGTAATCCAAACTTGTTATGATTCAGTGAGCTTTACAAAAATAACATTCATGGGACTATCCCAAACGAGCTGGGCAATTTGAAGAATCTAATAAGCTTGGACTTGTACAACAACAATCTCACAGGGATTATTCCTCCTACTCTGGGAAAGTTGCAGTCTCTTATTTTCTTGTAAGTTGGCCGCCTTCTCACTGAAGTGTCTCCATTTATATATGCCTGTAAAATTTATTCACCTCAATTATCATTCAAGAAGAAGACTGCTGCCTAATTGGAAAGGAGGATTCTAGATAAAGTCACGAGTCCCTTTTCTCTGTATATATCTCAAACATCACTCTATGTACTAACTATGGATTAAAACTTGACATTCTCTTTTCCAGGCGTCTGAGCAATAATCGTCTGGTTGGGAGAATTCCCAGGGAACTTGTTAACGTTTCCACCCTGAAAGTTGTGTAAGTGTTCAACATTTCGTTGAAGTTGCATATATAGAGTAGTAAATGAATTGTTGTAATAAACGTTTTTATGTATTTCAGTGATGTCTCAAGCAATGACTTATGCGGAACAATTCCTACCAAGGGTCCATTTCAGCATATTCCATTAAGCAAGTAAGACTTGTTAGAGCATATTGTTTGCCTATTTTTCGGTGCTTCATATTTTCTAGATGTCATTTTACCTTTTCTGGTTCAAACTGTGCAGCTTTGCTAATAATCCTCGACTCGAAGGACCAGAGCTGGAGGGGCTTGCGAGGTACGATACAAACTGCATATGAACAGGAGATCAGAGGTGCATGAAAATGCAAGTGATAATGTGTGCTAGTTTAATACTTGTGTCTTATAAAAAAGTATCAGAATAGCATCTTGTCTTACAAGATGTTTATATATGTAAGCCCTATATGAGGCTTTGTGGTGTAACTTTGTGATGAAAATCAATGTGAAAGATGACTGTCAGCAAACCTGGAATCATGTGAAACCCGGTTATGTTGTCTGTTATCGTTATGGCGAGTTTCATATAAGAAAGAATTGGCGCTACAAGTATATACTTGCACATAAAACTTGCATTATTTAGCATAAGGATTAAAGATGGTAATAATTCATGAAGGATCGACTTCATGGATTAATTATCAACTCTATTTCCTTACGTAGGACAGCAATAATAATTTTTCAAGTTGTTTCGGAAGATTTAATATGTAAACCAGTATTGATTTGAAATTCTCACCAGTAAAGAAAATTGCCTGGTGGCATCTAATTTACAGGGGTAAAAGTGCTCTTGTGGTGTTTTGTGATAACAGTAACAGATGCCATATCACTTTTAACCTCTTCAGCTGCCATAGTCATGTTATTGGCCATTCTCATGGCACTGTATAAAGAAGAAGATTTCTTGAAATCCCTGCCTATGAAACTGATGTTTGCGCTCCTGACATGACTCCTTGCGATTATGGCCATGATGATTGCTTTCAGCGCCAGCTTCGTTCTGTTTTTTTGAAAGTGGCAAATGGGTCACTTTTTTTAACTGGAATTCTATCGAAATACCCCCTCGTCTCAATTTATAAGTTATTTTTGTTTTTTCAAGAGTCAAATTGACTAATTTTATAAATTTCAGTTGAAGTATAATCAATTTGACTAGTCAAAAGAGACTTATATATTGAGACGCAAAGAGTATAACGTAAAATCTATTTTGGGGCCTCTCTCTATACAATATGATATTAGAGCTCAAATTCGAGGAAGGTTTTAAGTTCGATTCTTATCGGAGCTTAGATTTGAATGACGGCCATAGTATCTGTTTTTCATCCATTATTCGATCTATTTCCTGATTCCGCAATTTGATCCTTCCCGGTCCCTCTTCCATATTGAAGTAATCGCAAAATTTAGACTTAATCACCAAAAAAATCATCAAACTCTTGTGATTTTTTCATTTTAACCATAAAACTAATTTTGTTGCAGAAAAATGCAATTAATTAATAGAAAACATACTTGAGGGAACCTAATTTGAAATAGTTTCTAACCATAGTTAAATGGTATCCTATGCAGCATTTCTAAAATATCTTTTTTGTATATTTTTATTTTAAATATTTACATAATTCATTATACACACACCAAACAATTAGTTTTTATTTGAATTATTAGGGTTCGTCATAATATAATTCTAAATTATTGTCGGAAAAATAATGAATTTAATTTATAAGTTTACATTTTATTTTTATTATTAAGAATTTAATTTAATTTAATTCTTTTGAAATACCAACAGCCTACCAGGTAAATTAAAATGAACTCTTACTAATAAAGATAAAATGTAAATTTATAAATTAAATTAATTATTTTTCTAACATTAATTTAAAATTATATTATGACGAACCCTAATAATTCAAATAAAAACTGATTGTTTGGTGTGTTTATAATGGATTATGTAAATACTCCCTCCGTCCCAAGTTACATGCTTTTTTGATTTTCAAGAAGTCACATAGAACAATCTTTGACCATATGTTAAAAATTATTTATTTATTATTTTAGAAAATAAAAAGTCACACTTTAAAATAGATTAAATATCCTTTAAAATGACATAATTTTTTTAATTTTTTTCTATTATTTAATATATAAAAATTTAAGTCAAAATATAGTTAATTTGACTGGTCAAATATCAAAATAAACATATATTTTGGGACGGAGGGAGTATTTAAAATAAAATTATAAAAAAAGATATTTCAGTAATGTTGCATAGGATACCATTTAACCATGGTTAGAAACTATTTAAAATTGGTCTCTCAAATTTGTTTTCTATTAGTTAGTTGCATTTTTCTGCAACAAAATTAGTTTTATGGTTAAAATGAAAAAATCACAAAAGTTTAATAGTTTTTTCGGTAATTAAGTCTAAAATTTATTCGCGATGTATATTTGAGCTAGACTACTAAATTTTCCAATAAAATTATAATTTTTTGCAAAAAAATATATCAACAGTTTTTTTGTCAATAATCTAAAAAAAAAGTTTGGTTGTTTATAAAAGATGCATCTCCTTCTCGCATGTCGAGTTCTTATTAAGAGAAACTTTGTTTACTATAAAAAATATAATAATTTTAATTATCAAAGTATCCCTGACATTTTTTTTTTTAATTTAAGTGCAGGATTTCTAATCTTTTTGACTAAGCCAAATACTAGAACCAGGCCATCATTTCCAAAATAAATAAATAAATAAAACGAAGCCTGATATATGCAGAATCGAAATGAAAAAATTACACATTTGTTTCGCTCATATATATAACCTTGAAGACCTAGCCCTAATACTCTCTTCTATACATGCATCCTTGTTTTCTCCCTCTAAACACAAGGTTTAATCATTTGCATACCATGATTGATCTTATTTATAGATATCTGCATGTTTATGCAATAATAATCTTGATTACTTTGTGTTTTGCAGATAATTATTGAGGACAAAAGGATGGACGTCCAAGTTCAAGTTTACTTTAATATAAGCTTCGGATGAATTTAAATCAAGGTCTATTTCTCCGATTTTCGATAATTTAGATTATGATTATATCATCTGTACAAAATTTGTTATGGAACCGACAGATCAAGGTTTATTCAGTTCGGATTTTGAATGGCTTTTTTTTTTTTTTTGAATTCACGGGTATTCAGTTCGGATTTTATTTGATTTACGAATTACTGAATTGGAAATATATGTATAGGATCATTTCATTACTAATAGTTTATGCAATTCAACTTGGTGAAGTTGTTATGAGTTTGTTTTTGATAGAAAACTCTGGCCATGAGTCTGTAGTGATGTATTTAATTTGATCGAGGATCACACTTTTCTTTTTCAAATTTCGCAGCCATCCGCACCTGATTATCTTGCGGCGGAAGGGACGGAAAGTTATTATGACTAGCTTCATCTTTCCTTCCTGTAAAAGCGTGTGTTTGAGTATGGCTTTGTTTTGAAAATTGAAATTAAACTCAAAACTTATCACACCCCTCGGGTTTGACATTTTATCGACTATATTGATCAGCTATATTTTGAGGTCATTTATGCAACTATGATGCTGCGACTATTGGGTCGCAGATGGTTTGCAGAGTTAATTTGCAGTGAAAAATGTCTGAAATTAGTTAATTGTACGATCTGTATTGTACCTTTTATAAATTATTACACGTCGCAGGATTCATGACTAGAAATATTTTATAAATCTATAGGCGGATGCTTCCTTGAATGCCAGTTGTGTGTGTGCGTGTGTGTATTAAAGAATCCGTTAGTATAGTAATCTCCTATAAATTTCATTAGTCAACTCTTGCTCCCTCTAGGACGAGTCATTAACTGTCATTTCTTTAACCGATTAAGTGGAAACTAATTAACTAATGCAGGGCCAAGAAGACGAAGAAAATGTCATCATCAAACTCTCCATGTGCAGCTTGCAAGTTACTCCGGAGAAAATGCACACAGGAATGTGTATTCGCCCCCTATTTCCCACCGGATCAACCTCAAAAGTTTGCAAATGTTCACAAGGTTTTTGGCGCAAGCAATGTAGCTAAACTGCTTAATGATTTACCTGCAGTACAGCGGGAAGATGCTGTCAACTCTCTGGCCTATGAGGCTGATGCTCGTCTCCGGGATCCTATTTATGGATGTGTGGGATTAATCTCCATCCTCCAGCACAAGCTGAAGCAGGTACAGATGGAATTGTATAATGCCAAGAAAGAGTTATCGACTTACATTGGGCCGTCTGCAATGTTGCCTATACTCCCTGCTCCAGGAAATTTCATTCCTCCATACCAACATCAGCAACCGTCTCAGATGATGCCATACAATATGCAAGCGGCTCAAATGATGGGGGGATCACCACAAAATGTGGTGAATCCTAATCCACTAGTGATCCAACAACAGCAGAACTATCAACAAATTATGGAGGCTCAGCAAGTAGCAGCAGTGGTGGCGGCTGCTAGAGAACAGGAAATGTTGAGGAGTTATGAGCAGCAACAGGCCGTCCTGACACAACAGCAAGGACGTCACTCTGATCAGGTGAGGTATGATGCAACAGGCCAGGGCACGGACCATGCTCGTGGTGCTGTGTTTAATCACATGGGTGTTTCAGCCGGGATGGCACCTGCATTGGGTTTGGGTTCGTTTGAAGGTTCTTATCAGACTCAGCAACACACACAAAATGATCAGCCTCATCATGAACTTCAGGCCACACAAACTTTTCTTGAGGAACAGCAGCAGCAAGGTTTGGCACTGGCTCAACCCCAGCAGTTGGATCCAACACAGCAGCAGCAAGGTTTGGCACTGGCGCAGCCCCAACAGTTGGATCTACAGCAGCAGCAGCAGCAGCAGCAACAGCTTCCGCTTCAGCAGCACAGAGATGGAAGTGAAGAGGAGGAGTGAAGCATTGGTCCTCTGTGATACTTTCCAACACTTTTTTGGTTAGTTAGGTAAGCTATTCATCTCTTTTTTTGGCATCGAATATTTGCCGCTACTGTTTTCTGGATTTGAATTCAGTCAGGGTTTTACTGCTCACCATCACTACAAAAAACTCTCCATATGACCCTGAAGTACAATTCCAAACTGTTTCTATGACAGACAGACTCTATCAACTTATGTTTTAAAAGTCAAAAGAATTATTCAATCAGGAAAAAACACTACCATTTGGATCATTTAACTGCAAACAGTTACATGAACCTCAATATTACCAACATATGAATTGGTTTTCGGCATAAGATTTGGTATTATGATTCTTAGCTTGAACTGGGTTCTTCTCTAGGGAGGGGGAAAGGCCGGAGTTACTCCTCCATAGTTATTCGTTGAATTTTTGTCTTGTCATCGCCCAAATATGATGCACATCTGGTAATGAATAATGATTAAACCACTTCTGCATGCATCAACTCTTGTTTGCTCATCGTTGCTAGTCTTTGTCGTGTAAATATTATTTTGCTTAACTTTCATGTGTTCATGTAGTTCTGTAGGTATGGATTTGAATATCCTCCTCCTCTTGTTCTTAGAAATATAAGTGTTTCATTTGTGATCTTATTATTTCTTCTGCAGCTGACTACTTCTGTCGTGTGTAAGCCAAGCGTGCAGCGGAAAAAAGAGAAAGAAGGAGAGATATTCACATCTGAGAGAGTAAAGGTTGTAATTCAGTGAGTAGCTATCTAGTGTTTGTAAATTTACAGTATTTTTTGGATATTGAACATGCAAACTGTATTACGTACTAAGCTCAAGGATATCGCATTCTTCTAGTGTTGGTGTACAACACTAGAAACTGGTGTCACATGAAATTAATGGCAGAAGAGAAGTATGTATGAGAAAAGAGTCAAGAAACCGATAGACTCCAGATTTGAAGGATATTAGTTCCAAGTAGAAATGAGCATTCATCCCCAAATGTGTTAAACTGACCTCTTATTCCAACGCGTAATGAAATAGTTGAAAGTTTATTTACCCAAATATTAGATATATATTTTTTCTCTTTTGACCATATCGCTGGACCAAGAGGCCATTGGTTTAGATATATTTTACTTGATGATTGAACATATCTACTTGCAAGTAAAGCAAGTATCCGAGTGCGCAGTACGCTTACATTTAGTTAATTGAGATATCGATGTTAGATCTTGTTTTAATATTTCATTCCCCATGTTACACTGCTAGTTGAAAATTATGTTAATGTACTTGCTTAGATACAGATCACCGAAAGATCCTTATTGCTCTTATAGAATGTCAATATCAGTAGTTTATGCAGTTGGAAACCGTGTTGCATTCATAGCAATTGTTCACGTTGAGCTCTACTGGAAACTGCATCATCCAGAAAACTCAAAAAACTATACACAAATGTTCTGATAGCAGTTCAAATCTGCAGGTACGTTATTACGAAGCAGCCATTTTTAACTGACATCAAATTTAGTATATAAGAGTATTATTAGTTGAGTCAGAATCGAAGTCAAGGTGTTTGTGATAATCTGAGTTTATTTTTTATGGAAAATAATCTGAATTAAAATTTGAGGTTTAAGCCGTGAGCATCGGAAACGTAAACTTCATTTTCTCTCCTCTGATTATATAATCTATTACTATGTAGATGATGTTAAAGACTATTGTGCGTGTAAAAAGTGGTGAAATTATCATGTCACTATATCATCTACGACTCCATGGTCACTGGAGTTCTGAAACTCTGGCATTGTTTCATCGCGTTTATGCATATGAAGTTACCAGACTAGTAGTAATATGTAGTTAAGTGAATCTCTTCAGTTGCCAGTGGCTTTAAGTCTAAAATGATCTGATCGAGACGAGACTAGTAGTAATATGTAGTTATGTACCGGTAGACGATCTTCAATCCCTCAATCCTGACCGACTTGTTTATAAAAACGTATCAAACAGCCCTACTAGCCGGCTCTAGCTGATAACTTAATGATCCAATCTCGTTGTAAAATCGTGTAAGAATCTTGTTGTAGAATCGTGCAAGAGCATTTTAATGTCTGATTTTAGATATGTGAAATTTCATCAGGATACAGAAATATAGATAAGCATTCAACTTATTACGACTAAATATATCAAAAGTGATTAATGATATGCATTCTGTTTACAGATATCCTGGAGATTGTGAAATGTGTTTTTGTTCGGACTGCATCTACTCTCCTTGATAGTGCAATGTTACTAAAATCAAACAAAGTTTGTTGTTTATGAATCATGTTCTCTTAACTTGAAATCAACTACTATATATACCACAATTTCACACGTTATATTTAAAATAACAAAATCACGAAAAATAGTTTGAAATATTATTTATTAATACCGATGATCTAACGTTTTAATTTTTGGAAGAAATCGTACATGATATCGTATTTAAATTTGAAATCAGTACAAAATATTTTACATGCTATACAACATGATGTTAAAAATGAAAGAGGGATGGACTCCATACAATCCAACATTTTGGATTGCAAACCGATATTTATTGGTATTTTCTCAATGATATTTGTGACTTACCCTCTAATAAAAGTGATAAATCGGGTTAATATTCAAATTCTTTTTTGTGGGTTAACACCCAAATTCTTTTTTGTTGCTACGTTGCGTGGTATAAATCATGGATCATCCTTGTTTATTTAAAAAATCAAACATTTTAACTATTTTTATTGAATTTTTTCTCTCTGAAAACATAATCACATAATTATTTTTTTTTGTTTTTTTCCTACATGCTGAATTTTCTCCCCGAGAATTTTCAAAATATAAAATGCAAATATAGTTTCATATATAGGCATGCAGATGTATCTGTTTTAGGGTCTGTTTGGGAATACTGTTAAAAATTGCTGCAGTCAGAAAAAATGCTGTTGCAGAAATCATATAACTGTTTGGTAATTTTTTTGATATATGCTTAATTTGAGTTATAATATAAAAAATAATAATTTTTTGGTGAGGTTTGATATTGAAATTTGTAACAGCTTCCTGCAAAAGTTGAAAACAACTTTTTCCAAAAGTATGAGAGAGCCTACTTTTTCTAAAAGCAGCTTTTTAGCTAAAATCTGCTGTTCAGAAAAGCTGTTTTTAGTTTTACCAAACAGTTTTTCACCTGCTTTTCGGCAAAAAGATGCTGTTGCTGTTGCAAACAGCAACCCCAGACATTGTCTTAGCCGATGTGATGTGACGCTTTCCAATTTTAGTTGCGCAAGTTTCTCTATATATATGATGTACTACACAAAAACTGGCAATTACATTTTGGGTAATGCGTCTTTAATACCATCATCGTAAACTGGTTTAAAGTGGAGCTTAGCCAATTCTGTCTGATTGGGTTGGGTATATAAGATGGGTGCAAAACTGGAGATCGTTAGTAGTCCTTGTGGATGACATGGTATCATAAACTTTCGACGCATAAGAACTGCGTGTATAGCAGCTATGAATAAGTATAAAGTAATTGAAAAAAAATGCCCTGGTTGTGAAATTCATAAACTCAAATATTCAACTACTCGCATCCCTGTCAAGCATTTGATCTTTGTCTGGGTTGTTACTCTCTCAGCAGGTCCTCTCTCTCTCTCTCTCTCTCTCTCTCTCCCCCCCCCCCCCCTCTCTCTCTCTCTCCCCCCCCCCCCTCTCTCTCTCTCTCTCTCTCTCTCTCTCTCTCTCTCTCCCTCTCTCTCCCCCTCTCTCTCTCTCCACCTCTCTCTCTCTCTCCCCCTCTCTCTCTCCACCTCTCTCCCCCCTCTCCCTCTCCCTCTTCTTAATTTCATATTAACCTTACATGTTAAAGCGCTAAAATGTTGCTCTTGTATGGTTAAATAATTTTTTGTTACGACTTATGGTTCTTTATCAATTCTTCTTTTGGAATTGCATGCTAATATACGTCTTTGGTTTTTTAATTTGCAGCCTTACCGATATCCTCCCTGTTTACTTTTGTGTATTTTATGGTATGCATAAATCTTTCTTTGATGAAGCCGCGGGCACTACTCCAGTAGAATTTGGGAGTGTTAATTTAATTGATATTTTTTCTGATTCGACTCTGTTTTTATTTACATTCGTAGATGTTCTATTTATGGTGTTTCCAAATTCCGCATACTGCAGATAAGGGACTTTCAGATTGCAGAAAGAGAGGAGGACATTGGTTACTATGCTGGATTTCTAAGCAAGTTTATAAGAAATATCTACTTAAATTACGCATCCATTCTATATTGTTGTTGCTTTTAACATTTGTTATCCTATTAGGTTCCTCATTTATGTTTGGGAGAGCTCTGACATCTGTGCTTTGGGGAATTTTGGCTGATCGTTATGGTCGAAAGCCTGTGATTATATTTGGCACAATTTCAGTGTTAGTTTTATGATCCCGAGTGTTAATAATTCATTGATATAGTAGGTTTCTGTTAATAATCTTTGCCTCCATATCTTTTGATGATTACAGGGTTATTTTCAATACTCTCTTTGGCCTTAGTACAAGCTTCTGGATGGCAGTTTCTACGAGGTTTCTTCTAGGAAGTTTGTGCGGAATACTTGGCCCTATGAGGGTATGTTGATATTCATCTAATTTCATTGCACTTCTGCAGTACATGATACTTGGCTTGAAATTCAATCCGGCAGGGTAGGTTTTGCTTGATTCAAATTAAAAGAGTGATACACTGATACACAGTTACACTTAGAATCTGTATACCATGGTTGTCATGTCGGTCGACTAGTCGCGACTAGTCGACGACTAGTCGACTAAGCGGTGAATGGATGTCGACTCAACATGTCGACTAGGTGAATGTCGATATTTCGGTCGCTTGGTCGACTAAGCGGTCGACTAGTCAACGACTAGTCGACTAGTCGAGTTTGGGCCACCGACTAGTCGACTGTTTTTCTGCAATTTGCATTCTGCATAATTAATTCTGCATAATTTTTGTTATTTGTTTACTATACTGCCACATCACATCAGTATCACATAATTGATATCTATCAATTGTGAGCTTGAACTTTATATATATCTTACGTGATCGTGAGTACTTTGCTTTGTTGTTAACTATTTTCGCTTTTCCATCATTCTCTTTAAGTGTCCGGTTCTTAATTCCTTAGAATCTGGAACAAAATATTATGGAAGGTACATAATACAAATATATGTATGTGTTTATATGTATATAATATTTTTTAATTCATAATAAATATATATATTTTTTAGCGACTAGTCTACGACTAGTCCACGACTAGTCGACTAGTCGTCTAGCGGGAGGTCTATCGACTCGCCTCGACTCATCGACGTGACAACCATGCTGTATACCAGTGTCATCACGCATTAGAAATAATGGCAGTATTCTTTTTACATTTACGACGATCATCCCTATCAGAGCATGAAACCATAAATGCCATTCATCCGATCACGTCTCCTGAAATATATACGTTTGAGATATTGAGTGAAGCTGCACAAACATTTTTGGTCACTTTGAAATAATGAAGTCATACACGTAAGATTGTATGTTTCGTTTGTTTAAGTTTTATATGGTACAATGGTTCTTAAGTCACCTCCTTTGTATTTTATTATTTAAACATCTTTTATCTGTAATTTCAAATGTCAAGTAACTTAATTTCACTTTTGATTCCAGGCATATGCTACAGAAGTTTGTCGTAGAGAACATCAATCTTTGGGATTGTCAGTCGTATGTTGTTACCTTTTTCAGTTTAACTCTCTCGATTGCTCTTTCTCTGATTCCTCATGAGATGTATTGTCATTTCAGATTAGCACATCATGGGGGGTAGGGCTGGTCATTGGACCGGCTATTGGAGGCTATTTTGCACAGGTATGGCTACTTTTCTTGTAAGTTTATCCGTTGTTTTACTTGTTATAGACAACATTTTATCGAACTAAGAAGTATCAATGGGTGTTTCACATATAGGTTGATTGTTGTTTTACTTTGTGTTACTCATATAGTTTTTTCTATTCATTCATTCTGTAGCCAGCAGAAAATTATCCCAACATATTTTCTGAAAAATCTATCTTTGGAAGGTATGTATGTGTAATCTAATTTATGTATGTGTCATTACTGATTCCTAGAATTTTAATATTCCTTGCTGATGTGGCAACTATATACACGTCAATATTTATGTCAGGTTTCCGTACTTTCTGCCTTGCCTTTTGATATCACTCTTTGCTTTCCTTGTATCCATCATCTCATTTTGGCTCCCGGTATGTTAGTCCGAGCTGAAATTTTATTTGTAGTTCATTACCTTTATGTTTTGCCATATTACTATTGTCTCAAAGGTTAAATTACAGTCTTTTTTCCGAATGCCCTCATGCCAGTTATAACTGGTTTAGTGTATTGATATCATATAACTAAACTACAGATGAAGCTTGATAGCCAGTTGTTACCCTCATGTTCTGTAGCTGATTTGGTTTTTACTTCCTTTTTCTGGTTATTTTCACGGAGAGTGTAGTGGAAGCAACTTCCATGTAAGTACACAAGTACAGAGATTGACATTGTTCTATTTCCCAATCCTGGGTTGTTATAGGAAACACTGCACATTCATCATGGAAATAAAAATGAACAATGTGATGCAGCTGATGCATTGGAGAATTCAATGTATAAGTATCGTGTAGACGGAGTAAGTCGTCATGGAAATAAAAATGAACAATGTGATGCAGCTGATGCATCGGAGAATTCAATGTATAAGTCTCGTGTAGACGGAGTAATTCGTTCCAAAGAGAGGCTTCCAAGTTCTAAACTGAGCCTTTTGAGAAACTGGCCCCTGATGTCTGCCATAACTGTGTATTGTGTTTTCCAGCTCCATGATACAGCCTATGCTGAGGTAATCGCCTTTCTTGTTTAATGCATATAAATTTATAAGATAAGTTTACATATTTCATAATAAATTTTCCCAGTCATTGAAGTCCACAATTAGATATATTGTATGATGTACTTATGGAACCTCGGACATCGATCTTTACTCTAATATCATCATAGGGATAAACCATTGTTGACTCTTGTATGTGCCTTGAAACTGTGGTCCAACCAGATTCAGGAAAACCTTTTGTAAACTCTGGGGTTGAAACTTTTTCTTTGTATAGTGAACCCTTTAAATTCAGACCACATGTGTGCATACCTATACCCAGCTTTAGGATAGCCTACATTGCTCCATTCTAAGACAGAGAGAATTATAAAAACTCTGTTCTTTTGGCACTTTCCTGTTCGCTTAACATTTCACAATCTGCATATTTGTCTCAAACATATGCTTTATTCTCTTCAGGCATTCACATTGTGGGCTGACAGCCCTAGGAAGTATGGAGGACTGCACTATAAAATTCCAGAAGTTGGTGAAGTCCTCGCCATTTCAGGTATTTCGGTAGGGATGATCATGTATTTAGGTAGGGACTTATAGTCCTGGAAGATCATGATCATTTTCCTAGCAATTGCCAAGTTATACTTTAAACTTCCACCCTTCTAATCTGATAGCGGGGAAATTGAAAACCGTAGGCTGCAAAACATAGTTTGAAGATCTCTTGTTTTAAGAGTGACAATAACTACTTTATTAGATTCCCATCTTATAGTTTCATCACTCTGGCACTATATATGTTGGATGTTGTTTGTTGTATCTTTAGAAAAACTAGTGTCCTATCTGTTGGTAAATTGTTCCTACTCTTGTCTGAGAGACTTGTCCAGAAAAATCTATAAGTTACTCATGTTATCAATTACTAGAACTGATCGGAAAAATAATTCTCTGAGGTAGCCTCATCAAAGTGATCAGTATTAACTTCACACGATTAGTTGACATTATTTTGTATATACTCCATTTCATATATCAGGTATATGATTATATTATAACTTAAATTGTAGTGGAAGCTACTGTATGAAGTCTGTATCGTGAGAGCACTGACATGGTAAAAGCTATAATTGACAACACAATTGCAGATGAGCAGTGTTGGCAACTAGAATTGCACGGGATGATGAAGAAGTTTTTGTGATTATTAGTTTTAGGTAATATATTATATACGTAAACAAATTAAAATTTCTGATTACTGACTCCTTTAATGATGTATCAGGATTTGGTCTGTTAATTCTTCAGATGTTTCTTTATCCTGTACTGGAGCGAACTTTTGGTGCCATCTTGGTTTCTCGTATTGGAGCTGTATGTCCTGAAAGAAAACGTGATAATCTGTCATTGTTCATTTGACATGACTTTATCCAGATATATATGGTTTAATCCTTTTTGTTGTCTATATGAAGGTTGCAACCATACCGCTTCTAACATGTTACCCATATATAGCTAAGTTGTCCGGGAACTTGCTTTTTGCTGTGCTCAGTTGTGCATCTATCTTGATGAATGTCTTGATGGTAAGTTGATTAGAACCAACTCTTTAATTATACTATCCCCGACAATTAAATGCATGTAATAATTAGCTGATAGATAGGTGGGTTACGCTTGTTCTAACTGCTAATCTTCTAACAGATTTTCTGATTCTGTTTCTTAATCATAACCAGGTATCAGTATCGACAGGATTGTATCTTTTGCAAAACAGGGCTGTGGTATGTTTTACTGATTAACAAGTGTAGCTCTATTTCACCCTTTATTTTTAGGTATCAGATAAGTTAAGACTAACTGTCAAGAACTTGGCTTCAGTCCAGTGACCAACGAGGAGCTGCCAATGGGATTTCTATGTCAGCCTTGTCTCTTTTTAAAGCATTTGGTCCAGCTTGTGGGGGGTCATTGTAAGTTTTCGTTTAAAATTGGCTTATTATGCAGAAGTTTGTGTTGCTCTCATAAATCATTTTCCAAGTCGGACATCTTACTTCCTGAAACTCTGACACATACATAAAATTTCCTTGATACTCATAAGTCCAGACTTGTAGTTCCACTCTCTTAACTTTATGTCTTTTACACCGTCACCAATATATTTACAACTTACAAGGTTTAACGCGGATTGCCTATCAAACTTGCAAAATCACTGCTGCAACTCTAGTCATTTTATAAGCATTATTCATATTAGGTACCAGATATATAGATGATAGTGTTTATCTAGTCTTCTATCTCATTATTCCTCAACTTCGCGCAGCTTTTCTTGGGCACAGACGCGGCAGAACCCTACTTTTCTTCCAGGTACACTGTCCATCAGAACTACTAGCAGCCATAATGCTCAGTTTCAATATATCTGCTCCTTATTAATATCTCGAGTCTCGTTCTTTACTCAAAGACTGCAATATTTTGATGCAGGCGATCAAATAGTATTTTCCATTCTGAACTCGATTGAATTCATTGGGCTTGCTATGACCTTCAAACCTTTCCTTGTGTTACCAAATGACGATAGTCAGTAATACAATTTGTGCCTTGCTATAGTACTCGCTTCCTTGTTCGAAACTCAGAGTTTCTGTATGCCATGAGATTGATTCAGTGCGAGAATTGCATTCAAGTAAAGAGTGGATTGGATGTAGAATTACTGAAGATCTTCAGAGGTGGCGAAATGATTTAGAAAATGTGTATCAAATGTGTAATCGGTATCTTACTTGAGGCAACTAAATAATGTCTTTAAAAACCTGGTTACAACGTTAGTTCAGGTTACGTGAAATTGTTATTTATAAAATGATATGAAGCAGGTCAATTATATCGATTAAATTATTTGAATTTACTATTTTATATTTGATTTTTCTATGATGTGCTCATGCACACACGATAAACATAAAATGTAAAAAGTTTATGTTGTTCTGATTAGCTTATACTCTTTAATAATAATAGATTTCTCCTATCACGATAAATATATCAATCAAAATTATCCAAATTCATATATTTTAATGTTTAATTTTCATGAACAACACAAAAAACCCTTTTATATAATTAAACACAAACTTGCACCGAGGTAAGATGAAGTTGTTCTTTTGTTTTGAAAGTGGAGGCCAAATGATATTGTTTGACAGTGAAATTAGAAAATATTTTTAAAATGTACCTGTTTATTTTATTTAAACATAAATGAACGCAGCGAACAAATATTCACGCGGAGAAAGTCCAATCCAATGCAAAACTCACGTATACCGTCCGACCTTTGAATACCTACTACCCTTGACCTTGACACCTTCTCAGCTCTCTCTCTCTCTCTCGTTAACGACTAAAAAAAATTAGAAGGAAAAAAAAACACGGGGCGATTTAGGGGTCGATTTATCCCCAATCCAAAACCCTAAATCGAACCTAACCCTAACCCTAATTCCAATCATGTCCAGAAAACACTTTCTCATTTCCCTTTTCATCCTCATCATCACCCTCCACACCCTCCCCACCGTCCGATCAACCTCCGACGATTCCAATCTCTGCTCCAATTCCCCCATCTCTCTGTGCCCGATCAGCTGTTTCCGACCCGACCCGGTTTGCGGCACCGACGGCGTGACCTACTGGTGCGGATGCGGCGACGCGCATTGTGCGGGGACTAGGGTGGCTAAATTGGGGGCGTGTGATGGTAATGATAGCTCTGTTTCGGGTCAGGCTTTGTTGTTGATTAACATTCTTTGGCTTACTCTTCTTGCGTTTTTCGTCTTGTTCGGGCTTCTTTGAATGGGGAAATTTGATTTAATTGTTGGTTTGATTGACTCTGATCATTCTTTTTGTATGTAGTGTACAATTGTTGTCGAGTTTGAGTATATGTAAACTTCGGGTGTCCATGGATTATATTTCAAATCGGATGTTATTCTTTTGAATCTTATGATCATATAATTGAAGTATTGGTTGCATACACGAAATGTTTTTACTCTAGCAGAATTCTGTTTGGCGAATCTTTAGATTAGAATGACAATTAGATTACTGGAGTTAAGACTATGTTCTCCAGCTCGGTGACCGGGTCAAAGTGAAAGTTAGGCTTTGATTTGTTTGTGTTAACACTAACAATAAGAGTTACATGGAGCACAATATTTGCTCAAGGCAAATAACAAATCCTTATGAATAGTTTTAATTACTGTTACAATATATGCTTCTACCGCCATGGGAGTAGAAGGAACATAACCATGATGACGGCTTAGCCAGGAGCCCAAAAAAGAAACTGTCTTACACTATCAGGTATTATTAGTCACATAGATATCAGGCATTACTGCCCAGTTTAGATTTAAGCTAAGTTATGTACCTATTGATGGGAAATTAACATAGGAATGCACCATGATTAATTTGCATGTATGTCTACGTGCCGATAAGCAACACACAGCTGAATTGTTTATGTATTTGAGTTTATTTTGTGTCCCAAGTCCCTGTCATTGGTAACTGGATGTTTTCCAATGGACATTTTTGGTCAGTTAAAAAATCACGTATGAGGTAAATTGATGTCTCCATTCTTCTTAAGTTGAGATTTGGGATTGTCAGTATCTGCATTTTATACACTTTTTTTCTATATTTTCTCTTTACCCTGGTCTGGGATTTCATTCTTGTATGGTAGTTGGTAGATATACCAAAATTACAACATTTTTGTCGGTCATCAAGTCCCAGTTCTAGTTCTGGTTAGGACTTGTCACACTTAAGTACCAGCACAATTGACCCCAATTGTTGAGGATTTCTAAACGAGCATAAGAACAAGGTTTCCGTCCAAGGGGTACGCGAAAACTTTTGCGGAGGATGGCAAATTTATGATTTAGTGCTGGCCAAGTAGTCCTACACCGTATGAACACTCTTATTATCAATCCGTATTTCAGCGACTGAGCTTCTTTCTATTTTTCCTAAGATTAGCCTGTTCAATCAACGGTCTAAGCTACCGACAGCTTCAATAAGAAAGTGCAAAATACAGATAACACAACACATATTTAGTTCAACAGTTATTTGCTTAATATATAATTATGAAGCTCAACACAATAAGAGTTACATGGAGCACCAATATTTGCTCAAGGTAAATAACAAATCCTTATTAATAGTTTTTATCACTGTTACAATTTATGCTTCTACCGCCATGGGAGTAGAAGGAACATAACCATGATGACGGCTTAGCCTGGAGGCCAGTTCATTTGACGTCCTCCAATGACGTGAACATGAATGTGATAAATAGTTTGCCCTGCGATAGTTATAACAACTCTCATAAGCTCAGGAATATCTATATATATAGCTTTTTAGTTATAATATAGCTTTTTAGTTATAATATGATGGATCAATTTGAAGATACTAACATCCATTTGGTCCGTCATTGATCACAATTCTGAAGCCATCGTCAAGACCTTCTTGTTTAGCAACAAGCTTTGCAGTGTAAAGAAGCCTGCCAAGAATTTCACAGTGCCTCTCCTCTGCCTGCAGAACAAAATAAGCATACACAACATAGCAATGAATAAGTGAAATTTCAGGACCATAAAGAACAAGAGAGTTCTTAGTTTCCTTCTACACCAAACAAGTCTGATATGAAAAGAAGATAGATGTGTCCATAAGAAACTAAACTCAGACTCTAGAGAGTGAGAAATTGTGAAATGCTATCGACATGTAAGATACAGTGTTAGCGGATAGTGTGGAGTTTAATCTGTAAGCTGCTTGAATTTTGATAAGTTTTGGGTCATGACTGACTCACACCAAAAAAGTAAGCAACACACCATGTTATAATGTTGTAAATGAAACAAAAGGATACCTTAGAGAGGCCAGTCAAGCCATCCCTCACTTTTGGGATCACCAGAATGTGTGTAGGAGCTTGTGGTTCAATATCCTTAAAAGCTATTACCTAACAACAAATAATTGTAAAAAAATAAATAGATTAACAATTCATTTATAACCCCATGTACTGTATTACATAAATGGAAGGTTTAGAACAATATGCAGAACTATTCGCACAATGAAAAAGTAACTTATTGGTGTCAAACAAAAGGGGAAAGCTGTGGCTTTCTCTTGTAAGATATGCTCATACCTAAACACAGTAAGTCGTTCTCAGGATCAAAAATTAGATGTTCGAACACAAATTTCTGGAAACTCAGCGAGTAGCATAAAATAGGAACACTTCAAAATTAATTAGTCTGGTAATTTTTCCACATCTAACACATTCATGTTACCTAACAAGCAGATCAAACATGAAAACAAAAGTAACACGAGAATAAATAAATTGCCCCAAATAATACAGAATAAAAGCTGATTAGTAGGATTATAATAACATTCCAAATATCACATGTAGACTCGAATTCGGCTTCGGCTTCATTTCAGTTTTTTCTTTTAATTTAGATATAGTCTATATCGAACTTCGTAAAAGCTTTAGAAGAGTATAGTTTTGTATACCTTATCATCTTCATAAACAACTGTGGATGGAACTTCCTTGTTAATGATCTTGTCAAATCTGCACATTAAAATTAAGACATGATTGAACATGTGAATTGTAATAAACTTTGATCCGCATTGAAATAAACAATACAATTATTTGAAAAATAGTAAACAACAGACATTGAAATATACACACACACACGATGTTGTGTGTGATTAAGAGAAGACATACATGGTGGGCGAATCGGAGGGAGCTGCGCCGGTAAGAGCAGCCTCTTTTTCTGCTCTTTCCATTTCTCAGTTACAAACTTACCATCTTTTCACCCCAATTTATACTACCCGTACTTGCCCGTTTTCTCTATTGTTCCAATTTTTTGTATCTTTCCGTTTTATATAATAACAGATTTTTTTTTATCGGATAACCCCCAATTTATAAGACCTATAATGGCCCACTTTCTCTACTTACTCTTACCGAGTCACCTTCCGTTTTAAATAATAACGATTTTTTTACTCTTTTCATTTATGAGTTATAATTTTTTAACCTCCAATTTATAATACCCACACTCGCACACTTTTTTTTTAATTCTTTGAGTCACCTTCCGTACTAAATAATAACGGTTTTTTCTATCTTTTTTCTTTCTATTTATCAGTTACAATCTTTTAACCCTCAATTTTGAATACCCAGACCGTCTTATTTTCCGTATTTTTTAATTTTCTACGATTTGGACTCTTGCCGAGTCGCTCAACATTTCAAATAATAACGGTTTTTTCTAATCTTTTCATTTATTAGTTATAATCTTTTAATCCCCAATTTATAATCGGTTTTTCTAGTGTGTACCATAGACCCATGCTAAGCACTAAAACCTATAAATTTGGAGAGTTTTGATTGGTTTACCTTTCCTAATAATGATGGACCCCCCTCATTTACAACAACCACACCAATCAAAACTCTCCAAATTGATGGATTTTTGTGCTTAGCATGTGCCCATGAGCACACACTAGAAAAACCGATTTATAATACCTACATTGGATTATTTCTTCTACATCTACAATTCTTGCTGAGTCACCCTCCGTGCTAAATAATAAAAAAATTTCTACTCATTTCATTTTTCAGTTACAATCGTTTAACCCCCAATTTATATAGGAATGCAAGTCCATTTTCTCTAAAAAATTTTAATTCTTTACGTCTTGAACCATTGCTGAGTCACCTTCTAGATAATATTTATTTTTTCTACTCTTTTCATTTACCTATTACAATCTTTTAACCCCCATTTATAATATCCACACTGACCCATTTTTTATATGTTTTTTCATTCTCTACGTATTGGACTCTTGTTGAATCCCATTTCGTTTTAAATAATTGCTTTATTAGTTATCATCTTTTAATCCCCAATTTATAATACCCACAATGACCTACTTTTTCTCTATGTTCTTAATTCTCTATATCTTGGACTCTTAGAGCATCTCCAAGGGCTCTCTAAATGAGCTCTTAACTTCAAATTTAAAGAGCAAGACAAGAAATAGAGCTCCAATGGGCTCCTTGAAACTCTTTAAAAACTTAAGAGCTCATCATCTCTCCTTTCTTTTAAAGAGCATGTAGGAGCTCTTAACATGTTTTTCATGAATATAATATTACTTTCCCTCCAACTTTATCACAAACATTTCTCTCTTTTCACTTTTCTCTCTCATTTATATGAATAAAATATTAATAAGGAGCAAGTATAAAGAGGAGCATTGGAGATGAAATCTATTTAGATGTCTTAACTCACTAGGAGTCAAATATTATATTATATTTTAGAGAGTGATTTAAGAGCCCCATTGGAGATGCTCTTACTCAGTCATCTTCTGTTCTAAAATAATAACGTTTGCGTAATTTGTGTTGAAAAATATATATTTATGTATATTATTAAAAAAAATTAATAAAAAATTAAGATTTATATTTTTATTCGGGAAAACAATTGAAAATAATATATATAAATATATTTTTTTCATTTCAAGTTACGTGTGAAAATTCAAAACGACAATTATTATGAAATCAAAGCGCTAATGTATTCTTATGAAATACATGTCATTTGACCTTTTAATAAACATTTCTAAGTATTTTAACCGCATAACTAAAATTATTATTTTTATAATTTTTTCAAATTATAATAGTAATTATATATTTTATTTTAAAAAATATTAAAATAAAATTTTTAACAATACGCTCAAACTTCTTCAAAAAAAAAAAAATACGATCAAACTACTTATAACTACGAGTCAAAAGTCATATGACTTATATTTTAAAACAAATGAAGTAATTTAACACACATGCATGAAATTTTATAATATAAGTGTTTTTTTATATTTTTCTAGTCGTTAAACACCTTTTTGTTATATTTTTAATTTTTGAAACTTTACTGTTTATCTATGATTTTAGTTAGAGTTGTGATATTAGTTGAGATTTGGGATTGTCACTATTTGCAGTTTATACATTTTTTTCTATATTTGCTCATTACCGTTGGTCCGAGATTTCATTCTTGGATGGTAGATATACCAAAATTACAACAATTTTGTGGTCATCACGACTCAATCACCCCAAGTTCAGTTTAGAAACAACAAATAGTGGCGTTCTTCGACATGACCTACTTGAAAGGCTAAAGAGACTTAACAAGTAACAGACCCTCTTTTAAGGTTGAAATTTCTCTAAGGAGTAGCAATTATAAAGAGTAGCAACTCTCTCTAGATCATATTGTCTAAGGATTTGAAGGATTCAAGGTATATCTGTTTTACGGAAAAAGGCTGTAATGTTGAAACTAAAACTTATGGCCAAGTATCAAATCTTCTTTAAGGTTGGAATCTGTCCAAGGAGTAACAAAGTTCCTCAGATCACATTGCCAAAAATACTACAAAAACGAGTATGGGTAAAGCGGCAAGGTGTTGGCCCTCTTTATCACAATTTCAAACAATAATGTCTCAAATATCACATCCAGAAATTATGGTCTCAAGTATCATTTTGTAATGTTAAATCGTTTAACATTTATTTTTCATTTTTTTTTGAAACGCTAAATGATGTAGTGTTTAGCCTTTCCTTTAGCCCAAACCCATAGAAAAACACGCTACATCATGTAGTGTTTTATCATCATAAACCTCTACATGATGTAGTGTTTTATCGTGGTATTCAAGATTATGTTTTCTGGGAGTAGTAATATTTAGGACATTTCAACTTCAAATTTCAGGACCATATTTTCAGTAAGTGATATTTAGGACATTTCAAACTCAAATTGCAAGAATTAGGACATTTTCTCATGGTAATTTGGGGCAGTAATTTAGGGACAACATATTTATAAACTTTTCATTTGGGAAAATATATTGAAACGTCCTTGAACTATTCCATTTTTATTCGATAAGTCCCTGAACAAAAGATTCCCCAAACCGGGTCCTTTAACTTTTCGAAATTTTGTATCAAGTCCTTCCGTTAAGTAGATTCTAACGGACGTTAGAATCTTTGCTGGCATGGCGACACGTCATCAGCAGATCGACCAGAATTTTTTTGACAAGACGACACATCACCAGATGATTTGTACATACTGCCATCATCATTCTCACTCTCTCCAGCACAATCTTCACTCCACTCTTGTGCCAATACATTTTAAACACTTTATAACCAAGATCACTTCGAACATACTTTTGAAGTATGAAAATAGATAACACATCCAATTTCTGATTAAAAAATACTCGACCTTACCTCCATTGTAGTATTTGATGCCACGCTCTTGCACGATCTCACTTCCATGATGAATGTACAAGGTGATTTCGGCCTTCATGTCTGTGAATAGATGGCGAGATAGTTTGTGATGATAGTATGTATTTAGTGTAGTGTGTTTATGTATAGAAGCCGCCCAATCTAATTTACTGATTAAGAACCCTAATTCCCTTTAATGGAACCCTAAAACCCTCTTTGTAGATTGAAAAAAATGAGTGAATCGGGAGATATAAACGCGCTTATAAACTCACATGCAGGGCATGTGACTTGTTTTTTAAATTTAATTTCAGTTTAATTTCATTTTTCTTTTAATATATGTACAATCAGCGTCATGTCAGCGATGGATCAGCATTAGTCGTCGCCACATCAGCAAGATTCTAACGTCCGTTAGAATCTACTTAACGGAAGGACTTGATACAAAATTTTGAAAAGTTAAAAGGACCAAATTTGGGGAATCTTTTGTTCAGGGACCTATCGAATAAAAATGGAATAGTTCAAGGACGTTTCAATATATTATCCCTTTTCATTTTAAACTAGTTAAGTCATGTCATGTAAATTTTGGAATTTTGTAACCGTATCCTTGTTGGTTATCAAGTCCCAGTTCTAGTTCTGGTTGGGACTTGCCACCCTCGAGTACGAGACCTATGGACCCCAATTGTTGAAGATTCTACAGGAGTGTAAGAACAAGGGGTACTTGAAAACTTTTGCGAAGGACGACAATATCATGATTTGGTACTGGCCAAGTAATCCTACACCAAATGAGCACTCTTTTTATCAATCCCTATTTCAGCTACTGCACTTCTTTCTATTTTTCCTAAGACTAGCCTGTTCAATCAATGGTCCAAGCCACCGAAGGTTTCGATAAGAAAGTTCAAATTACAGATAACACATATTTAGTTCAACAGTTATTTGCTTAATATATAATTATGAAGCTCAACACAATAAGAGTTACATGGAGCACAATATTTTCTCAAGGCAAATAACAAATCCTTATTAATAGTTTAAATCACTGTTATAATTTATGTTTCTACCGCCATGGGAGTAGAAGGAACATAACCATGATAACGGCTTAGCCCGGAGGCCAGTTCATTTGACGTCCTCCAATTACGTGAACATGAATGTGATAAACAGATTGGCCTGCGATAATCAAAACAACTCTTATAAGCTCAGGAATATCTATATATATAGCTTTGTAGTTATAATATGATGGATCAATATGAAGATACTAACATCCATTTGGTCCGTCATTGATCACAATTCTGAAGCCATCGTCAAGACCTTCTTGTTTAGCAACAAGCTTTGCAGTGTAAAGAAGCCTACCAAGAATTTCGCAGTGCCTCTCCTCTGCCTGCAGAACACAATAAGCATACATAACATAGCAATGAATAAGTGAAATTTCGGGACCATAAAGACCAAAGACCAAGAGAGTTTTTAGTTTCCTTCTAAACGAAACAAGTCTAATATGAAAACAAGATAAACGTGTCCAGAACAAACTAAACTCAGACTCTAGCAGTGACAATTGTGAGATGCTATAGACATGTAGGATACAGTGTTACCGGATGGTGTAGAGTTTAATCTGTAAGCTGCATAAGTCTTTGGGCAAAAAGTCATGACTCTCTCACCAAAAGAGTAAAGCAAGACACCGTGTTATAATGTTGTTAATAAAACAAAGGGATACCTTAGAGAGGCCAGTCAAGCCATCCCTCACTTTTGGGATCACCAGAATGTGTGTAGGAGCTTGTGGAGCGATATCCCTAAAAGCTAGTACCTAACAACAAATAATTGTAAAAAATAAATAAATAAACAATTCATTTATAAGCCCCATGTACTGTATTACATAGATGGAAGGTTAGAATAATATGCAGAACTATTCCACAATGAAAAAGTTAACTTATTGGTGTCACACAAAAGGGGACGGCTTTTTCTTGTTAGATATGCTTATTACCTAAACACAGTGAGTCGTTCTCAGTATCAAAAATTAGATGTTTGGACAGAAATTTTTAGAAACTCAGTGAGGAGCATAAAAATAAGAACACGTCAATACAAAACTAATTAGTCCCGTAACTTTTCCACATCTAACACAATTACATACATGATCAAACACAGGGTTTCGAAGCCCGGGTCACACGAAACGAAACTATCGCAAGAATAAAAAAATTGCCCCAAATAATACAAAATAAAAGCTGATTAGTAGGATTACAACATTCCAAATATTACATATGGACTCGAAAATAAAGTCTATGATATATCTGTATGTGCTATCGTTCGGCTTCTGCTTCATTCAATTTTTTCTTTTAATTTAGATATAGTCTAAATCGAACTTCATAAAAGCTTTAGAAGAGTATAGTTTTGTATACCTTATCATCTTCATAAACAACTGTGGATGGAATTTCCTTGTTAATGATCTTGTCAAATCTGCACATTAGAATAAAAACATGACTGAACATGTGAATTGTAATAAACTTTAATCCGCATTGAAATAAACAATACAATTATTTTTTAAAAAAAGTAAACAATGATCAACAGACATGAATCAAAACAGACATTGAAATATATACACATGATGTTGGGTGTAATTAAGAGAAGACATACATGGTGGGCGAATCGGAGGGAGCTGCAGTAAGAGCGGCCTCTTTCTCGGACATGGTCACGGAAGGCTGTCGGAGTTGCGCCGGCGGAGACAAATGAGAGGACACTGCTTGTACTCTTTTTTCTGCTCTTTTCATTTATCGGTTACTCTCTTTCAACCCGCAATTTATAATACCCACGCGGACTCACTTTCGCTATTTTTTGTAATCCTATTGGACTCTTCGTTAGCAATGTAATTCGCACCATATTACCCACATATGGAGTCCGACACGACATGGAGCCGATTTGGAAAAATACAAATTAAGGTCGGAGATTTTATATTTCGGATCAGGTAATTTTTATCTGGAAAACTCGGGTCGGGTTCAGTTGATCCAGTGTACTCGAACCTGATCCGAAATATTTATATATAAAATATATCATGTTAATTATATATATTTATATTATAAAATTACATATATTTATGATATATTATTATTCACATATAATATTATTAAATTATTATTTATATATTTTAAATGTATTATGATACATATAATTAAAATAATTAATTTTTAATAAATTTCGGGTCAAAAAGGTTCAATTTCGATTTAATCGGTACTGAACAGGTCGGGTTCGGGTTGATATTTTCAACCCATTTCGGGTTCGGTCGACAAAAAACTGGATTAGGTAAAAAAACGCGACACAAACCCGACCCATTATCCGAGATTGCCTCCCCTGCATTAATAACATATGTTTAGCGGTGAAAATTAAATAATTTTATAAATACAAGTTAGTATAGTATATTCAACAAAAAATGGGTTAATTATCAAATAGGGCACTGACTTCACCTCGATATATCATCTGTAACACCCGCGAAATTTAGTACTCGTTTAAAGCATTGATTTCACTAATTAACTAAGCCTGTTAACTTTTTAAAATGAATCTAACGGCGGTATGCTCCACGTCAGCTAAAATCTGACTCAGCATCCACCTCAGCGTATGCTCCCAGTTGTATGCGTATGTATATATGCGCGTATTCCACCCTCCATTTAACCCCTTTTTTGAAGTAAAAATTATTTTTTCAGGGCCGCAGTCAATGCAAGAAGTTAATCAAATTTTATGACTTTTTTGTAATGATTTCCTGGAGAGTTGCTAGAGAATTAAAACCTGTAAATAGAATTGAAAATGACTAACAAACTAAGACTTTGTTCAATAAACACCTCCATAAATTTGATACCAAATCAAAAAAACACAGTAGCAATAAGATAACAACATAACATATAGTTTGATACCAAATTCAAAAGATCATCATGCGATAAACCAACATAAAAGTATAGCAGAAACAAAGTAGCAAAAGTAGACGATGTGGAACATAGTGACAGCTTATGGATCGTCTTCATCAACATCGACTGCAGTCTCAGGAGTGTTCGTGAATTTAAACTGTGTTTTTGCTATCAGTCTTACGCTCCTTCTTGGCTGAGTACTTGTTTGTTCTTCGGGTCCATCCTCTTCTTCATCTAATGGCAGCTCTGCATCCTCTTCTTCTTCAGCATGTTGTGAACCTGTTGTTGCTTCACTTGGACGCTTGATTGGTGGCCACCTGAGTAGCCACTCATTGTACAAGGGACCTCTGAGATCTTTCATAAATTTTTTGCCTTCACTTCCAGTCAAGCACTGTGATGAAGCAGCAGCTGATTTTGAGGTTTGTGAAGATTGTGTAGTCTCTGCAGTAATTTGGCTAAGATAAGGCTTTGTATGCTTTGTCTTGGGCTGCATTTTTTCCTTGCCCTTACCTGTAATAGGGGCATCACTGCTATCTGTCACCTTAGCTTGAGTTGTGGGACATGGTTCTTTAATGTGTATGCCTTTTTCTTTCTTCCTCACCATCAATTTTGACCTCCTTGGAGGTGCCTTACCCTGAGTTTCTGCATTTGTTCTTTGTGCTCCTTCATTTCCTCCTTGCTGGCCTGCTTCCTGTGCTCCTTCATTTCCTCCTTGCTGGCTTGCTTCATGTGCTCTTTCATTTCCTTGTTCACCCCTTTTAGGACATTGATTGCGTCGGTGTCCAGCTTCTTTACAAATACTGCAATGCATGACCATCCCACCTCTTTGCTTTTTGGGTCTGCCCCTCAATTTTTTTGTAACAAAAGGTGGGAGCATCTCATCGGTTGAGTGGATTTCCCAGAACTCCTCACCTTTAAGAGCAGCAAGAGGGATTTTATAGCTCTCCAGGTACATCTCCCTGCTGTAGTATTTGGATACATAATTAACAGGTTGTTCCCTTCTGCGGTGAATTGCTGCAACAGCATGTTCACAAGGAATACCCGTCAAGTCGAAAACCCTGCAGTCACACTTTCCTTCTGTTAAGTCAACTGTCAAGGTTCTGGCACCATTTTTCACCTGCAAATTGTCATAAACAGTTATCACAAATGTAGACAATTATCACAAATTATCACATTATTTCAACAATCTCCTCATTTTGAAGCTTTCTGCACCAAATGTAGAATGGGCAGTTCTTCTCACAAACAACTTGACACCTTTCCACATTATTGTGATTGAACAAAATTGCTCTCCTCTCTAAAATTCCATAGTCTCTAACAGCTTTTCTGAATTCATCCATTGAGCCAAACCTCATTCCAGGACTGAACTTAATAACATCTTTACATTTATTTGGATTATACACTGAACTCTTCTTTTTTTCTTTTTTTATTTGTTGGTGGTGGCCCTATGTACCCCTTCCTAACTGGCTCATCTTCACTTGAAGAAGCCACTGACCTCAGTTCATCAGAAAGATAGGCAGAATCCCCACTTTCATCATCTCCTTCTTTCACCATAGATTTTCTCAATGCAGCATTCACTTTATTTGCCTCTGCAGCCTTCCTCATCTTCATACCCTTTACATTTTCTAACAGCTCATCATCACTCCCATCCTCCTCAAATTCTACTTCACCTTCACTCTCTAACTCAACCTCAGTATCAGTCCCCTCATCCTCATAATCTTCCACAAAATCAGGGTCATCAGCACTACTACCATCACTGCACTCATTATTTTCTTTTTCTTTTGTTATTGCTTTTTCTGTTTCAAGTTCTTCCAAATCAAAGTGGTCAACATACAAATGTATACTACCATATGGCTTACAGATTCCTATCATCTCCTTAATGCAACTATCATCATACAAAATCCTAACATCTTTTTCGAAACTATGACCATCACATTGATAATAAACAATCGAATTTCTGCGATAATAGTCAAAAGCAACTGCATAATGCTCCAAATCACTAAAAGCCATGGTCTCAGTATCCTCCACCAAGTTATCAACTACCCTCCCAACATATGTCACAGTCCCATCGGGTGGGCGTGCAAAAAAACCCCGATGATGCACATACACATCAATTTTAACCATACTGAAAGCAAAATAATGTAAACATATGATTACAACCCAACACTACATATATACATGCATCACGATATGAACAGTCACAGTGGATATGATGAACGATATGATCACAGAGGTGAAAAAATACATATCTTTCAACTCAAGCTGCAATGGATTGCTGTTATCTTCGTTTCGCCGCTTCGATTCACCGATCTCTTCCAAAGGGGTTAGGGCTTTGATTCTCCGAGCTCTCGCAGAGGGGTTAAGGGTTTACGTCGTTTAGTGTGTTTTCTTTATTTTGTTTTGTTTTTACTTTTTAATTTTGTTTTGTTTTTATTCTTTAAACTGTGTTAATTGACTTATATTTGACTCTTACAGCTGTTGCCCAATCACTGTGCGCGTGTTTCCTCGTCATTGTACACGTAGACGACGTTAACGGTTTCCGTCTATTTTAACGTTTTCATTTTAAAAAGTTAACGGGCTTAGTTAATTAGTGAAATCAATGCTTTAAACAAGTACTAAATTTCGCGGGTGTTACAGATGATATATCGGGGTGAAGTCAGTGCTCCATTTGATAATTAACCCACAAAAAATAACCTCTAATAACTTTACTTTGATGTGTACGGGTGTTATAAAAAATTATTCCATTTTAAATTTATTTTCGATAAACGTATTTTGGAATTCTTTACGTCCAGTATTTTTTATCCCGAATGTATGTTTGTATCCTTCAAATATTCTAGAGCAGCTGTCACGTAACTCAACACACATGCATCTATTTTTATAACTTTAAGTGTTTCTTTATACTCTTTTTATTATTAAACACCCTTTTGTTACCTCCTCTGTTTTTTTATATGACGCTTTGATTTTTGGCAAACACTTTTAAATGTTTTGACCGGGTAGTTAAAAATATTATTTTTTGAATTTTCTTTTTCTGAATAAAAATATTAATTATATATTATTAGAACAAAGTTCCATGTAGTCCACATATTTACTGTAGTACCGTAGACCACGTATGTTCTGCAACTATAAAATGTCATAAAAACATTGCAAAATGTGTTATTTTGCAAATCATGTTCTATAAACATCATTATTTTGTTAAAAATTTTGACAATCCTGAACATTCTACAAGTTAAATAGTGAAAAACACATTATTCTGCAAAACATGTTAAGTTTGCAGAACATATTTACATATTACAGAACATATGTGTTCTACTTGTCGAACATAAATGATTTTTAATATTTTTCATGAAATAGTGATATTTAGAGAATGTATTTCACAAAATAACAAGTTTCATACATTTTGCAATGTTTTTATGCCATTCTATAGTTGCAGGACATACGTGGTCTACGGTACTACAGTAAATATGTGGACTACATGGAACTTAACTCTATATTATTATTCAGAAAAAGAAATTTTAAAAAATAATATTTTTAACTACCCAGTCAAAGCACTTAAAAGTGTGTGTAAAAATTCAAAGCGTCATAAAAAAAACAGAGGGAGTATATTTTAAAATGAGTTTATCTAGTTTGTGCTCATGGGCACATGGTAAGCACCAAATTTTATAATTTTGATGGATTTTGATTGATGTGGTTATTGAATTTGCAGGGGGGTCCACCATTATAAAGAAGTATGAGCCAATCAAAAACCACCAAATTTATAAAATTTGATGCTTAGTGTGCCCGCACTGCCCATGGGCACACACTAGAAAAACCGTTTTAAAATTCTGAAACTTTGTAGTTGATCTAAGATTTTATTCACAGTTGTTAAAAAAAAAATATACATAGTTGACCCGGCGTTAATAGGACTGTGTCGAGAGAAGGCAGAATAAATACAAGCTATAAGCGGATTGGATTATTTATTTTGAATAAATATAATTGATAAGTGTTAGTTAAATTAATTTTTTATATTTCAAATAGTCATATTTAATCGGGAAAAATCAAGTAATATTTTTGAAAATCAGTCATGAATTTTTCTAGATTACAGGGTATACTTGATTGAGATTTTATAAGATTTTTTTTCTTGAAACCCATATACATTCAACCTAAATTTTAAAAAATATATCAGAATCTTGAAATAATCGGTTATGATTTTAAATTATCTACGACATCAACAGACAGTGAAATAGATACACATGATGTTGAGTGTAATTAAGAGAGGACATATATGGTGGGCGAATCGGAGGGAGCTGCGGTAAGAGCGGCCTCTTTCTCTGACATGGTCACGGAAGGCTGTCGGAGTTGCGCCGGCGGAGAGAAATGAGATTGAGAGGATACTACTTGTACTCTTTTTTTTGCTCTTTTCGTTTATCATTTACTTGTCTTTTCTAATCCCCAGTTCATGATACCCACACTCGCTCTTTTCTCTATTTTAGGTATACTTTGTCAATTCGTTCACTCCTATAATTTCGTGTCTGTGTACTCAAAAACCAAATATAAAAGCAACTCATTTAGGTTTCATCTACTTCGTATCGTTCTCGTGCGTGTTTTGTATCGTTCCCGTGCGTGTTTCGTGTAAATTGAATATAAATATAGAGTTGGGTTCTATGGAGACCCCAAAAATTTGGAGTCTTTAGAGACCACAACATCTACCATTAAAATTAATTAGCAATTAATGGCCCAGATTAAATGATAATATAATAGATTTATAAAATTCAAAAACTAACATATACATACGTATTGTACAGAACACGTCGTACTATTTTACTGTCCCGCACTTCATTTCATAGAATTTACAAAATATTGCAAGACATGTCTTTTATACTTCTAACGCAGAACAAAACTACTTGCAAAGATTAATACTTTGATGAAGGAGGGCTTTAGTTGCAAGACTGTTGACATGAGTCCATATTTATAATTCAAATATATTTTTGTAAGGATCATTGTTCTTGTCCTGCACACATGCAACGAAGGACAATAAAGTCTGAACAACTGAAACTGCTGAACAAGCGTATTCAAAGGACATGACAATCTTCTCATCTAATTTTCGAGAAACAAACAAATTTTGGTTTGATATGATCGTCGGCCATGGCCATATGTCTCCGTCAGAAAAGAATTAGATAGAAGAATAAAAGACAACAGAACATAAATTATGAAAGTCGTCTTGTGATAAAGTGCAGGACATGATAAGTTTATTGATAAAGAAGTGAGAGATAACTGAAAGCCTGTAAACCTGCAGCATGTTTAACTGCTGAATTAATGATGTTTTAGTATGTCTTCAAATTCAAATACTGTATATATGGATTGTGTATGTGAATTTAAGGGGATGCCAAATTATTGCTGGCCATTGGATGAAAAATAAATAGACGGTAGATTGTTTGTCCTCCAATACTCCAAATAGATGTGGTCTCCATATAACTTTACTCACTATAATTATATTAAAAAATTAAAAAATATATATATTATTAAAAATTTAAATTCTTACCACAATATAACATTATTTTGGAATATATTAATATTAAAATTAAATATTTAATTATATTTTATTAATCCGCTTATTAGCCCGCTTAAGATTCCGTTTAAGCGTCCGCTTTACCGCTTAAGCGCTAAAAGGTCCTTCCACCGCCTAGAGCCGATTTGCGCTTTTCATAACACTGATTTTGATTGCATAGTTTATAATATTGCAAGTATAAATAATTTAAATGTATATATTACATTAATTTATATATTTATTTATATAAATTTTTGGGGTCTCCATAGAACCCAACTCTAATTATAGTTATATTATATAAAAAAATATTTTAAAACTGAAAAATTAGCAAGTCAAAATCATTTTGACCGCTTAAGTACCGCTTAATCCGCTTAACGACCGCTTAATAGTCCGCTTAATTTTCAAAAACGCTTAAGAACCCGCTTAATACAAAATCGAGGCGTTTTAGGGCCGATTCCGCTTAGGCGGCCGCTTAAGCGGCCGCTTAATGCGCTTTTTAAAACACTGATCAAAATATACATAAATTTATTATAAATATACATATTTATAATATTTAATTATTAAATTATATTTATTTCGTGACACAAAGCTGAAAATGCAACTTGAAATCAAAACACGACTTCAAGTCGTGTCTTCAAGTATTAATTGGAGTCATTTTTTCAAAAATTGACAGTAAAATCTATTTGACTTAAAATAGTGATTTTCGGGACTTTTTTTTCTTTGATTACAAGGTAATAATGATTTCCACCAGTGGTACGTGGTACCAAAAAGATCTATCTATCGACTAAACTAATTCTCCAATTTTTGCAAATAAAAAGATTGCAAAAAGATTATCTATCGACTAAATTTTTATCAAGTAAATACGAATAGTGACTTAAACTGAGCCATTTTTGTGATGAGTGACTGGTGGGTGACTGTATGATACATTATAAAACCGACGAGCAAATTTCTGCCGATTTTATGCATCACACATGAGTAGTTAGTTATTAACAGTAATCAGCTCAGAGCCTAAAAGAGTACATATTTTCCATGAGAAAAGGAAAATAGCAGCTTCATGGTCTGTTTTATAAACTGAGTCCTATGGACTATGGTACACTACAAAATGTACATACAACAAAACAAGGCAACTCCATAGTAACGATAAACATGCCTCTGGAATTGAGTTCCCAGGGCAACCCGTACAAGGCAGAGGGGTACATGTTTATAATTCACGGACACTCTAGAACTTTCCTACTGAGAACTACAATAACATTAACAAACAGCAGCTACACACCATCCTTCAAGCGATACTTCTTCAAAAAGATGCTGAGCTGGTCCTGCGAAGTTGATACTTTGGCTCTGGAAACGGTACATATGGCAACAGTTTTTCTGCCTCCTATGAGAACAAAAACAAAAACAGAAAACAAAGAAAAACAGATCATTATACCATTAACAAAGCTGGCAGAAAATCTTGCAGACTCTATGGATACAATGCATGGTGCAAATCTTCTATTATCTCAACAGAAAGATGCAAAAGAGTAACTAAACAGAAAGACTCGAAAAACAATTTCTGTTTTTCAAAGGGCCACAAAATGCAAGTAGTCAGAAAATCAATGTAATTATATCTCCTGCTCAAACAACTCCATATACTGTATTTTGAACTATTCATCATAAATATTTACCACTATAACCATAGAACATCATTCAAAGCACTATAAAAATAAACCTCATGTAACAAGATTTGAATCTGAGTACCCATGATGCTCACTCTTAAAATTACTTGCATCTTATAAAACTAATGGATATAGGCCTGAAAATACAGAAATCACTTCTAGGAGGAACTAAAGGAGAAGCCTAATAAATTACCCAGAGGGGGAGCTAATTATGCGATGTATATCAACCTTTTCGAATGGCATTCTCTCTGTGATTTGAAGCTGTTAGCAAACTAGATAATTGTGCAAGTAACTTAAAAGACTATGGAGTCAAAAATTTGTTATCTTTGATGTAAAAAGAATCTTTACCTTCATACATTTTGAGTTAACCTTGAAAAGTAATTTATCTCTATTATAGAACGGATGTTCTCCTGTAGTTTAATCTGAGAGTTTATATGTTAATATTAATATCATTAAGCTCCTCAATATTATCATGAACCCAACCATCCACCATTAGATACCAAGGGGGTCATTCACCTTTCATAAACATAATGTACCTGTATCTAGTATGAACTCAAACAGAAAGTCACAAATAATAACACCCTCACCTAGGAAATATTATAATAAGTCAACACAAGTTCTTGGGATTGCTCGCTTTCAGCGAACACTGACAATGTCATCACTAATAAATTAGGACACCTCAACTTCAATATAATATAAATCCCTTCCCCAAAAAATTTCACCACGTCCATTTTACAACAGGAGAGTACTATGAAGTATGAATACTGAAATACTACTGAGCTTGTGTGCCAGAGCAACTGATGGACCAATATTTCAAAAATTAATTCCCTTGTGATTGGTTTTTAAAGATTTTCTCTACATTTCATGATACTACTGACTAGTACCCTTATATTTAGCTAACCCATACAGAAGAAGAAGAAAAGAAGCCACCCTTTAAAAAACTGCTAGATACTTAACCACGGTAACAAGTATATGATAAAATGCTCATCACAAAAAAGGTAGTGATGGGATTCTTATGTCTCAACAAAATTCTTCGCTCTCTATAAAAGAAGTGGCTCGTCTTGTTCAGTTTTTCACAAAATCTTTGTCACACATTCAAACTAAGAAGTCTTCAAGGGAACAAAGGTTTCTAAAATTAAACAAAATCCATGTTCCATGTCTCTTCTACAAGATCTCAATACAAGCAAGGTAAAAAATGGTACAGTTGCAGTTGCTAATAAATGTCAAATGATATTGGACGTACATGGAAGACATGATATCGAAAATCCAAGTATCTTCCGTGCAGCATATGGCTACTTTCTTCACCACCAGCTAATTTACATTTATTTGCAGCAGGGGCACATGTGACATGTTAATTGTTTAAATTTGTGCAAGATTATAGTGTTGCCTTTATCAAACCTTTAAACGTCTTTAATTGAGTGGAGAAGCTTAGCTAACATATTATTTACCTTTAGGAGGACAAAAGTTTGACCTTTATTTCCTATACTAAGCATTCTACGAGTTTTTTTAGGAGCAATATATGTTTTTGTACCTAAACTTAAGCAACTATGCTCAAATGCTTTAAAAAAGGCTTGAAAGACTGGTGATGTACTAGTGAATTGTTCCCTCAGGGTTGCTTACATAACTGAAATATTTTCTTGGTGCTCCAAATTAACTACTGATATTCCTTGTAATTCATCTCACAAAGAAATCATCTCTTCACACTCTCTCCATTCTTTTCCACATATTGACCTTCTTAGAAGGGTTGTTTGGTTTAGAAGAACACTCAAATGTCTTTTTTCACATTCGTGACAGTTCAGAACATGCCAGTATTTACTAGCTTGTAGATAAAACTATAGCCAGTATAACTAGAGCAAGGTTAATTTGGTTCCTGTATGTGGTATGGGTACGTATCTAAAGATTGACGTTGAACAGATTCTGTACAAACATGCTCATTCCTTGGTAACTAGCAAACAAATTTCCCAACATATTTTCCATTTTAAATCATCCCCAACAGCCCAACCGGAATGGCAAATCTGGATATCATCGTGTAACAAAAAAATCTACTGTCCAGTGTCACCTACCACTTCCTAAAATTTATGGGAGTACTCTGTTCTGAAATTCCTTCCTTGCATAAGCTCATTCAAGTGGTTCATAATCAGCATGCGTTGAATCGGCAAAACAAAGCAGCTCTCGTATCTTCCCGCCATGTCATATAATGATCTCCACTTCTCTAGTAAAGCATCAAAATTAACACTTGGAAGAAAAATGTTTGTAGCTTACCTGGGTGAGCATTCATGTAAAATGAAACACCTGTATCCATGTACCAAAGGTTGCGACAATCTAGGCTAGTGCCTGTGAAGGCTGCCACGGGCAGCCAAGCACACAGCGCCGGTTGGGAGCAGGAGCCGCTTCCCTGCCCAGGGCAGGGGAGGATTCATATTTGTTGGCAGTAAGGAAACATAAATTGTTGTCCCAAGGTGTAAGGCTGACTCAATTACCAGGATGTGCTGCACGGAGAGGGGTGCAGGCTCATTTTGGTTTGCTATTCCCAACATAAAACCGTAAGCTAGTGAAATGAGTGGCTCGCAAAAGATATCTTAAGAGCGAGTATGAAAAGACCTTAAATTCCTCTCACTCGTGGCCTTCTTGAATATTGGACAAAGGGCATATTAACTTTCTATATGTAGAATAATTGTAAGGAATTTTAATGTCAAGGGATGACTGCATACTACCATGGATAGTTGCGCTTTTTGGCAAGGAAGTCTTTTTTCCAGAAAAAATAGATTTTATCAATTATTGTTCTATACTTTTATAATTTTATTTGGTATACTAAACATATATACCTCGACTTACTCTGCCACAAAAGAAGAAAACAATAACAATAATAGATATCAACCAGTCAGAAATTCATTAAGTTCCTCCATTCAATGGCTTTATTAGTTTTTGACAAATTTTAGCTATGTATGTATTGACTAATTGCCACAATTTATGTAGTCAAAGGATGATAGATCTACATAAACAGTATAATATATCCAAGGGAAAACATTCTCTTTTAGTTTTCTTACTTATATTATTCCTTATTTAGAGGCCAATTGCATCTCTTAAATAGCTTGACTACCTTGGAAGCTCACGTCATGATAATCTCTTTAGGTGGTTCTATCTGCAATGTTTTTAATGTTGCAGCATCTAAGACATATCCACCACAAAACATGTTACGCATGCATGATACTCAGCACAAAACATGTTATGCATGTACGACATAATTTTCCATGACAAAATATATTACGCACGATTTTCCAGAACGAAATATTACGTATATATCTATGACAAAGCAACACAGCCGGAGGGATGGGTATTTTATTACACACACAATATGAGAACATAAAGCAAATTAAAAGATACCTTTTGTGTCTTGAGCATTTCATTTTCCTCTTCTAGCCTTTGAACCTTGTTCTCAAGCTCATTAGTGTAAGCCTGTCAATTAAAGTAATAAATTACTTACATCTGGGGGACAAGTTAATTGAATGGAACCGCTCAGATGCTCAAAACTAACCTGCTTTCTTGCTCGTGACCTAGCAGCAGATTCTCTATTCTTGATCATTCTCTTCTGCCTCCTTTCAACAGTTTTCTCAACAACATCTTCAGAAGCAATCCTTTTCCTCCCTTGACTCTGGGCATCTAAAAGTGTCCCCAATAAAGGGGAAGGTGAAGTCATTTGTGTTTCACCATAAGAATCTAAAATTGGATCTGAACTCAAAGAAAGCTGTGGCTGAACTGAATTGCTAGGCATGAACAGAATTGGCATTATCTGTTGCTGAGTTGGCTGATGAGTCGGGGGGATCTGATAGTTCATCCAAGCAGCTGGCAGAGAAACACTTTGTTGGGGCAATGAGACGGGATTAACACCAACAACAGACCCCAAAGCTTTTTCTCCTTCACTAATCACACCCGCCTTAACCAAGAATTCCTCCAGTGTCATCTCACCGAGAGTAGAGTTTCTTTCACGAGAATTCATCCCAATACCAGGCCTCTTCTGCCCTTGCTGTATATCCTTCCATACCTCATCAACTGTTTTCTTGCTCAAATCCCTCGATAAACTCAAGCTCGGCTTTCTACTCAACGAGGACACCGAAGCAAGCTGCCGGTTCTGCACCCCATATTCCCCCCTCCCAAGTCCTTGATTAGATTCAACACTCGAAACATTCTTGAGAAACTCATCAAGATTCATGCTACTCAAGGGTTTCCCCAAATTCCCCATATGGTTCTGAACCTCATCCAAAGTAAGGTTATACAACGAGTTCTGTCGAACCAAAGAATCCAATTTGGGTTCTCGGGTTCCCCTCCCAGCACCACCACTGTAACCACCCTGAGATCCCATTGTCTGAGTTCCCATCTACCACCAAAATAAACACAACCACACCAAACTATTACTAGCCCAGATAGCAAAATCAAACCTTTCGACAAAAAAGCTCAATTTCCTCAAACTGCAACACAATAAAAACATAAAAAATCATCTCAACCACATAAACATCAAAACCCTATTCAATATCAATATCAATACCAAAACAAAAAATTCAAAATCTTGACCATAAATTGCACCAAGAAACCAATCCAAGAACACAGATAAATGATCCAATTACAGAAACAAAGCTAGTAAATTTGGAAAAAATGAGATAAAAATCGTACCTTTAAAGAGAAAACTCATGAGAGTAATTAAATTAAGTGAGAGAGTGGGTTAATAAAAACAACATGTTTGGAAAAAGGAGCAAAACCCATGAACCATGTGAGCTAAATCCGTGTAGAATCAGAGAAACATACAAAATTAAGAAAAGGGTGGAGAGGCTAGTGTGTGTATTTTCACAGTATGCAAGAAACAAAGGCACATTCTATTCTCCGCACCAAAATGATTGAAACTATGATAAATGTTTAATTATTATTTTGATAAGGAAAATTAAGGAAAAAAAATAAATAGCCAAGAATACAGATGTGAAGAAATTGAAGTAGGAAATTTATAGGAAATCTTTTTTTTTTTTGCAATTTACAATATTTTATATCATTTGCAACATAAAACAACTTTTTTTTTTGGAAAAACGAAAAACATAATCCGTTGTATTGCATTTTAGTTTTGATTGCTTGATTTGGTTGTACAACAAATTTGTTAAAAATATTAAAAGATAATATTTCTATAATTTTTTCTAAAACTATTTCCATAACAAATTATAAAATTTGAGTATACTTTTAGAAAAAACCCAAAAGAATTTTGGCATTATAATTTCTTTATATCATATCCTATTTTTAAAATTTTATTATTTATATTCTATAAATGATTTTTAAAATTTATATATTTTAGTTATGTAGAAATTATTTAACTTCATATTAAAAATTGCTAAATTTGAAAAATAAAAACAAAATTTTTATAATTAATAATGATTATACATGAAAACTACTTTTCATGAATTATTAGAAATCATATTAGTAAAGAACAAAAGGTAAAAAATATCAAAATATTATTTTTGAAAATATATAAAACATTACAAAATAATGTTAAAAATAATATAATTTAGTTAAAATACGCTGCTGCCAATAATAAAAACAATTTTTTATTTGTATACATGTAAACAAAAGCACTGTAAACGTCAAATGCCCGGTCATAGTCATGTTTAACTTGTCTTATTTATAAAATTTAAATATATGTAAGAACATATTCCATCGAATAACACTCATGTCTTCTATATAAAATATTGTGAAACTGTTATACCTCAATTAAATTTATTTGGCTAATAATAGTTATACAATTTATCCAAATTTTAGATTACTTAAAAGGTGATCTGAATTATATTTTGTAATTTTATGTTGCTGTATTTTAAATTTTGTATATGAGTATACTAGGAATTGCATAACACAAATGGTGAGCAGACATTTTTTTTTGTTTTTGTTTTTGATATAAAACTTACTGTTCATAAAATTTATTTTTAAATCTATCAACCATTTTCATATTTTTTTACCTGCTTTTCAGCTTTTTGATCTTGCTCCTTCAGACAATTCCACAGGAACCTTAGTTACCCATGACTATTTACCTTTGTGTAGTTCTTCTAGCTGAAAGCGATTATTACAGTGTGATTCTTTTAATAGACGAGTTGAGAATGCTGCACCAGGACGGATTATAACACTCTGATTCTTTTAAATTTAATGTTAATGTTGCCCCAGAACGGCATGCTCGTTCAGTAAACGATAATGGTCATTGGTCACTCAATTACAGAGACATTCATAGATTTCCGGTGACTTGTGGGTAGCAATCTAACTACGTGTTCACCATAATGGTGCAGTAATATAAATCATATTTGGGAGATAATTATTTCAAATTTAGTGAATGTGCATACTTTCTATCTTTGTAGGCTTGGTATAACAGCATGCTGAAGGTATAAACTTTGAGTAATACTACGCACCCAAACTCTGTTCCCAAATAACGTGACAAACCCGTGTATTCACTCAACATGTGTATAAGCTTTAAATGTACTCACAGAAACACTTGTAAATTGAAAGTAGCAATGGTAAAAAAAAGCAGGTTTGTTTCCGGCATCTCCTAATTGAGCAAGTCCAATTCATCTCATAACCAGAAAAATAGCTAGAAAGAATTCAAAACCCAACACTAGACAGAACAACATACGATGCAAAAGCATTGGCAAAGTTTGAGATATATTGATTCGTCAAATACTTCATAACCTTTACCTCTATTTAGTAGTACACTTGAAACAAAACTAAATTTCCATTTTAGCACAACTGGACAACTCTCTCCAGAGACTGTGATTTACATGTACCTGCGGAAAGAGTAAAAAGAATGGTTAGACTTCAAAGCAGATTATTTACTTCAAGTACTGAAATAATAGATGCAAACGAATTTATTAAATTTTTACAAGATAATCTAATATAATATATACATAAAACTCATTCCTTCATTCCTCGATTCATAAGTTTAAAGTAAGGCCTGTTCATTTGAATTTAAAAATATATGCTCATTCCTTTGGCAGTCCAACACATGAGTCATATATCAATCACAAATCCTATAACGAAAAATATATGTACTATTTCTTTTGACACTCATCTCCTTCATCATGCTTTGAACTTCTAATTCTCTTAATATTTATTAACCTCATATTCATCACCTTCAACTTCGTTATTAAACTCTAATCTCGGAGACCAACAAAATAAATAAAGGACCAAATAAAAATTAGAACGAGTGTGATGGTTGTAATTTAATGGTAGTGCGCTTAATGGCTCTGAGTAAAGGGAACTCAAATCTGATGGAAAAAGGACTTGGCCTACTTAACTTACATTTTCTATGATTAGGACAAGGGTAAAGGGCTTGATAAATTGGAAGTCATAAGTCTGGCTATCAGACCAAGAGACCAACAGATGAAATCAATGAGCAAGATACAATCTCAGAAACCTAAAGAATCATGGTAGAAGCATGGGCTAATTAGATATTCAGTTGTCTATCAAAACCAAAGTATTTTTAAATACGCATTTATTATACTCCTTGGTAGAAATCCTTTGCAGCAGTATATGGTTATGTTAAATCCTTCTAAATTTCAACATCATGAAAGAAACTAAAAAGAGCTCATCCTTCCTACCCACTAGTAACCATCGTTTCCTCTTTTCTTGCCTTACTTCAGACAAAAAAAAATTCTGTTTATTAACATTACTAGGTTATGGGATTTTCAGGTAATTGCACTTAATTGGAGATAATGTATAATCTCTAGTTTCTGCAAAGTCAGAAGAAAAAACGAAACCAAATACCCTGTTTGTAATTTGTTCTTATACAAGTTGAGATGGCCCCTGGTGGTTCACTCTGTTCCCACACGAGAATGGTCTGAAAACGAGTGTACAAAGACATGATAGGGTTGCAACAGAAAAAATAGATGTTAAAACAGTACACTCCGTATATGAACTGTGAGACTCCGACTCATCTAAGCACCAGCTATTTGTTTAATATACCAAATTGGCCTAACATTCACTCAAAAATTTGAATACTCAGCCTCTTTTAGGCTCTGGACTCCATCGTGATATCTATTTAAAAAATAAATGATTTTCTTACTTCGAATCAAATTAATGCCGTTTACGTTGAAGTTTAGATCAGCAAAGCCGAGTGCTGAAAGCATTTACCAAAAAAACTATTTGTTTTGTTGTTTATTACAATTCTACTTTAATACCACCTATACTAGTTTTCGGCTTAGGATGATAATTGACAATTAAGCCACCCTCCATCTCGATTTCAAGGTGCTGCACTGTAGTTACGTGCAAAATGCACTTTACCACGGTGTATATCTTTTGAAACCCTGCAATGTTAGTACATTCTCGATCATGGGCCCTTTCTCACAGACAAGCACACTCAACACGCGGAAGCAATCCTAGTCATCGATTTCCTCAAGTTCCAAAATTCCAATCACACAGAAAACAGAATAGAAATCAGCTACTGAAACACTGTTTTCTACCATTTTCTTGTTCAACCTATGCATTGTGGAGGGGTTCAACTTTTTAACAAAACAATTGAGTATCATGGACAAAACTTTAAATTTTAACTAACTAAAACAAAACATAACACTGATTCAATACAACAACGTGAGATACACATTGTACATACAAGAAAGAATGGTAAAATGTTTTAGCAAGGTTATGAACAAAATAGCTGAATTGCTTGTAAATACTACTATAAAGAACTCACCTAGAGGTTAAAGTGTGACCAATGCCCAGAAGATTCAGGCCTTGTACCCGCTGTTGAACCTGCAGAAGAATTTCCTAGCTGAGCTTGATAACCTCCCAACCCAGGTAAAGAGCCATAACTAGCAATCGCGCTTGGGCTAACACTGTTAATCCCATAATTTGCACCGAACCCAAAAGTTTGAAGATTTGCCCCAATAGGCGTGGCTATCCCATTCTGATTCATAGAAGGAATCATCATCTGATTAGCCGAACCATATCCCGAATTATGACCCATCCCAGCTGGACTCCCATAAAATCCTGGGTTAACACCCACATTATAATCCAAATTACCACCACCAACATTACTCGGAGAACAACCAAAACCAGCAGCTACATTATTCAATCCACCCGTCTGATTCTTACTATTCCTAAAATTATCCGTAGCAAGACGAACCTCTAACCGACAATTCTCAAACATCTTAACAGGCTCCTCCAACGCCTTACTACACCCTTCACTACTCCTATAAACGAAAAAACAATACCCTCTAAACTTCCCAGTCACTGGATCCATCCCTGTCGGCCCTTCCTCCAATTCCCCAAACTCCTCAAAAAACATCCTAATCCTTTCCGGGTCCACATAAGGTGCCACATTGGCCACAAACACCTTCCTACCACCCTCATCCCCACCCGAATTCCCCCCAACAGGTCCATCCGATGCCAACTGACAATAAATCACCCGATTCCCAATTCTCTTCTGCCGCTCCATAAGTGCATTCTCCGCCGCCCCACGAGTCTTATAAAGCACAAATGCAAACCCCTTAGCACGCCCGGCCTTATCAACAGGCACACCACATTCCTCAATTTCCCCAAACTGATCAAAAACCGATAAAACCTGTTCCGAGGTGGTGTCCCAAGCTAGACCGTGCACGAATAGCTTGCGGTGAACTGGGTCAGAATCCGACAACTGGGTGATCCTGGAAAGCAACTGCTTGTCTTCTAAAACTGCAAACTTGAGAAATTCAATAATTTGGTCTTTGCTGAGTGGCTGGAGCAGCTCTTTCAGTGTCTCCCTCTTCGTGGCCTCATCTTCAAATGAGTCTTTTAGATTTCCTTGTAATTCTTGATTTTCTTTAGTATTGTAATCTTGTTCTTCTATGGCTTTATTCTTGAATTTCTTGACTTTCTTGGGTTTTTTGAGTGCCTCATCTCCCAATGATTCTTGTAACATTTCTTGTAATTCTTGATTTTCTACAGTATTGTAGTCTTGTTCTTCTATGACTTTCTTCTTGATTTTCTTGGGTTTTTTGTGTGCCTCATCTCCCAATAATTCTTGTAACTCTTGATTTTCTTCAGTATTGTAGTCTTGTTCTTCTATGACTTTCTTCTTGTTTTTCTTGATTTTTTTGGGTTTTCTGAGTGCCTCATCTCCCAATGATTCTTGTATCATTTCTTGTAACTCTTGATTTTCTTCAGTATTGTAGTCTTGTTCCTTTATGACTTTCTTCTTGATTTTCTTGATCTTTTTGGGTTTTTTGGTGGCCTCAGCTTCCAATGATTCTTGATTTTCTTTAGTATTGTTGTGCTCTTCTTCTATGACTTTTTTCTTAGTCTTTTTAATTTTTTTGAGTTTTTTGGAGGTGGGTTTTTCTGGTTGAGGCTTAGAAGAAGAAGAAGGGGATGATTTGGTCTTCTTGGCCATGGATGTACAAACAGACTTGAGGTTCTAGGGTTTCTAACCAGGGTTTATACTTTGTAGTAGTATTGGTTTGTAGAAGGCAGAAGCAGAAGGTGAATTTGTGTTTATTCAAAAAAATAATTATTTTTTTGAAACTTCATTAAATTAAAGTTACGTCGGAAATAATAAAGTATTTAAATTGAGGGTCGCGCTCAAGAGAGAACCACTCCTTAAAATAGAACCATAGAACGAACCATAGAACGACTAAGGTTCTGCTGCAGAACCCTAAATTTTAAATAGATTTTTAGGATCTAAATCTAAAATACATGTTTTTTACCACTCCTTAAAATAGAACCATAGAACGAACCATAGAACGACTAAGGTTCTGCTGCAGAACCCTAAATTTTAAATAGATTTTTAGGATCTAAATCTAAAATACATGTTTTTTTCATGTTTTTTTTCATCGTTGTGTGTGTTCAAAAATAATTTAAAAATATAATCCATAGATATTGACATTTTTTTGGTGAAGTTCTGCTGCAAAACCCCAACTAATACTTAAGTTCTGCTGCTGCAGAACCCTTGCTTAATCTCTGATTGTTCTCTCTGGAACATGACCCTTTAAATTGAATCGTAAGAAAACACGCTGAAAAGAAGGCTACATTAGTGGGCCGTGAAAAGCAAAGAAGCCCAATAAATATAGACCAACTGGACCAAACTCGTTCCAGCGACTGAGTTGGATATCTCCTTTATATGTTTTAAAAAAAAATTATATAAATTTTATGAAATTAGAAAAATGTTTTTATAAAATTTGAAAATATAAAAATGATTTTTAATGATTTGTTGGCTGTCTCGAAAGAAAAACATCATAATCCGTCCTGGGCCTGATTCTCAAGATTCAAGAACTAGGGTACCAGTAGAGATATTTGATTGGTCGACACTCATGAGCCCTGAGCCCTGCTCTTGATTTTATCTTTCTTTGTAAAAATCACTTGAATTCCTCTAGTTCTGTCACTTTGATCAAGTCATCTACATGCATAAAGGATCCAGGCCCTTGGACATATCTAAACTTTAATACGGCAAAAGAACCAGACCTCCTATAATTTTTCTGGTGATGTGAGGTGGAAACCTTCCTTCTTCAGAGTCAGCATTTCACCCAGAATCTGTCGGCAGCTATAAATATTTCACCTGCATATTTATTTACGTCTAAGACAGGTGATCCAGAACATACGAATGATATTCAAACGTGAAAATCGTAAAATGAGACAAATTTTAGAGATTAATCTGTTAAGCATTTTTTCCAATAAATATATGTTACTAACATTCGTATGTCCGAATCCTATGTTTAAAACCTTAACAAGCACAGACTGTGCTTTTAGACTTTAGTGGAGTCGCTTATTAGCAGTTCTGGTCCCTTGAAGGGATATAGAGTTAACGTAAACTCAATCCTAAACTTCATTATACAAGCTTAATCTTCCTCTCTTGTCCTGCCTGGCTATAGTTACCAATTTAATAAACAAAACCGAAGTTGTAGCTAGACATTTACAGGATTCTCATATATTTTCTCCGACTAATGGAATTTTCAATATTGGATTGTCGAAGCCATTAAGAGCGAGACATCCCTGTGGTGTAAGATGAGGATCTTGAGCTTGGTAACTATTCTCTCTATTCCGCTCAATTCTATACAGTTTTTTTTTGTATTATTTGACATTCAGAAGAAAATAAATTTTAATATAATTCATATAACTATATGTTACATTACATGAGATATAAAATATGTGTCGAGCCCTGTTTCAAACTTATACATCTCACACAGACGGAGGGAGTAGTACGACTGCTTGTCTACATGACATTCTCAAAGGATATAAATTGTACTAATTCTGTTAGCATTGACTCTGCTGCATCTCATACATTCAAAATCACATGTGAGCACCTGTTTTCCCCTCAACTTCAGTTGCTTACCTTGCCATCTTCAATAGTCAATTGAACAACAGATCTCAACTCACTTAAAAAATGGGCTACTGTATTAACATTACTCAAGATGATTACAAAGAATACCCAAAGAATCACAACGTGCTGAAATATTATATGAAACGAGTCGAGGAGACATTGACAATCTTTAATGAGTGGCAAAGAAACATGACTTTCTGCCGTGTCATTGCTGAAGCCGATTTAAGAGGCATATACACGGCAAAACCTTCCTACCACACAAAACTCTCGTATAAGGCGCGGATAAAGGAAAATGCAACCAAATTTATTTTTTTAAAGACTATTTAATAGTGACTTGACAAATAACAAGCTAGTACGACATTCGATTAAGTACGACGTTGAGAGACCACCAGAAAAAATTCTGCAGGCCGTCAAGTATCTGGCATCAAGGGACAAGGGCAAGTCCAATAATGTTTTAGAAAATATTTCACAAATATATTAAAAAATTAACTTTCTAGTATTCAAGAATATATGAATTCCACAACCTGACTTATAATTCTATATTATTATTTAAGTAATAATATATATGAATTATTATTGGAGAGAAGGAAAAAGAAGAGAGTAGAACTGCATTAAGATGAAGGAAAAATTGTTTAGGACAAATGTAGCAGTTGTTGGACGTTTTTCAAAAACATTACTAGAATATTGTTAAACTATTACTATTAGAGTTCTTATATTTTCAATATACTTTAAATTTTGATTCATAGTTTCATACTCAATTGAGAATTTGCTGGACTTGCTCTTGCTCGGTAGATTGCTGAGGCCACTCGTATTCAATTTTAACGATCAATACGTGGTTAAACCTAAATCCGGCAATTTGACACGAAACATGTTAACACGAAATTAAACGACACGAAAAAAATGGATATGAGTTTTGATACACAAAATTAATAACAGACGGATACAGATTTCACTTTTAGATACACGAAACACGAAAATACACGAAATAAAAGTATACGAAACGAAACGATTACCACCTCTATTTAAAACAGACGTAAAACATCGGTATGAAACACGTATTCATTTTCGGCCTACACGAAACAGATAAACTTCGGCGGGCCTGTCCAGATTTGGTGTTATGGATAGTCCGATTATTTTATGCTAATAAACCTGTTCATACAACGTGTTCAATTGCGCACCTTACAAATTTAATTTAAAATTGTTCTTTCCCTTGTACGATTTTTTTTTTGAAAAAACAACATATTTATACCAAATTATTTTTGCCGACATGGCATGCGAACTCCGACCCCACTGTTCGACAAACATTACCTGAGGTTACATACCATATTCTCCACACAAAAATAATATGATTATAAAATGAATTTATCCAACGAGTAACAAACTGAGATCAGTGATTAATTTAACAAAAAAGTTCCTAAACAAATCATACAATGAAATCTAAAAGGTGTGGATTTAGCAGATTAAAACGATGTTTATGAAAACAACAAAAAGCTGATACAATGATGATTAAGCAATAGGGTCATAAATTATGATCATTGTCTCCTCATATCAACCATCGTTTTCTATGGAAATGGCCTGATCATCAGTTTAACCACCGGGGACCGCCTGAACTAAAAGGACATTTACACGGTAAGTTCTCGATACGTACACGATATGAAACTAGTGGCTAGTGGGGTTTGTTTCCATTCTAAATCTTATAATATAATTATTAAATTAAAATGTTTCTATTCTAATAACTTATTAAATTATGTATTCTCAAAAAAAAACTTATTAAATTATGTGCAAATATAAAATTATTTAAAGTTAATATATATTCTATTAGTGTTTGAATTTATCTTTCTGAATAATCACTTGTTTACGGGTTAATTTTTAGAAGTTATCTCATCAACATGACGTATGGAACATTTTTATAAATATTTTTAATAATCACTAATTTACTGATTATTATAGAACGTCTAATGATTTTTAGAATACTGATCATAAACAATTACAATCATGAAAACACATCAAATTTAGATAATTCAGGTGTCCTAAGGTATGTTTCAAACAATCCAATAGTTTTATAAAGTAATAAAACGGAATTAGGGTTAGATAATGGGGCTGTTTGTTTAAGGGAAGCAGAAGCTGCTTCTGGCTTCTGCTTCTCTTGACCCGTTTGTGTAAAGAAGTAGAAGCACTTTTAAGAAGCTGAGAATGCTAGTTTCTCTCTCACAGCTTCTGCTTCTTTTCCAAACACTTTATTAACTTATTTACTTCTCACTTCTGCTCCACTTCTCTAGTTTAAGTAAGAATTCACTTCTTTTAAGCTTGCCCAAACGGCCCCAATATAAAGTACCTATGTGCTAATTATTGGGGTTACTCGTATAGAAAGCGAACAAGATGGTTCATGATTTAGCTGGAATATATTGTGCGACTTCATGGTTTAGCTAGATTATACGACTGATTGTTTTATTATATTCAAGACTCCTCCGGCTTATTTGTTGGAGAATTGTTTACTTGATTTTGTAAATTATTGGAAGTAGCAGTTTGATTTTTTTTTTTTAAAAACAGTTATTCTGCAACTACGTGGTACAATTCTAACGGCAACAAAAGGATATGACGGAACGGCTGCAAAGTTTTTGCGAGGGTGAAAGTACGAGGCCGCGATTTAAGTTTTCTAAGATTCTGGTATAAAAGAGTTTTTAAGGAAAATACGGGGTGAGATGAGCAACTATTACATTATACTCTCTCCGTTTCCATTTTTATTTGACATTTTTTACTTTGACACGTAGTTGACCATATGGTGAACATTCTTATTTTTGATTATTTTTTGTGGGGAAAATAGATTTTTTTGCCACCCAACTTATTATTTGTTTAGAAACCTACCACTGAACTATAATTTTTTTCTTTTTTGTCACTGATGTTAGGTTTAGATTTTTTTTTTGTCACTAACGTTAGGTTCGAATTTGATTATTAACACCATGTTATTTTTTTAGCATTATTAAAATATAGTGTTAGTCTGCAATATAATGGCGATTTGATATGTGTCTATATCTTTATATGTAGTGTCCTAGGTAGTTTACCTTGGAGGACGAGAGTTGGACACGCATTTTGAGACTCCGAAAAATTTCAAAAATTATTTTATTTTATTTTTTCTGAATAAAATTTAATGTTGGTTTTTTTTTCCTTAAAAAAACGTTGGATTTTTTTGTCACTAACGTTATGTTTTGATTTGATTATTAACAATATGTTATTTTTTTAACATTAAAAAAACATAGTGGTAGTCTTCAATATTATGGTGATATGATATGTGTCTATAACATTATATACAGTCATCTATATGTCCCCTAGCTAGTTTACCTTGAAGTACGAGAGTTTAACAAGCATTTTAAAAACGTAAAAAATTTAGTATTATAAATTATTTTTGGACTCCACAAAAATATAGTATCACTTGACTTTATAGTTCTTTACCACTACTTGTCACGTATTTTAAGATTCCCACTTTTTATAAATATAGTTCCATAAGTTAATTTTGAGATTTCCTTCCTGAGTAAAAAAATCCGTACTCTCGTCCTCCAAGATAAACTACCTAGGACACACATGGAGTACTACATATAAAGATATAGACACAGATCACCATTATATTGCAGACTACCGAAAAATAGATTTCCGAAAAATATCGTTTAGATGGTCGGAAAAATAGAATAACATAGTGTTAATAATCAAATCCGAACCTAGCGTTAGTGACAAAAAAAAATCCGACTAACATTAGTGGCAAAAAAGAAAAAAATTATAGTTCAGTGGTAATAATCAAATCCGAACCTAGCGTTAGTGACAAAAAAAAAATCCGAACCTAACATTAGTGGCAAAAAAGAAAAAAATTATAATTCAGTGGTAGGTTTCCAAACAAATAATAAGTTGGGTGGCAAAAAAATCTATTTTCCCTTTTTTGTGATAAATTAAAATTTTGATTACGTATTTTATTCGAAAGAAGAAAATTTCAAAATAATATTTTTAACTATTTGGTCAAAACACTTAAAAATATGTACAAAAGAGTCAAATATCATATATTAAAAAAAGAAAGTATTATAGGAGGTGTTTGGGAAGGGCTTATAAGCCCTGCTTCTGGGTGGGTTTATAAGTTGGAAACACTTATTCGTACCGTTTGTGTAATAAGTCAAGAAGCACTTATAAAAAACCTAAGAATACTAACTTTTGTTTCATGACTTGTACTTTTTTCCCGGACACTTTAATCACTTATAAGTCTTAACTTCCTCCTAAACTCTATTTCATTTTTTTACTTTAAACAAAAAGCACTTATTTTAATCCCAACCAAACGGTCCCATAATAAAGAATAATAACTATTTCCCATTATAAATTATGAGCTAAAAGAAAACTTTCTTTACAAGTAATATCTTAAACACTTTTAAATGTTCTCATTAATAATTTCAATTAACAAAGACAATTTCATCCGCTGCTTGAAAGATCATGAATTTTTATTTGTATAACAACCATCTATGTGTTCATCAATTAAATTGATGATCACTCCATCAATTACTTCTTCATCAAATAGTTAACATATCGATGAATTATAGAAAACTGCTTCATTAATATATATTTATTATCGTTGATGGATATACTTTAACAAAATTACAATGCTGATGATTAATGCAGCCCCTCATCCTGGTTAATAAAATACTTTTATTTAGATTACGGCACCTTTTTTCTTTGTAATATTTTTTTCTCTTCTCTTGTTCTTGCGCGCACATGCTGCTTAAAGTAGTGGCCTGCACGGTTTAGCTATATGTCAGTATGTCACGTCGATTTTGAGTTTAGGCACTAGGTACATATATTACGCTTATATAGAAAAAAAAGTATACATTTCACTTTTGAGGTGATGGATCTCTTGTTGCAAAGTTTTGAAAGGGACCGTAGCTTATCCATAGAGGAAAACCTTTTATAAATTAATCACATTAAGATTGGTTTATTAATTATCAAAATTTAATATACTTTATTCATATTATATTAAAATTAAAAATTATAAAAAAAATTGTCAGTTATTAATCTATCAAAATTTTGATTTACCTTGTTTGTCAAATATAAGTCAGTTTTTTCTGAAAAAAACATAAAATATACTTTTTCCGGATTCAAATAATTATTTATGAAAATAAGAAATATCAAATACTTATTAAATTGATAATATAAAACTTATATTTAAATGTGAATTTTTTCGCAAATAAGACATTATTTTTAAAAAGAGTTCATCCAAAAATATTATTTATAATCACTCTTCTACGAATATGGATGGTCGGTCACGACTCACGTAGGTACTAGGTAGGAGTAAGATCACGAGGAATAGCCTACAACAGTAGAAGCGAAAAAAAAAAAGTAAAATAAAATCCAAGTAGATAAACTTATTTAAAAAAAAATCCAAGTAGATAATACCATGATCGAGATCTCGATTCTCAATATCTAGACCCATACCTCGGCCCTATAGTTAGAATAAAAGTTTTATTACAAAAAAGATAATAATGAATATACGGGCAACATCCCCTATGTCGGATAGGCTAACCATGATCTGTAATGTGGCTAAGTTGTAACATCAATTATACTCCTTTTTGTCCTCAACTTCCCTATAATTCTTAACAAAACTAGTCATAGTCGATTAATCATTATTCCTTCTCAGAATCCTTGGAGTTGGAGATGTATAGATAAGAATATGTAGAGCGGAATATGTTGCTAAACAAGTGCAGTAAAGTTTAATTTTGAGACCGAATTATTTTAAAACTAAATAATAAAATAGCGACCATATTTTACTAGAAATTTTATGAAGTGGCTGAACTTATAGGTTCCATATCAGTGATCATCTTTATAATTTGCATTTTAAAATAATGGCATTGGTTAACTTTTAAAAAAAAAAGAATAATCAGATTTTGTTTTCATCTTTTAAAATAATGTTTTATTCATTCTCTTAAAAGACCGAAACAAAATCTGATCTTTGAAATTCTGATCAATTATTTTCAAAAGTTAAAATAAAACTACGATTCCATAATCGGATTTTAATTTTTTCGGAATTCCAAATTCACACTAAACATATAGTTGTCTATGATTTTAATTTTTTCGGAATTCCAATTCCACACTAAACATATGATTGTGTATGAAGTATGAACGAAGGACAAAAGAGGACAACCCATCCAATCCGAGAGACGATATGCAATTTGGTAAGTTCATAATCAACAAGAAGCAAAAGCATGTTAGTATATAGGTGTTTGATACCCTACAAAACACGAAACGCACATTTTTCCAAAACCGATCAGTGTTGGAGCCAAGTATATACAGCCTACAATGCATGCATGTTTACAGATACTATTGCTGCTATCAGTTTCTTCTCTGATAATGATAAATACAAGTACAAATATCCCTTTCCCTACCCACGTAATCGAGATATATCTTGTTTATATTTCTTCTTCATGTTTTGTATGCATGCGGAATACTAAATCGCTCATGATAATTGATACCGAATAACAATCAGACTCAAATGTATTCAAGTTTTTGTAGTCCCCGCATGTTTCACTTTGCATGATACGTGCCACTGATCAGAATCATCTTGGGGCAATTCCAAACTGTGATCAAAAAATCCAAGTTTGGGGCAGTTTTGCTCTAAACCACTCTAACTGTGGACTAAAAAGAATTTGGATGAGTGAATAGTACTGGTCCAAATTTGGATCAGTGAATAGTATTGGTCCAAATTTGGACTGATCCAAATCTTTTTAACATTAAAATATTATTACTTTTATTATTTGATGATTTTGTTAATGTTATTAAAGATAAATTAATAAATATTAGAATATAATTAAAACAAAGATTAATTATACATTAAAATTTTAAAATATATGAAATTTCAAAATACATAAAATTTCAATAATTTATCAATCGCTACATAAAAATCAAAGATAAAGATGTTCATCTTGAACTTCGAAATGCACTAATCGAGTATTTGTGTGAAGAATATACTAATTCTGTGAATTAGTATTTTAAAGTAATATTTTTAATGCTTTTAATTTAATTTTATGTACCGTTTTATCTTTTTCAAATTATTTTGTAATATATTATATTTGTCTAGTCGTTGATTGTATTATTATAATTATTGATGAAATTAGTTAATCATTTTTAAATATATAAAATCAAAGTATATGAATATTATAAAAATGAATGAATTTAGATCTATATTTAGATCACATGGTTGGAATAAGATTTGGATCCCGCCTTAAATTTGAATCATTTGATGATCCAAATTTGGATCTATGGTTGGAGTTGCCTTACTAAACAAGTCATAAACAAATTTCTAAGGATATATAGTGATTAATTATCCTAATTTATTCATTTCACTGATAGGAGTTTGACTTGCTTAGACCATCTCCAATCTTGTCTCTATCTTTATCTTCAAACCAACCCTTCAAACTTTATTCTTCTCCAACCAATCCTTCAAACTTTACTTTAAACTCAATTTAATACAATAAAATATAGAAAGATAGATACATATATATGTTGTGTGAGAGTTGGTCAAATAGTAATGAAGATAAAGTTGTACAATATTCCTTCAAATTTGAAGATAAAATGTTGATATCTTCAAATATGAAGATAAAGCCAGTATGCGTTGGAGTTGTTTTGATTGCTCTAACTTCAAAAATATGAAGATAAAGTCATCCGTTGGAGATGGCCTTATACATATTTAACTGAAAAATTAATATAATCACTAAATATTATTAGGATAATCATTAAATGTTACTGATTTTTATTTGACTTTTATTTTACTCCCTTTGCTTCTTATTATTAATTAGTGACACTTGAAATCACATGTACATTAAGAATTATTTACAGCATATGATTTTTGCAATCTACACATTATTATTGTATTATCTTAATTTATATTAAAATAAATAAACATAATAAATGATAATAAAGATTATTATTATTTTTTACAAATTAACTTTAAGTTAATTAATTTTAAAATTATTGTCTTCACTAAGTAACTACTCCCTCCGTCTCTAAATACTTTTCCTGTTTGTACTTTTCACGTTTGCCAACACACACTTTTGATCGTTAATATCTTTCATTTCGTAGTAGCATTAAATATAAAAACTTCACCGTATTAAAGTATTCGTGAATACGAATCTAACAAGATCACTCATGACTATATTTAGTTTTATAGATTAGATGTAAATTAGTAATTTGTCTCATGTTATGAACAGTACCGACATCACAAACAGGAAAAGAAAAAAGAAACGAAGGGAGTAAGAGTTTAAAGTGAAGGAATTATAAATACGTGTGCCAATCATATGTACTTAACTTTAATTGAGATCTACATTGTTTTTCAACAAAGCAATTATGCAAAGTGCGGTTGATGGAGATAGATTGGATTTGATTGGATGATTGTAATCAGTGGAGGAGCCGGAGCCGCGTACCATATATTTTAAGAGGTCACTCATCCACACTCTTATCAAAATCAAATAATGCTCAATTATTCAAGATTAATGCAACATCGACAAATTTTAACTCACTCATCTCGTGATGTTTAACACTTTTAACTTCTGGTTCCTTGACATTCTATGCGGTTCGGGGTGCAACAAGCTGTCTCATGGTGGGTCTGGTTGAACAGGATGTAACGTAGTAGGATGGGTAAAACAAAAACTGGAAAAATGAGTACATGGAAGAATTGAAGCATATGATTTCAAGTTGGGAGCTGGATAACTGGAACATGTATGTCGGATTTTAGGTCCGGTCTTTAAGTCATTTCGGATCTTGAAATATATATGTATGTTTTATTTATTTGTTATAATATTTTTAAAATTAAAGTCAATTACATCAATTAATAAAAAAATTAATCATTAAATTTTTAGTAACTCATAAGTCAATTATAACATAAATTTAAATAAATAATTTTAATATACATATTTATTGACATCGGTGTATGTCATAAATCATTATTTCAAATCAACCCAGGTTGCGAGGGCAATCATTTTAAGTTGGAAGCTGGATCAACTAATCTTACTTCAAGTTTTAAAGTCAAGCTCATAGTTATGGAATTTTTATAACTCCTAATTCTAGTTGAAATTTTATGTTTTGGTTGAGTTCGAACTACTCAACTCTGCTAAAATCTAGGTCTATGAGCAGATCTAACTGTTCATTAGGAAAGTCGAGATCCAACTTCACAAACTCAATTCTATTTGGTTCGATAGGAAACCGAACTTCAGTTTGAAAAAATTAATTATATTTGATAACTTTATCGAGCTGAACTAAGTTTTACTACAAATGTGAGATATCAGTGAGTACAGCTCAAGTTCAACTAGGGATGGCCATTCACCCCGCCCCGCTCGACTCCGATCCGATCCCCGCCCCGTTCGGGTCGGGGATTCGGGGAATTTTTCGGGGGCGGGGCGGGGATCGGGGAAATTTCTATAAAAAATTCGGGGATCGGGGCGGGGTCGGGGATTGGTGTCTCCCCGCCCCGATCCCCGACCCCAATTATATATATATATAAATAATAATATATTTATGTATATATATTATACTAAATATATTATTTAAAATAGATAAGCTTTATAATATAATTAAAATTAAAATATAATCTTTATTTTTATTGATTGATTATAAATATATTATAATATAATATATTTAATAATATTAAATTGTCGTTTAATTATATTATAAATCAATTGTAATATGATTTGATGTTGAAATATAAGATAATATTATTTTATTAGTATATTAGGAGTTAGTAGTTTGTTTTTTTTATTAAAAAGTATATTATATATTATAAATTATTATGTTTTTATTAAAAATAAAATTCCCCGACTCCCCGCGGGGATCCCCGTTCCCCATTCGGGGCGGGGATCGGGGAGAAAAATAATCCCCGTTCGGGGTTCGGGGCGGGGTCGGGGAGGGGTCATGAATTCGGGGATCGGGGTCGGGGATAGCACTCCCCGCCCCCGAAGTGCCCCCGTGCCCATCCCTGAGTTCAACCACACTCAAAAAGTTATAAGCAATTCGAATTCACAAACATTCCTTCTTTATTCAACGGCTCGAGTTCGATCGAATTACAAATATGATCAATAAATTTATCAAATTTGGTTCGAATAGATAATAAAAACTTCAAACTCGAATTTGTCAATGAATATTTTTTGACTCGACTCGACTTGGTTTGTCGACGTCAATAAGACGATATGATAGATACTGAGAATAAAATAGAATTATTTGAAAAAAGTATAAACCGATTCCAAAAGAGTAGTAGTATCTGTCAAGTGTCAAAATTTTACACCAGGCTTCAAAAGAAAGCTGTATATAAGACTAGTTGCAGGACACAGAGAGTTTAAATCATACTACTGTATATAACAAGTGTACATGTGGGTTGTTGTTGTGTCAGTGTTAGTCTACAGTTTACTTAGTTATCATCAGAAATAGAACTCACTTTTATTCTATTTCAGTCAGATCACAAAAAGAATTAGTTATGGAAACTCCTGCTGTGATTAAATTGAACACCTTCAAATACAACTCCTCCTCAGTAGCCCAGCCACCAATCTTTTTTCACAATACTACCAACACTATGGAAATTCCACAGCTTCAGTTTCAATCTGCATCTGTTTTTTCGAACCCCAGCACTCAAATTACTTATCTGAAACCTCCTTCTGAGACCAAATCATCTGTCACAGAAGTCGCGGTGGAAGATGCAGAAATTAGCATCTTTGACGCGCAAAAGTACTTCAATGATACTAGTGATCCGAAAACTAGGCCTTCAGTTTCGCCATCAATTATCTCTACTCCTAATCGCGATGATGAGAGCACGATTAGCGGTAGCAATGTTATTAATCCTAGCAGGCTGTCCTGTGGGAGCGCGGGGTATAATCGGGTACGTTCTTTCCATGCAACTCCCACTGCCTCGTCCGAGGCTAGCTGGAACAGCCAGACCGGTCTATTGTCACATCCTGCAGGAGGTCTGGCGGTTTCGCTCCGAAGTGTGCCTAATTCGAATTCAAATTCCAAAATTCAGGAGAGGCTAAAAGGAGGTTCGGTTAGTAATGGGACTACAAAATGGTTTTTTCGACGAAAGTGTCCCTGCTCGGGAAAAAAATCGGTTCAGGTCAAGGAGCCCGCGGCTAATTTGTACACTAAACCGCCGCAGCCTGATCATCCGCATCAAAAATTAGTACAACAATCACAAGAGAGGATCAGTGTATCATCAACTCATAGTAAGAACTTAAATTCTCCAACAAGCTACGATCAATTTTCATCCAAGCCGTTTCAAACGCATCAGCAACAACGTCTTACAGGTTCAGCCAGGCCGGTTGTTAGTGAAACTACAACAGGCGGTTTTTCCTTCCCAATTCTGAATACCCTGTCGACAAAGCATAATTCCCCGGAGGAACCGCCTCGAGACTCGCTGGAAGTTTTCCAGCCAGTACTCGAGGAGCTTCCTCCGCAAAGAAAGGCCATCGGGGCCCGGGGATTCGGGTTCCCTGGGAGCCCGATCTCCCGAGTCGTGGCCTTAGACGACGACATAGCCAGCGACGCCAGCTCGGACTTATTCGAAATCGAGAGCTTCTCAACGCAAACAACTTCGTACCCAATGTACCGAAGGCGTGACTCACTAGACGAGGCCCCGAATTTCACTACCCGAAGAGTCTCCGCTAGTAACATCTACTCAAGACGAAGCGTAGACGAGCCGATGACACCTTCAGTAGCTCCCACAGAGTGTTATGAGCCGAGTGAAGCCAGCATTGACTGGAGTGTGACGACAGCCGAGGGATTCGATCGATCGAGTGTCACGAATTTCTCGATATCCGCATCCGAATTCGACGAATTGACAATGACACGCCAGGGCTGGGTCAATAATGGCAATGGCAATGCTGCGAGATACAAGAAAGGAGGCGGTGGAGGAGGCGGAGGAGGACTTTTAATGAGCTGTCGGCAAGAGAAGGCGGTGAGCGTAGGGCCGCAGCCGGTGAGATGTACGGTAGGAGAGGGACAACATGGAGCAATGGCGCCATTAATGTCCACGTTCATGCATGTGGGAGGTAGGGTACTTCAGAACAATAACAATAATAATAGTAACAAGAACAAGCAGTCGCAGCAGCCACCACTCGCACGATCTCATTCTGCCAGATTGTCTCGGGCTTTCGCGGCATAGACTCTGTGACGGAATCAGAATTTCAAAATACTGAACATAATATATTTTTGGTTGAGATTTCAAAAACTATTGATGATTGATTTTTGAAGTTCAGCTAAGACGGGAGTAGAGCCCGAAGTCCGGAGTGGGGCCTATCTCTAGATACCACAAAAGAACTGCATGCCGTGGCTTTCTTCCGACTAGTGAATAAGGTAAGGTCCTTGTTACCATATATTTTGTCCACTGCAGAGTACAAATTTGAAGGGGTTTCGGTCTACATACCCCTCTTGCCTCCTCATGCAATTGCTCCTTTATTTCCTTTTTGTTTTCTTGTCAAAATATGTACTTTTCATGTTTGATTATGTGTACACACTTGAGCATATTGTTTATATTTACGACTGGTTTGTTGTAATTATCAATAAAATCATTTTCAAGATAATCATACATACGTGTCGCTCTTTTCTTCTTACTTCCCAGTAGTAGGGTACAGAGGATTCGAATTCAGTCTATATCTGAGAGAGTCTATATTAAATTGTTTTCAAGACGAGATTGATCAATCGGAATTAGAACCCGGACGACAACAGATAAAATCACTTTCCATGAGCTGTATTCCTAGTTAGCGTCTATGGTTATAAAAATCTCTGATTCGGTCTATTAATCTTGCAAGTCGTCTCCCCGATTCGACTTTTATAATCCGATTGATTATTATAAATTTCTCTAAATAATATGTTATATAGTAAATTGAACCAATATATTAAATATTATTATAATATTTATAGATACCTGATACTCTGATAGATCCGTCCAATTAGTTTCCAGATCATATTATTTTCTGATCACCACCTCCAACGATCAATGTCGATCCCTGATTTTTACCACCACGATCGTGTCAAATAAATCTCTCAGCTTGTACTGAAAAAAGAACATCACCCATCTAGTGAACTCCATACTCACGACTCTTTTGGACATATAGGACTTGATTGTACACTTTATTACCAAACGGTGTATATCCTCCTTGATCTGACATGTTTAAGTATTATATGCTGTACAGCTAACAGGTGTTTGGTATTATGCCCTGTTTGGTAACAGGGAATTGATTTCAAATCCAAGATTTGTTCAAATATCTTGTTTGGCAATTTTAAAAAATTCAGGATTTGTATTTCTCCAATTCCATCCAAACTTAAACACTGGTCATAATAGAATAATTTGAAATGTCATTCTACCACATAGCATTTGAAATAAAAAAACTAAACGACACTCCAGCTACTCCTTCCCGATCCACTCTGCTGCTCGCTCCTCTTCTCCACCGCTTTCACGCCGCTGCTCGCTCCGGCCATCACGCCGCTGCTCGCTCCGGCCATCCTTCCGTCTTCGAAGGTGCAATTCCCCCTCTCTCTCCCTTTCTTCCTCTCTCCCCCTCTCTCTCTTCCTATCTCCCTCTGAATCTCTCCTTCTCCTTGTCTCTCTTGCCAACACTGGATTATATTGTTATCATTTTATTGCTTAATTTGCGTGTAATTGATTTCAGTGCTCACATTTTTGTAATTAGGGTTTGACATTTTAAATCTAATCTGTGTGTATACATGTGCGTGTAATTAATTTCTGTTTTTTAAATACTTGTAACATGTAAATATATATAATATGTGATTATTGTACTAGATTGAACGACTAAAAAGTACAATGTCGGATGAATTGAGTATTCGAGATTCGTGTAAACGTTTGAGGGATGATGAAGATATGGAGTTGGTTACGATAGTTGTTTGAAGAATATCTAGCAGGAGGGACTGGAGTTCTATGACTTATTTTTCTCTTTTGTTCAATTTAACTTAATGATACTTATGTACCAGAAGGCCGAGGCCCTGACCTGTTTTTTGATTATGTGCCAAAAGGCATTTGCATTAAGTTATTTAAATCCTCTGTTCAGTTTCTCCTTTTTTTTAAATCATTTGTTCAATTTGCATTGATTTTGTGTTCTGCTCTCCCTTGCATCTGAATCTGTTTGCTGTTGGTTTTGCTGTAAGGTAGCTGTTAATATTTTTGCTTAAGTATACACCATACAAAGCTGTGAACAAGTATACACTAGATTATCCAATGGCTTGTAATTATGTTAAATATCTGTAAACGAGATCCAGTAGCATAAAACTTGGGTCTGATTCTGTCGGACAATTGACTAGTTTTTTCTTCTCTGTCGATTTTGTAAGCTGATATAATACAGACTGGATTCTTTTTAAGCAATAAACAAAATATCAAACATAAAAATTGTGCTAGAATTATGTGCTATCAACTAAATAATTATGAGCAGATTTCTTTATCAACTAAATATCTGTGGCCTTAGAACAGTATATAGCTGTGGCCTGTGTGCTTGTAAAGTATTCTGTATTTGGCCTTAGAACAGTAAACTAACTCTTGTTCATATATCTTTTTTGATGGAGGCAGGTAGAAGCAGCCCCTTGTCTCCCCAAGTGCTAAACAATTTACAAATACACATTACAGGTATTAATGTGTAAAAGGAAGTTGATATTGAACTTTGAATGGCCTTGAACGTAGAGGAGGTTTTGTGCTTAAATAATTAAATTAAACTTGGTACTACTTGTCTTATGTTTTGTTGTGTTCTCTTCCTTGTAACCCCCCTTGCTCTTGATCTGAATAGATGGAACACACAGTAGCTTGTAATTTTGTTGTGGTCACTGAAAATGGCATCACTAACATGTGCAGACGTTAAGTTTCTACTGTCTCTTGTGTTGGTTTCCTTGGTGATCCATATAGACAAAGCCTGCACCTCAAATCAGGGGATTATTATATGCTTGTTACTTGAGCTGTTAGTTGTCAAAATCCTGTAGACCTTGGTTACTTCTGTTTTCTATGTGATATTCAATGGATTAAAACTATGAATCTCAGCTGTTTTAGTTAAAATTTTGAAATTATTCAAATAGTGAGACCCCTGTGAACTCATCATATCTGATTTTGGCTGCATTACTGGGCTGTAAGTATATATTCTCAATCACTGAGCGTGCTATTCAGGTTTAATAATTGGCGCTGCTGTATTTGTCATAATAGTCATTCTTAGAATGTATTATCATAATGGTTGCAGGATGGGGACTAAAAGACCAGGAAAAGAGCATTTAGCTCAACAAAATACCATGCCACAAGCTCCTGCTCGCAGGGGTTACCGTTCGTGGAGTACACAAATGGATGTAGTACTCACTGCAACTCTATTTCAACAAATAAATGAAGGGAACAAGGGTGATGGAGATTTCAAACAGCAAGCCCTTCAAGCTGTGGTTGATAACTTGAAGACGAAATTAAACATATCCTTAACTCCTACTCATGTTAGGAATCGTATCAAGACATGGAAGACTCACTATTCAGAGATCACTGATATACGGAACTACACCAAGTTTAGATGGGATGAAGACCGAAAGATGCTAGTTATTCCTGTTGAAGAACTTGAAGACTGGCAGAACTACTGTAAGGTATTAAACTCCTGGCCCTTTTCAAATATCAGTCACATTGTATTTTCTTATCCTCTGGTATATCAACATCTCATTCAGAAGCAAACTGGAAACACTTACTTATTCAGTTTTAAGTGTGTAGACAGCAAAGTCAAGACCTGAGAAGTAGCTACTCTGATATTAATAATTAAATATTTCCATTAGAGAGCAATAATTGGTTTTAAATGTAGTACTAACTTCAACCTCAGTTCAAATCACTGATGCTTGATTAAGCCATGTATAATCTAGAAAAAGAAAAGTATATGTCTGCTTCAGACCACTTCATGAAAACTCTGACTAAAACTAAGATCGTACCATTGTATCCGAAAATTGTTGTTGGTGCACTCTTTTCAGCTGCTTTCCATTTTCTTGTCCAGAGCTGTGTTGGCTTAAGAAGCCAAACAGATATCCATCCCATTGATATAAAGATCATCGCTACTTTAAGAATCAGAATAGAGGCTTTAGCCATGTTTTGCTAGAAGATTGTTTTAACTAGAAACCTTAGTTATATACTTTCGCCGCAATGAGCAAGTATTTCAGATTACTGAGTTAACAATTTTCTAAGATAATTAATACTGATCATCATTTTGCCCTTCACTTCTTCTGAGTTGCATTGTTTCTGTGTATGTTAAGTATTGCTTATGGTGCGTGGTCAGTGTCTTACTTGTGTGACTGATCAGAATCATGTACAAGTACACCGGAGGTTTTTTGTATTACATGTCAAGTCTACGTTAAGAAACAAAATTTGTAGGTAAATGTCAAACCGATAGACTTTAGTACTTGTGACATGTGTTTGTAAACAGACTGACTAAATTTGGGTTATTGTACAGGAGAACCCCAATGCTTCCAAGTATCAGAACAAGAGCATTGATAATTGGGATGATATATGCACTCTATTTGCATCAGACAGAGCAACTGGTGAGGGTGCCGAGCAATATGAAGAATCAGCAGCTGCAATGGAGATGGAGAATGAACTTGGCAGCGGCGGTGCCAATTCAGAGGCAGCTTCCGGGGAGTCAAACAAGAAGGTAAAGAGAGATCGTCTTGCAGATGCAGTGACTAAATTTGCCGAGTCTTTCAGTGAGTATGTGAGTAAAGCACGTGGCCCTCCAAGACCCTCTAGCAAAGAGATATATGATGTCCTATCCGCTGTTCCTTATATTTCTCGGATGCAAATCCTGAAAGGCGTGAAAAGTTTTATGAATGGCACGGTCGATATGTTTGAAATGCTTAAGAGCTTGCCGGAGGATGATAAATTAGATTGGGTTTTGTTACATATTGATGATTAGTTAGAATATTTTGTCTTAGATTTTATTTGTAATTTTGAATGAGATTAAATATTTATACCATGTATCGCCTACTTCAAAATATTATTTAGATAAATGTTGAAGAACACATGTGTAATTAAATTTGGAGTTATGATTAAATTTTTAGGTGAAAATTTGTTTAAATTTGAAATTCAGCTTTTGAAATACTAAGATATCCCAAACAGTGGATTTGGATTTCAAATCCAGGATTTGAAATTCTAATGTTCCCAAACAATGGATTTGGATTTCAAATTCTGGATTTCAAATTCTGGATTTGAAATCCTACATTTGAAATGAAATCCATGTTCCCAAACGGCACCTTATACTACTTCATACTCCCTCTGTCCCTCTTATTTTTTTTTTTTTACCGTTATCTTCCCCTACTATCTCATTTTTACCATAAAAACTACTATTACACCCACTACTTTCCTCCACTATCTCAAATCTATTATTAAATATTGATAGATCTCACTACTTTACCTACTTTTCATCTAACTTTACTCACCCCCTTCAATATAAACAATTGAGGGAGACGGAGGGAGTAATAAAGTTACACTAACAAACAACAATCAAAATGTCGCAACACAGAAGCCAAGAACCCTGCATAGAAAAATTAGCAACAAAAAAAAAAAAACCCTGCATGGAAATACAGCTGTAGTCTAATAGGTAAAATGATCTGTGTTGATCTTAATCAACGGCCTTGAATTTGAGCTTTTTTTCGCTCGGGTTGAGTCTGAGCCTAGAATTTTAACATGCAGGGTAAAACAGTGTTTAAATTAGATAAAGTCGAGCAAATCAAATAGCCAAGCTCCAGAGCTTGATGGCTCATTTCACACGAAGCAGCTCTATTCAAAAACATAACACAACATTAAATTCCACTAATGGAAAATCACATAACTGAGATTAGCATTTTTCGGAAGGACTGATGGATGTTTACAGCAAGAGGCGGCATTAAAATAAAACAAAAAGGAACTTCTCAAGCAGCTGCGATTGCTCAGCTGATCATCCTCCTTCCGGGGAGTTTTAGTTGCTCAGTTCACCCTCCATGTAGGAGCACAGTTGACCAACAGAAAGTCTAATTGGTCGCTTCTATGTGATCAGAATCTCATCAACTTCTACACACTTTCAAGACTTTACATATAACTAATGTACCAAATCCAGGGAATTGTAACAGATTCAGTTACCGTTGTCCTCACCAAAAAATTATTTACAGAAGTATTTATATTGTTGAATAATTAGAGAATAGGTGCATCAAATTATCAAGAGTTTCAGGGTAAAACTTCCTCCCAAACAGGAAGCAAGGCCGCTTCATTCCGTTCCATATGCAAGGTCTTGTCAATACCTTTCTCTGCATATAGAAAAGAAGACTCGCTTATACCTTGAGATTTGAATAAAGTACAACAAAAAATAACAGAATAAACAAGAAGTTCAGGTGCACCTTCCCATCACTTGTAATATGTACACTGGTTTCAATTGACTGCATTGAACAAGTTATTGTTCAGAATCATGTTAAAACAGAAACAGTAAACACATATAATGTTTTTGGTAAAAGCTAAACGAAAGAGGCATACGGTCATGGTCTTTAGAAGCTCAAATGTAACATCTTGAGCCCTAAATGATCTTGGGTGCCACTTCATTTCAGACCAATCAACAAATGTTACCGACCAGCCCGTAATCCCATTAGGATCAAACATCTGAAAGTGAAATATGATTGATTGATTGGCAGCCAATTACATAATCATATGGAAAAAAAAAATCATTACAGAACATGTAGTTTCAGAATGAACCTTAAACAAGGTTGGCAAATAATGTTCATCTGAATAGCAGTTACGGTTTCCCTCCATACCTGGCTGGTGAATCAAAACCTCACAGTCAATCAAATTATCAGGGGACTGCGTTTAGCTAACAGAAAAAGGAAAAAAGACAATGCAGAATAATCTACACAATAGATCTCCATATACTACATATCCTCTGTAAGGAACAAAAAGCAGCAGAAAATTGTTCATCTATCAAGCTGCAACAAATCTATTATTTTATACTCTTTTCAAAACTATTCTGGAAAAAACTCCGTTCAATTTGTGAAAATAGAGTAGCCAGTTTCCAGCCAGACCAAACAAAAACTTGGTTTTGCTATAGCCAGTGCACTCTTCATCACAATTGACCTAGTTTAGGTACACTATAAATACCATAAAATACAAGAGCATTATATTAGGGTACAGACATGCTACCACACTAGGGTATCGTGAAAACGGACTAATATTTCGGCCACAAGGGTATCCCTTGCAGATCATGCACAATGAGTCCATGACAGTGTTCAACTTTAAACAAGAACTTACCCTACAGTAGTGCTTGAATTTTGTATAGTAGAGATGGTCGGCGGTAACTAAAACTGCATGTTGCCTCTTCAAAGTGAACCACTGCAACAACATAACATTAATTTCGCAATTATATATATATATTTGAGCTTTCAGTTACATTGTTATATTTTATAAAAAATGAAATTCACAAAGTGTCATTTACAAACCAAGCACTTCATTTAAAAGTTAAAACACTGAGTAAGTTAAGCTGTTAGAGAATCTTTAATAAACCACATGTAGTGAGTGATCCACATGTAGTCTATAAGCCACATAATTCAGGGCATATATGCTTTGAAGATACCTGTGACCCTTTCCGAAAGTATTTCTTTTCAACTTCTGGAAGCATATGCTCAGAGTACCTACCAGCACCATGGGGACCTGGATCTTCCCAACTAAAGTATACAAGTGTGTGTTAGAGGGAGAGGGAGAGGGAGGGAGGGAGCAATTTGAAACTTCGGTTTGGTAAAATAGTCATCTTACACGTCTAGAAAACTGACATTGGCGAATATCAGGAAGTTGTACACGTAGTCAAAGTTATGAAGTGGCACACAACTGCAAAAAGTGGAATGGTTTTATAACTTATCACATAAATGACAACATACCCCTATGCAATCATTAATTACAGATATATATACATCACAAATTACCTATCAGATAGCAAGACAAATTGTTGATTATCCGGATCTTTAAGTGCATTTGCCAAAAGCCTCCTCTCTGCATCTATCATGGATATTCTTCCCCAGACAACCTATTTCACATGACCAAATAACGTGTGAGAATTCAGTACTTTACAAAATTTTCTACAATATACTGCACATTTATGAATTTGCCACTTGTGAATGACCAGCAGCAATACTCACGGATGTTTCAGTTGCCTTTTAATATGCATTCAAACAGCAAATGCCCAGAAAAACTCCAGTGTAACAATATTCAAACAATTCACATGGATTAAAAAAGGAACAAAAATTAGTGGATTCTATATATTAATTAATAATTTAATATATTCTACCTACATGATCTATCATATACATGACACAAGAAATGTAGCTTGACTCCAGTTGTTAAATGTAGATACTTACAAGTTACAATCATTTGATGGCTAATATAGTGCAGAAACATTCAATTTGGTAACCCAGAAGCCTTTTCTCCAAAAATGTCATAATTTTGTAAATACAGCAACACCTCAATTAAATAATCACCTACGTAAATTACACCACAACTTAAGTATTTTTACCTACAAGAATTGACAGTGTAGTTGTCTCCATGTAAAGTTATCAAGGTTAGGTATTTTAACAACATAAAAACAGAATACACAGAACCCTCTAAATTGCTGTGTGGTGACTATTAGGTCACTTGGTGGACTTGATATAATAACTTATAGCGGTGCATTGAAATTAGTAAAGCAAAGAAATTTTTAAGGCATCAAGTCACTAACAACTGGAAGAAAATTTTAAATCACACCTAACCTTCTCAATCCCTTAGTCACTAACTGAAGATCCCTAAATTCAGATTCCAGGATCTAGCTAGGTTTTAATTCTGCATATAGCATAAATGATAGATACACTGCAGTATAAATAATATAGGATTTTCTCATTGTCTATCCAACTTGTGCAGAATCTGTCACTGTATAAGATTAAAATTCAATATTAGTTAAAAAACGGATATACTAGACGTAAAGAATACCTACAGGCCCAATTCCCGACTATAATCTAATCGATTGTCCATTATTTTCAAATCTTTGCAAAGACTAAAACAAGAGATCACATCAAGAGTTCTAAAACTAACATATTAGCAAGCTTGTTCATGAATACAATAGTAACAGCATAATTTATTATATTACTCCTAGTATTCCTCATTACTAACATTTTAAACTATGAACCACGAATAAGATAACAGTTGTATTACTAACAAGAACTGGTATCTCAATAGGTGCATATACCTTTTCACTGTGAATATTCCGACTTGCAAAGTAACGACTAACATGTACTGGCTGTTCCCTAGAGGCGTGTACATAAACTGTGAATTTGTCCTCATGTCCCTGGAGAAATACTAAAATATTTTAGGAGTCGTCTCTGATAAAAATGTATACAGCAACACAAAGGCCTACCTAAATGTTCAGTTTAAAAGGATGGAGGTTATAATCTTATTAGTTTATAAGGCATGAAAGTAATGACAATAGAAAGGATTAGTGATCCATATCTCCACACTATAAAACTTAATAGTTGACCTGTAGATATGTGATTCGTCAAAGAATCAAAATTGAACCCACAACTATTTCTTAGGTGAAGAGAACATAGTAGCATAATTATGCAAGCATAAAAACTTATAAAACTCAAAAAGCACTACTTCAATGAGCACCATACTTTAAGGACAATTAAGCATACACTTGCAGGCGGAGCTATACTTATCCCCTAAGAAATTTGATAAGAATGACAGTTTACAAGATGAAATAAAATAGACAATGCAACTGAGCTCGGTCGCTGTGCCACAAAAAAATGCAAGTGAGTAAGGGAGTTTCGGATCAATGACAATATAAAATGTGTTATTTATATCCAAGTTTCATGATCTTTATTCGGATAAGGTTCTAAAATCGAGTTTTTATTCAGTATGCCAAAAATCCAAGTTCAAACTTTTTTGGATTTCGAAAAAAATTACTCCCGTCCCCCCACGTAGTTTACCTTGGGGGACGGGGGCTTGACACACATTTTAAGAGCATCTCTAATGGTGCTCTTAAATCATTCCTTAAACAATAATATAAAATGTGGCTCCTAGTGAGTTAATACATTGAAAAACGTGAGAACTCCAATGCTACTCTTTATACTTAGCTCTTTATTAACATTTTATATTTATTTTATATAAATAAGGGAGAAAAGTTAACTAAAAGAGAGGGAAGATTGGAGAGAAATTAATATTATATTCATAAATAAAAAAGTTAAGAGCTAGATGCTCTTTAAAAGAGGGGAGAGAGAGTAGACTCTTAAACTTTTAAAGAGATTCTAAGACTCCATTGGAGCACTAATTCTTAACTTGCTCTTTAAATTTAGGGTTAAGAGCTTGTTTAAAGAGCCGATTGGAGATGCACTAAGGCTCCTATAAAAAAATGTAGTTTTATAAATTAATTTAAACTTTTTTTCTGCTGAATAAAAAATTAATGTTTAAATATTTATACAAAAAAAGAAAATTTTAAAAATAAGTTATGAAACTATATATTATATTCACCTTTAAATGCGTGCCAAGTAATGGAAAAAACTGTAAAGAAATGAGAGGGACAGAGGGAGTAAAAGCAAAAAAGCAGGTTTGGTTTGATCCTATTGGGACTGGAACAGATTGATATCTTCGGATAGTATTTGTGTACGTAATCAACATCCTTAACTGACTAGGGTAAATTTTTGAAAAACCACCTAGCAAGGTTTGAAGCTCATTTCCGTTATATGTTAAATACTGTATAATTAAAACTAGATGTCCTACGCAACTTCTTGTTGAACTTTTTTCTTTGTCTGATACTAAATTTGCTCCCAACAGATAGATGAAAAGAATAACCTGTAAATTAATATACAAATTATTAGAAAGTTAAACAAAAAAATTTATGCTTTCTAAGCACAATTTAAAGCTTTTAGGCAATACTAAGCAATGAAAATCCTAAATAACCATGACAATTATTTAATTATAAGTAACACAACATAACATTTAACAATAAGATGTAGAAAGCTTCACTCACATGAAAGAACATATCCCACAACCTTTCGAAAGGTAATGGTCCTGGCGTTAAAAACATGAAAGCAACTTTCGGGATTTTTGGCTGAAGTGGAGGTGTGTGCAATATTTCACTAATTACAACTTGAGCTGCTGTCTCTTCATCGGTCAATTCCCTTACTGGAGTAGATGGAAGTACTTCAACAGAACAACTGCTTGAAGAAAATAAATTGCAGGCGACCGAACTTTTTGACAAATACGTATAGACTATAATCAGAAAAATGCCCACCATACAAACAAGAACAATCATCCATTTTCGCCTTTTTACATGTGAGCGATATCGTGATCCAGATGTCATTAGAACCTCTTTGCACCTACTCTTCACAAACGGCTCGTCCTCATCTATTATCAAGTCTTCACTAAATTCTTAACAAAATCACTCTGATCATTCTGTACCTTATAGCATTATAATTTAAGAAGGTAGAAGAGGTTCATTCCAATAGACAATCCAAAAACCACTAGCTGGGAGCTGAAATGTGCACAAAATATACAAGCCCAAAACATGCACGCTTTCAGAAAAATATTGATAACTTCTACCTGAAAATATATATTGAAAGATTAACCAAGTACTAAAAGTCATGTGAATGCATGCAAATAGGAAGAACAGATGATTTCTGCCAAATTAAGAATTGCTTCAGCATAATGGGGGTTTATACGCCAAACACACATAGTAGGTTTCAATTTTGTGCCTCTCTCGGAGCATGCAGTTTCACCTGCTCTTGGTTCTAATTTATAATTGTCTAGATATGTCTGGCATTAAAGTAATAATGAGCTCAGTAAAAATTTGTTTACACTATCTTCAATTCACCTAGGATATCTGGTTTTTTTAAGATATCCATCATCTACAGGTGCCTTTTAATAGAATGCTCATTCCATCCAAATGTAATGTAACCATAGATGGTCGAAATAAACTGCTAACGACCTTAACAAATACTTTGGCATTACCACTGCAGGTATCTCTAGTTGCACTAGCATAACTACATCATTTGCGTGCTGTAAATATGGAAGATGCTAATTATGCAACCTACACAATTTTCCTTCTTTTTTTGCCAAGTACCTACGCATTTTCACAGGTGCATTCACAAATCGATTACATAACATGACCTTTCAATTTGTTTGTTTGACTAATCCTTGAATTTGAAAAACATAAATCCCTAATTTATAGTACTATAATGATAAATCTGATAAATATGCACTCCCTCCACACCATTTTACAACATGTGCTTCCAAAAGAAACTCTAGAATACTCTCTTCCTCACATTCATAAAAAAAATCATCGCAAACCCCGAGCTCAAATCGAAAATCTAGTCCGACCCTAAACCCAAATTCAGATACCTCAACCCATCAGCCCAAATGCAACCAACTTGAGTAATCCACAAAACCCCTCAATTTCATAATTTATCATCTACACACTTATCTTTGTCAACACATATAAATTGCAGCATACATAGTTCTAGACAGTTTAAAAAGCAAAACAACACCACAAGTCCAAATTTCACAAACTTAAACAACTCCACTTGCCAATTTCAGACAAGAGCAAAGTCATCAAACATCAAAACACACACACACACTTGAAAAACATAGTACCTGGATGAGTAGGAAAAATCAAAGTGAATGGAGCTGAGAGCAGGCGAAGCTAATCGATGGATCTAATTACAAATTACAATAACAAATACTAAATCAGCCGGCGATATCGATTGTGTTTCTCACTCTATTACACACTAAACTATAGAGAATAGATACTTACAATACTTACAATACTAAGTATAATAATACTACAGGACAAGACACAAAAGACACAACTAGTGCTTCTAAGCAAGTTTAATGATGATGGATAAGAATGGAACATGTAATATATTTTTACATAATTATTGTTTTTTTTATTTCAATTTCTTTTTGTCAGGAATTTTATCTCAAGTTGTGCACTTTACCCCGATATTTAATCATATATTTATAAAAATTTTAATCAAACTGTTTTCATACTAAATTTTTATATAATCCGTTAAAATAAATATAAAAAATGAACTGATTTTAAAAGATGGATAAATAATATATTTATTCAATAAACATTTTTTCCAAACCAATTAAATTGATATGAGTTTGTGTATATGGAAAAAAAATTATGAAGATCACTGTCGATTTATAAGCTAATTTATTTATACAATAATATATTTGAAATATCTGTAGTCATAAAAATGGTGTATTTAATATTTTGATAAACTTATTATATTTGTTTGATACTGGATTAGTCTTCCAAGCTCTAGTCTGCATTTCTTGACTTAAATTTGTATTATTACAGTATGGTCCTGTTTTGTGCTGCGCCCCGACCCATCACTTTTGACATTGGAGAAGTGGGCGTGTAAAGTGGACTATCGATAAAAAATAATAAACTAAAAGTAAAAAAAATACAGTGATGAGATATCAACAACAACTTATAAGTTATAAGCAAAGCTGCAAGGATAGTTGAATGAAATATCAAACCAATACTAATTTTATACATACATGTATGACAATCCAGAGTTTTTGTACATAAATTAAAACCATTTAGAAAAAAAAACATAAATTAAAATTATTACAACAATGAGAGCAGCAGAATGTTATGAGAAGCAGCTGTTATGGACAAAACTGCAACTCTGCACTCAGCACACCTTTGAAAAACTGTAGATCAAAGAAATATTTAAAAAATTGCTGATAGATTTTGAAGACGTCCGGGCCTGACTCGATAATTTGGGAGACCCTGTGCAGAACTAAATAATTAATTTTGAGGTACTGTGTTATGGGACTATTTGCACATGTTATTCACCGGTCCTGAAAATATCGACGCAGGGCTTCAGAGTTCAATGATGCCACCTGAAAACGGATACAGTTTAGCCGTTTCACATGGAGAAAGAAAAGAAAAGTAGCACAAACAACTAGACCTACGTCGATATAACTTATAAGGATTTCTGATAGATAAACGCAAACCTGAAATTAAATGAGGAATGTCGAAGAAGAACATGGAAGTTCTCTGGATTCTACATCAGAGTAAGAGCTCCACTACTTGGTGTCTGTACTGCGTAAATCATCCTCTAGTACTGGACATTCCCTGACGATACTCTTTTTAAGAAACGGCACATTAGCTCCAATGCTACTCATCACTGGCAGTCCCCACAAATGTAATTCCTGTAGTTGAGGCAGAGTACTGTTTGATTGCTTGTCATTAAAGACACTTGTCATCTTCTCGCAGCATTTGACGTGGAGGACTTTGAGATTTGTGGACGTTGAGAGAACTGTTACAAGCTTGGGGCAATCAACAACTTGTAATGACTCTAGCTTTGGTGCAACACAGCCCACCTTTTCCAAATTTGGGAGAGCTCGTAAATGCAAGTTTTTTAACTTTGGCAAATGCACAGACTCATCTTCGAACAGAGTCTTCAGTCCATCACAGAATTTGATTTCAAGTACCTCGAGGCTCTCCAGCTTTTGTGATGCACCAAAGAGAGTTGGAATGTTTGGGCAACAGTCAAGGTGCAGACACTTGAGATTTTTCAGAATTCCATGGAGGTTACCTAGTACGATACCCTTCAGGTTAGGAGCATTGGAAACCGAAATGATCTCTAGATTATCCTCCAACATGTTTGTGTTTTGTTCTGGTTCAGCAGTGGAATTCATCTTCTCAGCATCAAAAATACTCTTTATGTTATCACATCTTTCGATCCAACAGACTTTCAAGTTCTTTATATGCTCTGCACCAAAATCCAAAAAGGATGTAATAAATGGATTATCAATTATGTATACAACTTCTGCATGATGGAGGATAACTTCAAGGCTTGCAGGGTTATGTTGGAATCCACGAATTTCCAAAGAGCGTACTTGTTCCATAGGATGAACAAATTGCCAAGCCTGGATGCAGATACTTCTGAAGATAAGCTCCATTTTGTATAGTTTTTTATAATCTTTCTTCTCATTGAGTTGGTTGAGAGGACTAACAAGAAAATGGAATTGCTTGAAACCTGTATCCCACAAAGAGGGATCTTCCAAGAGCTCATCAAGTCGAGCACAACTTACATATAAGCCATGTTTGTCGTTGTGAACTTCTAAGTCTACTGGCCAGCTAGACATCATCCATTGTTGCTTATTTACGTCCCCTCTTGTTTTCTCTGATTCTGTGGTGTCAACTTCTTGATTTTGTTTCCCCGTAGGCAATTCAAGACTTGTTTTTTCTGATTCTGTGGTGTCAACTTCTTGATTTTGTTTCCCCGTAGGCAATTCAAGACTTGTTTTTTCTGGTTCTGTGGTGTCAACTTCTTGATTTTGTTTCCCCTTAGGCAATTCAAGACTTGTTTTCTCTGGTTCTGTGGTGTCAACTTCTTGATTTTGTTTCCCTGTAGGCAATTCAAGACTTGTTTTCTCTGGTTCTGTGGTGTCATCTTCGTGATTTTGTTTCCCCGTAGGCAATTCAAGACTTGTTTTCTCTGATTCTGTGGTGTCAGCTTCTTGATTTTGCTTCCCCATAGGCAATTCAAGACTTGTTTTCTTTGATTCTGCGGTGTCAACTTCTTGATTCTGTTTTCCCATAGGCAATTCAAGACTTGTTTTCTCTGGTTCTGCGGTGTCAGCTTCTTGATTTTGTTTCCCCATGGGCAATTCAAGACTTGTTTTCTCTGATCCCGTGGTGTCAACTTCTTGATTTTGTTTCCCCGTAGGCAATTCAAGACTTGTTTTCTCTGATTCCGTGGTGTCAACTTCTTGATTTTGTTTCCCCGTAGGCAATTCAGGACTTGTTTTCTCTGATTCTGTGGTGTCAACTTCTTGATCTTGTTTCCCCGTAGGCAATTCAAGAAGCTCAAGGTGTGGTAAATCCAAGATCTCATCGGGAAGTTGAGAAGTAGTGGTATCACTCAGTAAAGTATTCAGTGTCACATCAAGAAAATCTTTAGTGCTTGAGTGAAACTGGCGGAGGTTTTTGAAACTCCTTAGTGACTCTATTCCATTAACTGCTGTTCCGGAGAGATCCAGGGCCTCTAGATTCGTAAGTGCTGCCAAATCTGGAACCACTTCAAGATGCTTGCAACCCCTGAGACTAAGAGCATTGAGGTTTTTGAGGTTTGACATGGATGGCAAACTTTGGACATTGGTTTCAGATAGATTGAGAGTTTTAAGGTCTGACATATCCTTTAAGAATGCAGCTCTATCATCTCCTGACAGGTCCACACCAGAAAGATTAAGCTCTTCAAGTTTAGGTAGCATTATATCACTTGGAAACTTTTTCAAGTCCATACAATTTTGAAGTAAGAGCTTTTGGAGGCTACCCGGATTTGGCAATGTGGGCAGGGACTCGATCTTTGTGTTAGAAAGGTCAAGTTTCTGAAGACGAGACATTTTCTCAAATGATTGATCTGGTATCACTTTCAATGCTGTACAATTAGAAGCATCCAGCTCCTCCAGATTTACAAGGCCATTCAGGTCTGGCAACTCTTGCAATGACTCGCAATGTGATAGTAAAAGCTGGCGGAGATTTTGAAGTTTGGAGAGTGATGGTAATTTTTTAACTTTGGTTTCTGAGAGGTTGAGTTCTTGAAGGCTTGTTGTGGTATCAAAGAAGTCATCTTCAATTGCGGACAATTGAGTAGAACCAGAAAGATCAAGTATCTCTAGCTTTTCGAGAGAATCCATGCATTCTAATTGCTTGAGCTTAAGACAGCGTTTAAGAAAGAGTTGTCGTGGATGGCTGATATGAGAAGGTAGGAGTTCAAGAGAAGTATCGGATAGATTAATGATCTTAAGTTCACCAACCATTTCTAATGATAAATCATGAAACTCTTTGAACTTTGTAGCCCCTGAAATATCAAGAGTCTGGAGACTAGTGAGTGGAGCAATGCTCCGCAGTCTATCTAAATCAGCACAGTCACTTAAAAGGAGATGTGTGAGCTTTTTAAGTTCTTTAAGCAATGGTAAGGTTTTGATCTTGGTTTTAGAAACATCAAGTATTTGAAGTTTCTTATTGAAGTGAAAATTTGTGTCAAGAAAAGATTCAAAAGAAGAGGCATAAGAAAGATCAAGATGTAAAAGATGTTCTAGGTTTCTGAGGGAACCTGAGACACTTTTTAAGCAAGAACACTCTCTAAGAATCAACCACTTTATCTCTTTAAGCTCAAAAAGAGACGAAGGTAATGATTCAATCTTGAGCTGAGAAAGATTGAGGCTACGAAGCTGACGCATAGCCTTGAAGAGATCTTCTGGTAGTTTTGTCAAGGAGGTAGCACCAGATATCTCAAGCACAGTCAAGTTAGACTGTAGAGTGTGGTCGAATTTTTCCAAGTAGTCACAGCCTCTAAGCACAAGTATATCAAGTTTGGTCAGAGCAGAGACTGATTCTGGCAATTCTGTCATTGTTGGGTGAAAAACAGCAAGAACTTGAGCTCCCTTATATTTCAAGAACTTATTCAAGTCTTCCACTCCAAAATAATTTCCATCCAGGAGCAAGGTTGAAAGATTCTTGCCTTTGTTGTCCTTAAAAAGTGTTCTGATAACACCATCTTTATGCGTGATTCTCCCAAATCCTGTCCAATTATCATCAAAAACAGTGGCCAATCCTATAGTAACTGTTTCATGAAATCCCATGTCTCTCCAGTCACTTATACCTGAGACCCTATTCCGATTAATGATCACATAACCACCCTCTAGTTCCTTCAGCATGTGGCATTCAATAAGCTCCATCACAATACTATGACCCTTCTCAAAAGCTTTCTGAATAGAACTTATGTTGCCAAGATAGCCTTCCAATATCCAGTAGGTTATCAATTCATTGTAATGCACACTTCTGCTCTTAAGAAAATAGTGCAGGTCGCCTTTGTATAAGAAGTCCAGTAAAATAATGCTTGGCAACGGGTCATATTCCTTAAAAAGTAACTGCATTACATTGTACTTGTCATTAAAAGATGAAACTTTTTCGTCTAGTTGCTTAAGCCAGGAACCATCCTTCCCAAAATGACACAAGGCTTTTGCTAGCACAATGATATCAGCTATACTCAAACTCTTGCATTTTGTATGAAAATCTTTAGCCCAAGTAGCCAAGCCCGGAACACCATCACCAATTCTTTCCACCAGAAAAGAAGATAACTGCTGATCGGCTAAAGCTTTCAGCTCAAACCTAAATTCATCAGGAGCTTCACCGCTTGTGACTCTAGTAACCAAAACCTTGAATGGAATTCCTCGTTTTTCAAGATGAAGCAAATTCTCCAAATCCGCCATGATATCTCCTTGCTTCACTTTACTTCCCTCATCATCCAAAACAAAAAGAATCCTCTTCTTCTCAGATATTGCACGATCCATCAAATCTTTAATCGTCTTTTCCTTCTTCATTTTCTCCTCCTCTCCCTTCTTCTTTCTATCCTCCTCTTCCTTCTTCTTCATCTCCTCGTCCTTTTTGCTATCTTTCTTGTCATTAGCAGCTTCCTTCTTCTCATCTTCATTAATCTCATCCGTCATCTCCCACTCATCACTGTACTCCAGTTGTATAGACATCTGGCGAGCTACAGTGTCGCGAAGAGCTTTCATGTCATGATCTCTACACATAAATATCCAAATGCTTAAATCAAAGCTACCATCCTCAACTGCATGATCACTTAACTTCTTAGCCATCCATGTTTTCCCAACTCCGGACTCGCCATAAATAACAATTGTTTTTGGTGCCTCATCCTTTAGCTTTTCATATAGCTCGATAAATTTCTCATTCAGTCCCAGCTCCATTGTATTGGACATTCTAGCTGGATTATCTACAATATTAAGAATACAATTATCGTGGCTTTTATTTTATTGGGAAAACACATTTTTGTGTACTTTTTTATGAATTGTATTACCAGTAATATAAATATAAATGAATAAATAAATAAATATTTGTTTTAAAAAGATTTAGATAATATAAAGATGATTTATGTTTGTGTTAATATACTATCAAAATCAATATATCAGTTTTATAAAAATTACAAATATTAACTTGTAATACATTATTTATTAAATTATATTTCACTTTGTATAATTTTGGAATTTTATTTGTTAAATATTGTGTTAGACTGTTAGTTACTCCCTCCGTCCCATTGGATTGTTGCACGCTTTTTAAGGCCTCAATAAAATATAGTTCCATGATGTTTTTTTTTATAAAAAAAATTTTGAATAAAAGTTTGATGTCTAAACTTTTATTCAGAAAAAAAATAAATTTAAAAAATATTATATTGCTATATTTTATAAGAGCCCTCAAAAATGCGTGCAAACAGTGTACGTTAACAATCCCACGGGACTGGGGGAGTAATTTTTTTCAAATATATTATCATATCCATTATTATGTTAAAATACATAATATTACTCCTTCCATCCTCTTTTACATATTTCTTTGAAAAGAATATGTATGTTAAGAAAAATTTAATTGAGTATTTGATTTTTTTATCTACTCATTAAATTGATTTATGTGTAAAAGATATTTTTGGAAAAACATTTAAAAAAATTATTTTGAAAAGAGAAAATAGATAAGTATGTTGGGATAATATTTTTTTAAGAAAATACAAAAAGAGGACGGAGGGAGTATAGAAGAAGCAATATTACAAATTGATTTTAACAGAATTTATGTAGTACCAACTTTTTAATTGAACAAATAAGTAGAAAATGTACATGTACGCTAGAAATTCATGTTTATTGTATAACAATTTTTGAATATGTATATTATAAAAATTATAATAAAGGGAGGTGGGTTAAAATAAATAAATGTAACTATAATTTATTTTTTTGAGAAAATAATAATATACTCCCTCCGTCCTTTTTAGTTGTCATTTTGACTTTTTGCACGTAATTTAAAATGATTAAAAAACATACCTTCACTCATTATTTTTGATTTTTTTATGAATAAAAATATAAGCTATACATTTTTATTCAGAAAAAAATAAAATAATAAGTGAAAGTATGCTTTTTAATCAACTTAAATTATGTGCAAATGAAACTGATAAAAAAACTGATAAAAGCTAATAAATTTAATAGAAACTTCTTTTTTCCATCCAACTACTTTTATTTATCTAAACTATGATTTAACATATAATATACAAATTAAATATTTTTTATATATAATATTTAGTCATTATTTAAAATTTATTATTTGACAACTACTAAATTATATTTATTTATTATTATTTGTAATAATTTACCAACAACAAGAATCTTTTGACTGTCACGTAAGACGTTATATTAAAAGAATAAGTTAGCGGGCTAAATATCTAATAAATAATGATATGTGTTTAAAGAATAATAGAAAAACATGCACATAAATATATGGTTTTTGATGATACAATTTTTAATATTATACTAGACACCATATTACTTTTTTTCTAAGATTATAAGTTGCTATGTACGGGAATATATGGACAGTGCAACATTTTAGCATGTTTAACTTTCTACTTCCCTGTTTGGACCAAATAGTTAGCGTTAATTTTTCAGAATTATGTTTTTTTTTTAAATGTACTCAAAATCTTAATTATAAGGATATTAATCACAAATGATCAATTTTAGTATACAATCAAATTATGTGTCAAAAAATTAAACATTAAATATAAACACATAAGGAGTAAATGTCATACAGCAGCATAGCTAAGCATATAAAAATTATAACACACAAGCAGGAGGAAGAAGAAAATGAACCTGAAAAGTATGAAGTACTCTCGAGAAGAAATGAACAAGATAAGAGATATATTATTTTATGAATCCACCTATTTATAAGTGGAGGGGAGGTGGGTGCTTGATTGAATGATTGATCAACTTTACACTTTTTTTACTAATATAATTGGCTTTTAAATGTAAATAGTAGGGCCTCTCTAGTTCTTGTGTAGAATGATGAATATTTTTTTTATTATTAATCTAATATTCCCAATTTCACTCATTTTTATATATTATAAAAATAAAGATTTATATTTTAGAGATTTCTGATAACGCCTTAGAAATGATAATTTAAGAAACAAATCAAAAAAGGATTATTTCGTTTTCCTAGCAAGAAGTAACAACTAATACTAAATTCTCGAAACATTTATGTGGGGAAATAAAAAAGAGGAAGATTTAATTTTTTTTCCTCATCTTATATTAAAATTCCTTTTAGAATATAATAAAAAAAGTTATAACATATTTTTCATTCTTTTCCTCTCGGTGTTAAAAAGCTTATGAATATAATCACTCTATTTTAAAACTTAATATAGTAAATTTGATTTAAATTAAAAACGTAGCATAAAGGAAGGGAGCAAGGAACAAAGTAATATAGCACAGAACAAAGCAAAGTCGAGAAACAAAAAAAGGATAAGGAATTGTACGAAAGAATATTTGAGGATGAGTACATAAATTGGTTTTGTATATTCTTTGCTGACTGCCCAACTATTGGTATAATTTTATAGAGAAAAGAACAAAGCAAAAAGAAAAAGATATAGCAGAGTATATGAAAAGAGAAAATAAATAAAATAAAAGTAAAAGAAAACAAATTAATTGTAGAAATGTTAAACTACACCGCTGTCCGAAATCCGGACATACAGAGAGCATGGTCCCGCAATTTATTGTTGTAGAAAAAAAAAAAAGGGAAAGGAAGCATTCGGTCCGATGATCGAACTGAAAGAACCGAAAACCGAATTAAAATAAGTTATATGTTAAAATATTTTATGAAGTAATAGAAAAACGGTTAATATATAGGAGGGACGCAGACAATACATATCGGATTTTCTATTATATTTACTAACTGCGATGTTAAAATTAATTTATTTTTTCTGAAATACGATCTTAAAATTAATTGTTAATTAAAATCAGTGTTCTAAAAATCCCCGATTTAACCGATTAATCCCCGATTAATCCACTGCAAGGTCGGTCACCGCGATTTTTGAAATCCGATTAATCCATATATATATTTTCTTAATCGAAGTATATGTGATAAATTATTAAAATTAAAATATTATATTACTTTAAATATGAATAATTATAGAGTTTATGAATATAGTAATATAAATAGCTAATATAATAATAACTAAATATTAAATAATATTTTAATATTAAAATAAACCTGATTTTAACTCCGATTAATCTTTCCGATTAATCCCCGATTTCCGATTAATCCTTGAATTGGTAGCTCAATCGATTAGGTCTGATTCTCGATTTCTGTAACACTGACTAAAATACATCTTTGGCAGATATGTTTTATTAGTTTCCAAAATTCCACTTTCGTACCATTTATCGATTATTAAAAATCTTGTTACATACTTTTTCCTGATTAAAAAAGTTACACAGCGTGAAGTGAATTGGCCGTTCAAATGTTATTTTAGTCCAACCATCGTAACCCTGCCCCCTTAGAGATGCACAAAAGATCTGTTCGGGCCAGATTCAGACCGGACCGAAAAAATCCGGATTTTTTTGAAACCAGATCGGACCGGGCTTTTTTGAAAATTGGGCAGGGCCGGGCCGGGCTTTCCCAAAAATACTAGGCCTGGTTTAGTTATAAAAAGCCGGGATTTTTCAAAAATCCGGATTTTATCCGGATTTTTTTGAAAATACTAAGTCTGTTTTAGGCCCTCGGACCGGGCCGGGCCAGACCGGGTTTTTTTCGGATCGGGTTTTTCAGATTTTTTTCCGGATCGGATCGGATTTCAGATTTCAGATTTTTTGAACATCTCTAGCCCCCTGCCAAAACAAGGGTTGTTAGAAATATTTTATTTATAGCCTCTTTTTTAATTAAAGTCAATAGACTCAATAATACCCAGAATGTAAATCATCCGAGTCGACTCAGTTCAGAATCGTCTGTTTGCAAGTCTAAGGTCTACATTTTAAACGGCTAGTCTTAAAATTAGATAAAACTTGATTTTTTTGTCGAAAAAAACTCTCCCTTGACCATGTCATCGTCGGATCCAACAATTTCTCAGCCACCAAAGGCATCTTCCGACGATGCAGCTAAATCTAAAGTTGATGAAGACAAGCAAACGCAAGTTGTTCACGACGATTCCACCAAGTCCATGTCTCAGGATCCTCCGCATTCCAGTGGAGTCATTCCAGATCCAAAACAAGATGACACTGATAAGAAAGAAGTGTCTGATAAAGATGTAGTCGATACTGCAGATCCGAAAGCTGATAAGAAGGAAGTGGCTGATGAAGGTGCTGACGAAGGAAAAGATCGAATTGACCAGGCTAAACTAGTTGAAGCTCCTCAGCAGTTGAAAGAAAGCATTCCAGCTACTCAGGAAAAAGATGATAAGCCGCCTCAGCAGTCCGACGAGAGCATTCCATCTCCTGGAAAGAAAGATGATAAGCCGCCTCAAGAGATAAATGAGAGCATTCCAGCTCCAGGAGAAAAAGATGATAAGCGGCCTCAAGAGACGAAAGAGAGCATTCCAGCTGATGATAAGCCGCCTCAAGAGACGAAGGAGAGCATTCCAGCACCCGGAGAAAAAGATGATAAGCCGCCTCAAGAGACGAAGGAGAGCATTCCAGATCCTGAAATAAAAGATGATAAGCCGCCTCAACAGACGAAAGAGAGCATTCCAGCTGATGATAAGCCGCCTCAAGAGACGAAGGAGAGCATTCCAGCTCCTGAAAAGAAAGATGATAAGCCGCCTCAAGAGACGAAAGAGAGCATTCCAGCTCCGGGAGAAAAAGACGATAAGCCGCCTCAGGATACGAAGGAGAGCACTCCAGCTTCTGAAAAAAAAGATGATACGCCGCCTCAACAGGCGGACCAGAGCATTCTACCTCCCGGAGAAAAAGATGATAAGCAAAAACAAGTGATTGACGGCGATATGAAAGATTCAACCTCTCAATTACCTCAACAATCTGACGACATCGCTCCTAACACAGCTCCGTTAGAAGGAGATAAGCAAACAGAACTTGATGAAGATGCTGATAAATCAGTTTCGCAGAAACAGGATGAAGAAATCACTCCGGATCCAGATCAGGAAACCGGTGACAATTCTGATGATTTCGCTGGTCAATCTGTGGATCCAGTTCCAACAATTCAGAATGCTACAGATGACAGTGATTCTGGACCAGTCGCAGATGATGCTCTAATAGTATTGGTTCGACGCGAACTAGAGTACATACGAGAGACTGCTAACAAGTTGAATGATTACGGAGACATCGTTGAACAGAGTCTAGTAGGTTCGGGTGATAAAATTAAAGAGCTTGATATTAGCTTGATTGAAGCAGTTGAGGATAAAGATAGCGACGAGGTAGGTAAAGAAAAACGAATTAGAGATGTTCAGAAAGAGATTCGTATCTTCAAAAAGCATCTAAGGAAATTGAAGCTCATTATACCTCCAAAATTCAAAGTGAACAAGGATGATATACCGGAGCTGAAGAAGTACTTGAGCGAGTTAACGCAGAATGTGAAGCTGTATACCAGTGACAATAAGCAGATTTTGGGGAAACTGGACCTGTTCAAGGAGAAAATAAATCATGAGTACAGATCTGCGTTTAAAGATTTTCAGGCGCGGTATGAGAAGCTTGATTACAGAATGAAGTTGTGTTTGCTTTGTTTTTCTGCAATTCCGGAGCATGAGGTGATTAAAAAGAGGCTTATGGTGTACTGGTGGATTGGGGAAGGTTTTATATTCCCGGAGAAGTTGGAGAAGTCCGAGACACCAGGAGAAAAGAAACCAGATTTGGAGCAACTGGGAGCTAAAGTCTTTGATGATCTTTTAAAACAGCAATTCATATTTTCTGCTGATGGCAAGGATAGCCAGGAAGTTGATAATTGTAAAATGTTGCCTTTTGTGCGCTGGGCGGTTATATACATGGCGCAGAGAGCTAAGTTTTTTGAGTTTGATCACGATGGGAGCCCAATAGAAGACTATACTTCTTGTTTCAGGGCGTGTTTATCTGGCAACGGATTAGATACTCAGAAGGCTCCTGATCTTGAGAAACTTCATATGTTGTTAAATGTTAATGAAGCGATTCTTGAGTTAAAGCCCGAATGGCTGTTGAAAATGAGAAACATTAGTATACTTTGTTTGGGAAGGTGGCAGGCTGCATCAGAACATCATATTGAAGTTGAAGATACTAAATTCTTGCAAGCTTTGAAGAATATGATACATTTGAGGTATCTTAGTCTTCAAGGGATTTCACGAATTACTGAGCTTCCTAATTCTGTTTCGTGTCTGACAAAGCTGACTATGCTTGATCTAAGGGCTTGTCACAATCTTGAGATTATTCCTCGTGATATTGGCTCACTCAGGATGCTCACATACTTGGACTTGTCGGAGTGCTACCTGCTAACACAGATGCCTCGAGGGTTATCAAAACTTGAGAATCTAGTAGTTCTGAAGGGGTTTTTAGTCGTGGAAGATCCAAAGAAGGATAAGATTTGTACTATTGAGGACTTGGCTAAATTAAAGAAACTCAGAAAACTAAGCATCTTCACTGGTGTGGAGGCCTTTCCTAGTTCAAAAGATCTAAGTGCTTTTCAAAAATTTGAAGTGCTCAATAAGCTTAAGATAGTCTGGGGAGGAAAGAAAGCAATCAAAGGCGAGTCTGGTCAAACAACAGCTGAAGGAGGTGCCACAACAGGGGTTTCTAGCGTAGAGACCAGCAAAGACATTGGGAGAAAACTAATCCCTGATGTGATGCCTAAAAGCAAGAGAAGTTCCAGAAAGAATGCATTGGGGGTATCAGACAGTTCAAACTCAGGCCTTCCTAAGCAACTGCAAAAGCTCGACCTTCAATGTTATCCTCTGGAATCAGCACCAGAATGGCTGAAGCCTAAGAAATTGGAGAACTTAAAGAAACTGTACATCAGAGGTGGGAAACTCCGCGATCTGAATCTTACAAATGACGACTGGGAGGTCGAGCCTTGGAATGTAGAGACTCTACGTCTCAAGTACTTGACAGGATTGGGAATGAATTGGACTGAACTGCTGGAACTGTTTCCTAAATTAATTTACTTGGAGAAAGTGAGATGCACAAAGCTCACCCTATTCCCTTGCAACGATAAAGGAGTCTGGATCAACAGGGCGGAACTTTCCAAGAAGGTATAAGCGCAAGCATTAGCCTCCTCAACCAGCATTGTTTTCTTATCCAAATCAAGTTATTTATTGAATGATGTAAATTGTTTCTTTATTATTATGTACTTGTGATATGTGAGCTGTGTGTTCTTGTGAATCATGCAATCGTTCTTCGCTTCCCTTCCCTTGTACTGTAGCTGATTCCTGCAGCAAGAGGGTGAGGGGAGCAGGAATGCAAGCATGAGCATGTGAGTATTTGAATTCCCATTTATTTGTAAATTGAAAAGAGGTTGGAAACACTAATAAATAATAGTTTGGATCCATGATTACCAAACTATCTGCTGAAATCGGAGCTTGACTAGTTATCATATGAACTTTGTCTTGTTGATTATGTTATTTGGACATAGTTGATTCCAGGGTTCTTTCTGTGTTCAATCTTATAGCTCACTCTATCACAAATACTGTTAAATTTGATCATCATCTTAGTGCTCTGTGACATCTAAGGTTAGGTCATGCATCTACCTCTGTATTACAAAAGATTTCATTTGTTACCTGTCATTTATCTACTGAGGATCTTAAATCTCGTCCCATCTGTTCTCTATCCAAACAAAGTAAGTTGTCATTTTTTATTAAGCAGTAGTCGTGCTTAAAAAAAATGATAACTAAGAGCATCTCCAGCGAAGTCCTAACATGTTCTTTAAATATATAATAAAATATCCAATTTTCACGGGATCACTACATTTTATTGAATAGAAACTCCAACAACATTCCTCATTTATATTCCCTATTATTATTATTATAACATTATATTCAACCTGTAATAAGGAGAGAGAGAAAGGAGAGAAAGAGTGTGAAAAGATAGAGAAATGAATATTTTATTGTGCAAAATAGTATGAGGAATGGTTCCACAATCCTTAAAAATGAGGAATGAAGTTGGCCTCCTAACTTTTTAAGAAAATGCTAGGACTCTGCTGGAGTTGTGTTTTGTGTCATATTCCCTATTATAATAGCTTAGAGCAAGCTCAATGCAATTCCCTATTTTCAACCCCTAAAATATTATATAATAATGATTACCTAAAATATAGGGGACCAAAAAGTTGTTTTGCTCCAATGATATTCCCTATATTGATCCCCTATATTTCAAATTCACATATGCAATTGAAATAGAGAGAGAAATTACAATGGTAAATGACAGAAAAACAAGAGGATATATGAGCTGGTGATGACATGGAGAATATAGGGGTTTGCTTTTTCATCCCTCAAATAAGGGGTTGAACTTTCTCTCACCTAAAATAAGTGAGGGATAAGGAGTTGCGTTGGAGTTGTGTTTTTTGTTCTCAATCCTCAAATATTGTGCATGTAGACTAAATATAAGTAAGGAGTGGGTGCATTGGAGTTGCTCTTGGGACACCATATAGCTAAGCTGCTGGAGATCCTTTAATAATATGATATCCCTGTTTTCAATTATACTGAAAAAGTTAAGCAGTAACCAAAGCATATTCCAAGAAATTCACACATTCCATAGCTCACACAAGCACAACACAAAGTGCTAATAATACAAAGTTAATAAAAATACTTAAACTCAGTCTCTTAATCAAACACTCCAATCTTCACAAAATGTTTAACTCACATCACACACATTAACACAAACACACAGAGCAAAATCCATTAACCGGATGAGTAAAATAGCTTGCGCTGTATATACTGCAGCGGATTGAGGATGAGATCCCAGCCCGTCCCTTTGCACGAAACATATAGGAACATCTCCCGCTTATTTACTGCTTGCAATGGTCTCGCATTTTCATTCTGCATTAAGTTACAATCATACAAGTAAAGATTAAAGGCCTGTAAATTTTAAAACATGAAGAACATGTGGGTACTTACACCATGAACAACATTAAGAAGGAGGTCAACTTGTCTTCTTGAAACAGTCCTTATCTGGAGCAGTCGATTCAAAGGTAAAGACACAAGTCAATTAGTTGGAGGATAAGATTCAATGATGACAATCAAAAAAGATAGAAAAGAACGAAAGATAGCTATATATAGTAAAGTAACTTGTACTTGATTTTTGAAAACAATAGCTGACTGTTTATATATGCCGAAATTCTTTTGGTCAGATGATATCTCTCTTGTTCTTTTTACGGGATGTCGAGAGTTCGAATAAACTAACCTTCCTCTGGACAGTCCAGATGACGCCTTCACTACAAGGCGGAGTAGTGAGCGAACCCGTGTATCTATAAAAACTCTCGTCATCATGGCACGTAGTATCACTGGGATTTATGATCCCCGGGAATGTTTCATTTACATTTGTCTCCACCATAGTCTTCAAGTATCTCCTCAACTGGATCCCAAAACATACAACTTTGTGTTTAGTTTATATATAAGATGCATTTAATTTACAAACCTGAGCTTCTGCTTAATGCGAACATATACGATTAAATATATATGTACCTTGAATAAAAATGGATCATTTCGGCCGATTTTGTAAAGCACACTGATCACAGCTATCTCGTTGGTGTCGCTGTTAACATGGACCGCATGTCGCTCCAACTCATATCTGTTCATAAATATAATAAATTCGGATATTACGCAGCAGAAACATGGCAGAGGAACATTGTTTTTTTATACATATAAAAAATTATAAAAATTAATTTAGACCCGATAAAATTGTTATAATTAAATTTATTTTTATATTTATGTAATGAATTCGAACGATGTTAATATTAATAAATCGGAACCTCTTGCCCCGAATGGTGTGCTCGGAGGGTGCATGCCAGTGAACTTGTTGGAGTCGATATTCCACGCCATTGATCTCAATTGATCCTGCATCACCCTTCCATTCAAGCTGCAATTTCAAATTTCAACACCGAGTAATGTGTATGATTAGGGCAATGCATGCAGGTGATGTGTAAATTGATTAGAGATCTTAAGTAATTAATTTCGATAACTTACTGCTACATCATGCCCTCTATTTAGAAGAGTGGTAAAAGAAGGCTGGTATTCTGCATACACTACATCCGAATCTGAAACTAATTTAACCGTGACGTTCGTCAGATCAACCGGAGATTGCATTTTACCCTTCTTGCATAACGCCCACTCTGGTTTCAGATTCCCCCACTCGCTAGGTCCCCTCCCGCTGTCTTCATCATAGTCATATTCTCCGTGCCCGCTAGCATTGTAGCCTCGTGGATACGGTTCTGTTGGAAACGTGAGTTTAAGTTATTGGTAAACATTTATAAGTGTGAATATTAAATTTATTATGTTAACGTGAGGACTTACTGATGAATTCTTGAGCTTCATTGGTTGCTGCATGCAAACTTACGATGAGCATAATATGCCCCAGGACGACCAAAATGGACTTCATTTTTGCAGCAACAAGCAAGCTAGTAATCGTTCGTCTCCGGACTATATGGACTATAATGTCTAGTTCAGAGGGTATATATAGAGCTGCGTAAACGGTAAAGCTAGCTAGGTTATGCTCGAATACTTTTGAATATTATATATACCGAAATCTTATGTTTTTTTAAAAAGAAATTACCAGAAAAAATGTGACCAGTACTCTGGTAAGTTAATTATATTGTTGGAATATTATAAACCTTTTAATCTAAAAGTTATCGAATTAAAACCCGATCGAGGTTAGATTTGAAATTGCATCAATTTCTTATTTTCAATTTGTCTCGTTAAGAAAAAAAAATGTTGTTCTTATTCTTATATATGAACGTGTACCACGAAATTGTTCACAAATCTGTGCCAACTAACACTACTCACGTGTTAACAATAATTTGTGACATATCGTTCTCTCCCCAGCTGCCTCTCCTCTCTTCCTCTTCTACTAGGGTTTGTCTTTTTTCAAGTAAATCGAAGGGCTTCCACTGGTTTTCTCCGGTGGAAAGCCCCAACCCTTTTATTATCTATTTTTACTCTCGTTAATTTATTTTCAATAAAACTCAATCTTTTGGGTGTTTGTGTCTCTCCTCTTGGAGTGTGTGGTTGTGTCTCTCCTTTTGGAGTGTTTGTTATGTTTTTGTTTAGTCATGATTGGGTTGATTTCGTGTTGGATCAGTTGAAAACGAGTTTATTGATATTTTTGGTGATCTATAAAAACTGTATCGAATCTGAGACGGTGGTGATTATTGCAAGAGCTCACCTTTCACAATCAAAGATTATTCATCATTTACGGGTTTATACTTTCGACATGTCTATAGCTGGTATCTGGCATGTAGATAGCTGGGGTGCCTTCGACAAGTCTATAGCTGGTATCCGGCATGTAGATAGCTGTGGTGCCACTTCTCCAATCTCGATTTATGCGGTTGGTGTTTCTGAACATTGGGCTATCAATAGTTTTTATGTGATATGGTCAATTGCGATGTTACTGTTTCCAGAGATTTTGGTGCAATTTGGATCGCTTGGGATGTTTTTGATTTCGTTCTTAGCTTCAAGAATTATTGAATTCTATCTGTTAAACGATCAGGAAACAAATCATCTAATTGTTTTTAGCATGCTATTTGTTTTACCACCTGGTTGTATTGACAGTTGGGGGTTTGTCCCGACTGTATTATATTCGAGTTAATAAAATCTTCTTGCATTTGTAAAAAAAAAAAAAAAAACACTACTCACGTGTTTAATAATATATTCATTTTTAATTTGAAATTTGTAAGCGTGTACAAAAGACTTTTTATTGATATAGAGATATATTTAAAATTTTAATTAAATTATTACAAATTATTATATTATTGCGCGTAGCAATAAATCATAAAATAATGTTCAAATTCAGCTCATCAAGACCAACTTACATTAATCAACAAATGTATTTCAGTTCATTTGCAATCGTCCCTGCAAATTTAGAGGTGCTTGTTTTGTGTTAAAGTGATTGAAATGTAATCACACTCAGACAATTATATTCACCGGTTTGGTGTCAAAATAATATATGTTTTTATTTTTTAACGTAATTTGAAATATAAAAGACATATTTTAATACGTATCATTTTTTTTTTTGACAAATATGGCTTATAGCCTTACAAATTAGTATCTGTTCTAAGATATTCTCGAGATGAGCCAGGGTCGAACCCAAGACCTGGGACGACAGAGGATAAGCCCTTAACCACTAGGCTATCCAACCGTGCTCATTAATACGTATCATTTTTAAATATTTTTGATAAATAACATTTTGATATTTAGATTTTTATTCAGTAAAAAGCTAAAAATATATATATATATATATAGGCCAACATTCCAGAGAGAGAATCCTTATGTGGAGTTACATAGTGCGCTACTATAAATCATCAATTTTATTATAAATTCTGTTATAGAATACATATAAAACGTGATTCTAATATAGAATACTATAAAATAAATCTATTTTAAGTAATTTAACACTTAAAATTTGATTAAAAAAGTATATTTTCGAAACTGATTCTACAACAGAATAATTCTGGATGATTATTTTTCTGTTATAGAATCCTATAAATCATCAATTTTATTATAAATTCTGTTATAGAATACATATAAAACGTGATTCTAATATAGAGTACTATAAAATAAATTTATTTTAAGCAATTTAACACTTAAAATTTGATTAAAAAAGTATATTTTCGAAACTGATTCTACAACAGAATAATTCTGGATGATTATTTTTCTGTTATAGAATCATGTTAAGATATTGCATAATTTTAGATGATCTTTGGAATAAAAAAAATTGTATAACTTCATTTTCGGTTTAATAATCAAAATTTGCAATTATATTTCATAAAAAATATAATAGAATATATATTATGTATATATTTATAATGATGTGCTACGTAACTCCATATAAGAGGGTATGCTATGGAGTGCTACCCTATATATATATATATTTTTTACAACTCAAATTATTTGTAGAAAATGATATTTTTTTTTGAGATATCCCCGAAAGATCGAAGTGAGTAAAAATCAAAATCAAATATATTTAAATTTAAGATCTACATATATTAGATTGGGCTTTTCATATACTTACAACCCTCCTTTTAAAGTAACATGTCTCAAATATTTGTTTTTCATGAAATACGCCCGCGTCAAATGAATATTAGCTATTAGGTATCCTATCCTATGATTAAAAACGCCTAAAATTTGATGCCTCTGATCCTAATTCTCTCTGGTCTCTAACCTTCTTTTTTAGTAGCTGCTGGGGGCTTCCATCGGTTTTCACCGGTGGAAAGCCCCGAATCTCCTAATTGTTTTGTTTTTCTTGTTAGTTTTTGAATAATACATCTTCTCGGGAAACTTAGATCTAAAATCATCGGAGATCTCGCTGTCTCTTTTTCAAGCGGGTGAGTTTCAGTCCGATTTCTCTTATTTTTGTGGTTCTGCTCCGGATCTATTCTCGGGAGAATTCTTAGATCTAAAACCATCAGAGATTTCGTTGTCTTTCTTTTTTGTTTCAAGCGGGTGGATTTTCGTCCGATTTCTCTTGTTTCTGTGGTTCTACTTCAGATCTAAGGCTGTTTTCTCTCCCGGTGAGAGTTTTGTTTTTCGCTTCTTAATTGTAAGCGGGTCTTGATTTGATGATGAAAGTTTGTATGGATACACCGTTTTGGTCGATAGCTCAAACGATAGCTCGAGGCATGATGAAGAGGGTACCAATAAATCAATGAGGATGCATGAAGCGGGTACTTGTATTTGTATATACATTTTTTTTCAAAATATCGTTTAACTGTGTCTTTATGAGAACAGGTGATTGCAATTTACTATTTGTTCGACTCGATCATTGGTGTGGATGCCGTATGGCTTTTTATTATTAGATTAACACATAAAAAAAAAAAAAGTTTCCTATGATTAATATAACACAGAAACTATTGGAATAAAATATTGAATAAATATTTATGCAAAAATCCCCTCCAACAATCTAAAATCTTGGAAAGGTAGGGTTAACAATATTAATGACTTTCTTTTCGCTACATAATTTTCATATTCTTTACAAAACACAAATAGAAATGTATTGGGATTGACACAAAAGAAAATAAGAAGAAGAAATGTATTGGGATTTTGTCAGAAAAGAAAAGAAAAAGAAATGTATTGGGATATGCAGGGGACGTTGTTCAACTCGATGAAGTGGACGATCCCTAGCAGTGCAGTTTCCTATTTTGTCCCATCTTTTTTGCAGAATGAGAGCGACTTCTCGAAAACGTGTAGCTGTAACTTTAAATGAGAAGATATATACGGGTCCTAACGATGGCGATTTTGTTAAAGAAAAGAATGAATGTGTGAACACATAAATTTTTGGAATATAGGACGAGTATCAATAACTAGGTAACAATGTTCTAGTGATAATTTTTTATATATATTATAAAGAAAAATTATGAATGATATCATTGTGTAATTGACTTCTCTAAATAATACCATTTCGTGTTTTTGACTTACAGGTGGTATCACTCAGTTTATGATCCGTTAGCGATACTACCATTCCGTCCATCAAAACGTTGGAAACGTTAGTTTACCGTATTTATTTCGTTTTTCCTTTAAAAAAACACATAAAATACAGCGTATTTTACACCTCAAGGACCCTAATTTATCAAGCCATAGAAGACGACGACGAGTTCGGCGATTTGTACACCGATGTTCTCACGCTGTTCGCCAATTCATCGTCTCTTCCGATCCAGAACAGCTTCGCCATCATAACGATCGTAAAGAGATCGTCGTCGAAGCTCCGAGCTCGAGAAGATTGGATCTTGAAAGTTCAGATCCGACCCGGATTCAGTTGGATGAATCGAAGTTTGAGATAGGGTTCAGTTGGATGAATCGAAGTTGGATTCAGTTGGATGAATCGAAGTTGGATCTTGAAAGTGGAGAGATAGGGTTTTGGACGGGAAAAGCGAGGAAAGGAAGTTTGAGGATCCGAATTTGATTGATGAATCGCAGATTAATGTTGGTGAGGGTGATGATGGTGATGGGGACGGCTGGGGTGCCGGACTGAAATTGATGATTAAAATAGATAGAGCTCGTCTCAAGTTTCGTTTTGATTACTCATACTTTTAAAACGGACACTGGTAACATGATCAAAAAGTTATTTAATCTTCAAGAGCTCAAGTAACACAAAGAAAAAATACGGATATCAGTTGTATTTTATGTGTTTTTTAAAAGAAAATACGAAATAAATACAGTAAACTAACATTTTTAACGTTTTGATGGATGAAATGGTATTATCGTTAACGGATCATAAACTGAGTGGTACCACCTGTAAGTCAAAAACACGAAATGGTACCATTTAGAGAAGCCAATTACACAGTGAAACCATTCATAATTTCCCTATTATAAATAATTAAATTTTTGTAAAATGAATAATATAGATTAGTGATAATTCAAATAACAATCTTATTTTACATTCTACATTTATTCATAAATTAATTAATTATCACTAATCTATATTTTTTATTTTATAAAAAATTAATTATTTATAACTCAGCCAAACATGTTGGACAATGATCCAAAGTGTAAAGGAGATTATTAAGTGACATCGGAGAATGTAAAATAAGTATAAACTCAAAGCAATGTTTTAAGTTAGTTAATATCGAGTAGTTTCAATTTATTTTAAAATTAAATATATATTTCATCAACAAACAAACAATATCAATAAAATCGCAATCCATACATTCAACCTACTTATGAATCCGGTATTACCCGTGAACAACCTACTGTCTGACATGAAATAAGATCTCTAAGTTAACATAATTATTTATCAATAAATTATAAGATCGAAGAACTAAAATACTTATTTATTTTAGTTTTCCAATAAGAACTTTACAAACCAATCTTTCTACCACTTCATATTCTTACGTACGATACAAAATAGATAATAAAGATGACAGCATAACAAGTCAACAAAGAAGTTTGAAATTTATAAAAGAAGAGAATGATAATGTTGGAAAGAATATTACATATTCCATTAGTGTATTATGGGTTCGTTTGACTGAGTTTAAAATAAGTGTTTTTTGCTTAAAATAAATAAGTGAAGTAGAAGTCAGAAGCAAGTTAAGACTTATAAGTGATTAAACTGTTTGGGAAATAAGCACAAGTCCTAAAACAAAAGCTAACAATTCTAACTTCTTTTAAGTGCTTCTTAACTTTTTACACAAACGGTATATTCTTTGCTTATTGCATAACTATTGGTATATTTTACGGATAAAAGAACAAAGCAAAAGAAAAAGAACAAGGCAAAGCACGGAATCGTAAGAAAAGAGAAAATGTAGTATATAAAGAAACAGATAAGTTTGAAGTATGTTAAAGTTTTGGTCTCAAAAGATTAACAATAATTCATGTTGGTAAATTGGTAAATATTGTAAGATTTTGTTTCATAGTATTCATGTAGTGTAAGTTGGTGAATAGTTTTTGTACACGATAATAATAGTTTAATTATGCATTATATCTGTAACTGGCCGGATAGAGTCATTAGTAAATAAAATAAATATTCGAGGTGTTTTGCATTTTATTATAAGAATCCGATTTTAAATATGAGAAACAGTTCAGCATGTAATTTGTTTTATCATAATTGTGTAATTTGATATTTCGATTGAATGTATAACTTTTTAATGAGGTCGAAATTAAATAAATCTATATTTTCGCAAGTTACTAAAACTCGATTTATTCTCGAGCGGCTCAAACTCTTAATAAACTAAATTTCGAATAATTTGATGTTTGATAAGTTCGTCCAAAAAAAAAAGATGTTTGATAAGTTAAAAACCAAATACTACTCACTAAGTAAATATTTTGAACTTAAAATTTTATATAAAAAAATTTGAATCAAGGACTCTGTCCATGACTCTCATAAGGTCTCACGACGAATGTGAGAGGAGGCCTCGAAACAAGAAAATAAAATTTGATGATGTAAGATATGATTTTAACCTTTGTATTTCAAGCTATAAATAGTACTGTAGGTTGATATCTATCTATATTATAAAGCCTGTTGCCAAAATACCTTTGAAATGACCATTTCACCCAAATGTATCTCCCGTATTTTCACTTCTGCCATGAACCATACGCCTTGGCATACGTTCAAAGCATCTCAGCCTCTCATTCCCTCACCAAACTCCCACGTGTTGCCCATCGGTATCTCCGTTGTTGTATCAGACAAAAGCACGTATGTACATTCAAAATCTACATTCAAAATCAGTTGTTATGTTTTCACTTTTCAGGTAAAGTTTCTACCCCCTTCTTGCGACATCCCGCTTTCAATTTATTTTCGAGTTTGCATATGTACTGATTAATTTCATCAATTTTAATTTGTTCGGCTTCTCAGCTGTGATTGTTTGAGTTGTGATTGATGGATTCCATGGAAAGGACTAATTTGAAGTCGGTTGTTTAGGAGCTCGATTGTGGTATATAGTTTTTCAGTTGTAATGATGGATTTTTTAGAAAAAGCCCCTCTCAAGTCGCCGGCATCGGAGTCGGGTAGTTTTTTGTGACCCATCTCTTCCTTTTATGATTTTGTATAGATTTGTTATGTATCTGTTGTTTGCTCCTGTAATTACTGTGGTTTGCCTATATTTGTTATTAGGTCAAGATTAGTTTGAATTTCGTCATGTTGATTGTAATCAGTACACTAATCTTTGTAACTCAAGTGGATGGGTCTGGTGTGGTCTTATTATTTCTGTTATTTTGTTGGTTAAGGTTTTTTTTATGATTAAAATGTTTTGTGGAGTTTTGACATTGATTTGTTATGCTTATGGCTGTGTTTTGTTATTTACTTAGAATGTTGTGTTTGATGTTTGTGGCTGTTAGATTTTGAAAATTGAAGTAGATAAGTACTTGAGGAGGGCTAATGGCAGATTTTGATTTAATTTGATTGTGCAGAAGGAATTGAGTGTTACATGAGATGTTGATTGTATGGAGAGTTGCTCAAAGTTGTCGGTGGTGAAGAAAGGTACGCAGTTTGTTTTCATTATCATTTACTTGATTTCGTGATTTGTTTGATGTTGTTAAGTTCTTCAGACAAATTGGAGCTTTGGTCCATAGATATATAACAAATTTATGTTATATTAGATCTTTAGTTTACTGAGCGATTTTTGAATTAGGTATTTTGGTGATTGTTTGACAATTTAGGATGACCGCTTATTTTATCAAGACAAAGTGGCCAGAAAAAGCTCCAAAGAGTGAAGAAGAACGGAAGGATTTTATTGCTTCAGTTCACAAGCGAAAGACAAAGCTATTTATGGTCCTCATTGAGAAGAAGTTGTTTCCTCTACGGCCTGGTGTTGCAAAGTAAGCTACTGGATTATCTAATATCTGAATGTTAAATTAGATGCAATTGAACATAATAATGGATGCATCTAATAACATTTAATACTCAGTTTTTTATACTAAAAAAAAACACTGGCGTGATTATGAGGTTTATATTGCCGTTATGCAAATTGTGCAGATTAATTGATCAGACATTTGCAAAAGGAGTAAAAGTTGCTGTTTGCACTACTTCTAATGAGAAGGCGGTATGCTTCATCAGGTTCTTAACTTATGATGTGTAATAGCCTAATAGGTTTTGTAGTTCTTATGAAAGGAAGAAATGATCCTTACGGAGCTAATATAAAATCTTGGGAAAAGATGGAAAATGGAATCATGTTATAGATAAATTATATTGTTTTATTTATGCCATGTTATAGATAAATATTAATAGATCTCACGTTTTAAGATACGTGCCAAGTTGTTCACGGTCTCTATTATTTTGTAAGCATTTATTTATTTGGACTTTTGTTCATGAAACTTTATTTTCCGGCTTTTAATGACTATATATTCTATGCTATTGTATTGATAGATATATGCAAAAACATAAGAAAGTGAGCATCAGAGAAGTAAAACATTGCAGGCATATTTTGGAAGGCCTTCTTTACCTCTATAGCATAATCCTCGAATTATACATAGGGATCTCAAGTGTGACAATATTTTTGTAAATGGTACTCAAGGAGAATTCAAGTGATCCTGGCCTTCTGTCAAAAAAAAAAAAAGAAGTGATCTTGGCCTTGCTGCAATACTATGCACATTACATGCTGCTCACTGCATTGGCAAGTTCGTGCACTTTGTATTTTAAGGTTCAAATAATTCATGTAAAGTGGATCTGTGCAAGTGAAAATAGTTCAATATATAGCATTTGGTGGAGGTTGGTGTTCTTCTATTATTTCAGTAGCAATTGTCTTGCTTTTAGTTGGACTAACCATGATGTTTCTTTCAGCTATTGAGAAGCCTCAAGCTATATAGCAGCAGAAAGCTACAAAGGCAGAACACAATTTCAGAGAAGATGGATCACTTGGGTTTGCCTTCAGTCCTCTCCTCAACGAATTAATATTGCCCTGACAAGAGCAAGGTATGTTATCTGCAGAGTTGATCAAGAATTCTGAATGATCATAGTTGTTTGTTTTTGTTGATAGATTTATATTTGCAATGTATGTTTATGTTATCGTGTTAATGGACTGTTGTAGGACTCCGGAAAGAGTTGTAGCCTGTAGGCTAAGATGGATCAACTATTTGAGGCCGGATGTGAAGAGAGACAATTTTCTTCTGATGAGGAGGATGTAATTATTAAGCTGTATGTTGTTTTGTGAAATTAGTCCTTTTCATATTTGATTTGGATTTTGAGGAATGATGAATTTTTGTGTGATTTGGTGATAGGTGGTCTCTGATTGCTGGAATGGTAATTTCAAAATTCAATCCTTTGTCTGAGCGGAAGGAATGGACTTTGGTGCCAATAAAATAAAAGTGTTCTATTTTGTGGGTAAGTAATATAATCTTTTGTCACCCCTTCATTAAATTCTTATAAATTTAATCTTTATTCTCCAGCTTTTCCTACTATTCCCCAAATCTTTCATTGTAATTAATGGAGCATCATTGTTAGCATTTGTTTTAATTAGATAATTGTTTCCATGATCTGTACAAATGTTTTGCATGATCTCCCAGTTTTTGTGACACATTGTTACAAGTATCTAGATTTGAATTTCCATGTGGACTATTCGAAGGAGTTTAAGCTGGGGGCAAAAGTTGCGACTAAATTTGAATACAGGAGACCTTGGACAAACTGACTGGACTCGATCAACACTTGACCACATATCAACATCCAACTATGATATGTTGATTCTTCCAAGGGACTTGCGTTTTTTGTGCCTCTGCATAGCTGAGCTGATTAGAATTTTAATGAATTTGAAAGCACTGAGCTAGATTTAAGCTTTGAATATCTCACAAAGGTATCTTCATAATGTTGCATATTAACATAATTTATTGGTGTTTATTGGTGTTTAATTCTAATGACATTGATCAAGTGATTGTTAACAGGAATAACGTCAGAGGGATGAATGTTAAGGCAACAGTTGCTATAGGCACAAAGAACACAAATGATGCTGATGATACATCCTAGACTATTGATTTGAATCAAGCTTTGGTATTTCCTGATTGTATAAAAAATGTGCATTATTATTTGTTAATAGCTGGCGGAGATACATTTCCTAATCATGCATTGCGTAATGTGACAATGGATTTGGAAGTAAAGTGACAGGTTGTGCTAGATACATATCAGAAACTTGATGAAACTTGAGGTGCTTGGCTTGATTAATCAGTAATTAAGTAGTCATAGCCCATAAATTCATCACAACGGGGAAGAATAAATTTTATTACAATGTTGCAATGATTTAAAACTTCTAATTAGAATGAGTATAATCAGTGTGATCTGGGAGAGTTTAGAAACCTTCACTTACATATTTGGTCATCGAAAGGTATGATGATATGTTTTTGCTTTCTACCTTATCAATAGTCATCATTTCTTTGGGGATGCATCTTTTAGTCAGTGATTGGAGGAGCCTTGATAGACAAATATGGAGGCAAGAAAGTGATTTCTTGGGGGGTGGCATTGTGGTCTTTGGCAACTCTACTTACGCCATGGGCTGCAAATCACTCAACAACCAGTCTCTTAGTTGTTCGGGCATTCTTCGGATTGGCTGAAGGAGTTGCTTTACCATCAATGAACACCCTGTTATCAAAGTAATGCATGGTTTTGTTATTTTATAAATTTTCATTCAAACTGATGAAGAAATTTATCTGATGCATATTATAAATATTCAGTTTCAATCTCATAACGTAACATGTTAAGCAAAGACATACTAACGAGTCTTTTATAGTTTAGGTGGTTTCCCAGTCATGAAAGAGCAACTGCTGTTGTATATTATCCATGGGTGGTTTTCATCTTGCAAATGTCATGGGCTTACTGCTAAACTAGCAATGTCAACTGTAGGATTGTCTAGCCCTTTCATGCTCTTCTCTAGGATTGCTATGGTCAACTATCTGGCCCTTTTGTGTGAAATGATCTAGAAGAAAGCAATCCTATTACCGTATCAGAACTACGATTGATCCAAGCTGGGAAATGTGATTCTCCTCTTGACAAGAGCAGCCTACCTCCTCTAGGGCTTTTATTATCTAAAATGCCCACCTATGGGTTATCATTTTTGCAAACATCATTAACAATTGGTAGGCTTTCAATCAAAAATTTAACATTTTGATGTAAAGCATTTTTGCATTAGTAGGATTTGAAAGATGTACTTTTGTGCGGGACTGCGGGGATACTTTTTTCTTCTATCATGGATGCCAGTGTATTTTTAAACTGTGATACTTTCTCTTAGCTTCCTTTTCCTAAGTTTTCTTTTCTTTCCTCCAATTTAAATTGATGCAAACGATAAAATAACATTTTAAATATATAAATTTCAATATAGTGAAATATATTTGTAATCATTTTGGGTTAAAAACTTAAATAACTAATCAAATATCCGAATATTAATAAATAATAAATTTTATTACAATTATTAAAAAAATTAATTATTTCACTAATATAACCAAATTAAACATATTATTATACCCTACTTAGCGGGTCTCTGCTTATTGTTATATGAATAATACCCGTCGCAATTTCAAATGAATATAAATTTAAATCTTTAATATCAACACCCCGATTTAATTATACCCAAATTTTTTCAAATATATATCCATAATTTAGTGATAATATTAATTTCGTCTAAGAAAATGTCAGGGGCGTTAAAGGGCATCCATCATGTAATGGGGGATAGGATTAGAGGAAGTCTCCCCCATATAGTTTTATATTATCATAAATATCAACGACCGTGATAATAATATTTCAATTATTTAATGATCAGTTTATCTTTTCTTTAACTAAATTATATTGTTATAAATTTTCATCTATAGTCTTTTTATATAAAAAAATGACATATGATATTGTAAGATGACATATATATTAAATAAAAATAAAATTTTAAATAGAAATATTACTATTAAATGTTTTAGAAGAAAAATATTTGTTAAAAAATGTATGAGCATCTTCGTAGGGATTTTATTCCTGGATTCTAATTCATTATTGGCTTTTAAAATGAAAAATATATGTTTTTATAATGCATCAGAAGCGGAGTTAAAATTAAGATTAAGACTAGAATTTATTTTTATTTATCTTACTCATCCTGGCAAAGTTGTTTACCAAGTTTTTGTGTCGTTTATGTTGAACTCTTTGTAGAATCTCCTGTTCCGATCAAATGTGCTGCTACTTATCAGTCATTCTACATTTATGAATGGAGATTAAACCACCTTTGAGATTAACCTTCATTTATTGTTTTGACAGAAAATAAATACAAACGTATCCTGAACTTATGTCTCTTGAATGAAATATTTTATTGTCTATTTTGACAGAAAATAAATGATGTACTCACTAGAGTAATCTTTAGTGGGAGACAAATACAAACGTATCCCAGGACTTATGTCTCTTAAATAAAATATTTTATTAATTTGGATTTTGAAATTGTTTTTACAGTTAGTTTAAAATTCACTTATACTCTCATTTGTCACAAGTCGATGATTTCTTTTAAAAATGGCTTTTTAAAAAAAAAGAGTTCTGATATATAATGAAAGTACTAAAAAATAGATGTCTAATTGTGTAAAAAATTATATTTTCATTTTTATTGTTAAAAAATATAATTATTAAATTATTTACATTTCAACACCAAAACACAAAAAAACTATTCGCAAACAAATATTTATCTACACAAATACAAAGAAAAAAAAAAGACAAGATAAAAAATCTTAGCAAAAAAAAAGGGTTTATTAACATAAAAATTACTTATCAATTAATTAATTAATTCAATATAATTCATTAACAGAGAAAAAAAACTTTATTTTATAAAAATAAAAATCTATTGTTCTGTTGGGAACAGAATTTAATTGATCCACCCGCAACGCGGGCAAACATACTAGTATTAAGTATCACACACAAGTGATCGAGATCAAGATACAGAGAAAGTTCAAGCTCCTTTAGAAAGGGAGCTCCATCTCATAGTTGAGGTGAGGATTAAAAGAAAGGGTCCTGCATACTGGGGGTAGGGGTGAACACGGGTTGGGTCGGTCGGGTTAGGGACAATAAAATGACCCAACCCAATTAGTTCGGTTTATAAAAAATCAACCCATTCATCAAAAAAAAATATACATAACCCAACCTTGCTAATTAAAATCTGGGTTGGGTTGGTTCGGTTTGGGTCGGGTTTCACAAGAAAAAAAAACAAACTAAATATAATGTCTGCTTAAAAGTTATATAAGGGCAGTTTTAGTTTTAGCATCTGGTGAATTGTAAATTAATTTACAAGTTGATCAGTCATTCAACAGTCTGTTGAGTGAGTATTTAAAAAAAACAGAAAACTATGCGGTAAGAAAATATGCAGGACATCTAGTTATTCATATACAGACTCAACTTCTATCTAATCAAATGAAGCTGAGCAGAACCTATGCTATGACAGAATCTATTCCACATTCTATTCCATATTCAAAGCTTAATGTAAGGAACTACTAGCATATTTGTCAGGTCATTATGATCTATTATACACACTTAAATGGAATAACAACAAGCATTATTATCCAACATAGATTAATTAAGCACTTGGAAATATTGGACCTGTGAATAATATGTTTATTTAATTGTTTTTATATAAACGGGTTGGGTTGGGTTGGTTAAGGGTTAAAATGTGTTAAACCCTGACCCAACCCAATTTATTCGGGTTTTTTGAAAATCAACCCATTTAATAATCGGTTTCGAACGGTTCGGTTTAATCGGGTGAAAAAAGGGTTGGTTTGGGTCGGGTTTTGCGGTTTGGGTTGGTTTTGTTCACCCCTACTGGGGGGACGTGGTTGTTCGAATTAATACTTTATGACCAGAACTATAATTTTTTTAAAAAATGTTAATATTTTTCCCTCGACCAATAAAATACTCATTTCGATAATCTAGTTATAAATATTGTCGAACAAAGAAATAAAGATTTTCATCATCCAGGTCAGCAAAATCAACAACCAGAAAATAATATTTTATATGAAAGATTCTCGTCATACACATGCTGAAAAAGAAATAGGCTGAAGCCTCCTTGTAACAGCTACTACAACTTTTGTTCAAGTGAAAAATACCTCAGATTTAGAAAACCTGTTACAAATATATTTTGTGTGTGAGTTCAAGAGTATAAAATTTCCAACAAATTAAGCATCTTAGGCGTGACCTTGTCCAGAGATCATGCTGTGTTTATTTGAATGAAATAAAATAAAATAAAGGAAGAAGAGAATCAAAAATTATAAAAAAATTTTATAGAGATTCAGAAATTATAAGATGATAGTAATTAAATATAAGTAGGGAATCATGATAAACAAGTGAAATGATCATTCTTTCCAAAATACAGTTTTCTAGTTCAAATAATTTGGTATGAAATGATCAAAGAAGTGAAAATTTAAAACATTTTCTTGTTGTTGTTTGTTTCATGAAATCTGTCATTCCCTTTCCTTTCTTTTAGTTTTAGATTTATCACAAATATCTTATAATCCATTCCGCCACCCCTACTAGGTATTTCTTTTTCCTTTCCTGATTCTTTTTTTATTTTAATTTATAATTTATTTCATAAATCATTAACATTAAAATATAATGTGTAAAATATTTTTGAACATCAAAAATAAAATTTAATTTAGTTTATTCATATTAAAAATAATTTTAATATAATTTATAAGTCAAGATATTTATAAAAAGAATATAATTTTTAAATAATAAAATATATCAAATTATAAACATAAATATATTTGACTCTTGAGAAATTATTTAATACTTAAAAATCAAATACAGGGATAATCATATAATTTTTCATTCTGTTTTTCGACCAAAACCAAAAGAAGGTCATTCTTTTTTTTCTCTTCGTTCCTCATTCTAAATTCCATTCCATTTCCGTAGGTCGAACCAAACGGCGGCCCCCAAGTGCGTTCCAAAACCTCTACTTGAGCGCTTCATAAGCTTTAATTTGGGGAGTAAAGGCGGCAAACAACTGCCAGCCAGCCAGTAAGGAAACAAAATCTGAAAGAGGTACAACTAAATGGGTTTCTTACAAAAATGGTCAGTGAAGACATTTCAGGAAAACTAAACTTTGAAACGCCAGCAAATCGAGTAGCTAAAAACAAGAAGAGTTAAAAATTGTCATCAGTACCAAAAGAAGCAGACAGTTGAAGATCAGGCCTTCCAAATGACAAATGACAACCCCAGTAATTGACAGGACCGGGGCCGAGAAGGACCGAACTAGTTGGGGATATTGTTCCTAAATGACTTGGTTTACTTATAAGTTATAACAAGTGAGATGCACAAATTAAGCTCACATTGATTATGATACCCTTAATTAAAATGATAAAGGAACATAATTAGTAAAAAGAAAATGATAAAGGACCATGACTCAAACACGGAAAGGTATAAGCAAAAGCAGTAGCCATAGGCCCATAGCTTAACGAAGAACTAAGTGATCATTTGCATTAGAATGAGAGTTAACTACATGTAAATCTCATTAAAGTAATAATGTTAAGAATTAGGACCAATGATATTTTTTTTTATCGGTAAGTACATTACTTTATCAAGTGTAAAAATACAATATCTGCTGGTAAAAAATTATTATTTTAACGAGGATATTATTTTATCGATTATTTCTTAATCGAGCTTCGACTGTACTCATATTATATGAAAAAATTATTTTATATATTCTTCTCATTCTCATCGCGGTGGTTCTTAGAAACAAGATGATTCTCATTGCATTACTTTTACGAACGAACACCTTGCATCAATTGAGGCACCACGTTAAGGATTCATAATTCTCTGGACATGGTGCATTATTTTGACTAATTTTACCCAAAGTACAGACATATTCAGGATATGGCCACAAATACAATGTGATGAAATCTTGTTAAGTGGATGAATAGAATAGCTTGCGCTGCAAATACTCCAGAGGATACACAATGACACTCCAGTCCATCTTTTTTGGCAAGAAAATACGAGCCGAGTCTGTGTCGTCGCAAGGAACGTAGAGGGAGATCTTCCGCTTATTTATTGCCTGCAATGGCCTTGCATTTTCGTTCTGCATAATATTACAATTACATAGGTAAGGTAATTAAGAATAAGCCTGGTACTTCGTAAAACCAATACTTATACATATAGGTAATTATCTTACACCGTGAACAGCATTAAGCAGCAGGTCTACTTGGCTTTTCGAAACAGTCATTATCTAAATCATTTAATTCAAGGTTAATCATCAATTCGACGATAAAAAAAAAAGACGAAAATGAAGTAAACCAGTACTGTTCTTGATATTACATTTTGTGCATGCTACTAATTAGTACTAACCTTCTTCTGGACAGTCCAAATGACGCCTTCAGTACAAGGGGGAGTCGTAAGAGAACCCGAATATCTATAAAAACTCTCATCATCTTCTGTTATATCATCGGGATCAATCATTCCAGGGTAAGTTTCTGTGATGTTTGATTTCACCATCGTCTTCAAGTATTTCTTCAACTGAAGCCCAAAACAATGCTCATGAAAATTGGGGCAGGAAAAATTATAGTACAGATTGTGTCCGAAATCATAAAAGGATACCTGTTTTAAAAAAGGGTCTTTTCCGCCTATTTTGTACAGTACAGCAAGTACAGCTATATTGCCGGTTTTCGCATTTACATGGACTGCATGTCGTTCCAACTCAAATCTAAAATAAAATAAATTCAAAAAATTATTATTCGAATAAAGTGATTGTTAGTGACTCGTAGAAGAAAAATATTTAGGTACCTCTTGCCGTTTACGGTGTGCTCAGAAGGTACATGCCAATGAACTTGTTGGAGTTGATAATATATCCCATTAATCTCAATGTATCCTGCATCCCCCGTCCATTCAAGCTGCAATTTCAAATTTCCAACAAAAAATTAATATTTATCGCTGCTAAGTTCTATTAAACTTGTTAATTTAACATGTCATCAGAGTTAAGTCAGGATATCTCTCTATCAGTGTTCGAGTCATACACAATTGAAATTTTTTTAAGTAAAATTCAATGCTTACTGCTATGTCGTGCCCTCTGTTTACCAGAGTAGTTAAAGAAGCCTTGTACTCCGTATCTACTTCGACGGAGTCTGTAACCGTCTCGACCTTTACATTCGTCACATCAACCGGAGATTGCATTTTCCCGGTCTTGCATAATATCCAGTCTGGATTCAGGTTTCCCCACTGGCTAGGCCCCCTCCCGCTGCTTTCATTGTAGTTATAGTCTCCGTTACCTAAATATTTTGACATAAAAATTAACATACAGCATTTAAGCTCAAATGGTTGAAGTAGACTATAACAATTAAAATGAAATTTGCTCAGGATACAACATTTTTAGCGATGGGATTATTTCGATACCTGAGAAGCTGCCCGGTTCTTGAGCTTGGCTTGTTTGTGCATGCAGAATAAGAATAATAGTAACAATAATATGCCCAGCCATGTATATGGATTTCATTTCCGTGTCTCGGAATTATGTCATATGTACACAGGATGAACTACTATTTATAGAGGGGTGCAAAGGTTATATTGGAGCCATTGGTCTGTTCCGTTCTTAAAATATAACATGTGACCTAGATTTTAAACAGGTTTTCCTATCAATTTTTGCAGGTCTAATTCTGCTCCATATTCTGGTTAATACTAAAAAACTATGAACCTAAAAAATAAGCTGACAAAGATATCACATAAAGTTATTACAAAAATATTTATTACGTGAATTTTCTTTAAATTCAATTTTAAGAACCTACCAAAAGTGTAGCTTAATAATTTGAATATTTTAAGCGAAACCTCTTGGGCGGTTTATTTGAGATATTTGGTTCTAGTGACCAGCACCGGTTTGATATAAAATCTTTTTTTTATTATATGTATTTTCTTTGAAATTTGATTATATACTTATTTTCTAAGGAACTTTTCAAAAAATGTATTTGTAAATAGTAACTTATCATATTTTATACGTAATTATAAAAGCATATACATCTGAGGTCAAAATTTTGTAATAAAACTAAATTTTTTTAATAAATATTTAAGGTATTAAGATAAATGATCTACTATTTGATTCTAATAATTTAATCTTCTGTTTTGGGATTATAATAATAAATGTATGAACATATTTTCGTATTTTAATAGTATTAGAGTAGTCATGTTTTAATTTTCTGCCTGCTTAACTGTAAATGAGTGACGTATATTTTTTATGAACTTAATCTTCCCTTAGATAATATTTTCGTGGACAATATTGTACACATGCAAATCGATAATATTAGTGGTCCATTAATTATGTTTTGAAGCGATCGTCTGTGGTCCATTTTTGTTCACATATGCATGTGTTTCTCGTGCCCGTAACAAACATGTTCTTTTTAACGAGTGCATTTAATTCATAGCGACTCTGTTCTACTCCCTCCCTCCCTTTTTACATGTCCCTTTTGAAATTTTTTTTTGTCCCAAATTACTTGTCCACTTCTCTTTTCAAAGCAACTTTTTGTATGTTTTTTCAAAATGTAACAAATTCCAATGTTTGACTAGCATATATATATATACACAACTCTATCTAATTCATCACATTTATTAGGGATATGTATGAAAACAAGATATCCACCTAACATTTTCTTAAGATGCGTTATTTTTTCAAAAGGGACAAGTAAAAGGGGACGGAGGGAGTAATTCTTTTCAAATAATACGACAAATATATTGCTGATTTTAGTTAAACATGATAATAAATTATCATTAATTTGTTGTATTTTAGGATACAAAAATACCTTATAGTAGTATATATTTAGATTTGATTGTCATTATTAAATACCACAATTTACTAGGTTGACATAGGAGTATAAATGATAATTAGTGTACAAGTGTTTCTTGATAAGTTGAGGTCTCTTGGATTTTATCATATATTTTAAACCTATTTTTCAGAAATAAAAATTTATCACTAAACGAAAAGTATCTATAATTCTACTTTTTAATAAAAGAAGTCCTTATTTATCATTTTGGTAAATAACGAATATAATCCTTAACATTTATATTTAAAAAAATTATAAATATATATATTTCTTTTTAAAAAAGGTAAGCACTTAAATTATATTAAAAAAAAAAAGGTTGACCCCAAACAGGTTTAAAGGTTCCCGCAAATTAAATACACATGTTTTTAGTTCACAGTTGGCCTCACAAAGTTTGGTAAAGCGAAATTAGTGTGGTTCAAGATATCTGACGAGGAAGCAAATTTGAGGAAACACCTAGTTAGCTGGCAGAGGATCTTCTTGAGGATAGAAAAAGGAGTTTGGAGGCGCCACCAAAAATTCAATATCTCTTTCGAACATTTCAATGACTTTGTTCATCGAAGGCCGATCATTCGGCCTCAATTGTATGCACCACAATGCTATTATCACCATCTTTTTCACTAATTTCCGTTCTTCCTCTGTAGCACCATCCATTTCAATCTCTTTTCCCTCGGTACATTGTTCATAAACCCACGAGGGGAAGTGATTTTGGCTGACATGATCCACAAACGGGTTCGATTTTTTCCTCCGGCCTGCCATTTCCATCAACAACATTCCAAAACTATAAACATCCGCTTTGTATGAAATGCTTCCGACATTCTTGTAAAACATCTCTGGCGCCATGTAGCCCATTGTTCCTCTTGCCGCGGTGAGAGTCACAATGCTGTCACCAGTGGCGTACAATTTTGCAAGCCCGAAGTCAGAAATTTTTGGATTGTAATTCGTATCAAGAAGAATATTATGAGGCTTGATGTCAAAATGCAGAATTTGCATGTCACAACCGCGATGCAAGTAATGAATCCCAGTTGCTATTTTGTAGGAAATGTCATACATCTTTTCCCAGCTTAACGAAACCATTTCTTTCTCTGTTCCTTCTTTGCAAAAGAGGTATTTCTCTAACGATCCATTAGGCATGAACTCATAAATCAGAGCTCGTTTTTGACCTTCAAAGCAAAATCCAACAAGTTCCACCACATTGACATGATGAATCCTTCCGCTTGTAGCAACTTCATTAATAAACTCTTGTCCAGTTGCTTTGGACTTGGCCAATATCTTTACGGCTACAGAAAGACCACTCCGGAGCTTTCCCTTGTAAACAGTACCAAAGGCTCCTTCACCCAACCGATCTCTGAAATTATATGTGATCTTCTTAATATCTGTGTAGGTGTACCTTATAGGCATCAAGTTGCTTTGAGCTTGAAGAAAATCCTCAATGGTATTGTAAATAGATAAATGCCTTCTTTTTGCTCTGTAAACCAATACAGCAAGCAAAAATGGGATTCCGAAAAGATATCTTGCAGCAAAAAATGATCCTGAAAGCTTGAAATAATTCTTAGCACAGTTGCAGTCACAAGACTCAAATTTGAATGCAATTTTTACAACTCAAGTAAAAAAAGGTAATGCAAGAAGAAGTCATCTTACCCGTAATCTGTCCTATAAGCCTCTTGTTTCCTATTAAGCATTAAACGAAAAACAAAAATCAAGATAAGTACTGATATTTATTTTTTTTATATGAAAAGAGCAAAATCTGCAAAGCTCACCCTGGAATGCTTCAATCAATCCATCCAAGTTCATCTTCAGGCCTACATGATATTGATAAATGTCAAGACTCAAGATCTTCTTAAATTGCAACCGGATGAATTTTCAAGTCTTTACTCACACTTCAGTGAAATTTTGTAAGAGTTTAGCCGATGGAAGTTGCAGCTGTATTCACAAATCCAAGCACGAGGCTCGTATCCAACAAAACAATGGCTCGCTCCACTTTTGTCACACTTCAAGCAGTGCAGGAATTCCCAGGCAACATCAAATCCATAAACCATCCCATCATGAATTTCCGAAAACTCAGGTTTAGCCTTATTCAAGAGATGATCAGTAAGAGGCCATTGGGATGACACCCACGCGATCTTACTCACCCTGCAATTATCTTCCAGTTCTGATATATTTAACGATCCAGCCACAACATAAGCATAAGAATAACTATAATACTTTTCCAAAACCTTATACGAAAATGATGAAAATTTTGATGTAACATTTAAGTATCTCCTGGAAATTACAGGAGACGGACATTCAATCCATATAACGGGCCAATTATGCTCCGTTATATCGGTATATTCTGCTACTTCATCCTGATAGAAATTTTGGTCTTGAAAAAATTGAAAAGGAAGAGAAGAATAGTTATTCTTCTCGAGCCCCGGATCAACAATTCTAATGGTGAAATTCTCATAGTTGATGTCTTCAACATAGTAGAGTTTATGTGAAGGGGTGTATAAGCTGGTGCGATTATTGGCACAAGAAAGCTGATAGGTGAATTGATAATCATCACATGTCTGATGATCACCTTTCAGTGTAAAAGGACAGGTTATGTTTTGGATATTACCACAAGATGAAGGAGAGAGCAAGGTAGCTTTGCATGAGGAGGAGTATATTATCAAGATGATTGTTAGTATTTGAGAGAGAGTTGTGTAATTTGCAGGTACAGAGTAAGGCAAGCTCCAAAACCCCATGTTTTTTCCACAGCAAAATTGAGAAAACTCTTCACACTTTTGCCTAAGAATAGTCGCAGTTTACGTTTACAAATGAGCCTTGAAGAATCAGTAAACTTTTAATTTTTCAGAGAACTTCCCTAAGACCAAATAATTTGGTTTCCATGGTAGAGAAAAAGAATTTTATGCTGATATATAATAATTTCTCTTGTATTTAAATCGAGATGGAGAGAACATTATTATAATCAAAATTATAATATTAATAAACTAAAATTATAATTATTTTTATTTATGATAATGTAATATATAAGACAGCAAAGATGAGTTCTTTTCTATCAGCAAGTCAGCGAGTGAGAATGCATGCATCAAAAATTCAACGTCAAACAAGTTGGGCACGACTCTCCTCAAATGTCACACTTAAGATATATACATTATACAAGTCATTTAGTGGTGTTTGTCTGAGATTTATAAGTCCAGCTTTTGGATTATAAGCTATGAGCACTTATTTGTATCGTATGTGTAATAAGTTAGGAAGCACTTATAAAAAGTTAGGAATGCTGGTTTTTATTTCAGGGCTTCTACTTATTTACCAAACACTTTAATCACTTATAAGTCTTATCCTCCTTCTAACTTCTACTCCACTCATTTATTTTAAGCAAGAAACACTTATTTTAAACTCACCCGAACGGTCCCTTAAGATGCATGTCAATTCAGGTTGCCTTTGTTGATCAATTCTACTTCACATTGTGATTGTTTTAGAAGAGCATGATTTGGACAGTGCGTTTATCGTATTTTTACTCATCAGCCTTGCTAGTTAAGCTTCTTTGCATACTGAATAAGCTGAGAAGATTCGATAAGTACTTATTTTTCTTCTGTAGTGTTGTAGTTTTTCTTCCTATTGTAAGTGATAAATTATTACAAGTTTCCCCGAATAAATATCCAAATCCAATCATCATTCTTCTTCAGTCTTCACATACAAATTTTGAATCAGCTAAATTATGGTCAAGTCCCCAGTAGTTATTTTTCTTTCTTGCTTTCTACTAGCGTGGTTTTCAGTAGGATTTGTAGCTGCAGATTCAAATACAGATGAATGCAGGGCCGCAAGATGCTTCCCTTATGACCCCGAAATTCGGTTCCCTTTCTGGCTCAAACATAAGCAGCCGAAGCACTGTGGCCTTCCCGGTTTCCAAATTTTCTGCCACAGGGGAAAAACTGAGATAAACATCCAGTACCTCGCAAACACGAGCCTCCACGGAACCCAACTCCTCCTTTCTATCAAAGCAGAAGTCGATAAGATCAATTACACATCGCGAGAAATAGAGCTGGATTTGGCCTATGAGAGTGAAACCAGCAGTCTGAAACTGGTTCCCATGTCGAATTCTTTTTTCTCATCCACTATATATCCTTCTCCGTTCAGATTAATATCACCTCCGAAAAATGTAACATTCGTCAGTTGCTCCTCAGAACTTAAAGGAGGCTATTTTGGATCAACTAAAAGGCTGACTTCTCTAAGCGGAGAAGATTTCCCAGTTTACACATTCACAAAAGGCGAAACCATTAGTGTCTCACCGATAATCTCCTGTGTTAAGATTTTTGATTCTTACGGCATTTTGCAGTCTTACCAGACCTTCAACTGGTCCATTCCCCCACAACAACCTACAGGAGGTAATTGATTTTAGAAATTTTTGATGAATTCTAATTTTTACAGCTTCTTCGTGATCATGTTATAAAATGTTAATGCTACAAAATGGTTTTACAGGTCAGGAATCGATTAAGCCTATAGCAGGTATAATTTCAGGTTCTGTTCTAATAGCGGTTCTATTTGTGGGATTATCGTTTTATACAGTCAAATCATTTAAACAAAAAAAATATGATCAACTGAAAATTGAAATGTTTCTGGCGGATTACAAAGCCATGATACCGACAAGATACACTTTTGCTGATATCAAGAAAATCACTAGTCAGTTCAGGTATAAATTAGGTCAAGGAGGTTATGGATCCGTGTACAAAGGTAAAATCACCAATGAAATTACGGTTGCAGTGAAGGTCTTGCATAGCGATCCCAAAGCTAATGGGGAAGACTTTATTAACGAAGTGGGTACTATAGGACGAATCCATCATGTTAATGTGGTTCGCATGGTTGGGTATTGCGCTGATGGGTGCAATCGAGCTCTGGTATATGAGTTCCAGCCTAATGACTCCCTAGCAAAGTTCACATATTCTGGTAAAAATCATGGGAAAAAATTTCTCGGTTGGGAAAAGATGCAAGAAATTGCTTTAGGCATTGCTAAAGGAATTGAATATCTTCATGATGGGTGCGCTCAACAGATTCTCCATTTTGATATCAAACCTCATAATATCTTGTTGGACAAAAATTTCAGTCCCAAAGTTTCAGATTTTGGTTTGGCCAAGCTGTGCTCGAAAGACCAGAGTGCTGTGTCAATGACTGTGGCCAGGGGAACCATTGGGTACATTGCGCCTGAAGTATATTCTAGGAATTTTGGAAAGGTGTCGGCCAAATCAGATGTCTATAGTTTTGGAATGTTGTTACTTGAAATGGTAGGGGCACGGGAAAATGGGGAAATTGATACGAATGAAAACACAAGTGAAACATACTTTCCAGAATGGATTTATCACCGTTTGGAGGAAGGTGGGGAAATAGCAATTCAAATAGACAACGAAGAAGATTTATACATTGCAAAAAAATTGACGATTGTGGGACTAAGGTGCATAGCGTGGCATCCAGTGGACAGACCTGTCATGAAACAAGTTGTTCAAATGCTGGAAAGAGCAGAGTATCCAGCAATGCCACCTAATCCTTTCGGATCACTAAATGCAAGACCATTCACTAACCATCTGGAAGCTATTTCTGAATCTGATTAACTAACAAGATAAGTAATGTAAGTATGTAGCTTTGAAATATCTTCACATTGTTCTATCATAGTTTACATTTTACATATTTTGCTTAGACTCATTATCAGAAATGTAATCTCGTTGTAACATGCTAAATTATAGTTTAATTGCTTGCTGTTGCTCTCGGTCTTAAAAGCACGATGCTCTGTCCCAGCACGACTAGTTCCAAGTTCAATGCAGCTATACATGAAGGTTTTGCCAAGAACTTATTTGGATAATAATAACGTGAGAATAGTGAATCTTAATTGACAGTAAAAATGGAAGTGTTCTTGATCAGTCACACAATCACTATTGTGAAATCAGTTTGGGCTTCTATCATGAAGAGAAAAATCTATTTCCAACAATCTGAAGTCGCTCGGGTTCGTATTATTGAGAGTGAAATATATTCAACTGGATGTGTAGAATAGCTTGCGCTGCAAATACTCCAGTGGATAGAAAATGACACTCCAGTCCATCTTTTTTCGAGAGAAAACACAAGTCCAGTCATTCCCTTGGCAAGGAACATAGAGGTAGATCTTCCTCTTGTTTATTGCTTGCACTGGTCTCGCATTTTCATTCTGAATAAGTCACAATTATATATAAGTAAAAATAAAAAGCAGATGCATAATTAAATTCCAATGTTTAAAAAGACTTACACCATGGACAGCATCAAGCAGCAGGTCAACTTGTCTTCTTGAAACAGTCCTTATCTACAACATTAAATTCAAAATTAGTAACTGATTTATTATAATAGAAAAAAAAAAAAGAGGCAAGATGAAACTGAAGTGAAAATCAGTAACCTTGTTCTGGACAGTCCAAGTGACGCCTTCAGTACAAGGGGGAGTCGTAAGGGAACCCGAATATCTATAAAAACTCTCCTCATCTCCTGTAATATCACTGGGATCGATTATTCCGGGGTAAGTTTCATTTATGTTTGTTTCCACCATAGCCTTCAAATATCTCCTCAGCTGATGGCCAAAACATTAGACATGAAAATTAAGAGCAGGAAATAGTTGATTAAGTATGCTTACATAATCCTTTAGAACAAAAATTAATACCTGGTTTAGAAATGGATCTTTTCGGCCTATTTTGTACAGGACACTAATCACAGCAATCTCGTCTGTTTCCACATTTACATGAACTGCATGTCGTTCCAACTCGTATCTAAAATAAAATAATAATTCCGAAGTTATAAGAATACTATTTTTTTTAAAATAAATTAACTGTTGGTAAGACGCGGATGAGAGATATCGGGGTACCTCATGCCATAGACAGTGTGCTCAGAAGGGGCATGCCAATGAACTTGTTGGAGTCGATATTCCATGCCATTGATCTCAATTGATCCTGCATCACCTATCCATTCCAGCTGCAATTTCATATCCCATCACAAGTTTAATATATGTTAGGTACAAAGTGTTAGCAGTTATCTCATATCTCTGTTGTGGGAGAGGCAAATATAATATTATTGTGGAGTCAGGCTCGCTTTAGTTGGTACAACACTGATAGCCAAATAACCCGACAGACTTCCATGTGCTTAGGGTGGAGTCGGGCAGATAACTAGAATATAAACATAAGGAAAATGCTTGGTGCACATAAATGTGTACAAAATTTTGTACATAATGATATGTATTGAATTTTAATAAGAGTGGGCCCCTGTATTTACATCAATCACCCAATCAAAACCCAACACATCTATTGCCACATCATTATGTACAAAAATTCTGTACACAATTTTGTGCACCTAGTACTGCTCTAAACGTCACGTTGGAATGCAAGTAAATTTATTAACTTACAGCAATATCGTGTCCTCTATTTACTAAGGTTGTAAAAGAAGGTTGGTGCTGCGCATATACTTGCTCCGAGTCTGGAACAGTCTCAACCTTTACGTTTCTCAGATCAACCGGAGATTGCATTTTCCCCTTCTTGCATAATTCCCACTCTGGTTTTAGCTTTCCCCACTGGCTAGGTCCCCTCCCGCTGCTTTCATCATACGAGTATTCTTCTTGTTCCGCTAAATTATAGACAGCATATATCTAACTTCAAATGGCTGAAATGGAACATATATAGCTAGGGAAAATGAAAAAATATCTGTAAAATTTGTTGCTTAATTACCTGAGAACCAGCTGCCGAGTTCTTGAGCTTGGTTTGTTTGCGCATGCAGAATCAGAATACAAACAATAAGACCAACTATAAATTTTGATCTCATTTCGTATGTCTAAGATCGATATTTTGAATTAGATGTAGTAGATACTGATCGATCCAAAAAGTGTAAATTAAAACACAACTGTACAAGCACTTAGAGTGTATAATCTTATGCACATCACGGAGGGTTTTATATATAGAAGAGCGTAAAGTATTCTTAGTGGAATTTGACAGTACATTCACAGTATTGGTTACGTGCTAGGACTAACGTCACATTTATTTTTGACACATATTTAATGGAAATATATAATATATGTATAAATTTTTATTAAAAAATATAAATAAAAGGACAAATATTTAATTCATATAAAAATATAATATTTTTTAATTATATTTAAAATACTTATCAAAAGTAAAAAACGAAAAGGCCCATTGTCGTGACCGTTAGGACAATGTTGACCAGACCACAAACCTTGGGTAGTTAGGTTAAGTCGTGAGTGGATGAAGACCTCATGGTGCATTATTAGGTACTCCCTCTGTCCCATTTTAACTGATGTTTGACTTTTTAACACGTATATTGAGATGCAAAAAATCTATATCTACACTTAATAAAAAAATTCAATTTTTATATCAAATTAAAGTTTAGATTCTAAACTTTCATTTGATATACATTTTATAAAGAATGATTATATTTAGATATGATTTTTTTAACACCTTAAAATACGTGTAAAAAAGTCAAAAGCAGTTAAAATGGGACGGAGGGAGTACTTTTCTGTTCTTAACTATTCCCAAAAATTTATTTTCCTAAACGTGTTTTTTTAATTTTCAAAACAAAATTCTGCTTGAAAAGCCGATTAGTGTTACCTGTTTCCACTAGGGATGGGCATTCACCCCCGCTCGACCCCGATCCGATCCCCGCCCCTGTTAAGGTCGGGGATTCGGGGAAATTTCGGGAGCGGGGCGAGGATCGGGTAAAGTTTTATTAAAAATTCGGGGATCGGAGCGGGGTCGGGGATTCGTGTCTCCCCGTTCGATCCCTGACCCCGATTGTGTATATATAAAAACAATAATATTTTTATATATATTATACTAAATAAATAATTAAAAATAAAAAGTTTATATAGTATTATTAAAATTAAAAAATAATCTTTATTTTTATTGGTCGATTATAATTATATTTGTAATATAATATATTTTATAATTATCTTTTATTTATATTATAAATCGATTTTAATATGATTTGATGTTGAAAATATGAGATAATATCATTTTATTAGTATATTAGAAGTTAGTATTTTGTTTTTTTTATTAAAAAGTATATTATATAACATAAAGTCATTATTTTTTTATTAAAAAATTAAATTTCCCGAATCCCCACGGGGATCCTCGTTCCCCGTTCGGGACGGGGATCGGGGAGAAAAAGAATCCTCATTCGGGATTCGGGGCGGAGTGAGGGTGGGGCTGGAATTCGGGGATCGGAGACGGAGATAGCACTCACTGACTCCGAAGTGCACCCGCGCCCATCCTAGTTTCCACAAAGGTTGCTTCGAGGACTTATAATTGACCTAAAAGATGCGGGAACAGACGGATATTATTGACACCGAAACCGGACAAATGTGAAAATACATTTTTTTCAGAGTGAGTTATCAACTAATTTAGTTATTTTAATTCTCAATGATTTCATATAAATATATTTTCAATCTAATCATAAATGGATCCACGATTATATCCCCATATAAATGGAATAAAATAATGATTGAGATATAAACTCTCTTATAATTATAAAAATAGAATAATAATTTGGAAATTATAATTCCCTCCCGATATTATCTGTCATATTGAGAAAAGCAAAACTGCGACAGTATTTTATCCTCTGCATATCACAAAAATATATCTCTTCCCCTCTTATTTTCTCATTTCTTTCGTCTTCTTTTCGTCATTCTTGGATTTCCTCCTTCTTCTGCACTACTTCCAGGTTGTTTGCTTCGATATCTCTGATCATCATCATGTTATTATTACTATTGACATCCTTCACTTCTTTCCACTACTAGAAACAGAGCAATAGACATCGGCTCACAACCGATGTTAAAAAATTTTGTAAGCGATGTCTTCGCATGTGTAGAGAAAGGTCCTACATATTTAACATCGGTTGTGAGCCGATGTTAAATACAAACAAAGACATCGTCTCGCACTTAGTTTCTGATGTCGTTTTTGAATTGTATTACATTTAATGACAGTATTTCTATCTGAATATTGGTTTATCTCCTGATATATGTCAATTTTAGCATGTCACATTACAGAGAAAATAAGATAAAGACATCGTTTCTTAAAAACGATATGATGTCCATAGGAACCTCTAACATCACCCCTTTCTAGTTAGCTGATGTAGTAACTTGTTTTAACATGGTTTTTTTTAAGAAATCAATGTTAAAATAGTACAAAGACATCTCTATTTTAGATTTACCAATGTAATATCAAATTTTTGGTTCTTGTTTGCCTATAAGTAACCGATGTAAAAACTCAATAGGACATCATCTTCTTCTAAGGCACTGATGTGTTCTGTGTTTAAAGACATTGTTTTTTTAATTATAACCGTTGTCATTTACATGTATCAACATTGATTTATTTTGTGCCCGCTGTTGCTTTGGTTTACAAGTCACCCCTGCCTTTTATATATATATGAACCAAAAAACCAAAATCACCATTCAAGAAACCAACAAAAAACTACCAATAACCAACCAACCAAAAACTACCAATAACCAACAAATCAAAAACTACCAATAATATCACCATTTATATAAATTCCATCCAAACATCCAATATCTTCTAAAAGTACCATTCAAGAATCCATCCAACATATATAATTCCAAACAATTACCAACCAAATAATACCACTAGTTTCTCCAACCAACCAAAAACTACCAACCTCATTAACTAGTACCTATCGATCTGAATCATAAGTACGACATGTCTAGACAAAATGTTATAGCATAATGTTTGAAGATCGATCAAGTACTAGACCAAAATATGAGCAGACCAGGATATATACAACTAGCTACTGGACAGGAGGCCATATCTATCACAATTTGTCTTGGATATAGGCAAGCGTCTCTACACGAACCTCATCCAGCTCCTCCATCTTGTAAGATTTACGACTCTTGTTAGCCCACTGAAAAGTATAAGAAACAGACAACAATAATAGTTAAGCAGCTGTATAAAACAAAAAACCTAGCAATAATAGTCAAGTACTTGCATCAGAACACCAAATCTATACCTTAGTTATAAAAGTCATTTCTTTATCCTCGATTATATCTTTCATATAGCGCATAATCGCGTAACCACATTCACGGCCACCTGGTTGCTTAGGAGATCCCTAATAAAATTAGAGTTTACTATTTATCAGCACAACAAACATAAAATTTGATCTGCTGATCACTGATATTCAAATGCTAAAATATACTTACAGCCAAATTTTTAATTTTAGGAACAGTGTTTCCCCTTCCAGTCTGAGCTTTAAAAGTCTTAAATGCACTACAGTAAAGAATGTTTTCGTGTCCTTAGTTTTAGGGACAATAAGAAAATTCAACATAGATACATTTAAATTTGACAAACAAATTTAAAGAATTCACCTTAATAATGGTTTTTCCAAGTGAGGAAAATGAGTTGGATGCGACAGAGGATTGAGGATAAAAATTTCACCAGCATAAATTACGACCAAAATCCAATGATAACTGTTTTCATTTAAAATTTAAGTAAGGTCAGATTCATCACCAAATCTCAATCAAGAACATGAGATCATAATTACAAAGGCTGTCGAAACTTACTTGAAATTATGCGGCATCAAGAACATGCGATCATAGCTGCCATTCATCAACCGCTTAACAACATAAGTTTCAAACTCCTTGTTAAGGTTAAATGTGGCCCCAGGATCAATAAAGCCATACACATCCATTTCATTATTCTCACGAATCATACCGTGCAAGTAACTACAAATAAATAAATATTAATAAAATATCACAGTATTTTGCAATATTAATATCGAAAATGAAACAAGAATATGGAGTAAAAAAACTTACGACATATGTGCTGTTATTGCAGCTTGGCCAATCTCTTCAAATTTTAATAAAGCAATTAAATTCTCATGCAATATGTAGATAACCTTATCACAACCAAACACCTCAACGTCACATGGAATTGCAATAGAGTCCCCAGTCTCTTTCATTATGGTTGTTGCATGTTTATACAACGAGTTAAAACCATTGGGCACACTGTTAGCTACCTCCACTTTCTTAAACTTAGCAACCACATTTCGCATCTCAATTTTGTCTTTTTTCTTCGATGCATCCTTTCTTGTTTTCTGCAAATAAATAATCAGAACTTCAATAACACATTTTTTTCCTAGAAATAACACAGACACGTAAATAAAACACACGTAAATACAATAAAATGGATACAAAGTAAGGAATACCACAGCAGGTGGAATAGTGATCAAGTCCTCTGGCCAAGAAACCATAGAACCAATTGCTTGTTTCACAGTCTCTAGTTCACCCTCTACTGGCACAGGAAGTAAGGCATCTCCCTGGATGGCTCCGTCCACCGCAACACGAACATGTCCAGGCTGGATAGGCACACCATGAACTACAGTATTCAATTCTGTATCATCAAAAATCGTGCCGAATGCAACCTTGTTTTCTATGTTGTCTACAGACAACTCACAGGATCGCGGACCCTGCATTCAGATAGTATTTATTGTCATGTACATATAGTGTTTTCTATGGACAATTATCTCTCCTGTTTAGTTATAAGTATATATACACAACTTTTTACCTTCTTTGCGGGTGGAGGGGGGTCCCCACCAACATATTCAATATCGGCATCAACAATCAACTCCTCCCTCAAAGTTGGTGCAGCTGCTGGTATAACCGCTCCTTGGTTATGTGTTGCTTTCTCTACTGGACAACTGTCTTTGTCCGACAGTGGAGAGGATGTAATATTGGATGCACTAAGAAGAGATTTAAGCGCATTAATCTCTTGCTTTGTTCTCTCCATTTCCTCCTTGTAACTCTCCATTTCTTGCTTTGTTCTCTCCATCTCCTGTCTTGTTCTCTCCATTTCCTCATCCCTTATACGATCACGATCTTCCAGCTCACTCTTGGTAATTCTTCTTTTTTTTTCTTTTGGCAAATCAAACCATAGTTTTGGGGTGATATAACTTCCAATTCCTCGAACCCTGCCTGAATGCTCGGGAGTCTCGAGTGCTCTAGTTAATACGTCATCACTTCCAGACGGCTGAAATTCACCTTTTTTCTTCATCTCTAGTAAGTTATCCTATAAACACCACGTGTGCATTCAGAAAGAAAGCATAAAATGCACATAATTGATTAATAAAACAATTAAAAAACAAAACACAAAGACTATAGCTTACAATTTTTTTAAGAACATCACTCAACCCGGTATCAACTACCATACCCTCCGCTGTTTGACGTGCCTTCTTCCAGAGAATCGCTCGATCGGGTTTCTCTCCAGGCTTCAACCTTCCCGCCTTCACCTGATCAGAATGGAAGAGTATTTATAATCATATTAATTATGAAACTGGAAATTACAATAAGAGTAAGGAATTTCGTACTTCTTCTTCTTCTAAACCAATGTAGCCTTTCCTGGACAGCCGATGTGGATACTTCCGTTGCTCTACTATTTTGCTCTGTTTTGCACGAAGTTTCTGAAAAAATAATAGACAATAAAGGAATTAAAGGAAGAATTTAAAATGCAAATGTGATTTAAAAATAAATGTAAAACAATACCATCCACTTATCACTCGTCCTTTCAGCAACAAATCTCTTCCAAACATCTTTACCAACAAATCCGTACTTTTTTGGAGGCTTCCGCAGTTTCTTCTTGTCTCCCTTAAATGGAATGACATAATCAGTAGTCAATTCAGATTTGAATTGTCTCCACTTTGTTCCAGCAGACTTCAGAACAAGCGACTCACATTCCTCAGGAATTTTAAAAGCATTCTGAAACAATTAACAACTATATATAAGTCAACAGTACTAAATATATATATAACACATGAAAATTCATTTACTAAACAATTAACAACTATATATAAGTCTATAGGACTATGTAATTTTATTATTTTATTAGATTTTACCTGGATATCCATCCACAACTTATTTTTTAATTCACGTTCGACAAATGGCCAGCTTTTAATATCGATCGGAATCATAGTCCTCGCCAACATTCCTATGTAAGACTGCAAAGTGTGCCTAACTCTTCCCACTGGAACTCCAATATAATTGCATCTAACTTTGAACTTCTTGCCCTGAGCCTTTTTTACCACCACTTTATACATAGACGAAGGACCTCGAGCACCTCCATATCGTTTTTTTTTAGTTTCTGTAGTAGTAGTTTCTGATTGTGTAATTTCAGGTTGTGTTTCTTGTCCTGCATCAACCAGCTGATCAGCATTATCCTGCACAGCTGCCGGCTTGGATTTCTTGGATTTCTTAACTTTCTGCTTTTTTGGTGCCATTCTTTTCCTTCAATCTGTTGATTCAATATAAGCCAATTGCAGGTGAACAATTATAAAATACAGGTGAATAGTTAGAAAGTAAGCAGGCAAAAGAATAACGTTGAAAAATTAAAAAATGCACGTAACACATATTGCAATAGATTAAAGTCTAACAATCAGACATGGTAAAGGCAAATAAAAAGATGCAATATATTAAAAACAACAAACTTATCCTAGGTTGACTTTTTAAGCCAAATTCCCTGAATGTTCTGTCTACAATGACTAACACTATGCTCAAGGGCATCAACATCACATGTGGGTATAGCAGAGCAGAATGGGGGATTTTCCAAGACCGTGTCTCCTAAATCATCTTCATTATACACATCGTGATAGTCTCGAGTCGTAGAGGTTAATACAACAGACCATCTAGCATCAATCGGATCTTCAACGTAAAAAACTTGCTTTACTTGGTCAACAGACACAAATTTATCTTTCTTGTGCCCTTGTCGACTAAAGTCCACAAGTGTGAATCCAAGGTCGTCTACCTTAATTCCTCTCTCATTCTCTGCCCACTTACACAAGAACAGGGGAGCTTTGAATTCATGATAATCTAACTCCCATATATCTAAGATCATTCCATAAAATTTCATATCGCTCTCCACGGGATTCAAATCCTTAGCACTGGAGACTTGGACTGTCTTCGCCACTAAAGAAACACCACTGTTTTGGACAACTCTCAAATCATCTCGCTCCTTTGTGAAGTACCGGACTCCATCAACTAGATATGCTCCATATGTCAAAACATAATAAGATGGTTTTCCTGCCAACCATCTAATCGTTTCAGAAACACTATCAACATTCTCCTTAATTTCATTGCTAACCTGCACATATAACCGGAAAAAATGAATTCAATCTTATTTCATGATTGGAAATACTTGAATAAAAATAAACAATGGCCAAACTTACTTTTTTTTCAAACCAATCAGCAAATAGCCGATTGTGTTCACCCATCATCCACTGAGCACTTTTTTTTTTCCCTTGGTAAAGTCTTTCAAGATACTCCTTATGCATCCTGAAAAATGACAATATTAAACAAAAAAGATGTATCTAATATATAAGAAGACGTAGTTACAAGTAATAGCTTAGACTTACAAAATATAAGGATAGACTTCAGAGTTGTTTTGAAGGACATGCAGATGTGCCTCGTCTCGCTCGTTTTCTTCAACTGATATTACTTTTGCAGCAGATAATGGACCCGAAAGCTTGCTTTTTTCATTCGGAAGTCCAGCAGTGCCACTCTGTCCAACAAATTCTGAGCAGAACTCAACTGATTCTTCTTTTATATAGCTTTCGGCTATACAACCCTCCGGATAATAACGATTTCGAACATAACTCTTTAACACTTTATTAAACCTTTCAAATGCATACATCCATCTATAGAAAACTGGTCCACATAAACGCAATTCTCTAACCAGGTGGACTGTCAAATGTATCATTACATCGAAAAACGAGGGGGGAAATATCTTTTCAAGCTCACACAAAGTCACTATCACATCTGATTGCAGTTTATCTAGTTTTGATACATCTACAACTTTGTTACACAATGAGTTGAAAAAGAAACACAATCTAATTATGCTGATTCTAACATGTTTCGGAAGAACAGATCGAATGGCAACAGGGAGCAACTGTTGGAGGAGGATGTGGCAGTCATGGGACTTTAGCCCGTACATTTTCATATCAGACATCGACACACAATTTTTGATGTTTGATGAATGTCCAAAAGGAACTTTCATGTATAAGAATGATGACAAAACTTTCTTTTTTTCCGCCTTTGACAGAGTATAAGGTGCAGGGGGCAAGTAGGTTTTTTTTTCTCCTACTTGTGGAGCTAAATCACCCCTGACACCCATCTCCATCATATCACGGCGAGATGCTTCACTGTCTTTAGATTTATGCCGCATATTTAGAAGGGTACCAATGAGACTATCACAGACATTTTTTTCGATGTGCATTACATCGAGACAATGGCGAATGTGGTGAAACTTCCAGTATTCTAACTCGAAGAAAATTGACTTCTTTTTCCATACACATTCTACCCTCTGGGAATTCTTCACTTCTTTCCCAAAAGTAAACTTCACTTCTTGCTGCTGCGCTAATACTTCTTCTCCGGAAAGGGGTTCACGTGCCTGTCCATGCTCTTGTTCTCCATTAAAACTTGTCTTCTGCCTCCTATATGGATGATGTCGAGGCAAGTACCGACGATGGCCTTGGTAGCACATTTTTCGACTATGAGTCAAGTATTTAGCTATGGTATCATCGCAGCATATTGGACATGCCATATACCCCTTATTAACGCAGCCAGACAGATTACCATATGCAGGGAAGTCATTTATCGTCCACAACAATATTGCTCTTAAAGTGAAATAAGATTTACTATACCCGTCGAAAACATTTGGTTCCCCCTCTTCCCAGAGCTTTTTTAGATCATCAATCATTGGTTGTAGGTATACATCTATATTATTTCCCGGCTCATGCGGACCAGAAACTAATAATGTTAACATCATAAACTTCCTCTTCATGCATAGCCATGGAGGAAGATTATAAGTTACCAACACCACTGGCCAGCAGCTATACCTATTGATTAGCTTATTAGTATGTGGATTTATACCATCAGCCGACAACGCTAAGCGAAGATTTCTAGACTCACTACCAAAGATGGGCCACCTATGATCGATATTCCTCCAAGAAGGAGAGTCGGCTGGATGGCGCATCAGGCCATCTTGAATTCGGTGGTTTGCATGCCAAGACATCATTTCAGCAGTAGAAGGAGATTTAAACAACCGTTTAAATCTGGGAATAATAGGGAAGTACCATAAAACTTTTGCTGGAACATTGGTCCTAACTCTACCATCCTTCCCCAATTTCCAACGAGATAAATTACACTTGGGACACTTGGAACCTTCACTATATACACCCCTATACAGTATGCAATCATTAGGACATGCGTGGATTTTTATATAATCAAGTCCTAGATCAGATAGGTTCTTTTTTGCTTCATATGCATTAACAGGCAAAACATGACCACTTGGAAGGAAAGAGCCAACAGAAGACAACAAGTCGGTAAAGGCAGCATCGCTAATGCCAAACCTCGATTTCCAATTATGCAGTTTTAACATCGACTCTAACTTAGTGCACTCACTACCCTCAAACAGAGGTTGTTCAGCGTCGGCCACAAACCTCTTAAACTCATGTGCCTCCTCATCATAATCACCAGTACCATATGCTGCCTCACAAACTTGTTTTGTTTGTGTGGCAGCAACTCTGTTCAAGTCAGGAGGGTATGAACTACCAGCTGAAGACCTAGTTTCGACACATTTTTCTCCATGCCAAATCCATTCAGTGTACCCTAAACTAAAACCGTTCTCATATAAATGACCTCTGATGATTTTCACAGAAAATTTTTTGAAATTACCACAACGACCACACGGACAAGGAATGTTTTTACAATCAACTGCATTTTCTTTGGCAAAGATCAAGAAATTTTCAACCCCTATTTCGTAGTCTAATGAATCCCTATCTTTCAAAATCCACGACTTATCCATAAATTTCACAAGAAGGTATCACCAAACCAACCTACCTGATTATCATTCAAACATACACAAGAAATACAATTTAATACATATTCACAAAAAACAAATAAGCACAAAACCAGCAAGGATCCTAAATTATTTTATATATGATATATAAAAAACAAATAAGCACAAAACCAGCAAGGTATCTCCTAATGTTTATATATGATATATAAAAATGTACACATAACTGTAAGATGCTAAGCTTAGCATCTCCTGGTGTTTAGATATGAAATATACAAACAAAAAAATACCAATCGAACACAAGAATGTTAATGCATGCTGTTAAAATTTTAAAATCAAATCAATCAAACAAAAAATGAGAAACTTCATACCTTAAAACAACCCGAAAGCTAATTCGAAAGCTACTTCCAGATCTGCCGAAAAGGAGAGCAAGAAATTAACAAAACAAAGCAAGAGCAAACAAGCAAAAAGACCCAAAATTAAGAGCAAAATAGCAAAATCAAAAGACCCAAAACCATACCAAGAAGTTAGGAACCCAAAGCAAGCTCCATTGTAGCTAATTCAAAACTAGGGTTTTGGTCACAGCTGCTGAGAGATGAGTTCAAGCCTGGTGAGAGATGGAGGTGAGAGAGAGATGCTCAGAGATGGATATGAGAGGGAGAGAGCTGGAGGAGATGCGAGAGAGAGAGAGTCGAGAGAGAGAGCAGTGCAGAGTCGAGAGGAGAAAGGGGGGAAAACGGGGAGCAAATATTTGGTTAAGGGCGGGGAGGTGTATTTTGTGTAATAAAAGAAGCGGGGTGTGTAATAAGATAGACAAAATAATTACAAGTACTGGGCGCTTTTTTTAAATTTTTTTAAAAATGGAGATTAGACAGCGGTTCTTTTATAAACCGATGCTAGAAATGGTTTTAACATCGGTTAAAAACTTGACGATGTTAAAAACCTTTTTAACATCGGTGGCATCACCGACCGCTGTTAAATGGGTGATGTCTTTTGCACTTTTTCTAGTAGTGTTCTCTGTGTATTCTTTGTACTTTCCCCATAGAACAGCATAAAGTCCCATTACAATCAGTACTGCACCAAGAACCCTGTAATAAAAGTCCAAGATAAGTTACTTCTATTTGTTGCTTAAAATTACCAGACACAACCAATGTTAACAGTGACACAATCACACAACTATATTTCTTAAACGAGCTTAACAATTCTGATTGTTACGGTATGTAACAAATTTAAATGGATGTTAATATGTGAATGATAAATTACCCTCCAAGAAAAATCTTTTCCGCGAGGATGAAAGAGCCCATGATTGCGACAATGATCATCATCAGAGGACTGAAAGCAGTTACAAAGACTGGTCCTCTTTTCTCCATGACTAGACCTTGGACATAGTATGCAATGCCTGATGACACAATACCCTGCAATTTCATAAATAAATAACAATTATGCATTTATTTTATTGTTCTTTTCAAATAGTTAGCAGTCTCAGGGAAAGACTTACAGCATATGCAGCAGCAAGAAGGTTCATGTCAAAGCCAATTCGCCAAGCCCCGGGTTTGTGCTCCATAGCAAAAGTTACAGCAATAGATTGCAGAGTGCCCATGAAGCACACAAGTGATGTCAGTGAAAGGGGAGCTGTGTATCGTCTCATTGTCACGTTCTGTATCATACGATCACAACTAATTATTTTAATATTCATATTAAAATGATATATTCAGGTTGAAAATAAATCAAGAAAGTACCTGAAGGATGAAAAAAGAAGCCCAGGCAAAAGTAGCTATGATAAGAAGAATAGAGCCCTTGATCCAATCTTTGTCGGCGTCCACAGGGGTGGAAGGGGCAGAGGATTTAATAGGATGAATGTGGCTGCTCCATATCATTTCAACTACCTTTCCTTTGTACAATGTCATTAACATTGCTCCTGCAACCGTCACCACGGTTCCAACCACCTTTGCTTGGCATCTTACTGTCTTCATATCCAGTATCTCCATCCTATACAATTACATAAACTTATAAGACTCCGTTGTGTTAATGCTTAATTTCTGCTATATGGCCAAAGCACGTAAAGTTACATGCAAATAGTCAAATGACCTATAAACAGGATCACAGGGACTAATAAATAAGTAGTTAATATTACCTGCAGAGAACTGCCATGACAAATGTCATTGCAGGGAGCATGTTACTCATGGCACAAGAAAACGTAGGGGATGTGAATTTCAATCCAGCATAGTAGAAATTCTGATCAATCACCGGCCTGTCCGTCAATTTCCAAACATATTTTAGCATTTCTACATGAAACTGAACGAAACACTAGCCTAGTATAATGCTCACCCTAGGAGTCCCAGCACAAATATTTGCATGAAGATTGAAAATGTCATCTTTGGCCTTACTTTCCTGCAAATCATACCATAAGAATCAATTCAAAGTTCTTTTCCATGGCACTGATTATCGTTTATGCAAAGATAGGTTATTTAGTATCAAGGGATCACCTCTCAAGTACAAGAGCAAAGGGAGCAATCACAGCAGTAGCAAAAGCATGTCGATAAACAACAAGCACATAATGACTCATCCCTGTGTTCAGAGAGACTTTGGTTAAGACGTTCATACCAGCGTATCCAAATTGCAACGAAATCATGGCTATGTAAGGCTTTGCCGTCTCCATGAAGTTCCTAAACATCATACTTTTTTCTTCTCTTTGTATATTTCTTTTCGGATAAAGTGATATGGAGAGGCAAAAGCAAAACAATTGAGTTTGTTGTTGAGATATGTGAATGAACCTTCCCTTCTATTTATAGACACCACATAGGAGATCTGGTAATCCATTGAGAACTTGTACTAGACCAAACATGTCCAGTATATCCCGCTTAGAGCAGGGTCTGGGGAGGGTAAAATGTATGATACCACGCTCCTTTAGTGAAAGAGCAGGGAGGCTGTTTTCGTGAAGACCCCATGTGTTCCCGTTTACAACTTGTACTGTTAAGTGTTAATACATTATACATTTTAATGCATGTTAGGGTCCTACTCTTCCAAGTGAGTGCTGAGTAATCAAGCTTTAGTTTATATATTGTTGTATACTTTCTTACACCTTATAGAGAGTGTTTGATGTTTCAACTCATAAAAGAACAAGCATGTGTGTGCTCATATTAAATACTCAGAAATGGCCACTCTAAAGGTAGCAAAGATCGTCATGAAATGGACAATGCAAAAGTTTTGCAGAAATACTTTTAGAAAAATTGTAAACTCTAAAGGTAACTGGTGCATATATCATGACCTTCCATCCTGCCGAAGAGAGACCTTGTGCACTAGATAGTACTGAATTTACAAGACAACGGATTATTTATCTTCGGAAGAAGAAAGCTAAAATTTCATAGTCCTCTTTTTGATAAGCAGAATTTTGGGTCTGCAAGATGCTTTACATAATAATACCCACTTCTACTGGTAAAAAGAAAAGGCAAGTGTTTGACGTGTCAAGGTTGTTCTTGAACTCAGCTGTTTGCAAATAAGCTCAAGCTCGGTTTGTGAAGAGCTTGGTTTGCCTAGGTTGGTTTAAAACTTGAACTCGAGCTTGAACATAAAGAGTTTTAGTTAAAAAAAACAAGTCCGTTCCAAGCATTTAACATGTGCAGTTTGAGATCGTTCAGCTACGTTGGGCTCGTCAAAACTAAAAAAAGTTGGTTAGTTACTAAAAAGAGGTTTCGTATATCCTTAATATTTCAAACACTTCAAATATAAAATTGTTGTCCAAACATTTAATTATTTAATTTTTTGTAGATTTTATTGAAATCCAAGGTTAATTTTTGAGTCAAAATTGATATTTAAATGTAGAAGCTAAGCGGTTGGATATTTATTATTAAATTAAATTTATACCGTTAATGAATTGCTCGAGCTCAGCTCAGCTTAACATTATTCGATAATAAATTGAGTGCAACTCGGTTTTTATTAAGCTCGAGTTCAAGCATATCTTCTATGTGATAAGAAGACTCACTCGATTGGTCAGGAAAAGTAAAAATTAAACTCGGCTCGGCTGAGCTCAGTTCATGAAAGTGTTATATGTCGTATTATTTTTCTTCTATTATAACTTTAAGAATTATATAGTGCTTGCTTGGCAATCTCAAATAAGCACTTCTTTAACTAAAAGTTGGCTTCTTTTCTTTTATCTGTTTGTGTAATTAAAAATAAGCATTTTTAAAAAGTTCCGGAGAAAAAGGTTAGAAGTCGAGAATGTTGGTTTTTTTTTTCACAGCTTCTATCTTTTTCCAAACATTTTTATAACTTATAAATTTTAACTTATTTCTCATTTTTAATTCACTTTTCCATTTCAGGTAAGAAATTTTAAACTAATCAAACGTCACTCACAAGTATGCAGGTGAAATGGGTTCATGCTGGCACCAATTGAGAGATCACTAGTAGCGTATAACGTCAGCTGGGTACCACACTGGTGCATAAATTTCATATAAATTCCTTGATGCAACTAGAAAAGCATCCAATAATGAGCCAAAAGTATGAGATATTAGTGCTTGCTGATGCTTATTTATTCGCTTACATGTATGTACATTATACCCCCAAACCTCGTCTGCCCGCTTCATCACCTGATCCGTCCAAAATTATTAATCGCTTGATTGTGTTTTCTTTGTTCTGATATTAAAGATTTGCAAACCAATTATTCCCGGTTTTTATTTCCAGATTTTAACAACAATTTTTTTTCTTGAATATTCTTTTCAAATTCTAGAGCCAGAGAATTAAGTTCAAGCAAACAAACTCTGTCTTTTGCGAGTCAGCCTGGATACGGTTTCTGCACAGGGTCGGGTCACCGATTTAAGTCTACAGCAAGTCTGCCGCACATTTTTACGGCCAAAAAGAAAAGTCTGCGGCAAGTCCGCCACACATTTTTACGGCTAAGAAGAAAAGAATAAGAAGATATAGTTGTATGGTCATGTTCCAAAAAGAAAGAGAACTTGAGAATCATTATCTCTGGTATTAGCAGAATTGCATATAAAAAAATGTTTTATTTATTTATTATATTTTGAAACTATTTTTGAACACACAGGATAATAAAAAAATACACATTTTGAATTTAGATCATGGGTTTTCTATTGAGCGCGACCGTGTAGGTACCTGATTGCTTTAGCAAATATTTGATTTACATATTATATTACTTATTGTTCTATTTTAATAAATATCACCTGTCTCTTTTTTAATATAAATTCAATTATTTGCTAACATTGTTAGTGCTAATGTAATTAAGGATTTATATTTGTTATTATTGTCGTTTAAATTTCGCAATAAAATTATACGAAACTATTTCTGCTTTATTCACTGCGCAGGAGTCCTGTATATCATGATTTTCCCGGGAAGTGTGCATACTTCGTGGTACATGTATTTATTTATAGACCAGATCAAATAATCTTAAAATAAATTAGTAGTTGAACACATGTACGGATCAAAAGAAACGTGTGATTAATTTATTTACAGATCATAAAAATTAGTGCACATGTATCATTAATAATTGTCGTATCTTAAACAATGTACTCTAACTTTTTGTTTAAACATTGTACTCTAACTTTTTGTTTGTGATCATACTCCTATTGTTTGAGTAAAATAAATAAAAAAATTGTTCATAGACAGAAGATAAAGTACAAAATATGAAAGTAAGAAGGGTCTGTGGGCTAATTGTACTCCCGTTTTTTAGTTGTTATATTTCTATTTTTATTGGTAAAATTGACTAATTTTTGACTAAATATTATAAGTCACTATTTTATTATTTTAAAAAACTGAAAATTATATCTTAAAGTAGATTAAAAGTTATTTTCGGTGACATATTATTTTTATTTTTTCACTTAATAAATTATTAATAAATTTGAGTTAAACTTTGGTCAATTTGACCGGCACAAACCCAAAAATGACAACTAAAATGAGACGGAGGTAACAACGCTTTAAACTCTTTCATCCTGTTAAGCAATAAGCATCTTTTGATAAAAGAAATCGTAGTGTTCTTTTTTGAAACTAAATCGTAGTGTTTTTATTTGATTTTTAAGTCAGAAGTCAGAAATTCAGAAAAATTTTTGAGATTTGAATTTGAAATCCAATCGGCCCTCTATAAAAAAAAAAAAAAGGAATGCTTCTGTGGACTTTAGAAGCTAAAAATTGGAATTAGGTAACATTTTTAGTTTTTTTTTTTAGTGAAATCATGTGTTGATCTTTTACTAACCTACAAAGATCGAATTAATGGCTCTTAATATCGTAAAACTAGATTGAAATTGGTAAAATATGATTTATTATTATGAACCCTCTCTCCATTATTATATAGAGTACTTTTTAAGAAAGTTAATATAATAATAAAATTAGAATAACATATTAACATGAGATTATAATTTTTATTAAAAAATGAAAAATAAGCAACTTGGTGAAATAGAAATAATATTCTAAATATCGGTGATTATTTATATCATGTAAATATAGCCTCTACATAACCTGGCTGTGTTGAGTAGGCTATTTCAGTTTTCCTGTTTGTTCTTTTTTACTGTATTTTCTATTTTAACTTTTTTTTAGCGTCCTTTTTATTTTCGGTTAGAAACAATAATATTTTATTTTATTTTTTGTAAGGTCCCGTGCAGTGTTTATTGGTAAAGTGTTCACTGGTATCATTCTACTTTCAGACCCGTTCAAGCACTTGTGTTTACTTCAATGGCGGCTACTCACTTCCTGTCCCAACCCCTAAAAACCCATCAAAACCCACTTCACAAATCTCTCAAAACCCCATTTTTCTCAAACCCCAAAATCATCCCCTTCAAGCCCACCTTCAAGAACCTAAATCTCAGGGCAATCTTGTCTGAAACCCCTGCAAAAACCCAGAAATTTGAGCACTGTTTCACCAAATCTGAGCAAGATGGCTACTTGTACTGTGAGGGTCTTAAGGTTCAAGATGTTATGGAAAGTGTTGAAAGGAGGCCTTTTTATCTATACAGTAAGCCCCAAATTACAAGAAATGTTGAGGCCTATGTTGAGGCTTTGGAGGGGTTGAATTCTATAATTGGGTATGCTATTAAGGCTAATAATAATTTCAAGATTCTGGAGCATTTGAGGCAGTTGGGGTGTGGAGCTGTCTTGGTTAGTGGGAATGAGCTCCGGTTGGCGCTTCGAGCTGGTTTTGATCCTACTAAGTAAGAACAATGTTTTAATATGTATTTATATATGTGGCGTGCTTATATGTGTAAATTGTAATGAAGTTTGGTTTATATTGGGAATTGGCCTTTTGTCGTTTAAGATTGCATTTTTAGTCTCATTGCTTACATTGGGAGAAAATGTGACATTACTAGTACTAATTGAACCAAATATGTTTCGGGTACTGCAGCCGAAATGAAAGTGTCGGATTAAAACAGGTTATAGTCTTATGCTTCGCCATAATTTATTTGCTAATAAGCAATGCTGTTTTAATTAATCATCGATAAAAGCTAGGAGTATGCTTTTTCAGTCGGGTTATGCATAATTATAATTGGACACACTTGTGCTTGTTTGGCAGAAACATGGTACTGTATTGAAGTTTATAGCTCTTCTGATTCACCATCGCTGTGCATTAATTTGCAAATGTGCATTTACACACTTTTGTTGTCAAGATTGCAGCAATCAAGTACCGCATTTGTGCTCGTTGAACTAAAAAAATTTGGTGACTTGTAATTTGCTACAGCTGTAATCTCTTCAGAATGGACTCTTTTTGGTCATAATTCAAGATATTGTTTGGCCAATTTTTTTTTTACTCATGGCTACGGTTTGTGCTTGTTTATCTGACTGTGCTTTATAATGTTAGTTAATTTGCTGGTATGGTATCTGTTCTTGTCTTGTATGCAATAAACAATAAACCCGTAATGTTTTGTAAACAGGTGTATCTTTAATGGGAATGGAAAGCTTTTGGAGGATCTAGTGCTGGCTGCACAAGAAGGTGTCTTTGTCAATGTTGATAGTGAATTTGACTTGGATAATATTGTATCAGCTGCTAGGATTTCCGGAAAGAAGGTCAATGTGCTTCTTCGAATCAATCCCGATGTGGACCCTCAGGCATGTGACTTCCATTTATAACATTTATGCTTGTAGTTAGATTATGAAAAATCTTGTAATTTATTTAAAGAAGTTTGAAACAAATTATATGTAGATAATAGAGGAAAGATAATTCACCTACTCTTAATTAATTTCTTAAAAGGACTCACGTCTCACGGGCAATCTGGTAGCTGGTAGCACTCTAAATAGTGAGTATAATACTTGACTTCAGGATTTAACTGCATTATAGATCTAGCTGTTTCCTGTAGGTAGTTGTGAAGTTATTCATTCTTCAGGTGTTAATTGTAAAATTTAAATTAACTGAAATTGTTTATAACATTTTGCCAGGTTCACCCCTATGTTGCCACTGGAAATAAAAGCTCGAAATTTGGAATTAGGAATGAAAAGTTACAATGGTTTCTGGATGCTGTGAAGTCACATCCAAATGAATTGAAGCTTGTAGGGGCTCATTGTCATCTTGGATCTACCATCACCAAGGTATCTCATCTGAACTTTTCTATATTTACAATCAACAGATGTTGCAAGAAGTTATAGGACAGAATGAGCTTTGGAAAAGCAATATGTTTAGACCTTGTATTGTATAAAACTGTATGTATGAGTTCTTTGTGGCACGACAGTATTACTTGTTATTTCTATGTTCGTGGGAGGGGAGATCAAGCTTCTGGTGCTCATTATCAGGAGCTTTATTTAGTACTTTGTATAGTCTCATATCACATATTTACTTGCTTAGTGGCATGAACTGTCATCAAATCCACGTAACTTCCCTGCTAAGCTGCACGTAGTATACGTGTTATTTTTTTTCAAAAGAACATGTTTTTGGTATGTTATATATATTTTGATACATAGGTTTGAAAGTATAGGAGAAATGAGGATTTAATTTCAAACACATGAACTTGGTCAAGGAAAAGGATGGTGGAGCCTCGAAACTTGGCTATTAATGGATTCTCGATGCTGTTCATGTTGCTTTTATTCTTCTAAATCATTTCTCTGTGGAATCAATCATTTCTTTTTTCATAGTTACATCTCTTGATAGTCATATCGGTTGAATATTACCATCCTTATTAAGAGTGGTTATCTGCTTCCTGAAGGTAGATATATTCAGAGATGCTGCAGTCCTTATGGTGAACTACATTGATCAAATTCGAGCTCAAGGTTTTGAAATTGATTACTTGAATATTGGAGGTGGTCTGGGAATCGATTACTATCACGCTGGGGCTATACTTCCCACACCCAGGGATCTTATTGACACTGTAAGTACCGTTCATTGATACATGAAATTGTTTGGGGACATCTCCACCAAATGCATACATGCACGCTTTATAATGTATCGTTTAATATCTTTAGTGATGCAAGTATCAGGATATTTAATTTAATGTAATGTCATATCATGTTTCTATCAGTCTCCGGTATTAACAACTTCAAATTTCTCAAATTATGTAAGATTGTACAGTAGGTAATTTTTTCTTCATGATGGTTGTTTTAGGTTAGGGAGTTGGTTTTATCACGGAAGCTCAACCTCATTATTGAACCTGGGAGATCACTGATTGCAAATACTTGCTGCTTGGTTAATCGGGTTACTGGAGTAAAAACGAACGGTGCCAAAAATTTTGTTGTGATTGATGGCAGCATGGCGGAACTCATTCGTCCTAGTCTTTATGATGCTTATCAAGTAAGATTTCTGCTATATTATTCTCATTGCTATTATAACAATCATGGATATCCCTTTATTATATAGTGCAATATGATGTCGTTGTTTTAGAAATTAGCCAAATTAAGTTCCCTTTAAAGTTAGCTGCATTTGTAATCTCATTAAAAGAATAACAGCAAGCTTCCTCAACATAGTGTTCTATATCACTATAAAAAGTAAGCTATGTTACTTGCAGTGTTTTTCTTTTACTCTCGGTACTTTACTAATCTGTTAAAGTTAAATGCAGCACATAGAGCTAGTTTCTCCTGCACAACCTGATGCCGAGGTTTCTACTTTTGATGTCGTTGGACCGGTCTGTGAGTCCGCAGATTTCTTGGGAAAGGAAAGGGAGCTTCCTACTCCAGCCAGGGTAATGTGTTACTATATCAATGTGAATGGTGGGAACTATGCTTCTGTTGTATTCAGTATATTACCGACTGGTGACTGATTTTTTCAGGGTGCTGGACTAGTGGTTCATGATGCAGGTGCTTACTGCATGAGCATGGCATCAACATACAATCTAAAGATGCGGCCACCAGAATACTGGGTTTGTGCTTTTAATTTTTAGTTTTAACTAAGAGTTTCAAATGTTTATTTGCCATCTCCAGGAGCCAACACTTCCCCTTTTTTTTTCTGGGTTGGTTGAAAAATATTCATTTTTGTATAACTTCTGTTTTCTTACTTCCGTAAACAAATTTTTATGATACATGTCCATTTGAACTTGTGCTGTTGTGATAAAAAAAACACCTTACTTCCTGATGAACTTTTCATCGGCCAACTACTAGTCATTTAGTCACCGCATTTGGGACGTCATGTTGTTTAGATGTTCTAGCGATTTCTTATGTATATCCTTTGGCAGTAATGTATTTTAATCTTCCTTGTTTTTTCTTTGTAACTTATTGTAGATTGATGAAGATGGAACAGTGTCCAAGATCCGGCACGGTGAGACTTTTGCTGACCATATGAGGTACTTTGAAGGTCTTTAGACATGGTTTGTATGGGAAATGCTATTGTTATCCCTATCAGGTAGGGTAAGGTAAGACGCAGGGCAAGTCAAGTGGCTTGTTCTTTGTTATTGTTTTCAGTATCTTCAGACTTGAGAATGCTAGTTAATTTGGTACACTCTTGTGTACAAAACAAAGGACATGAAAAGCACATGCTAGTACATTGCATGTTGATTGTATTCTTTGTGTTACAATTGAAAAAGCTGAAACTTTATGAATAGAGCTAGAAGCAGGATTTCTCAACAGCAGCCTCGTCTCAAATAAATCCAATGGATTTAATCTAGATGATATTCGTAAGAAAAATCTTACATGTGCCTTGTGGTTTTTATTATTTTTACTTGTTCGTGAAACAAAAAGGAAATACTCGGAAATAAGAATCTAAATTCTGAACCTTGCCCACAAGTGCTGAAGAATCTCAAAAATGAAAAACCTGATAAGGTGAAAATTTTATGTGCATTGTGTTCCTTGTAAGAGCACATCTAATGGTGACGATCTCTTTAACAAATCTCAGGTTACACACTCAGTTATGGTTATGCTTAATATTAATAATTTTGTGAATGCATTTTACTTCCTCGCAATTTAGTACTCAACTCCTTCGACCTCAGTTCTAATATTTTTTTCACTGCTCGGTATGCATTTTAATACTCTTGTGAAGAATAGTTTGATAACTTATTTTTAAATTTTTCTTTTCTGAATAAGAATTTAAATATTAACTTTTTATTCGGAAAAAAATAATTTATAAAACTATACTTTATAAAAACATCAAAATGTGTGTCGCATCTGTCCCCGTCCCATCCTCCGATTTGTATACTGCCGAGGGAGTAATTTTTAAACTTTAGTGAATTCTTTAAAGTATCAAATCTTAAAGACTTTAAAAAGCATATCTTAGACTAGCCATACAATGAATAAGAAACCTGAATCCCTCATTAATCTGTTTTGCTCTTAATTAAAACTTGAACATACTTTTATTTCTATATATTTACTGTATCAGAAAGGCACAGGTTTTATCCCCAAACCATCCCAAGTAAATACATTTAGATAGAGGAGAAAAGCTATCATTTCTTTATTATGTAGGAAAAACAATCATTTCTGCTTCCTCTCAGTGATGTTCCTGTTCCTGAATCCTGGTGTCTCTTTGAATAAGAGCACTTGCCATATTCTCCCACCCAATCTTTGAGAACCTAGTCGATTAACTTTGCATATAACTTTGCTTTCTGTTGAAGCCTTGTGTAGAACACATCATAATATGACCAGCATTTCCGAGATTGCTATATTGTATAGGCTTTCTTAATGGTTAGGTATCGGCATTTCCATTGACACCATTAAGTGGCTTTGATGGAGTTTTATCGGTTGCTAGCTCCACATCTCCGTCATTGCTAGTTTCCTTTACCTCCTCCAAAGGTTTGTAAGTATAGTAATATGCACAGACTACATAGTATATAAGATTTACTACTTGTATTCCAGTCACCAGCCAATAGTAGCAATCTAACCTGCCCCTGTTGAGGTTCCGATTAGGAAGCCAGTTTCGTTCTTTGCCTGTGTATTTGTGAACCAGCGACACCATGAAGGTGCCAAGATAACTTCCAATCGAGATTGCTAGTGAATACAGCGCCACTGCTGTACTTCTCATGCTCTCGGGGGATTGATCATAAAGAAACTCCAAGTGTCCTACAGACATAAACACTTCAGCCACCCCGTGTAAGACATACTGAGGAATTAACCAAAAGACACTTATTGGTATTATAGCAGTAGGCTTGTCGAGCAGATGATGCTCTGCAGCTACTGATTTCCGCTTCAACTCGACTACTGCTGAGACGATAGTAGCAATAATGTTGACTACAAAGCCGATGCCCATTCTTTGCAAGCAAGTGATTCCGACAGGATTCCCTGTGAACCTACGAGCAATAGGAACAAAAACCCGCTCATACACGGCAAGACCGATGAGTACAGTCAGAACACTGAAGACTGCCAAACTAGCAGGAGGGATTTCAAAAGACTTGGAGAGATGCCGATCCATGCTGCGTGCCTGGAGGATGGTGAAGCTCCCCTGATGTGAATGTGAAGTGACAAGTAAAATTCCAGCAGCCCAGATTGGAAACATACGTATAAGCGATTTTAGCTCCTCGACTCTGTGGACGGTTGCGATCCTCCATAGGTTTGGGGAATCTGAATCTTTTGCATCAGCTTCGGTCACAATGGCAGCTCTATCAAACCACCTTTCAGACAAAAGATTTGAAGTTTAGACATCATTATATAAGTAAAACATACCAAAATAGTAGACGATTAGACAACTATGCCACCATTACTTCAACTGGTTTGTATGTACAAGTCTTCCGTTGATTGAAATACGTTCATCAAGCTCCCTGCTATGATACAATAGACTCGGGTCTTCAGGTAGAACGGATTTTCTTTTCTTCATGGCCGCGACTATGACTTGAGCCAACCTAACTAATGGACTTCCTCCTGGCTGTATTTTGTTATAAAGAGGAGAGCCGACTACAAAAGCTATAATGGAAAGAGCCATGGCCATCGTTGGAAGACCGAGACCCCAGCCCCAACCTACGTTATCCTGGATATATACAACCAGCGTAAGAGCAGTCAATGTAGCCAATCCCATACAGAAATAGTACAAGTTGAAGAAGTTCCATCCTCGAGCCTCTGTTTTTGCTTTAGACATGTCGAACTGGTCTGCAGCAAAGGTGACAACACAAGGCCTAATGCCACCGGTTCCTATAGACGTGAGAAGCAGGCAGAGGTAGAGCACCCCGAGCTGACTGCCAGAGGCTTCTGTGCAGTTCTCCTGAGTTGGACACGCTGGGGGACGGAGCTGTGGCAGCACTGCAGATGTCGTGATGCTCACCATCCCCTGTTACAAAATCACTCGTGATCAAATGGCGAGCCTTATGATCATTGGTGAACCCTGTGTGCTCCTCACTGGGTTATAGCCCCAATAGAACTTTTTACGTATTATTAAGAGTTTTGACCGTACATTAAAAATTATTTTTTTTTTAAATAATATTTTTAAATGTGCTGTCAAAATTCTTAAAATTACGTGAAAAAAATCAAAAGACTAACATATCCAAACAGAGTAAATTCAATCACGTTTATGTCATAGAGGCGAGAGAGATACCAGTTCATAGATCAAGGAGCCGACGATTATTGTCCAGAAGCGGCCAGCGAAAGAGTCGGCCATCAAAGCACCGATTAGAGGTGTTAAACTGGAAGTTCCTCCAAAATTAGTGAGGATGTTGGAGGCTTTTACCATCGGCAAGTTCAGCTCAGTAGTCAAATATGTTATCATGTTGGCGTGAAAACCAGTACCCGCAAATCGATCGCATATTTCATTAGCTGTCACATATTTCAATATCAAAAAAATTCCGGAATTAGCTCAGTGTTGAATCCATAATCTTACAATAAATACCGTCCTCGTGAACACAGCCTTACCTTTTTGAGTAACATTGTTGGAACATTTTTACATAATAATGCCGAAATCATTAACAAAATCCAATATCAATTTTCCAAATTCAGAAACACAAACTGAAAGAAATTCATGTAGATCATACATCAAATTTTACTCGAAAACGATACACGAAAACAATAAACAAGATCAAAAGATGCTGCGAAGTTACCAAGGATGAAGGGCATTGTTCTAAGGCCTCCACGCTTCTTTCTGTCATGGTTGAGCCTCTTCTTCTTCTCCTCAAAATCATCATCTTCAACATATTGGCTATCGATTTTTGTATCGGAATGCTCCATGGATTTTGCGGATTGTTCCATAGAGCTTGAGCTGGTTGAGTTCAACTAGTTGCACTACTCTTGTCGATTTATACAGAATGAGTTAAGGGGCTGGGACCAAGATTTGACTAGCCTCAGTGTCCGCATGTACACGTGTAAATGCTGTGTAATAACAGGCACGCTTGGTGTCCACAGTGCCTACGTAAATATTTGGTATGCCACTTTAAAATGGAATGAGGGGCTTTATTATTGTTTTCCTTATCCTCTGCACAACTTCTCCCGAACTGTCTTATTTTGATTCTTCTATTTAAGTTGTCGTCTTTGTATCGGATATTTAGATATTCAGATATTATATATATGGGAAAATAGATTTTTTTGTCACCAAACTTATTATGTTTTTAGAAACTTGCCACTCAACTAAATTTTTTTTCCTTTTAGTCACTGATGTTAGGTTTGGATTTGTTTCTAGTCACTAACTTAGGTTCGGATATGATTATTAGCATTGTGATAATTTTTTGTAGCATCATTAATACATAGTGATAGTATATAATTTTTTGATAATATGATGTACGTTTATATCTTTGTATATAGCAATAATAACATAAAATGAGGTGATATAATATTAAAATCAGGAAAAATCGTAATTAGAATTCTAGAAATTCATTAAATCATCAGTATGGAATCAATGAATTCAAATAATTTATGCTCACCATGATAAAATAAAGTCTAATTGAGTGATACGATGCATCATCTTTCACTATTAAAGTTTCAATCACCTAGTTCAGCGTAAGATCTCTCTTAAATTTATCCTCATAATTCTTAATAACTCTATCTTATTATAATTTTCAAGATAAAGATAAATAAATAGAGAGGAAAACTTAATCTTCAATGATTTATGAGATTTTCTTTTTGCATATAAAAATTCAAACACTAAATTTTTATTCGGAAGAAAAAATAAAATAATTTATGAGAGTACACTTTTAGAAACCGTAAAATGCGTGTTTAACTCTTATCACCGAAGATAAACGATCTTGAGTACATCAAAGTACTATATATAAAAATAGACATATATCAAATCATCAAAATATTACAGGTTATCATATATTTTAATAATATTACAAAGAATTAATATAATGGTAATAATCAAATCCGAACCTAACTTTAGTGGCAAAAAAAAATTCTGAACCTAACATCAGTGACCAAAAAGAAAAAAAAATTAGTTGAGTGGCAAGTTTCTAAAAACATAATAAGTTCGGTGACAAAAAAATCTATTTTCCCTATATATATTCATTTCAGATTTTTTGATTTAAATATAGATTTTTCTGATTAATTTAAATTTGACTGAGTCAAATTTATAATTTGAAACAAAATATATGAGAAAAAAGTAAGAATAAGATTAAAGTATAAAAGAGGTCTAATTTATAAATCCCGTGTAAAATCATGTATAAGGGGTATATTCAACTAAGATTTTAATGGATTTTATATAATCTAAAGATTTTGATAAATTATATCTGATTTTGATTTTATGAAATTCTAGATAAAATGTCACATAATTGACATAGAATCTTTAGAATCAGGTATTGGTGTTCATTATCACAATTTCAAATAATAATACCTCAAATATCGATTCGGAAAATATGATCTCAAATCTTACTTTATAACATTACATCATGTAACAGTTATAATCTTTTTGATTTTTGAAAACGGTTTATCCCTTATTTTAGTCCAAACTCATAAAAAACACCTAGAAATCCTAAAAAATCTTCTCCATTTTTTTAATTCAAGTAAAAAATCATTTTTTTTAAGATAACCCAAATAGCCCATGTGTTGATCATCATCTCTCCGCAGTTCTGCATTTCCAACTTGCATATGTTGAACAGCAGCCAGCAGGAGATACTAGAATTTTCTTGAAGTTGTCAAAAATCATCAGTTTACAGATCTGAGAAACAGAACATAATTTATGCCACAGAGGAGCCAATCAGCCAACCTCGAAGTAGGCCTGTCAATGGATCGGGTTTGGATCGGATCGACCTAAATCCATATCCAAATCCATTTATTTTATCGGGTTCGGATTCGGATCGGATCGGGATCGGATTTTTTTTAAGCCGATCCATATCCATATCCATTAGGATCACGGATCTCGGATCGGATATCCAATCCATTTAGTTACTTATATATATTTTTTATATGATTTTAAAATTATCTAAAATACAAATAAATAACAATGTTAAAATTACAAACTGACTTGTTCCTTAACAAAATTTAAAAAGATTTGCAAGCTTACACTCCAGGTCTCCTGGACACACTAGCTGACCAGCTTAGCATAATGTTTTTAAGTAAACACCAGTACCATCTCTCGGTAACCATATATAAAAGTGAATTTTTATGTACGTCAAGATACAACCAGTATAAGTAGCTTAATATGAAGCCTTAGAATTCTAATACAACTTTAATTTGTTTATACTTAATGGAATAAAATATATTATTATGTTATATATAATATTTAATATATATATATATATATATATATATATATATTAACCGGATCGGGTTATAAACGGATCGGATCACGCTAAATCCACATCCAACCCAATTATTATCGGATTTTTTTAATCGGATCGTATTTCGGATCGGATTTTTTTTTGTTAAATCCATATCCGCTAAAATGACCTCGGATCGGATCGGATTTTCGCTCCCTTGACAGGCCTACCTGGAAGCAAGCACATACATAACATGAATGAATTAGTCCATTTAACTTTTTATTAACTTGTACTATAAATAGTTTAGCATGTAGATAAACTGAACTTTGATCTCCGACAGAATAAATTTACTACTTCCTTCGTTTTTTTATAGATTTTATATTTTTATATACTGTTCCACATGTATTCTAAGGGGCCGTTTGGCTTGGTTTAAAAAAACTTGCTTATTGCTTAAAGTGAAAAAGTGGATTATAAGTGATGAGTGAGTCACGAGTTATAAGTTATTAAAGTGTTTGGGTGTTGCGGCTTATAAATTTGTATATGTTTGCATAATTTTACTTATAATTTATTATTTAATTGATTGTTAATTATTCCAATTTATAGATTAGTATACTTTTCAAAATAAAAAACAATTAAGTCTAGAGCAAAATTTATTATTATAAATTTTTAGTCACAAATATATAATTTAAAAAAAAATTACAATATATCTTATAGACTTTCATGTAAGCATCAAGTCCTATCCAGATTCAAGTCCTAACTCCTGTTGGGTGATTCAGTAAATTAGTAGAAATAAGCCCACGGAGAAAAAAAAAAAGCTGGGAAACCTGGCTACCCAACTTCTGCTTATAAACCTCTAAATAAGCTTTCCTGCTTATTTGTCCAAACACACCTCAGAATATGAAAATCACTTCTCAGACAGAAAAAACGCTTCTTTTATGTACCCAAAACCCACCAAGTCTTTTAAGTTTTGTAATTTTTCTAAAATTTCTTTATATATATAAATTAATTTTTATTGAAAATAATTAATATAATTTATAAAATTATATGTGCAAAATCTATATACTTCTTAAAGCATGAGTCATTTTTTAAGGCTGATATGGTAATTTCACATGCTCTTGGATCAACCCATTAAGCTCTGGATCGACCCAGCATCTTCCTCATTTAAATTAACACTATGAAAAAATATTTCGGATCTTTATGTGACCCGACCGGGATAATACTAGATATGCACCATGTTCCTACCATATCAGTAGCGCAGCATTGAATGCAATCCCTTCGATCAAGCCACTCATTACGAGCTCATTCAAATCATATCAGGATCATCATATTAAGATCAGAATTTAAAAATAGCATTAATCACACATCCTTGAATCGTGCCACTAATCACGACGTCAGTTTAGATTTAAGCTTTGCTACTTATTTGCATATGACATTCTTATTAGATCAAAGCAGATAAGTTGGATTTCACATTTGAAATCCTTCTTTCTTCCACGCCTCTAATCGCGACGAGTATGTTTTCTTGCTTGGCTTTCGAACTGATTTGTGTTCTCGGTCGGATTTTGGTGCAGTATTACTGATTTTGGCTTTCTTTACACATTAATTTCTCTATCCACGGACTTTGCTTTGCACTTATTTACTATATTGTATAATCAAATTGTACTTATCTTGCACAAATCGCGTTGATCCGTGTATGCATCAGGTAGTATCCGTCAAAGTCCTCTTGCAACGATGCTTCGACAAAGGATGATGTTTCGAAGCCAAAAAGAGAATAACACCATTGGCCGTGAAATAAGTCTGCACTATTTCCATCTTAATTTACAATATTTGCTACATTGTGTATATTTGTTCATTCTATTATTTTTGAACGGGTTCTGAAGTTTGTTGTTTGAACGCTGCAGGTATCATAATCAGTACATGATTTTGTATTTAACGTGTTTGATAATTTGTTACAGAGAAAAGCTGAGAGATCCGTCCTCATGATTTCTATTGATTTCATGTTCCAGGAATTTGAGAAAAGGTTCGAACACTTTAGTGCAAATGAAAGATTTGTGTTGTGATATAGAAATTGGGATTATTTTTTGAACATCTTTTTTAACACTTCGTGTTGGGATTTGTGTTGTGCAAAAAGTAATCTTAGTGTTTTGTTTTTTTAATTCTTCTGGATTCAATTTATTTTGATTTTGTATAGATGACATGATAATTTGTAATTAATTTTTTTGCATAATTTCCTTTCGTATTGATAGTGATTATGATGATGCATATATGTCCTCCACTGTATTTCTTGAGCCTCTTTTTGTTATTGAGTTTTCCTTACAACTGTTGAACATAGATGATTCGTCCTGGCCACCATCGGATGCTCATCGTGTGAAGATTTGTATTCACTTTTCCTCAACATCTGCTTTATTGATCTAGATTTTTTGTTAACTTTTTATCGTGTGCCATTGTTTTTTGACAAGAGACACCGAGAATGAATATGACGCAATTTCCGTCCAGATACATGGATGTAGCCTGTTACAACTCATATGTAAATAGGAAAAAGTAGTCAAAATATATTTGATTTTCAATGATTTTGACATTTATTATTGCAATCCTTTTTTGTATAATATGTAGTGGTTTCGATATTCAGTATATTCAATTTTCAAAGCTTGACTTTTTGTTATAATTTCGAATTAATGGAGTCTTTTTTCACTCCACAATTTTAGCTCTTAATAACGAAGTTTTTATATATTAGATTTTTAAATATTCGGATACATGGATCTAGACTGTTATAGCTCATGTGCATACAGGGAAGTCAAGCTTTATTCGATTTCCACTGATTTTGACATTAATTACTAATAAGCTTTTTCATTTAATTTTTGTGGTTTCCATGTTCATTATATTTTTAATAATTTTCAAATCAAGACTTTTTGTCATAAATCAAATTAATAGAGTATTGTTTTCATTCCATAATTTTAGCTCTTGATAAGGAAGTTTTTATATATTCGTATTTTTAATGTTCGGATGCATGAGTCTAGCCTGCTATAACCCATATTTAAATAAAGAAAAATAGTCAAAGTTTATCTGATTTAACTGATTTTGGTCGTTATTATTACACTCCTTTTTTGTATAATATATACTGGTTTCCATATTCAATACATTCAATTTCCAAATCAATACTTTTAGATTTAATTCCTAATCAATGGAACACTTTTTAACACCACAATTTTAGCTCCTGATAATAAAGTTTTTATGTATTAATTTTTTTTATATTTTCCAATACATGCGTATACACTGCTATAACTCATAGTAAGTAAGAAAACATAGTCAAATATAATTTGATTTCCACTTATATTAGCATTTATTGCTACAAATTTTTTTATATAATTTGTGCGGTTTCTATTTTCACTATATTCAATTTTCAAATCGACTTTTTGTTATAATTTCCGATTAACGAAGTATTTCTTCACTCCACAATTTTAACTCTTGATAAGGAAGTTTTTATATATTAGACTTTTCAAAATTTTCAGATACAGGATTCTAGCCTGCTATAACTTATATGTAAATAAGGAAACATAATCAAAATTTATTAGATTTTCAATGATTTTGGCATTTATTATTACAATCCATTTTTGCATAAAATATAGTGGCTTCCATATACATTATATTTAATAAGCAAATCAATACTTTTTGTTATAATTTCAAATTAATTGAGTCTTTTATCACTCCAAAATTTCAGCTCTTGATAAGGAAGTTTTCATATACAAGATTTCAAACTTTCAATACATGGATTTGGATTGCTATAGCTTATATTCGAATATAGAAGTCAAACTTCATTTGATTTCCACGGATATGATATTTATTATTACAATACGTTTTCGTTTAATTTATGCGGTGTCCATGTTCATTATATTCAATTTTAAAATCAAGATTTTTTTCTTATAATTGCATTATTAATAGAGTATTTTTTCACTCCACAATTTTAGCTCTTGATAAGTAAGTTTTTATATATTTGATTTTTTAAATTTTCGGATAAATAGGTCTAGCCTGCTATAACTCATATGTAAATAAAGAAAGGTAGTCAATGTTTATTTGCTTTTCGCTGATTTTGACATTTATTATTACAATCCTTTTTTCTAATATATGTACTGGTTTCCATATTCACCACATTCAATTTTCAAATCTAGACTCTTTTTTTTATATAATTTCATGTCAATGCAACACTTTTTAACTCCACAATTTTAGTTCTTGATGATGAAGTGTTTATATATTATATTTTTAAAATTTTCAAATATATGGATCTAGCAAGCTATAATTCATATGCAAATAAGAAAACGTAATCAAACTTATTTTAATTTTCACTAATTTTAGCATATATTACTACAATATTTTTTCGTATAGTTTGTGCAGTTTCCATTTAACCACATTCAATTTTCAAATTAAGACTTTCAGTTATGGTTTTCGAATAATAAAGAATTTTTTCATTCAACAATTTTAACTTTTAATTAGGAAGTTCTTATATATTAGATAAAAAAACAAAAATCATACTCGTGTGCATAGCACGGGCCAAAATGCTATGAGTATATATTTATTTAAATAAACATATGATAAATGAGCATATTAGAAGTTTAAATAACTTAACAATAAAAAATTTTACATATAGTAAATTATACAAATTATTATTTACTATAAACTTATAAATTTTTAACTATACAAATAATGATTTAATAATAAATCTATAAACTTATAAATTTTTTCCAAACATAAAAAATTATTATTATATTAAATATTTGGTTATATTAATGATAAATGCAAAGTATATTCCGTTATAAAAACAATACAAAATCTATTCCATTATAAATATTTATCACGTATATCTTCTTATTATAAATTTTAAATATAGACAATAATTTTAGCATATAATTTTAGTAATGTAACTGAATTATGATCACATATGTATTCCTTTATTGATGTATTCCTTCAAGGTTAGTTCTTCCTTAACTTATCTATCAATTTTTATTAAGGACGGGAGGAAACTCTTTTATCAGCATATTCACCTTAATTTTATAATTAAGGAATGGGTGGAAGCTTTATAATCTGCATAATCAGGTTAAGTTTAATATTATTTCTATTTCTAAATACAAAATTTTATATAGTCTGCATCGTTATAATTTCTGTTGCGTGATTTTTTTTTTTCAATCGAATCGTATATATTATTTTTAACATTTACAGCGTACTGATCGCCAATAACATAACACGATTATTTTGACACTTACATGCGTTGCCTTTCATAACTCATATCTCATATCATATTGTTTGTTAATAAAAAATGTATAGCTTAACTATATAAAAAAACAAAAAATCATACCCATGTGCGTAACACGGGCCAAAATGCTATGAGCATATTTTTATTTAAATAACTTAACAATAAATTTTCTTACATACAATCAATTATAATTTTTTGTAATTTTATTTAAAATACGAGGGGTCGCCGTTAGCCGGCCCCAAACTTTTTTAATTATATAGTGATTACTATTTTCATGTCTTTTATAAATATATTAATAAAAATTATCAAATATTTTTATTTATTTTAACTATACAAATAATGATTTAATAATAGATCTATAAACTTATAAATTTTTATTCCAAACATAAAACATTATTATTATATTAAATATTTGGTTATATCAATGATACTAATGAAAAGTATATTTTGTTATAAAGACAATACAGAATCTATTCCATTATAAATATTTATCACGTTTATCTTCTTATTATAAAATTTAAATATAGGCAATAATTATAGCATATAATTTCAGTAATGTAACTGAATTATGATCACATACGTATTCCTTTATTGATGTATTTCTTCAAGGTTAGTTAATCCTTAACTTATTTATCAAATTTTATCAAGGAAGCGAGGAAACTCTTTTATCAGCATATTCACTTTAATTTTATAATTAAGAAATGGATGGAAGCTTTATAATCTGCATAATCAGGTTAAGTTTAAAATTATTTCTGTTTCTAAATACAAATATTTATATAGTCTGCGTCGTTATAATTTCTGTTGCGTGATTTTATTTTTTTTCAATCGAATCATATCTATTATCTTTAACATTTACAGCGTACTGATCGCCAATAATATAAAACGATTATTTTGATTCTTACATACAATGTCTTTCATAACTTATATCTAATATCATATTGTTTGTTAATAAAAAAAATGTATAGTTTAACTATATAAAAAAAACAAAAAATCATACATATTTGCGTAACAGAGATTTTTATAGTCCGCGTCGTTATAAATTTTTTTTTATTTATGTTGGTATAGTTTAACTTGTTATAGTTGGTATAGTTTAACTTGTTAATTTTATAATTATTTATGTTTTTAAATACAAAGATTTTTATAGTCCGCGTCGTTATAAAATTTGTTGCGTGATTTTATTTTTTTTTTCAATCGACATTCATATATATTATCTTAAACATGTACAACGTACTGATCGCCAATATCATAACTCAATTATTTTAACTCTTACATACGTGTCTTTCATAACTTATATCTCATATCATACTGTTTTTTAATAAAAATGTATAGGTTAATTAGATAAAAAAACAAAAAATCATACCCGTGTGTAGCACGGGCCAAAATGCTAATAAACACGTTAAATTTTATAACTTAAAACTCATAAATAAGTAGTTTGACTGCGCCTATATATTACCCGTCAGATTTGGGGTTATTCACGACAGAAAGTATAAGTTAAGTTGATAAAAAAATCAAAGAATCAATACCCGTGTGCGTAGCACGGGCCAAAAAGGCTAGTTATTAAAATATATGTCGAATTTTCCGTCCAGAATACAGAGGAAGTGCACCAAAAAGCAGGATAGGCGTGAGATGACTTTCTTTCCTATTTCTTGTTCATCGCTTTTTGCCTGTTTGCAGCTAATGTATATCAACATAAATCTTTTAATTTTGGCTCTTCGAAACAGGAAAAGGAACAATGCCAAAATATAAGACCTAGATCTAATCGACCCAGCGCTAAATATCTACAGAAATTCGTTTACATTGAAAAGTATTTCGAATACATGCCTAAAATCCATGGTGGGCACATACCTATTTAGTGAAATTAATATTTTATCATACCATGAAGTTCTGTTATATGACCCATAACACGAATTAATTTAGTTTTAAAGTCCATGGACACGTGCTACCGGAGAAACAAAGATCGGTAAATTTCTATATAAAATTTATGCTATAAATATCTATGATGAAGGGTCTCTTCTTTTAAAAGTAAATTGTCCCTGCAATGTTAGTAATTTTATCATAAATTTAAAGTTACTTTTTACTGTACTTTTGTGATGCTAGAAGTTAAATGATTGGAGTAATATTTAGCACTTAAATGATAAAGGTTCATAGAAGGAATAACTTAAATTTTCCCCACAGACCTGCTTGGTGTCGACAAAAAGTAAATAAAAAAGCGAAACTGGGGTGATGTAGTTGCTGACGTAAATATAGAAAAGGATAAAACGAAACAGTACAGCGACAGTGGGTGGGCGACAGTTGGTGTCTGCATATTATTGTGGCCAGTCCGTGAGTTCTAGAGATGTTTTTAATTCTGCTTGTCTTGATGGTATCTAAATTAGTTTTCAAAGTTGTTTTTAATCGAATTATTTATCTATATATAACAGATTTCATTATTATTAATATAAATCATATCAATCAAATATTACTATTTAATATTTGAAACCCCTAACATTTTTCTTTGTATAAATAAGCTCCCTGAGTGCATTTCTTTGCTTTTGTCAATTAAAACATGTCATATCATATTACAGATATTGAGCCTGTTACCTCTTTAACGTATTCGTATTAAAATTTTACTCCCTCCGTCCCTCTCAATTCTTAACATTGGGGGACGGGGGCGCAGCACGCACTTTAATGCGCTTTAAAAACATAGTTTCATAACTTTTTTTAAAAATTTTCTTTTTCTGACTACAAATTTAGTGTCTAAATTTTTATTCAGAAAAAATAAAATTTAAGAAAAAGGTTATAAAACTATGTTTTATAGGCGCATTAAAGTGCGTGTCAAGCAGTGAAAAAGAAATGTTAAGAAATGAAAGAGACGGAGGAGTAATATTTTTAATTTTATAATTTTTTATAACCAAATCACTTATTTCTAATATATAGGATAAGCCAGACCCCTCGATTATTAATCTGTATATTTTGTCCTTTTACACTCCCTTATCTCCACAAAAAGCAAGACATTCCACTCTCACTTCCTGCTACTCTTGACCGATCTCTTGATTAATTTAAACTCTTTGGATATAATTTTCTTGAATCAACTATAGAACAAATAAGTGACTTGTTCCATGTGAAAATATATCGCATATCAATCCCCTCGAATCAGGATTCAGGATCATAACACCTCCAACTCAAATATCTTATATGTACTGTATATTGGTGCAGATTCTTCACTAGTTTCAAGTAGCCGTTTTGAAAATACTTCGCAAACAAAAATAATTGACAATTCAGAATTTCAAATAATATGCAATATTTTTTGACCTAATTGCTGTTTTGATAATGCTTGAAAATCAAAAAAAATTTAAATTATATTTGATTGTTCTATGGCAATTCATCACCGTTAGGTTGAAAAGGCTTGTATACTCTGTCTATTCCTCGATAATTGATCAATGTTAGGTTGAAAATGCCATGCAAAAGCACAGCGAGATACCAGGCGGATATAGCATGGAATTTCCGAGAGAGAACTGTACATACAAACCTTAAAAAAATAGATCTATTTTTCACTTGGAGCACTTCTATAATTTTATAAAATTTAGAATGGTGACGTATGTCCCTCGTACTCCTTGCTAGATCCTAGATCCGCTCACATGCATAGCACTCGATATTTCAACTGCACACGTACCTGTAATAAATCGCGGAAGGTGAATAGTGCGAGCTTTTGGCTTACATATATTTAGCAGCAGAGTGGAGTGAGCTATCAGATTTAGACATGACCAAGTGCGTACCCTCTTGTAATGACAACAACATTTGACTAGATGTCTTTGGCTCTGCATCTGTGGTGCCTAAACATACACTGGACTACTGGACCATTACATTTCATTGCCAGAAGTCACATATTCACACTTTGATTCTGGTAAATCATAGCATGTCAAAATTTAGAGACTGGCTCACAGTTGTGAATCCGACAGAGACGAGGACTTCGCCGACTAGCAGTGAGTAGAGATGAATGCAGTCACCACTCACCAGGCTCCTGGCCAAAAACAAGGACAGCACAGACATTGAGTTTCAGACCCCCCAATTATTGAGGCCTTACCTACCAATCAAAATTCACAACAGATATCAGCTCATGTATACAATCATGTTAAGATGGCCTCTTTTTGTAAAATATATAGCCTGCAATCTTTTCAGAGTAAAGCAGGTACTAATTGTTTTGGCTACAAATAACACTACCTTTTATCTAAACGAACCTAACATTGATCTATCAGCATTGCACTTGTTTAGAATGATCTGAGGTTAAACAGAATGAGAATGCTTCTTCCTTATCACTATTCAGATGAGAAAGTACGGATCCATCCCCCCAAGGGGCAAAATGGCAAATAGACCAGGTAGCGCAATCCAGTCTAGTTCTTTTTAACAGGAACTAGTTCAGGGATTTCTTCTAGAGAAAAAATGGACATTTAGAAGACTTGTAAGCTAAAATGTCACCTTATTTATATTAAGGTTCTGTGTTTTAGGCCGCGACTCAGATAGGTAATGAGGTACAGCATGGGTATTTAACCACTTACAAGCCCATTTTGCATTCGTCAAAACCTGAATCCTACTAGATCAAGAAGTGGTGGCACTTAAAGACTCCGAGAGAAGACAAGTACAAAAGTCCATCTTGATTATTATCAAACATAGACAAGTACATTGGTAGTCAGTCAATCATTAATCCTGATCGAAGAGCTCTAGTAACAAACAAAAGAAGGATTCAGTGCGAAGCTTAGAGACATTTTGAGCCTGGTAAAATGTATGCAAAGAACCTTTAAAACTACTTTTATAAACTGTATAAAATTCTACACTATAACAGTAGGATTTTATGACAAGAAGATCAAGACAGCTTGCATTGCATTGTGTAACAGTTCAGCAGTTTTCCAAAAGCACAGAAGTTTATGTAAACGCTATCCTTTTCACATAAGAAATACAGTGCCTAACAACAAGATTACATGAAAGTTGACATATGATCTTAGTTTTAGAACAAAGATATAGGGCCACACAATTGCAATCAGGTACATCTTGCAAAGTTTAAGTAGTAATAAGCGAATCTAAAATTATGTATTCTACAGAGAAATCAGCAACAAACAGAAGTATATAGTTCAGTTACTCTGCACCAAGAGACCTTCTAAATCTCAGTTGAAATCTTTCAGCCTTTTCTTCAAGACATCCATTGATTTCTTCCTTGAACTCTGCTTCGCGCTTCTACTTGAAAGGCTCCCGAACAGACTGTCAGGGGAATCTTTGTACTTTTCACATATTTTTTCCACCTTTTTAGTATCTAATGCGTAATAGTTTCTCTCACGGAATACAGGATTGATGAAGTTCTCAGGCTGATTGCTCAATAGAAGGTTCACCAGTTGTCTCGCTTCTATCAAACAGCTCCCAAAACTATCTTCCTTGTATATCTCACTCAAGCCAGAACTGTGGAATTTTTCATCAGCAAATGATTCTAGTCTATTCAGATCAATATCGATGCTCGTAACTGCATTAAGAGTGAACCTCTTTATACTGTCACTAAGAAAAGCAGCCACAATTGCATTTGAAATATGCTCTACTGCCCCACATCCCACTTTATACAAAACATCCAATGGTAAAATTTGCTGAGCAGTAGACATAATAGTGTGCAAGTAGATGACAATCTCGTTCATGTAATCATTAGAGTGCTCCGGTGGTTCATCAGAAGTCCAATTCACATTCTTAAGAAGTGCCAGAAACTCATCCAGCTTCGAGTTAATTAAATGTATAAGAGCCAGATATGCTTCATTCTTTGATGCTTTGAAAAGCACCTTCGCTTTTAAACTATCTTGATGTCTCTCAACTGCTTGAGCTGGGATGCCACATGATTGAGCTGCATGCTGAAGAAAAGAATCACAAGCTTTTTCTATTAATCCTATGTTTGCAGCAACTTGTATTGCCTGACGTTCAACAGTGCTAGCACTGAGCATTTTGTCCAGCATAGCTTCATTTAAGACATCAATCAAGAGCTTGTCCAGATATTTCTTCACGACATCAACAAAAATCATTTGGCCACCATATGTCAAGTAATTAACCGAGTCCTTGATAAACGATATAACGATGTGACAGCAATCAGGTACCATGGAAGAGAATGGAGCTATATATGGGAAATCTGGCACCATATCAGAAAGCTGGAGGTTGAACGCAAGAACATTTGTTTGGTAATCCAACTCATTTTTCATTACCATTTGCTCAAAAGTGTCACTGGCAAGGACAGCAGTTATCTTTTGCCGACACTCAGATAAAAGAAGCTCATGAAATTTTTCACGGCCCTTGCTACACCACTCAAGAATAGGTCCAACACTGTAACCATATTGTCTGAGGGCTGTCCCAAGCAGACTCACATAATCCTTGACCAAGAGAAAATTGCTTGCAGTATCCATGTTTGAGAACTGTTCATCCAACATAGAAGTCATTTTACCCACTGCTATTTCCCACATTTTATCGAGCTGATTACCTAATAGTAAACCGCTGGCAGTTCTTAATACTCGATCCTCAATTATAAAATGGCCAGCAATTTGTGCCAAGAAGATCTGATGAGATTCAAAGAATGGTTGAGCAGAAGAGATTTGCAGGTCTGAACTCAACTGCAGAAGCCGGTTTTTGTAGTAGTATTCACGAAACTGATCCTGGATTCCAAGACAGGTATGAACGTGATATGCCCGATATAGAGGAGTTAGATCAAACTTCAGAATAGAATCTTCTGAAGAATTTTCAATTTCTAAAGTATATGTAAAATCTACCAACCCCGTAGAACTCTGTTCCTCGGCCTTCCTTTGTCGAGCTATCTTGTCGCTATCCCTTTGACGGGAAGCAGCAGCATTTCCTATTGCTGTTTGTCCTATATCCTTTGCTGTGCTCCTGATTTGAACAAACCACTCGTTAACTTCTACGATGACCTTCTTCACAACATAGGACTTTATAAGAGGTACTCTCTTCTCTATAAGCACCTTTAGTGCCTTGACAGGAATATGCTTTAGACTTTCTTTTTCAATTAGATCAACAGACTTCAAAGCAGCAGAAAAACGACCTTCAGCTATCTGATTATTACATTTCACACAAAGATCCAAGACTCGAACACAATTAGCAGACACATTAATGGCTTCAGCGACATTCTTTTTTATCGAATACGATTCAAGGAGCTGCTCAAGTTTCAAAAGTAGACTGCTCCCAACCTCTTGCAACCTAAAATTTTCATTCGCAAGCTCACTCTTCAGCTCCTCAGCATCAATCAGGACGCCACGAAGTTCATCAACTGCAAGGATGAATTCCTCGTAGTGAAGCTTGCACAGCTCCTCAATCTCAACTTCCTTCTTCCTCACAACATGCTTAAGCTGGTGCATAAGTGATTCAGGCCTTCCACTTTCAAAAGAAAGTTGGACCATAGGACCCAAGTCCTCTCCATTAGTAATCAGATTCAAAAGGACCGAATCTTGACCCCTGTCAACATTCTCCGTTACAGTCTTCCTCTTGACATTACTCATTGCATTAACTTCTAACAATCAAAACAATATACCCAAATCAAAGGCCATCAATAAACTGTAGTCATTAACATAAATAGTAAATACTCATAAAAGAACCGGCCTTCCTAAATCTCACTATAGCCTAAACTAACCCACATTTCACTTAAATCAACAAATAAGTTGCCATTACCGAACATGAGCAGCAGCAACAAAACAATGACAGTCTAATACACAATCAAAACCCGAAAAATTACACAACAAAGCAAGAAAACATATCTACTCTATATTCCTTACACAGAAACCACTTAATCACACACACATCAAGTATAAGTATATGTCAAGAAAAAGACATACCCAGAAAAAGAATTCAGCATCTAACAAATCTAGCAATCATTTAAAGCCCAAGAATCGAAAAACAACACATTATTTCAAATATTTAAGCAAACCCCAAATAAGCAAAAACACAACAAAATGAGCTAAATCAACAAAATGGAAACAAAATTAACAAGAAAATGAAGGGTAGTTAAGAAATGACAAACCAATAGCAGTAAATTCAGGAGTGATGATTCTTGAGATACCCAAAGACTGTTTTCTTGAAATATCCCCAAATTTGTTCTACCGTTTGTTAATAGCAGCTATTCTATGCTGGCAACATATATTTGTACGAAAACAAGAGTTTGATTAGTGAAGCATTTTGTATTGTTTTGGAGTATTGTATTTACTGGCCCAGAAGTAGCGAGTTGATCGAGGTGGTCGAGTCGGCCCAAGATATGGAGAGTGTGGCAAATGGCACAAACATTCTACCCTAGTTGCAAAACCAATAGGAATAGGAGTATTGTAGTGATAGTATTGACCAAATGTTAGAAAACTGATTATAGTTATAGTTGAATCATTAGGGTTAAAAATGGGGCGGGTTCGGGGCGGGGACTTCATTTCCCAGCCCTGCCCCATATATATTTTTCCTGCCCCGTCCCCGCCCCATTCCCCGCGGGGATTTATTTTTAATCTCCATCCCCGCCCCACCGGGGATTTAATATAATTTCGCCCCGTCCCGCCCCGCTGCTATAGTATTACACTTTAAATAATTACTTTAGAATTTAGTAATTTTTTCTTCAGAATTTAATAAAAATATACGAGACATGTATATTAAAAGCAAAAAACTAAATATAATAGAAATCAAAGAGACATGTTATACATTGTAAAATTATAGTTTTGTGTATTATAAAATAACAATATTAAATATAATAAATATATTATATTAAATATAATTTTTTATTTATATTAAATATATGCGGGGCGGGGAATCCCTGCGGGGATTTAACAAATACCATACTTGCCCCATATTTTGGCGGGGCAGAAAATCATTCCCCGTCACTACCCCATTCCCCATATTAGCGGGGCGAATCTGCCCCATTCGGGGCGGGTTGGGGCGGGTTCCCCATTTTCCCCACCCCATTTTTAACCCTATGAATCATATTCTTCCGGTTTAAAATAAGAGTGTGTCTAGTGTGTGCGTTGTTGAATTTACAGGGGAGTCCACCACTATAAAAAAATAGGAGTCGATCAAAATCTCTCAAATTTATAAATTTTAGTGTTTAATGTGTGCCCATGAGCACACCATAGAAAAACCGTTAAAATAATAGGCCAATTTTCAGAACCTATCAATTGTTGTGTTACCTCTTCTGTAAAATTTCTTGGAAGATAAGGGATGAGACTCTGTAAAATAAAAAATCTATTAGCAATCTGCTGTTTTATGATGATAATCAGTTATTAATGAAAAATACCATCGAAACTATTTCAAGAAATATATATATATATATATATATATATATATATATATATATATATATATATATTCTACTGCGTATCTTAGATGTACATATTTAATTTATTTAGAAAAGTAATGAGTTTCAAGACAAAAATTATTTTCTACTTAAGTATGTTAAATGTACGTATTTAATCCATTTAGAGAAGAAATGAGTTTTAAAACAAAAACTCACACCAACCGAAACTCGGTTAAGATCTCCCGGATAACATCTCATGAATATATTAATGTTAATAAATAGATAAGAAACAATTCTTTCACACAAAAAAATCCCAACTTTACCCATGTCAAAAACCCCGGATAACATCTTATAAATATATTAATGTTAATAAATAAACAAGAAACTGATACTCTCAAGGTTTTGATGATGACACTAACAGCAAGCTAATAACATGAAACTGATATGTGTTAGCATGCTATCAAAGGTTGTTTATGCGGACTAACAGTATTTCAGGATGTTAGCATGATTATAGCTGTCAGCAAGCTTACAGGGTTATTTACAAGCTATCAGCAGGCTTACAGCGTGAACAGAGAAACAATCGGATAAAGATCAAAGTCTATTTTCAAGGAGATTTAATAGGAAACGACTTTGTAAGGATTCTAATATTTATATATATCTGATATAAATATTAGAGCTCAGTTTTATAAAGAGTTTTGTTCAAAAACGTTTTCCTAACAAATAGGAGATCTTATTTCAAATCGATTTATCTTTAACTAACTCCTACTTTGTTCAAACGGTTTTTTAGTTTAATTATCTTTACTGAGATGATTTCAAACTTGACTCATCTTTTACTCAGTAATCTTACTTCATTCAAACGTTCATCATTCAATTCAAATTTAAACGTGAGGTTGTTACCAAGATCGTTGGGAAGTTTGTTGGATTATGACCGTTGGTATGATGTATATAAACTTGAGTGTGGTTTCGGTTTTGAGGACAAGGAGAACACACCAAGCTTTCTGAAATACAACTCTTTACATTGCTAAATCTTTTATTGAGCTCTAGTACTTATATTTGCATATATATCTATATTGAGAGTTCATAGTTTCGGTTGTATTACACTTATTCATTGTATTGTTCAAGGTGTAATGTTTTGTTGCTGTGTATCGAGCTTGTGAAACAAGGGAACAAGGGAACTAGTTAGCTAGAAGAATATACTTGGGAAGTATAGGTCTTGGTAGGCTTTTGGTTCGTGGTTCAGGGGTTTCAGCAGGCTGATAACAGGAACAAGGGAGAAAGGGAGTTATATTATTGAATCTTGTAATCGTTGATATTATTGATTAATAATATAATCTCTTACCAGTTGGTAGGGGACCAGGACGTAGACCATTAGGGTTAGGGGTCGAACCTGGCTAAAATTCTCGGTGTTGCTAGCATACTGCTTTACATTATCTGCATTGCATTTATCTTATTAGCAGGCTAACAGTTTACTCTGGAAATTAACAGCAGGCTGTCATTGACAGATTAATTATTCGGTAACTTATAAAAATCGGGTATATTAGCCATAACACCTATTCACCCCCCCTCTAGGTGTATAATTTCAATTGGTATCAGAGCGAGGTTTGTACTAATACTTCTGTAACAGGAATAGTATCGATCGATATGGCTGATAACTTTCAGGGAAAGTCCGATTTTAGAGCTCCTCTCCTCACGGGTTCTGACAACTACAATTGGTGGAAAGGCCAAATGGAGGCTCATCTATCCAGAGATCCCCTAATGCAAAGAGTGGTGCAAAGAGGTCCTTATGAATATCGTGATAGCGATGGCAAAGTCAAGGACGTTGATGTTCTCACAGCGGACGAGCTATCAAAGGTTGCTGCCAATGGAAAAGCAAGGAGTACATTAATCAATGGGCTGAATCAAGCTGAATATGACAAGGTCTCTTCTCTCAAATCTGCAAAAGAAATTTGGGATGCATTGGAGACATATCACGAAGGCTCAAAGGCATTAAAGAAAGTCAAGCTCGGAAAGCTTATGAAAGAATTTGGAAGCTTCGCTATCAAGAAGGGAGAATCCATTCGTGAAAGCCAAGCTAGATTCCAAGTCACTCTTAACAGCCTTGAACGACTTGGCAAAAAGATTCCTCAATCGGAAATCAACATGAATATTCTAAATGCCGTTCCATTCGAATATGGTGCCAAGGTCACAGCATTGGAGTCAGCTCTCAACATTGATACTATGGATCACCTGGCTATATTTGCTGAGTTGGAACAATTTGAAGCAAAGATTGAAGCTAACAGCTCAGAAAGCAGCAAGCTGCCAACAGAGAAAATGAAGAATCTTGCACTGCACTCCTCTGTCAGCAAGCTGGAAACAGATGAGGAAACAGAATCAGATGAGGATCTAGCTCTTATGTCCAGGAAAATCAAGAGAATGATTGAAAAGAAAAACAAAATGAAGCGAGAAAAGGGCAAAGCGTTTGGTGCAAAGAAAGATCCAAAGGATGATGCATGTTTCGAATGTGGCAAGAAAGGGCATTTCAAAAGGGATTGCTACAAGCTGAAAAACAAGTCAAAGCCGCCTAGACAGCAAGCTGATTATAAAAATAAAAAGAAATCCAAAGCACTTCTAACTTGGAGTGATGATGAAGATGAGTCAGCTTCTGATGATTCTAGTGATGAGATGGTGAATTTGGCTCTTGTTGGTCTCGATGGCTCAATTGATACAACCGATTCGGATTCAGAGACTAATAGTGAGGTACATTCTATTAATTCTGAATTACATACTATTGATACAACTACTTGTGAACTAACCATGCAGGATAAGAATTGTTTATCAATAATGGAACTCATTGATCTAAAGAATGAGAATTATGAGCTCGAGAAAGAAAATGTTCACTTGAAGAAAGTCATAGGTGATTTCTTAAATGAAAAGAGTGCCAAGGCAAGCAGTGGAATCATTGCTACCCTCAAGGAACAAATCTCACAACTTGAAGGGAACAACATGCAAATCCAAAGAAGGAATGATACACTCATGAAGGAACTCAGCTCGCTGAGAGCAGATCTTAAATCTAAGGATGCAAGCTTGGAGGCATTCGAGTTAAGCAAATCCCAAAGCTTAGCCGAAATCTCTATTCAAGCTGAAAAGATCAAGTCATTGGAACAAGAAGTCAAAGATCTTCAGAAAGCCATGGGAAAGTTTGTTCAAGGAGAAGAAAGTCTCAAATCTATATTGAAACAAGCTAAAGGTTCTCATGACAAAGGAGGCATTGGTGCAGCTTCTACATCCACATCATCAATGAGATATGAAGGGAAAAATGGCATTCCATACAATTATGCCATGCCTTGGGTGACTTGTCACAAGTGTGGAAAGAAGGGCCATCTTGCTAATAATTGTCCAATGAAGAATACTCAATCAGCAAGCTGGGGAAGGAAGTCAGCTCACTGGCAGTATGCTGACAACAGAAACAGACAGAAGACAGCTCCGGGACAGTATGCTGATAAGACCAGCAGAACATGGAAGAAGAGTTCTAAAGTGGTCCAAATGTGGATCAAGAAATCTGATCTTAATGTTCTATATGTTGTATCAACTAACACTGCTGGACCCAACAAAATTTGGGTACCAAAACGTTGAGTTGTTTGTGTTTGTTTTGTAGGTTTGTCTCGTGTCTAAAGTAAAGCCAAATCAATGGATATTGGATAGTGGATGCACTAGGCACATGAGTGGAGACAAATCTCAGTTTCTAAGCTTGAAGATGAAGAAGGGTGGTCGTGTCACAATTGGTGATAGCAAAACTCTTCCTATTCTAGGCAAAGGAACTATAGGTAATAGTATCATTTCTATTAACAAGGTACAATATGTTAAAGGTCTTACTTATAACTTGCTTAGTATAAGTCAGTTATTTGATGATGGTCATATTGTTAACTTTGGTAAGGATGAATGTACTATACTTGTTGGTGCTAACAAAACTCCTCTAGTTGCAAAACGAGAAGGAAATATATATGTTTTGAACTTTGAAGAACAGGAGGCAGGTGTGTGTTTAGCAGCTGTGGATAATAATCCAGAAATTTGGCATAGAAGGCTTGGACATGCTCATATGGATCATCTCAGCAAGCTGTCAGCAAAGAAGCTTGTTCGAGGACTACCAAAGCTTAAGTATGTCAAGTTGGAGACATGTTCTGCTTGTCAATTAGGAAAGCAAACAAGGACTCCACATAAGGCAAAGAAAATGGTATCTACTTCTAAACCTTTAGAGCTTCTTCACTTGGATCTTTTTGGTCCCGAAGCTTATAAGAGTATTGGAGGTAAACAATATGCCTTTGTTATTGTTGATGATTATTCTAGATTCACTTGGGTATTATTCTTGCGTACTAAAGATTGTGCTTTTAGTGAATTTGAGAAACTAATCAAGTTGCTTGAGAACAAGCTAGATACAAGACTTGTAGGTATTCGAAGTGATCATGGTGGGGAATTCCAAAAAGACTTCATAACTTATTGTGAAGAAAGAGGAATCTCACATGAGTTCTCAGCACCTCGTACACCTCAGCAAAATGGAGTTGTAGAGCGTAAGAACAGGTCCTTACAAGAAACAGCTAGGACATTGCTGCAGGAGAGCAAGCTGCCAAGGAGTTTCTGGGCAGAAGCTGTCAACACAGCATGCTATGTTCTTAACAGAGTGCTTATCAGGCCAATTCTCAACAAGACTCCTTATGAATTGCTAAGGAAAAAGAAGCCTAACATCAGCTATTTCAAAGTTTTTGGATCTAAGTGCTTCGTACTCAAAACCATTGACAGGGATGGTAAATTCGACTCTAAATCTTATGAAGCTATATTTTTGGGTTATTCTTTAACAAGTCGTGCTTATAGAGTGTATAATCTTGCTAAACATACTGTTGAAGAGTCTATTGATGTTTCATTTCAAGAGTCTACTGATGATCTTGCAAGGGATGAGGAAGAATGTGCAGGTACAGGTACTGGCAGCAAGCTGACAGTGCAGGAAACTGGAAATCAGCAAGCTGACAAGTCAACTGCCACAACTTCAGAAGGCAATAAAGCTACTGAATCCACTCCATCTCTTGAAGAAACTTTGGATAAGATGTCTAAGCTCACATTGGATGAATCCAGAGGTCAAACTTCATCAGCAAGCCAAAATGTTGTTGATAAGACTCCTCCTAGGCAGACTAAAAGGAATGAAGAGGTCATAGCTCAACATAATCTACCAAAGTCAACTAGAACAGTGAAGAATCATCCTCCTCAGTTGATCATTGGAGATAAATCAGCTGGAATCAAGACAAGGAAAGCTCAAGCCAACATTTGTGCTTATGCTGCCTTCATAGCTCAAGAGGAACCAAAGAATGTTCAAGAAGCTTTACAAGATGAAAATTGGATCATGGCAATGCAAGAAGAACTCAACCAATTCGAAAGATGTGATGTTTGGGAACTTGTAGATCCACCAGAGGATGCTTCAATTGTTGGAACCAAATGGGTGTTCAAGAATAAAGTTGATGAATTTGGTACTATCACTCGGAACAAAGCTAGACTTGTTGCACAAGGATACAATCAACAAGAAGGGATTGATTTTGATCAAACATATGCTCCGGTTGCAAGATTGGAATCTATTAGGATGCTATTGTCATTTGCATGCTACAAGAAGTTCAAGCTACATCAAATGGACGTCAAAAGTGCATTCTTAAATGGATATCTAAAGGAAGAAGTCTATGTCAAGCAACCACCAGGATTCGAGGATGAAAAATATCCTAACCGTGTCTACAAGCTCAAGAAGGCACTTTATGGATTAAGGCAAGCACCTCGATCATGGTATGAAAGGTTAAGTGAATTTTTGATCAAAAATGGTTTCATTAGAGGTAAAATTGATCCTACTTTGTTTACTATTATTAAAGGTCAAGATATATTAGTTGTTCAAATATATGTAGATGATATTATATTTGGATCCACTAATGATTCTTTGTGTAAGTGGTTTTCAAAGTGCATGCATAGTGAGTTTGACATGAGCATGATGGGAGAGCTCAATTATTTCTTGGGACTCCAAATTAAGCAAACTCCAGAAGGAATTTATGTGCATCAATCCAAGTATATCAAGAATCTACTCAAAAGATTTGGATATGAGAATATCAAGGCGAAATCAACACCAATGAGTGTTGTCAGCAAGCTGACAGCAGATGAAAATGGTAAAGATGTTGATATTCGAACGTATAGAGGTATGATTGGAAGTTTACTTTATCTTACAGCCTCTAGACCTGATATTATGTATAGTGTTTGTGTTTGTGCTAGATTTCAAGCAAAACCAAAGGATTCTCACTTACAAGCTGTTAAAAGAATATTTAAATATTTAAGTGGAACCATTACTTTGGGCTTATTCTATCCTATCACAAATGCTTTTGATCTTGTTGGGTATAGTGATGCAGATTATGCAGGTAGTCAAACTGATAGAAAAAGTACAAGTGGTGTTTGTGCATTTTTGGGTCAAAGCTTAGTTTCTTGGTTAAGCAAGAAGCAAACTTCAGTTGCTCTATCTACGGCTGAGGGGGAGTATTTAGCAGCTGGTAGCTGTTGCTCTCAAATGCTATGGATGAGACAACAATTGAAGGACTTTGGAATCAAATGCAAGCAAACTCCTATCTTTTGTGACAACACAAGTACAATCAACATTTCAGAAAATCCAGTCAATCATTCAAGGACAAAGCATATTGATGTTCGACATCATTTTCTGAGAGATAATGTTGCAAAGGGTGCTGTCAAGCTAATATTTGTGGCTACAGCAGATCAGCTAGCTGACATCTTCACAAAACCTCTTCCTGAAGAACGTTATGTCGTGCTGAGAAGGGAATTGGGTATGTGTGATGTGCAGTCAGCAGGCTCTTAAGCATGGTCCGGGTACTATCAGCTTACTCCTAGCATCTTATATAACTTTTATTTATTTTGCATGCCGGTCAGTTTAAGTGGTTATTTGAGATATGTGAACTTAAATGACATTACCGTTGTGTGCTTAGACTGATGAATTTTTGTGTTGAATTTTGATACGTGAGTTTGTGCTTATCTGTGCAATTTATGATAGATTTTTTAAAATTCAAATATGTTACACTGGATATATATATAGATGTGATAAGTGATAAGTTGTTATTTGCTTTAAATCTTTCGGGAGCAAATAGATTAACATGAATTGTTTTAGGAATATCACTTCGTTTAATTTTATTCCTAAAAATACTCCCCTGATAATCGTTAAAAGAGTTTTGAAATACATACTCTCTCCACGCCTCTTCAACTACATATACAACCCTCCCCGAGACGCTAGGGTTTTATCTCACCTACTCCGAAAACTCTCTGTAATCACAATTGCATCAATCGGTTTGAGACTAGCGATGAGGAAGAAGACTCGTGCAAATGTCAAGGCTCACACCCCTACTCCGATATCGCAAAAGCGCAAGTTGATTGACGAAGACGAGGATGAGCTGGTGACTGTTGATAGTGGTGACGAGTTATCTGGAGTGAATCGAGATGAGGTCGGGGTTGAATCCACTCAGAAAAAGCCCAAATCGGAGATGTTGGCTGTCCGAGGTCTTGCCGGTCGCAAGGTTATTTTGGGTAAGCCTCTATCTGGAAAAGCTTTGTACTCTTGTGGTATAGTTAAGCTTTTTGAGGATTTAGGGTTTCAATCGTTTTTAGTGGATTTGCCTAAAACTTGCTATCCTGCATTAGTTAGAGAATTTTATGCGAATCTACAGTTGGTTGGATCTGATCAGTATGTGTCGTATGTGTCTGATGTGAAGATTTGTCTCTCCTCTATGTTTTTGGGGGCTATACTTAAATGTCCACCATCTACTCTGTCTATACATACTAAAAGAGGTCCTAAGGATATTGAAGGTTTTGCTCATTCAGATCAGTTAAAATTAATCACTGGGTCTGAAATAGTTTCTGAAAATGCTTATCCGTCTACTACACAATTGCTCCCACTGGCACAAGCTTTATTTAAGCTGTCTATTGAGAATGTTAGTCCACGTTTGGGAACTCGTTCCAATTTATCTTCTCAAGATATTGTTGTGGTTGCTATGTTGATGGGTGGTCGCAAATTTGATCTGAGTGATTTAATTTTGAAGAATATGTTGGATTCTGTTGAGGGTAAATCCACAGGTGGTTTACCATACGGTCTGTTGTTGACTCGGGTTTTCGAGTGGTTTGGTGTTTCTTTTGTTGATGAGGAAGCGGTTGTTGCTAAGGAGTTTTTGGATGTTAAGTTTTTAGGTCAATCCAATTTGAAATTGGATAAAGATGGGAATTTAGTAGCTGTTGAAATTCCTCCACCTCCACCTCCTACACAATCTGTGAACGTTGTTGATTTGGGAATCTCTGCACAAGAGATTCAGGAATATATGGAAGAGCTTCGTACTAATCATCAGCAGCTGGTGGAAGGGCAGAAGCAGTTGTCTGAGAAAATGACTGAGTTAAATTCTCAGTTTGCTTTCTGGAAGGATATGGTGTTTGGGGCTAGGACTTCCACTGCTTCTGAAAAATGCAGCTCTGGAAGTTTTGCTTATGAACTCTGCAAGCGGATGTATGGGTCAGGTGGTTCTTCTGATGTCAAGGCCACTTTCACTTCAGAGGATGATGCTACTGATAGTCCACGGCAGAGATCATGTATGGATGCGCTCAAGGAAGCTGCTGGAACAGACTCCAAGTATGCTGCTGCAGGGGAAGAGATGCTGGCTAGGAACGCGATTGCGGCAGAACTGGCCAAGAAGTATGGACTGGAGAAGGATGCACAGGACAAGCCTGGAACCTGATTTTCTAACCTTTTTAATGATTAAGGGGGAGGAAATTAGGAAAATAAGACTTTACTTAAGTGTTTATCTGCTTAAGTACATTATTGGCCCTAAGTTTGTTTGTTTCTAAGACTAAGTTTGTTTTGTGTTGGTTTGGATTTGAATTTGCTGGTCTCAGGTGGTTTATCCTGAGTTAACTTGGTTTGTTTTGTTTGGATAATTTTGTTGGATACCAGGTGGTTTATCCTGGTTAGGATTATTTGAAATATTTATGCAATTTGCTTTGATTAATTGTTTCTGTGTTAAATTTTGCATATCTGTGAATTAGATATATCTGCTAGATTTTATTCTCTGTGATAATTGTGAAAGTTTAGTGATATTAGATTGCTATATTTAGGGGGAGTTTATTACTTTTCCTAATATAGTGTAATCATCAAAAAGGGGGAGATTGATACTCTCAAGGTTTTGATGATGACACTAACAGCAAGCTAATAACATGAAACTGATATGTGTTAGCATGCTATCAAAGGTTGTTTATGCGGACTAACAGTATTTCAGGATGTTAGCATGATTATAGCTGTCAGCAAGCTTACAGGGTTATTTACAAGCTATCAGCAGGCTTACAGCGTGAACAGAGAAACAATCGGATAAAGATCAAAGTCTATTTTCAAGGAGATTTAATAGGAAACGACTTTGTAAGGATTCTAATATTTATATATATCTGATATAAATATTAGAGCTCAGTTTTATAAAGAGTTTTGTTCAAAAACGTTTTCCTAACAAATAGGAGATCTTATTTCAAATCGATTTATCTTTAACTAACTCCTACTTTGTTCAAACGGTTTTTTAGTTTAATTATCTTTACTGAGATGATTTCAAACTTGACTCATCTTTTACTCAGTAATCTTACTTCATTCAAACGTTCATCATTCAATTCAAATTTAAACGTGAGGTTGTTACCAAGATCGTTGGGAAGTTTGTTGGATTATGACCGTTGGTATGATGTATATAAACTTGAGTGTGGTTTCGGTTTTGAGGACAAGGAGAACACACCAAGCTTTCTGAAATACAACTCTTTACATTGCTAAATCTTTTATTGAGCTCTAGTACTTATATTTGCATATATATCTATATTGAGAGTTCATAGTTTCGGTTGTATTACACTTATTCATTGTATTGTTCAAGGTGTAATGTTTTGTTGCTGTGTATCGAGCTTGTGAAACAAGGGAACAAGGGAACTAGTTAGCTAGAAGAATATACTTGGGAAGTATAGGTCTTGGTAGGCTTTTGGTTCGTGGTTCAGGGGTTTCAGCAGGCTGATAACAGGAACAAGGGAGAAAGGGAGTTATATTATTGAATCTTGTAATCGTTGATATTATTGATTAATAATATAATCTCTTACCAGTTGGTAGGGGACCAGGACGTAGACCATTAGGGTTAGGGGTCGAACCTGGCTAAAATTCTCGGTGTTGCTAGCATACTGCTTTACATTATCTGCATTGCATTTATCTTATTAGCAGGCTAACAGTTTACTCTGGAAATTAACAGCAGGCTGTCATTGACAGATTAATTATTCGGTAACTTATAAAAATCGGGTATATTAGCCATAACACCTATTCACCCCCCCTCTAGGTGTATAATTTCAGAAACAACTCTTTCACACAAAAAAATCTCAACTTTACTCATGTGAACAACCTGAACCTTTTAGATTTGATCGAAGAAAATATGATTTTTCGTATAAATTATAGCTACTTTATCCATCCTCTCAGTTGTGAGACTTACTCTATAAGTGGGAGGAGACTTAGACGAGAATCCTTGAGATAGTGAATAGACCGACTCGATAACACTTCCGACTCTTTGTTTGGCAGTTTTTTTTTAGTATTAACTTTTATACATCTATACTATACTATAATATAATAAGCCAATATAGGTTTAATTTGTAGTCGTACAAAATTTTGGTTTGGTCATCTCCTTTATAACTACAACTCGGTCACATGTAGACTTCTCTTCTCTTACAATATTAAAGAATTTTATACCGTTCAAATTACAAACACATGTAATACAAGATAAAAAAACTCCACCATTAGTCTTTTAAATATAATTTATATATAATTTAAATACTATATTATAATAAATCGATATTGGTATAATTCGTAGTCATCCAAAAAATGTAATCAATTGGTAAATATAATCTGGTTAAAATCTAATTCATTAATACTAAAATATTAATAAGATGATATTAAAATTTAAATTATAATTAATAAATTACGAATTTTATACTCATCTGTGCTTCGCACGGATTAAAGGCTAGTATTAATAACAATTGAGATTTACTCGCAAAGAAAATGGAGTAGCATTTATATCCAATTTTCCAATTCGAATTAAGTTTTGAGCAGATAATATTTGAAAGCCATTCTACCCAATACGAATACTCTCAAACACTATTAGAAAATGTTATTGTACGCTAGCCGACTAAGAGCATCTTCAGCACGTTACCTATATCATGTCCTAAGCTAAAAATTTAAGGAATATGAACAAAAATTCACTCCAGCAGAATCTTTACTCATTCCCTAAACTTTAGAATCCACTTTTTATTCCTCATAAATAAGTAACCCCTAACTCATTCCTCATTTGTTTTTTAATGATTAAATATTCAACTCTTACTTTTTGGACACTCTTTCCCATATTTTTCTTATTATTTTTTTGTTAAAAAAATTTGAATTTAATACTATAATAATAATAGGGAACACAAATAGGGATCATTGTTGGAGTTCTCAATCAACATAGGATCCCTATTTCTTAGAATTTGAATTGTTTATTATATATTTAGAGAAACTATTTAGTACTCTGCTGGAGATGCTCTAACTCGTAACATGGCTTTTAAATAAGTATACGAGAATAATGTGGGAATCAGTGGTGCCAAAGGATATAATATCAGTATCTTCTTTGCATGAATTTTAGTGAAAACCGGTTTTAAAAATTTCAAAGATTTAGATTCGATGAATAACTAGTCAATTACCTTTCATACTTTGATTCAGTAAAAGCGATTGATCAATAATCTCAAGGTGAGTTAGTTTAAATCATACTGTAAATAGATTTTCATCTTTGATGGTACAACATCTAAATAATATACATTCTTCTAATTATCATATTCTGTGAAGTCTTCATTTTATAATTTTGTTCTTTTTTAATAAACATGTATCCATTGATACTAACACTCTAAAAATATGTGTGTGTGTCACCGTGAAAAATTTATTAATCATATCATGATAAGTTTGACAAGTTTATTAATCGTATCATGACACGTATGAAATATAATTTCAACTTTAGTCACCACGACTGTGACTTTTCTCTCTTTCGACACTTATAATAACAATTTTTTTTAAGTATTATTTTCTTATAATTTTTTACTACCTTTAATATATCATCAAGCGTATAATATCCATCATATAATAACTTTTATCTAAAATACATAAATTTATAATGATGATAATAATAATATTCATTATCTTTTATCGTTTATTCAATATTAACCGGATGACATACTTATTGATCAAAACAATTATTGTAATCATGAATTTTAATAAAAGTTAGTAAATTTTAAGCCCCATAAGAAGGATAATATTAAATTTTGAATGATAAATTAAAGAGGAAAGTTAAGAAAATTTCTTCTATTAAATTATCATTTTAAAAATTTGTTTTCAATTATTTATACATACATACAGTAAGACATGAACCAAAATCTGTTCATACAGCCTTAAAATTAAAATAAAAATAATCAATTTCATTATAATTTTTGTGATTAATAATTTTTTAATTATATACTGGTAGTAGTAATGAACACAAAAGTCGAGATCCAGAAATATCGGAGTATTTTTTCACATATCAATTTTTTTCAACTAAATATAATTTAAAAACAATAAAATATTTTAAAATCAAAGATTTAAATCGGAAGTTTCAAGAATAATGCAGCACCTCCTGCTCCTTATGTGTTCCCGTCGGAGCTACAAATATCTAATACTACTGCACAGATTCGTATCTGTATCTAGTCTAGAGAGAGAAAGTGATTGACGGGACTTTCTCTCTCTACAATCATGGAAACTGCTGCCTCCTCCGTCGATCCCTTCCTCGTTGAGGCTCTTCAAAACCCTCGTCATCGTCTCACCAGTATGCTCATTTTTTATTTATTTATTTTTGTTTGCACTCGAAAGATCTAATTGAGTTGATGTTATAATTAGGGTTTCGATTGTTACATATTGTTGTTTGTTTCTGTGTGTGTCAATTGAGTGCTTAGGGTTTGAATCGCGTAATTTATCGCAAAGTTTTGGGGATTTTTGTGTTTGATTATGGGGGTATAAACGGCTGTTGTGCAAGATTTCGGGTGATTTCGGGTGTCTAAATTATACGAGTTTACGAGTAATCGAATAGAAAATATTCGAGTGATTTGACCTTAAGCTAGTATAATTCTCTCTACGTGTCAGAATAGTAGTTCACTTTAGAGAAATAAGCATATTAAGGGAATGTAATATTGATAAGAAACTTCTGTCAGTACCCGTTTTAATAGCATTGATTGGATAAATGTATGCAAATTGAGTTAATATTGAATAAGGTACTCTTGGGAGCTTATTTGGAATATTATATTGGATGATTGAAAGTAGAAGTGGACAACTAATTTGAAACAATATTTGTGCAAACTGGACCGATATTTTGAAGAGAGTAGTATACTTTATAGGGTACAAGTCTTTATCGTTTTATCACTTATTAAACAAAAACAATGGTTCATATTGTGATAGTGTTTCTGGTGAGATGGGTAATATATCTTTATATTAAATCGATTATGTTATTTGATTTTAGAACCAGACTTTATGTGAAGCAATGACAAAAATTCTGAGGGCAATGAGCGTTTTCACCCCATTCTACGTGTAGCCTACGACGAGATGTATATTATTTTCAACTTAATACATAAAATTCAGACACACACGTATGATGTGTATCTATACCCCTAAGTTAACTTCTAAAGTGTATCCAAAGGTGTTATCCTGGTTATGCATCACTCGTATCAAGAAATCTAAGACCCGCATATAAGAGCTGGTTGCCATGGCAGAGCACGAGCTTTTTTGGTTTTAAAAAAGATGCTGAGTAAAAAGTAACACACAACTCCATGGTTTGTTTCTGACTTTCTGCTAAGACAATGTTCTGGTTTATTTGGTAAGATATATGCAATTATAAATGCTACGTATTGTGGTAAAAATGGCAAGTATTGGATGCTAGTGATTTGGTGAAACACCCATTTTATTTCTTGAAGTAATCATATGCCATCACTAAATTGAGATAAAAATGAAAAAAGAGAGAGAAAGAGAGAGCTTCTGAGAATGTTTCAGTGTCTGAAGGCGTCCTCACCGAAAGTAATATAGCTACCAATACTTGAAGTTTCAATTCTATCATCAACCGAAAGTTCCTACTGGAAACAGTCTTATGCTTGAACATTTCTAAAGAAGAACATCTTATTTCCTTATCAATAAGAATACTTATGTGCTAACAAAGGAATGTGTCGCTTAGATCACTATAATATATTGTAATTGTATAGAGCAGTGAAACATGTCGATAGTGATTAAATGAATAGTTTGCATGATTACATGTCATGGTTATGTGAAAAATGGATTCTTAATATGTTTGTTCATGTAATCATGTTGTAAATATGCTTAGTTTGGGTTTTAATTGAACCTCCTAGTTTTTGTCAGGATGTGGAACGAATCATTTGTTGCTATGTACTTTTTGATAGTTTACTTACTGTTTTAAGTACAAGGGGATGGGGGAGGAGGATCTTGACCATAACCTTGTCATGGGAAGGGGGTGGGGATTAGCCTTTGCACTTAGTTTATACCTGAATTCCCCTGGTTTATATGTTTTTTTTTTACCGTATCCAGCTATCACATACAAGTTCTATTCTAGCTATGTGAATTCGTTTAGATTTGTGTATAAACTGTATTAAGTCAGCATAGTTAATCTACAAGCCTAGATGCTTGATATTCTTAGCTTTTTGTATGGCTGTATCATCCCAATTGTTGTTGTAAACTTGTATGTTTCTTTTAGCTTCTGAATGTGTCAAGTAACTGGATTATCAATTCATCGGCCGCTAAGGAAACTGTTTGGATCGCCTCTTAAGTCTGATTTGATGATTATTAGCCTATCAATAAGTATTAGAATTAATTATTAAACTCATCATTCATCGTGTTCAAATGTATCAATTTAAATATTGAAATCGTAGCAAAAAGTGACCTACCTTGGTCACTAATTTAAATATTTGTATCAATTTGGTCATTAAAAGTTTGAAATTTGTATCAACTTAGTCATTGACAGATGATCTCCTTGGTACAAAATTTGAACTTACTGACCAAGTTGAGTCATTTTGCAACGAGCGACTCAAATGATACATTTGGAACTAGTGATAAATTAGATAATAAACCTGAAATTAAATGCGGTAGCAGTGTAGAACTGACATTATCTCTTTTCCTTTGACAGTCTTGCGGATGGAACTTGATATTCAGAATTTCCTTCGAAACTCTAAACAACAACAGTTTGAGTTTCAACATTTCCCAACATCTTACCTTCGTCTTGCAGCACATCGTGTTGCTCAACACTATGGTCTACTAACTATGGTTCAAGATTATTCCTTAGATGGGCAAGGAATGAAAATTGTGGTGAAAAGGTTGGCTAATAGTAGTTACCCCGCTGTTTGTTTGTCAGACGTACCAGTTCAACAATCAGACAATGACAAGCTTGAGCAGAAAAAGTTTGTCATAAGACCAAGGCCCAAATCCTCGAATGGATCTAGTGAGTTGGAAAAACGAAGTTCCACAAGAACTGTAGAAGAGAGAAAGGAAGAGTATGACAGGGCTAGAGCTCGTATATTTAGTGGTCCTAATAGTCCTGAGTCGGAAGACACAGTATCTCAGTCCCCCCTAAACAGAAAGATTGAAAATTCTGTCGTGGATGAAAGTGAAGCAAGTGACTTGGATAGAAACTTTAGCGCAAAGGATGGTAGTGTTCCCTCGCGTGTGGCTATTTTTAGGGATAGGGAGAAGGATCGTTCAGATCCAGATTATGATCGGAGCTACAACAGGTATGTATGCTCTATATGATATATAAATGGTCAAGCAGATTAATGTGTGCTTATGCTATGTGCATACCTTTCGTCCTTATTGCAGTCCTTTATTTCTGAAATGATGGTCTATGAATGAACTATATGATAGTCTTTGTCCTGTATCTTTTGGTACCTGATAAAATTGAATGTTAAGGTGGGATAGTTGTAGCCATTTAATGCTCTTTTGCTAAATATAGGAGATGTTCATTGGACATACAAATTGTACCTCATCATTCATGCTTATATCCTTGTATTCTCGTATGTAGTGTTATAACCACTAGTGCAGCATTAGCAACTGCGTCAGTACTCAGTAAAGCTCTAAATGTTTTTATATTACATATTTCTGCTTAGTTGAGAAGTATCTCATGATCTACGCGGCTCTAAATATATATATACTACACGTCTACAAGTTCACAAAATGTGGTGACGTGTTTACATATCGACCAACTGCTTGATGCATATGTTGTACTTTTATAATATAAGGCATTGTGGAATCTTGACTAGTGTGGATCCCTGTAAGTTCAGTTGTATTGCTTATGTGACTAAAGGATTTATTATTATTGGTGGATGCAGGTATGTCAGGAATGTTCCTAACACTCAAAACCTTAACTTGGCACCTTTCAATATGCAGAGTTTCCACCCTCCATATCTGCATTATGATTCTGCTACGCCGCAGTTGGGACAGTTGCCAAGCTCCCAAGCTTCCATTGGATATAGTAATACAGTCATGAGCCCCTACTGTGCTATTGGACTGAATCAGACATCACGAGATGCTGTCTATATGCAGTGGCCATCTCATGCCATGATGTATCCACAGCCATATGATCAGTTTACACATGCTGTTTTTCAGGTATTTATTTTCTACTCCATGTTAAAATTAAGATTCCATGATGATAAGTAGCAAAAAACAAATTTTAAAAAGGAAAGGGAAGAGATTTGGTGATATCTTGTTAAGTTTGAGCCATTTACCTTATGTGGATCATGAGAATTGAGGTAACAAAAAAAAAGAAAGCAATCTGAGACGAGCTTAATGGATAAGGATTGGGGTAGAAGGTTTATCTGCGTAACATTTTAGTGTTGTATGTGAGTAGTAAATTTTTTGATCTCTCTATTACCAGCAAATTAAGGACCAGTAAAATATCTTTTGTTGGGCTATATGCTTTTAGTTATGCTTAATTTATTATCATATAAATTGACCTTAAAAGATCAACAAATCACTGTGGAGGTGTTTGGTTCAGGGTTAATGAGCCCAGTTAACGGGAATTGGAACCTCAAACTCATGTGTTGGTGTTTGGATTAGACATTTTGTGGTATGGAATGGGAACCTTATTCCCACTTAATGGATTAAACACTTGATGTGTTGATTCGCTAGGTGTTGGGTTCAATAATTTGAGTTAAATAAGGTTTATCAGTTGATTGATATTCTTTTTTAATCATTGCAGGCTCCTTTCTGTCAGCAGCCCCTTAGTTTTGAATACTCTCACAATTACTGAATTCTATGCCTTAGCATCTGAAGGGCTCACTCAACTCATTCTTATCTTCATTCCTATTTGAGGTTCCTTTCTAGGATTGTTAGCTGTTTTAAATGTTCTTTAGATTTCTCATTGTACTTTATGTTAGATTTTGTTTCATTTTTTCTGGATCCTACTATGTGAGGGATGGAGAGAAATATATATTATACAATTACTCCAAAGCACTTGTGCTTTTTCAGAATTACCTATTACGTGTCTCTATTTGGCTTCTCTAAGAAGCTTTTGCTAATATGTCATGATTTCAGATTTCTCATGGGCTCTTTTTCTTCTTATGCCCATCAAAATTAGGGTGTGTAGCCTCTAAACTTTATACTACCTTTCTTTGAGTTGTGAAGAGAATCAAGTGATACAAGTCTTGTCCAGTCAGCTGGTAACATTTGATTACCCTGACCTTGTGTGAGTACCAGGTGAATCCAAATCTGACCAGCTGTCTTCTAATACATCTAGCACTCGATACCAACACAAAACATGTCTTTACACAATCACCATTGCCAGCATCGGCCATAGGGGTGGTGTTAATTTTACTAGCTTATGCTGAAATTTGTTATATGTTCTCAGTTTTTTCCAACTTGCATCTCATATTTGTGTCGAAGTTTTTTTGGATCGATGTGCTCAGATGGATCCAAAATTCATATTCCTTTTGGATCACGTCAAATGTCGAATTTTAAATGGTCCAGTTTATATTCTGAATCTGACATAAAAGTAATCCTTGTAGCAATTTGTTGATTGCAATATCAGAAAATGATCGACTTATGATAGCCAAAAAGAAATATTAGCCGAAACATCAACTCGTATTATTGCAAGTTTATACGGACAAGAGAGTTACGTAACTGTTTAGTGTTTAACATATGGTTCTCGATTCTGACATATTTGGTTCTTACGTAATTCAATTTGGGCTTAGACTTCTGTTGTGCAGGGAATACGGTTCTAAAATTACGGTTCCAGGATCAACAAAAAAAGTAATATAAGCACAGCATATAATCTTCATCTTGTATCTTTTATTTTCATTTTGGATGTATAATACTTTTTTTACTATTAATAATACTTCTACATAAATTTGTCAAAATATGAATCATCAATCTTTCAAAAATAATTTGGAAAAATAAAACAAACTAATACGTAATACCCCCATCTGTCCGCCTAAATTACATCGGAGAAATGGAACTGACACATATTTTTAACACACCTTTGAAATATACTTTCATTAAAATTTTAAATATTTTAAAATTTTCACCTTTGAATGAAAATTCAATATAGAAAAATTTATATAAAAAAGAACTTCAAAAAAATAATTTATGAATTATGTTCATATATAATTTAATATATCAAATAACAAAACAATAAACAAACGAGAGACGTAGAAAATATGATTTAGCAAACACAGTAACTTAAATATGTCCCAGTTATAATTTTAAAGTTCAATCAAGCAATAAAGCTATGCCATCAGTATTGACCACCACCTTAAATAAAAAAAACTCATCTAGATCCAAGGAGCAAAGCCATGTGGTTCATACTCAAAACATAATTTAACTATACCAACTTTTAATACACTCCTTAACCAATGAAAGTCAATACACACAACAAAGGAGATGAAACTAAAATTATTCTCTGATTCATGATTAACAGCCAAGTACATCGAGCATCCAAAATCTTATTCTCCCTCAAACAAAAGGTGACAATAATATCACCTTTTAAAAAACTAGATTATCTTAATTACTTACTAATCCAACACCAAATTGATTGATTCCCTTATCAACAACAACTATTTAAGCTTTAAAAACAACTTTACAAAAGTGACCTAACTTGGCATTTTTTTTTAAATTTTTTATCTTCTAAGTAAATGTTGTAGATATATAGGAGATTCTCTCTTCGATAATCCCGATTGCACCTCAACCGTACAAACCCTACTTGAAAGATAATGTTTTTCTTTTTTCTACTCTAAATCACTTGAAAGATAAAGTTAACAGGTTTCATGTAGTTTTAACTTTTGATTTACCCTTTTCGAGCGTGTGTTGTACACTTGACTATATATATTTGAGGTCTGCAACATGAGATACCGAATGAAGCCGATGAAGATAGTGATGAAATTAAATTTTATATTACGAAAATTTATTGATTTTAAAAATATTTTAAATATAAAAATTGAGATATGCTAAAATTGAAAATATAAGATCATCTTCAACCACAAAAAGCATTTAGCTAAATCGTAAGTTGACATGTCAAAATTAAAAAATATAACCAACCTCTTCAAAAACCCACACTCTAACCATACTTAGAGCATCTCCAATAGCCTCTTTATAGTGGCTCTTAAATTGAAATTTGAAGAGCATTGTAATTTTGCTTGCTTGAATAGACTCTTAGTCACCCTTACATTCTCTAAATTTCTCTTCTCTCTCCTCAATTGTAAGAGCTACTAGTCACTCTTAACTAAAATTTTATAATAAATTTGTAAGTACTCATTCTCTCTCCATCCATTTTCTTTTGTACTTTTATGCACATGACTTTCTTTTAATAATATTAAAACAAATAAGGAGTGAATATAAGAGGTGTTGTTGGAGTTGAACTTACATTAAATCACCAAGAGTCAATATTTTATATTATATTTAGGAGTGATTTAAGAGAATATTGGAGATGCTCTTATTTGTTATCTATAATTTTAGCCAACCTTTTGTGGATGGTTATATTTGTCAAACCATACTTATCTGTTATCTAAAATTTTAGCCAACCTCTTGTGGATGGCTATATTTGTCAAACCTATCTGTAAAAAATGTAGGAAGATTGGACATCATTTATTACCACATATATTCTATTTTAACAATCCAAAATATTAATAACATACTATTTTTACCACATATATTCTATTTTAACAATTATAACCAACGTTCCGTAAATGTGAATAGGAAATTATTTATTTAAGGAATGTCTTTTATCTTACAATTTTCTGTATCTCCGTACTTAAATCACAATTAGCTATATTGGTTGGTTATAATTTAAAAATAATATGTTATTAATATTTTAAATTAGAGGAAAGTTCTATGGAGACCGCATTTTTATCGGAGACCTCGGAGACCACGTATATTCTGCAATCAAAACACTGTAAAATACATTATTTTGTAAAATATGTTCTACAAATATCATGTATTCATTAAAATTGTTGAAGATCATCAATGTTTAATAAGTAGATAATGCATGTTTTGCAAGTTGAACAAATGTTCTGCAAATTAAACATATTTCATAGAACAAAACATTTTGTAATGTTCTACATGTAAAACTTATATGATATTCAAAATTTTAAATGTAATAATGATTTCGGAGAACATGATTTGTAAAATTATACGTTTTGCAATGTTTTTATGAAATATTTTACTTGCAGAACATATGTGGTCTCCAAGTCTCCAGAAAAAATGTGGTCTCCATTGAACTTAACTCTTTTAAATTATTACCACATATATTCTATTTTAACAATTCAAAATATTAATAACATACTATTTTCCGTATATATAACATGAAATCACAGAGTCGAACATTTTGAATATCGGGGACTGCACTTGAGAGTTAGGGACGACTTTTAAAGGAGACAATTTCAATAACATCTTTATAAGTCGCATGAGACAGTTCACAGTTCTCCCGATTCGCATATGACAAAAGCAGCAGTAAAAAATCTGTAGGAAGCTTAAATCAGAATACTCTCCTTTCCATCCTCTCCCTGCCACTCTCGACGCCGCCGAGAGTCTCCGTCGCCGACACGAGCTCCGGCCGTCCTCCTCCATTCCTCACTCACTATCAATTTTCACAGTCTCATCAAAACCCCTTCTACATGTGAGTCCAATTGTACGTGTGCAAACTCCTCAAATCCATTTACAACCCTGGCCTGAGTTTGATTTTTTATTATTTATTTATATATTGTTTTTGGTAGAGACGAAGACTTTGCTCTCAGAAAGCTTTGTATTCTGATTTCTCTGTTAAACTAAAATAGCCAGATTTGAACCATTTCATCCTCACCTATGATTTGAATCACAAAATCGATTAAAAACTCGAGGATTCCTAATCTTTTTTTCAGAAATCCCATAGCTGCGTGTTTGCTTTGTGTGTTTTTTTTGTTTTTTTAAGGGATATATAAAAACTAAAGAAAGCTACCGACGAGACTCGGCTAATGACTTCACGATCTCGTACGGGAGAGACAGGATAGCGGTGGTAGCCGAAGAGGATGGTGGTGACGGCAGCAGTTCCGGGATCAGAATGAGATATGTGTGTCGGTTTTAGAAAAGATGCATTAATTGTGCCTTAATAGCGACGTTAATTGCGGCGTTAATGTTTTGTTAATTGTGCCTTAATTGAAGGTTTAATTGTCTCTTGAGTTATGTTTGTGGAATATTTTGACCACAATTAAGTGTCATTTATTGACGTGTTTTTATTTTTAATTAATTACTATTTAATGTTGGTGTATTTGAATTGTTTCAATACTATTATATCTTTAGTGTTCGCTAACTATTTTTATTTAATGTTTATAATATCTTGCAGGTTCAATGTTAAATATTGCACTCTACGGAATTTTAGAGGTAGCAGATGTAAAAGGACATGAGTGTACAAATCATTTTAGCATCGGAGGATACGAGTTTTATCTTATAATTTCTTTGTAAAGGATGTATATTTGCTTTGTAGGGTACTCTTTTTCCCCCTTGAGTTTTTTTCGCATAGGGTTTTTACTCTTGAGGGGTTTTAACGAGGCCCAATTGGTGGGTTTTCTTTTCGGACATTAAAGGTCATATCGTCTAAGCGTCCGGAAGTACTAGCTTACTCTTCGGTTAGATGGTATACTTTTGTGGATGAAAGAAACCCTGTTCCGTCGGACATTGTATCTTTGATATTTAGTATCAATGGAAATTTATTTTCCTTTCAAAAAAAAAAACATTTTTATAATTTGGAGACTTTGTGATGATAACATTTATAACTTGTTCATGATATATTTATAGCAACTCCAATCTTGATCTAAATATTTAAATTTGTTCAGTTTTATCTGAAACCATTTATTCATGAACTAAAATATAATTAAGAGTTGCATCATCTTATGGTACTTTTCTGCTGCTATTCACCAATTCAATTTTTTTTTAATATTAAAATATTATTACTTATTAATATATGAGAATTTTATTAATTTTAAAAAGGTAAATTAATTTAATTTAAAATGTAATTAAAATAACGATTAATTAAAAATAAAATTATAAATACTTAAAATTTGAAAATAAATGAAAATTAAAAACATAAAACAAAATAATATATTAACAAAAGATACACGTGATTTGGATGCAAAAATTAGAGAGAATTTTGAAATTCCGGATAAAAAAATTGAGATAGTTTCAAATGATTAAAATACGTGATTTCAATTATTTATCAATTGCTACGAAAATATCAAAAATAAAGATGATCATCTCTTATTTCGAAATGTATTAATTAAGCATTTGCAAGAAGAATATACTAATTATAAGAATTAAAATTCTATATAATATTGCCACCAGTCAATTTGTTAAGACATTATACAAAGATCCGAACACTTTGTCGAATCTTTTAATATTTTTTTTGTATTGTTTTGTTTTTTTCGAATTATTTTACAATATGCTATTTTTGTTGAACCGTTGATGTTATTATAATTAATGATAAAATTAGTCATTCTTTTCTAAAAATATTTATAATCAAATGTATATGAATTTAATAATGATAATTGAATTTGAATTTATATTTGAATAATATGATGATTTTGGATCTCATCCTAAATTTAAATCATTTGATAATTCAAATTTGAATGTATGATCAAAGTTAGTCTTATTATTCATATACCCTCACGGCTGGCCAATGTTAAGCATTCGTTTAATTTTAATTAATCTAAATTAAATATGTTTTAACATATTTTTCAAATATTTTTATAACATGCAAAGTTTGTTAGTACTAAAACCTTAAGATGTTTTAATGTTTTTTGAGATTGATACTAAAATTTCACCTATAAACAACTTATCTTACCAATAATAAATATTTTTTTTAACCAAAGAGTTTCTTATACACTTAGAAAAACCTTAATAACTTCCACACTTCCATGTTGTACTTGATTCTATTTTTATTTTTATCATTCGGAGTACTAAGTCCAATTAATATTTTTAAACTACAAATGGTACATTTGGTTCCTCATTTCGTTGATACGTCTTTCATGTTCTACAAAAAATATTCCGTTCTTTAAGATATTCCTCTGTTTAAATATAATAGTCTTTCAATTTTTTTACACATAATTTTAAAATTTTGACAATATATTGAGAATTATTATTTTAAAAATTATTTGTGTATAAAAATATTAATATCATATTTTTATTGAGAATTAAATAATATAAGAAACTAATATATCTAAACAAAAGACCGTATCATAAATATATTATCTCAGCTCAGTATTGATGATGACATAATACACCCATGACTAAATGCTACGACAAAGAATTCCGTTGCAAGATTAATTTCAAAATGTTATTTAAGCATTTTATAATCATGCATGACATTTAAGCTAGTCAGATAATATAAAAATACCGAATTTCAGCTTTATTTTAATTTATTTCATTCCGTTTCTATTCGTAACGCCACCTTTCGTAAGCGAAGTGGACCCCAACCGGGGCAGCAACCTCCTATGAGAAAACGTGAGTAGTAAAGCATCGGCAACAGTTACCTTAGCAGTAAAAGCTGAAGCAGAAATTATTAAGAAAACAAAGATCCACCTCGAACACAACTCCATTTATCCCCTATCTTTCCTCCCCTGCACCTTCTCTCTCTAAGCTCACTATTATTTCTAGAGAGAGAAGAAGAACAACAGCACAAGATGATGAACCCCATCTCAATAATTTCATCCCCCTTTAATCATTCTTGATCAAGTCAATCTCAAGTCTTTTTGCTTTTGGTTTTTTCCTCGTTGTTTTCTTATGACAAATATCTAGCTTCATAACTTCTTGACCCACCAAAACAAATTTATTGTACCATTCTTGTTTTCATATTTAGTCAAGTTGTGATAATCTTGTACAACAGGAGAGAAAAACATGAGGGAAGATGAGTCAAATTGGTTCTCGAAATGGGAAGAGCAACTCCCATCACCTGATGAGCTCATGCCTTTGTCTCAGACGCTGATAACTCCTCATCTTGCTGTTGCTTTCGATATCACGAATAATCCGGTTATTAATACGAGTCCGGGTGGTGTTGCTACGTTGCAGGTGCAACATAGTTTACAGCCTCCACCACCATTATCTATGCCTCTTCAGTCGCCCAATTCAGGAGAATTTGATTCGTCTGAATTGGGTGGTGGTGGAGCTGCAGGCGACGAGCCTGCAAGGACGCTGAAGAGGCCTAGGCTTGTGTGGACACCGCAGCTCCACAAAAGATTTGTGGATGCGGTGGCCCACCTGGGAATCAAGAATGCAGTTCCCAAGACAATAATGCAACTCATGAGTGTGGATGGATTGACTCGCGAGAACGTCGCGAGTCATCTGCAGAAGTACAGGCTGTATCTGAAAAGAATGCAAGGTCTTTCTGGAAGTGGCGGTGGAAGCCATGCTTCTAGTGGAGATGCCGCCACTGATCATTTATTCGCTAGCTCACCGGTGCCAGCTCATTTTCTGCATCAGGGTCGTTCTAATTCGGAACATTTCTTGCCTTTTGTGCCTGTTTCTGCGCTGCAACAACAGCAAATGGTGGCTGTTGCAGGACATCCACAATATAGGCACGTGCCTCATTTTGGCTCTCCTTCTAACGCGCAATTTGAGCATCCATTTATGGCGAGACAGCCACATCAGCAGCAACAACAGGTTCACAGGATGGGGACACCTGTCCAGAATACACTGCAATCTTCTTACATTGAGGATTTGGAGTCCGGGAACGCGAGGAAAGTACTCACGTTGTTTCCGACAGGAAATGACTAATTTGGATTTGGTAAAATTGTGGTTGCCTTTTCTTCATTCAAATAATCTTCAGTGTGGGTCTTATGTATGTCTGCAGCAACTTGTTAGAGCTGGAACTAACATCTATAATCTAGTCATTTAAATCGAGTTCGTGTTATTCCATCATGTAACTGAAAATTGGGTAGATGTTTAATTTCCTAGTGTTCAGACAGAATTTTGTCTTGGTATCCCAGCAATAATGTTGCAGTGACAGGAGGAATAATAATGTCGGATCAATGATATTTGCGAATTTTCACCAAGATTGCTGTTGGAAGAATGAAGTACAGTTATTTTTTCGGAATGGTCGTTTGCAGTCCTCCAGTACTCTGCAATTGAATTGAACTACAAGGCACCGGATTCTCTAAATTTCTCTAGTATTAACTTCTGGCAGGCGATATCTACCTGAACGAGTAGGTATCAAAGGATGGCAAGTTCATTCAGTTCCAGTTCATCTGCTTGTATATTGTTTGATATTTTAAAGAATCGTTCTACATGAATGTTAATTTAATGTGAATGCCTTTCCTGAGTTAATTTAGTGTTAATTAGTTGATTTGTTTGGCGATGCTAGTGTTTGTTATTGCATTAGACGTGCAAGCCGAATTGAAAAGAATCCTAGTATCTGCAGCTTTATTGTATCGTTTACTTGCTGCACCAGATGCATCAGTTGAAGTACAATGATAATTAATCTGTTTCTGAACCAACTATAAAACGTTGGAATGCAGCTACTTCTGCAAACCTCAAACAAGATCTTGTCTGGTACGCCAGTTCGATCTGTTACAGAAAGTATATCTGTTTACAATGTTTAAAACTCCGACACGTAGCTGGCAAAATGCTGAGGGTGTCATCAATCACCAAGTGATCCTCCTCAGACTTTTCTCAAAAAGGTTCGCGGAAACAACATCCTTACTATCCTAACAACCTGATAACAAGGCGAAAGGGAAATGAACGTACATCTAACGCTCCTCGGACCTACTACATTCGTCGTGAGACACACTGGATAGGCAGTGTCTCCATACTGAACAGACACTGAGAGTTGCATATCTACTTGATATTGTTGTCTATCCCTTTCGAACTTTAATTTGTGGCTCTAGTCAACATTACATGAGCATGTTTGTGCTGTATAAGTTCATATTTACAAAAATTATTAAGCAGGACCACTGGCACGCCACATGAGCTGTTACCAAATTTAATTAAATTAAGTATGCCCTTGTATAATGGTGGACAGATCTAGTTCTGATAATGGTCCATAAGATCCCATGATTCTTTCAAAAATAATGCTTCACTGATTGAGATCATCTCTTTATCTTATATTGTACGGCTTGTGAATCAATCTTCAATTATCCTTCCAACCTTATTGTAATATAAAGAATTGCTGCAAGCTAGCACTCAACAACCAATAAGATCAACCAGATTTAATACTAGCACCGAAACAGATAGAGAACTACTTGCATGTCATACGACATGTTTTAATTAGTGATTCACTTACAAATCAACATATGGCTGTAATTTGGTCAGAGCGAGCGAAGTTTTGAACCGGACGTAGTTCGAGCCAAGGTTAATCGAGTTGGGCGAGTCGAACTCGTTTAACTTAATCGAGCCAAAACCTTAACCCGAACTCGACTCGTTTAAGTTTATAAATCGAGTCGAGCCGGCTATGTAGCTAAACGAGCCGGTCGAGTCTACTCGTATAATTTTACACTTAATCAAGTTTAAATCTTTAGATACACTGGGTTGAGTCTTAATAAACGAGTGTGAGCTCGAGTTGCCAAGTTCGGCTCTTACGATCTCGAATCCGGTCGAGCCTTATTAAACGAGTCCGAACTCGGGCTGCTTGCTCTTACGATCTCGAATCCGGTCGAGACTTATTAAACGAGTCCGAGCTCGAGCTGCTCGCGAGCAGCCCGACTTGACTCGAATTACATGCCTAAATCAACATTTATCCATGTTTTGACTCGTCACACCCTGCACGAGAAGTATTTAAGGAACTAGCTAATTCGAGATTCATTTCGGTATCGCGGCATTTTTCAATAATAATTGCACTACAATGAATGAGATAAAACGAAGCTGGCGGTCATGTGTCATGTATTCCAGGTCATGAAATGGTAACATAAACAGCCCTCGACCCATGTGTTTCCTCTTCTTTTGGAGATCAAATATAAAATCTACAACTTGGATTTGTTTGATGCACGGTGACTTCATTTCCACACATATAATATAATATATTACTTCCTCTTATTTGTCCCCATGTTCTTCGAGCAAGATGATTCAGATTTTGCAGTTCCGTAAAAGGAGACATGACAAATTGTTTTCCGAACACCCTTCGTTCTCTTTTCATAATAATCAGAAACCTCTTCTGTGATAACCTCTCGAAAATTAGAAGACCACTCTTACCGTTTCTGTGATAACCTCTCGAAAATGATATCTTCTTAAGTGTAAAACTTTTTATTAAGAGGGGTTTTAGTCTACACATGTTTATTCTTAAGTTAAACTTTTCAGAAAGTTCATCTAAGGTTCGAGTCTCTTTCCTTACCTAATCTACCAACTGTAGATAATCAAGTTTATCGGATTGCTTAAATATAAGATATCCATAAGAATAATGGAGGTTACATGCAGTTCATTAGCAGTACTTTGTATACTAAGTATAAGACTGTAAATTATATATTATAATCATTAAAAAACTTTCTTAAAAGCATCTTACAGGTCAGATATCATACAAGATCTGTCGATTCATGATTGAAATATGGGGGAATACAAAATTAGTTTAGATTACTAAAGATTAATTAAGACATTAAAAAGTATAACCCTTGCCACAAATCATGCTCCACGGACGAAGCTAATTCTCATTTCTCTCTATTCTACAAAGTGTACGACTGTATCTTCTTGTATTAAAATTATTAATACTTCTACGATTCTTTATAATGTCGGTTCGAAACCTCAACTTCCCGTAAAGAGATTTATAACTTCAATAATTTCCATGTTTCATCATCCAAACAGATTTATAACTTCAACAATTTCAGGCTGGATCGGAATCAGAATTTCCTTTCTTCATCTTTGAAGAAAAAGCACATTTATATTGTGTTAATTGATAGTACATTCTATGCAACATGTCTCCACACTGAGAAAAACGAAAACTTGGTCATATGAGACTGCGAAATATTAATAGACAAGTAACAGAGGATCAGGAAGCTGGATACAGAAGGTACAAAAATCTTGCAGGTCAACTTTCATTGTTTTTGTGTGTGGTTGTGTCGTGTGTGCGCATGCACGCCCTCATTCGTGTGTTATTGTGATAAGGCTAAATTTGTCTCTAGCTTTGATCCTTGAATGACATAGTGAGATTGTAGAGCAGTGTATGTTGTTGTCAATTTGATCCTGCAAAACAATGCTAGACCGGGGGTTTCAGGTTTGGCCCGTTAAGCACCGCTGGTGTGAGAGTAAGATGACTGATCTTTTGTTACTCAGTATACCAAAGTATGTGTGATAAATAGTTCCTTACCTTCCCTCAATGCACCATGTCTTTATTTACGGGGCTTATTGGTTTTTCTACATAATATATTATCAAATTTAACGGGAAGCCATGAATGCTAATGTAGAGTTCATTATCGTGTCGAAATCATGTTGGGTCTAGATTCGTAAGAGTATACAAAGCACCCAAATGTTATGGAAAAAAAAGGAGCTGAGGAAGTACGGAGATAAATACTTTACATGAGTTGCTGGGAACTGGCAAAGCTACTGCAATACTTCATAACAGATTTAATACGTTTTGTGCTTAAGATCAGTCCAAGAATCCTTAGATATGTAATTGCTCTGAGGTCTGAGCTTATGGAGGTGATCCGACGAAATGGTCATTAAGGAAATAGAATAGGAAAAACTCTGCAAATTCAGTAACTAATGCAACTGTTGGTATTGGATAGCGCGCGAGGAGCGGATAGTTGGAGTGTAACCCTTTCAGAGAGAGAGAGAGAGTGCAGAATGTACAGCAAAGTTACTTATATTCATACTAGATATCAATAAAAGAATGCTAAACAGACTTGAGAAAAGGGGCAAAATGAAGAAAAAGTATCACTTAAGGGGAATGGTATAAGATGACTCACTGGTTTCTTCCTCAATATAAAAAAAGTAGAATCTATGTTAACGGTCTGATGTTGTGCTTGTTATACAAAATAATGGGTTGCGCTGATTAATGGACTTTATGCCGTTTTCGACTTTAAATTGAAAAAATATTTATTTGTTTAATAAGTAATAAGTCGGTTTAAAATTAGAAATAAGACAAAAACCAACTTAATATAGAAGTTAGTTGAAAAAACTTTTTCTGATGACTTAATTTTTTTAAACTTTTTTTTAATAAAAATTATACATAAGAATATAAGTTGCTCATAAATCACTATTATTATATTATTGTTGTTGTTGTTAATTATAATTATTATTAATTCATAAATTATTAGTAAATCAAAAATATCTAAACAAATATTTTAAACTCGCAATTTATCACACAATTTGCCGAGATAATTTAGAGCCATACTTTAGAAAGAGAATAGCACTAGCGATTGATCATCAAAATTATTGTGGGTATTTGGAAGTTAGAGATTTGGAGTAAAATTAGAGGTTTGGGAGTGTTTAGAGGTTTTACCATTTCAATTCGCTAATGTTAGTGTTTGGTAGGTAACGGATTGAAGTAGAGGTTTGGGCTCAAAAAGCTAATTATCAAAAGCTTAGTTTGAGGAGATTTTTGGGTTAGCGGTTTAGTTATGTGTCACAAAACACTCATCAAACAGCTATTTACCAAACAGTTTTCAAGAAACTGCTAATTCAATCCGCTAGTCAAAATATTTATTTAAATCAACTAGTCAAAACATTTAATTCAATCTGCTAACAGCTAACCACTAACCGCTAATTCTCAAAGAGGGCCTGTATCGTTCAGAATCGTCAAATTATAATTTAATTTTAATCACTGTTGCGCACATGAATCTCCTTAAACAAAATGAAGAGAAAAACAAATCCCCGAACTCTATCCAAGAAAGCCCGATTAATAAAATGTCGGCCCGAAGGCCTTAATCAGGCCTCATTATTTTCTAACAAAATTCGAAAAAATCCAGATTTTAGTCCGAATGTAAAATTCAAATTTGGTCATGAAAAAGTTTAATGCAATCCGATTAAAAGAATCTACATTGTCTAAGTTCGATTAATATTCATTTATATACCAGATATATGCGTTTTAAAAAAAATAATGCTAATAAGTATCGTATAACTAACCCAATATAAATATATAAATATAAAATCTATTAAATGGGTAGCCAACGGTAACTTTAGAGCAACGCTGGAAAAAGAATCTTGAGGAGCCAATAATGAGACACGATCACAGCCGTTGAAAGTTGCCCACAAAAATCCTACGGCTAATAATTCGAGAACAAGAATACGACCGTTGTGTTTGAAGCCTCGCTCTGTTTAAATAAGGCCCATGCCTTCTGCTTATACTTTGTCTTTTCTCAATCTTCGCCTTTCATGTGACAAAACAGAGAGAGATTTGGGAGAGAGAGAGAGAGATTTGAGAGAGAGAGATTCTGGTGTTTCGTAGGTTTTCTTAAAGGGTTTAAGGTGGTGTTTTGTGTATTTCAATGGCTTCAAGACCTGCTGTTCTTCAACAAAACAGAGGTAATATCATTGTCTTCTCTGTTCTCTTTTGTCCATTCTTTTTTGGTCTTGATTTCTATCTATATGTATATTCACACGCACACAAAAGGGGAGAGAGGAGAGAGAGGGAGAGAGGAAAGAGAGAAACATAGAGATTGGGGGAGAGAGAGGAGGGAGAGGGAGATAGAGAGATTGTAAGACGAGAAGGGTTTTTGTGTGAGATAGAGATTGGGGGAGAGAGGGAGAGGGAGAGAGAGAGAGAGAGAGATTGTGAGACAAGAAGGGCTTTGATTTTTTTTTTTTTTCATGTTGCATTCAAGATTCAGAATTTAATTGATTATTCCGAATCTTTGTGAATTTAATTGGGTTTTTTTACTTTGTTTTTGGGGGTTATTTGTTGCTGATTTGTATTATATGACAAAGCAGAGGCCGCTGGAGGAGCAGTAAAGCCTAAGAACATGGCAGGCGGAGAGGTGAGGAATCGTCGTGCACTTGGTGACATCGGAAATCTTGTAACTGTTCGAGGAATTGATGGAAAGAAGCAGCCAATCCCTCAAGCCTCTCGTCCTGTAACCAGGTACTTACTAACATATGATGTATGTTATGTTTCCAGAATTGTTGTTATGTTAGCTGTTTAAATTTATACACAATATCGATAAAGTTCTTGATTGATATTTATTGGGATTTCTGAATTTTAATAATTTTAGCTGTTAAACCCCCTCCCCCACCTCCCCCAATGTTATTGATGAAGTTCTTGAATTCTATTTATCGAATTTTTAGAATCGTTGTTTTTAGCTTTTAAAATCTCAGAATACACACACATTGATGTTGGTTTATGTAATTCATAGACTTCTTGAGTGCTAATTTGTGGGAATGTTATTGTTGTGCAGGAGTTTCTGTGCCCAATTACTTGCTAATGCCCAAGCTGTTGAAAAGAACAAGGTAGTTTTCTTATGAGTTCTTTCATAAAACATGGTTTTCTAATACCTCCATTTGTTGAATCTTGGCTTATACCATCTTGTTTAATTTCAGAAGCAAAGGGCAATTGTTGGGGATGGGGCTCTCGAGGTCAAACACGTGACCAAAGCAGCAGTACCTAAGGCTGTTGTTCATCAAAAGAAGGTCAATGTAAAGCCGAAGACTGAAGATGTCACCGTAATTAGTCCAGACACCGAAGAGGAGGGCAAGAAAGTTGACAAGAATTTAAACAAGAAGGCCACAGAAGGGTCTTCGAAGGAGAAGAAAGGGCAGGCTTTTACATCAACACTCACAGCAAGGAGCAAGGTGTGACAAGTATATGTATTATGTAGATAGTTAATCTCTGTTCTATTTCTGATCATCAATATTGTTAAATCTTGCTAATGTAATCCAACATTTTGTAGGCTGCTTGCGGATTAACCAAAAAACCCAAGGTGCAAATTGTTGATATTGATGCCGCTGATGCCAACAATGAGTTGGCAGCAGTTGAGTATGTGGAGGACATGTACAAGTTCTACAAACTTGTTGAGGTACATTACTATCTTCAACAAATTGATTAAAATTTTGCAATACTATATTGCACAAGACTGACTTATTTAACTCTCTTCTGGTGCAGAATGAGACCATGGTTTTCGACTACATACATTCACAGCCTGAAATTAATGAGAAAATGAGAGCAATTCTTGTGGACTGGCTGATTGAAGTTCACAACAAATTTGATTTGATGCCAGAGACCCTTTACCTCACAATCAACATAATTGATCGCTATCTGGCAAGGAAGACGGTGCCAAGGAAGGAACTGCAGTTATTGGGCATTAGTTCAATGCTCACAGCCTCAAAATATGAAGAGATATGGGCACCTGAAGTGAATGACTTCACAAAAATCTCAGACAATGCCTACACTAGTCAACAAGTGCTTGTTATGGAGAAGAAAATTCTCGGTGGGCTGGAATGGAATCTGACTGTCCCCACTCCTTATGTGTTCCTCGTTCGCTTCATCAAGGCCTCCCTTCCCAATGAACCTGCTGTAAGCATCTTGAACAGAACTTCTGAAACCTTTATCCTAACCTTATAGTAGTACTCTTTTAGTAACTGATTAATGGTGAAATGTGTTTGTATAGGTGGAGAATATGACATATTTCTTGGCTGAACTGGGAATACTGAATTATGCGACGATTCTGTACTGTCCATCGATGATTGCAGCCTCTGCTGTTTACGGGGCACGTTGCACTCTCAACAAGACTCCTTTCTGGAATGATACACTCACATTGCATACCGGCTTCTCAGAGCCACAGCTAATGTATGTTAAATTACAGAGCAATTTCAGTTACTTAGGTGTTTGAGTTTTTATCACAAGTACTAATGTTACATGTGTTTAAACAGGGAATGTGCCAAAGCACTTGTAAGGTTCCACTCATGTGCAGCAGAGAATAAGCTGAAAGCGATTCACAAAAAGTACTCGAATGCTGAGCGAGGAGCTGTCGCGCTGCTTCCACCGGCCAAGGCTCTCTTGACTGTTGCTGCTGCGGCGCCACACTAGTGATCAGAAAAGCGAGAAATTAATATTTAGACTAATACATGTTTATCTCTGGAGTCTGTTGCTCTTAGGAGATGATGACTGTGTGTTCCTATAACTCATTATTTGAATTCTGTTTTATGATGTTCTTCATTCTTTTAATCTGCGTTTCTAGGATTTTCCCATAAATTCTTGGGACAATGAAATGAAAATGAGCTTATAGATATTATTATTACATGTTTGATCCAAGGGAGTTGCTGACACTGTCCCTTCTTAATCTGTTAAGGTTTATTGTATTTACACGCTAAGCATTCCGTAACTTGGTTATACAATCGATATATAATTTGATAGAATTTCGGTAACTTATTAATCGATATATATTTGGTTAAGTAGTGTTGCTAGAATTTTCCGTTAGACTGAGGAGTTTGACGATATGTATGTGTTTAATTAGGATTAATTAATAAATATGTGTTGGTCCTTGTTTGCTGCTTCTTTCACCAACGCTGTCTGCTCTTCTTAATACGTGTGTTTGCCGTTTACGTTACTAACAGATATGGAGTTTAGGTCGGGTCTCTTAACTCTGGAAAATATTTTGTAATTAAAATATTTTCATTATCTATCAGTAAAGTTCTATGGAAAGTTCAGTTGGGTCTCTTAATTCTGGAAAATATTTTGTAATTAAAATATTATAAAATTTAAATTCAGGTTTATGATCCTTTTTATCATTTCTACGTTTTCATAAAACAATATTTTTTTATTAACAGTAAATGAGTGACCGATTCATGATTTTTTGATAAATGAAGAACTTAATATTATTAAAATAAAAATTAATTATTGACAAATTTTAATATTAAAAATAAAATCATACATATCAAACCTATCACTAAACAAATTTACGGGAATACTTATATATGTAAAATTCTAATTTTATTATTAAATCTTATTTCTCGTTACACACGCCTCTGTTTATAGTAAAATTCTAATTTTTATTAATATGGCTCTGTTTGAGAATTAGCGGTTAGCGGTTAGCGGATCGAATTAGCTGTATTGACTAGCTGTTTTGACTAGCTAATTGAATTAGCTGTTTCTCGTAAAACTGTTTGGTAAATAGCTGATTGATTAGCTTTTTCTGACACAAACCAAAACCGCTAATCCAAAAAACTCCTCCAAGTAACTTTTTCAAAATTAGCTTTTTGGATCCAAACCTCTATTTCAATCCGCTAACTACCAAACACCAATACTAGCTTATTTTAGTAGTCAAACCTCTAAAACACCTCAAACTTCTAGTTTTGTCTCAAACCTCTAACTTCCAAACACGGCCTATATCTTATTTCTCAAATCTCTAACTTCCAAACACGGCCTATATCTTATTTTCTCACTACACACGCCTCTGTTTATTTGATTTTGATTTTTAACATACATTTTTAAATGTTCAGATGGTAAAATTTTTAATATGTACTATCAAAAATCAAAACATAAAGAAAGGAAGGGAGCCCTGTGCAAATTTCCAGAATCTTTTGTGATGATATTGTGGTGGTGATAAAATGGTGGCACTTCCCACTTCCCACTTGCCAGTCAAAACAGAAAACAAATAAAGTATAACAAACAAAGTACTACCATATTCGTGTCAGCATCGAAGAAAATATAATAGTATATGTTCTTAGTGGCAACTGGATATACAAGAGGAAAGAGCACATTAGTCATCAGGCCCACTTGGTCAACATTTTCAACTAGAAGGGGCAAAGAAAGTCAGTCCTAGACCACATACATTTTCACATGTTTTTTCTTTCAGCAATACAATATAACTATACAATCATATTCATGTTAAACTATGAGTCTGAAAACTATGAGCCTGTTCAATCTGGGTAGTTTTCGAGTTTTAAACTATTTTCAATTTTAATATAAAAAATATTTATTTATATGATAAATTAAAGACTTAAAATTAAAATAAGTCCAAAATTAATAGAACATATCTCTTCAAATAATTTATTTACTATTATTATATTTTTATTAATAGAATATATTTCTTCAAAATTAAAAAAATAATTTCATCATTCAAGTAAATAACCTACCAAATTTACTTATTATTATTATACTTTTAAAAAATTATAAATTATCTATAATATAAAGATATAAAACAGAAAGTTTAAACTAATCACATATCACAACAAATTATTATAAGTTATTATAAATTATAGTCATTATCTTGAACTCTGCTGCTGTATATATTATATACTTAGACAAGAGAGAAACACATGTGAAACTATGACACTAGCCCATCTTGTTGTTATCTCCTAGTTGTACTACAGTTTAGTTGCCCCCTTGCTATAAATGTATTTTAATGAAAAAGTTGACTAAACTTAATAGCCATCTTTGCAAGAGATCCGGGCAAGACTAATTCTTGAGTATTACCAGGTCCTAACTATCATTATTCCCTTTCCAGTAACCAGCAAAGATTCTAAACTTCCAAAACAGCATGTCAACCTGCTGTTATTAGCATATATGCTAAATTTGATCTACATGCACAATGTTATAACTATGTATGCACAAATTTCAGTAACTCATCTGAACGATTACGAGAACAATGACAATGTCATCTGTGTGTTCGATTGTAATGACACGACATCTGTGGCCTAATATGATGGCCATCTGTGACGAGTCAAAGTAACGACTCAAATAAGTTTAAAACCTTAAAATTTATCCTAATTTAAGTTTGCCTCTCTAATCTTGGAAGAATTACTTTTGACTCGACCAGAATTTACTTAACTATACATTCGAACAAGTAATAGGTACCCGGCTGAAGAGCAGTTAGGACAAACTCGAAAAAAAAACATGGCTGGCTAAGTCTGTGTAGTCAGAGAAACTAGCGACGTCTAATTGTCCCATGCCTGTTATGGCTGCCATTGCGGTTTCCTGGTCTCACATGAGGATTCCTGTGACCAAGTCCCTGCTTAGGAAGATCATGCAATTCCATAACTTGTATTGTCCGCTGTCTCTTGGCTGTAATAAGAAAAATTACAAAGCCTTTTAGACTATGATTTTATATCAGAAATAGGACCAATACAAACCACCTAACAGAACTGCATATATATAAAATCTAGCTACCCAATGAAATTATAACATTAGTGTGATAAAATTGAATGTATGCCTATCAAAAGTAGTCAACATGAATCCTACGGGCCAAAGTACCTAAATCACTGAGAGCCACTCTCTTTAGACTAGTTCTCAAATGTTCCTAACTCCACATTACCTATATAATTATATCTGTTTCAAATATTAGAAATCAAAGGTTAGGAGTAGTAGACAAACCGTTCTGAGCTTCTTGGTATCTTTCCTGGAGTTTCCTCTTTGTTGCTTCAAGTTTATCCTCATCTGAAGACTTTGTTTCCTAGTAAAGCAATTTCAATAACAATCAGATATAAACACTCAAACCTTCAATTAACTCATCATTTAAACATCTAACAATGTGGAGCATACCTTCTGTTTAGGTATGGGTGGCCTTTGGCTTGTTAAGTCTGATTTTCTCTGCAACTTTATCTCAGAAAGAACCTTGTTTTCCAAACTCGGTTTTGCAGGTCTATCAAATCCAGATTTAACGATGGGGGGCTTATTTGGTTTTACTAGTGTTGCTTGTTTATTCATTAGTGCTTCGGCGTCCTTCTTATTAAGCTCTTCCTTTTTGAACTTTGGAGTGGCACCAGAACCACCAAGAGGCTGCTGTCTCGGCTTTGAAATGTTATTTCTCTCCACCCGTGCCTTTCTACCACTTTCAGTGTTTTTGTTAAGTTCCTCACAGTTTTGAGGATCTGTAATAGAATGCATAAAAATTATGAATCCTGGGATAGGACAGAATAATTAGCTGAAGAAGATCCATTTCTAACTTACTTAGTTCATCTTCCAAGCCATCGAAGAACTTTGCTCAAGATAATCAAACAAGAGAGAAAACCTATTTAGCTTAACACCACAAAAACCAGAAGCACAGTGCTTTACTTTGTAAGAAGTATGTAGAAAGTCCTAAAGCGAGTACCTGAGAAAACTCCATTGATGAATCATGAGTAGCAAAGAATGCTAAATCTTCATACGGGGGTGTTGGGAGCCTTTCGTCTTCATCAACAATTGATGGATTCATAGACTCTGGCGTACCACCTTCTAAATCACCTAAAATTCATGTATGTCTTGTATATTAATCTTGTTCTCTAAAAATATATAAGAGCACATTTACATCAGACTTCTGAAAAGTTACCTGCAATAGTTTTTCTCGTCTCCACCCATTCATCTACCAATGCTATCCATACCCTGCAAAGTGCAAACAATAACAATAAGTTTAAAGAAAACCACGGGCTTCCAGAAAAAAGCCGATGCACAATGCCCAACAAAACTAAGTTAAGCATTTTAAATTACACAATCAATTCAGAAAAAAACCTTCCTTGGACTAAAAACATAAAACATTTCTTTTCTTATGAAACATGCAAAGATAAGTTATCTCCTCATGTTGGCAAATATAGTAGGTAGGCTGCATCTAGATAAAATTTAGGCCATTCGCTACACGACCATCTTGGGTTTAGAAGTTCGGAATCGGCATTTCCACAAGGGTAGAAGTTACCATATAGTTTTTATTGCTTAAATATCCAAGCATTGTATCCATTTGAAGTAGGATTGACATGCTGAGATAACAGAAAAGCGAAGGTATTTGCACTTCCCTATAGGTCAAAAGCCAATGATAAAATAAAGTCAAGCTTAAAAACTCTAAGTTCCATCAGCCTAATTCTTAAAATGACCGTGATGGTAACTAACATTTAGAACCACATGACATACTTATATGAACAAAAATGAGATAAATCTGTCCGCAGTTATTCAAACCACTTCAGATTCAATTCAATATTAAAAGCTCAAAAACAGAAACCCTAATTGGTTGACTGAAAAGATATCCGTACCTGAGGAGTTTATTAGCAAGATTCCGTATATCTGTTGAGGGATGCTTACGAACAGCTTTAACTGCCTTTCCAATCTCAGTTACCTGTAAGCACATCATATCCAATAGTGAATTAGAATGGTAAACAAGTTGCAACTGACCCTAAACCAATCGCAAGAACCAACTAAAGAGTTGCAAAAAACAATAAGCTCAAACCTGCAGAACTTCTACAGACAAAGGCATCAATTCAAGCCTCTGCAGTGACTCAAACACTAACGAAGTAGCCTGCCCAAAGTTAAACAATCAAAATAAATTCAACAATTTCAGCAAACAATTAAGCAAACCCCGTCACATAAGATTGACCCAAGTATTACAACTTCAAACAATCGATCAACGGATACATAAAATTAATACAGTAGGAGAAACGAACCTCATTATGGTTCTCTAAAATATCTTTGATCCTCAAAACCTCCCCAAATCTTCGAGATTCCTCTTCAAGCTCATCTGTCAAAGCCTCAGCATCCCTATAGCTATAATCGTTTTCAAACTTGTTCACATTCATCCCACCATTCCGATCATCACTAAAACTCTCCACCTTGCTTTCTTTAGAGCCTTCATCCACCTTCCTATCCTCACTTGCCACACTCAAATCAACACGATCACAACCAACACACTTAGTCAATTTAGATGAGAACAAAGTCTCAGCAATTCGATCTCTTCTAGCCTTAAATTCCTGTGGACAATCAGTAGCAGCAACCAAAATCCCATTTTCAATTATATCAAATATATCAGAACCACTACAAGTCCTGAAATAACTCCTCCACTTCTCAAGATTGTTCCCAGGTTCAAAACCAGCCATCACTCAAACCAAAATCACAAATGCCAAAAAGAACCCAACCCAGATCCTAAAATCAAATTCCAACCAATACCCAGATATCAAAATCCAATCTTTCTCAACTTCCCTTACCACCCACAATCCACAAATAAAACTAACCGACCCCCAAGCTCTGATTACTAGTATTTTTTATTTGTTGACTCCAAAACCAGATTGACTCACAAGATAAGGCCAAAAGCTTTCAACTTTGTAACCTCTGAATAAAGAAAAGCTGATTCTAATCAAAAGCAAAAAAGAAAAACCCAAAAATATCTCAGGATTATAAATAACAATCAAGAAAATTCAAGAACGTTATGGCATGAGGAACATATATATATATTAGATGCATGTATCTATTAGTTATGTATGTGTATCTATCTTCAACAAAAGGGAAGTTACAGCTTAAAATATTCTGATAAAATAACAAGGGGCAGAATAGAATTTTGTAGGTGTGTGTATTGTGTATGTATAAAACAAGAGAAGACAAGACACACACAAGAGGAAAGCCCACAAACAATAAAGATATATTTGTTTATGTAGGCAGGAGGTTTTGCACCAGCAGACCTTCTTCTTTTCCCCCCAGTGAAAAAAGGGCGGTAACCTTTTTCCTTCTTTTAATTTTTCACTGCTGATCAAATTTGTGATGATGGTATCTCAAGTACCAGTTCATATTAAATATAAACTCAGATTATCAAATACTCATGTATTCCATAAATGATGCCCCCATGTTCTTGTTAACTGCACTCATAATAAGATTTAGTACCATTTATGGGGGTCATTATTGATGACATTTTATACCTTTAATGGCTTTTAGTGCCATTTTTATGGCTTATTTTACCATTTTGATGGTCATTGCATTTAATATATTTAATTACGTGTTAAACTCTAAATTATTAAATTTTAATGTGTCTAACCAAAGGATTTTCCTTTGGTTAGATATTTATTAATAATTCTATATTATATATATATATATATATATTTCCTCTCTATTTTTTTTATATATAAACTCTTTTGTTTTTGTTTTTATTAGATTTTCTTGTATATTAATTTATATTTTGTTTGATTGTTTTTTCTCAGGATATTGTGGAAGCGAGCTGTATGGGTATTCTTTTCTCATTCATTTAAGCTTTATTGTCTAAACGTCCGGAGTTATGCTTGCATGGCTTTCGGTTAGATGATAAACTTTCTTGAAAGAAAGAAATCCCAGTTGCGGTTTATTGTATTTCGATACAATTCATCTACGATTATGTAGACCATACAAAAAAAAAAAAAAAAAAATATAAACTCAGATTATCAAATACTCATGTATTCCATAAATGATGCCCCCATGTTCTTGTTAACTGCACTCATAATAAGATTTTTATAAGAAGTACTGTGCATGTTCAGGTGATTTCGGGAACTATAAATATTCACATAAATGATTCGTCTATATCCGCATAAATGAGATTTTAGCCCACATAAATGAGATTTTACACTAATATCTGTAGTATGTATGTGATTTCTAAGAGATTTTGTCGGATTTCATCGAGGCTTTTTTGTCACTTTGTTTATTTTGATTTTTTACTAGCGTTTTAACCCGTCAGAAGTACGGACGTTATATATTTTGTAATTAATTTTTTATAATTTAAATTTTAATAACATTTTATTAGTTTTTTAATATTAATGAATTGAACTTTAATTAAATTATATTAACCAACAGATTATATTTTCTCACAGAAATTTAGTTTTTACAATTTATTATCTATTTAAAAATATTTTTTAGAAAAAATTATGTAATTATTCGTGTTTGTATTGAAATAGAACATGTTAGAATTCGAAAGAGTTATATAAAGGTTCTTGTTAAAAAAAATATTCAAAATTATATATTTATAATTTTATCGAAAGGTATATGTGTGTGATGTTTTGGATCGGTTTAAAACTTGTATTTATTATCAGATAGATTTGTAGTGTTGTAATTTATTTAAAACTTGTACTTATAAAAGATAATTTTTTAGTTTTATAATTGTGTAAGACTTGTACTTATTAAGAAGAGATAGACTTCTAGGGGGATTCTTTTTGTTTTTAACAATATAATAATATAAAAATGACTAAAAAAATATGACCAAACCAAAAAAACATGAACAAAATTTAGGATTACAAATTATACCTATGTTGCTTATTATAGTATAGTATAGATCACTTTAAGTTGATTTTATTTTCTCCCTCCTCTCGTATCTGTATCATTAACAAAAAGAATTTTATAAAAATATTATGCATATTCATGATGATTTTGGGTATTTAATACTCCCTCCGTCCCGTCAGGAAACTTACGTGCGCATGTATTTTGAGACTCTTTCTATAACTTATTTTTAATTTTATTTTTTTTGAATACAAGTTTAAAATTCAAACTTTTTTTCTGAATTTTTTTAAAAAAAATTATATAATGTAAATATAATTTATAAGAGTCTTAAAATGCGTGTTAAAAATAACGTAAATAATCTGATGGGACACAGGGAGTATTTAATTCAGTGATTCCTTTATATTTGCTTAAGTGAGATTTTGGTCCACATATACGAGACTTTATACTAAGATTTGTAGTATGCATGTGATTTGTAGGAAATTTGGTTTAATATGTTTGTTCTTTTCTTGCCACTTTCGTTATTTTGATTTTTTGTTATTTAAAGTTAATTGTTACTCTTGCTCGCTCTCATTTTTTATATGATTTTTTATTATTTAACACACATTTTCATTTTTTTTTATCATTTCTAACTATCCGACACACATTTTAAATTGTATATAATATACAATTTCTTAATTTTACTTTTCAAAATTTTCTTTCTTTTATAAACATATATAAATTAAATTTTATTTAAAAGTATAAAATAAATTACGAAATTACTCTTTATAGAAGGTCAAGTCTTCCCTCCCCAAGAACCAGAGATGGAGTATATTCTAGAAGATTAATTCATGAGGCTCACCTCATAGCATGTTAAGGCAAAATAAATTACTCCCTCCGTCCCATTTTATGTGACCCTTGTTCCTTTTTGGTACGTCCCAAAAAGAATGAACCTACAATACTTACTATTTTTGAACACTACTTTTCACTATTACACCCACTACTTTCTTCCACTATCTCTTTTCTATAATAATATAAACACTATTACACCCACTATCTTCCTCCACTATCTCAAATCTATTATTAAATATTGGTAGGTCCCACCACTTTACCCACTTTTCAACTAAACTTACTACATTTTTCTTAATCTCCGTGAAAGTCAAACCAGCTCACTCTTTTTGGGACGGAGGGAGTAGATCATAGAGTTGAGTAACTAAACAAAATCATTCAAATAAATAAAAATTAAATAAAAATGCGAGAAATCATACATCACTCCTGATATCACGTACTCCCTCCGTCCCACCAGATTCTTTACAGTTTCCTTATTTGGCCGTCCCACCCATTTCTTTACATCACAAAACTTTCCTAAAATAGTTAATGGGTCCCACCACTTTCCCACTTTTCCTTCTTTTTCACACTATTTTTACTCCACTAACTCTCTTTTATATATTAAAAATCAGTGGGTCCCACCACTTCACCCACTTTTCCTTCTCTTTTCCACTACTTTATACATATTTCTTAACCTCCGTGCCCAAACCCAATGTAAAGAATTGGGTGGGACGGAGGGAGTAGTACATATCACCACCCACTTTCGTTATTTTATCCTTTTCTCATTTTATGTGATTTTTTACATTTAGAATATTAATTCATCAGGCTGACCTCATTCTATATCACAAAGATTAAAAATTAAGAATACATAAATCGCTCGTGTGTATATATATATAGGAGGAAGATCCTAAGAAAACTCAGCTTATCAAGAAAACCGAGAAACTCGCTTAATCACCGTTGATTTTATAATCATAATATAAATTATAATTTATCAAAAACTCAATCAAATCTAATTCATAAGGGATATTATAGTAATCTTCTACATATATTTAATGCATTCAATCAGTAATATATTTAATGCATTTAATCAGTACATTTAATAAGATTTGCAATTAATTGATTTCCTTTTCTATATTATCCATATCTCAATCAATCAATCAGTATTTAATTTGAATTTCAAATTTCAAATTTTAAATTTGTCGTAGGTAGGAGATCTCTCAGCGGAATCCGATAAAATATTTTCTCATTTAATTATAGGATAGGTATTTCAGTTTAAGCGTAATGGAATTCCGTTAAGTGTTTATATTCATAAGAATAAGATTTAACAAGATTCCATTAAGTGTTTTGATGCAGATTTTTTTGATGATATATATAAATATAAAGATTCTAGTATTAAAAGAATATCACTCAAAAATAATTTCTTTGAGTGAAAGACTTGAAGAAATTAAAAGATTCTCTAAGAAATTATTAAAAATATTATCACTCAAAGAAAATTATAATATATATTTTTTAATATAGTATTTTAAAAATTATCTTAGAGAATCTTTTGATATTTGATAAAAAATTAAGATTCTTTAATACATTCATTTACAGATTTTTTATATTTAGAGATTTCGCATGTTTTAATATGAAATTATTTGAGAATTTTATTATTTAAAAATTAAGATTCTTCAAAATGTTCGCTTTAATATAAGTTTACTTGACGAATAATTCGAGTTAAGATTCTGGTAAGTGTTCAGTTGTACATTCATTTACAATGTATCTAATATAATATAAAAATAGTATCATAATTTATTATTATAGATAATTTTATAGTAGTGTTCCCGTAAATATTAGATATTTAAAAATAATAAAATAATATGATAAAGGAGTTATGATAATATGAAATTACACATAATTTATTCATAATTATTGTACATGGACAGATTATGCTGAAATGACAAATTTTTGAAAATGATATAATTTTGATCCAACTTTGTTATTAATCTTGATATTCTAATAAATGTTCACTCAAATATGTAGAATAATATATATTAGAATCTTTAAATTGATATTTTACGAAATTTATATTACTTTAAAATGTTCCCTCAAATATTATAGATTAATACATAGTAGAATTTTTAAATATTTATATATGAAGTTGAATTAAAAAATTTATTATAATATGTAGTTAATAAATAGATTCTTTACAATACCCGTTCAATTTTTTTTGAAATGAGGGTTCTCAAAAGTGTTGTTCCAATATTTAAATTTTATATTAAAAGCAAAAGATAATTAAAAAACTTGAGTCATTGTATATAATTTTTAGTAAATTTGTAATATTAATATTATAATATTAATTACTAGAATCTTAATTAATTATCACTTAACTAAATAAATTATGGTAATTCAAATTTTAATTTGTTTAAAAAGAACACATAATAAATCATATATGATCAACAAACGGAACACCTAACAACTTCAAATTAAGTTATAATTTTACTAATATCAATCTCATAATCATATGTTGAGATTATAGTAGATGTTTGATATTGGATTCTAGTAAAGAATCATTGAATAAAAATTGATTTGAATGAATATTTTAAATCAAGTTCTACAAGATTCTACTACTTGTTTTTACTATATGATATGATAAGGGTCCTTGTAATCAAACATATTTGTTAAACATTTTAAAAAATCCTTTAAATAAAAAAAATTAATATATTATTTTTGGCTTGTATTTTTAGATTCTCCTATGTGTTTGATATTGGGTTCTAACAAAACAAATAAATCAATTTAAAAGTTTAAAATAGAAAAAAATTGGTAACTTAATTGAGAACTTATTTATATTTTCTATGAATTTTTTTTAAAATAAATTAAATTTCCAATAACTATTCCAATATTAAGATTCTTTTCGATAACTATTCTAATATCACGATCTTTTCGATAACTATTCTAATAACTATTCTAATATCACGATTCTTTTAAGTATTCTTTTAACTATTCTAACAAGGAAAAGAACATATCCAGTGAAGCATTGTCCTGACGGGCTTATAATTCATTAATCAAACTTCTCACCTAGACATTGTAGTAGATAACCACACCAATTATATTTAAAGCACTGACCCAAATTCCCTGAATACGACAGAATTTTCAAACACATAAGGTGTTCTCGACCCCTGTATTAGAACATTGGTGAGGACAATGAGAAAGTTCAATTTATATCTCAAGTCAACCAATTTCGATGATTCCATAACATCACATAAATTTTTTGCACTAATCCTGTGAGGTTCCTTGTACTCTTTGAACTGTGATCTCCAAACATCTGTATACTCACTATTGTAAGAATCTTCAAACATTAACCCCCCCTTCGGCAAGCCAAGTATATTATGGACATCATTTTCCGAAAAGTTTACAATATTCTCACCAGTTGAAATGCTTGAATCGATTGATTTGTATGACTGCGCAATCAAAAAACTCAAAGGTTGAGGGTATTCATTGATGTTGAAAATTAGAACCTTTTCGAAACCAGTCTCCACAACCCATTGCCTTTGTACATCCGAAAGATTGTCCACGACTCTCTTTAAGAACATAGGTTTTGCTCGAAACAACAAACGGACGGTATTCTCATCGAGATTCTTCTCAGCCATTATATCTCTGAAAAAAAAATATATGGTTGCGGAGATTATACAAAAGTCATAACAGATATATTGGATGAAAAAGTTTTAAGCTCAATGAGAATGATAAGGGTTACAAACCTTCGATCGGTCGCTGTTCTTCCACGACCTAGTAGCTTTTTCTTTTCTTCCAATTGTATATAATCTGCAGCACACTATGTATATGTAATAATTTGAGATTGTTTTACGCGTTATGATTGGATTCTTGCAAGTGCCAAAAATAGAAAATCTTTAATTGATTAAAAACAGATTCGTTACGATTTTGCCCATGTGTGTTTTAGATTAGGATATATATTTGATTGATTTTAATTTGGGAAACAATTATATATGCCAAAAAAAATGAACGGTATCTAAGTGGTTTCCTCGGTTTTCTTGATAACTTGATTTTCTCTGGAACCTCATATATATATATATATATATATATATATATATATATATATATATATATATATATATATATATATTTTGATAAATATGACTTATAATCTTGGTTCTTACAATTAAGTATATGTTCTACGAAACTCTCGAGAGGTGAGTCAAGATCGAACCATGATTTTAGACGACAAAAAATAAGCTCTTAACCACTGAGTTATCCGGCGGCTCATCACAATACAGGTCCAAAAACCCCTGTCAGGCCCAATCCTACAACCTTGGCCCAACCTCATTTCGACTCCCCTCCGACCTCATCCTGATCCAAGTTGGGTCCCTAGCCAAAAAACAATTAACAGAGTTTTGTAAGTATGAGCCAAATTATAGATATCATGACAAATTTATAATGAAAATTTTATAATTTTAAAATAAGACTAATTTCAATTAATATAATGGCATACATGACGGTGAAATTAATATTATTATTTAGTTTAGCTTTCATATTATTGGAACAACATATATTAAATATATACTAAATCATTACATCTTTTATTTTTCAATAATTTCAAATATAATATAATATAATACTATATTTATCAGAATTTGATATTCATTCTGATACCAAATGCATCAAAAGAAATATTCCATCTCATGCACATTCACACATAATTTTCAGTGAATCTCTGTATCTCCTCTAATTTTCTCTCTTATCTATTTACTGATTTTTGTATTAGGATTTAGGTGTGGTTTGAGGTGTTTACTCTTTCTGTATGTGCTTAGATTTAAATATTTAATATATTAATGTCTGAGCTTGAGCATTAATTATTTACGCGCTACTAAAAATTCAGCTTAGCTTATTTGAGAAAAGAAAAGTCCAGATCAACTTGACTATGTTCGTTTTGTGGCCAAACATGTTACTGTTCTGCAATGGCTCATTATAGAACACGCCACAGACATTTACCTCCACATTTACATATGCCTCCTTTCGGAAAACCTACTAGTTACATTTTTCATTACTGTGTTATGCTTTATATGGCTAGTTTCTTGTTCTACATATCTATGTCCGATAAATATTCCTTCTTTTTCTAAAATTTGAAATGTCACTAAACGGGGCAAAATGGTCTGGGCACTGAGATTTGAATTATATTTAAACTAGAATGTAAACCAATCCAATCGTGACAAACAAAGAATTTTAGGGTGTCACGCTTTTTGTTCGTAGCTACTCACCATGATGAGACAAGTCTCCATCCACAGACAAAGAATATTTCATTTCTTGTTTATAAGATAATTATTGGAATTTTGAATAAAGAATTTGTTCAAAATTTAGGATATGAGTCGGAGGAGATACATTTCATTTTAATTTTTAACACAATATTTTATGACAAATCTAAATAAAGGTTTGGAATCGTTCTTATATTAACGGTGAGGAACCTTACAATTTTAGGTAGGTTTGGTGAAAGTTTGTGATACATATGCTATCCTCGATCAATGATTTTTAAACAAATGTGAATTATTATTTCCTACAAACAATGATACAATTGATGGAAGACCTTTAAATGAGACATGATATGGACATGTGAATATGAAAAATATAAGATACAAGGAGGTTCATAAAATTTGTAACGTCCACATTGATAAGATTTAAAATGTTCAGGACTTTATAGATGTAAGTAACTAAAGAATGTGCACCAAGTTGCTATTTCTTCTGAACTAACTTACTGTGGGTTATTAGGAATGCCTCCCTGTTATGAACTTGAGTTGTTAAAAATGGAATTGTATCAGAGTCAGTATGCTGATATAAAAGGCATTGGAAAAGGAGATCGCACAGCACCGGCAGATAGGGTACATAAAGAGCATTTTCACAGGGGTATGTACAAAAATTAGAGGGGAATTAAGGGGGGAGCAGCCTGTATATGAGCTTTTCGAACATCGTCAGTGTAACCTAAACAAGAACTCGCTGCAAAATATCATTTAGACGTCGGTAAGTTCTGTATTCAACACTTTTAATAGATGTTGGGATTCAAACCTGTCCACATATATCAGATTTATCCGAATCCGAAATGACTCACTAAAGTAACCAATCGAGCCGATTCTTAAGCCCTGATCCTCAACAATATTTCAAGAAACAAAAAGCTTACATAAACTCTGGTTAGGGAAGCCCAGTCGATGACCTGCAACTAAAAGATGGCATAATAAAAATTCACAAGACAATTTCCATTTCCGAGCAAGCAAATATTGGAGAGAGGATCGAGCAATTGTGTCTGAACTTTGGATACACGCAAAAAGCACATAGAAGATCAGGACCCGGCAGCTGTTCCTGGAGAACGAATACAGAAGTTTCCCCAATCAACATGCAGAGCTTGTGCATGAATCAAGTTATCCTGAATATCATTTGACACAAACCGTATGCATTCCTAATAATCATACACAAGAACTTATATGATGTAACCTACATATGATGTAGTAACCAATAGTCACCAAAGTAATTTCTAAGCTAAAAATACAATAAATACTTTTTAATGTTTTTTTAGTAAGTTGCGGAACATGTACCGCTTGCAACTATTTGTGCTTCCATTTATGCAAATAAGCAATAAGATACAAGTTTATAATTAATAGCTTGGTCTTTCTTACATTGGATTTGGTTGTTATACGCATACAGTTGTGCTCACATACTGTTTTTGTTGCAGCATTTATATATGAAATAGAAGATTTCAATAAATTAAAAATTATTTCTTCTATTGTTTTAATTATATTTCTATATACACTACAACAAAAACACCATTAGACAACACTGATCAGACAACGCACGGTGAAAAAAGCGTTGTTTGGAAAAAAAACACAACAATTTCTTTTCGTCCTCGAAAAACTATTGTCTAACACCTACGACCTACAACGGTTAAAAAACTGTTGTCTAATAAATTCAATCAGACAACGGTTTCTTAACTGTGGTATTGTGTAATGATGCACATTAGACAACTGTTTTTTGAGCCGACGTGTGAAGAAACTTCAGACAATATTTCACGAAACCGTTGTTGTAATGAGACAAGTGTTTTATTTGTTGTGTTGTTTACGAGCAGTTCAAACAAGAGTTCTATATAGTGTTGTGTCTAACATACAAGTGTTTTTGTTAGCATCGTATCATAGCCTTATAGACAAGCCTTTAACTAATAAAACATTGTCTGACTGAATGACTTTTAAGAAAATAAACGTACATAAGAGAGTGTAAATATTCAAATGTCCTAACCAAAATTATAACAAAATAGTCAACTTCTTCATAGTCATAGGTTTTTCTTGCAATAGATCAAGAATTGATCAAGGAAATGCGAATTTTTAACTCTTAAAAATGAAAATTTATTATACAACGGTTTCTTTCCCATAAACCGTTGTCTACACTACTTTTATACAACGGATTTTCCATGAAGCGTTGTTTGAGCCTAATTTAGACAATGAATTCTCTTACAACGATATACCTTTCATAACCGTTGTGTCATTTTCAATGATACAACATAAGTGCGTATATAAATTGTTGTCTGTAAGACACTACAGGACAAAAAATACCTTTTTATAATAAGACAAAATTTACGTTTGATTAGCATTGTTAAAAAAACATACAAAATAAACATAAAATTTTTTATTTTTATACATGACTAATATTGGTAGTTCTTGACATCCGTACGGTTAGATCATCGATAAAAATATTTATAAATTAATATTGAGCTAATCTTATACATAACAACGATTCTATCCAGTACTCTCTAAATTGTAAACATAAAACACATACTAATACATAAGTCCGAACTACAAAATTATTTTGATATTGCAAATGAACAATACATATTTGCATATATGTATGATATAAATATATTTGTAAAGACAAAGAGTACAAAAACAAGAATTGATCAAGAATATACGAATTTTTAACTCATAAAAATGAAAACTATGATACAACGGTTTCCATCCCATAAACCGTTGTTTACATTACTTTTATACAACGGATTATTCCTGAAGCGTTGTTTGAGTCTAGTTTAGACAATGGTTTCTTTTACAACGGTATAACTTCCGTAATAGTTGTGTCATTTTTAGTGATACAACATAGATGCATATAAAAACAGTTGTCTATTACACACTACAGGACAAAAAATAACTTTTTAGAATAAGACAAAATTTACGTTTGATTAGTATTGTTAAAAAAACATACAAAATAAACATAATTTTTTTTATTTTTCTTATACATGACTAATATTGTTAGTTCTTAACATCCGTACGGTTAGATCATCGAAAAAAATATATTTATAAATTGATATAAAGTTAATCTTATACATAACAAATATTCTATCTAGTACTTTCTAATCTGTAAACATAAAACATATACTAATACTTACGTCCGAAGTACAAAATTATCTTGCTATTACAAATAAACAATACATATTTGCATATATGCATAATATAAATATATTCTTTTAGATAAAAAGTATAAAAATAAGAATAGATCAAGGATACAAGAATTTTTAACTCTTCAAAAGAAGAATTTATTATACAACAATTACTAGGACACAAAATGACAAAAATTACCTTTTTATTGTTAAATTTTTTTTAGGATTATTGTTAAAAAAATTTACAAGATTATTTTTCTAATTTTCTTATATTTATACATCAACTATTACTAGGATCAAATATTTTGTTTACTAGACACAATAATCCTACTAATATTTTGTTAAAAGATCGTATAAGATAATTATAAAATATTTATTTTTTATATCACTAAATTATTATATATTTAAAATGCTATTTTTATGATATTTTGATAATCAACTATAAATGCATACTTACAAAATTCATTTTTTTTCAAATTCAACTACTGTATATAATATATCAAAATATAATATTTTTATTATTTGTAATATACAGTTTTTGTATCTCCACTTTCGAGATAAGCCATTCAATTTCCTCCGTATAATTTTTCGTTTCCCTCCTTTAGCGTCATCCCAAATTTTCATTTCCTCCCTTAGCTCATATGATTTGTTCTATACACTGCACACTCTTGTTGGCCCTTCTCCTTCTCACCAGATCCCTAATTTTCATATCGTCTCTGATCAAATAGAAATGGAACTCTACTTTTCTTCACTCCAGATCTGCTCGGCAAATCTCTCTCTCTCCCCCTCTCCCCCTCTCTCTCTGCCCCCCCTCCCTCTTCCTTTCTTTTCTCTCAGTTTTCGCAAATGTCAAGACCAGGTATATACATCTAATCATTTTATACTTTTATTGTTATTTTGGATTTTTTGTTGTGTGCATTCTAGACTATTTAACTTATAATATTGGATTTTATGGGTGGGATTTTATGGGATGGTAATTATTGATTTGTTGTTGGTTTTCTACATGTTCTCCCTGTAATTGCCCTGTTTCATAATACATGCCCTATTATATTGCTACTGGAATTTGTTTGTTCTAGATGATGGATGTTTGCAGTTTGTTCTAAACTTTTGAGCTTGCTTTGTGTTTTGATTGGAGAAATTTGTGTGAATTCATTTTAGGGATCGTTAAAATTCCTGTATTTCATTTTTTAGTAGCTGTTTTTGTATTTTACACTTGTTATAAAGCAGCTTTTGCCAAACTTTTATTTAAATTATCCCTGTTCAGACTTTAACTTCGAGTGTTTGATTGTTATTTTTTATTATGTTATCAGACTCCCCAAACTCCAATTGTACGCACTGGTACATATGAGAAGTATGGCATTTATGAGTTTCTGTTGGGTACAAATGCAATCGTGACAGTTTTGGCTTATTCAGGGTAAGTTTAACTTAAATCTATCAAGTTTAATTTAATTCAGAGAGAAAAGGATATCCTCTAATAACTTGGCATGATTTGGCTTATGTGTTCTGCAGATATGATATGGAGGATGCCATGGTTTTGAATATTTAGAATTTCTTCACACATTAGCCACAAATCTAGATTTCTATTTTTTTCCTTGCTCTTTACCATTTCTATTTGATTTATACTTTGTAGCCGCTACCTAGCCAAATTCAGGTAAATGTGTTGTTCCTATGCAAAATGGAGAACTTGATGCCAGAGGACTTCTTGCAGCATTGATTCAGTCTGCTGGAACACTAGAATCATTTGAGGTCTGATTTTAGTTTATACAAAAAAGGTGCATGACTTTGCATTGCCAATAGGCGATAGCTCTCAGTCAGTTGGGTAGTTATCTCTCTTGCAGTAGATCTTAATGGGATGTGTCTTTTTTCTATTTTATCATAAAGGGTATCATCTACCTTGGTCATTTTTAAGACATATCATTAGAGATCGGATTCTCATTTCTATATTAGATATGAAAATTTGCTTTGATAAAATGCTGGGACTATAGATCAGATGGTCAATTCCTGGAAACTACTAAACAATTGTTTTAATAACACATAGGTTGTTGTGATCAAATGATGGCAAAAGAATTAGATAGAATAGTGGGAATCAAAGGAATTCCTCGGGGAATAAGTAGAAATTATTTGATTTTATACAAGGGTATGCTACTTTTACTTCTAATATTGTCTGCTTGTAGAATTATTACATGCCCGTACAATAAAATAATTAACTAGACAGCAAGCAGTAAAACAATCTGCCCCATTCTTATTCTAAATATTCAAAGCAGCTATGAGTGAGAACAATCTGCCCCATTTGCTTTGGTGGATATTATTAAAGAAGTGACCATGTTTGTCTTTAAGATCAGGATGCCCTCAGGTGTTAGAGTTGGTCTCATCAACGGCCTGGCTGACTTTGAATGCAGGTTGAGTTTTGGATGCAATGATAAATTGCAACTTGGCTCTTAATTTGATTGCCACTTTCACACGCGCTAGAGCTGCACTGGTTGCCTATGCAAAGTAGTTCCTCTCTTTCCCAGTTGAGCTTTTGTTAGTATATAGAAACTGGTGCTTGCAAGCAAATTGGGTGGCAATGTGGCATACCTTCTGCACTTTAAGGTCCAACCCGATGGTGTTTTAGATTCTAGTATATGTTCTATCCGTATGTAGTATGCAAGTTTTCCCCGTCATTTAACTTATGTCCATTTTGGTGATGACCTTTGGTTTTAGATATTGTATCTTTAGATTGGCTGTGACAATTTTGTATATGTGATTGTATTTTGTTACTATAGTTGGTAATGAAAATTTTTGTTACTAATTTATGGCTTGTTAATTATATTGTTCAACATAGTATAATTATGTTATGTAAAACCATTGTCTGACATAACTAAATGCAAAAGGAAAAGAAAAAGAAAACAGTTGTCCCAAGTCCTACAAACAACACAATTTTAAGAATAAAATCGTTGTTTAAGACATACACAAAGAAGTATATAGTAGTAACAAACCATTGTCTAAGTCAATATTATTCGAGCATTCAGAACAAAAACCGTTGTAGAAGAGCTTTCACACAATGGTTTCATTATATAAATTATTGTTATAAGAAGCCTTACACAGGTGACCACTGATCGAAGCCCGTTGTACAAGATAGTAAAACACGAGCCTCTATAACACAAACAATCTTGTCTGATACTCTTATTAACAAGTAAATACATCCAAAAACTGTTGTGGATATCCTCTCTAACAACATCATTTTTGAAAACAACTATTGTTATGAAGAGTTTCTAACAACACCACGTTTAAGAGAAAACGTTGTTGCTTGCACAACAATTTTTTTAACGTAAACCATCGTGTTCAGCACTATCACACAACGGTGCGCACCGTTGTCTGATACGCATATCAGACGGCGTCTCGATAGACCACGGTTTTCCGTGGTCTCAGACAACGGACAAAAACCGTTGTGTGATGGTGAATCTGTTGTAGTGATATAACATTCGTTTCATCAATTAAAACTTATATTATAGTTATTTTATCTATAATGACTATTTATGAAAATTAGGTACGGCAACGAATAATTTTATAAAAAATAATATTTTTAATTCAAAACTTTCTTTGATAAAATATTATACAACAACAATCATTATTTTCAAAATGAGAAATTTATAACTTATCAGTGACCACTTTTTGTAATACACACACTAATATCATGACAAATAGATAAGTGATTAAATAGTTTCTCATATTCTTTAATCTGACGTCAATTTAAATTTATTTGATCATCAAATTTCCATATTCCAAATTAATGGAGAGAAGAACCAAGTTGCCCGGCACGGCATACAGCTGCAATTGCGGGAGATGCTTTTACTCACTTAACACATGGATAACAAAAGATTTGTATATACATTACTCGTTTCTTGTCAAAAATCTTTGCAACGCTCAACCATAAAAATACAATTTCAACCCCAATTTCTTGATACTCTTTGAACTTTGACACTAAAGGACGGGGTTGTGAACTTTAACTTAGTTTAATTTTCATAGAGAATGAAAAGTTAGTTTGTGTTGATAGAACAATTGACATATGAAGATGGAATTTTTAAAATACCAATATCCAGCAAATATAACTAAACCATATTGTTTTGAGGCGTGATACTATCACTTTGTTTAAGGATTTATTTCGCCCCAATTGACAAACAATTTGCTAAGAAATTATTAGCAAAATTGTTCTCATTGGATACAACAAAGTATGAAGAATGACTCACATCATATAAATAAAAAAATTTAAAGAGACAAACACACAAATATCTTTTTCCTTTTCATTTTATTGGTTCTATAAAACAATATTCCAACAGTTCGTGTATTGCATATATGCAAAGACAGGAGATGAATTCAGTACAGAATTATTAACACAGCTAAGTAATAATGCCTAGGCCTAGCCTTCCTGTCTAAAGCTTTGGATGCCATCCTCTACTGATCCTGGAGAGCCAACATCCGCTCCTCGATGCTGTTTCGGGCAACGATTCGTACAACAGTCACCTCTTTCGTTTGCCCTATCTGGTGTACTCTGTTTATTGCTTGTTCATCAACTTCTGGATTCCACCATGGTTCCAGGAGGTACACCCTATTAGCAGCAGCGAGGTCAACTCCGCTTAGACTGGCAAGCAAAACCATGGGACGACCATTAGGAGCTGGCTCACCGAAATCTTTGATGACTTGAGCCCTCTTTGTTGCGTTCATCGATCCATCCAAACGCAATACGTTGAAGCCAGCAGTCTTCAGAGGCTCTTCAAGTAATGTCAGCATCTTCCTGAACTGTGAGAAGACAACAGACTTTGCTGTGGGGTCCTGATCCCGTGCTTCTGACAGAAGTTTCAAGAGAGCAGTTATCTTCGATGATTTACCGGAAGAGGCCATTTCGGCATTACTTTTTTCTGTTGGAGCTGAGAAAATATCAGACTCCGACAGATCATGCCGGCAAAGAGGGCAGCAGCGTCTGCCGCGTCTCAGAGTCTTCAGGATGCAGGACTGGCATCATATGTAAGCACATCGTGTGATCACAATGTTTGTCGGCGACGAATGCCAATCGGACAGTCAATTTCTTCACCGTCGTCTAGTATTGCAACCATCTTCTTCGACCACCAACTCTGGGTTATTATAGAACTCTGCTTGCATTCAATTACGCTTGTAAGTACGTGTTCATTATGACATCTCTCAAGGGTATACAAAGATTTCATCTCAAAACTTTTTAAACTTTGACATAATTTAGTCAATATAACACATAAGCATATAAATCGAGTTATATAGACACCTTTTAGATCTCGATTTTTGAACATGTAAAAACGAAATTAAGGCATACAGAAAACATAACATATCAATAATAATTAATATCATACCATGATTTACAAAATGATATCATACCATCTCATAACATCTGGATTGTGAAGCAATCCACATACTCATAAAATCCCAAATAATGAAAAATGTTGGGCAAAGAATAATAAAAAGCCACAATAGTGCTACTTACAGGAAGACTTGCATACTTGCGCCGTAACCGATGAAGACCTCGCCAAATCCAATTTTACTAAGGTACCAAGAACAACCTCGATGATAAAATACCTAAAAGATTAAAAACAAGATTTTATCAAACAAATGATTTTAACACACAAATGTAAATCGATTTAATTTTATCAAATCACCACACATACCTGGAAACAACAATTTCAATCATCCCATCTACTTTTTGAATGGATCTCAACCATAGCAATTGCATCGAGATCTACTTCCTTTGGAAAGGACCGTGCCGGCGGTGATGTGATGACTTTGAATATGTATGTAGATCTGTATAACATCTATCAGTAGATGGAGAAATATGTAGATCGGAGGATATGAATATATAGATATCAAGAGGCGGTGAAACCAAGATGAATGATTACTAAAAGCCAAAGCTATGCTGGGGTATTAATTGAGATTTTAAAAGATTTTTTTTCATTTATTAAATTCTGTGATACTGTATTCTGATTTTATAAAATGTATCAAATTCTTGGGATATTCAATTAAGATTATAAATCATAGTACAAAATCTGATCGTATTCAATGTGAATTTTAATTTAAGCTAAAAAATATGATGATATTCAATTGAGATTATTTAAGGGTCATCTTCCCTCACAGCCGTGTGTCTGGGAGGGCTATCATCATATTTTTTAATGGCCCTTAAGATGACCCTTAAAATGGCCGTTAACTCAATATATTAAGGGTTTATATTCAATCTTATTTTTTAATGGATTCGTTATAAATATCCGCCGAACGGGAATTCGCTTTTCAGTGGATAATATTCGCGGAATGAAACTTTTCCGGTCTACGGATATTAATAGCAAATCCATTAAAAAATAATATTGAATCTGAACCCTTAAAATATAGATCCAACGGTCCCCGTATAGTGTGTTAGATAAGCCTTCTCTGACACATGATTGTTAGGGAACAAGACCCTTCTTTAAAATCTATTATTGTAAAAAGCGGGAAATGGACTTAATCGGTGAAGTTACGGAACAAAGATTAATCGGAGATTAATTGGATTGATCGGGGATTAATCGGGTAAATAATGAAATAGTCAGATATTTAATCAGTTCAACGAGCTCCGTATATTAATATTTTCCCCATCTCATATTTTCTCCATGTTTCTAATTTCTTGATAGATTTATCTTGAATTCCTCATTAATATTTCATGATTTTGGACTCTGTTAAACAATATTACAAAATGTGCTATGTTGGTTGAGAAAATTAAGTTAATTAAAATAATTTTGCTTTCTCAACTGGTCATTTTCGTCTTAGGTTTTTTTTAGGCTTTTTCTCAGAGAACAAAGAATAGTATTATGATGCAGACCTATGACACAAAAATTAGATTATACAAAAATTGATTGTAGATTCTCTACCTAATATGATTGGGAAAAAAAAAATTAAAATGCAAAAATTACTAAATCGAAGGAACACATTCCACTTAATTTGAAATTCATTAGTAAAAGAATGATTAACACAACAAATGGACTCGGCATGCACAGTATCAAACCAAGCAAGTCTATCTCATAAATTTTATTAGACATCTTAATAATAATATCTCATAAATTTTATTAGACATCTTAATAATAACATAAACATATCATCTAAAGGAACTCAGAGAAGTTTCGTATAACTTATATGATAGTCACTAATTATCATGTGTGTGAAATTATTGAACAACTACAAAAGATAAAACAACCAACTCAAAAAACTATAAATATTTGCCATGTAAGTGCTAAGATGATCTTCAAGGAAAGAATAAGTATATATATATAACAATAATATAATATTTTGTAGTATATAAGAATACATGTGAGAAAAATATAATCAAGTCACGATACTTTGGACACTGCTGAAATCAACATCTCAAGGATAATTCTATATGACAAATGATATATGACAATAACCTAGATTTCCACGAAACCAACTCTACTATTAATAAGGTAATAAAATAATTGTGATGTAATCTAAAGTTTAGCTTACACTTTAAATTAATATTATATATCAAAAGTGATCCTATTTTCAAATATAGTTAAAAAAAAGTAGGTTAGAATCAAGGAGGAGAAAACTATTTAGGTTATTCTGAAAATTCTAACAAAACTTTATTGGCAATTTGTACTAGCATGAGAAATTTAAAACTAATGTTGAAAACTATAAAGTTAACACTACTTTCCGAAATATATGGATATCGAATGTGACTTTTAAGTCCTATGTATTGTGTATTAAAAAATAATGTCCTTCTGAATGCAAAGTATATGAACTACCAAAATTATAAACCACTATCACAACTAAACCTAACCTAAATTGCTATGTGAATTGTCATTGAATTATGCATTACGGTTGGATTTACTAAGCGAACTTAGATATATCTTATGCTTAGGAGACGAGAGAAAAATTGACAAACATAAAGAAGAATTTCTAACAAACCTTGATAAAAATTCCTCAATCCTTTAAACAAAAAAAATCTTTCCAAGTTCCACTCAAGTTCTTTAAGCTTGAGTTTCATCCAATTCCATTATTAAAAGGCCACATGCACAGCTTGTACCTAAATCAAGTTATCCTGAACATCATTTGACACAAACCATATACATTCCTAATAATAATAAACAAGAACCTATATGAAGTAGTAACTCATAGTCACGAAAGTAAATACCATATCATACAAGGAAGGTAAAATGTACGCAGTCCTTCCCCTACCCTTAAAGTTAGAGGTTGTTTCTGTGAAGACTCCCGGCTTAGTGCATAATAAATAAAATAGTGTGTGTGATATAATATTAATATAATACCTTAGCCCATGGCCTTCTTCACATGGGACTTACCTAAATTCTTTTTGTCGATGATGGGTGACAATGATTTGAAACAAAAATATCAAAGTGGATAAACACTATCATTGCACACTTTCTTGAATTAACTTGATTCCTTCTTGTGTAATCCTTATCCTTATCGGTTCTCCTTAATCTACGCTGCCAAAGCAATCACCGCCAATACACTAACCGTATTTCTTTCCTTTCCCACCCCCATGTAATACTGACCGGGACGTTTTAAAATACACACTCAAAATCAAAACTAATTTGCTAGGAACTCTAGATGATTTGCATTGTAGACTATGTTGACACGAATTAAGACACCCCACCCACAAGAATACGGTTGTCACGTCAAAACCATTTAGAAACCCTGTGAAACCTTGCCAAATTCTTCGACGAACCAACATCCGTGATGTACATCACGAAGATGGTAAATAAAACTGACTTCACAATACCATTCCGCAACCGCCGTCTAGCCAGTCCCTCAATGATATTTTTAGTGACCACAGGCAACATGTGTTGCAGTCTGCTCTTCTCGCAAGTCTAATTTTCTCAAATATAATATCTGTATTCCAAAGGTTTAATTTCCATGAATTGTGATTCCTGCCCGACGTGTACACAATCCAGTGAAGAAGGGAAATGGCCTAACAATAATGAGACAATTTTCTAGAAAATGAGAAGAATATCAAACTCGATCGATAAATCACGCAAATATGTCGAGAGAAATCCAACAATGCCCACAACATTAGAGCAAGTCAATGTGACTACATGTCAATGTCTGATATGTGAATATGTGATGTTCGTACGTATCACGAAGAAAGCAAGCAACACACATGGAATACGTGTGTTAATCGCCAACAAGAGCATCCAGGAATTTTGGGACAAGCATGATGAGACCAGTTTTGTGAACCCTACACAATAAATACTTTTTAATGTTTTTAGAAAATTGCGGAACATGTACCGCTTGCAATTATTTGTGCCCCTATTTCAGCAAGTATGCAATATGATACAAGTTTAGAATTAATAGATTGGTATTTCTTACATAGGTTTTGGTTGTTACACACATATAATTGGAGGCATTGCACATATAATTCAAAATAGCAAAATAGTACAAAAGAAAAGAGTGGAAAGTGTAGAGTTACTTCAACTCTAAACAGATGCTTGCACATGAAATTGGCATAAATTCTTTCATATTTTGAACTCTGGTTACTCATTACGCTGCCATTTTAATTACATGTCATGGCCTTTCTAAATTCTATGAATTTTTTAGCATTCAAATTAAAATTTCTTAAATTATTATATATATATATATATATATATATATATATATATATATATATAGAGAGAGAGAGAGAGAGAGAGCATGATATATGGAAGTCCATAGAATGCATCGGAAACTCGATTTTGCATCATTGACGATGCCCTGGGGAGGAATTTAACACTACTACAAATTTGAACTTACATAGCGGTCATTTTTAAACTTACATAGCGGTTTCAGGCGCTATACAAGACAGCGCTATGCAAGTACAATAAGCTTACATAGCGTTTCTTTTTCCGCTCTCTAAGAACAGTAGTTGTATAGCGTTTAGAAAAGCCTTATGACAATAAGCATCATCTAAGTGAATCTACTTCAATAGCATTTTTATAAACACTATGGAAGTAACAAGTGTATTTTACAATCTTTCTTACATAGCTGTTATTTAAACGCTATCTTAGTGGAAACTTTATGAAAATCCTCAATATTTTAAAAATATTAATATAATTAATTTTATGCATTTTTTACACATACAATTTGAGAAAATTCACAAATTATTTTAAAAGACATACTTAAAAATTACTTAATTATTAATGAAAATATATGTGTACAACCGGATAATTACAAATAAATATATTGAACATAAAACATGAAATCCTCTATAACTCTTTTTCAAGAAACTACTGTACATAACTACAATTTCTAATAAAACACAAAACTACTACATGAGCAACTTGTTCTTGAGAAACCGATGAACCTGTGCTTGTTATTCCGCAAAATATCAATTATTAGCAGAGCGAATAAAGTCCACAAGATTAAAAGAACTTGTATTCCGCAACAATACAATGTTTATATCTGGATTGGCAGTGACAATTTTCCTTTCTGCCGGAAAGAACCTGTTCTGCTTAAATTCCATGTCTCCTATAAGAAGTAAATAAAACACTAATTACCAATGGCAAATAGTAACTAATAATATGTTCAACATTAAAAGTTATTAGCATAAAATAGTAACCAATACTATGTTCATATTAAAGAAATTAGCAGACTTAACATGTGCAATAATTATTGTCGTGAAAAAACTAAAAATAATAAATTTACTGTAGTGTTTATTGCACAAAATAGTAAAATAATAGCACATATAATTAAAAGATAGTCATACCTCCTCCTTCATAAGAGCTCGCCGAAGTAGAGCTGGCTGTCTTCTTTTATCCCATCCTGCCCCTTCAAAATCAATCATATATCATTTAATTACTTGTCATATTGTAGTAGAAACCCCAACAAATGTTCAGAGAAATGATAGGGTACAACGCCTAAATTATATTGATGCATTTCTGAAAGATTAAATTGCAGCAGAAGAGATGTAATCTTACAAGATAACAATGAACTATACCCTATCCATAAGCTCACCAAGTAGTACTGCTAGGCCATGGTCTTTCTTCATTCCTTAGACTCATTGCAGCAAATTGTCTGGACAAGGACTGTGCATCATCAACCAATGCACCTGCCATAACTCGAGCCAGACCACTACCTTTACTAGCACAATCAAACCAATATAGTAAATATCTGCACAATAATGAGAGACCATATTTGCTGTTTTACTATTTTGACTGACCTCTTTATAGTAGAAGGCTAAGTCATTGATGAAACAGTGCAGTATAGAAGAGTTGAATCCAAGTATCACGTAATCCAAGAAGGCACCAGTGGCTAGAATCATTATAATGGTCAGGAGAAAGCCTGAGTTCTAAAATAGATGTACTTCTTCAAGAAAACAGGGAACAAAACAAGAAACTTATAATGGAAGAAACATTGCTAAATCAGATATACATGGAAAAGACAGCTAAAGTTGGGGACCTCCAAAGTGAGGTATAACACCTTATTAACGAAAGTGACAGAGGACGAGCTTGATAGAATCGAAACAGAATAGGAAATCAAGGTTAAAGATTTAATTTCTAAGTTTGCACAGTCCAAACAGAGCCATGCCGACTATGAAATAGTCTTAAAGAGACTGACAAGTTACAGGTCTAGTAAAGAAAAACTCAAGACATGAGTAAGTAATCTCGAGCTGAAACTTACAGTATCTGAATATTAACGGCGATGACTAATAAACGAAATTGCTGGTCTGAAGGGTTAGATACAGAATGTAGCACACTCTCAGGACAACTCAATTTCTTCATGCAAAAGATTAAACAAGTTATATAAATAAGCTTCAATAATAAGCATGTTTTTTTAACAACAAAAGCAACTCACCCAGAATAGGATAAAAAAAAAAGATACATCAACACATCACATGCAATAGGAATTAAATTGTCACAGTCTTCCATTCTAGTTATAAAAACGCCACATTTTCACGCACTTTATACTAATGGTAGACTCAACCAACCACATAGATTTTAGCTATCAATCTATTAACAGGATTCATCAGGACAATGGTGGCAGTCACTTGGCATGGCATGTTCTGTTTTAAGCTTTTTCATTATCATATTTCACAGCAATAGAATAATGAATATTTTCATATATACTTTCATACTTGATGATAAAATTTTCATTGAATAAGAAGCATATCACATCTTTTATATCTAATTGGTACATAAATTGATTATATACACAAGTTGAAATTAATCCAACTAACCATCACCGAGGAAACCAAACATAACGTGCAAATATATACACAAATTAGAACAATAGAGCAGAGCACATAAATCAAAAACCTAAAATCTAAAAATTGAAAAGTTGAAGATAACACAATCAAGATAATTAATCAAAAATCACATATAATAGGAGACAATTGAAACCCCTTGAATATACACACATCTATACAGACAAGTTAGAGCAATACCTAATTTCTTTGATGAATGACTTTAATTCAGCAATATAGACACAAAGGATGTGGGGTGTAAACAGAGGAGTATACTATCAGTGTGTAATGGAGCAATTCTTCACCGATGGTTTTAACTTTTAGCGATGGTTGCAGTTTTGTATCACGCATCAGGGCAGTCTATGAGGGAGGTTATTTTTTAATGTAAAGAAATTTAATTAACTGTAAAAAGAAAGCTACTTGGGATATGTTAACTACAAAAATGGATTTCTAAACGCTATTTAAGGAAATATATAATATAATATTATTTAAAATAATGGACACTTCTATAGCATTTATTGAAACGCTATTCTAGTTTTCCTAATACTACTTAAAATATGTGTCCTTCTACAACGTTTATGAAAACGCTATTGTAGTATCAATAATATTACTTAAAATACATTTACTTCAATAGCGTTTATAGAACTATTATTGTAGTAATATTTCTTTTTTTTCCTTTTTTTAGTACTTTTAAATAGTAGCTTACGTACCGTTTTTTATAAAAAGGCTATACAAGTAATATACTTGTATAACGTATATACAAAAGCACTATTCAAGTACCATCGCATAAGATTAAATTTGTAGTAGTGTAAGTAACTCATCTTCAGATTGCTGAAAATAATTGCATAAAATACCATAGGTGTATATACATGAATAGCTAGGAACAAGAAAAAGAAAGAACAAAGAATAATATTGTAGGCAAAGGTGATTCATTATTATATATACTGTCACAAAATAAGAAAGATGAATTCAAATAAAGAAAAGAAAAGAAAGATGAACAACCAAATGGAGTTGAGAGGAAAAAACGTGAATTTAGAAGTTTATACACCTAAACTGATGAACTTCAATCTCTCTCCTTCAATTTAATCAACCATTTATAGTAAAAACATTATTGGACGACATATATCAGCTGCAGAACTCATAAAGGAGTTACATGAACTCATAAAGGAGTTACATGAAAAAATTGCTGATATAAAAGGTATTGGAAAAGGAGATCATGGGTTGAACGGATTATGTGAGCATTTGTTTATGAATAGGGAACATATAAATGAAAACACCGAGCATTATTTTTTAAAAGGCAAAATTTATAATTTACCCAAAAATACCTTTGATCACCCTTTGTAACACACACTAATATCATGATAAATAGATAAGTGATTTAAATAATTTCTCATATTATATAATCTGAAGCCAATTTAAGTAATAACCTATTTGGGAACCATAATTTCATTTTAAATTCTGGATTTGATCAAATAACCTGTTTGGGAATTCTGATTTGGATTTCATTTGAAATCCAGACATTCAAATATCAGATTTAGAATTTGAAATGACAAGTAAAATCTTTTCATTTGAAATCCATCATTCGAAATGAAATGCATGTTTCCAAACGGTCTCGAAACTTATTTGATCATTAGATTTCGATATTCCAAATTAATGGAGAGAAGAACCAAGTTGCCCTCAGGAGGCCTGATCCCGATTAAAACCACTCATACGTCAATCCCGCGAGATGTTTTTACCCACTTAACACATCACATGAATAACAAAGATTTATATATACTTTACTCATTTCTTATAAAAATCTTTGCAACTGTAGAGCATAATCATAAAAATACAATCTTAACCCCTTGTTTCTTGATACTCTTTGATCTTTGACATTAAAAGACGGGACCGTGAACTTTAATTTAGTTTCATCAAATATAGATAATGAAAAGTTAGTTTGTGTTGGTGCTTGGTAGAACAATTGACAGATGGAGATAGACAATTTTAGAACACCAATCCTGCAAAAATAATTAATATTGATTGCTTTGAGGCATAATACTTTCACTTTTTTAAGGATTTATTTCACCCCAATAAATAGACAATTTGCTAAGAAGTTACTAGCGAAATTATCCTCACGGGATGCAACAAAGTATGGATAGCTCACATTATTTAAATAAAAAACATTTAAAGATACAAAATAGATTTCACAGATATCTTTTCAATTTTATTGGTTCTATTTCTATAATACAATATTCCAATAGTTCGTGTATTGCATATGCAAAGACAGGAAATGAATTCAGTACAGAATTATTTACACAGCTATAAAGTATTAATGCCCAGGCTTCCTGTCTAAAGCTTTGGATGCCATCCTCTTCTTCCCATCCCGGACCTCTGGTATCCGCTCCTCGATGCTTTTTCAGGCTATGCTCCTATCCGAAGTACTCTGTCCATTGCTTGTCCATCAACTGCTGGATTCCACCAGGGCCCCAGGAAGAGGATATGTGTATGCTAAAACTATCTCAGAGATCATGCCTACAAGGCAAAATATACGGGGTCTTGGAGCTTTACAAAACTATGTAGTTCATAAATGTGAATAAAAGATAGTTCTGTAAAATACCTTCTTTATTGCTGCACGGAAGAGTTGCAATGTGATCTTTAGGGCATAGGTCCAGATGAGTACATGTCTGGCGGAGTCGAAGAACTATGCCAAGCACGGCTATATAGTGGATTCTGACTGCCTGTGGAGATGTAATCCTGAACGGCAGTCTTAGCCTCCACTTCCATCTGATCATAACGCTCCCTTTCCTCGGCAGAAAGATCGACAGAACATATTTTCATAATTTTTTGAGGCAATCCGAGTATGTTCTGCTCTTTTGTCCTCCTCAAGCAGATGGCTTCCATTACAGCCTAACACAGAACATGAAAAATCTTTCAAATATATAGGCAAAGAATGTTAAAATGTGTAGCTGATGACAATGAAATATATGTACCTCTAACCGAGTGACCTCACTAGTGTCCACTGGCTTTAGCAGCGTCTTTTTCCTGGAGTGTTTGTCTGTAAATGGATTATATTTCAAAAAGGACATGAGAGAATACAAGTCAATTGTAGTGTTTTGTATGGGAGTTCCAGTGACCAGACACCTCCGTCTAGCATTTAACCTAAGTACAGCAGAGGCTTGTGTAGGAGTGAAGTGCTTAATCAGATGTGCTTCATCCAAAATCACCCTCCACCAAGGTACTTGGAATACTGGTGATCCCGATTCCAGTTCAGACGCCAATAAAGAGTATGTGGTGAGTACCAAATCATACTTTATAAGCTCCATTGGGTCATCAGTCCTCTGTTTATAATACAGGTAAACACTTAACTTCCCCGGCTTCGTGTGCTTTTTCAATTGCTCTTTCCACGTCGAAAACACAGAAGTCGAGGACACAACCAATGTTGTCCTGGAAGCCACAAGATCAATCAACGCATTTCCATCATTACTTAGCTCTCCTACAACTCTCTGCCTTTTCCTCATTCTATCCACCGCTTTACTCCCTCTCGCCCTCTTTGGATCCTTACCTTGATAAATAGCAAATTCCTCCTTACCATCATCCACCACATCACTCCCCGAACCACTACCACTAGCACTACCACTACCACCATCATAACTACACTTATCCAACGCAACCAAAGAAAGAAGAGTCAAGGTCTTCCCCATCCCCGAATCATCCCCCAAAATCCCCCCACGCAAAGCCCTCGGCCTATGCGCCACCCCAACATTCATAACCTCATTAACAAAACTCCCATCACACTGCTCCACCCAAAAAGGTGGCATCCCAGCCCAACTCTCTGTCTTCACCATCCAAGCCAACGCCTTCTTCTGATGCAAAAACAACTCCGTCTTCACCACTTCCCTCGGCGTCTCCACCACTTCCACCACCGCACCATCACTCACAACTCTAGCTTCCAGGACACAACCAATGTTGTCCTGGAAGCTACAAGATCAATCAAATTAGACACATTTCCAGCTGAGGACACAACCAATGTTACTGTGCAAGACTTGCATACTTGCACAGTAACACCTGAAGACCAAATAAAACCCAATTTTACTAATGTACCAAGAACAATCCCGATGATAAAATACCTAAAAGATCAAAAACAAGATTCAGTAATCGCCATCAAATAAATAATTTTAACACACAAATATAAATCAAATCAATTTTATCAAAACACCACACATACCTAAAAACAACAATTTCAATCATCCCATCTACTTTTTGAATGGATCTCCACCATAGCAATTGCATCGATACTTCCTTTGGAAAGGACCGTGCTGGTGATGTGATGACTTTGACTATGTATGTAGATTTGTATAACATCTATACAGTACCCACATATGTAAAACAGATTGGAATTGAAAACTGGGAGTTCATTCTTTTTATCCCTAGATGGAGAGAGGGAGTTCATTCTTTTTATCCCTAGATGGAGAGATATGTGTAGATCTGATGATATGAATATATAGATATCAAGAGGCGGTGAAATGAAGGTGAATGATTGCTTAAAATCAAAGCTATGTAGGGGTATTAATTGAGATTTTAAAATATTTTTTGGATATTTAATTAAGATATTAAATCTTAATACAAAATCTGGTGGCATTTAATGCGGATTTTAATTTGTGCTTAAAAGATAATGGTATTCAATTAGAATTGTTTAAAATTCAATATTGTAAAAAGCGATAGGACTTAATCAGTGAAGTTACAGAACAAGGATTAATCGGGGATTAATTGGATTGATCGGGGATTAATCGTATGATTAATGAAATAATTAAATCTTTAATCAGTTCGACGAGTTACAAAACAGGGATTATTCGGTGATTAATCGTGATTAATCACCAACTTTTAGAACAAAGTTAAAATTAAATTGATGGTGATGAATTTTTTTGGACTTCATAAAATGATGGATTTTATAGGATTGTTTAGTATATTTTAAGATATTTGAATCCTACCAAACTCCATGAGATTTTAAAAGATTTGTTTCATTTATGAAATTAGGGGATATTCAACTCGGATTTTAAAAAATGTATCATAATCTTGGGATATTCAATTACGATTTTAAATTATGTTACAAAGTTTGGTGGTATCCAATGAGGATTTTAATTTATGCTTAAAAATTTGATGGTATTCAAATGATGAGATTGGTTCAGCTGGTTAAAAGGGGACTTGTATCCATGAGATTTTTAAGTTACTTAAATCCTAAAGACTCTACAATATTTTAAAAATTCGTATAAAATTAAAATCACACACAATCTATTAAAATATGTAGACTATATAAGATACATTAAAATCTGAGTTGAATACACCCCGTTAAGTTTTTATTTTTTTTATTGTTGTAAATGTCTTCTATTATTTAAATGACTAGAATTTCTCAATTAATAAAAAGGAAATGATTATTTGACCACTATTTTTTGTGAATCATTTGAATAAAATATTTAACTATTTTATAAGATATGATGAAAAAATGAAATTTAAAATTAATTTGAAAATACAATTGAATTATTTTATTGATATTTTCAATTTGAATCACTATGACAATGATAAAATGTTTCAACGAGGAATAGTGGAAATAGTTGACAAATTATAACTTGTTAAGAAGAAAAATTTTATAATTCATTCTAATTGAAATAATGATTATATTTCTGACCTAATTATTTATACATATATCTTTTTATTATTTAAAAAGTCATTACGAATCAATAAAATATATTCATTTTACTTCTATCACAACATCACAAAATATAGCAATAATTAAAGTTGAACTATTTTACAATGTTGCAGTCTAATCTATATATATTATACTATATCTCATTTTTAATTTGGTTTGTTGGTCACTAAAATTTAAAAGTTATAAAATTCGGCATTTAAGACAATATTTGTAATCAAACTCCAAATTTGTTATTTCTTGAAAATTAATGCTATTTTTGAAAGATATTTTACATGTTTTATCATAATTAAAACAGCATTTCATAAAAAAAAAATTTATTCTGTCCAACCACTATTATCTCATTCTCCTCCATTTTTTTGATTTCTTGAGAGCTTTATCTTGCATTTCCATTTAGTACTTCATGATTGTGTGGACTCTTAAATAATTTTACATAATGCCCTATGTTAGCTACAAATTAACTTTATTAAAACAATTTTTTTTCTTAGTATAGGTCATGTTCATTTAAGGTTTTTCTTAGGGATAAAAGAATATTTTCATGATGCGCACCTATGACACAAAAAAATTATATTGTACAAAAATTGATTATAGATTCTCTACCTAGTATGATTGAAAAAGATTTATAATACAAAGATTCCTAAATCGGAAGAATACATTCCACCTAATTTAAAAATTCATTAGTAAAATAATGATTAACACCAGAAATGGACTCGGGCACAATATCAAACCAAGTAAAATTCTATATCATAAATTTCATTAGGCATCCTAATAATAACATAAATATTTAATGTAAAGGAACTCTAAGAAGTTAAATAACTAATTATCATGTGTATGAAATTGTTGAACAACTACAAAAAATAAACCAGCTCAAAATTGTCAGAATACATGTGAGTTAAGAACTCAAGCGTCAATTATACACCATATATGACACAACCTAGATTTCCTTTGAAACCGACTCTACTCTTAATAAGGTAACCATATAATTGTGATGTAACCTAAAGTCTAACTTACACTTTAGATTAATATAATATAAAGAGTCATCATATTCGCAATTATAGTAAAAAAAATAGATTATAGCTTCGGGAGGAGAAAATTATATAAGCTGAGGAAGCATCGCATTCGAAAAATTTTGAATAAGTTTTATTGAAAATTTGTACTAGTATGAAAAAATTGAAACTAATTTTCAAGATCGTAAACTTAAAACAACTTTTCAAGATATATAAGATATAGAATATGACTTTTAAGTCCTATATATGCACTAAAAATAATATGTGTCCTATATATGCACTAAAAATAATATGTCCTTGTGGATGCGAAGTATGTGAACTACCATGATTATAAAACACCATCACAACTAAACTTAACCTAAATTGCTTCGTGTTAATCGTCATGATTGAAGTATTCATTGCAGTTGGATTTGTTAAGCGAACTTGGATCTTAGGCTAAGGAGAAGAGAAAAGAATTGCCAAACATAAAGAAGGATTTCTAAAAAAACCTTGATAAAAATTCCTCCATCCTTTAAATAAAAAGATCTTTTCAAGTTCCACTCAAGTTATTTAAGCTTGAGTTTCATCTAATTCCATTATCTAAACTCTAAAGGCCACATGCATAGCTTGTACTTAAATCAAGTAGTTATCCATAACATCATTTGACATAAATTGAATACATTCTCAATAATTATACACAAGAACCTATATTCTCGATCACACATATATTCTCGACCGACATATGAAGTAGTAACCAATAGTCACCAAAATAATTCCTAAGTTAAAAATATAATAAATATTTTTTTAATATTTTTCACTAAGTTGCGGAAGATGTACCGATTGCAACTATTTGTGCTTTAATTTCAGCAAGTAAGCAATAAGATACAAGTTTAGAATTAACAGATCGGTCTTCTTTACGTAGGCTTTAGTTTTTACACGCATATAATTGGAGGCATTGCACGTATATTTCATAATAGCATAATCGTAAAAAAGAATTACTTCAACTCTAGACAGATGCTTGCACAGGAAATTGACATAAATTATTTCATAATTTGAACTGGTTATTCATAATGCTGTCATTATACCTGTCATGCCGTCCTCAAATTCTAATCAATTTATTAGCATCCAAATTAAAATTTCTTAAATAATTATAGAGAACAGGAAACATGGAAAACCATTGCAAACAAATAGAATATTAATTTAAACGGTTAAAAAGCATCAGAAACTCGATTTTGCTTTATTTATGATTCCCTTGGGAGGAATTAGAGTAACTCATCTTCAGCTTGCAATGATTTTGAAACACGGTCGAATAGCTAGGAACAAGAATAATAGAGTAGGCAAAGGTAATTGATTCATTGTTATATACTGTCACAAAATAAGAAAGATTAATTCAAATGAAGAAAAGAATAGCCAAACAAGCACATCTATTTATCATCCAGATATGAGATAATAATTCATTTTTATAGAGAATTTACAAACTTTAAAGGCCCAGCATGGAGGGCATAAGTACTAGTTACGATATAAGTGCAAATGTAAATATATACTCTATGATCAATCATTGCACGTATCTAAGTGTGTATGTATAAAAATTAGAGGGGAAAAGGGGAAGGGGGGGGGGGGGGCAGACTGTATATGAGCTTCTTGAACATCGTCAGTGCAAACTAAACATCTTACTCGCTGCAAAAATTTAGTACGTTGGTAGAATGCACTTTTAATAGAAGATGGGATTCAAACCTGTCCACATATATCAAACTTATCCAACTCCAAATGAATCGCTAAAGTAACCAATAATCGAGCCGATTCTTAAGCCGTAATCCTCAACAATATTTCAAGAAAAAAAAAGCTTAGATATATAAGCTCTGGTTAGGGACGCCGAGTCGATGACCTACAAGTAAAAGATGGCATAATAAAATATCGGTCTTTGTAGTGTGTGCCCACAATAAGCACCAGCTCTCATGAAAATGACTTGTTTTTATTGGTGCAATTGGTGTGCATGCATCAACATTTATTATTCATCCACTAATTAAAACTTACTATTCTTATGAAAGTTAGTGATTGTTGTGTGCCCATAGGCACACCATTGATAATCCCATAAAAAATCACAAGACAACTACCTTTCCCATGCAAGCAAATATTGGAGAGAGGAACGAGCAATTGTATCTGAACGTTTGAACACGCAAAAAGCAGATAGAAAAGGACCGGACAGCTGTTCCTGGACAACCACTGCAAAATACACCGACCATATAAATGAAAACACCAAGCATACATCATAGATAGGGATGAAGGAGTAATTTCATTCTCGTTGAATGATGGGCAAGATTGTAATTTCTAAAAGAAATTGGGCTCACGTATCCTTTTTGTTGCAGCATTTATATATGTAATAGAAGATTTTAGTAAATGAAAAGTTATTTCATTTTATTGTTTTAATTATATTTGTATTATATTTTAAAATTATTTTTAAACACATACAACGATGCAAAAACATGTATTTAGATTTAGATCCTCAAAATCTATTTATAATTTAGGGTTCGGCATTTTAAGATTTTATTCCAAGGATTGATTCTTATATTTCTATATATACCATATGTTTGATCAATTAAAACTTATATAATAATTATAATTTTATCTGATATAATGACTATTTATGAAAATTAGGTATGATAACGAATAATTTTATTAAAATAATATTTTTAATTCAAATCTTGTTTTGATAAGATATTAAACAACAACAATCATTGTTTTTAAGGAGAAATTTATAATTTATCCAAAAGTACATGTGATCACCCTTTATGATATACACTAATATCATGACAAATAGATAAGTGATTAAATAAATTCTCATATTATTTAACCTGAAGCTAATTTAAACTTATTTGCTAACTAGATTTCGAAATTCCAAGTTAATGGAGAGAAGAACCAAATTGCCCTGCTAAATATGTAAAAACAGGAGGCCTGAGTCTGATCGCTGCTAAAACCACTATTCCTGGAAGGTGCTTTTGCCCACTTAACTCATGGATAACAAAGATCGTATATACTTTACTCATTTCATATAAAAAATCTTTTTGCAACTGTACAACTCAATCATAAAAATACAATCTCAACCCAAGTTTCTTGATACTCTTTGAACTTTTACATTAAAGGACCCGGTTGTGAGCTTTAACTTAGTTTAATTTTCATCAAATATAGATAATTAAAAGTTAGTTCGTGTTGGTAGAACAATTGACTGATGGAGATGGAATTTTTAAGTTTGTTAAAGGATTTATTTCACCCCAATTGATAGACAATATGATAAGAGATTAGTAGTGAAATTATTCTCACAGGATACAACAAAGTATGAAGGATGACTCAAAACATTTAAATAAAAAATATTTGAAGATACAAAAATGATTTCAGAAATATCTTTTTCATTTATTGGTTCTGTAATACAATATTCCAACAGTTCGTGTATTGCATATGCAAAGACAGGAAAGAATTCAGTACAGAATTATTTACACAGCTAAAGTAATAATGCCCAGCCTTCTTGTCTAAAGCTTTGGATGCCATCTCCGCCCTCTTCTTCTTTTCCTTTTGAAAGGCAACCATCCTCTTCTTCTCATTCTGGAGCTCCAGTATCCGCTCCTCGATGCTGTTTCGGGCAATGACTCGTACAACTGTCACCACTTTCGTTTGCCCTATCTGGTGTACTCTGTCCATTGCTTGTTCATCAACTTCTGGATTCCACCATGGCTCTAGGAGGTACACCATATTAGCAGCAGCGAGATCAACTCCGGTACATGATGCAGTTGAAGGCAGGTGGTCATGATGAACTTTTTACTCGAAATGGGACTTGGGAGATGGAACTTCAACAAGATTTTCTACAGTTTAGGGTCTGCCACCCACGTCCTAGGGTCTTGAGGATGCAGGACTGGCAATAAATGTGAGTGATCACAATGTTTTACTGATGTACCAAGAACAATCCCGATGATAAAATACCTGAAAGACTAAAAACAAGATTCAATAATTGACATCAAACAAATAATTTTAACACACAAATATAAATCAAATCAATTTTATCAAAACACCACCCATACCTAAAAACAACAATTTCAATCATCCAATTTACTTTTTGAATGGATCTCCAATATAGCAATTGCATCGATACTTCATTTAGAAAGGATCGCGCTGGTGATGTGATGACTTTGAATATGCATGTAAATCTGTATAACATCTATACAGTACCCACATATGTAAAACAGATTGGAATTGAAAACTGGGAGTTCATTCTTTTTATCAGCAGATGGAGATATATATATAGAGCGAGGGGCCATGAAACCAAGGTGAATGATTGCTAAAAGTCAAGGCTATACACGCATATTAGTTGAGATTTTGAAAGATTTTTTTTTCATTTATGAAATTCAGTGATATTATACTCAGATTTTAAAGATTTTTGGGATATTCAATTAACTACAAAATCTGGTGTTATTCAATGTGGATTTTAATTTATGCTTAAAAATATGATTGTATTTAATTAATTATTTAAAATCCATTAAAATATTTCATAAAATGATGGAATATATAGGATTGTTCAATATAATACATTTTAAGATATTTGAATCCTACCAAAATCCATGAGATTTTAAAAGATTTGTTTTATTTATGAAATTCGAGGATATTCAACTCGGATTTTAATAAATGTTTGATAATCTTAAAATATTCGATTATGATTTTAAATTATACTACAAAATATGGTGGTATTCAATAAAGATTTTAATTTATGCTTGAAAATCGATGGTATTTAATTGGGAACTCCATTAAAATCTGATCGCATTCAAATGTTTGATGAATTTTTTTTGACTTCATAAAATGACAAATTTTATAAAACTGTACAATATATTTTAAGATATTTGCATCCTACCAAAATTCATGGGATTTTCAACTAAACCAAACCAAACCAAACAAACCCAGTATATCCCGCTTAGAGCAGGGTCTGGGGAGGGTAAAATGTACGCAGACCATGCCCCTACTCATTTAGAGTAAGGAGGCTGTTTCCGTGAGACCCCCGGCTTAGTGCAAGACAAAGTTTTGTGTGAAATATAAGTAGATTGTACCTTGGCCCATGATTGCTAACACATGGGACTCACCTCCATCGGCAATGCATCTGTGCATGAATGATCTGAGCCGTTGCACCTGAGCCTTGTCCTAAAAGCATAACACCAGAACACTCAAAACCCCTGTAAGCCACTAAACCGAGTCTCAACTACTCTAATACGCCTTCGCCAATCATTCTTATCTAATGTCATATCTCCCGTTAGATTTAGGGCTCCCAAGTCCAAACTCAATTGATCAGACCACGTCCGACGGGGCCGACCTCTCTTTCTCTTTCCCCGAACCGATATGCGTTCCACCCTTCGAACCGGGGCTGAGTTACATTTACGCCGAACATGTCCATACCAACGTAAACGCCCCTCCCTTATTTTCTTAGAGATAGACTCAACCCCTAAAAGGCGTCGAAAAGTAACATTCGGTATATGATCTGTCATAGTCTTACCACAAATCCAACGCAACATACGCAATTCTGCTGTCTCTAGGCGACGTTCCTGAGCCTTTTTTAATGGCCAAGACTCAGAACCATATAGTAATGACGGTCTGATTGCCACTCGATAAAATTTACCCTTCAACTTCAAAGGTACACTTTTATCACACAACACACCAGAAGCAGCCCTCCAACGAAGCCATCCCGTCAAAATACGATGAGTCACATCCGCTGAAATATCACCATTACTCTGAATGATAGAACCCAAGTATTTAAATGTATTTGTTTGTCATACACGGGCTTGCCCGATACATACAACTACATCCTCCTCATGAACCTCCTCACTGAAATTGGCACATAAGTACTCAGTTTTAGAACGGCTCAGACGCAACCCATAACCCTCCAGCGATGTACGCCAACGTTCTAGGTTTATATTAACATCGTTTCGAGACTCAGCGATTAATACAATATCATCGGCAAAGGACTTAATACCGACCCTTGATGAAGCCCTACCTCAACTGGAAAATACTGAGTATCCCCAACAGGTGTCCGAACACATGTTCCCACCGCTGAATACATATCCTGTATGGTTCGAATATACACCGCTGGAACCCCGCGCTGCTAAACATCTCCAAAGAACCGCCCGTGGTACACTGCCATAAGCCTTTTCAAGATCTATAAATACCATATGAAGATCCTTACGACGCTCTCGATATTTCTCCATAAGACAACGAATCCTAAAGACTCTACAATATTTTAACAATTTACATAAAATCAAAATCACATACAATCTATTTAAATCTAAGTTAAATACAACTCCCTTAATTTCTTATTTCTATTTTTTTTATTTTTGTGAGTGTCCTCCTAATTAATAAAAGGGAAAATAGATTTTTTTGCCACTCAACTTATAGCGTTTTTCGAAAATTACCACCCAACTAATTTATTTTTTCTTTTAGTCACTAATGTTAGGTTTGGTTTTATTTTTCGCCACCAATTTAGGTTCGGATTTGATTACTAGTATTATGATAAAATTTTTTGTCACTAAACTTATTGCGTCTTTAGAAACTAACCACTCAACTATAATTTTTTTTTTATTTTACTCACTAGTGTTAGATTCAGCTTTTTTTTGTCACTGAAGTTAACATTCGGATTTAATTATTAGCATTACATATTATGTGTAATATTTTGATGATTTGATATATGTTTGTATTTTTATATATAGTACTTTTTATGTCTCCAAGGTCGTTCACCTTGGATGATAAGAATTTTACACGCATTTTATGGCCTTTAAAAGATGCAATTTCAAATATAACTTTATTTTTTTCTTCCGAATGACAATTCAGCGTTTGAATTTTTACACACAAAAAAAATCACAAAAATAAGTTATGGAACTATGTTTTATAAGAGTCTTAAATACGTGCTAAGCAGTAAAAAAAACTGTAAACTAATGAGAGGGACGGAGGGAGTAAAAATAATATAAAATGATGCATTATATATAGAGGACAATCATCGAAAATTAAGTTTTCTTCTCTATGTATTTATCTTGAAAATTGAAATAAGATAAAGTTATTAAAATTTTTGAAGATAAATTTAAAAGAGATCTTAGACTGAGCTAGTCGATTGAAACTTTAATAGCTAAAGATGATGTGTCATATCACTCAATTACAATTTATCTTAGGAGAGGAGGTGAATTGTTTGAAGTCATTAATTTCATATTCATGATTTATTGAATTTTTAGAATCTAATTACGATTTTTCCTGATTTTAATTTTCATCGGCTCATTTTATATTATTATTGCTATATATAAAGATATAAATATGCGACACATCATCAAAATATTACATACTATCATTTTTTTTGGTCAGGTCATACTATCATTATGTATAAATGATGCTACAAAAAATTATCATAATGCTAGTAATCAAATCCGAACCTAACTTGGTGGCTAAAAATAAAACCAAACCTAAGATTAATGACTAAAAGAAAAAATAAATTAGTTGAGTGGTAAGTTTCTAAAAACGCTATAAGTTGAGTGGCAAAAAAATCTATTTTCCCTTAATAAAAAGGTAAATGATTATTTGACCACTATTTTTTGTGAATCATTTGAATGAAATATTTAACTGTTTTATAAGATATGATGAAAAAAATGAAATTTTAAAATTAATTTGAAAATAAAATTACATTATATTTTATTGGTCACTAGATTATACTTAATCTCATTTTTAGTTTCATTTGTTGGCACTAGAATTTAAAATTTATGAATTTTGGAACACAATATTTGTAATCAAACTTCAAATTTATTATTTCTTGACAATTATGCAATTTTTGAAAAATATTTTTCATGTTTTATCATTAAAACAACATTTCATAAAAAAAAAATTCTATCTTTGTTCAATCACCACTATCTCATATTTCCTCCATTTTTATGATTTCTTGAGAGCTTTATCTTGAATTTTAATCTTTCATGGACTCTGTTAAATAATTAAAGTAGGGTTTTGGTCCTGAGAATAGTTGTGAGAATAGTTGTCAGGCATCGGATTTGTATTTCAAGGGTTAGGATTGAAATTCAAACTTTTTTTTTGAATTTTTTTTAAAAAAAATTATATAATGTAAGTATAATTTATAAGAGTCTTAAAATACGTGTCAAAAATAACGTAAAGAAGAGGGAGTATTTAGTTCAGTGATTCCTTTATATTTGCTTAAGTGAGATTTTAGTCCACATATACGAGACTTTATAATAAGAAGTATGCATGTGATTTGTAGGAAATTTGGTTTAATATGTTTGTTCTTTTCTTGTCACTTTCATTATTTTGATTTTTTGTTATTTAAAGTTAATTGTTACTCTTACTCGCTCTCATTTTTTATATGAATTTTTATTATTTAACACATATTTTCATTTTTTCTTATCATTTGTAACTATCCGACACACATTTTAAATTGTATATAATATACAATTTCTTAATTGTACTTTTCAAAATTTTCTTTCTTTTATAAACATATATAAATTCAATTTTATTTAAAAGTATAAAATAAATTACGAAATTACTCTTTATAGAAGGTCAAGTCCTCCCTCCCCAAGAACCAGAGATGGAGTATATTCTAGAAGATTAATTCATGAGGCTCACCTCATAGCATGTTAAGGCAAAAATAAATTAGATCATAGAGTTGAGTAACTAAACAAAATCATTCAAATAAATAAAAATTAAATAAAAATGCGAGAAATCATACATCACTCCTGATATCACGTACATATCACCACCCACTTTCGTTATTTTATCCTTTTCTCGTTTAATGTGATTTTTTACATTTAGAATATTAATTCTTCAGGCTGACCTCATTCTATATCACAAAGATTAAAAATTAAGATTACATAAATCACTGGTATATTTATTTTTTTTTGACAAATATTACTTATAGCCTTCGTCCTTACAAATGAGTATATGTTCTATCAAACTCTTGGGATGAGTCAGGTCGAACCCATGATTTGAAACGACAGAAAATAAGTTCATAACCACTGAGTTATCCAGCGGCTCACACAACACAGGTCCAAAAACCCCATTCAGGCCCAATCCTACAACCTTGGCCCAACCTCATTTCGACTCCAGTCCGACCTCATCCTGATCCAAGTTGGGTCCCTAGCCCAAAAACAATTACTGTGTTATGCTTTATATGGCTAGTTTCTTGTTCTACATAGCTATGCCAGATAAATATTCCTTCTTTTTCTAAAATTTGAAATGTCACTAAACGGGGCAAAATGGTCTGGGCACTGAGTTTTGAATTATATTTAAACTAGAATGTAAACCAATCCAATCATGACAAACAAAGAATTTTAGGGTGTCACATTTTTTGTTCGTAGCTACTCACCATGATGAGACAAGTCTCCATCCACAGACAAAGAATATTTCATTTCTAATAATCATTTGACACAAACCGTATGCATTCCTAATAATCATACACAAGAACTTATATGATGTAACCTACATATGATGTAGTAACCAATAGTCACCAAAGTAATTTCTAAGCTAAAAATACAATAAATACTTTTTAATGTTTTTTTAGTAAGTTGCGGAACATGTAACGCTTGCAACTATTTGTGCTTCCATTTATGCAAATAAGCAATACGATACAAGTTTATAATTAATAGCCTGGTCTTTCTTACATTGGATTTGGTTGTTACACGCATACAGTTGTGCTCATATACTGTTTTTGTTGCGGCATTTATATATGAAATAGAGGATTTCAATAAATTAAAAATTATTTCATTCTATTGTTTTAATTATATTTCTATATATAACATTCGTTTCATCAATTAAAACTTATATTATAGTTATTTTATCTATAATGACTATTTATGAAAATTAGGTACGGCAACGAATAATTTTATAAAAAATAATATTTTTAATTCAAATCTTTCTTTGATAAAATATTATACAACAACAATAATTATTTTCAAAATGAGAAATTTATAATTTATCAGTGACCACCTTTTGTAATACACACACTAATATCATGACAAATAGATAAGTGATTAAATAGTTTCTCATATTCTTTAATCTGACGTCAATTTAAATTTATTTGATCATCAAATTTCCATATTCCAAATTAATGGAGAGAAGAACCAAGTTGCCCGGCACTAATACAGGCATACATGCAATTGCGGGAGATGCTTTTACCCACTTAACACATGGATAACAAAAGATTTGTATATACATTACTCGTTTCTTGTCAAAAATCTTTGCAACGCTCAACCATAAAAATACAATTTCAACCCCAATTTCTTGATACTCTTTGAACTTTGACACTAAAGGACGGGGTTGTGAACTTTAACTTAGTTTAATTTTCATAGAGAATGAAAAGTTAGTTTGTGTTGATAGAACAATTGACATATGAAGATGGAATTTTTAAAATACCAATATCCAGCAAATATAACTAAACCATATTGTTTTGAGGCGTGATACTATCACTTTGTTTAAGGATTTATTTCGCCCCAATTGACAAACAATTTGCTAAGAAATTATTAGCAAAATTGTTCTCATTGGATACAACAAAGTATGAAGAATGACTCACATCATATAAATAAAAAAAATTTAAAGAGACAAACACACAAATATCTTTTTCCTTTTCATTTTATTGGTTCTATAAAACAATATTCCAACAGTTCGTGTATTGCATATATGCAAAGACAGGAGATGAATTCAGTACAGAATTACAGCTAAGTAATAATGCCTAGGCCTAGCCTTCCTGTCTAAAGCTTTGGATGCCATCCTCTACTGATCCTGGAGAGCCAACATCCGCTCCTCGATGCTGTTTCGGGCAACGATTCGTACAACAGTCACCTCTTTCGTTTGCCCTATCTGGTGTACTCTGTTTATTGCTTGTTCATCAACTTCTGGATTCCACCATGGTTCCAGGAGGTACACCCTATTAGCAGCAGCGAGGTCAACTCCGCTTAGACTGGCAAGCAAAACCATGGGACGACCATTAGGAGCTGGCTCACCGAAATCTTTGATGACTTGAGCCCTCTTTGTTGCGTTCATCGATCCATCCAAACGCAATACGTTGAAGCCAGCAGTCTTCAGAGGCTCTTCAAGTAATGTCAGCATCTTCCTGAACTGTGAGAAGACAACAGACTTTGCTGTGGGGTCCTGATCCCGTGCTTCTGACAGAAGTTTCAAGAGAGCAGTTATCTTCGATGATTTACCGGAAGAGGCCATTTCGGCATTACTTTTTTCTGTTGGAGCTGAGAAAATATCAGACTCCGACAGATCATGCCGGCAAAGAGGGCAGCAGCGTCTGCCGCGTCTCAGAGTCTTCAGGATGCAGGACTGGCATCATATGTAAGCACATCGTGTGATCACAATGTTTGTCGGCGACGAATGCCAATCGGACAGTCAATTTCTTCACCGTCATCTAGTATTGCAACCATCTTCTTCGACCACCAACTCTGGGTTGTTATAGAACTCTGCTTGCATTCAATTACGCTCGTAAGTACGTGTTCATTATGACATCTCTCAAGGGTATACAAAGATTTCATCTCAAAACTTTTTAAACTTTGACATAATTTAGTCAATATAACACATAAGCATATAAATCGAGTTATATGGACGCCCTTTAGATCTCGATTTTTGAACATGTAAAAACGAAATTAAGGCATACAGAAAACATAACATATCAATAATAATTAATATCATACCATAATTTACAAAATGATATCATACCATCTCTTAACATCTGGATTGTGAAGCAATCCACATACTCATAAAATCCCAAATAGTGAAAAATGTTGGGCAAAGAATAATAAAAAGCCAAAATAGTGCTACTTACAGGAAGACTTGCATACTTGCGCTGTAACTGATGAAGACCTCGCCAAATCCAATTTTACTAAGGTACCAAGAACAACCTCGATGATAAAATACCTAAAAGATTAAAAACAAGATTTTATCAAACAAATGATTTTAACACACAAATGTAAATCGATTCAATTTTATTAAATCACCACACATACCTGGAAACAACAATTTCAATCATCCCATCTACTTTTTCAATGGATCTCCACCATAGCAATTGCATCGAGACTTCCTTTGGAAAGGACCGTGCTGGCGGTGATGTGATGACTTTGAATATGTATGTAGATCTGTATAACATCTATACAGTACCCACATATGTAAAACAGATTTGAATTGAAAACTGGGAGTTCATTCTTTCTACCAGTAGATGGAGAAATATGTAGATCGGAGGATATGAATATATAGATATCAAGAGGCGGTGAAACCAAGATGAATGATTGCTAAAAGCCAAAGCTATGCTGGGGTATTAATTGAGATTTTAAAAGATTTTGTTTCTTTATAAAATTCAGTGATACTGCATTCGGATTTTATAACATGTATCAAATTATTGTGATATTCAATTAAGATTTTAAATCATGCTACAAAATCTGGTAGTATTCAATGTGAATTTTAATTTAAGCTAAAAAAATATGATGGTATATAGTTGAGATTATTTAAGGGTCATCTTCTCTCACAGCCGTGTGTCAGGGAGGGGCTATCTAACACACTGTACGGGGCCGTTAGCTCTATATTTTAAGGGTTTATATTCAATCTTATTTTTTAATGGATTCGCTATAAATATCCGCCGAACGGGAATTCGCCTTTCTGTGAATAATATTCGCGGAATGAAACTTTTCTGGTCTGCAGATATTAATAGCAAATTAAGTAAAAAATAATATTGAATTTGAACCCTTAAAATATAGTTCCAACTGTCCCTGTATAGTGTGTTAGATAAGCCCTCACTGACACACGATTGTTAGGGAACAAGACCCTTCTTTAAAATCCATTATTGTAAAAAGCGGGAAATGGACTTAATCGGTGAAGTTACGGAACAAGGATTAATCGGAGATTAATTGGATTGATCGGGGATTAATCGGATGAATAATGAAATAGTCAGATATTTAATCAGTTCGGCTAGTTCCGTATATTAATATTTTCTCCTTGTTTCTAATTTCTTGATAGATTTATCTTGAATTTCTCATTAATATTTCATGATTTTGGACTCTGTTAAACAATATTACAAAATGTGCTATGTTGGTTGAGAAAATTTAGTTAATTATAATAATTTTGTTTTCTCAACTGGTCATTTTCGTCTTAGGCTTTATTTTAGGCTTTTTCTCAGAGAACAAAGAATAATATTATGATGCACACCTATGACACAAAAATTAGATTATACAAAAATTGATCGTAGATTCTCTACTTAATATGATTGGGAAAAAAATTAAAATGCAAAAATTACTAAATCGAAGGAACATGTTCCACTTAATTTGAAATTCATTAGTAAAAGAATGATTAACACAACAAATGGACTCGGCATGCACAGTATCAAACCAAGTAAGTCCATCTCATAAATTTTATTAGACATCTTAATAATAATATAAACATATCATCTAAAGGAACTCATAGAAGTTTCTAATAACTTACATGACATTCACTAATTATCATGTGTGTGAAATTATTGAACAACTACAAAAGATAAAACAACCAACTCAAAAAACTATAAATATCTGCCATGTAAGTGCTAACATGATCTTCAAGGAAAGAATAAGTATATATATAACAATATTACAAGATTTTATAGTAAGAATACATGTGAGAAAAATATAATCAAGTCACGATACTTTGGACACTGCTGAAATCAACATCTCAAGGATCTTTCTATATGACGAATGATATATGACACGACCTAGATTTCCATATAACCAACTCTACTATTAATAAGGTAATAAAATAATTGTGATGTAATTTAAAGTTTAGCTTACACTTTGAATTAATATTAGATCAAAAGTGATCCTATTTTCAAATATAATTAAAAAAAAGTAGTTTAGAATCTAGGAGGAGAAAACTATTTAGGTTATTCTGAAAATTCCGACAAAACATTATTGGCAATTTGTACTAGCATGAGAAATTTAAAACTAATGTTGAAAACTATAAAGTTAACACTCCTTTCCGAAATATATGGATATAGAATGTGACTTTTAAGTCCTATGTATTGTGTATTAAAAAATAATATGTCCATCTGAATTATAAACTACCAAAATTATAAACCACTATCACAACTAAACCTATCCTAAATTGCTCTGTGAATTGTCATTGAATTATGCATTGCAGTTGGATTTACTAAGCGAACTTAGATATATCTTAGGCTTAGGAGACGAGAGAAAAATTGACAAACATAAAGAAGGATTTCTAACAAACCTTGATAAAAATTCCTCAATCCTATAAACAAAAAAATCTTTCCAAGTTCCACTCAAGTTCTTTAAGCTTGAGTTTCATCCAATTCCATTATTTAAAGGCCACATGCACAACTTGTACCATATACATTCCTAATACTAATAAACAAGAACCTATATGAAGTAGTAACTCATAGTCACGAAAGAAAATACCATACGATACGTACTCAGTATTCCCGCTTAGAGCAGGGTCTGATGAAGGTAAAATGTACTCAGTCCTTCCCCTGCCCTTAAAGTAGAGAGGCTGTTTCCGTGAAGACCCCCAGCTTAGTGCACAATAAATAAAATAGTGTGTGTGATATAATATTAATATAATAGCTTAGCTCATGACCTTCTTCACATGAGACTTACCTAAATTCTGTTTGTCGATGATGGGTGACAATGATTTGAAACAGAAATATCAAAGTGGATAAACACTGTCATTGCACACTTTCTTGAATTAACTTGATTCCTTCTTGTGTAATCCTCTATCCTTATCAGTTCTCCTTTATCTACGCTGCCAAAGCAATCACCGCCAATACACTAACCATATTTCTTTCCTTTTCCACCCCCATGTAATACTGACAGGGACGTTTCAAAATACACACTCAAAATCAAAACTAATTTGCCAGGAGCTCTGGATGATTTGCATTGTAGACTATGTTGACACGAATTAAGACACCCCACCCACAAGAATACGGTTGTCACGTCAAAACCATTTAGAAACCCTGTGAAACCTTGCCAAATTCTTCGACGAACCAACATCTGTGATGTACATCACGAAGATGGTAAATAAAACTGACTTCACAATACCATTCCGGAACCGCCGTCTAGCCAGTTCCTCGATGATATTTTTAGTGACCACAGGCAACATGTGTTGCAGTCTGCTCTTCTCGCAAGTCTAATATTCTCAAATATAATATCTGTATTCCAAAGGTTTAATTTTCTTGAATTGTGATTCATGCCCGGCGTGTACACAAACCAGTGAAGAAGGAAAATGGCCTAACAATAATGAGACGATTTTCTAGAAAATGAGAAGAATATCATACTCGATCGATAAATCACGCAAATATGTCGAGAGAAATCCAACAATGCCCACAACATTAGAGCAAGTCAATGTGACTACATGTCAATGTCTGATATGTGAATATGTGATGTGCGTACGTATCACGAAGAAAGGAAGCAACACACATGGAATACGTGTGTTAATCGCCAACAAGAGCATCCAAGAATTTTGGGACAAACATGATGAGAAAATCCCACTTTTGTGAACCCTACACAATAAATACAATAAATACTTTTTAATGTTTTTAGCAAATTGCGGAACATGTACCGCTTGCAATTATTTGTGCCCCTGTTTCAGCAAGTAAGCAATAAGATACAAGTTTAGAATTAATAGATTGGTATTTCTTACATAGGCTTTGGTTGTTACACGCATATAATTGGAGGCATTGCACATATAATTCAAAATAGCAAAATAGTACAAAAGAAAAGAGTGGAAAGTGTAGAGTTACTTCAACTCTAGACAGATGCTTGCACATGAAATTGACATAAATTCTTTCATATTTTGAACTCTGGTTACTCATTACCCTGCCATTTTAATTACCTGTCATGGCCTTCTAAATTCTATGAATTTCTTAGCATTCAAATTAAAATTTCTTAAATTATAAATATATATATATATATATATATATATATATATATATATATATATATAACATGATATATGGAATTCCATATAGCAGACATATAGAATTTTAATTTAAAAGGTTAAAATGCATCGGAAACTCTATTTTGCATCATTGATGATGCCCTGGGGAGGAATTTGAGTAACTCATCTTCAGGTTGCTGAAAATAATTGCATAAAACACCATAGGTGTATATACATGAATAGCTAGGAACAAGAAAAAGAAAGAACAAAGAATAATATAGTAGGCAAAGGTGATTCATTATTATATATATGTCACAAAATAAGAAAGATGAATTCAAATAAAGAAAAGAAAAGAAAGATGAACAACCAAATGGAGTTGAGAGGAAAAAACGAGAATTTAGAAGTTTATACACCTAAACTGATGAACTTTAATCTCTCTCCTTCAATTTAATCAACCATTTATAGTAAAAACATTATTGGACGACATATATCAGCTGTAGAACTCATAAAGGAGTTACACGAAAAAATTGCTGATATAAAAGGCATTGGAAAAGGAGATCATGGGTTGAACGGATTATGTGAGCATTTGTTTATGAATAGGGAACATATAAATGAAAACACCGAGCATAATTTTTTAAAAGGCAAAATTTATAATTTACCCAAAAATAACTTTGATCACCCTTTGTAACACACACTAATATCATGATAAATAGATAAGTGATTTAAATAATTTCTCGTATTATTTAATCTGAAGCCAATTTAAATAATGGCCTATTTGGGAACCATGATTTCATTTTAAATTCTGGATTTGATCAAATAACCTGTTTGGGAATTCAGATTTGGATTTCATTTGAAATCCAGACATTCAAATATCATATTTAGAATTTGAAATGACAAGTAAAATCTTTTCATTTGAAATCCATAATTCGAAATGAAATGCATGTTTCCAAACGGTCTCTAAACTTATTTGATCATTAGATTTCGATATTCGAAATTAATGGAGAGAAGAACCAAGTTGCCCTCAGGAGGCCTGAGGTCTGATCCCGATTAAAACCAATCAAACATCAATCCCGCGAGATGTTTTTACCCACTTAACACATGAATAACAAAGATTTATATATACTTTACTCATTTCTTATAAAAATCTTTGCAACTGTAGAGCATAATTATAAAATTACAATCTTAACACTTTGTTTCTTCATACTCTTTGATCTTTGACATTAAAACGGCGGGACTGTGAACTTTAATTTAGTTTTATCAAATATAGATAATGAAAAGTTAGTTTGTATTGGTAGAAAAATTGACAGATGGAGATGACAATTTTAGAATACCAATATCCAGCAAAAATAATTAATATATATTGATTGCTTTGAGGCATAATACTATCACTTTTTTAAGGATTTATTTCGCCCCAATAAATAGACAATTTGCTAAGAGGTTACTAGCGAAATTATCCTCAAGGGATGCAACAAAGTATGGATAGCTCACATCATTTGAATAAAAAATATTTAAAGATACAAAATAGATTTCACATATATCTTTTCAATTTTATTGGTTCTATTTCTATAATACAATATCCCAATAGTTCGTGTATTGCATATGCAAAGACAGGAAATGAATTCAGTACAGAATTATTTACACAGCTATAAAGTATTAATGACCAGGCTTCCTGTCTAAAGCTTTGGATGCCATCCTCTTCTTCCCATCCCGGACCTCCAGTATCCGCTCCTCGATGCTTTTTCCGGCTATGATTCTTACAATTGTCACCTCTTTCATTTGTCCTATCCGAAGTACTCTGTCCATTGCTTGTCCATCAACTGCTGGATTCCACCAGGGCTCCAGGAAGAGGATATGTGTATGCTAAAACTATCTCAGAGATCATGCCTACAAGGCAAAATATACGGGGTCTTAGAGATTTACAAAACTATGTAGTCCATAAATGTTAATAAAAGATAGTTCTGTAAAATACCTTCTTTATTGCTGCACGGAAGAGTTGCAATGTGATCTTTAGGGCAGAGGTCCATATGAGTACATGTCTGGCGGAGTCGAAGAACTATTCCAAGCACGGCTATGTAGAGGCTTCTGACTGTGCCTGAGGAGATGTAATCCTGAACGGCAGTCTTAGCCTCCACTTCCATCTGATCATAAAGCTGCCTTTCCTCAGCAGAAAGATCGACGGAACATATTTTCATGATTTTTCGAGGCAATCCGAGTATGTTCTGCTCTTTTGTCCGATCCTCAAACAGATAGCTTCCATTACAGCCTAACACAGAACATGAAAAATCTTTCAAATATACAGGGAAAGAATGTTAAAATGTGTAGCTGATGACAGTGAAATATATGTACCTCTAACCGAGTGACGTCACTACTTGTGTCCACTGGCTTTAGCAGCGTCTTTTTCCTGGAGTGTTTGTCTGTAAATGGATTATATTTCAAAAAGGACATGAGAGAATACAAGACAATTGTAGTGTTTTGTATGGGAGTTCCAGTGACCAGCCGCCTCCGTCTAGCATTTAACCTAAGTACAGCAGAGGCTTGTGTAGGAGTGGAGTGATTAATCAGATGTGCTTCATCCAAAATCACCCTCCACCAAGGTACTTGGAATACGGGTGATCCCGATTCCAGTTCAGACGCCAATAATGAGTACGTGGTCAGTACCAAATCATACTTTACAAGCTCCATTGGGTCCTTAGTCCTCTGTTCATAATACAAGTAAACACTTAACTTCCCCGGCTTCGTGTGCTTTTTCAATTGCTCTTTGCACGTCGAAAACACAGAAGTCGAGGACACAACCAATGTTGTCCTGGAAGCTACAAGATCAATCAAATTGGACGCATTTCCAGCAGAGGACACAACCAATGTTACTGTGCAAGACTTGCATACTTGCACAGTAACACCTGAAGACCAAATAAAACCCAATTTTACTGATGTACCAAGAACAATCCAGATGATAAAATACCTAAAAGATTAAAAACAAGATTCAGTAATTGACATCAAATAAATAATTTTAACACACAAATATAAATCAAAACAATTTAATCAAAACACCACACATACCTAAAAACAACAATTTCAATCATCCCATCTACTTTTTGAATGGATCTCCACCATAGCAATTGTATCGATACTTCCTTTGGAAAGGACCGTGCTGGTGATGTGATGACTTTGACTATGTATGTAGATCTGTATAACATCTATACAGTACCCACATATGTAAAACAGATTGGAATTGAAAACTGGGAGTTCATTTTTTTTATCCCTAGATGGAGAGATATGTAGATAGGATGATATGAATATATAGATATCAAGAGGCGGTGAAACCAAGGTAAATGATGGCTTAAAATCAATGCTATGTAGGGGTATTAATTGAGATTTTAAAAGATTTTTTGGATATTCAATTAAGAAATTAAATTTTAATACAAAATCTAGTGGCATTCAATGCAGATTTTAATTTGTGCTTAAAGGATAATGGTATTCAATTGGAATTATTTAAAATTCAATATTGTAAAAAGCGATCGGACTTAATCAGTGAAGTTACAGAATAAGCATTAATTGGGGATTAATTAGATTGATCGGGAATTAATCGGATGATTAATAAAATAATTAAATATTTAATTAGTTCGACGAGTTACGAAACATGGATTAATCGTGATTAATCACCAACTTTTAGAACAAAGTTAAAATTAAATTGATGGTGATGGATTTTTTTGGACTTCATAAAATGATGGATTTTATAGGATTGTTTAGTATATTTTAAGATATTTGAATCCTACCAAACTCCATGAGATTTTAAAAGATTTGTTTCATTTATGAAATTAGGGGATATTCAACTCGGATTTTAAAAAATGTATCATAATATTGGGATATTCAATTATGATTTTAAATTATGTTACAAAATTTGGTGGTATCCAATGAGGATTTTAATTTATGCTTAAAAGTTTGATGGTATTCACTGATGAGATTGGTTCAGCTGGTTAAAAAGGGACTTGTATCCATGAGATTTTGAAGTTATTTAAATCTTAAAGACTCTACAATATTTTAAAAATCCATGTAAAATTAAAATCACACACAATCTATTAAAATATGTAGACTATATAAGATACATTAAAATCTGAGTTGAATACACCCCCTTAAGTTCTTATTTCTTTTTTTTTATTTTTATTTTTGTGAATGTCTTCTATTATTTAAACGACTAGAATTTCTCAATTAATAAAAAGGAAATGATTATTTGACCACTATTTTTTGTGAATCATTTCAATAAAATATTTAACTATTTTATAAGATATGATGAAAAAATGAAATTTAAAATTAATTTGAAAATACAATTGAATTATATTATTCATATTTTCAATTTGAATCACTATCAAATCAAGGGCATATTCTTGGGCTTGGGCAGCTGGGCTCTTATCTGTAGGGCAGGAATGTGGCTGGGTCCTAGCCCCTGATCAGGTTTTTCGGACTCAAATCAAGAGAAACTTACAGCTGCTCTTGGATAGGTGGTTTGCTTTGTATTCTTATGTGGGCTTTGTTGATGGAGCTTGTATCAAATCTCAGGGTCAGGCTTGCTCTGCGGGATTGGGAGGCTTTATTCTTTCTAAATCCAGGAAAGTAGTTCTTATTTTCTCTGAGCCTTGTGTGGCTCATAATGGTTTTGAGGCAGAGTCTGAGGCCCTAAATACGCTTATGGGTCACTTAGAGCACAATCCTATTGGTATTCACAGCTGTGTTATTTTCTCTGACTCTCTGCAATTAATCAATTGTATTCAGAAAATTAAGGAGAGAGTGTCTTGGTGCAGAAGCCTAGAGAGAGTGGCCTCCAATACTTTCATTCAGCGAGCTAGTTTTTCTTTTATTCCCAGACACTTAAATAAATCAGCAGATTGGTTAGCCAAGGAAGGCAGGTCACGTAATACTGTGTTGGCTGCTTGGTTTTAAAGCCTATCTGCCTTTATTATGGGCAACTCTTCATGTTTATACCTTGTGTACGATGTTCAGTCTGCTTTAGTTTCTTTAGGGCTTTAGTTAGTAGTTCAGTGCATGCATGTGTTGGAAGAAAGGATTTCACACAAACTCACACAAGACAATTTAGGAGAAGAAATGTATTACTTGAAAAATTACTTGATTACAAATGGCTTGGTACAAGGCTTTATATAGGACTCAATAGAAAGATCTAGATAACTCTTAAACTCCAAGAGACTTCACCTACCAAGATACATGTACCTAGCCAATACGTTGAACATACTAATACATGTACCAAGATACTAATACATGTATCAAGATTATTCTAGATACTCCCACACAATTCTATTATTTTTAATAGTCAAAAATATATTATGTATTTTCAACACCCCCCCCCCCCCTAATTTTGACTATCCCAAGTAGACTTCGGAATTTGTTGAAGGCGTCACTTTTGAGAGGCTTTGTAAATATGTCACTAATTTGATCTTGGGACTTCACATAATTCAACTCCACTTCACGCCTTTCGATGCATTCCCGAATAAAGTGATATTTTGTATCAATGTGCTTGCTCCGTTCATGAAACACCGGATTTTTGGCCAAAGCTATAGCCGACTTGTTATCAACCAATATTTCCGTAGACTCATTTTGTGACATGTTGAGCTCCTCCATAACTCTCCTTAACCATATAGCTTGACAAACACAAGAACATGCCGCCACATACTCCGCCTCACAAGTGGACAAGGTAACAATGGGTTGTTTCTTTGAACTCCATGAGAACAATGTGTCACCCATAAAGAATACATATCCGGTGGTACTCTTTCGATCATCAATGTCACTGGCCCAATCACTATCACAATATCCAACAAGTTTGAACTCATTTGAGTGATGATACAATAATCCATAATCCATTGTACCTTTGAGATAACGAAGAATTCTCTTGGCCGCCTTCATGTGTGTTGTTGTTGGAGCCTCCATATAGCGACTAATAAGTCCAACACTATAAAGTATGTCGGGCCTCGTGCATGTCAAGTATCTTAAACTTCCCACAAGACTTTTAAAGTAACTAGGATCCACCTTCTCACTTTCTTCAAATTTTGACAACTTTGGTCCACATTCAATGGGGGTGCTCACGGCTTGACAATTTTCCATCTTGAATTTCTTCAAAATCTCCCTTGTATAGCTTCCTTGTGATATTAGAATCTCATCATCCATTTGATTTACTTCAATCCCAAGATAGTATGACATAAGCCCAATATCGGTCATCTCAAATTCTCTTGCCATGTCTTGCTTAAATTTCTCGAACATACTTGGACTATTTCCCGTGAATATTAAATCATCCACATATAAACACGCAAGAAGAAATTCTCCATTTTGAGCAACCTTGGCATATAGAGCATGTTCATGAGGACACTTGTAAAATCCTTGAGCTTGAAAATATTTGTCAAGTCTACTATTCCAAGCCCTCGGCACTTGTTTCAATCCGTACAAGGCCTTCTTTAACTTTAACACTTTTCCTTCTTGTCCTTTCACGATGTATCCCAATGGTTGCTCCACATACACGGTTTCTTCAAGAACACCATTCAAAAAAGCGGACTTCACATCCATTTGATGAATTTTCCATCCATTTTGAGCCGCCAATGAGATAATTAGCCTTATAGTCTCCATTCTTGCAACCGGGGCAAAAACTTCGTCATAATCAACTCCATGTCTTTGATTGTAGCCTTTGGCCACCAATCTTGCCTTATATTTTTCCACCTCACCTTGGGCATTCTTCTTCACTTTATAAACCCATTTTACACCAATAGCTTTTTGTCCTTTTGGAAGTGTTGCTAACTCCCATGTGTCATTCTTCTTTATAGACTCAATCTCGTCGTCCATTGCTTTCTTCCACCTTTCATCTTGCACGACTTCTTTGAAGCTTGTTGGTTCGGTTTCCGCTAGAAGACAAAGAAGTGTTAAGTCAGAAATAGCGAGAACCTCTTCCGTTTCATCATATATTTCTCCAAGATTTCTATAACGCCTTGGTGGTGTCTCTTCACCATCACTTGAAGAAGATGAGGGATTTTCTCCATCACTTGTTGCTCATGGTGATGTGGGAGGAGTGATATCTTCTTCACTTTCTTCATCAATAAATGGGAAGAAATTATAATCTTCTTGTGCGTTGCTCCAATCCTATGAGCTTTCTTCGTCAAATACAACATCTCGACTAATAATGATCTTTCCATTGATGGGGTTGTAAAGTTTGTACCCCTTGGCTCTTGCATCATAGCCAACAAACACATACTTTTCACTTTTGTAATCCAACTTGGTTCTCATCATCGACGTGTGCATAAGCTATGCTTCCAAAAACTCTCAGGTGAGCAATAGATGGTCTCTTTCCTTTCCATGCTTGTTGTGGAGTTATGTCTTTAACACTTCTCGTCGGACATCTATTTGAAAAGTAGACGGCACAATCTACCGCTTCGGCCCAAAATTCCTTAGGCATATTCTTGCTCTTTAGCATGCTTCGAGCCATGTTAAGATTGCTCCTATTTTTTCTTTCGGAGACTCCATTTTGTTGTGGTGATCTTGGAACCGTTGCAGGTCGTCTAATTCCATGATCTTCACAAAATTGTAAGAACTCCTTTGAATTGTATTCACCTCCTCGATCCGAACGAATGACCTTTATTTGATACTTGGTCTCCTTTTCAACTTGGGCTTTGAACTTTTTGAAGCATTCAAAAACTTGAGACTTCTCTTTGAGAAAGTACACCCATGTCTTGCAGCTAAAATCATCAATGAATAACAAGAAATAACGATTCTTGCTAAAAGATGGAGGATTAAAAGGACCACATACATCGGAGTGAATGAGTTCAAGTGGCTCCCTTGCTCTTGACATAGATTCCTTTGGAAAGCTCTTTCTTGATTGTTTTCCGAAAAGACATCCTTCACAAATTTGATTTGGATGGTTGATGTGAGGCAAGCCATTCACCATATGCTTCTTTGAAAGTGAATTTAGTCCATCAAAATTTAAGTGCCCAAGCCTAAGATGCCAAAGCCAAGAAGAATCTCCAACACAAGCCTTTAGACATTTTGCAACATCATTTTGAATTTTGAGAATAAACATACGATTCTTGGTCATAGGCACCTTTGCAATTAAATTGTCATTAGAATCTCTCAAATTGAGAAATTTATCTTTCATGATGATGGTTTAGCCTTTCTCCATTAGTTGGCCCAAACTCAAGATATTATTTTTCATGCTAGGCACATAATAAACACTTGAAATAAAATTATGATCTCCATTTTTCAAGCGAATTAGTATGTTACCTTTGCCTTTGATGGGCACTCCCGAAGAGTCTCCAAAAGTGACTTTTCCATTCACTTTCTCATCAAGATCCACAAACAAATTTTTATTGCCACACATATGATAACTTGCGCTGCTATCAAGATACCACAAATTATCTTCACAATTTACTTCTCCTTTATGCGCTAGAAGCAAAGTGGGCTCATCAATATTGCTTTTATCTTCAGCAAAATTAGCTTTCTCCTCCACTTGATTTTTTGAAGCGCGACATTCGGAAGCATAATGACCAAAATTTTGACAATTGTAGCATTTAACATTTGACTTGCCATACCTTGGTGTGACTCTTCCTCTTCCACGGCCTCTTAAATTTCTTGTCTCGTACAATCTTTCGTGCTTTTGATTTTCCTCCCTTTGTTGGCCACGACCTCTTCCATGTCCATATAGAAATCCTCTTCCACGACCTCTTTGGCTCCTCGTATACCTTCCATCATTATCTTTAAAAGATAATTTTGATTGTAAGGCTTGTTCAATTGGCTCCTTTAACATTTTTTCTTCATGGGCTTGTAATGATCCCATAAGCTCATCAATAGTCATTTCATCTATATCTTTAGCCTCCTCAATTGCCACAACTTTGTAATCAAATTTAGAGACAAGTGAACGAAGAACTTTTTCAATAACACGAACATCAGTAACCTCTTCTCCATTGCTTTTCATTTGATTGATAACGGTCAGGACCCTTGAAAAATAATCCGAGATTGATTCGGATTCCTTCATATGCAAAGCCTTAAACTCGCCACGTAGTGTTTGTAGCCGAACTCTTTTTACTTTAGCATCGCCACTAAAAGAAGATTTGAGAGTATCCCAAACTTTCTTTGACGTTGTTGCGGAAGCCACTTTTTGTAACATAGAATCATCCAAACATTGATGAATGATCATAATCGCCTTTTGATCCTTCTTTCTTTGGGCTTGAAGTAGATCTTTTTGAACTTGATTCAAATTTGCTTCATCTTCGGGCACCTCCAATCCTTTCTCCACAATTTCCCACACATCATTTGCTCCAAGGATCGCCTTCATACGAATACACCAATTCTCATAATTATCTTTGGTGAACTTTGGCATTTGCCATTGAGACATTCCATTTGCCATGATCCCCTTCTTCTTTACACCACACAAGCTTTCTTTGAAGACAAAGTAGAACCTCGCTCTGATACCACTTTGTTGGAAGAAAGGATTTCACACAAACTCACACAAGACAATTTAGGAGAAGAAATGTATTATTTGAAAAATTACTTGATTACAAATGGCTTGGTACAAGGCTTTATATAGGACTCAATAGAAAGATCTAAATAACTCTTAAACTCCAAGAGACTTCACCTACCAAGATACATGTACCTAGCCAATACATTGAACATACTAATACATGTACCAAGATACTAATACATGTACCAAGATTATTCTAGATACTCCCACACAATTCTATTATTTTTAATAGTCGAAAATATATTATTTATTTTCAACATCAGGTTCTTGTAGTTTGGCTTGTGTTAGGCCTGCAGGTTGTACTCTCCTTCTGGAGTTGGGTTTATTTTAATAAACTTTTGCTTATCAAAAAAAAAAAATGTTTCAACGAGGAATAGTGGAAATAGTTGACAAATTATAACTTGTTAAGAAGAAAATTTTTATAATTCATTCTACTTGAAATAAGGATTATATTTCTGACCTAATTATTTATACAAACACTTTATCTTTTTTATTATTTAAAAAGTCATTTCGAATCAATAAAATATATTCATTTTACTTCTATCACAACATCACAAAATATAGCATAAATTAAAGTTGATCTATTTTACAATGTTGCAGTCTAATCTATATATATTATACTATATCTCATTTTTAGTTTGGTTTGTTGGTCACTAAAATTTAAAATTTATAAAATTCGGCATTTAAGACAATATTTGTAATGAAACTCCAAATTTGTTATTTCTTGAAAATTAATGCTATTTTTTAAAGATATTTTTCATGTTTTAACATAATTAAAACAACATTTTATAAAAAAAATCTATTCTGTCCAACCACTATTATCTCATTCTCCTCCATTTTTTTGATTTCTCTTCAGAGCTTTATCTTGAATTTCCATTTAGTACTTCATGATTGTGTGGACTCTTAAATAATTTTACATAATGCCATATGTTAGCTACAAATTAACTTTATTAAAACAATTTTTTTCTCAGTAGGTCATGTTCATTTTAGGTTTTTCTTAGGGATAAAAGAATATTTTCATGATGCGCACCTATGACACAAACAAATTGTATTGTATAAGAATTGATCATTATAGATTCTCTACCTAGTATGATTGAAAAAGATTTATAATACAAAAATTCCTAAATCGGAAGAATACATTCCACCTAATTTAAAAATTCATTAGTAAAATAATGATTAACACTAGAAATGAATTCGGGCACAATATCAAACCAAGTAAAATTCTATATCATAAATTTCATCAGGCATCCTAATAATAACATAAATATTTAATGTAAAGGAACTCTAAGAAGTTAAAAAACTAATTATCATGTGTATGAAATTGTTGAACAACTACAAAAAATAAACCATCTCAAAAAACTAAAAATATCGTCATATAATTGTTAACATGATCTTCAAGAAGATAATAAATATATATTTAACAATAATACATAATTTTTTTGTCAGAATACATGTGAGAAAAAATATCATCAAGTTACTATACTAGGGACACGGCTGAAATTAAGAACTCAAGCGTCAATGATAAACCATACATGACACAACTTAGATTTCCTTTGAAACCAACTCTACTCTTAATAAGGTAACCAGATAATTGTGATGTAACCTAAAGTCTAACTTACACTTTAGATTAATCTATCTATACTATATTATAATAAGCCAACATAGGTATAATTTGTAGTCGTACAAAATTTTGGTTTGGTCATCTCTTTTGTAACTACAAGTATGTCACATGTAAACTTCTCTTACTCTTACAATATTAAAGAGTTTTATACCGTTTAAATTACAAACACTTGAGATATAGTACAAGATAAAAACTCCACCATTATTTTTTTAAATATAATTTATATACAATATTATAATAAACTGACATTGGTATAATTTGTAGCCGTCCAAAATATATAATCAGTTGGTAAATATAATCGGGTTAAAATCCAATTTATCAATTCTAAAATACTATTAAGATAATGTTAAAATTTAAATTATAATTAATAAATTACGAATTTTATATCCGTCTGTGCTTCGCACGGGTTAAAGGCTAGTATAATATAAAGAATCATCATATTCGCAAATATAGTTAAAAAAAAATAGATTATAGCTTCGGGAGGAGAAAATTATATAAGCTGAGGAAGCATCGCATTCGAAAAATTTCGACAAAGCTTTATTGAAAATTTGTACTAGTATGAAAAATTTGAAACTAATTTTCAAGATCGTAAACTTAAAACTACTTTTCAAGATATATAAGATATAGAATGTGACTTTTAAGTCCTATATATGCACTAAAAATAATATGTCCTTGTGGATGCGAAGTATGTGAACTACCATGATTATAAAACACCAACACAACTAAACTTAACCTAAATTGCTTCGTGTTAATGGTCATGATTGAAGTATTCATTGCAGTTGGATTTGTTAAGCGAACTTGGATCTTAGGCAAAGGAGAAGAGAAAAGAATTGCAAACATAAAGAAGGATTTCTAAAAAACCTTAATAAAAATGGCTCAATCCTTTAAACAAAAAGATCTTTTCGAGTTTCACTCAAGTTATTTAAGCTTGAGTTTCATCCAATTCCATTATCTAAACTCTAAAGGCCACATGCATAGGTTGTACTTAAATCAATTAGTTATCCATAACATCATTTGACATAAACTAAATACATTCTAAATAAGTATACACAAGAACCTATATTCTCGATCACACCTATATTCTCGACCGACATATGAAGCAGTAACCAATAGTCACCAAAATAATTCCTAAGCTAAAAATATAATAAATATTTTTAAATGAGAATGTTAAAATATATATTTTTTTACATGTTATTCCCTCCTTTCTTGAATATCTACATTTTTGACTTTTCGCATACATTTGAAGATACTTTGACCACATAGCTAGAAATGTTACTTTCAAATATATTTTTTAAGAATAAAAGTATTGATATAATATTTTTATTCAGAAAAAAATTCAAAAAGAAATTTTTTAACTATATAGTCAAAACACTTTAATATGCGTGCCAAAAAGTCAAAAGGAAGATGTTTAAGAATGGAGGGAGTATAATTTAAGGAGACCCATAAACCCAGATAGAAACAACCCAATTAGCATTTTAATATTTAGTTATTAATAGTTAATAATATAGTATAAAACATATTATAAGTTAAAGGGAAGCGTAAACTCAAATACTGATCATAATACTAACCTAATTTTTAATATTTTGATTTAATAGACAATAAAAAATATATATTACAATTTGTTATAAATTAAGGAGGTCCATGGATCGAATATGAAACGGTTTATTAAACTTGATCGACCAATCAACTGAATTTTTCATGTTTCGGTTTTAATAGTACAATAATAGATAGTATAGTATAGATTTGTAATATTATTTTTAAATTGAGACCATTAGAGTACTTAAAAATAACGTTAATATATTTTGGTCAAAAAATATCACCATTTATTTATTAATAACTATATATTAATAACATTATATATATATATATACACACACACACAAACACATACACATACACATATTGCTTGTGTTAATTATAGAAGATCGGTTTTTTTAGTTAGAAAATATTAAAAAGATAATGTGTTTTAGTTAAAAAGGTAATTACTGTATTCTTCGATGTTCATTTTGAAGATTGAATTTTTTAGTTAGAAAATATAAATAAGATAACACATTTTAGTTAAAAAGATATTTGTTTATATAGATAGGCTTGTATTTCGGCCCAAAGTTAAAAAGAATAATTAGTTATTTAGATAGATCCGTATTTCGGCTCAAGTACCGAGCGACCAAACTTTCAATGTTTTGGCTTTAATAGTAAAAAAGATAACATATTTTAGTAAAAAGAATAATTGGTTATATAGATTAGCCTGTATTTCAGCTCAAAGTTAAAAATAATAATTAGTTATATAGATAAGTTCATATTTCGTAGTTTCGTATTTCGAACCAAGTACTGACCGAGCAAACTTTCAAAGTTTTGGCTTTAATAGTAAAAAGATAACATATTTTAGTTAAAAAGAATAATTGATTATATAGATAGGCCTGTATTTCGGCCCAAAATTAAAAAATTAGATTAGTTATATAGATAGGCCCATATTTTGGCCCAAGTACCGAACGACACTTGTAGTAAAAAAGAATTATTGATTATATCGATAGGCCTATATTTCAACCCAAAATTAAAAAAATTGATTAGTTATATAGACGGGCCCATATTTTGGCCAAAGTACCAAATTTTTAATGTTTCGGTTTTAATAGTATAGTATAGATGAGCCAAATTATAGATATCATGATAAATTTATAATGAAAATTTTATTATTTTACTAATTTCAATTAATATAATGGTATACATGACGGTGAAATTATTATTATTTAGTTTAGCTTTCATATTATTGGAACAACATATATTAAATATCTATTAAAAAAACATATATTAAATATATACTAAACAATTACATCTTTTATTTTTCAATAATTTCAAATATAATATAATATAATATAATTATCAGAATTTGATATTCATTCTGATTACAAATGCATCCAAAGAAACATTCCATCTCATGCACATTCACATATAATTTTCAGTGAATCTCTGTATCTCCTCCTGTAATTTTCTCTTTTTTCTCTCTTATCTATGTACTGATTTTTGTATTAGGATTTAGGTGTGGTTTTGGGTGTTTACCTTTTCTGGATGTGCTTAGATTTAATATATCGGTTTTTCTAGTGTGTGCCCTATGGGCACATGCTAAGCACGGAAACTCATAAATTTGGTGTGTTTTGATTGGTGTGAATGCAGGGGGCCATGATTATTAAAAAGATGTAAGCCAATCAAAACAAAGAAAAGCTATCAAATTTTGTGCTTATTGTGTGTCCATGGGCACACCATAGAAAAACCGTTAATATATTAATGTCTGAGCTTGAGCATTAATTATTTAAGCACTACTAAAAATTCAGCTTAGCTTATTTGAGAAAAGAAAAGTCCAGATCAACTTGACTATGTTCTATTTGTGGCCAAACATGTTACTGTTCTGCAATGGCTCATTATAGAACACGCCACAGACATTTACCTCCACATTTACATATGCCTCCTTTCGGAAAACCTACTAGCAACTACATTTTTCATTACTGTGTTATGCTTTATATGGCTAGTTTCTTGTTCTACATATCTAGGGAACACTGATCAATACTAAACCCCTAGTTTTTGTATGCCCGATAAATATGTTTTCTTTTTCTAAAATTTGAAATTTCACTAAACGGGGCAAAATGGTGTGGCACTAAGATTTGAATTATATTTAAATTAGAATGTAAAACAATCCAATCATGACAAACAAAGAATTTTAGGGTGTCATACTCTTTGTTCGTGACTACTTACCATGATGAGATGAGACAAGTCTCCATCCACAGACAAAGAATATTTCATTTCTTGTTTATAAGATAATTATTGGAATTTTGAATAAAGAATTTGTTCAAAATTTAGGATATGAGTCGGAGGAGGACATACATTTCATTTTAATTTTTAACACATAATATTTTATGGCAAATCTGAATAAAGGTTTGGAATCGTTCTTATATTAACTGTGAGTAACCTTACAATATTAGGTAGGTTTGGTGAAAGTTTGTGATACATATGCTATCCTCGATTAATGATTTTTAAACAAATGTGAATTATTTATTATATTCTACAAACAATGATACAATTGATGGAAGACCTCTAAATGAGACATGATTTGGACATGTGAATATGAAGAATATAAGATACAAGGAGGTTCATAAAATTTGTAACGTCCACATTGATAAGATTTAAAATGTTCAGGACTTTATAGATGTAAGTAACTAAATAATGTGCACCAAGTTGCTATTTTTTCTGAACTAACTTAGTGTGGGTTATTAAGAATGCCTCCGTGTTATAAACTTGAGTTGTTAAAAATGGAATTGTATCAGAGCCAGTATGCTGATATAAAAGGCATTGAAAAAGGAGATCGCACACCACCAGCAGATAGGGTACATAAAGAGCATTTTCAGAGGGGTATGTACAAAAATTAGAGGGGAATTAAGGGGGGAGCAGCCTGTATATGAGCTTTTCTACGTGGGTATTTACGAAAATGAGAGGGAAATTAAGGGGGGAGCAGCCTGTATATGAGCTTTTCGAACATCGTCAGTGTAACCTAAACAAGAACTCGCTGCAAAATATCATTAGGATGTCTGTAAGTTCTGTATTCAGCACTTTTAATAGATGTTGGGACTCAAACCTGTCCACATATATCAGACTTATCCAAATCCGAAATGACTCGCTAAAGTAACCAATCGAGCCGATTCTTAAGCTCTGATCCTTAACAATATTTCAAGAAACAAAAAGCTTACATAAACTCTGGTTAGGGAAGCCCAGTCGATGACCTGCAACTAAAAGATGACATAATAAAAATTCACAAGACAATTACCATTTCCAGGCAAGCAAATATTGGAGAGAGGATCGAGCAATTGTATCTCAACTTTGGATACACGCAAAAAGCACATAGAAGATCAGGACCCGGCAGCTGTTCCTCGAGAACGAATACAGAAGTTCCCCAACATGCAGAGCTTGTACATGAATCAAGTTATCCTGAACATCATTTGACACAAACCGTATGCATTCCTCATAATCATACACAAGAACTTATATTCTCAGCCTATATATGATGTGACCTACATATGATGTAGTATATCCAATAGTCACCAGAGTAATTTCTAAGCTAAAAATACAATAAATACTTTTTAATGTTTTTTAGTAAATTGTGGAACACGTACCGCTTGCAACTATTTGTGCTTCCATTTCTGCAATAAGCAATAAGATACTACAAGTTTATAATTAATTGCTTGGTCTTTCTAGCTTGGTCTTTCTTACATTGGATTTGGTTGTTACAGGCATATAGTTGTGCTCACATATTGTTTTTGTTGCAGCATTTATATATAAAATAGAAGATTTCAATAAATTAAAAATTATTTCATTCTATTGTTTTAATTATATTTCTATATATAACATTCGTTTCATCAATTAAAATTTATATTATAGTTATTTTATCTATAATAACTATTTATGAAAATTAGGTACGGCAACGAATAATTCTATAAAAAATAATATTTTTAATTCAAATCTTTCTTTGATAAAATATTATACAACAACAATCATTATTTTCAAAATGAGAAATTTATAATTTATAATCAATGACCACCCTTTGTAATACACACACTAATATCATGACAAATAGATAAGTGATTAAATAGTTTCTCATATTCTTTAATCTGACGCTAATTTAAATTTATTTGATCATCAGATTTTCATATTCCTTCCAAACTAATGGAGAGAAGAACCAAGTTGCTCGGCACTGATATAGGCATACAACAATGGTGGGAGATGCTTTTACCCACTTAACACATGGATAACAAAGGGCCTTTGTTTGGCGGAAGTCACTTCTTCTGTCTTCTGTTTTTCTTGACCCGTTTGTGTAAATAAGTAGAAGCACTTTTAAGAAGCTAAGAATGCTAGTTTCTCTCTCAAAACTTCTATTTTTTTTCCAAACACTTTATTAACTTATTTACTTCTCACTTTTACTCCACTTCTTTAATTTAAGCAAAGAGTCACTTCTTTTAAACTACCCCAAACGGTCCCAAAGATTTGTATATACAGTACTCGTTTCTTGTCAAAAATTTTTGCAACGCTCAACCATAAAAATACAATTTCAACCCCTGTTTCTTGATGCTCTTTGAACTTTGACACTAAAGGACGGGGTTGTGAACTTTGACTTAGTTTAATTTTCATCAAATATAGATAATGTAAAGTTTGTTTGTGTTGGTAGAACAATTTAGAGATGAAGATGGAATTTTTAAAATACCAATATCCAGCAAATATAACTAAATTGTATTGTTTTGAGGCGTGATACTATCACTTTGTTTAAGGATTTATTTCGTCCCAATTGATAAACAATTTGCTAAGAGATTACTAGCGAAACTGTTCTCATTGGATACAACAAAGTATGAAGGATGACTCACATCATTTTTAAATAAAAAAATTTAAAGATACAAACACACAAATATCTTTTTCATTTTATTGGTTCTATAAAACAATATTTCAACAGTTCGTGTATTGCATATATGCAAAGACAGGAGATGAATTCAGTACAAAATTATTAACACGGCTAAGTAATAATGCCTAGGCCTAGCCTTCCTGTCTAAAGCTTTGGATGCCATCCTCTTCTTGTCCTGGAGATCCAGTATCCGCTCCTGGATGCTGTTTCGGGCAATGATTCGTACCACAGTCACCTCTTTCGTTTGCCCTATCTGGTGTACTCTGTTTATTGCTTGTTCATCAACTTCTGGATTCCACCATGGCTCCAGGAGGTACACCCTATTAGCAGCCGCGAGATCAACTCCGGTATATGATGCCCTTAGACTGGCAAGCAAAACCGTGGGACCGTGAGGAGCTGGCACACCAAAATCTTTGATGACTTGAGCCCTCTTTTTTGCGTTCATTGATCCATCCAAACGCAATACGTAGCCAGCAGTCTTCAGAGGCTTTTCAAGTAAGATCAGCATCTTCCTGAACTGTGAGAAGACAACAGACTTTGCTGTGGGGTCCTGATCCCGTGCTTCTGATAGAAGTTTCAGGAGAGCAGTTATCTTGGATGATCTACCGGAAGAGGCCATTTCGGCATTACTTTTTTCTGTTGGAGATGAGAAAATATCAGACTCTGATAGATCATGCCGGCAAAGAGGGCAGCAGCGTCTGCCACATCTCAGGGTCTTTAGGATGGAGGACTGGCATCATATGTAAGAACATCGTGTGATCACAATGTTTGTTGGCGACGAATGCAGATCGGACAGTCAAATTCTTCACCGTCGTCTAGTATTGCCACCATCTTCTTCGATCACAAACTCTGGGTTGTTATAGAAATCTGCTTGCATTCGATTATGCTTGTAAGTACGTGTTCATTATGACATCTCTCAAGGGTATACAAAGATTTCATCTCAAAACTTTTTAAAATTTGACATAATTTAGTCAATATAACACATAAGCATATAAATTGAGTTATATGGACGCCCTTTAGATCTCGATTTTTGAACATGTAGAAACGAAATGAAGGCATACAGAAAACATAACATATCAATAATAATTAATATCATACCATGATTTACAAAATGATTTTATACCATCTCTTAACATCTGGATTGTGAAGCAATCCACATACTCATAAAATCCCAAATAGTGAAAAATGTTGGGCAAAGAATAATAAAAAGCAAAAATAGTGCTACTTACAAGAAGACTTGCATACTTGCGCCGTAACCGATGAAGACTTCGCCAAACCCAATTTTACTAATGTACCAAGAACAACCTCGATGATAAAATACCTAAAAGATTAAAAACAAGATTTATCAAACAAATGATTTTAACAGACAAATGTAAATCGATTCAATTTTATCAAATCACCACACATACTCGGAAACAACAATTTCAATCATCCGATCTACTTTTTGAATGGATCTCCACCATAGCAATTGCATCAATACTTCCTTTGGAAAGGACCGTGCTGGTGATGTGATGACTTTAAATATGTATGTAGATCTGTATAACATCTATACAGTACCCACATATGTAAAACATATTTGAGTTGAAAACTGGGAGTTCATTCTTTCTATCAGTAGATGGAGAAATATGTAGATATCAAGAGGCGGTGAAACCAAGGTGAATGATTGCTAATAGCCAAAGCTATGTTGGGGTATTAATTGAGATTTTAAATGATTTTTTTTCATCTATTAAATTCAGTGATATTGTATTCGGATTTTATCAAATGTATCAAATTCTTGGGATATTCAATTAAGATTTTAAATCATGCTACAAAATCTGGTGGTATTCAATGTGAATTTTAATTTAAGCTAATAAATATGATGGTATTCAATTGAGATTATTTAAGGGTCATCTACCCTCACAGCCGTGTGTCAGGGAGGGCTATCTAACACACTGTACGAGGCCGTTAACTCTATATTTTAAGGGTTTATATTCAATCTTATTTTTTAATGGATTCGCTATATATATCCGCCGAACGGGAATTGGCCTTTCTGTAGTGGATAATATTCGCGGAATGAAACTTTTCCGGTCTGCGGATATTAATAGCAAATCCATTAAAAAATAATATTGAATCTGAACCCTTAAAATATAGATCCAACGGTCCCCGTATAGTGTGTTAGATAAGCCCTCTCTGACACATGAGTGTTATGGAACAAGACCCTTCCTTAAAATCCATTATTGTAAAAAGCGGGAAATGGACTTAATCGGTGAAGTTACGGAACAAGGATTAATCGGAGATTAATTGGATTGATCGGGGATTAATCGGGTGAATAATGAAATAGTCAGATATTCAATCAGTTCGGCGAGTTCCGTATATTAATATTTTCTCCATCTCATATTTTCTCCATGTTTCTAATTTCATGATAAATTTATCTTGAATTTCTCATTAATATTTCATGATTTTGGACTCTGTTAAACAATATTACAAAATGTGCTATGTTGGTTGAGAAAATTAAGTTAATTAAAATAATTTTGTTTTCTCAACTGGTCATTTTCGTCTTAGGCTTTTTTTAAGGCTTTTTCTCAGAGAACAAAGAATAATATTATGATGCACACCTATGACACAAAATTAGATTATACAAAATTAGATTGTAGATTCTCTACTTAATATGATTGGGAAAAAAAAATAAAATGCAAAAATTACTAAATCGAAGGAACATATTCCACTTAATTTGAAATTCATTAGTAAGAGAATGATTAACACAACAAATGGACTCGGCATGCACAGTATCAAATCAAGTAGGTCTATCTCATAAATTTTATTAGACATCTTAATAATAACATAAACATATCATCTAAAGGAACTCGGAGAAGTTTTTTTATAACTTATATGACAGTCACTAATTATCATATGTGTGAAATTATTGAACAACTACGAAAGATAAAACAACCAACTCAAAAAACTATAAATATCTGCCATGTAAGTGCTAACATAATCTTCAAGGAAAGAATAAGTATATATATAACAATAATACAAGATTTTGTACTGAAATCAACATCTCAAGGATCTTTCTATATGATAAATGATATATGACACGACCTAGATTTCCACGAAACGAACTCTACTATTAATAAGGTAATAAAATAATTGTGATGTAATCTAAAGTTTAGCTTACACTTTAAATTAATACTATATCAAAAGTGATCCTATTTTCAAATATAGTTTAAAAAATTAAAGTAGATTAGAATCTAGGAGGAGAAAACTATTTACGTTATTCTGAAAATTCCCGCAAAACTTTATTGGCAATTTGTACTAGCATGAGAAATTTAAAACTAATGTTGAAAACTATAAAGTTAACACTGCTTTCCAAAATATATGGATATAGAATGTGACTTTTAAGTCCTATGTATTGTGTATTAAAAAATAATATGTCCTTCTGAAATGCAAAGTATATGAACTACCAAAATTATAAACCACTATCACAACTAAACCTAACCTAAATTGTTCTGTGAATTGTCATTGAATTATGCATTCCTAATAATAATAAACAAGAACCTATATGAAGTAGTAACTCATAGTCATGAAAGTAAATACCATACCATACCATACCATACCATACGTACAGTATTCCCGCTTAGAGGAGGGTTTGAGGAAGGTAAAATGTACCCAGTCCCATGTACCCGGGCTGTTTCCGTGAAGACCCCCGGCTTAGTGCACAATAAATAAAATAGTGTGTGTGATATAATATTAATATAATACCTTAGCCCATGGCCTTCTTCACATGGGACTTACCTAATGTTTGTCGATGATGGGTGACAATGATTTGAAACAGAAATATCAAAGTGGATAAACACGGTCATTGCACACTTTCTTGAATTAACTTGATTCCTTCTTGTGTAATCCTCTATCCTTATCGGTTCTCCTTTATCTACGCTGCCAAAGCATCACCGCCAATACACTAACCGTATTTCTTTCCTTTCCCACCCCCATGTAATACTGACAGGGACGTTTCAAAATACACACTCAAAATCAAAACTAATTTGCCAGGAACTCTGGATGATTTGCATTGTAGACTATGTTGACACGAATTAAGACACCCCACCCACAAGAATACGGTTGTCACGTCAAAACCATTTAGAAACCCTGTGAAACCTTGCCAAATTCTTCGACGAACCAACTTCCGTGATGTACATCATGAAGATGGTAAATAAAACTGACTTCACAATACCATTCCGCAACCGCCGTCTAGCCAGTTCTTCGATGATATTTTTAGTGACCACAGGCAACATGTGTTGCAGTCTGCTCTTCTCGCAAGTCTAATATTCTCAAATATAATATCTGTATTCCAAAGGTTTGATTTCCATGAATTTTGATTCCTGCCCGACGTGTACACAATCCAGTGAAGAAGGGAAATGGCCTAACAATAATGAGACCATTTTCTAGAAAATGAGAAGAATATCAAACTCGATCGATAAATCACGCAAATATGTCGAGAGATCCAACAATGCCCACAACATTAGAGCAAGTCAATGTGACTACATGTCAATGTCTAATATGTGAATATGTGATGTGCGTACGTATCATGAAGAAAGCAAGCAACACACATGGAATACGTGTGTTAATGGCCAACAAGAGCATCCAAGAATTTTGGGACAAGCATGATGAGAAAATCCCACTTTTATGAACCCTACACAATAAATACAATCAATACTTTTTAATGTTTTTAGCAAATTGCGGAACATGTACCGCTTGCAATTATTTGTGCCCCTATTTCAGCAAGTAAGCAATAAGATACAAGTTTAGAATTAATAGATTGATATTTCTTACATAGGCTTTGGTTGTTACACGCATATAATTGGAGGCATTACACATATAATTCAAAATAGCAAAATAGCACAAAAGAAAAGAGTGGAAATTGCAGAGTTACTTCAACTCTCCACAGATGCTTGCACATGAAATTTGACATAAATTCTTTCATAATTTGAACTCTGGTTACTCATTACGCTGCCATTTTAATTACTTGTCATGGCCTTTCTAAATTGTATGAATTTCTTAGCATTCAAATTAAAATTTCTTAAATTATTATTATTATATATATAGAGAGAGAGAACATGATATATGGAAGTCCATATAGAAAACATATAGAATTTTAAATTTAAAAGGTTAGAGTGCATTGGAAACTCGATTTTGCATCATTGATGATGGCCTGGGGAGGAATTTGAGTAACTCATCTTCAGGTTGCTGAAAATAATTGCATAAAACACCATATAGGTGTATATACATGAATAGCTAGGAACAAGAAAAAGAACGAACAAAGAATAATACAGTAGGCAAAGGTGATTCATTATTATATATACTGTCACAAAATAAGAAAGATGAATTCAAATAAAGAAAAGAAAAGAAAGATGAACAACCAAATGGAGTTGAGAGGAAAAAACGAGAATTTAGAAGTTTATGTACCTAAACTGATGAACTTTAATCTCTCTCCTTCAATTTAATCAACCATTTATAGTAAAAACATTATTGGACGACATATATCAGCTGTAGAACTCATAAAGGAGTTACACGAAAAAATTGCTGATATAAAAGGCATTGGAAAAGGAGATCATGGGTTGAACGGATTATGTGAGCATTTGTTTATGAATAGGGAACATATAAATGAAAACACCGAGCATAATTTTTTAAAAGGCAAAATTTATAATTTACCCAAAAATACCTTTGATCACCCTTTGTAACACACACTAATATCATGATAAATAGATAAGTGATTTAAATAATTTCTCGTATTATTTAATCTGAAGCCAATTTAAATAATGGCCTATTTGGGAACCATGATTTCCTTTTAAATTCTGAATTTAATCAAATAACCTGTTTGGGAATTCAGATTTGGATTTCATTTGAAATCCAAACATTCAAATATCAGATTTAGAATTTGAAATGACAAGTAAAATCTTTTCATTTGAAATCCATCATTCGAAATGAAATGCATGTTTCCAAACGGTCTCTAAAGTATTAATGCCCAGGCTTCCTGTCTAAAGCTTTGGATGCCATCCTCTTCTTCCCATCCCGGACCTCCAGTATCCGCTCCTCCATGCTTTTTCCGGCTATGATTCTTACAATTGTCACCTCTTTCGTTTGTCCTATCCGAAGTACTCTGTCCATTGCTTGTCCATCAACTGCTGGATTCCACCAGGGCCCCAGGAAGAGGATATGTGCATGCTAAAACTATCTCAGAGATCATGCCTACAAGGCAAAATATACGGGGTCTTAGAGCTATACAAAACAATGTAGTCCATAAATGTGAATAAAAGATAGTTCTGTAAAATACCTTCTTTATTGCTGCACGGAAGAGTTGCAATGTGATCTTTAGGGCATAGGTCCAGATGAGTACATGTCTGGTGGAGTCGAAGAACTATGCCAAGCACAGCCAAATAGTGGTTTCTGACTGTGCCTGTGGAGATGTAATCCTGAACGCCAGTCTTAGCCTCCACTTCCATCTGATCATAAAGCTCCCTTTCCTCTGCAGCAAGATCGAGAGAACATGAAAAATCTTTCAAATATGTTCTGCTCTTTTGTCCTCCTCAAGCAGATATCTTCCATTACAGCCTAACACACAGAACATGAAAAATCTTTCAAATATACAGGCAAAGAATGTTAAAATGTGTAGCTGATGACAGTGAAATATATGTACCTCTAACCGAGTGACCTCACTACTTGTGTCCACTGGCTTTAGCAGCGTCTTTTTCCAGGAGTGTTTATCTGTAAATGGCTGATACTTCAAAAATGACATGAAAGAATACATGTCCATTGTAGTGTTCTGTAGGGGAGTTCCTGTGACCAGCCACCTCCGTCTAGCATTTAACCTAAGTACAGAAGAGGCTTGTGTAGGAGTGGAGTGATTAATCAGATGTGCTTCATCCAAAATCACCCTCCACCAAGGTACTTGGAATACGGGTGATCCCGATTCCAGTTCAGACGCCAATAATGAGTACGTGGTCAGTACCAAATCATACTTTACAAGCTCCATTGGGTCCTTAGTCCTCTGTTCATAATACAAGTAAACACTTAACTTCCCTGGCTTCGTGTGCTTTTTCAATTGCTCTTTGCACGTCGAAAACACAGAAGTCGAGGACACAACCAATGTTGTCCTGGAAGCTACAAGATCAATCAAATTAGACGCATTTCCAGCAGAGGACACAACCAATGTTACTGTGCAAGACTTGCATACTTGCACAGTAACACCTGAAGACCAAATAAAACCCAATTTTACTGATGTACCAAGAACAATCCCGATGATAAAATACCTAAAAGATTAAAAACAAGATTCAATCATTAACATCAAACAAATAATTTTAACACACAAATATAAATCAAATCAATTTTATCAAAACACCACCCATACCTAAAAACAACAATTTCAATCATCCCATCTACTTTTTGAATGGATCTCCACCATAGCAATAGCATCGATACTTCCTTTGGAAAGGACCGTGCTGGTGATGTGATGACTTTGAATATGTATGTAGATCTGTATAACATCTATACAGTATATAGATGTGAATTGAAAACTGGTAGTTCCTTCTTTTTATCGGTAGATGGAGAGATATGTAGATCGGATGATATGAATATATAGATATCAAGAGGCGGTGAAACCAAGGTGAATGATCGCTAAAATTCAAGGCATGCACGGGGTATTAATTGAGATTTTAAAAGATTTTTTTGATATTCAATTAAGATATTAAATCATGATGATACAAAATCTGGTGCCATTCAATGCGGATTTTAATTTATGCTTAAAAGATAATGGTATTCAATTGTAATTATTTAAAATCCAATATTGTAAAAAGCGATCGGACTTAATCGGTGAAGTTACAGAACAAGGATTAATCGGGGATTAATTGGATTGATCGGGGATTAATTGGATGATTAATGAAATTATCAAAATTTTAATCAGTTTGGCGAGTTACGAAACAGATATAAATTGGTGATTAATCGTGATTAATCACCAACTTTTGGAACAAAGTTAAAATTAAATTGATGGTGATGGATTTTTTTGGACTTAATAAAATGATGAATTTCATAGGATTGTTTAGTATATTTTAAGATATTTAAATCATACCAAACTCCATGAGATTTTAAAAAATTTGTTTCATATATGAAATTAGGAGATATTCAACTCGGATTTTAAAAAAGTATCATAATCTTATGATATTCAATCATGATTTTAAATTATGTTACAAAATCTGGTGGTATTCAATGAGGATTTTAATTTATGCTTAAAAATTCGATGGTATTCAACTGATGAAATACTTAAAATCCATTAAATTTGATGACATTAAGATGCTAATAGATTTTTTTAGACTTCATGAAATGACCGATTTGTGAAATTGTTCTGTTTATTTTAAGATATTTAAATCCTTCCAAAATTCATGATATTATCAAGTATTGTACTTAAATCCTAAAGACCGTAAACTATTTTAAAAATTCGTATAAAATCAAAATCACACAGAATCTATTAAAATACATAGACTATATAAGATACATTAAAATCTAAGTTGAATACACCACCTTAAGTTCTTATTTCTTTTTTTAGTTTTTGTGAATGTCTTCTATTATTTAAATGACTAGATTTTCTCAATTAATAAAAAAAAATGATTATTTGACCACTATTTTTTGTGAATAATTTGAATAAAACATTTAAATATTTTATAGGATATGATGAAAAAATAAAATTTAAAATTAATTTGAAAATTCAATTAAATTATATTATTGATATTTTCAATTCAAATCAGTATGACAATGATCAAATGTGTCAACGAGGAATAGTGGAAATAGTTGACAAATTATAACTTGTTAAGAAGAAAAATTGTATAATTCGTTCTAATTAAAATAACGATTACATTCCTGGCCTAATTATTTATACATATACTTTATCTTTTTTTATTATTTCAAAAGTCATTTCGAATCAATAAAATATATTCATTTTACTTCTATCACAGCATCACAAAATATAGCATAAATTAAAGTTGATCTATTTTATAATGTTGCAGTCTATCTATATATATTATATTATATCTCATTTTTAGTTTGGTTTGTTGGTCACTAAAATTTAAAATTTATAAATTTCGGCATTTAAGACAATATTTGTAATCAATCTCCAAATTTGTTATTTCTTGACAATTAATTCTATTTTTTAAAGATATTTTTCATGTTTTATCATAATTAAAACAGTCATAAAAAATTCTATTCTGTCCGACCACTATTATCTCATTTTCCTCCATTTTTTTCGTTTTCTTAAGAGCTTTATCTTGAATTTCCATTTAGTACTTCATGATTGTGTGGACTCGTTAAATAATTTTACATAATGCCCTATGTTAGCTACAAATTAACTTTATTAAAACAACTTTGTTTTCTCAGTAGATCATGTTCATTTTAGGTTTTTCTTAGCCTTTTTCTTAGAGATAAAAGAATATTTTCATGATGCGCACCTATGACACAAAAAAAATTAGATTGTACAAAAATTGGTTATAGATACTCTACCTAATATGATTGAAAAATATTTATAATACAAAAATTCCTAAATCGGAAGAACACATTCCATCTAATTTTAAAAATCATTAGTAAAATAATGATTAACACCAATAATAGACTCGGCACATAAATATTTAATTTAAAGGAACTCTAAAAAGTTTGTTATAAATAATTATTCATGTGTATGAAATTGTTGAACAACTACAAAAAATAAACCAGCTCAAAAAATTAAAAATATCGCCATATAAGTGCTAACATGATCTTCAAGAAAATAATAAGTGTATATTTAACAATAATACATGATTTTTTTTTGTCAGAATACATGTGAGAAAAAATATTATCAAGTTACAATACTTGGGACACAGCTCAAATTAACTCAAGCGTCATGTTAGATGATAAACGATATATGACACAACCTAGATTTCCTTTGCAACCAACTCTACTCTTAATAAGGTAAAAAGATAATTGTGATGTAACCTAAAGTCTAACTTACACTTTAGATTAATATAATACAGTATAAGAGTCATCCTATTCACAAATATAGTTTTAATAAAAAAATAGATTATAGCTTCGGGAGGAGAAAATTATATAAGTTGAGCAAGCATCGCATTCGGAAAATTTCCACAAAGCTTTATTGGAAATTTGTACTAGTATGAAAAATTTATAACTAATTTTCAAGATTGTAAACTTAAAACTACTTTTCAAGATATATAAGATATAGAATATGACTTTTAAGTCCTGTGTACTAAAAATAATATGTACTTGTGAATGCGAAATATGTGAACTACATAATTATAAAACACCATCACAACTAAACTTAACCTAAATTGCTCCATGTTAATCGTCATGATTAAAGTGTTCATTGCAGTTGGATTTGTTAAGCGAACTTGGATCTTAGTCTAAGGAAAGGAGAAAAGAATTGCCAAACAAAAAGAAAGGATTTCTAAAAAACCTTGATAAAATTCCTCAATCCTTTAAACAAAAAGATCTTTTCAAGTTCCACCCAAGTTATTTAAGCTTGAGTTTCAACCAATTCCATTATCTAAACTCTAAAGCCCACATGCATAACTTGTACTTAAATCAAGTAGTTATCCAAAACATCATTTGACATAAACTAAATACATTCTCAATAATAATACACAAGAACCTATATTCTCGATCACACCTATATTCTCGATCGACATATATATGAAGTAGTAACCAATAGTCACCAAAATAATTCCTAAGCTAAAAATATAATAAATATTTTTTAATATTTTTCACTAAATTGCGGAAGATGTACCGATTGCAACTATTTGTGCTTTAATTTCAGCAAGTAAGCAATAAGATACAAGTTTGGAATTAACATATCGATCTTTTTTACGTAGGCTTTAGTTGTTACACGCATATAATTGGAGGCATTGCACGTATAATTCATAATAGCATAATCGTAAAAAAGAATTACTTCAACTCTAGACAGATGCTTGCACAGGAAATTGACATAAATTCTTTCATATTTTGAACTGGTTACTCATTATGCTGCCATTATACCTGTCATGCCGTCCTCAAATTCTAATGAATTTCTTAGCATCCAAATTAAAATTTCTTAAATAGTTATAGAGAACAGGAAATATGGAAAACCATTGCAAACAAATAGAATATTAATTTAAACGGTTAAAAAGCATCAGAAACTTGATTTCGCTTTATTTATGATTCTCTTGGGAGGAATTTGAGTAACTCATCTTCAGCTTGCAATGATTTTGAAACACGGTCGAATAGCTAGGAACAAGAAGACGAAAGAACAAGAATAATTGAGTAGGCAAAGGTAATTGATTCATTGTTATATACTGTCACAAAATAAGAAAGATTAATTCAAATGAAGAAAAGAATAGTCAAACAAACACATCTATTTATCACCCATATATGAGATAACAATATATTTTTATAGAGAATTTACAAAGTTTAAAGGCCCAGCATGGCGGGCATAAATACTAGTTATGATATAAGTGCAGATGTAAATATATACTCTATGATCAATCCTTGCACGTATCTAAGTGTGTATGTAAAAAAATTAGAGGGGAAGGGGGGATCAGCCTGTATATGAGCTTCTCGAACATAGTTAGCGCAAACTAAACACCTTACTCGCTGCAAGACGTTGGTAAGTTCTGCATTAAGCACTTTTAATAGATGATGGGATTCAAACCTGTCCACATATATCAGACTTATCCAACTCTAAATGAATCACTAAAGTAACCAATAATCGAGCCGATTCTTAAGCCCTGATCCTCGACAAAATTTCAAGAAACAAAAAGCTTTCATATATAAGCTCTGGTTAGGGACGCCCAGTCGATGACCTACAAGTAAAAGATGGGATAATAAAAAATCGGTTTTTCAAATGTGTGCCCACAATAAACACCAACTCTGATGAAAATGGCTTGTTTTTATTGGTGGAATTGGTGTGCATGCCGCAGGGGCCATGCATGCATCAATATTTATTATTTATCGACCAATCAAAACTTACCACTCTCATGAAAGTTAGTGATTATTGTGTGCCCATAGGCACACCACGGATAATCTCATAAAAAATAACAAGACAACTACGTTTCCCATGCAAGCAAATATTGGAGAGAGGAACAAGCAATTGTATCTGAACGTTTGAACACGCAAAAAGCAGATAGAAGAGGACCGGGCAGCTGTTCCTGGACAACCACTACAAAATACACACCGACCACATAAATGAAAACACCGAGCATACATCATAGATAGGGATGAAGGAGTAATTTCATCCTCGTTGAATGATGGGCAAGATTGTAATTTCAAAAAGAAATTGGGCTCACGTATCCTTTTTGTTGCAGCATTTATATCTGTAATAGAAGATTTCATTAAAAATTATTTCATTTTATTGTTTTAATTATATTTGTATTATATTTTAAAATTATTTCTAAACACATACAATGCAAAACACATGTATTTAGATTTGTATCCTCAAAATCTATTTATAATTTAAGGTTTTGCATTTTAAGGTTCTATTTGAAGGATTGATTCTTATATTTCTATACATACCATAAGTTTGATTAATTAAAACTTATATAATCACTATTTATTTTTATCTGATATAATGACTATTTATGAAAATTAGGTATGATGACAAATAATTTTATAAAAATAATATTTTTAATTCAAATCTTGTTTTGATAAGATATTATACAACAACAATCATTGCTTTTTAAGGAGAAATTTATAATTTATCCAAAAGTACCTGTGATCACCCTTTATGATATACACTAATAACAAATAGATAAGTGATTAAAATAAATTCTCATATTATTTAACCTGAAGCTAATTTAAACTTATCTGCTAATTAGATTTCAATATTCCAAATCAAAAATCTTTTTGCAACTGTACAGCTCAATCAAAAAAATTACAATCTCAAACCAAGTTTCTTGATACTCTTTGAACTTTTACATTAAAGGATCCGGTTGTGAACTTTAACTTAGTTTAATTTTCATCACATATAGATAATTAAAAGTTAGTTCGTGTTGGTAGAACAATTGACTGATGGAGATGGAATTTTTAAGTTTGTTTAAGGATTTATTTCGTCCTAATTGATAGACGATTTGCTAAGAGATTACTAACGAAATTATTCTCACACAGATACAACACACTCACATCAATTAAATGAAAAATACTTAAAGATACAAAAATGATTTCACAAATATCTTTTTCATTTTATTGGTTCTATAAAATAATATTCCAACAGTCCGTGTATTATTGCATATATGCAAAGACAGGAAATGAATTCATACAGAATTATTTACACAGCTAAAGTAATAATGCCCAGCCTTCCTGTCTAAAGCTTTGGATGCCATCTCCCGCCCTCTTGTTCTTTTCCTTTTGAAGCAAATTTTGATACTGGTATTAAAGCAGTTGGCATTCATGATTATTAGAAATATGCAGAGCCTGCTAAAATTGGGGACTGGGCTGTTGTCAATTTTCTCTGCCCGATGTGATGTTCGCAGCCTCTGTTCTTGCCACGTCTTAATGTCTTGAGGATGTAGGACTGGCAATATATGTGAGTGATCACAATGTTTTACTGATGTACCAAGAACAATCCCGATGATAAAATACCTAAAAGATTAAAAACAAGATTCAATAATCGACATCAAACAAATAATTTTAACACACAAATATAAATCAAATCAATTTTATCGAAACACCACACATACCTGAAAGCAACAATTTCAATCATCCAATCTACTCTTTCAATGGATCTCCACTGTAGCAACTGCCTCGACACTTCCTTTGGAAAGGACCGTGCTGGTGATGTGATGACTTTGAATATGTATGTAGATCTGTATAACATCTACGCAGTACCCACATATGTAAAATAGATGGGAATTGAAAACGGGCAGTTCATTCTTTTTATCAGTAGACGGAGATATATATATATATAGAGAGAGACCATGAAAGTATGAAACCAAGGTGAATGATTGCTAAAAGCCTAAAAGTCAAGGTTATGCAAGCATATTAATTGAGATTTTAAAGATTATTTTCCATTCATGAAATTCAGTGATATTATACTCAGATTTTAAAGATTTTTGGGATATTCAATTAAGATTTTAAATCATGCTACAAAAATGGTGTTATTCAATGTGGATTTTAATTTATGCTTAAAAATATGATTGTATTTAATTGATATTATTCATAATCCATTAAAATATTTCATAAAATGATGGATTATATAGGATTGTTCAATATAATATATTTTAAGATATTTGAATCCTATCAAAATCCACGAGATTTTAAAAGATTTGTTTTATTTATGAAATTCGAGGATATTTAACTCAGATTTTAATAAATGTATCATATATAATCTTAAAATATTCGATTATGATTTTAAATTATACTATAAAATACGGTGGTATTCAATAAGGATTTTAATTTATGCTTAAAAATCGATGGTATTTAATTGGGATATTTAAAATCCATCAAAATCTGATGGCATTCAAATGTTGATGGATTTTTTAGATTTTATGAAACTGTTCAATATATTTAAATATTTATGAATCTTACCAAAATTCATGAGATTTTCAAGTATTGTACTTCAATCCTAAAGACTCTACAATATTTAACAATTCACATAAAATCAAAATCACATACAATCTATTTTTTTTGAAGTCAAAATGAGCTTTCATTAAGAAGGAACATCATACAAGAGAGCCTCCACCAAACTACTAGGAGGAGACGTAAAAATGCTTGGGCATTCTAGCAAATAAGGAACTCGAGCCATCAAATGGGCTACTTTGTTTGCTTGCCTTTTAGCAAAATGAATCGACAAACCCGGCCTAGATCGAATAAGAGAACTGCATTCATCTAGAACGTAACCAACTTCTAGAGTAATATCAGTGGGGCGAGTAAGAGCATGAACCGCAAGAAGAGAATCCGATTCAATCTCTATTTTGTGATAAGGCAACCCAGATGCCCATTGGAGACCCTCCCTAATGGCAACCACCTCAGCTTCAAACACAGAACTCACCATTAACATCTTCCTGACTTGACCCATGACAAAACCACCTGCATGATCCCGCAGAACAAAGCCAACAGAAAAGGTATTGTCCCCTAGCTTAATTGATGCATCTGCATTCAGCTTATAGGAACCCGTAGCTGGAGGTTTCCACCTGTGCATAGACTCCTGCCTGCTTATAGGGCCATGTACTGTCGTTGTGGCACGAGACTTCTTTGCCGCCTTCCAATCATTAAAGTACTTGAGACTCCACTCCATAGCGATTCTTCCATTAACTGTCTTGTCCTCCCAAACTCTTTTGTTGTGGAAAAACCAGATCCCCCACAGCACTCTTGCTATCTGAACTAATTGATCATGACCTGCTGTGCTCAGAGTTTGAAGTAGCCAATCAGGAGCATACTCGACTTCGCTCATCTCTAAATAGATTCCAACGTAGTGCCAGCAGCTAGTTGCAAAAGGGCAATCAAAGAACACATGCAGCAAGTGTTCGACGTCTGAATCACACATGGGACATATGATTGGTAGATCTACACCTCGAGCTCTCAATCTATTGCGAACAGGGATGTTGTTACGGCAAAACCTCTATAGAAATGTTTTAACTTTATGGGGAACCTCTAAACGCCATAATTTACCCCAGCCAGAGCTTTGTACAACGTTTGTGTTACACATATGAACGTCACACCAGTACTGATAACCTGTCTTGACAGAGTATTGGCCATCTAATGATTTCGTCCAAGCAATACGATCCTTGACAGGACCTAAAGGTATCCTAGTGGCAAGAATACAACGAGCATCTTCTTCGGTAAAGAGGTCACATATCTTAGGTTCGTCCCATCTTTTGTCGTCACCCAGAAACAAATCAGTAACACAGATAGTGGATATTCCATACTCAACCCCCTGATCTACACAGAAACCTGTCTTCTGCCTGAGCCAGGGATATTTAACAGCGTTGATGGCCATCCCATCCCCCAAGACCCATCTGAAGCCACCATACAACGAATCTTTGGCAGTCATCAACCCCGACCAAATGAAACTAGCTCCGTTTTCATTTTAGCTTGCAACAGATCGCAGTTCGGAAAATAGCGACCTTTATAGAGTCGAGCTACAAGCGACTGAGGATCTTTAATGAGCTTCCAACATTGCTTTCCAATCAAGGCAATATTAAAACCATACAAACTCCGAAAACCCAGCCCCCCTCGATGTTTAGACATACTCATATCACCCCAACCAAGCCAATTAATACCTATGTTTTGCCGCGGTTTCGAGTTCCACCAGTACTTGTTCATGATCCTCTCCATCTCCCGACAAAGAGTTTTCGGTAATAAGAAGCATGACGTGCAATACGAAGGAATGGATTGAGCGCCATTTTTGATCAGAATCGTCTTTCCTGCCTGAGATATAGATTTAGGACGCCAACTTTGCACCCTTTTCCACAGCTTCTCCTTGATGAACCCAAAAACCTTCTTCTTTGATCTCCCCACTAGAGAAGGTAGCCCAAGATATTTACTGTCATGAAAGTTGTTAGACACTCCCAGAATATTTGAGAGTTCATTTCTGACCCGTTGTTGAACATTTGAACTGAAATGAATTCCCGACTTTTGGAAATTCACAGACTGCCCAGATAAAGTTTCATACGTATTTAGCAGACCTTTAATAATTTCAGCTTCCCCCCGGCTGGCTCGAAAGAATAGAAAACTATCATCCGCAAACAAAAGATGTGTGACCACTGGAGCTGCAGAACAGATCTGTGCCCCATGAATGAGGCCTTCATTTTATGCATTACTCAGACTACTAGATAGTCCCTCCACACATAGAAGAAATAGGTACGGGGATAGGGGATCCCCCTGACGGAGTCCCCGAGTAGGCTGAATTGGACCAATCGAAGAACCGTTAACGCAAAATTCGTAAGAAACCGTGGTAATACACAGCATCATCCATTGTATCCATTGCTGACTGAAACCCATTCCTCTCATACTCTCCTTAAGAAACTCCCAATCAACTCTGTCGTAGGCCTTACTTATATCAAGTTTTAAAGCAACCTCCCCCACCTCTCTTTTGCTTTTCTTCTACATATGATGAATAATTTCAAAAGCAACCAAGACGTTATCAGTGATACTTCGACCAGGCACGAAGGCAGATTGATGCTCAGAAATTAGGGTAGGGAGAACAATTTTTAATCTATTCGAGAGAACTTTTGCCATAATCTTGTAGAGAACATTGCAGAGAGCTATCGACCTCAAGTCTTTCATACATTTAGCATTTTCCTTCTTTGGGATGAGGACCACGTTCGTATCATTCACGTTTGCAGGAAACGAGCAGTTGGAAAGCCATTCTTTACAACAAAGGAAAACTTCGTGCCCCAGAATAGCCCAGAATTGCTGAAAGAAAGCTAGATTCAAACCATCAGGTCCAGAGGCCTTGTCAGGGTGCATCTATTTAACTGCAGTTGTAAATTCCTCAAATGTCACTTCAGCCACAAGATCTGCATTCTGAGCCGCTGTGACACGCCTATCAGATGGCAGATTGGGACTAGCATTATGACTTCTGCCCCTCGAAAACACCTCTGTGAAATAGCCCTTAACAACTTGGCACATATCCTCATGGTTATGAATTTGCTCACCCTCATCGTTCTCTGGAAATGCAATATGATTTGTTCTCTTTCTTGCAGAAGCAGTGGCATGAAAAAACTTTGTATTCGCATCGCCCTCAGCTAGCCAGTAATTCTTCGCTCGTTGTTTCCAATAAGTTTCCTCATGAAGCAACAATACATTTAGCTTTTCTTTCTCAATGAAATACTGTTCCACTCCTGGCATATCAGTTCGGTCGGAAAAGCTAGCTACTATCTCTTTCTGTTTTTTGACTTTATCCCGGAATTTGTGGAAGAAGTTTCTGCCCCAACGAGCCATGAAACTCGACACTGAGATGAGCTTTGGCAGAATATTTATAGCAGGCATCTCCAACCAAAAATCTGAAACATCTTTTTCCGGAAGCTGGGTTCTCTCAGCCAAGTGTTTTCAAACCGGAAACGAAATACTCTCCTCGGAAAAGAAGTACTAACCAGGTCTAAGAGTAATGGATCGTGATCCGAAGCTGAAGCATGAGATACTGAAAGCTTACAGAGAGGGAATAGATTCCACCAGGCCTGATTAGCAAAACACCTATCGAGTCTTTCCTTCACCCACCCTGGTTTGCCTCGACATCGTTCCCAGGTGAATTTGCCTCCATAAAGATCAAGCTCAGCAAGCAGACTGTCATCTATAGCATTTCGAAAACCCTCCATTAAGCTTCTGGGATGTGGAACTCCGCCCCATTTGTCCGAATCATAAAGGAGATCATTGAAATCTCCCACGATACACCACGGGAGATCAGACAAATTTGCTAGATTGCAAATAAGGTTCCATGAGTTCTGACGCCTTGATCTTTCAGGGAACCCATAAAAACACGTAAGACGCCAACTAACGGTGTTATTATGTTTAAAAAGAATATCAACATGATTCTGGGAGTACCCATTTATTTCACAAGCTGCGTTGTTACGCCAAAAGATACCAAGACCACCACTACGACCAATACAATTTATTGCGAAACATTGAGAAAAACCAAACTTAATACGAAGTTGCTCTATACTATCTGCTTTTGAAATAGTTTCAGAAAGAAAAAGGACATCGGGTTTATGTGATTTTATCAAATCACAAAGAACACGAACTCTCTTAAGGTTCCCCAACCCCTGACAGTTCCAGCTTAACACATTCATTGCGACTGGCTAGCTTGCTTCGCGAGCTGAGCCAATAATTCAAGTGAAGAAGATGCAAAATCCCTAGAAGAAATTGCATGTTCAGAGACAGAGTTTCCATGGCCACCTTCTATTTCCATGAGCTCCTCTTTGTCAGCCCCACGCCGCCTTTTTCGTGCATCCATATTGAGCCCAATCAGCTCCTGAGCAGACGGCCCATTAACTGGTTTGAAGTTGTTATTTCCCGCGTCCATATTTGGAAAAACCAGCTGACAATCTGATCCCGGGATAGTAGCCTCGTTTGAAAGTTGATGCCTTATCCCACTCCTAGATTGTTGTTTGACTCCATCTTCAGTGGAACAATAACTGCCCGAGCCGTAATTCACGCCCCAATCCTCATCTCTCTCATCACGAAGCCACTTGCTCCGTTCTTGTCCTGCCATGCGCCGCTGCGGCGCTCTCAACCAGACTCCCCACTCCCTGAGAGATTCATCAGTGCCCATCCCCAGTCTCTTGTTACAGAACCTCTCTATGTGTGTTACCATACCACACGTGAAACAGAAATTACCCAGCCTCTCGTACTTACATTGTACAATACATTCAGCCCCATTCCTCCTACATATCTTCTTCTTCCTTTTTAGAGGTTTTCGAACGTCAATCTTAATCTTAATTCGCATGCACTCTCGCCATATGCTTGTGTTGTTGTTTGGATCGTAACTCTGAAAAGAGCCAAAGAAATCACCGAGTTGTTTGCCAGCGGCTTCAGTCATGAAACCATTTGGTAGGCCATGCAGTTGAATCCAAAACGATAACTCAAAAAGAGGGACCTCTAAAGGGTCCATCCCCTTGTCGATAATACTGATGATAAGCATAGCTCCGTCAAAAGACCAAGGTCCACCCGATAACACCCATTGCATATCATCTATATGATAAAACTGAAATAGAAAGATACCCGGTTTCAGATCCTTAATGTTTATACCCCTAACAGGACGCCAGATATCAGCAAGCTTTGACTTCATTGCTCTAATGTTAAGACTCTTTTCCGTCAAGAAACGGCCAACCAAGCATAGTTTGAACTTGTTTGATGCCTCCTCAGCCTCCTCCCCAAAACAGAGTCCTTCATTCTCCTTATCATCAAGACCCATAGCAGCCATACGTGCGCCAATATCCTCCACCCTTGCCATGAATGCCAGAAAAAACCAAGCTCTCACAACTCAAAGAGAGGAGAGAAAAACAAGACTCTCACAGAGGAGAGAAATTAGAATAGTTCACTACAAGAAAAAATGAATCAGACAAGGGTTTTTGCCCGTTGTCTGAAATCCTCAAATACCGTTGAGTATTGAGATGCCGTCTGATACTAGGATGAGACAACGGTACGCGATCGTTGTCTGTCTCTGGCTAAGACAAGAGGAAACTCTTTACAAAATGTTGTGAGAATGCTGGATGAGACAATTGTTTATGATCGCTTACCTATTGTAAAACAAGTGATTAGTCAAGTGTTTGTTAGGTGATAACCTGTTGTTAATCTTCTTTTCCACAACAGTGTCTTTAAGTGGACGTGTTGTCTTGCTTCAGTTTAGTCAACAGTTTATGGTATCATAAAAATTGCCCAGTTTCTGAAATTACAATGGTTTTGTACAATGGACAATTGTTAAACAAGGTACTACTCAAGGGAGTATAGTTCATCTACAAGTTCTGATTAGCCTTATGACAATGGTTTCTGTCAAATAAATTGTTGTCTTGCTCTAATATATTCCACGGTTTCTAGGATCCTACCCATTGTAAAGATTTTAATAAGACAACTGTGTCGTATTATGGACTATTGTAAGGTATCTTATTAGCCAACAGTCTATAGATTATCACACAATTGTTGATCTCGTTTACACACAATGGTCTATAGGTTATCAACAATTGTTAATCTGCCTTACACACAATAGTCTATAGGTTATCAACAAGTGTTGATTTGCCTTACATACAATGGTTTCTCTAAAATAAAGTGTAGTCTTGCTTTTACATATTCAATTGTTTTCTTTGGAGAAGCGTTGTGAGAATAATGTGGGACAACGGTTGTTATTTCTTAAAGAGTTGTGAACATTGTATTTTGCCAATGGTTTCTTTTTTAACTAACAGTTGTGTGTAGGCTATATTACTGTATGGTTTTGTTGTTAAAAGGAGTTGTGTATTATTTGTTTGTACAATCATTTGTTAACACCTTTTGGAACCAAACTATTGTCTCATACATATTGTAACAAGAAACCTGAATGTGAACTCATTGCCTAACAAAAGATCAAACAATTGTTTTAGCAAACCTATTTAAATCGAAACGGCAGAATTACAAGCTTAACCAACATCAATATAATTACCATATCCAACATCAATATATTGAACCATAACCAACAACAGTATACTAAAAACATCCATCCAGTTCATATAAAATATCACCCCATCAAACCGCCAATTCAACCACCCAAAACATCATAAATATCCACCAACAAAACCACCCATTTCTAGAAAATATTCCTCTGAACTGGTTCCCAAAAAAGAACTTAGATAAATATGTACTAAATATGTACTAAACCCCTCAAAAACCCACCAAATTATCCCAAATTAACCATATCCATAAAACAGAAGAGTCAAACACCCTAGGTGTGGTGCTTAAGGAAGAATTTTGCCCAAGAATTCTAAATGTCATTAACATCATCATCGTTGAAAATGTTGTTTCCCCTACGGAGCCACTGAAAAAGAATCAATTTAAGTTAAAGTGAGTTTTCACTGGAAGAGAACAAATTAGAAAGAACAAGTCTGCCATGCATAAATCGAAGTAGTTATCAATTTACCTTTGAGCAGAAGTCAAGTTCCCTGTCCTCACATATCTCCTTCATATAGAGCATGACATATATTCCACAGTCCTTGCTTCCATTCTGGACCGGAACTCCCTGAAAAATATTGAATTAAATATTTACATGTACCCTGATATAAATAAGAACTCATAACATAGATGCTATGAAAAAACATACCGCGAGATTCTCCCAGATTATTTTCTTCTTCAGCATCTTCTTCGCCTTGTCCTTATAAATTTTAATGGCACTTCAATAAAATAACAAATATAGACATTAGAAATCACTTGTCCAATTGCAAATGTGAATGTTAAATAAATTAAGTTCTTATGTGTTACTCACTTGTCAACGACTTCCATCCATTCTGGACTTGCAATTCTCCGCTTCAAAGGGTCCAAGTGGTAAACAACTTGTGCCTCTGGATTGACAACACTCAAAACCCAATGGTTCCTAGTAAAATCATGAATACAACATAAATGAAAAATACAGAAATGCATATTGATGTATTACAATTACAAGTCAAACAAAAAGATTTATGTTATAATTAATTGTAATAGGCTGTTTAAATACTAATATAGGAGGTCAAAAATAAAATAAAATACAAACCCATGGTGAAACGGCAGTAGAAAGTATTGTCCTTTCTTGGCAGTTCTGAACCTAAAAGAAAGGGCACGTGACCTGTCTGCACAAGAACCACAATTTGTAGCGCCAATTATGCTAGGATCAACGAAAGCTATCAGATCTGTCATCTTGTTCCTTTTCAAATTTTCTTGCAATAAACTGTATATAAAAATAGCATTGGTTAACACATAGCTCGTATATAAACATAACTGACAAGGCAAATTAATTTTGATACTTACTGAATGTAGATGCAGATGATCGAGGCTGATATTTCACCTCTCGTGCATAGAGCATAAACGTCTGAGAGAAAGAGACGTTGTTTTTTCGTAGATCCAAAAGCTTCTGCAGACAACTCAAAAGGCGCTGTCTCTCCGTCAACTAGGGTACCCTTTGCCCAAAGCCACAAACGCTTTAAAGAAGGAGGGTAATTTGCATCCATTTCAACCACATACTCAACACAGTCCTTGACATTCTTCATCTTTTTTGCACCATTTTTCTTAACACCCTGAAAATAAAAAATTAGCCAGCAAATTTAAGGTACAAGCATATATACAAAACAGGACTTCTTTTACAAAATTATAAATTAGAAAAATGTAACCTTTTTAGTTGGTTCTACTGGAGAAACAGATGTTTTTACTTCAAGTATAAGCTCTCTTGGCCAGAAACGGCAGGGAAAAAGGAGAAATTGCCTTTGGCATCTTGGAATTTGACCCATCAGGAAAAGAAAATTGTTTGCTCATCATTTTTAGGAATGAAGTTGCCTGATGGATTTTGTTCTAATATTAGAAGTCTAGTATCAATGGAAACTCTCCGACTCACCAAAATGAAATCTCATGACTGCCATATGATTTTACATCACTTACTCCCAATTGCGATTCGGTCATCACTGCATAAGAAGGTCAGGGACACTGTTATTAGATTTTGTCTCTTCTTTAAGGCTATTTGTAGTAAAGTCATTGAAGTTGATAAATTGGAGAAAATGCAGTCTCAATTGGTTATAACAATATGCCAACTTGAAAAATATTTCCCCCCTTCCTTGTTTGACATAATGATTCACCTTTCAATTCATCTTGTGCGAGAGGTTGAGCTGTGCGGACCAATTTTCCTTAGGTGGATGTATCCATTCGAAAGATACATGAAAACATTCAAAGGATATGTAAGAAACAGGGCTCGGCCAGAGGGTTGTATTGCAGAGGCATATATTGCAGAGGAGGCAGTTGAGTGTTTAGTTAATTTTGAAGAAGCAACTGTCGGAGTTCCAGAAAATGGAAGGCGTACAAAGGATTTAATTTGCAGACCACTATCTGGTGCCACAATGATCACCCCGAGCATCAAAGATTTAAACCTTGCACATTTGTGCGTCCTACAAAATAGCACGGATGTTGTGCCATATTTTGAGTAAGTTGTTTTTAATATCATCATATAAGAAGTAAAATATCAATTACAAAGCTATCCTAATTTTTATGTCATTGTTTTAATTATAGTGAACACATGTCATTCTTGATGGACGAATTCCCAGAACATGGAAATGATGAAATGTGGTTAAAGAACAAGCAAAATGAAACTTTTCCGAAATGGTTTAAAGAAAAGGTATTACGAATGCTTTATTGTTTATATTCAACCATTTACATCTATTATTATAAACGTTCAAATTGTATGTATCTTTATTTTTGTACAGATTGCATCAGATTTACTAGATGGGAAGGAGATACCACACGAGATAAGATGGATTGCAGATGGGCCTAACAGCGATGTGCCTACATTCAGTGGTTATAAGGTACATGGGGTTCCATTTAGCACCAAGTCTCGGGATGATGCACGTCAAGTTCAATGTAGTGGAGTGTGTGTAGATGCTGAAACAATGGTTGTGCAAGCTACTGACAGAAATATTAATCATACGTCACATACATACTATGGAGTTATAAATAATATATGGGAGTTGGACTATAACAGCTTTAGGATCCCTCTTTTTTTATGCAAATGGGTTGATATGAATAGAGGGATCAAGACTGATGAACTAGGATATGTATTAGTCAATTTGAACAAGTCTGGTTTTTTGAATGATCCATTTGTATTAGCAACACATGTTAAGCAGGTTTGTTATATTGATGACCCCCTCGAGAAATCATGGTCAGTGGTATTGAAGTTTCCCGAGAGAAAACACTACGATGATATTGAAGATGAAAATGAAGGATCCGTTGAAGTTGAGCTTGAGTCTGAGTTTTTTATGCCCGATTTACCAGATGATGATTTGCACGAGGATGCTAGTTACATGCGTGATGTAGATGAACGAATTCAACTAGAATGATGCCTTTTTTTAACATATTTCACATTGTTGTAATGCACAATTCAAATATTTGGTCTTCGGTTTGATTGTTGTTTTTATGTGAAATTTTGAAAGTTTGATGATGGTCAAAATTTACTCTTTATTGTTTTGGTAGTTGTTTGGTAATGCAGGGGCTTCACTCTTTCTGCTCATCTTTTTTAAAAATTTACAGTGATATAGACAACGGTTTTACGAAAAAGCACATGTCTTAACAAATCAAAGACAAGACATAATATAAGATAAACTATTGTGTGAGGTCTAAAGAACAATGCTACCAAGAAAGGTTGTCTAACAAAGAATACACAATAGAATTATAAACCGTTGTAAACTCTTTACAACGGTTCAACAGAGTATTGTGTAATATCTGAAAACACAACTGTTTCTCCAACCGTTGTTTATTACATAACAACGGTTACTCGTCCCTGTTGTATGACTTTTCTAATTACAATGGTTTAGGAAACCCGTTGTATATTTTTTAACAACAGTTTTACACACCGTTGTGTGAATGTCTAAAAAACAATGGTCTTTATAAACTGTTGTGTCAAGCACACTTTCTGGCATACTTTTTAACAACGCTTTTAAAAACAGTAGTATGATCCTCGTTTAGACAATGGTTAGTTGAGGTCCAGAAAACGACCGTTGTGTGTTTCTTTTTTGCAACGGTTTTTCTTCGTAGCGTTGTCTGAAAGGTGTTGTCTGAGCCTGTTTTTCTTGTAGTGGTTACTAGTGTTTTTTAATTGAGATCGGATTCTCTTGTGCAGCATACTTCACAAACAGGTTCTTTCTCTCACTACATAATATTGGATGATATATATAACGTATGTATATGCTTAATATTTATGTTTTAGTTTTAATTTATTTTATAAATAAATTTAATATAATTTAAATTTATATATATGTGTATCAATATAATATATACAAATATTGTGACAAAAATATATTGTTATGTTTACACTGATCAATTTGTTTTTATTATTATTTGTTGATAAATTAGTGATACAGAATTATTATATTCACACTAATATCTAGCTCCATGTCTGGAAATAATATAATAATATCTATGTCCGCCTGTACTGTACTTTGTACTTTATACGACTCGAATCAATGATAACCACTGGTGCTCTTACTTTGTTACTTTGTTACATTCAAGTTCTCTTTTCTTCAAGATTTACGATCTAATGTTCATGTAGCCATTTATAACTATAATTGCTAAGAAATTCATTTTTGGTTGAAAAAGTTGAGCAGGATAGAGTTTATTTCTTTATTTTTTTATTAAATCAATTAAATATATATATATATATATATATATATATATATATATATATATATATATATATATATTAATACAAAATTAAATCAACGATGCTAAAAATATATGATAATCATAATTATATAATATTCTAAAATACAACACTAAATTATTATTATTTTTGTAATATTGTAATTACTGTGGTAGACTTTCATTTCACTGATAAAAATAGGCCAAGACTTTTTAACACCTTTCCTTCATCTAAATTTCATTTTACCATATCAACCTCTAATAATTTGAGTGATAAAAAGATCAAATAGTGGTCAAATTATTACCAGAACACTATATTTCTTATTTATGATCTTCACTGATAAAAATGCATTAGAGCCAGCTAGCTATGTATACTGTTAGGACCATATTAACAAGGTTCTTGTAATTCAGATCACCATGATGTGTTATGATACAAGTCTCAACAGTGATGCTAGGCTATCCCCTCCACACAAGCGGAAAAGATTGGAAAAAGATGCTGTCATTGCGATTCATGATGGAGAGTATCATGCTCGAGAATTCCTATTCAAAAAAGTACTTGCCAAGAGTGATGTTGGTAGGTTAAGCAGGTTGATCATCCCGAAAAGGTTTGCGATTCAGCACTTTCCCAGCATTGATGTCAATGCACGTATAGAAGATTGTGTGTTTCACATTGATTTTTATGATGCTCGAAAAAATCTATGGACTTTCCACTATTGCTTCTGGAAGTGTAGCCGGAGTTATGTCTTCACAGGCGGCTGGAATAAATTTGTGAAGGCGTATAAACTCCAGGCTGGTGACAACGTTCTGTTTTACAAGAATTACAGTGGAGATGAAAGCTTTTTTGGTATTGAAGTTCGTTATGCAGGTGCAAGAAACGTTGTTGGCTCCTTAGCAAATAATTTATACAATGGAGAAGAGTTGATGAATGATGATACTGTGAGGGTCAAGGAAGAACATGAGGTGTCAGCATCTCAACTCAAGGAAAAAGATGTTATGCTATTTGGCGTTCGTATAAAAAGAGCGTCCAAAGATTTTCAAGGTAAAAATCTCGTGATAATGTGAAAAACTTCTTATATAAAGGGCTAGTTAAGTTAATATTGTACTAAAGTGTCTATAATGTTGTTGATGTATTTTGTGAAGGTGGAAGAAGCAACGACGTGATTAAAGAAGAGGAGGATTATTCAGTACGCAGGGCCGACTGTTGGAGAGTGAAGGAAGAGGAAGAGGAATTTGAAGGCCTGAAACTAGACCTTAACTTATCACTCTGATTTTGTTAAATACGAAGAAATCAGTTCTTATTGGAAACTTCAGGTGCAATAAGTATTTAGACGGCAAGTCTTGTTGGTTTAAGCTGGCGAATTTAGAACACTGGTTTTAGTTTCATTTTTCTAGTATTCCAGCTTATGCTGGACTGTTTTTTTTTTGGTCGAAATAAATTACTATAATTTTAAGCTTGGTTTCAGAGTCTTTTTCCTTATATGTGAGAACCCCTGCAAGCCTGCGTTATCTGTTAGATTTATAACAACATTGGGTAGATACCAGAAAATATGAATAAATTAAATGTTGGCTGAATTCATTTAGACTACAAACAGGATACTCAACTTCAATCTAATCTAGCAGTGAATTTTATTCTTCATGAGACTGAGAACAAAATCAAACGGTGGAACGGCCCTCGATTAAACCAGAGCTTTCATCTTTCTGATTGTCACCCCTCTTTTCATCAGAATTATTGGTTTTTGAACTAACTGAATACTGACCATCAGTAGTAATAGAGAAGCATAAATAGCTATAATCAGAGCCGGCACGTAAATTACCAAAGCAATGGCAACGATAGTACCAAGAGCCCAAATGGCTCTCCTTGCTTCAGCACTCCCACAAGAATACAAGCCTATTCGAATCTGAACTATATTAACCACCGAAAGTGTTAGCAGAATTATGATTCCACTAACAGATGCACTGGCAGTTAAAATCAACAAAAAGTCTTTCAAATCGAATCTATCTTGAACCAACTTGAATCTCTCACTATCCAAGCCCAAGAGCAGCTTAATAACCTTCGCGACAAGGCTTGATAAGAGGAAACAAGCAGCAAAGGCCACAACTTCGTACAGGACCAGCATTTTAGCTATACCCCAGGACCAGCATTACACTACTCTTGACGATTCTCAAGGCTGATGGCGCCTGGTGAAGCCTGAGATAAGCCCACAAACACGGCTAAAGTGAATAGTGAATTGACACTAACAAGATCATCCAGTGTTTTAATATGAGCTTCTGTCCTCTCTTTTTCCGCTTTTTTATGTTCATCACTCACTTGTGCAGCATCCGGACTCGCCTTTCCACCCATCTGCAATACAAAACGAAGAATGCAATCACTTTAATTTGAGAAAACGATTGATGGAATGTCAATAGTAGTAATGTTTTTGTTATATTCATACTTGACAGGCCTGATATATATACATGCAGGCAGGAGAGAATCAAACAAGCGTAAGTGCAACCAAGCTCTCCGATAGACATTTTTTCACTGTCAATTTCAAATAATCAGAGAAATTATAATTGAAATCAAATAGAGATCATGAAACTTAAAAAATCACAAATTACAAAAATGTTACCCGAAGATTTGAGTCTTCGCCGCAATGTAGGTTTAGGGTTTGTGATGCAATAGAGGGGTTTATTCGTGAAATGCGTGCGTTTTTATATGGTTACCCTAACGTTAGGCTTTTGTACGGGCCTTTTAATTCTTTTAACGGGCCTTGTGTTTTGGGCTTGTTGGATTTCTTTGGACTTATTTAAGCAGTTTTTCAATAATGTATAATGCATAATATATTATTTCTTATGTAAAACTTTTTTTTTTTGAGGAAATTCTTATGTAAAACTTAGTTCTCGGTTACAAAAGTAAAAAGTAAAATAACTGTTTTGGATATAAAATTTAATTTTATTACAATAAAATAATATATGTGATTTTTTATCATATAAATTTAATTTGTAAATTAAATTTTCTATGTTACAAAACATGCCTGATTATTTGTCACAAATTATATTTCAATTTTAACTTTTTCATTTGGGTTGAGGCTCATTTCTCATATGTATTCTAACTATTTCTTAATATTTTACAATAAATATAAAATGTAGAAGCAATCCGGATGTAGAGAATAAAATTTATTAAAAAATTATTCAAGAGAATTTTGCAATTGTTGAATATAAATTTATGCACTTTGTTCTTGATATATCCCGAGTTTGGAAAAGAACACTACACGTACCACTCAACTCAATACCCTAATGACGACAATGACTGTCTCATACTCTCATGAGTCATAGCTACCAAACGCACCAAATTCTCCTCCTATACAGTTGAAGAAATTCTACTCCCATCTATCGCATGCATGTCATTGGTTCAATCTGTTGTATTTTGTCGAATAATTTGTATGACTTAATAGGACAATATTTACAAATGATGATAGGCTACATAATATTGTTTTTCTTGCTCATAATATATCCCAAACCTTTAAAATATATATCTTTTTTAAAATTCATAGGGGTAAAACAAAATATCTACAAAAAATGCAAGAGATACATGCATGTATTTTGAAGGGATAGTGTTGTCTCCGTCCCTGGATGCGCAGACTAATTGATTAGCCGAAGTTGTTACGTGAATTTCACTTTGATGCGAGTGTACATGGAGGCAAGTTGTTTGCTGGATATATATTCTTTGGCATGATTTCTTCATATGATTTAATACGCTGCTGTAGTTATACACCTACTGTCCTACTCTGTTTTTCATTCAAGGAAAGAAGTCTGTTCATTTAACAACTCAAGCTCTGTGCATCTGGTTGCTACAGCACTCCTGGGCGATTAATCAATTCATTGAGAGGCTAATCATTCTCTCGAGGATCTTTTGGCGGTCTGGACAATATGTATGTGTTTGATTGAAGGCTCGATGAATAGAATTAGAGTGTTTTACGTGAAATCGTGAAATCACCTGCTTCGAGCAATTATATTGTGTTTTAGAATTCATTCTGTTTAGCACGCAATTTGAAATCGGAGTTTTATTATTTTTATTTAGTTTCAGGAGTTCAAGAAGAACCTGCTATGAAATGGTTAGTATTCTTGAAATAATAGTATTTTTTTTTATATATAATTTAATAGAATGGTTCAGATCATTTGAATAGTTGTGTATGTTGGATGATGGAGTATGTCAAGTTTTTTTAATGTATGTATATGATTTGAATGGTTGTGATTGTTTGAATAATTGTGTCCGTTGGATTATATATGATTTGAACAGTTGTGATTGTTTGAATAGTTGTGTCTGTTGCATGATGGAGTATCTCAAATTTTTTCAAGATCTATATATATACAAAACTTTAAAAAATATAATTGTCACAATACACACAATTACTTCTAATCGGATTCTCTCTTGCACCATACTTCACAAACAGGTTCTTTCTCTTATGCTACAAAATTTTTTGGATGATATATATAATGTGTGTATATGCTTAATATTTATGTTTTAGTTTTAATTTATTTTATAAATAAATTTTATATAATTTAAAATTATATATATGTGTATCAATATAATATATACAAATTTTGTGACCAAAATATATTGTTATGTTTACACTGATCACTTTGTTTTTATTGTTATTTGCTGATAAATTAGTGATACAGAATTACATATATTAGCACTAATATCTAGCTCCATGTCTGGAACTAATATCTATGTCCCTCTGTACTTTTCTTTATAGTACTCGAATCAATGATAACCAAGTAGTGCTCTTGCTTTGTTAACTGTTATATTCAGGTTCTCTTCTAGTGTTCTTGGTTTGTACTCTTATAAATATTTATAAAGATATTTGACATGATATTTTCTTCAAAAATTACATCTAATGTTCATGTAGCCATTTATAATTGCTAGGAAATTCATTAGTGGTTGAAAAAGTTGAGCAGGATTGAGTTTATTTCTCTATTTTGTTTTTTTATTAAATCAATTAAATATAAATATTAAATACAAAATTAAATCAACGATGTTTAAAATATATGATAATCATAATTATCTAATATTCTAAAATAAAACACTAAATTATGATTATTTTTTTTGTAAATATGGTAATTACGGTGGTAGACTTTTCTTTCTGTGATAAAAATAGGCCAAGACATTTTAACACCTTTTCTTCTTCTAAATTTCAATTTACCATATGAACGAGTGATGAAAAGATCAAATAGTGGTAAGATTATTACCGAAAAACTATATTTCTTATTTATGATCTTCACTGATAAACATGCATTAGAGCCAGCTAGCTATGTATACTGTTAGGACCATATTAACAAGGTTCTTGTAATTCAGATCACCATGATGTGTTATGATACAAGTCTCAACTGTAATGCTTGCCTATCCCCTCCACACAAGCGGCAAAGATTGGAAAAAGATGCTGTCATTGCGATTCATGATGGAGAGTATCATGCTCGAGAATTCCTATTCAAAAAAGTACTTGCCAAGAGTGATGTTGGTAGGTTAAGCAGGTTGATCATCCCGAAAAAGTTTGCAATTTCAGAACTTTCCCAGCATTGATGTTGATGCACCTATAGAAGATTGTGTGTTTCACATTGATTTTTATGATGGTCGAAAAAATCTATGGACTTTTCGCTATTGCTTGTGGAAGTGTAGCCGGAGTTATGTCTTCACAGGCGCCTGGAATAAATTTGTCAAGGCGTATGAACTCCAGGCTGGTGATAGTGTTTTGTTTTACAAGAATTACAGTGGAGATGAATGTTTTTTTGGTATCGAAGTACGTTATGCAGGTGCCAGAAACATTGTTGGCTCTGTAACCAAAAATTTAAACAATGTAGAGGAGTTCATGAATGATGATACTATAAGGGTCAAGGAAGAACGTGAGGTGTCAGCATCTGAACCGAAGGAAAAAGATTTTCAGCTATTTGGCGTTCGTATAAAAAGAGCATCCACAGATTTTCAAGGTAAAAATCTCATAATAATGTGAAAAACTTCTTATATAAAGGGCTAGTTAAGTTAATATTGTACTGAAGTGTCTATAATGTTGACGTATTTTGTGAAGGTGGAAGAAGCATCGACGTGATTAAAGAAGAGGAGGATTATTTAGTACACAAGGCCGACTGTCGTAGAGTGAAGGAAGAGGAAGAGGAATTTGAAGGCCTGAAAGTAGACCTTAACTTATCACTCTGATTTTGTTAAATACGAAGAAATCAGTTCTTATTCGAAACTTCAGGTGCAAGAAGTATTTAGATAGCAAGTCTTGTCGGTTTGAGCTGGCGAATTTAGAACTGGTTTTAGTTTCATTTTTGATTTCTCAATAAGCATGTGGAAGGTGACCAGCCCGAAGATATCCATCTTCTTGCTCTTTCTCATGGATATCTTCTGCTTGTCCATCACAAGCCAAGACCATAACTTTGGTTGGAATTGAATCACACATTAATATTATCTGACGATAGAGAGTAATCAGTTTCATTTCAGCTGATTAAAAGATTTCAGTTAAAACACCTCCCTTAAGGGAGGTGTTTTAAATTCTAGTTTTTATTTATTAATAGATTTTAATAAATAAAAAAATAGAAATAAATAAAAAAATAGAAATAAGAAATTAAGTGAGGTGTTTTATCATTAAAACAACATTTCATAAAAAAAATTCTATTTTTGTCCGATCAATATTATCTCATATTTCCTCCATTTTTATGATTTCTTGAGAGCTTTATCTTGAATTTTAATCTTTCATGATTGTGGACTCTTGTTGTATAATTTTACATAATGCCACATGTTAACTACAAATTAAATTCGTTAAAACAATCTCAATAGGTCATATTCATTTTAGGTTTATTTTTAGGCTTTTTCTCAAATATAAAAGAATATTTTCATGATGCGCACCTATAACGCAAAAAATTAGATTGTACAAAAATTGATTATAGATTCTTTGCTTAATATGATTGAAAAAAATTAAAAATGTAAAAATTATTAATTAAATCGAAAGAACGCATTCCACCTGATTTGAAAATTCATTAGTAAAATAATGATTAACACCAAAAATGGACTTGGCACAGGATCAAACCAAGTAAATCTATATCAAAATTTCATGGGGCATCCTAATAATAACATAAACATTTCATGTAAAGAAACTTTGAGAAGTTTGTTATAACTTATATGACCTTCACTAAATATTCATGTGTATGAAATTGCTAAACAACTACAAAAGATAAACCAGTTCAAAAAATTAAAAATAAATCAGCTCAAAACACTAAAATATCTCCATGTAAGTGCTAACACGATCTTCAAAAAAAGAATAATTATATATTTTACAAAAATACATGTGAGAAACAATATTATCAAGTTAGGATAGGGACATGGCTGAAATGAAACAACTCAAGGGTCATGTTCCATGACAAACTATATATGGCACGACTTAGATTTCTTTTGAAACCAACTCTACTCTTAATAAGGTAAAAAATTAATTGTGATGTAACCTAAAGTCTAGCTTACACTTTAGATTAATGTAATATAAAAAGTGATCCTATTTGCAAATATGGTTAAAAAAATAGATTATAACTTTGGGAGGAGAAAATTATATAAGGTGAGGAAGCTTCGGATTATCAAAATTTCGACAAAGCTTTATCGGAAATTTGTAGTAGCGTGAGAATTTTAAAACTAATTTTCAAGATCGTAAACTTAAAACTACTTTTCGAGATATATAAGATATAGAATGTGACTTTTAAATCCTATGCGCTAAAAAAATTCATTAAGCGAACTTTGATCTTAGGCTTAGGAGAGGAGAAAAGAATTGCCAAACGTAAAGAAAAATCTTGATAAAAATTTCTCAATCCTTTAAACAAAAAGATCTTTACAAATTCCACTCAAGTTCTTTAAGCTTGAGTTTCATGCCCTCCTAAATTTGAGCAACTCCTTTTCAGCTTGCACCGTCAAAGAGCTTGGAACAAGAAAAAAAAAAGAATAAATAGAGAAAGGTGATTCATTAATTGTTGTATACCGTCACAAAATAAGAAAGACGAATTCGAATGAAGAAAAGAATAGTTAACACTATAGCAATGTTTTAATGATGGTTCTATGAAAATAAAACAGGAAATGAATTTATAAGTTTATACACCTAAACTGATGAACTTTAATCTCTCTCCTTAAATTTGATAAACCACGCAAGTAAACACATTAAAAGTATTAGATGGCTTATATCAGCTGCAAAATTTGTAAAGGAGTTACACGAAAAAATTGCTGATATAAAAGGCATTGGAAAGAAAGATTAGAGTTGAATGGATTATGTGAGTATTTGTTTATGAACAGGGAGAAAATGTTGAAAATATAAACTAGAATTATAACTACAGAATGAACAAGATAGCAATTGATATGTACAAGAGCGGAACTCTCTCAAGAACTACATTGTACTTCTTCTTGTTATTTCATCTGAATAAACCAAGCAATACATTTATAGAAAACAGCCCACAAGGTGGCTTAAAACAAGGAAACCACTACACCTAAACTCCTAAATGAATTCCACTTCACGATCCTATAATTACTCCACTCGACTCCTACTTCTACCACTTCATGACCTATCAGCAGCTATTTTCTAAGCCTAAAACAATAGTCACGACCATACTAGAGTAAAACAAACTTTATATAAATAAATAAATAAACAAAACAAATAATTAATAACAACTAAATTTAAGATTATTCCAACAATCACCCCCATAATCTTAAATTTATTTCCGCAAGTCTCTGATTTCCCGCAGTGCCCTCATTCTTTCAAACTTCGCAGCTGACAGAATTTCAGCGAACTAATCTCCCCTTTAATATTCTAAAATTTATGAAGCACTTCTCTTCATCTGTGATGCACTTCTCACCACCATCAATTTGTTGATTCACTTCTCATCAACACCAATTATATTTCTTGATGCACTTCTCATCAACATCAAAATACTTTGAGCACTTCTCTCCATCCTCCAGAGCAGCCAAAGCTTCCACTTATTCCTCTAACTTTAACTTCTTCTGAGAAGTGCAAACAAAATAGAATAGTACCCCCATATGCATCCCGTACTGCACATGATGATATCTCTCCCACTTGCCCACACCGCATCAAATCTTTCTCGGCGGCCCTTCTGTTGTAACCACCTTCTCAGCTTGAATTGCTTCTTGAAAATCATATTATTAATTATGCCACAAAAAACCTGGCTCTGATACCATGTTGAAAATATAAACTAGAATTATAACTACAGAATGAACAAGATAGCAATTGATATGTATGAGAGCGGAACTCTCTCAAGAACTACATTGTACTTCTTCTTGTTATTTCATCTGAATAAACCAAGCAATACATTTATAGAAAACAGCCCACAAGGTGGCTTAAAACAAGGAAACCACTACACCTAAACTCCTAAATGAACTCCACTTCACGATCCTATAATTACTCCACTCGACTCCTACTTCTACTACATCACTTCATGACCTATCAGCAGCTATTTTTTAAGCCTAAAACAATAGTCACGACCATACTAGAGTAAAACAAACTTTATACAAATAAATAACTAAACAAAACAAATAATTAATAACAACTAAATTTAAGATTATTCCAACAAGAAAAACACAAGACAACTATCTTTTCGATATAATCAAATGGGTCGTGTGTCAGGGAACAGTTATCCAACAATCACTCTCCCACAAAAAAAAATAATTTAAGTATCCGTGTATATTTTCCACCGGTAGACTGTTGTCCGCGGTTATTATACACAGACCAACCGCTGTTTTTATACGCGGATAATGTAGAGGGTATCATGGTTTTCATACTTGTTATTACTCTCCTTCTTGTAAGTCGGGGAAAAACAAGACAAAAACAGGGAGTGGTGAGGTGGAGCATGATAATTGAGGTGGATTTCGTGCAACCAGCTGACCTACTCCTCACAAATACTTTCTTTTATGATACGAATTTCGTCGCTTTCCAATTGTTTGCTTCTTTTCAAAAATCAAGTTGGACTTGCCCTCTTTGTTAAATTTTAAATTTAAATTAATTACTTATTCAACAAGTTAAGGTAATCAATAATAAGCAATTAATTTTAATTTGAATAAGAAAATAAAATTAAAATTAATTTTAATTAATTATTTATTTATTTAAAAAGTTAAGGTAATAATAATAAGAAATTAAAATTCAAATTAATTACTTATTTAACATTTATAATTAATATAAATTCACATCTATAATTAATATTTATAATTATTAATATTTATAATTAAATATGAGTTTATATTTATAATTAATATAAATTCATATTTATAATTATAATTAATATTAATTATAAATATGAATTCATATTTTATATTTGAATGTTATATATATTTATAATTATATAATTAATGAATATTTATTAATATTAATTATATTATAAATATTAATTTATAAAATCTTATAATAATCATGAATATAAATATGAATTTATTAAACATGTCTTCTCATAATAAGATTTCTGTAAAAGATAATATTTATTAAAAATATTCTAATATCCAATATATTCATGTTTATTTTGATTACCTTAATTTTAATCTAAAATTTAATATGGAGGGGAAGTCCAACTTGTTTTTGAAAATAAGCAAACAATAAAAAACCGACGAAATTCATATCATAAAAGAAAGTAATGGTGAGCAGGGGATAGGGGATAGGTTAGCTGTTTTTAACTCTGCTTGCAAAGAGTAATAACACGAGTATGAAAACCATGATACCATGATACCCTCTGCATTATCCGCGTATAAAAACAGCGGTTGGTCCACGCATAATAACCGCGGATAGCAGTCTGTGCTATCGGCGGAAAATATACACGGATACTTAAAAAGTTTTCTTTTGTTCCACAGTGGATCGTTCATCCAACGACTGGGAGAGGGATTGTTGGATAACTGTTTAGTGACACACGGTTGTAAGGGAACAGGACCCTAATCAAATATTGGAGAGAGGATCCAGCAATTGTAAACGCAAAAGCACAGAGAAGAGAACCCGGCAACCCGGGAGTTGTTCCAAGACAACGTGACTACAGAAATTCCCTGATGATATAGCTGAAAACACCGAGCATACATCATAGACAGGGATAAGGAGCACTGTAATTTCAAAAGAATTGGGCTCAGAGACTCTCTTTGCAGCATTTATATATGTAACAGAAGATTTCAATAATTGGAAAATTATTTTGTTTTGTTGTTTTAATTCTATATTTATATATAACAAACATTTAATTAATTAAAACATATATATATATATATATATATATATATATATATACTATTATATACTTATATATAATAAGCGTAAGGGAGATAATTTGGTCGCATGGTCCTATGTTCCAAAACCTTATCATCCGTTGGATCGTATATTGAACAAATAAGCACCGTTAGATTAGAACATAGTTAAGTTCTGTAAGGCAACCGATATCTACTTGCATGTTTATAATTCCTTTTCTGAATTCAAAACAAATTTTGTATTTCACGTGTTTTTGATTTATTTATTTTTAATCCAGAATAAAAATTTTACTACCTGTTTTATTTGTAGAATCATATAAATCGCACCGTCACAATTTTTATATAATATATTTTAAAATTAATAAGTCGGATTTATATGAGGTCCGAATACAAAAACTTTTTCTTAGTCCAAACCAGATTCCACCTTCTTATTGCATGTTTATGATTCCTTTTTTTAATTCAAAACAAATTATGTTTATTAATTTTAATCTAGAATCATATAAATTTTTAGAAAAATATAATCACGTTATAATAATTTTAGAATAGAATACATTTATAAATAAAATCTAATAGAAGTTGGTGTCACATATTCTACTCAAAATATATTAAAATTTGATAGAAATAATTTAAATATACTTTGGCGTGATACGTACGAGAAAAGGAATGGCTTGATTGCAATAGTTTATTTGAAGGCATTAATGACTGTGATTATGTATTTACAACAGTTCTAACTTACAAACAAATCATAATTTCAAATTTTATTGAAAGTTTTATTTATTATTTATAAATTAAATTTTTTCACACCATTTAAGATATATTTAAAAAGTTTATAAATAATTAAAAAGCTCACGTGCCTTGCACGGGCTATAAGCTAAACTATTAAAGCCGAAACATTAAAAGTTTGGTCGGTCGGTACTTTGGCCAAAATACAGGCCTATGCATGTAACCACTTATTCACTTGGGCCGAAATACGGGCCTATCTGTATAACCAATTATTCTTTCTAAATAAAATATATTATTTTTTTAAATTTTCTAACTAAAAAAATTCAACTTTTTAAAATAACATCGAGCAACATAGTAATTACCTTTTTAACTAAAACACATTATCTTTTTCAGATTTCCTAACTAAAAAAATCGATTTTCAACAATTAACACGGGCAACATATGTATAAAAACATAATATTATTATATATAGTTATTAATAAATAACCGGTGATATTTTTCAACTAAAATCAATTAACATTATTTTTAAATATTCTAATGGTCTCACTTTAAAAGTGATATTATAAATTTATACTATACTGCATATTATTATACTGTTAAAGACGAAAGCCGAAAAATGAGAAGTTCAATTGGTTAGTTGGTCGGTCGATCAGTCGAGTTTGGTGAGATGGTTGTTATTCAACCCACGGACCTCATTAATTTATAATATGTTATAATATTTTTTTATTATCTATCAAATCAAAACATTAAAAATTAGGTCCGTATGATGGATTGATATTTGGGTTTATACGTCTCTTTAACTTATAATATGTTCTATACTATATTATTAATTATTACTAACGAAATATTATAAGGTTGATTGGTTGATTTATATATGGTTTTATAAATTTCCTTAAATTATAACATGTAAACAAATATATTTAACATTCTCATCAAAACATATGTTCGACCTAATTTTTAATTAGTCATTTGACGGACTTAACTATTAAGAATTTACTAGCCTTTAACCCGTGCGAAGCACGGGCGGATATATAGTTCGTAATTTATTATTTATAATTTAAATTTTAACATCATTTTATTAATATTTTAGTATTAATGGATTGAGTTTTAATTAAATTATATTATTCAACTAACTATATTTTCATATTAGGATATTAGTACATTTAATCCGAATTTAGTACACGTAGATTTAAAAATAAAAAATCAGAAAATTCAAATCTTTTCCAAACATAACCGATCGTGTAATACCTTTGAAAGATTCAGTAATCTAATCAATCGAATTTCAACATAATTTTGTAATCTTGGTCTTTTTGACAACAATAACTTTTAAGATTAGAGTTAGAAACGGTTATGTAATGGTTTGTGTTTATCTTGAAATAGAACACGTTAAAGTTAAAAAGAGTTATATGAAGGTTGTTGTTAAAAAAAGATATTCAAAATTGTATATTTATAATTTTATTTATAACATCATTATAATTTTTTTAATAAAATATTATATGATAATGTATTTTTATGAGTGTTTTTAGTATTTGAAACTGTTTAACAATGTAATACTAATGGACTCCACATTTGTAGACTTGTAGTCCCAAAAGGAGAGTACCAAACCAAAAAATATAACTAAAACCTTGGAATACAAATTATACCCATGTTGGCTTATTATAGTATAGTATAGATTCAGCTGTTAAATAAAAATTTATTTAACCACCTTATTCAATCGTAATTTTATTTTTACAATAAAATTAGTTAAATTTAAACTACATATGATAAAATAATAAATATTATAATCACCCGTGCATTGCACGGGTTATAAGCTAGTATATATAATAGTGACTTTACTCAATATAATGACTATTTATGGAAAATTATGTGCGATAATGAATAATTTTAGAAAAACAATATTTTCAATTCAAATCTTGTTTTGATAAGATATTACACTACAACCATCAATATTTTTTCAAAGGAGAAATTTCAATTTATGCAAAAGTACATGTGACCATCCTTCGTAATACATACTAATATCATGATAAATAAATTAGTCATTAAATAATCTCTCATATTATATAATCGGAGGCCAATTTAAACTTATTTGATCATTAGATTTGGGTATTCCAAATTAATGAAGACAAGAACCAAGGTGCGCTGCTGCTAAATTCGTAAGAGTATCTCCAATGACGTTGGTTATAATTGTTGGCTAAATTGGACCTGTAAGATTTTATGTAAAATTTGCTGAACTTCTAATACATTGTGCTTCAATGGTATTGGCTATATTGGTTGGCTATAATTTAAAAATAGTATGTTATTAATATTTAGATTATTATAAATAGAATATATTAGTTTAATATGGTAATAAATAATTTGTAATCAGCGGGAAAGAGGAAAAAAACCTGCGTGAGATGACGTGGAATTCACTAAAGATATGTAGTGGTTCGACAAATATAGTCATTCATAGGGGGATGGCTATAATTATAGACAAGGGCTTACTACAGTTGGAGTGCTCTTTTTTATGGGCATTGGTTATAATTTTTAATTTTAGTAAGCCAACTAAAATGATTGGAGATGCTCTAAAGATAGGAGGCCTAAGGTCTACTGCCACCTAAAACAACTTCTACAACAATGGCGGGAGATGCTTTTACCCACTTAACACATGGCTAAGAAAGAGTTGTAAATACTTTACTCATTTCTTATCAAAAATCTATACTCATTTCTTATCAAAAATCTATGCAACTGTACGGTACAACCATAAGCATACAATCTTAACTCTAGTTTCTTCATACTCTTTGAACTTGACAGACTGGGTTCAAGTTAGTTTGTGTTGGTACTGACAGATGGAGATGGAATTACCAAAATCTTGCAAGAATAATTAAAACACATTAATTGCTTTGAGGTGTGATACTATCAGATTTATTTCACTCAATTGTTAGACAATTTGCTAAGAAGTTATTAGCGTAATTATTCTTCCGCGATACAACAAAACATGAAGGATGATAATTATCAATATCGGTACTTAGGAAAAGCTTGATAAATATGAATAGGTATTGTTTGTTAGAAAACTCAAAACTCTAAATATCTTGTACATCACATATAAAATATATAGCCAATTTAATTTTTAGTAGTTTTGAAAAATTAATCATACAAGCTTTTATTTTCTCACCTCATTTAAGTATAAAAAAGATTCATAAATATCTTTTCCATTTTATTGATTCTATAAAACAAAATTCCAACTTTCGTGTGGTGCATATGCGAAGACGGGAAATGCTGTTTCAAAACGAAATTATTTACTAAAGTAATAATACCATGTGCAAATGTAGGACTAAGTCTAACTCGCAAGGATACCAGAGTCTTGATATCATCAATGTTTATTTTGCGGTCCGGCTGGCCCAGGCTTCTGGTCTAAAGCTCTGGATGCCATCCTCTTCTTCTCATCCTGGACCTCCATAGTATCCTCTCCTCAATGCTTTTTCGAGCAACGATATATTCTTACAATTGTCACCTCATTCATTTGCCCTATCCGATGTACTCTGTCATTTGCTTGTTCCTCATTAGCTGGATTCCACCATACCGCGCACCCGCACTCATGCTTCCTAGCCACCGTGACTCGAGGTGGTGCAGCGTATTAGTAGGGGTTAAATGGCGTTTTGGTCACTCAACTGACCGGAAACTTTCAATTGGGTCATCCAACTCAAAAAGCTGTCAGTCACATCATTATACTCTTAAAAATTTTCATTCAGGTCACTGGCTGTTAAACTCCGTTAAAAATTTGACGGAAAGCTGACTAAGCGTAGTGACTTGGCTTAAATAAATCCACCGTGGCGTGTATAGTCAGCTAAAGTGGCATTTTGGTCACTCAACTGACTACAAACTTGCAATCGGGTCATCAAACTCAAAAAATTTTCATTTAGGTCACTTATCATAATATTCGTTAAAAGTTGAAAAAATAATAATTAAAAGCTATTATGCAGCACCTTTTTTTTTCTCTCTTGAAAATTCCGAAACTTATCAACAATGAAACAAATACACACAAATAAAATCAATAGCTTCACCCACAAAAACTTAATCTTTGTTTATCACTTGTCGTTGTATATATCTTGAGGCCATTTTGGAAAAACTCATTAAATTTTTTATGGACTTTTCTACAATGACCAAAAGATTTATAAAATGACAATAGATTTATAAGTATGAAGTTTTTCCAAAATGGCCTTAAGTTATATAAAACGATAAAAGATAAACAAAAATTAAGTTTTTATGGGTGAAACTATTGATTTTTTTGTGTGTGTATTTGTTTCATTTATTAATAAGTTCCGAAATTTTAAGAGAGAAAAAAGGTGTTGCATGATAGCTTTTAATTCTTTCTTTTTTCAATTTTTAACGGATATTATGATAAGTGACCTAAATGAAAGTTTTTTGAGTTTGATGACCCGATTGCAAGTTTGTAGTCAGTTGAGTGACCAAAATGCCACTTCAGCTGACTGTACATGCCACGGTGGATTTATTTAAGCCAAGTCACTACGCTTAGTCAGCTTTCCGTCAAATTTTTAACGGAGTGTAACGGCCAGTGACCTGAATGAAAATTTTTAAGAGTATACTGATGTGACTGACAGCTTTTTGAGTTGGATGACCCAATTGAAAGTTTCCCGTCAGTTGAGTGACCAAAACGCCATTTAACCCGTATTAGTAGCAGCAAGATTAACTCTGGTACCTGATGCCTTTGGACTGCCAAGAAAAACTGTGGGACCTTCAAGGAGCCTGAGCACCAAAATCATGAATGATGAACTGTGAGAATATAACAGAGTTTTCTGTTGGGTCCTGATCCCGTGCTGCTGAAAGAAGTTTCAAGAGAGAAGTTATCTTTAATGATTTACTGGAAGAGACAAATTCGGCATTATCACTTTTTTCTTTTGGAGCCGAGAAGATATCAAACTCCGACAGATCATGCCGGCAAAGAGGGCAGCAGAGTTTGCCACGTCTTAGGGTCTTTAGGATATTGCAGGACTTGCAATATATATGAGCACATTCATAGTGATCGTGTATATGATTAACTTGTTGAGCGGGTGTCAACCAAGTTCCATATGGAAAATATAATGAAGATATGGCTCGGATCTAACCAGTCAAAAAACTCTACTAGACGACTTTTGAGAGGAGCCCAAAACAAACATCTGAGGCATTTTAAAAGATATAATTAATCATGTTAAATAACTAAAAACTCCTAAAGAAAATGAAATTACAATCGTCCGAATTTATCGAGTTTTAAACAAGATGATCATATAAAATATTTGATACTTTTTTATTTTTAGCAAGCTTAAAAGATTAAAAAAAATATTGTTACCCGTACGTTTATATTATGCACAATTTTATTAGATTAATACTGCTACAAAACATTTCTATTATAAGAATGTTCATACAAAACATTAATATAGTAAAAAAATACAAATGAAATTGTTAATTATGTCTTATGAAAGATAATTTATGATTTTATAATTTATAAAATGAAATATAACTTATACATGTATTATCATGATTATGGTTGATAACAACTCATTATTATTATATCTAAATACTTATTTTGTTATGACCATCCATTCTATCTTAATTTAATATATATGTGTGTTTTTTTAGTTTTAATATTTAGAATTTACAAATACTATCTTGCTTTTACCATCATCATAATAACAATGACCAGACAGTTTGAAATATTTTAAAACAGAAAATAGTTTTAAAATTAAAAATAATAAGCCCATGAATTACACACTAATTGTTTCTCTTCTACGAACTATTTAGCTTTTACTATGATGTTTCCCAAAAATTAAAGATAAATACTTTTATCGTAGTAATTAACTATATTTCAATATTTTTAATCTTAATTTAAAATTACATGTTTCTAAATTTAATTTGAATATTATCTATTTATATAAAACAATCACAAAAATATAATTATACACACACACACATCCATACACTATAATTATATAGTTTCAAAATTAAAAACGTATTTCATTTTTTTTCCAATCATTCATTTATTATTTCATATCCCTATATAAAAATAATTATATTTATCAAATTGTCCTCTTATTTTGTTTAAGGTATAATCAATAATAAGAAAAGGTATTATTAAGTTCAATTTTACAAAATTAATAGTTTTCGTTAGAATATTATTTTCAAATATAAAATATTATATAATAAAATTCATTATTTTTTAGTTTAATAAAAAATTTACTTTTCTGAAAACCCTTGTAATCTCATTTATTAATACACTTATAATATAAAAATAATAGTAAATTAATGAAAAAATAAATGAATGTTCAACTTGTTAGGAATACATTATTCGGTAATGTTTGACAAAAATATGTAATTATTTTTACTTGAAATTTATTTTAATAGAAAAAAATAATTAAAACATATTTTTTCTTGTATTCTTAATATTCTCATATAATTTTTTTATTATTGATTTTTTATATTGCTTGAGGGAACAAGTCTTGAATACTTACAAATTTCTTGAGAGCAAATTTAAATCAAAGAATAATACCATAATAACACAAGAATTATACTAAGTATCAACCAACACTTATTTTATAAAAAATATTGAGCTATATTATATTTTCATTTTGTTATTTTGTGTCACACTAGTCATAAAGGTGTATCTATTCTTTGTACATATTTTAATCTATAAAAAGACTATTGTGAAGTAATTAAGTAAGATATATTTTATTATTATTATCAATTCTTCTTTGTTAGATATTTTTTCGTTATCATTGATATCAGTTGAGTTATGATAACTTTATTAATGTTATCATCCGCCTTTTAAACTAATACAATCAAAAAAGAAATTTAACTTTAAAAATTTGTAAATATAATTTCAATTGCACCTAGGCCGCGCATGGCGCGGCTAGTAAATAATACTGATACAAAACATTCATCACAACATCCCCGAACCACTCTGATGGGAGACATCCCTGTTACAAAACAACCGAAGGCTCAACATACCAAACATATATCCCCCATGCCGCCATTGATTCACTTCTTCAAGCCAGTACTGCATGTATACTTGCTATGTGTGACCTTTATGCATGTGTGTCACAAGCACATAGCGCTCTAAGCTCAGTGCAACAAGAAGCCTTGTGATGCTTGTGGAGAGAAAGGGAATGTGCTATATGTGGATTTTGGAACCACAGGTATTGTCGATTTTTTCCAGCTACATTCCTGGCAGTCCTCTGCATCACTCTCTGCACCTCCTTGTTGAGATTTCAGGTATGCACACATTCATCCATTTCTGTGGCATTTACAGCAAATTAGTTAGCTAAACACAATCACTTATAGAGTTATCATAAGTTTAAAAATTGAAAATCATGTTAATTTCATAGTTTCACCCAATCATATACACAGCTAATGTAGGAGTAAGTGAACTCACAAGGATAGCAGAGTCCGGATATCATTGATGTTTAGTTTGTACACCGCTGGCCCAGCCATCCTCTTCTGATCCTGGAGAGCCAATATCCGCTCCTCGATGCTGTTTCGGGCAACGATTCGTACAACAGTCACGTCTTTCGTTTGCCCTGTCAGGTGTACTCTGTTTATTGCTTGGTCATCAACTTCTGGATTCCACCAGGGCTCCAGAAGGTACACCCTATTAGCAGCGGCGAGATCAACTCCGGTACTTGATGCCCTTAGACTGGCAAGCAAAACCGTGGGACGACCATTAGGAGCTGCCACACCAAAATCTTTGATCACTTGAGCCCTCTTTGTTGCGATCATCGATCCATCTAAACGCAATACATTGAAGCCAGCAGTCTTCAGAGGCTCTTCAAGTAAGATCAGCATCTTCCTGAACTGGGAGAATACAACAGACTTTGCTGTGGGGTCCTGATCCCGTGCTTCTGATAGAAGTTTCAGGAGAGCAGTTATCCTAGATGATTCTCCGGAAGAGGCCATTTCGGCATTACTTTGTTCTGTTGGAGCTGAGAAAATATCAGACTCCGAGAGATCATGCCGGCAAAGAGGGCAGCGGGGTCTGTCACGCTTGAGGGTCCTGAGGATGCATGACTGGCAGTATATGTGAGCACACCGTGTGATCACAATGTTGTTTGGGGCTGAAAGGCAGATCGGACACTCCAATTCTTCACTGCCGTCCAGTATTGCCGCCATTTTCTTCAGCAGCTCAGGGTTGTTGGACAGCTCTGCATGCATTTGCTTGTGCTTGTAAGTGTTCATCATAATAACATAACTTAAGAGTACATAAATAAAACTATGTAGTCCATAAATGTGAATAAAAGATAGTTCTGCAAAATACCTTCTTTATTGCTGCACGGAAGAGTTGCGATGTGAACTTTAGGGCAGAGGTCCATATGAGTACATGTCTGGCGGAGTCGGAGAACTATTCCAAGCACGGCTATGTAGTGGCTTCTGACTGTGCCTGAGGAGATGTAATCCTGAACGGCAGTCTTAGCCTCCACTTCCATCTGATCATAAAGCTGCCTTTCCTCGGCAGAAAGATCGACAGAACATATTTTCATGATTTTTCGAGGCAATCCGAGTATGTTCTGCTCTTTCGTCCTCCTCAAACAGATGGCTTCCATTACAGCCTAACACAGAACATGAAAATTCTTTCAAATATAATAAAGTACTATATTAGATAGCCAACAAACACCACTCTAGCACACAATAAAAGGAGAGGTTGCCATTACTACTTGAAAACACATGCGAATCCAAGAAATCATAACAATGTCAGATCATATCAAGCTAAATGATTAAAGTACATATCTAGGAATTGTGAAGAAATTATTCAGGTAACATTGCTCATAAAACAAAAACAGGAACAGACAATTAACTTCTCTGCAAGTCCCTGAATTCAAGTAATCCCCAACTCACCATCTGTGTAAGTTTGTAGGACAAGGGGACATAAGTAGTGCAACAATCAATAATTAAGCAGGTATTTTAGACGAGTGCATGCACTATACAGGCAAAGAATGTTAAAACGTGTACCTGTAACCGAGTGACCTCACTACTCGTGTCCACTGGCTTTAGCAGCGTCTTTTTCCAGGAGTGTTTATCTGTAAATGGATTGTATTTCAGAAATGACATGAAAGAATACATGTCCATTGTAGTGTTTTGTAGGGGAGTTCCTGTGACCAGCCACCTCCGCCTAGCATTTAACCTAAGTACAGCAGAGGCTTGTGTAGGAGTGGAGTGCTTTATCAGATGTGCTTCATCCAAAATCACCCTCCACCAAGGTACTTGGAATACTGGTGATCCCGATTCCAGTTCCGAAGCCAATAAAGAGTATGTGGTGAGTACCAAATCATACTTTATAAGCTCCATTGGGTCCTTAGTCCTCTGTTTATAATACAGGTAAACACTAAACTTCCCCGGCTTCGTGTGCTTTTTCAATTGCTCTTTCCACGTCGAAAACACAGAAGTCGAGGACACAACCAATGTTGTCCTGGAAGCCACAAGATCAATCAAAGCATTTCCATCATTACTTAGCTCTCCTACAACTCTCTGCCTTTTCCTCATTTTATCCACCACTCTACTCCCTCTCGCCCTCTTCGGCTCCTTACCTTGATAAATAGCAAATTCCTCCTTACCATCCTCCACCACATCACTTCCCGAACCACTACCACTACCACCACCATAACTACACTTATCCGACGCAATCAAAGAAAGAAGAGTCAAGGTCTTCCCCATCCCCGAATCATCCCCCAAAATCCCCCCACGCAAAGCCCTCGGCCTATGCGCCACCCCAACATTCATAACCTCATTAACAAAACTCCCATCACACTGCTCCACCCAAAAAGGTGGCATCCCAGCCCAACTCTCCGTCTTCACCATCCAAGCCAACGCCTTCTTCTGATGCAAAAACAACTCCGTCTTAACCACCTCCCTCGGCGTCTCCACCACTTCCACCACCGCACCATCACTCACAACTCTAGCTATCCCATTCAATCTCCTCTGATCATGCTCATCCTGCCTCGCCATCTCAACTATCTCCACACTCCCTTCAGTCCTAATTATCTCCAATCCACCCCAGATTATCTTAGCATAAACCTCATCCACCTTCTCCCGAATAGCAAACACATAGATTTGAACCGGCCTCCATTTAGCATCGGCTTTCATCGAATAATTCGGAATAATCGCTTCAACCCAAACCAAGCCAGCATCCATCAACCGCGCCAACACAACAGACGCTCTCTCATCAAGATACCCAACTTCCACGTTCATCCCATTAAACACTTTGATAACATACCGGTTTGACCAGAAGCTGTTATAATCACGAACCAAAGTCACCATTTCTCTCCCGGCGAGCGCACCGCGAACTTTCACTCCCAGAATATCCGCTGTTATGAACCCCAACATACAAACATCCCAGGGATGATTTAGCTTGGTGGGGTCCACTCCGGTGACGACCTCATGACCGCCGGTGGGGAATTCCGGCAAGGTGTAAACATTCACTGGATGTCCTTGGTGTGCCATTTTCAAGCTGTGTGTATAGGTTTTGTGGCTGTGGAGATTTTTTTTGAATGAAATGTGAAGGCGGGTTTGGTGAGTGAAGATGAAGGGAGAGTGGAGTTTATATAGGTGGTGAAATGGAGAATAAGACCGTGTTTGGTATGGTCTTAAGATGGTATGTATTTATGACAAAAAAGGTTACAACCAGTAACCAACAGCTTTTGGAAAATTTTATTTATTGTCATTAGGATTTTAGATACTATTTGTTGGATTTGTGCTTTAAATGGGTTGGAGGAGGGGGATCTTTTAAGAATTTAAATGTACTTTTGAGAAGATTATAAAAGTTTTAGTTGTATACAGGTTGTATTTAAAATATAAGATCCTAACATTCAAAAGGAATTTAAGTCTCATGAATTAATGAATATTCAATCTCTATTATATATTTATGGTTTTTTATTCATAAATTCGGGAAGTTTAGGAGATATTCAATAATTTTTAACTGTCTCCTAAAAATTATTTATGTCAATTGATTATATTCAATGAGATTTTAGTGGATTGTGTCCGATTTATATTTTCTACGGATTCTTGATAAAATGTCGCAAAGTTGATATAGTTTTTTTTGGATTTAAGCACAATCCATCAAAATCTCATGAATTTGATGGGATTTCAGAAAACTTAATATACATCGAAAAAGATCATAAAATTCATGATTTTATGAAGCCAAAAAAAATCCATCCAATATTTGAATACCGTCAGAGACTTTAATAGATTTTAAAAGATCTCAATTGAATATCACTCGATTAATAAAGCTTGTCTTAAAATCTTGATTGAATACAATCAGATTTTATAACATGATTTAAAATCTCAATTTAATATCTCAACATTCAATTATACATTTTAAAAAATCCGTATTGAATACTCTCGTATTTCATAAATGAAAAAAAATCTTTTAAAATCTCAATTGAATACACCCTATTAGATTATCATGTACTTGGAATATAACCCACCACAACTTATTATTATTATATTAAAACTAATGAAATACAATTTCTAACTATATTATAATATTGTTTGACGCTGATCCTAACAAATACAAGTCTTTTAATATGCAAGGATAATATTACTTAATCTTAATCAGTGTTGTAAAAAGCGCATTAAGCGGCCGATTAAGCGGCCGCCTAAGCGGAATCGGTCCTAAAGCGCTTCGATTTTGTATTAAGCGGAAAATTAAGCGTTTTTGACAATTAAGCGGACAATTAAGCGGATTAAGCGGTAATTAAGCGGTCAAAATGATGTTGACTTGCTAATTTTTTTTAAATTTTTTGTTTGAAATATTAATTTTTTAATAATATAACTATAATTATATTATAAAATTAAAAAAAAATATTTTATCAAAAATATTAAAAATGCATATTCTTAACACAACATAATATTATTTTTAAATATATTAATATTATAACTAAATATTTAATTATATTTAATTAATCCGCTTATTGACCCGCTTAAAATTCCGCTTAAGCGTCCGCTTTACCGCTTAAGCGCTAGAAGGTTCTCCTGCCGCTTAGAACCGATTTGCGCTTTTCACAACACTGATCTTAATACATATATTTGAATATTGATAATGTGTTGTTTAGTTTAATAATTGAAAATATATATTGAGAAATTTGCTAAAAATATGTATGTTATAAAAATTTAAAATTACGCAAATTGAAATTCAACTAATTCAATATTTTAATATGATGTGTTATATTTTATACATAATCCAACTATTTTCATAGTTTTTTCCATGCCAAATATATATTTTTTGACAGATTTCCATGCCAAATATTGATATAAATATAATACAAAAATTGAGACTATATAAGAAATTCAATAAGGTTAACTTTCAATATTACTAGTTTGACCTTTTTATTTGGTATTATTTTCATTCAACTTATTTCTATAAATTTTTTAAATTGCTCGACACGTATTTTAATACTCTTATAAAATATAATTTTATAATTTATTTCAAAATAAAAATTCTGCTTAAAAGTTTAATTTCAGAAAAAAAAAAGTTAACAAATGGAGGAAAGGGGGAAGAGAAGAACCAAACAAGGTCTTTTGTGGGGGGAGTTAAACAATGCATAGCAAAATAGAAGGGGGCTGGTCCTGGCAGTCGAGTGCCAGGAACGCGGTAACTAGCATATAGTTTCTGGGCCGTTGGATGAATATCAAACCGCTAGACGGGGAAACGCGCTAGACACATTTTTCCCGTCTAGCGGTTAAAAACCGCTAGACGTGTTAAAATTTTGTTATAATCCTGCCCGCTGGATATGCATCCAACGGTCAGAAAACTGTGGGCCAATTAATCTGTCCACAACCATCGATGATTGTGGACCAGGACCCAAAATAGAAATGTGAATTGAGATAGATACTTGTAAAAGACACTGCTTGGCTTTGCATGATAATGGGGCCCACTTTTTGGCAATATTAGCATGAGTAACGTACGAGGAGAAGGAACAAATACCTTTGTTAGGACTTGGGAGTTGGGAGTACTTACAAAACCATGCAAAAAGTTTAACACGTGCACCCTTCCACGCGACTATTTTGGACACTCTCGGTCTACTCTTTTCGTTTCTTACATTTTCTTATAATTTTCTCTCTTTTTTTTGAAACTTTTCTTATAATTTTCTTATTATTTAATATATATTTTAATTTTTTATAAATATATTTTATATTTTAATTTTAAAACTTTTGTCTCGAAATAAAAGTTTAAACATTATAATTTTACTGATAAGAAAAAATTAATTATTTTTTAAAAGCAATATCGTGAAAGGTTTAAGTATTATTATTAATAAATTTAAATAAGTTACTAGGCCAAGATTAATAATCCCATGACATGAAAGAATTTTACAAGCACAGGAAGACCAATGCACCTTACTTGGAGAATATTCACGTGCTATTGTAATCAAATTTCATGACCTTCAATCACGGTTTATTTATAATAGTCATCATACAGTTGCAGTACAGGACGATTCACAACTGAGCAATTTTGAACCATAAATATTTAATTTAGTGATTCCTTTATATTTGCATAAGTGAGATTTTAGTCCACATAAATAAGACTTTATACTAAGATTTGTAGTATGCATGTGATTTGTAGGAAATTTGGTTTAGTTTGTTTGTTTTTTTCTTGTCACTTTCCTTATTTTTATTTTTTGTTATTTAAAGTTAATTGTTACTCTCACTTGCTCTCATTTTTTTTATATGATTTTTTATTATTTGACACACATTTTCATTTCTTTATCATTTTTAACTACCCGACATACATTTTAAATTGTATATAATATACAATTTCTTAATTTTACTTTCTAATTTTTTTTTCTTTTATAAACATATAAATTAAATTTTATTTAAAAGTATAAAATAAATTACGAAATTACTGCCGTTTGGGTTAACTTAAAAAAAGTGACTTCTCGCTTATAGTAAAGAAGTGGAGTAGGCTTATAGTAAAGAAGTGGAGTAGAAGTGAGAAGTAAATAAATTAATAAAATATTAGGAAAAGAAACAGAAGCTGTGAGAGAGAAGTTAGCATTCTCATATTCTTAAAAATGCTTTTACTTCTTTACACAAACGGCTCAAGAGAAACAGAAGCCGGAAGCATCTTCTGCTTCTCTCGACCAAACAGGCAATGTAGAAGATTAATTCATAAGGCTCACCTCATAGCATGTTAAGGAAAATAAATTAGATCATAGAGTTGAGTAACTAAACAAAATCGTTCAAATAAATAAAAATTAAATAAAATTGCGAGAAATCATACATCAGTCATGATATCACGTACATATCACCACCCACTTTCGTTATGTTATCCTTTTCTTATTTTATGTGATTTTTTATATTTAGAATATTAATTCATCAGGCCGACCTCATATATCACAAAGATTAAAATTAAGATTACATAGGGCATTGCTCAAAAAAGAACACTCTTAAAAGAAGAACACAAACACTTTAGAATCAAATATAGATTCCCATCTAAAATTTAATTTTTTTTTTCAAATTTTAAGTTGATTAACTTTTTATTATGAATAATAATAGAATCCATCATGTTTAACAATAAATTTGGGTTCAAAATACCATGATTCTATGTAAAATTATTCGTGCAAAAAATTATATATATGATTCTATTCTGGATTCTGTTCTGGATTCTATAATATTTCATAGTAATAATGTGGATGAATTTGGATTTTAGATTTCATATATTAAGTTTAAATGGTGTTTAACTTAGGGCTGTCAGAAAATTTCGAAAGATCCGATATCCGTCCGAAAAATCCGTTACCGTATCTGGGAAAAAGCGGATATAATCCCAGTTTCAACCCAAGTTTCTTCGTACTCTTTGAACTTTGACACTAAAGGACGGGGCTGTGAACTTTAACTTGGTTTAATTTTCATCAAATATAGATAATAAAAACTTAGTTTGTGTTGGTAGAACAATTGACAGATGAAGATGGAATTGTTAAAATACCAATATCAAGCAAATAGCCAATATAACTAAACCATATTGTCTTGAGGCATGATACTATCACTTTGTTTAAGGATTTATTTCACCCCAATTGATAAACAATTTGCTAAGAAATTATTAACGAAACTGTTCTCATTGGATACAACGTATGAAGGATGACTCACATCATTTAAATAAAAAAATTTAAAGATAACGCACAAATATCTTTTTCATTTTATTGGTTCTATATAACAATATTCCAACAGTTCGTGTATTGCATATATGCAAAGACAGGAGATGAATTCAGTACAGAATTATTAACACAACTAAGTAATAATGCCTAGGCCTAGCCTTCCTGTCTAAAGCTTTGGATGCCATCCTCTACTGATCCTGGAGAGCCAACATCCGCTCCTCGATGCTGTTTCGGGCAACGATTCGTACAACAGTCACCTCTTTCGTTTGCCCTATCTGGTGTACTCTGTTTATTGCTTGTTCATCAACTTCTGGATTCCACCATGGCTCCAGGAGGTACACCCTATTAGCAGCCGCGAGATCAACTCCCGTACATGATGCCCTTAGACTGGCAAGCAAAACCGTGGGACCGTGAGGAGCTGGCACACCAAAATCTTTGATGACTTGAGCCCTCTTTGTTGCGTTCATTGATCCATCCAAACGCAATACATTGAAGCCAGCAGTCTTCAGAGGCTCTTCAAGTAACATGAGCATCTTCCTGAACTGTGAGAAGACAACAGACTTTGCTGTGGGGTCCTGATCCCGTGCTTCTGATAGAAGTTTCAGGAGAGCAGTTATCTTGGATGATTTCGGCATTACTTTTTTCTGTTGGAGCTGAGAAAATATCAGACTCCGACAGATCATGCCGGCAAAGAGGGCAGCAGCGTCTGCCACGTCTCAGGGTCTTCAGGATGTAGGACTGGCATCATATGTGAGCACATCGTGTGATCACAATGTTTGTTGGCGACGAATGCAGATCGGACAGTCAAATTCTTCACCGTCGTCTAGTATTGCAACCATCTTCTTCGACCACCAACTCTGGGTTGTTATAGAACTCTGCTTGCATTCAATTATGCTTGTAAGTACGTGTTCATTATGACATCTCTGAAGGGTATACAAAGATTTCATCTCAAAACTTTTTAAACTTTGACATAATTTAGTCAATATAACACATAAGCATATAAATCGAGTTATATGGACGCCCTTTAGATCTCGATTTTTGAACATGTAGAAACGAAATTAAGGCATACCGAAAACATAACATATCAATAATAATTAATATCATACCATGATTTACAAAATGATTTTATACCATCTCTTAACATCTGGATTGTGAAGCAATCCACATACTCATAAAATCCCAAATAGTGAAAAATGTTGGGCAAAGAATAATAAAAAGCAAAAATAGTGCTACTTACAGGAAGACTTGCATACTTGTGCCGTAACCGATGAAGACCTCGCCAAACCCAATTTTACTAATGTACCAAGAACAACCTCGATGATAAAATACCTAAAAGATTAAAAACAAGATTTTATCAAACAAATGATTTTAACATACAAATGTAAATCGATTCAATTATATCAAATCACCACACATACCCGGAAACAACAATTTCAATCATCCGATCTACTTTTTGGATGGATCTCCACCATAGCAATTGCATCGATACTTCCTTTGAAAAGGACCGTGCTGGTGATGTGATGACTTTAAATATTTATGTAGATCTGTATAACATCTATACAGTACCCACATATGTAAAACAGATTTGAATTGAAAACTGGGAGTTCATTCTTTCTATCAGTAGATGGAGAAATATGTAGATCAGAGGATATGAATATATAGATATCAAGAGGCGGTGAAACCAAGGTGAATGATTGCTAAAAGCCAAAGCTATGCTGGGGTATTAATTGAGATTTTAACAGATTTTTTTTCATTTATTAAATTCAGTGATACTGTATTCGGATTTTATCAAATGTATCAAATTCTTGGAATATTCAGTTAAGATTTTAAATCATACTATAAAATCTGGTGGTATTCAATGTGAATTTTAATTTAAGCTAAAAAATATGATGGTATTCAATTGAGATTATTTAAGGGTCATCTACCCTCACAACCGTGTGTCAGGGAGGGCTATCTAACACACTGTACGAGGCCGTTAGCTCTATATTTTAAGGGTTTATATTCAATCTTATTTTATAATGGATTCGCTATAAATATCCGCCGAACGGGAATTTGCCTTTCTGTGGATAATATTCGCAGAATGAAACTTTTCCGGTCTGTGGATATTAATAGCAAATCCATTAAAAATAATATTAAATGTGAACCCTTAAAATATAGATACAATGGTCCCCGTATAGTGTGTTAAATAAGCCCTCTGTTAGGGAACAAGACCCTTTTTTAAAATCCATTATTGTAAAAAGCGGGAAATGGATTTAATCGGTGAAGTTACGGAACAAGGATTAATCGGAGATTAATTGAATTGATCGGGGATTAATGGGGTGAATAATGAAATAGTCAGATATTCAATCAGCGTAGATTAATATTTTCTCCATCTCATATTTTCTCCATGTTTCTAATTTCTTGATAAATTTATCTTGAATTTCTCATTAATATTTCATGATTTTGGACTCTGTTAAAGAATATTACAAAATGTGCTATGTTTGTTGAGAAAATTAAGTTAATTAAAATAATTTTGTTTTCTCAACTGGTCATTTTTGTCTTAGGCTTTTTTTTAGGTTTTTTCTCAGAGAACAAAGAATAATATTATGATTGCACACCTATGACACAAAAATTAGATTATACAAAAATTGATTGTAGATTCTCTTCTTAATATGATTGGGAAAAAAAATTAAAATGCAAAAATTACTAAATCGAAGGAACATGCATATTCCACTTAATTTGAAATTCATTAGTAAGAGAATGATTAACACAACAAATGGACTCGGCATGCACAGTATCAAACCAAGTCTATCTCATAAATTTTATTAGACATCTTAATAATAACATAAACATATCTTCTAAAGGAACTCGGAGAAGTTTCTTATAACTTATATGACAGTCACTAATAATCATGTGTGTGAAATTATTGAACAACTACAAAAGATAAAACAACCAACTCAAAAAACTATAAATATCTGCCATGTAAGTGCTAACATAATCTTCAAGGAAAGAGTAAGTATATATATAACAATAATACAAGATTTTGTAGTAGGAATACATGTGAGAAAAATATAATCAAGTCACGATACTTTGGACACTACTGAAATCAACATCTCAAGGATCTTTCTATATGACAAATGATATATGACACGACCTAGATTTCCACCAAATCAACTCTACTATTAATAAGGTAATAAAATAATTGTGATGTAATCTAAAGTTTAGCTTACACTTTAAATTAATATTATATCAAAAGTGATCCTATTTTCAAATATAGTTAAAAAAAAGTAGGTTAGAATCTAGGAGGAGAAAACTATTTAGGTTATTCTGAAAATTCCGGCAAAACTTTATTGGCAATTTGTACTAGCATGAGAAATTTAAAACTAATGTTGAAAACTATAAAGTTAACACTGCTTTCCGAAATATATGGATATAGAATGTGATTTTTAAATCCTATGTATTGTGTATTAGAAAATAATATGTCCTTCTGAATAGTATATGAACTACCAAAATTATAAACCACTATCACAACTAAACCTAACGTAAATTGCTCTGTGAATTGTCATTGAATTATGCATTGCAGTTGGATTTACTAAGCGAACTTAGATATATCTTAGGCTTAGGAGACGAGAGAAAAATTGACAATCATAAAGAAGGATTTCTAACAAACCTTGATAAAAATTCCTCAATCCTTTAAACAAAAAAATCTTTCCAAGTTCCACTCAAGTTCTTTAAGCTTGAGTTTCATCCAATTTCATTATTAAAAGGCCACATGCACAACTTGTACCTAAATCAAGTTATCCTGAACATCATTTGACACAAACCATATACATTCCTAATAATAATAAACAAGAACCTATATGAAGTAGTAACTCATAGTCACGAAAGTAAATACCATACCATACCATACGTACTCCGTATTCCCGCTTAGAGCAGGGTCTGAGGAAGGTAAAATGTACGCAGTCCTTCCCCTACCCTTAAAGTAGAGAGACTGTTTCCGTGAAGACCCCCAGCTTAGTGCACAATAAATAAAATAGTGTGTGTTATAATATTAATATAATACCTTAGCCCATGGCCTTCTTCACATGGGACTTACCTAAATTCTGTTTGTCGATGATGGGTGACAATGATTTGAAACAGAAATATCAAAATGGATAAACACTGTCATTGCACACTTTCTTGAATTAACTTGATTCCTTCTTGTGTAATCCTCTATCCTTATCGGTTCTCCTTTATCTACGCTGCCAAAGCAATCACCGCCAATACACTAACTGTATTTCTTTCCTTTCCCACCCCCATGTAATACTGACAGGGACGTTTCAAAATACACACTCAAAATCAAAACTAATTTGCCAGGAACTCTCGATGATTTGCATTGTAGACTATGTTGACACGAATTAAGACACCCCACCCACAAGAATACGGTTGTCACGTCAAAACCATTTAGAAATCCTGTGAAACCTTGCCAAATTCTTCGACGAACCAACATCCGTGATATACATCATGAAGATGGTATATAAAACTGACTTCACAATACCATTCCGCAACCGCCGTCTAGCCAGTTCCTCGATGATATTTTTATTGACCACAGGCAACATGTGTTGCAGTCTGCTCTTCTCGCAAGTCTAATATTCTCAAATATAATATCTGTATTCCAAAGGTTTTATTTCCATGAATTGTTATTCCTGCCCGACGTGTACACAATCCAGTGAAGAAGGGAAATGGCCTAACAATAATGAGACCATTTTCTAGAAAATGAGAAGAATATCAAACGCGATCGATAAATCACGCAAATATGTCGAGAGAAATCCAACAATGCCCACAACATTAGAGCAAGTCAATGTGACTACATGTCAATGTCTGATATGTGAATATGTGATGTGCGTACGTATCATGAAGAAAGCAAGCAACACACGTGGAATACGTGTGTTAATTGCCAACAAGAGCATCCAGGAATTTTGGGATAAGCATGATGAGAAAGTCCCACTTTTATGAACCCTACACAATAAATACAATAAATACTTTTTAATGTTTTTAGAAAATTGCGGAACATGTACCGCTTGCAATTATTTGTGCCCCTATTTCAGCAAGTAAGCAATAAGATACAAGTTTAGAATTAATAGATTGATATTTCTTACATAAGCTTTGGTTGTTACAGGCATATAATTGGAGGCATTGCACATATAATTCAAAATAGCAAAATAGTACAAAAGAAAAGAGTGAAAATTGTAGAGTTACTTCAACTCTAGACAGATGCTTGCACATGAAATTGACATAAATTCTTTCATATCTTGAACTCTGGTTACTCATTACGCTGCCATTTTAATTACCTGTCATGGCCTTTCTAAATTGTATGAATTTCTTAGCATTCAAATTAAAATTTCTTAAATTATTATTTTTATATAGAGAGAGAGAGAACATGATATATGGAAGTCCATATAGCAAATATATAGAATTTTAATTTAAAAGGTTAGAATGCATCCGAAACTCGATTTTGCAATATCATTGATGATGCCCTGGGGAGGAATTTGAGTAACTCATCTTCAGGTTGCTGAAAATAATTGCATAAAACACCATAGGTGTATATACATGAATAGCTAGGAACAAGAAAAAGAAAGAACAAAGAATAATATAGTAGGCAAAGGTGATTCATTATTATATATACTGTCACAAAATAAGAAAGATGAATTCAAATAAAGAAAAGAAAAGAAAGATGAACAACCAAATGGATTTGAGAGGAAAAAACGAGAATTTAGAAGTTTATACACCTAAACTGATGAACTTTAATCTCTCTCCTTCAATTTAATCAACCATTTATAGTAAAAACATTATTGGACGACATATATCAGCTGTAGAACTCATAAAGGAGTTACACGAAAAAATTGCTGATATAAAAGGCATTGGAAAAGGAGATCATGGGTTGAAAGGATTATGTGAGCATTTATTTATGAATAAGGAACATATAAATGAAAACACAAGCATTATTTTTTAACAGGCAAAATTTATAATTTACCCAAAAATACCTTTGATCACCCTTTGTAACACTAATATCATGATAAATAGATAAGTGATTTAAATAATTTCTCATATTATTTAATCTGAAGCCAATTTAAATAATAGCCTATTTGGGAACCATGATTTCATTTTAAATTCTGGATTTGATCAAATAACCTCTTTGGGAATTCAGATTTGGATTTTATTTAAAATCCAGACATTCAAATATCAGATTTAGAATTTGAAATGACAAATAAAATCTTTTTATTTGAAATCCATCATTCAAAATGAAATGCATGTTTCCAAACGGTCTCTAAACTTATTTGATCATTAGATTTCGATATTCGAAATTAATGGAGAGAAGAACCAAGTTGCCCTCAGGAGGCCTGAGGTCTGATCCCATTAAAACCACTCATACATCAATCCCGCGGGATGTTTTTACCCACTTAACACATGAATAACAAAGATTTATATATACTTTACTCATTTCTTATAAAAATCTTTGCAACTGTAGAGCATAGTTATAAAAATACAATCTTAACCCTTTGTTTCTTAATACTCTTTGATCTTTGACATTAAAAAGACGGGACTGTGAACTTTAATTTAGTTTCATCAAATATAGATAATGTTGGTAGAACAATTGACAGATGGAGATGACAATTTTAGAACACCAATATCCTGCAAAAATAATTAATATTGATTGCTTTGTTGCATAATACTATCACTTTTTTAAGGATTTATTTCGCCCCAATAAATAGACAATTTGCTAAGAGGTTACTAGCGATATTATCCTCAGGGGATGCAACAAATTATGGATAACTCACATCATTTAAATAAAAAATATTTAAAGATACAAAATAGATTTCACAGATATCTTTTCAATTTTATTGGTTCTATTTCTATAATACAATATCCCATCAGTTCGTGTATTGCATATGCAAAGACAGGAAATGAATTCAGTACAGAATTATTTACACAGCTCTAAAGTATTAATGCCCAGGCTTCCTGTCTAAAGCTTTGGATGCCATCCTCTTCTTCCCATCTCGGACCTCCAGTATCCGCTCCTCGATGCTTTTTCCGGCTATGATTCTTACAATTGTCACCTCTTTCTTTTGTCCTATCCGAAGTACTCTGTCCATTGCTTGTCCATCAACTGCTGGATTCCACCAGGGCCCCAGGAAGAGGATATGTGCATGATAAAACTATCTCAGAGATCATGCCTACAAGGCAAAATATACCGGGTCTTAGAGCTTTACAAAACTATGTAGTCCATAAATGTGAATAAAAGATAGTTCTGTAAAATACCTTCTTTATTGCCGCACGGGAGAGTTGCAATGTGATCTTTAGGGCATAGGTCCAGATGAGTACATGTCTGGTGGAGTCGAAGAACTATGCCAAGCACGGCTAAATAGTGGTTTCTGACTGTGCCTGTGGAGATGTAATCCTGAACGCCAGTCTTAGCCTCCACTTCCATCTGATCATAAAGCTCCCTTTCCTCGGCAGCAAGATCGACAGAACATATTTTAATAATTTTTTGAGGCAATCCGAGTATGTTCTGCTCTTTTGTCCTCCTCAAGCAGATGGCTTCCATTACAGCCTAACACAGAACATGAAAAATCTTTCAAATATACAGGCAAAGAATGTTAAAATGTGTAGCTGATGACAGTGAAATATATATGTACCTCTAACCGAGTGACCTCACTACTTGTGTCCACTGGCTTTAGCAGCGTCTTTTTCCAGGAGTGTTTGTCTGTAAATGGATTGTATTTCAAAAATTGACATGAAAGAATACATGTCCATTGTGGTGTTCTGTAGGGGAGTTCCTGTGACCAGCCACCTCCGTCTAGCATTTAACCTAAGTACAGCAGAGGCTTGTGTAGGAGTGGAGTGCTTAATCAGATGTGCTTCATCCAAAATCACCCTCCACCAAGGTACTTGGAATACTGGTGATCCCGATTCCAGTTCAGAAGCCAATAAAGAGTATGTGGTGAGTACCAAATCATACTTTACAAGCTCCATTGGGTCCTTAGTCCTCTGTTCATAATACAAGTAAACACTTAACTTCCCCGGCTTCGTGTGCTTTTTCAATTGCTCTTTGCACGTCGAAAACACAGAAGTCGAGGACACAACCAATGTTGTCCTGGAAGCTACAAGATCAATCAAATCAGACGCATTTCCAGCAGAGGACACAACCAATGTTACTGTGCAAGACTTGCATACTTGCACAGTAACACCTGAAGACCAAATAAAACCCAATTTTAATGATGTACCAAGAACAATCCCGATGATAAAATACCTAAAAGATTAAAAACAAGATTCAGTAATGGACATCAAATAAATAATTTTAACACACAAATATAAATCAAATCAATTTATCAAAACACCACACATACCTAAAAACAACAATTTCAATCATCCCATCTACTTTTTGAATGGATCTCCACCATAGCAATTGCATCGATACTTCCTTTGGAAAGGACCGTGCTGGTGATGTGATGACTTTGAATATGTATGTAGATCTGTATAACATCTATACAGTACCCACATATGTAAAACACATTGGAATTGAAAACTGGGAGTTCATTCTTTTTATCCCTAGATGGAGAGAGACGTAGATCGGATGATATGAATATATAGATATCAAGAGGCGGTGAAACCAAGGTGAATGATTGCTTAAAATCAAAGCTATGTAGGGGTATTAATTGAGATTTTAAAAGATTTTTTGGATATTCAATTAAGATATTAAATCTTGATACAAAATTCGATGGCATTCAATGCGGATTTTAATTTATGCTTAAAAAATAATGGTATTCAATTGGAAATATATAAAATTCAATATTGTAAAAAGCGATCGGACTTAATCAGTAAAATTACAGAACAAGGATTAATCGGGAATTAATCGGATGATTAATGAAATAATTAAATATTTAATCAGGTCGACGAGTTACACGAAATAGGGATTAGTCGGTGATTAATCACCAACTTTTAGAACAAAGTTAAAATTAAATTGATGGTGATGGATTTTTTTGAACTTTATAAAATGATGGATTTTATAGGATTGTTTAGTATATTTTAAGATATTTGAATCCTACCAAATTCCATGAGATTTTAAAAGATTTGTTTCATTTATGAAACTAGGGGATATTCAACTCGGATTTTAAAAAATGTATCATAATCTTGGGATATTCATTTATGATTTTATATTATGTTACAAAATATGGTGGTATCCAATGAGGATTTTAATTTATGCTTAAAAATTTGATGGTATTCAAATGATGAGATATTTAAAATCCATTAAATTTGATGGCATTCAGATGCTAATAGGTTTTTTTGGACTTCATAAAATGATCGATTTTGTGAAATTGTTCTGTTTATTTTAAGATACTTAAATCCTTCCGAAATCCATGGAATTTTCAAGTTACTTAAATCCTAAAGACTCTACAATGTTTTAAAAATCAGTATAAAATCAAAATCACACGCATTCTATTAAAATATATAGACTATATAAGATACATTAAAATCTAAGTTGAATACACCCCCTCAATTTCTTATTTCTTTTTTTTAATTTTTGTTAATGTCTTCTATTATTTAAATGACTAGAATTTCTCAATTAATAAAAAGGAAATGATTATTTGACTACTATTTTTTGTGAATCATTTGAATAAAATATTTAACTATTTTATAAGATATGATGAAAAAATGAAATTTAAAATTAATTTGAAAATACAATTGAATTATATTATTGATATTTTTAATTCGAATCACTATGACAATGATAAAATGTTTCAACGAGGAATAGTGGAAATAGTTGACAAATTATAACTTGTTAAGAAGAAAAATTTTATAATTCATTCTAATTGAAATAACAATTATATCTCTGACCTAATTATTTATATATATACTTTATCTTTTTTTATTATTTAAAAAGTCATTTCGAATCAATAAAATATATTCATTTTACTTCTATCACAACATCACAAAATATAGCATAAATTAAAGTTGATCTATTTTACAATGTTGCAGTCTAATCTATATATATTATACTATATATCTCATTTTTAGTTTGGTTTGTTGGTCACTAAAATTTAAAATTTATAAACTTCGGCATTGAAGACAATATTTGTAATCAAACTCCAAATTTGTTATTTCTTGACAATTAATGCTATTTTTGAAAGATATTTTTCATGTTTTATCATAATTGAAAAAGCATTTCATAAAAAAATCTATTATGTCCAATCACTATTATCTCATTCTCCTCCAATTTTTTGATTTCTTGAGAGCTTTATCTTAAATTTCCATTCAGTACTTCATGATTGTGTGGACTCTTAAATAATTTTACATAATGCCCTAAGTTAGCTACATATTAACTTCATTAAAACAATTTTGTTTTCTCAGTAGGTCATGTTCATTTTAGGTTTTTCTTTGCCTTTTTCTTAGAGATAAAAGAATATTTTCATGATGCGCACATATGACATAAAAAATTATAGGACTTTTTTTATTCATAACCACGTTTTCAATCTTATTTCCAAAAATACTACCTTATCCAATCTTATTTTCAAAAATACTACCTTCTCTAAAATATTTTCAAAAATACTATGGTTGCATATGCAACTATATATGCAACTACAAATCCTGATTTCAAGTTTCAGATTTCAAATGTCATTTTCGACCTCATATTTGGGATCGATATAAATATATATATATATATATATATATATATATATATATATATCGATTCCAACGATGAGGTCGAAAATGACATTTGAAAACTGGAACTTGAAATCAGAAATTCAGTTGCATATATGGTTGCATATGAGGTTGTATTCAGTTGATTCTATTGTAATCTAATGGCCCCGCAGGGGCACACATACATCAGTTGCAACTTACAGTTTCCGTTGCATATGAGGTTGCATATGACTAAATGCAACTGAAAACTGTAAGTTCCAACTGAAGTATGGGTGCCCCTGGCGGGGCCATTAGATTGCAATAGAATCAACTGAATGCAACCTCATATGCAACTAAATGCAACCTCATATGCAACTAAATGCAACTGAAAACTGTAAGTTGCAACGGATGCATGGTGTGCCCCTGGCGGGGCCATTAGATTGCAATAGAATCAACTGAACGCAACCATATGCAACTGAATACAACCATATGCAACTATATATGCAACTGAATTCCTGATTTCGAGTTCTAGTTTTCAAATGTCATTTTCGACCTCATCTTTAGAGTCGATATATATATATATATATATATATATATATATATATATATATATATATATATATATATATATATATATATAGAGTGGAGTTCTGTGGTATACTAATACAATTGAGAAATTGGAGTCCCTAAGATCCACCGTTAGATTTTAAAAAGATCCTCTGGCTAAGATTTAATGACAAAAATAGGGCTCACAGTTACTAAGCAATTTTGAACTCCAATTACGTGCACGTTTCTTCAAGGTGTATCCTGCATTCACCAGTGAAGCACACAAGGACGCTCGATATCAAAAATCCCTCACTTCCGCTGTGTTGAACCCTAGGTCAATCACTGTGTAGAACTAATTTAACGACGGACTAGTGGTTTGCAGGACGCATCAAATTTTGGCGAAAATGAGTTCGGGTATGTCTACGATCTCTTGATTCTGTCCTTTAATTGCGTTGCATGTCATTTTTCTGGCCACTCAATATCTTCATTTTATGAACTCCGGCGGCCCGATTCACTGGGGTGTCCTGCAGTTGCCGGCTCTATTTCGTGGATACCCTCTTTTTTTTCTTGGGGCTTTGATACAAATAGAAGTGTATGTGTGTTTTTACTAGACATTGCAAGAATATGTCAATTGATGGAGACCTCTACGACCGGGCAATCCTTCTTGATTAATGACTACTTTGGTGGATTTTGGGTCTTGTGTTGTGTATTAGATGCTTAAACTTTTAAGTGCATTTTGTTGTCTTGTTCTGCACTTTGTTACTAATTTGATCATGCAGTTGTGTTGTACTTGATTTTGCATTTGTTATGTATTTTTGAAACGAAGATTCCTAGTTTTAATGTGTCCTGCAGTTTTGTGATATGCTAGACCGAATAAGATACCTGTGCTTCACTTTCACTTCACGTTTATTTACTGAACACTCGGCACTGCAAGAATATGTCAATTGATGGAGACCTCTATGACTAGGAAATCCTTCTTGGCTAATGACTGCTTTGGTGGAATTTGGTTCTTTTGTAGTGTATTAGATGCTTAAAATTTTAAATGCTTTTTGTTGTCTAGTTCTGCACTTTATTACTATTTTGATCATGCAGTTGCATTTTATGTGATTCAACATTTGTTATGTATTTTTGAAACGAAGATTCCTATTTTTAAAGTGTCCTGCAGTTTTGTAACATGTAAGACCGAATAAGATACCCGTGCTTCACTTTCACTTCACGGTGGTATGAGTTTTGCAGACAAAATTTGATTTTTTTTTTGAATCAACAGGACTCTTTGTTGTAGCACGATGGTATGAGTTTTTAGCTCACTATGCGAAGTTAACACGCTGAATGTTCTGTCTTCTGTCTCAGATTATAAACCGGACTCTTTTCGTTGTACCTTCTCCATATCAGACTACTATGCGATGTTAACACATTTTTAAGGATGACTTTGTAGTTGAGGAAGGCTCGATGAATATGAAGAGGTGTTGGTGTAGATGTCGAGCAAGAGGAAAAGTTGCATCAGGATCAGTCCTAGAAGAATGATGCTATGGATTCAATAAACAGTTGTTTTTGCCTATATTGCCTACGACATTGTAGCCTAAAAGATTTTTTAAATGCTTCATTATCATCTCCAATGGTTTTTTCCCCCTATTTCCTGTTATCCGGGACAATCTGTTTGTACTTAAATACCTAGAAATTGGAGATTGCACCAATTGGAATATGAACTACTTTTACAAGTGTGATTGACACGTACTTACAAGTGTAATTGACACGTACTTGGAATATGGATGTGAAGTTGATTTTTTTGTAGGATATTGAGTTGTTTTCATAGATAAATTAGATTAGACATTTCGACATATATTCTACTAGTGTGGAGCACAAGCATATTTCCTGGAATTTTAGGAAGTGGTGTAAGTATTAAACCTTTAAAATTTTATGAGTGTCTCACTAACTTTTCGTTTCATCAAAAATTTTATCCTCATATCTCACCATGCTCTTATGAACTTGGTTAGAAAGATATTAATTTTCATCCCCTGTTCTCTACCTTCCTTTAACTTAAAATTGCAGATGGAGTATTAACAAGAAAAGGATTTCATACAGAATAATGGGGGCATGCCCCAGGCAAACGGAAGTAAATATCACTAATAGAACTCCTTTATATACATGTAATCAACAGCTAAAGCTAACATTAATCTAGACTAGTTATAATACTAAACTAGGGTCTTTGCTAATTTGTTTTTTGAAACTAGTACAAGAAAACAATTTTGTTTTAACACTGTTTTACTCTGGCCGCATTTTGATCACATCAGTACGCCCCATTTGACAATGCATGCGGTGGTTCCGCTCTCTCCACACCTGATAGATGGTAATGTTAAGAAACGAGAGTAGCCAATTTAACTCCCCGTCCCACTGCCCTGTTTCGAAGCACTCTGCCTTGAGTGTATTCTCGCCAATCTTGAAAATAAGAAAAGGCCCTCTAAATATCACATTCGAGACATAACTGCATCCCGCAAATCACATAAGTCAGATAAATATAATACCAAACCTGTTCATTCTTCCTTTGGTGAGTAGTCTTTCCTTTAGAGCCAACCACATTATAAAGGAATGCCAGTCCATATGAAACCATGCTGGAAAATTCCCAGAAGTACGAGTGCAGTTCCAAATTTGACCCAGCAAAACGTTCGACACATGGAGCCCATCCCAAGTGATTGCATCTACCTCATGAACTTGAGTATTATGCCTATTCTGCTTTAACTCTAAAAAATCAGAACGGCTTGAACTTGTTAGTAGCCAAATGCCAGTATGCAGACAAAAGTTGATTTTTGCAAAAAGATTTGAACGAACATTACTCTGTAATGATGCTACGAAGAAAAATACATTAGCTATAAAAACTTCCTGCACAAAATTCTTAGGTACATGCGATCTTGCAGTACAGGATTTTAAATGAACAACAAATGCATTAAATGAACAACAAATGCATTGAAAATTCTGCAAAACTTACTTGATTCGGCCTTCTTATCAGACATTAAACACTTGCTATGGAGAAGAGCAGAGAATGATCCAAGAGATGTAGATATTGCCTCCTCAAAATGAAAGAACGAAAAGAAAAAAAAGAAGAAAAAAATGGCTTAACGACTGCAGGACACTACTTCTATGCAATCCCCTGGACACACTCACAGGCAGTTGTAACTGCCGCATAAAGACACTATCACTAAAAAAATGAACGGGCTGGGGTTTTAAAAAATTAAAACTTATAAAACAAAAATTAAATCAAAAATCCTCAGCCATTGGATCTAAAAAAAATGAAGGGTTTAGATTGGGACTCCAAGGACTCCAAAAATTATAGTACTCCATATAACTTTCTTCTATATATATATATATATATATATATATATATATATATATATATATATATATATATATATATATGGATTCCAAATATGAGGTCGAAAATGACATTTGAAAACTGAAACTGGAAATCAGGATTTGTAGTTGCATATATGGTTGCATATGCAACCACCGTATTTTTGGAAAATATTTTCAAAAAGGTAGTATTTTTGAAAATATTTTAGAGATTTGAAAATAAGATTGGAAAAACAGTATACAAGATAATTCCCCAAAATTATATTGTACAAAAATTGATATAGATTCTCTACCTAATATGATTGAAAAAGATTTATAATACAAAAATTCCTAAATCGGAAGAATACATTCCACCTAATTTAAAAATTCATTAGTAAAATAATGATTAACACCAAAAATGGACTTGGGCACAATATCAAACCAAGTAAAATTCTATATCATAAATTTCATTAGGCGTTAGAATAATAACATAAATATTTAATGTAAAGGAACTCTAAGAAGTTAAATAACTAATTATTCATATGTATGAAATTGTTGAACAACTACAAAAAATAAACTAGCTCAAAAAATGAAAAATATCGTCATATAACTGTTAACATGATCTTCAAAAAGATAATAAGTATATATTTAACAATAATACATGATTTTTTTGTCAGAATACATGTGAGAAAAAATATCATCAAGTTACTATACTTGGGACACGGCTGAAGTTAAGAACTAATGCGTCATGTTAGATCATAAACGATATATGACACAACCTAGATTTCCTTTGAAACCAACCCTACTCTTAATAAGGTAAACACATAATTGTGATATAACCTAAAGTCTAACTTACACTTAAGATTAATATAATATAAAGAGTCATCATATTCGCAAATATAGTTTAAAAAAAAATAGAGGCTGAGGAAGCATCGCATTCGAAAAATTTCGACAAAGCTTTATTGAAAATTTGTACTAGTATGAAAAATTTAAACTAATTTTCAAGATCGTAAACTTAAAACTACTTTTCAAGATATATAAGTTATAGAATGCGACTTTTAAGTCCTATATATGCACTAAAAATAATATGTTCTTGTGGATGCGAAGTATGTGAACTACCATAATTAGAGCATCTCCAAGAGACTTTTCATTTAGGCTCCTAACTTGAGATTTGAAGAGGGAGAGGAAAATTGTTGCTCCAAGAGACTGTTAAGTGGCTCTTAAATCACTAAGAGCCTCTTGTTTCTCTCTTCTCTCTCCTCAAAGTTAAGAGCCATCACATTGCTCCTAACTTATTTTTTCACAATAAAAAAATCCTTCCCTCCAATTCACCTTCATCTTTCCATCTCTTTTGTTATAGTGGAGCCCAATATATGACTAAAATATGAAATAGAGAAGAGATGTAGAGAGTATTGTTGGAGTTTACACTCTTAACTTTGTCCTAAATTGCTAAGAGCCACATTTTTTATATTATATTTAGGAGCCAACAAGGAAGCTCTTGGAGATGCTCTTATAAAACACCATCACAACTAAACTCAACCTAAATTGCTCCGTGTTAATCATCATGATTGAAGTATTCATTGCAGTTGGAGTTGTTAAGCGAACTTGGATCTTAGGCTAAGGAGAAGAGAAAAGAATTGCCAAACATAAAGAAGGATTTCTCAAAAACCTTGATAAAAATTCCTCAATCCTTTAAACAAAAAGATCTTTTCAAGTTCCACTCAAGTTATTTAAGCTTGAGTTTCATCCATTTTCATTATTTAAACTCTAAAGGCCACATGCATAGCTTGTACTTAAATCAAGTAATTATTTATAACATCATTTGACATAAACTAAATACATTCTTAATAATAATACACAAGAACCTATATTCTCGATCACACCTATATTCTCGACCGACATATGAAGTAGTAACCAATAGTCACCAAAATAATTCCTAAGCTAAAAATATAATAAATATTTTTTAATATTTTTCACTAAATTGCGGAAGATGTACCGATTGCAACTATTTGTGCTTTAATTTCAGCAAGTAAGCAATAAGATACAAGTTTAGAATTAACATATCGGTCTTTTTTACGTCGGCTTTAGTTGTTACACGCATATAATTGGAGGCATTGCACGTATAATTCATAATAGCATAATCGTAAAAAAGAATTACTTCAACTCTAGACAGATGCTTGCACAGGAAATTGACATAAATTATTTCATAATTTGCACTGGTTACTCATTATGCTGCCATTATACCTGTCATGCCGTCCTCAAATTCTAATGAATTTCTTAGCATCCAAATTAAAATTTCTTAAATAATTATAGAGAAGGAAACATGGAAAACCATTGCAAACAAATAGAATATTAATTTAAATGGTTAAAAAGCATCTGAAACTCGATTTTGCTTTATTTATGATTCCCTTGGGAGGAATTAGAGTAACTCATCTTCAGCTTGCAATGATTTTGAAACACGGTCGAATAGCTAGGAACAAGAAGAACAAAGAACAAGAATAATAGAGTAGGCAAAGCTAATTGATTCATTTTTATATACTGTCACAAAATAAGAAAGATTAATTCAAATGAAGAAAAGAATAGTCAAACAAGCACATCTATTTATCATCCAGATATGAGATAATAATTCATTTTTATAGAGAATTTACAAACTTTAAAGGCCCAGCATGGCGGGCATAAATACTAGTTACGATATAAGTGCAAATGTAAATATATACTCTATGATCAATCATTGCACGTATCTAAGTGTGTATGTATAAAAATTAGAGGGGAAAGGGAGGGGGGGGGGGGGCAGCCTGTATATGAGCTTCTCGAACATCGTCAGTGCAAACTTAACATCTTACTCGCTGCAAAAATTTAGGACGTTGATAAGTTCTGCATTCAGCAATTTTAATAGAAGATGGATTCAAACCTGTCCACATATATCAAATTTATCCAACTCCAAATGAATCGCTAAAGTAATCAATAATCGAGCCGATTCTTAAGCCCTAATCCTCAACAATATTTCAAGAAAAAAAAAAAGCTTCGATATATAAGCTCTGGTTAGGGACGCCCAGTCGATGACCTACAAGTTAGTGATTGTTAGTGTGCTCATAGGCACACCATAGATAATCCCATAAAAAATCACAAGACAACTACTTTTCCCATGCAAGCAAATATTGGAGAGAGGAACGAGCAATTGTATCTTAACGTTTGAACACGCAAAAAGCAAGAGGACCAGACAGCTGTTCCTGGACAACCACTGCAAAATACACCGACCATATAAATGAAAACACCGAGCATACATCATAGATAGGGATGAAGGAGTAATTTCATTCTCTTTGAATGATGGGCAAGATTGTAATTTCCAAAAGAAATTGGGCTCATGTATCCTTTTTGTTGCCGCATTTATATATGTAATAGAAGATTTTAATAAATGAAAAGTTATTTCATTTTATTGTTTTAATTATATTTTAAAATTATTTCTAAACACATACAACGATACAAAAACATGTATTTAGATTTAGATTCTCAAAATCTATTTATAATTTAGGGTTTGCATTTTAAGGTTCTATATGAAGGATTGATTCTTATATTTCTATATATACCATATGTTTAATCAATTAAAACTTATATAATAATTATTTTATCTGATATAATGACTATTTAAGAAAATTAGGTATGATAACGAATAATTTTATTAAAATAATATTTTTAATTCAAATCTTGTTTTGATAAGATATTATACAAAAACAATCATTGTTTGTTAAGGAAAAATTTATAATTTATCCAAAAGTACTTGTGATCACCCTTTATGATATACGCTAATATCATGACAAATAGATAAGTGATTAAATAAATTCTCATATTATTTAACCTGAAGCTAATTTAAACTTATTTGCTAATTAGATTTCGAAATTCCAAATTAATGGAGAGAAGAACCAAATTACCCCGCTAAATATGTAAAAACAGGAGGCCTGAGTCTGATCGCGCTAAAACCACTATTCCTGGAGTGCTTTTGCCCACTTAACTAGGGGTGAGCAAAACCGAACCGAAACCGAAAAACCGAACCGAACCGTATAATTTCGGTTCGGTTTGGTTTCATTTTTCTGAAAATTTCGGTTAATTCGGTTTTTCGGTTTGAACCAAAAAAAATTCGGTTTGGTTCGGTTTTTGATATAGTATTTCGGTTTAAACCGAAAAAACCGAAGTTTTTATTAAATATAAAATAAATATATATTATATATATACAAATAACCTAGAATCTAATCCTAGTGTCTAAACTCCTAACCTGACTTGCACAATTACATGAATCTAGCAATTGCAACACATATCTGGGCTCTAATTCATCAGCAACAACAACTCAAACTCTAGTCTCCAGGTTTCCTCATCTTCTAATCTAACTGTCTAAGACGATTAGGCGAGCTTCTATAGTCCTGTTAACTATCTAAAGTTTATTGTAAACTTTAATTTTTCACTTTAATTTGCTACTTAAGTGGTGTATGAATCAAGTGAAGTTTGGTTCATTGAGATTTGCAATTATAATTTTGTGTTTAAAAATATTTCGGTTTTTTTGAACCGAAACCGAAATCGAACCGAAATAATTCGGTTGGTTCGGTTCGGTTTAAAATGATAATTCGGTTCGGTTCGGTTTCAAAAAAAAGCTTAATTCGGTTTTCGGTTTTTTCGGTTCGGTTCGGTTTTGAACCAAACCGACCGAATGCTCAGCCCTACACTTAACTCATGGATAACAAAGATCGTATATACTTTACTCATTTCAAATAAAAAATCTTTTTGCAACTGTACAACGACTCAATCATAAAAATACAATCTCAACCCAAGTTTCTTGATACTCTTTGAACTTTTACATTAAAGGACCCGGTTGTGAACTTTAACTTAGTTTAATTTTCATCAAATATAGATAATTAAAAGTTAGTTCGTGTTGGTAGAACAATTGACTGATGGAGATGGAATTTTTAAGTTTGTTTAAGGATTTATTTCGCCCCAATTGATAGACAATTTGCTAAGAGATTAGTAGTGAAATTATTCTCACACGATACAACAAAGTATGAAGAATGACTCAAAACATTTAAATAATAAATATTTAAAGATACAAAAATGATTTCACAAATATCTTTTTCATTTATTGGTTCTATAATACAATATTCCAACAGTTCGTGTATTGCATATGCAAAGACAGGAAAGAATTCAGTACAGAATTATTTACACAGCTAAAGTAATAATGCCCAGCCTTCTTGTCTAAAGCTTTGGATGCCATCTCCGCCCTCTTCTTCTTTTCCTTTTGAAAGGCAACCATCCTCTTCTTCTCATTCTGGAGCTCCAGTATCCGCTCCTCGATGCTGTCTCGGGCAATGATTCGTACAACTGTCACCACTTTCGTTTGCCCTATCTGGTGTACTCTGTCCATTGCTTGTTCATCAACTTCTGGATTCCACCATGGCTCTAGGAGGTACACCATATTAGCAGCAGCGAGATCAACTCCGGTACATGATGCAGTTGAAGGCAGGTGGTCAAGATGAACTTTTTACTCGAAATGGGAGATGGAACTTCAACAAGATTTTCTACAGTTTAGGGTCTGCCACGTCCTAGGGTCTTGAGGATGCAGGACTGGCAATAAATGTGAGTGATCACAATGTTTTACTGATGTACCAAGAACAATCCCGATGTTAAAATACCTGAAAGATTAAAAACAAGATTCAATAATTGATATCAAACAAATAATTTTAACACACAAATATAAATCAAATCAATTTTATCAAAACACCACCCATACCTAAAAACAACAATTTCAATCATCCAATCTACTTTTTGAATGGATCTCCAATATAGCAATTGCATCGATACTTCATTTAGAAAGGACCGCGCTGGTGATGTGATGACTTTGAATATGTATGTAAATCTGTATAACATCTATACAGTACCCACATATGTAATATAGACGGGAATTGAAAACAGGTAGTTCATTCTTTGTATCAGCAGATGGAGATATATATAGAGAGAGCGGGGCCATGAAACCAAGGTGAATGATTGCTAAAAGTCAAGGCTCATGTTAGTTGAGATTTTAAAAGATTTTTTTTCATTTATGAAATTCAGTGATATTATACTCAGATTTTTAAAAATTTTGGGACATTCAATTAAGATTTTAAATCATGCTACAAAACTGGTGTTATTCAATGTGGATTTTAATTTATGCTTAAAAATATGACTGTATTTAATTAATTATTTAAAATCCATTAAAATATTTCATAAAATGATGGAATATATAGGATTGTTCAATATAATACATTTTAAGATATTTGAATCCTACCAAAATCCATGACATTTTAAAAGATTTGTTTTATTTATGAGATTCGAAGATATTCAACTCGGATTTTAATAAATGTATGATAATCTTAAAATATTCGATTATGATTTTAAATTATACTACAAAATATGGTGGTATTCAATAAAGATTTTAATTTATGCTTGAAAATCGATGGTATTTAATTGGGAACTCCATTAAAATCTGATGGCATTCAAATGTTTGATCGATTTTTTTGGATTTCATAAAATGACAGATTTTATAAAACTGTAAAATATATTTTAAAATATTTGCATCCTGCCAAAATTCATGGGATTTTCAACTATAGTACTTAAATCCTAAAGACTCTACAATATTTTAACAATTTACATAAAATCAAAATCACATACATTCTATTAAAATCTGAGTTAAATACACCTCCCTTAATTTCTTATTTCTATTTTTTTTTATTTTTGTTAGTGTCCTCTCAATTAATAAAACGGTAAATGATTATTTGACCACTATTTTTTGTGAATCATTTGAATAAAATATTTAACTGTTTTATAAGATATGATGAAAAAAATGAAATTTTAAAATTAATTTGAATATACAATTAAATCATATTTTATTGGTCACTAGATTATACTAATCTCATTTTTAGTTTCATTTGTTGGCACTAGAATTTAAAATTTATGAATTTTGGAACACAATATTTGTAATCAAACTTCAAATTTATTATTTCCTGACAATTATGCAATTTTTGAAAAATATTTTTCATGTTTTATCATTAAAACAACATTTCATAAAAAAAATTCTATCTTTGTCCAATCACTACTATCTCATATTTCCTCCATTTTATGATTTCTTGAGAGCTTTATCTTGAATTTTAATCTTTCATGATTGTGGACTTGTTAAATAATTAAAGTAGGGTTTTGGTCCCTGACAATTTATATAACCATCATATTTGTATTTCAAGCGTCAGGATTGAAACTTTTTTTTTAGGTATCCGCTATAATTTTCGGGAAAGTTTTCTGTCCGTAGAAAATTTCTGCGGATAGGAACTTTCCCTATCCGCGGAAAATTATATCGGATACTTAAAAAACGAAATTTTAATTTGGACCCTAAATATAGATCTGATGGCCTTGTAATAGATAATAGAAGATTTCAATAAATATAAAATTATATCGTTTTGTTGTTTTAATTATATATATATATATATATATATATATATATATATATATATATATATATATATATATATATATATATATAACATTCATTTAATTAATTAAAACATATATATAATAGTGACTTCACTCAATATAATAACTATTTATGGAAAATTATGTGCAATAATGAATAATTTTAGAGAAATAATATTTTCAATTTAAATTTTGTTTTGATAAGATATTACACTACAACAATCAATATTTTTTCAAAGGAGAACTTTACAATTTATGCAAAAGTGCATGTGACCTTCCTTTGTAATACATACTAATATCATGATAAATAAATTAGTTATTAAATAATTTCTCATATTATTTAATCGGAGGCCAATTTAAATTTATTTGCTCATTAGATTTGGGTATTTCAAATTAATGACGACAAGAACCTAAGGTGCGCTGCTGCTAAATTCATAAAGATAGGAGGCCGGAGGTCTCATCCCGACTAAAACCACTTCTACAACAATGGCGGGAGATGCTTTTACCCACTTACACATGGCTAAGAAAGAGTTGTAAATACTTTACTCATTTCTTATCAAAAATCTATATATGCAACTATACAGTACAACCATAAACATACAATGTCAACTCTAGTTTCTCGATACTCTTTGAACTTTTCACGAAATATAGATAATGAAAAGTTAGTTTGTGTTGGTACTGACAGATGGAGATGGAATTTTTAGAACACCAAAATCTTGCAAGAATAATTAAAACACATTAATTGCTTTGAAGTGTGATACAAATAAGATTTATTTCACTTAATTGTTAGACAATTTGCTAAGAAGTTACTAGCGTAATTATTCTCCCGGGATACAACAAAAAACATGAAGGATGATAACTATCAATATCGTAATCATGAATAGGTATTGTTTTTTAGAAATGTAAAGCTCTAAATATCTTGTACATCACATGTAAAATATATCTCTATATAATGTGTTTTGAAGAAAAGAAACTCGTCAGTTTTTAATTCAATTCATGACAATTCCAATAAATATAGCCAATTTAATCTTTAGTGGTTTTGAAAAATTAATCATACAAGCTTTTATTTTCTCACCTCATTTAAATATAAAAAAGATTCATAAATATCTTTTTCATTTTATTGATTCTATAAAACAAAATTCCAACTTTCGTGTGGTGCATATGCGAAGACTGGAAATGCTATTCCAGAACGAAATTATATACTAAAGCAATAATACCATGTGCAAATGTAGTTTAAGTTTAACATGGCAGGATACCGTCTTGATATCATCAATGTTTATTTTGCGGTCCGCTGGCTGTTGCAGTGAAATTATGTTAAGTTCGTTCTCACGGAAGGACTGAATACAATATCAACTCAAGTATATTATTCTTTTCTATTTAGAAGTTTGGAGAATAATTGTGGTTTTTTACTATCAACTAAATTAAACTAATAAGCAAGTAAAAGGATGACTTAACGATGGTAAAAAACAATCCAAGAATTAGGTTTCTTTGCTGGCTACAATGAATGTCAATCAATCGTGATATGCAAGTCTCTACTCTGCTAAAAACAATCCTTCTATTGATTATAACGTTCCCTCCCAAGATACAAAATAATACCTATAATTTAACCTTGAAGTCACTCCCATGATCAATCAAAACCAAATTATAAGCTATCACGAACCAAGAATTTTCTCTTTCACAACTCGCCTAATAATCTCCTGATTAATTAATAGAGTTATGTCTGTCATATCATGTACAAGAAGTATAAATCCTCTCCCGATTCATTATAAATCCTACAGATACAATTACAGGTTCGCGACTCCTATAACTGTGTTAAGCGCTCAATGATAGATTAGCATAAATAGAGAAATCACAATATTGTATCAAACAAACATATTAAGCCAACAAACACTCCCCAATCCTCGGATTAGAGGATTAGTTACCCATAACAATTAAAGAAAACACGAATATATATATATATATATATATATATATATATATATATATATATAGAGAGAGAGAGAGAGAGAGAGAGTTAAGTTCTATGGAGTTCATAAAAACATTGGAGTATTGGAGTACAAATCATAATTTTTTAGTTTGATCCTATATAATATATTTGATTATCCAAATTTTGATATAATCTATCATTTATAAGTTGTCTTGCACGTAATTGTTAATTAATCATTAATATCTTTCAACTTTAGCAAGTATTAAGATTATTGTTCTGCTTATTAGTTATATTGCAGAACATAGAGTAGTATGATTTATAAAAGTAATTATTCGACCATTTGATCACGATGTTTATGTTGCAGAACATAATGTGCAGCTTGTCAACTATTTACAAATGTTATTGGACAAAAAAAATTGAAATTTAGATGACTAGATTACATTTTATCAAACTTTGTACTCCAATACTCCATTTTTTTGTACTCCATAGAACTTAACTATATATATATATATATATATATATATATATATATATATATATATCACTGAAATCATGTCACAAGAGTACAAGAGTAAAGAAAATACAACTTGACGAAATCTCTCGAACTTCGACTGAATCCCTTCAATCTTTGCTCGAGTTATCTCCGAAAGCTTTCTCTACCTCTATCTCTCAATACACAATAATCGATCTTCTCTCTAATAATACAAACCCTAATAATAATAGTGTTTTTTAATGGTTTCCTAGAAAAACAAATCCCCTTTCCTAAAACAAATTGGATTCTGAAAAGAAATTCGTAGGCTGACTTTCAGGCCTGATTCTGGACTGTACAGCTGGATTTGGATTGCTGGCCCATTTTAAACTTGTAGAAAATTTCGATATCTTCGCGTGGGCTGTTGAATCGCCCAATTCGGACGTTCAGAACTCAAGTTATGGCCCAAATAAGATTTGCTGATAGCCCATAAAGTCCAAATTTCCATCAAATATAAGCCCAAATAAGCTAGTTTCATCCAACTTAGGAATATTTATTTTCCTGCCATTAAACACTTAAAATCAATTAGTAATAACTAGGGCTGTCAAAAAAATCCGAAAAATCCGAATCCGTCCGAAAAATCCGCCACCATATCCGAGAAAAAGCGGATATTTTTCGTATCCGAGGAAAAGCGGATATTATCCGTATCCGAATCCGCGATATTCGAATCCGAAACTAAATACATATATGATATTTAAATTATATAATATATAATTATACGTAATTAAAATTTTATGCTATTAGCTTGTAGTGTGTGCAAATGCATTAAATAATACATTTATACAAAATTTATATAATTATACAAATACTAAAATACTTTATACATATATAAAAGTATCATTTGAGCTTAGTCATAAAAAAATTGTTCGAAAATCATCGTCAATACGGTATGATCATCAAAAATATCCGACATCCGTCCGAAATATCCGCACCCGTATCCGGGGAAAAGCGGATATTATCCGTATCCGAAATAAAGCGGATATTATCCGAATCCGAATTCGACAGTTGCGGATAAGGATACGGATATAGGCATATCTGTATCCGAATTATTCGTTTGATAGCCTAGTAATAACCCGACAAAATACTACAATTATAAGAATAAAATCATATAAAAGCATATATAAATATATGCTCTATCACTGGCCCAGGCTTCTGGTCTAAAGCTCTGGATGCCATCCTCTTCTTCTCATCCTAGACCTCCAGTATCCTCTCCTCAATGCTTTTTCAGGCAACGATGTATTCTTACAATTGTCACCTCATTCATTTGCCCTATCCGATGGACTCTGTCATTTGCTTGTTCCTCAATAGCTGGATTCCACCGTGACTCGAGGTGGTGCAGCGTATTAGTAGCAGCAAGATTAACTCCGGTACCTGATGCCTTTGGACTGCCAAGCAAAACTGTGGGACCTTCAAGGAGCCTGAGCACCAAAATCATGAATGATGAACTGTGAGAATATAACAGAGTTTTCTGTTGGGTCCTGATCCCGTGCTGCTGAAAGAAGTTTCAAGAGAGAAGTTATCTTTAATGATTTACTCGAAGAGACAAATTTGGCATTATCACTTTTTTCTTTTGGAGCCGAGAAGATATCAGACTCCGATAGATCATGCCGGCAAAGAGGGCAGCAGAGTTTGCCACGTCTTAGGGTCTTTAGGATATTGCAGGACTTGCAATATATATGAGCACATTCATAGTGATCGTGTATATGATTAACTTGTTGAGCGGGTGTCAACTAAGTCCCATATCGAAAATATAATGAAGATATGGCTCGGATCTAACCGGAGGAGCCCGAAAACAAACATCTGAGGCATTTTAAGAGATATAATTAATCAGTGGAATCTTTTTTCAAATAAACTAATCTCTCATCAAAACCCTAGCCGCAACGCCCCCTCTCCTCTCTAGGTTTGTCCACGCTCAAGTAAATCGAGGGGCTTCCACTGGTTTTTTCCGGTGGAAAGCCCCAATCCCTTCATTATCTTTTACTTTTGTTAGTTTTCTTTCAATAAAACCCATTTTTTTGGGTGTTTGTGTGTCTCTCCTTTTGGAGTGTGTGTTTTGTCTCTCCTGTTGGAGTGTTTGGTTATGTTTCCGTCTAATTATGGTTGGGTCTATTTAGTGTTGGATCTGTTGAGAACGAGTTTGTTGATATTTCTGGTGATCTGCAAAAATTGTATCGAATCTGGGACGGTGGTGATTATTGCAAGAGCTCACCTTTCACAACCAAAGATCGTTCATCATTCACGGGTTTACACTTTCGGCATGTCTATAGCTGGTATCCGGCATGTAGATAGCTGGGGTGTCTTCGGCATGTCTATAGCTGGTGTCCGGCATGTAGATAGCTATGGTACCGCTTCTCCAATCTCAATTTATGCGATTGGTGTTTCTGAACATTGGGCTAACAATGGTTTTTATGTGATATGGTCAATTGCGATGTTATTATTTCCAGAGGTGTTGGTGCAATTTGGATCGCTTGGGATATCTTTGATTTCGTTTTTAGCTTCAAGAATTGTTAAATTCTACGTGTTAAACGATCAGGAAACAAATCATCTAATGGTTTTTAGTATGTTATTTGTTTTACCACCTGGTTGTATTGGCAGTTGGGGGTTTGTCCCGACTGTATTATGTTCAAGTTAATGAAATTTTCTTGCATTTGTCAAAAAAAAAAAAAAAGAGATATAATTAATCATGTTAAATAACTAAAAACTCCTAAAGAAAATGAAATTACAATCGTCCGAATTTATGTACGTATATATTATGCACAATTTTATTAGATTAATACTGCTACAAAACATTTCTATTATAAGAATGTTCATACAAAACATTAATATAGTAAAAAATACAAATGAAATTGTTAATTATGTCTTATGAAATATAATTTATGATTTTATAATTTATAGAATAAAATATAACTTATACATGTATTATGATGATTATGGTTGATAACTTTTAGTCGACCAACCACCATCTCCTGCCTAGGAGAAACCATTTGCCTTTGTTATGACCATCCATTCTATCTTAATTTAATATGTTAGGTCCTATAAATTCACTATATAATCTGATATAGTGATCACAATCTGTAACACAGTAAGACAATATAAGAGATTGAAAGCAGTAAACTCTTATATTCACAAAGCTTGAATGATTACAAAAACTCTCTTAGTGATTTATAATGTATCACTAAGAGCTGCTAGGGTTCTGTAAAATATACTCGATAACTCAACTCATCTAGAGTAACCCTAATCTGTGTTTATATAGACACAGTTACAAAATCAATCTCTGATTTGATATCCTATAAATCAGCTATGAATTCTATCAATCAAAGATTGCTCCAGTTTTCTGTTTAGTTTCCATAGTCAGCAAATCACTCCTCCGCTTCTATCCTTCCTTGAAGTATATCCGCTTCTGAGCTTTTTCCACGTGTAAACTCTGTCGAGTCTTGACTATGTAAACTCTGATCAGACTTTATCAAACTCTGTCAGACTTTATCAAACTCTGTCAGACTTTACCAAACTCTGATCAGCTTCCATATTAAATTCTGATGATTCCTGTTCTAAAACAAACTTTAAGAACATTAGTAATCATCAATTATATCTAACAATCTCCCCCAACTTGTGCATGAATAAGTTATGTGCAAGTTAACAGATAATTGATGATGTCAAAACATTTAAGTTAAATGCAACAGAGTTTAACTATATAACAGAAAACTTTTAAAACTTACAGATACTTTACTCCTTAGCTGCATAGATTCCATTTGCTGTCTTTAGATACTCTCTGAGGAGTTCTTTCTCAGCTTCTTCAAGCACTGTAATCATTTGTCTCTTGATCTCTCTCAGCTCTGGATCTGAAACTCCAGTTTGATAAATTGCAGCTCTGAGATCATAGATCTTATTCTTCTTCAAGTCCCTATCCAGCCTGATATTGTAAGCTTTATCAGACTCTTCATTAAATGCAAGAGTTCTGATTCCACCTATTGTTTCAATCTTTGCTGAATTTTTCTTCATCTCCACCAGCTGTCCTTTATGATTGAGGTATTTAGGAATGAAAGGTCCAGCATTTTTATTTCCTGTAATCCCCATCTTTCTTCTGATTTGATCCTTGAGCAGGTTGGAGATGTGTTGTCCTGACTTGTTCTTTACTTGAAATATGTATGATACATATCTCAATTCTTCCCAGTGTTTAGCATATAGATCTGCTTCAAGTACTCTAAACACTGTTCCATCAGACATGAAGTAGATAAGGATATTATCTCCTCTGTCATTTTTTACTAACTGGACTGAATCAAGTTTGTCCATTCTGTCTTGCAATACTCCAATCTTGGGAGCACAGAGAGATGAGGGGTCATCTGGTCTTGATCCTATACTCTGATCAAATTTTTCATACTTGGATCCCAGCCCTCCTTTATCTCTTCCTGCCTTTTGATGAGAAAATGGTTTAATTGAGCCTTTTTCAAAACTTATTTCAGTCATCAGAGTAGGCTTTGCAAATCCAGCCAGTGGAGTAGTTGTTGGTTTGAACACAGCTTGAGCTTTGTCAGAGACTGTGTCTTTCTTTGCTTCCTTATTGACTTGAGCTGTGTCAGAGGTCAATCTTTCTTTTTGAGGTTCTGCAACATGAGCTTTTTCAGAGATTGCAGCTTCTGTTTTCTTTTCCTTCACAACTTGATCCTTGTCAGAGGTTGTAGGCTTCTTCTTTTCCCAGCCTTTCTCCAGATTTTCATCTACTTTGCTTTTACCCTTGGAGGTGTATTCATCTTCAGAGTATACCTTTTTGACTGGTAAACTCTGATCAGCAACAGTAGATTCCTTGATCAGTATTCCTTTTTCTTTTGGCTTGGTAGTTGACTTTGCAGGCTTTTGGATCTTTCCAGAGTTTATGGCTTCAATATGTTCCTTTTTCAGCTCAGCTTCCTCTGCAGCAATCAACTCCAAATTCAAATTTGCTTCTGGATTTTCTTGTTCAAAAACCAATCTAGCAAGCTCTTCATCAGTCATGGGTTTGTCTGATCCAGTCACTGGTCTTTGATTAGATCCAGATGTGATGTTGTGAGTTGGACCAGACTTTGTACTTTGCTTAGATTGTTTCTGACTGTCAGAGTTTGAAACTCTTCCACCAGTCCCTGCTTGAAATCTCTTGTGCTTGGTGAAATCATCAATATCATTATCATCATCCTTCTTCTTCCTCTTCAGAGTTTGAGTAGTAGACTTGCATTTGACTTGAGCTACTCTCTCCCCCTTTTTGACATCATCCTCATCAGGAATCAATATGGATGTGATCAGAGAAAGTGAAGTTTGTATGGCTTCAAGCTGTTTGGACATCCTTTCTTGATTTGATTCAATCATGGTCATCCGTTTGTCCAGAGATTCATTAGCAGTTACCAGCTTCTGTACATTCTCTTTCATAGGATTGATGGTCCTCTTCTTTTCCAGTTCATTTGTCTCCTTGACTTTTGCCACCTCTGTTCTTAGACCATCTATTGATTTAGATGTCTGGGCATGAGCAGGATGAAATGTCTTCAGATATAGAATTGTGCCCTTGAGGCTTGACATAACATCAGAGTTTGTAATTTTCTGTTCTGCCATAGATAAGAACTCTTCAGCTTTAGGAGTTTCCAAGGAATGCTGGTGACTTAACCAGAGTTTATCCCATACTTCATTTGGAGGATCAACTTGAAGATCCCTGGGAAGTGGCTCAGAGTCTGTGGTCAGAGTTTGTAGCCTAGCAGTATACTGGCTAGTAGACTCCCACTTTTGTTGAGTCAAAGGAACTCCATCATTTCCATCATTTTCAGAGGAACTATCATCATCCTCAGTATCAGCCTCAGAGTTTGCTTTGTCAGCATCAGGAACAGGATCAGCAACTTTCTCCACACTGTCTTGAGCAGATTTTCCTTTAGCTTCAGACTGTGATTTGATAGTCTCTTCACCAGTCTGAGCAAGAGATTGTAGAGCTTCCATAGCTATCCTGTCAGATTCATCAACTACATCAGACCTGTAGTTGTCTGGAGCTGTATCATGAACTATGGCACCTTCTGGAATTTTCATTGGAGAAGTAGGAATTTGAGTAGAAGGTCCATGATCAGATACTGGAGTATGAAGATCAGCCATATTTGCTCCAGCTTCAGTTGTGGTAGGTTCCTTGCAAACAATTTCTTCATCTACCTCAGATGAAGTAGAAGATGCTGTAGGAGATTGCAAAGGAACAGCTGTGATAGGAAGCACCATCAGAGCTTGAGAATTTTCAGCTACTGGAGTTGATGGTGTTTGTTCTTCCTCAACTGTGAAATCTGTGATTTCAGTAATTGGAACTTTTGCTCTTGCAGGCCTGTTAGCCCTTCTTTTGAATCGAGCTGGCTTTTGAGGACTTGCTTGAACAGGTTCAGAGGCTGTTGTAGGAGTAGATGCAGAGTTTACAGCATGTACAGGTTCAAGATCATCATATTCATATGCTGCAACCAGTCTTCTTCTTTTCTTCTGCTTTTGAGGAGTAGCAGCTTCAGTGTTTTCTGGGATCTCAGAGTTTAGAGCTTCAGAGTTTAAGTGAGCCTCAGAGTTTACTTGAGCCTCAGAGTTTACTTGAGCCTCAGAGTTTACTTGAGCCTCAGAGTTTACTGGCTCATCAGTGGTTGGTTTCAGAACATGTGTGGCAACAGAGGTTCTTGTTCTTTTTGCAGTAGAAGGGGCTGCATCAGACTGTGCACCCCTTTTGGACTTGGATGCAGAAGTTCTGGGTTGTTTGGGGTTTGTAGGAGAGACTGGAGGTTGAGGTTGTTGTGGTTGTGGTTGTTGGTGTACTGGGGGCATATCCATCCTAGCTCTAACTTGAGCTGGAATTAAAAGAGGTCTTTGCATTGGATACTTCTCATCCTTGGAGATGAGGTCCTTAAACACTCTTTTATGAAGCCTGAATGGCTTGATCTCATCATCAACATCAAAATCTACCTCTCCAACAGTAGCATTAAACAATAATTGACAGAATCTTGAGAAATATATGACATTTCTATTCTCATGCATTCTTTCACCAATATTTCTAAGAACTAATCTACCAAAATCAAAATTAGTAGAGTAGATCAGAGAATACCCAATCTGCAGCATGTCCATTGGAATGGCATCCCAGTTTGTAGACTTCTTTTGAAATGCCCTGGTGATGCAGTCGAAGAAGAAACTCCATTCTCTTCTGAGCCCTGGGCGCTTTAGTTGCCCCAATTTGTCAAGCGATTCACTGTAGCCCAAATCAGTCATCATTGTTCTCAGATTTGCATCCCCGTTTGTGATATAAGCAGTGTCCAGCTCTGGCAAATTGAAAGCAGTTCTGACTGTGGCTGGAGTAACAAAATACTCCTCTCCTTCATATGAAAACACAATCGATGGTGATCCATCTTCACCACCATTGTCATACTTACCTGTCCTCCAGAAGTTTATGATCTGGCTTCCTGAGAGTCTGGCAGGAGCTGTGAGAGCGGTAGCAATGGTGCTTTGTGCCAGAAATTGCTGCATAGGATGATAATCCCGTGGAGCGTCAGCAGTGTTTAGGATAGCAGCATGGTTATTGGTGACAAATTCCACACCTGCAAAGATGAATGTTGTAGTGGCCATTATAACAGAGTTTGTGAGTAGAGAAAGGTGTTTGAGAAAATGTGTGTGAGAAAATTTGAATTTCAGAGAGAAGAGAGTAAGAGTTTGTGAAGATAGTGTGTGTAGAGATTGAGTGTATAAGAGAATAATGAGCAATAAAATCTGATGTGATAAACCCTTCAGATTTTGTGTAGCTGTACACGCATGTCTCTTTGTTCACATGGACACCTGTCAGTTTTTAACTGGTGGACGAGAGTTAGTGGCATGGAGAAAAGAAGGTAATCATTATGAGCGCAGTAAAACAGTGCAGTTATAAATACTGATTACACGTTCTCCTATTAAAATGTTTTTCATGTAAATCCACTAACAATACATCCGTTTGAAATACTCCCTTCATATTCTCTGAATATTTGTACTCCTGAAATGTACAAGATTTAAAAAAAATCAAGATTAAATCTCTCGAATTTTAAACTCTGAGATTTACATCAAAGAAAATAAAATTTCTAAGTACCTCAGAATAAAAACATAATTTTCAGAATATTCATCAATAAATCAGAGTTTGTTCTGAAATCCATAGCTCAATAATGTGCTTGTGAAATGTGTGTGGTCATGTTAAATCAGAGAATATAAAATTTCACAATTTCGTAATTATAAGGTAGACTTTGAATAATTTATTCAAACTCTCAAAACTTAGACTAGGACATACTCTGAAGATAATCAATAATCTACCCCCCCTTTTTTTTTTTTTTTTTTTTTTTTTTTTTTTTCATCAGGACGCTTCTCAGTGTGAGTGAGGCACGACCTTTAAATATACTTTTGCATTAGTATTTCTCCAGTAATCAGAGATTGTGACTGGTCACCATAGATTATAAAATCTTAGCAATTACTTAATACCAGCAAATGTTTGGTTCTTCCCAGTCACTGTCATATTAACATCTAAGATCTCAAAGGAGTACCATGCTTATTTTTCAGGGGGTTTTGTCTCAGGTAATAAAAACATCAGAGTTTATAATCACTGTCTAGTATATGAGAGAAAATTTAAATTAATCAGTCTCACTTATAATTAAGATATGTGAAGTAGGAGAGTCTCAATGATATCAGCATGCATAGTGTGAACTAGTGTAGCACAAAATTGAGATCAGGATTAAGGAACTTAGTGAGATTCATGATTACTCATTCAGAACATGCTTCATGGTATCTTCATAGGTGTTTTGTCTCAGAGAAGATAAAAAAAATGAGATCACTTATCAAGATTCAGAGTTGTAGAAGCATCAGAGAATATTATCAGAGAATGTTATCAGAGTAAAGCAAACAGAGTATATTATCAGAGAATGTCATCAGATTTTATCAATCAGAGTATATCATGGCAGATGTGTGAGTAATACATATGGTAAATTTGACAAGTTAAATTTTAAAGATCTAACCAATATGTTTACTCAGTTCCTGATATCATTCCTAGCTCATTCACCAGCCTAGTAAAAGTTGCTTCACTTAATGGCTTGGTGAAAATGTCTGCTAGCTGCTGTTCAGTAGGAACAAAGTGAAGTTCAATGGTTCCTTCCTCCACATGCTCCCTTATAAAATGATATCTTATACTGATGTGCTTTGTCAGAGAATGTTGAACTGGATTTCCTGTCATAGCAATAGCACTTTGGTTATCACAATAAATAGGAATTTTAGAGAAGGATAACCCATAGTCCAACAGTTGATTCTTCATCCAAAGAATTTGAGCACAACAGCTGCCTGCAGCAATATACTCTGATTCTGCTGTTGATGTTGAGATGGACTTCTGCTTCTTACTGTACCAAGAAACTAGTCTTCCACCCAGAAATTGACAACTCCCACTTGTGCTTTTCCTGTCAATTTTGCAACCTGCAAAATCTGCATCAGAGTATCCAATAAGACTAAAATCTGATTCTCTAGGGTACCATAGTCCCAATGATGTGGTTCCCTTGAGATATCTGAATATCCTCTTTACTGCAATCAGATGAGGTTCTCTTGGATCTGCCTGAAATCTTGCACATAGACATGTGGCATACATAATGTCTGGTCTACTTGCAGTCAGATAAAGCAATGATCCAATCATTCCTCTATAGTTTGTGATATCCACTGATGCACCAGTATCTTTGTCTAGTTTTGTTGATGTTGCCATAGGAGTAGTTGCAGCAGAACTGTCTTGCATACCAAATTTCTTTAGAAGATTTCTGGTATACTTGGCTTGATTTATAAAAATCCCAGCTTCAGTCTGTTCAACTTGTAAACCCAGAAAATAACTGAGTTCCCCCATCATGCTCATTTGGTACCTAGACTGCATGAGCTTGGCAAATCTTTGACAGAGTTTAGCATTAGTGGAGCCAAAAATAATGTCATCAACATAGATTTGAACTAAAAGCAGATCATTGCCATGATTCAAATAAAACAGAGTTTTATCTATGGTACCTCTAGTAAATCCACTTTCAAGAAGAAATTGAGCTAGAGTTTCATACCATGCCCTTGGAGCCTGCTTTAGTCCATAAAGTGCTTTGTCCAACCTGTAGACATAGTCTGGATGTTTTGGATCCACAAAACCTGGAGGTTGTTCAGCATATACCTCTTCATCCAGTTTCCCATTTAGAAAAGCACTTTTGACATCCATCTGAAATACTTTGAATTTCTTGTGAGCAGCATAGGCCAGAAAGATTCTGATTGCCTCCAATCTTGCAACTGGAGCAAATGTCTCATCATAATCAATACCTTCCTGTTGTGAATACCCTTTTGCCACAAGCCTTGCTTTATTTCTTGTAATGACACCCTCACTGTCAGTTTTGTTTCTGAACACCCATTTTGTACCAACTATGGATCTGTCTTTAGGTCTTGGTACTAGAGTCCATACTTTGTTTCTCTCAAACTCATTTAGCTCCTCTTGCATGGCTTGAATCCAGTCAGCATCTTGAAGAGCTTCCTCCACTTTCTTTGGTTCAGTTTGAGACAGAAAGCAATGATGTAAACACTCATTTGCTGTAGCTGTCCTTGTTTGCACACCTGCTTCTGGATTTCCAATTATTAAATCAGGTGTGTGAGATTTTGTCCACTTCCTAGCATGTGGAAGTTGACCATTTTCATCATTGGATCCTCCCCCTTGATCCATGCTCTCTTGATTCTGTTGATTATTCTCTGTAGCTCCCCCTGTATTTGTGCTATCAGAGTTTGAATCAGTATTCTCTGATGAGTTTGAGTCAGCATTCTCTGAGGATTCTTGGGTAGAGTCTGAAACATTCTGATGCTCCCCCTCAGCAAGTGCTCCATCATCATGAACTTGTAAATTTTCATCAGAGTTTGCTGTATCTTTTTCACAGTCAGAGTTTGACTGCTCATCAGAGTTTATCGAATCAGAGAATATTTCTTCATTTTCAAAATGCAGTTCTTCATGATCATCCATATCAGTTAAGCCCATAATTTTCTTGTCATCAAATGACACATGTATGGATTCCATGATCACCTTGGTTCTTAGATTGTAGACTCTGAAGGCCTTTGTTATCAGAGGATAACCTACAAAGATGCCTTCATCAGCTTTTAGATCAAACTTGGTAAGCTGTTCTGGATGAGTCTTCAAGACAAAGCATTTGCACCCAAATATATGAAAATACTTCAGATTTGGCTTCTTTTTCTTCACCATCTCATATGGGGTCTTGCCATGCTTATTAATCAAGGTTGCATTTTGAGTGAAACAGGCTGTTTGAACAGCTTCTGCCCAGAAATAAGTAGGCAATTTAGCCTCATCAAGCATAGTTCTGGCAGCTTCTATAAGAGTCCTGTTTTTCCTTTCAACTACACCATTTTGCTGTGGTGTACCAGGTGCAGAGAATTGTTGCACTACACCTCTTTCTTTGCAGAACTCTTCCATTGTTGAATTTCTGAACTCAGTTCCATTATCACTTCTAATGATCTTCACTTTGTCTTCAGATCCATGGTCCAGTTGTGTCACATGATCCATCAGATGCAAGGCTGTTTCATCTTTAGAGTGAAGAAAATATACCCAAGTGTATCTGGTATACTCATCAACAATGACAAGAGCATATTTCTTCCTTGCAATAGATGGTACATTAACTGGTCCAAATAGATCAACATGTAGAAGATGATATGGTTTCTTTATTGAGAATTCAGTCTTACTCTTGAAGGATGTCTTTCTCTGCTTGGCCTTTTGACATGAATCACATAATCCATCAGATGTGAGTAGTGATTCAGGAAGTCCTCTCACAAGCTTTTTCTTTATAAGCTCATTTATAGAGTTGAAATTCAGATGTGAGAGCTTCTTATGCCACTTCCAACTTTCTTCTGCAGAGATCCTTGTAGACAAGCAGATTGCTTTTCCTTCAGAGTTTGTAGGCAAGTGGATTTCATAAATATTCCCATGTCTATGAGCAATCACTGCCACTTTGCCTGTTGACTTGCTTACTATCTCACTGTGTTCTTCATAGAAATCAACATGATATCCTCTGTCACAGATTTGGCTGACAGAGAGTAAATTGTGTTTTAGCCCTTGAACAAGAGCTACATTTGATATGATGACATTTCCAAGATTGATGTTGCCATATCCCAGAGTCCTTCCTATGTTGCCATCTCCATAAGAAACACTTGGGCCAGCCTTCTCCACAAACTCTGACAGCAGGGCCTTATTTCCAGTCATGTGTCCTGAACATCCACTGTCTAAGACTAGAATATTCTTCCTGTTGCCCTGCAATCACAAAGACCACTAATTGTTAGTTTTAAGGACCCAGACTTGCTTGGATCCCTTGGCCTTATTAAGTTTGTTAGCTTTTGCAGCGGTATTATTATCAGAGTTTGAGCTAACAGACTTTGCAACAGAGTTTGTACTAGAAACAGATTTTGTACTTGCAGAGCTTTTATTAAACTTCTTCAAAGAAGGTTTCAATTGATAATAATCATAATACAAACTATGATATTCTTTGCAAGTATAAATAGAATGCCATAAACTACCACAATGAAAACATGGATCTTGTGGTTTATATCTAATACTACTTTGTCTAACTCCAGACTTTGTAGGTAAAGAGTTAATGTCCTTGTTCTTCCTGCAAAAATTAGCAAGATGATTAGTATTACCACAGTTATGGCATGTCTTCCTAGGTGCATTTGGAACAGACATGTAGTTATTACTCTTATCTATTCCAATCTTGCCATTTCTGTTTTTCCTAGGCTCCTTGTTTTTGTCAACAGACTTTACTTCTTTAAGCTTGTGTTTAAGCTGTTTCTGAGTCATCAGTCCTATGTTAACCTGTTTGGGCTTATCAGATTTTAAATTTTTGTTAATCTCTGATTTTGGTCTACTCTGTTTAGACTTAGAGGATTCAACAACAAATTTGACAGGTTTAACCTTAGGTTTTTGAGTTTTAACAAACTCTGTTTTTGATGACTCAGCTTCAGAGTTATCAGTGTAACCTAGTCCCTTCTTCCAGTTTCCACTACCTAAGATATCCTGAGTAGTTTTGCCTGAATTAGTCCATGTTTTAATAATTTCCCTTTCCTTAGCAAGTTCTGATTGAAGAGATGCATACCTCTTTAATAATTCATCTTTGACAATGACAGCATCATCTCTTTCTTTCTGAACTTCCAACATCTGAACTAATTCTTTTTCTAGATAATCATTCCTTTTCTTTACACTTAGAGTTTCAGATTTTAATCTTTCATTTTCTAAAGTCTGATCTCTAAAGCTGGTATGCAAAGTTTTAAGAAACAATCTTAACTCAGTTATATCTTCAGTATCAAAGGCAAGAGTAGAATGAGGTACCTTAGCAGGAGATTCAGAGTTGTTGTCAGTGTTTGCCATCAGAGCATAATTGACTTCTTCTTCTGAATCAGATGTATCTGTCCAGTTTCCTTTCTTGGTGATAAAGGCTTTTTCTTTTTCCTTTTTGGCTTTCTTGCATTCAGATGCAAAGTGACCCTTTTCACCACAGTTGAAACAGGTATACTTGTCAGCTTTTCCAGCTTTCCCTTCCTTGCCCTCATTCTTCTTGAAATTCTTCTTATCATAAACTCTGTCAGAGTTTCTGTCTTTCCTTGAAAAACTTTTGCCTTTGTTGAACTTTTTGTAGGCCAACTTCTTGAAGCTTTTCACCATCAATGCTGCTAACTGCATCATCTCATCATCACTTTCTTCAGAGTCTGAGGGAACATCAGAGTTTGAGTCATCAGAGTTTGATGACTCAATGTCAGACTTTGTGACATGAGCTTTTCCTTTGCTCTTAGCAGCTTCTTCTTGAACTTTCAGAGCAACAGACTTTGATTTTCCTCCATGACGTTTGCTCCTTTGCTCCATTTCAAGTTCATGAGTCTTCAGTCTTCCATAAACATCATCAAGAGACATTTCTCCAAGATCAAGATTGTCTCTTATTGTGGTGACTTTCAAATCCCATTTTTCAGGAAGAGCCAGAAGGAATTTGAGATTTGAGTCTTCAAGATCATATTCCTTGTCCACCAGAGATAAGTCATTCAACAGTTTGACAAATCTGTCATACAGATCTGTCAGAGACTCACCAGATTTTGAGTCAAAGTGCTCATACTCCTGTGTAAGGATTGTTTTTCTGTTTTTCTTAATGGCCTGAGTTCCTTGACATCTGGTTTCCAGAGCATCCCAGATTTGTTTAGCAGTTTTGCACCCAATTACCCTATTAGACATTGCATTGTCAAGGGCACTGTGCAAAAGGTGTTTCACCTTTGAGTCTTTACTAATTGACAGGATGTCCTCAGGGGTATAATCTTTCTTTTCTTTTGGAACCATCTTCTGAGGTTCATCAGCAAGCCCAACAGAGAGCTTGGTGGGCATATGTGGTCCATCAAAGATCCTGTCAAGATATTCTGGATCAACAGAGTCTAAGAATATTATCATTCTCTCTTTCCAGACTGGATATTCAGATGCCTTAAGGATTGGAACTCTAAAGGATGAAGCTTGTGATTTTTCAGACATGATTGTGCTTAAGATCTCACTGTAGTAATCTTAACAGAGCTGGCTCTGATACCACTTGTTAGGTCCTATAAATTCACTATATAATCTGATATAGTGATCACAATCTGTAACACAGTAAGACAATATAAGAGATTGAAAGCAGTAAACTCTTATATTCACAAAGCTTGAATGATTACAAAAACTCTCTTAGTGATTTATAATGTATCACTAAGAGCTGCTAGGGTTCTGTAAAATATACTCGATAACTCAACTCATCTAGAGTAACCCTAATCTGTGTTTATATAGACACAGTTACAAAATCAATCTCTGATTTGATATCCTATAAATCAGCTATGAATTCTATCAATCAAAGATTGCTCCAGTTTTCTGTTTAGTTTCCATAGTCAGCAAATCACTCCTCCGCTTCTATCCTTCCTTGAAGTATATCCGCTTCTGAGCTTTTTCCACGTGTAAACTCTGTCGAGTCTTGACTATGTAAACTCTGATCAGACTTTATCAAACTCTGTCAGACTTTATCAAACTCTGTCAGACTTTACCAAACTCTGATCAGCTTCCATATTAAACTCTGATGATTCCTGTTCTAAAACAAACTTTAAGAACATTAGTAATCATCAATTATATCTAACATAATATATATGTGTGTTTTTTTAGTTTTAATATTTAGAATTTACAAATACTATCTTGCTTTTACCATCACCATAATAACAATGACTAGACAATTTGAAATATTTTAAAACAGAAAATAGTTTTAAAATTAAAAATAATAAGCGCATGAATTACACACTAATTGTTTCTCTTCTACGAACTATTTAGCTTTTACTATGATGTTTCCCAAAAATTAAAGATAAATACTTTTATCGTACTAATTAACTATATTTCAATATTTTTAATCTTAATTTAAAATTACATGTTTCTAAATTTAATTTGAATATTATCTGTTTATATAAAACAATCACAAAAATATAATTATACACACACACACACATCCATACACTATAATTATATAGTTTCAAAATTAAAAACGTATTTTCATTTTTTTTTCCAATCATTCATTTATTATTTCATATCCCTATATAAAAATAATTATATTTATCTAATTGTCCTCTTATTTTGTTTAAGGTATAATCAATAATAAGAAAAGGTATTATTAAGTTCAATTTTACAAAATTAATAGTTTTCGTTAGAATATTATTTTCAAATATAAAATATTAAATAATAAAATTCATTATTTTTTAGTTTAATAACAAATTTACTTTTTGAAAACCCTTGTAATCTCATTTATTAATACACTTATAATATAAAAATAATAGTAAATTAATGAAAAAATAAATGAATGTTCAACTTGTTAGGAATACATTATTCGGTAATGTTTGACAAAAATATGTAATTATTTTTGCTTGAAATTTATTTTAAAAGAAAAAAATAATTATAACATATTTTTTCTTGTATTTTTAATATTCTCATATAGTTTTTTTATTATTGATTTTTTATAGAGGGAACAAGTCTTGAATACTTACAAATTTCTTGAGAGCAAATTTGAATCAAAGAATAATATCATAATAACACAGGAATTATACTAAGTATCAACCAATACTTATTTTATAAAAAATATTGAGCTATATTATATTTTCATTTTGTTATTTTGTGTCACACTAGTCATAAAGGCGTATCTATTCTTTGTACATATTTTAATCTATAAAAAGACTATTGTGAAGTAATTAAGTAAGATATATTTTATTATTATTATCAATTCTTCTTTGTTAGATATTTTTTCATTATCATTGATATCAGTTGAGTTATGATAACTTTATTAATGTTATCATCGGCCTTTTTTTTTTTTTTGAAGGAAAATGGGATTGCATTAATCAAAGAGAATCAGAACAGAGTACATCATGAATAAATTCGGGAGGATCATCAGCCCACTCCCTAAGGTCAGACGTAGAATGAGTAGCTAACAAATGTGCTACTCCATTCGCAGACCTACGCACATATTGCACTAATATATGATTAAAGTGCTCACACAATTCAACACAATCCAAAGCAATTGTATGAAAATAGCTAGCTCCATCTATTCCTTGACCTTTTAAACTAATACAATCAAAAAAGAAATTTAACTTTAAAAATTTGTAAATATAATTTCAATTGCACCTAGGCCGCGCATGGCGCGGCTAGTAAATAATACTGATACAAAACATTCATCATAACATCCCGGAAACCACTCTGATGGGAGACATCCCTGTTACAAAACAACCGAAGGCTCAACATACCAAACATCCCCCATGCCGCCATTGATTCACTTCTTCAAGCCGGTACTGCATGTATACTTGCTATGTGTGACCTTTATGCATGTGTGTCACAAGCACATAGCGCTCTAAGGTCAGTGCAACAAGAAGCCTTGTGATGCTTGTGGAGAGAAAGGGAATGTGCTATATGTGGATTTTGGAACCACAGGTATTGTCGATTTTTTCCAGCTACATTCCTGGCAGTCCTCTGCATCACTCTCTGCACCTCCTTGTTGAGATTTCAGGTATGCACACTTTCATCCATTTCTGTCGCATTTACAGCAAATTAGTTAGCTAAACAGTAAACACAATCACCTATAGAGTTATCATAAGTTTAAATATTGAAAATCATGTTAATTTCATTGTTTTACCGAATTATCTACACAGCTAAAGTAATACCAAAATGCAAATGTAGGAGTAAGAATAACTCACAAGGATAGCAGAGTCCGGATATCATTGATGTTTAGTTTGTACACCGCCGGCCCAGCCATCCTCTTCTGATCCTGGAGAGCCAATATCCGCTCCTCGATGCTGTTTCGGGCAACGATTCGTACAACAGTCACGTCTTTCGTTTGCCCTGTCAGGTGTACTCTGTTTATTGCTTGGTCATCAACTTCTGGATTCCACCAGGGCTCCAGAAGGTACACCCTATTAGCAGCGGCGAGATCAACTCCGGTACTTGATGCCCTTAGACTGGCAAGCAAAACCGTGGGACGACCATTAGGAGCTGGCACACCAAAATCTTTGATCACTTGAGCCCTCTTTGTTGCGATCATCGATCCATCCAAACGCAGTACATTGAAGCCAGCAGTCTTCAGAGGCTCTTCAAGTAAGATCAGCATCTTCCTGAACTGGGAGAATACAACAGACTTTGCTGTGGGGTCCTGATCCCGTGCTTCTGATAGAAGTTTCAGGAGAGCAGTTATCCTAGATGATTCTCCGGAAGAGGCTATTTCGGCATTACTTTGTTCTGTTGGAGCTGAGAAAATATCAGACTCCGAGAGATCATGCCGGCAAAGAGGGCAGCGGGGTCTGTCACGCTTGAGGGTCCTGAGGATGCATGACTGGCAGTATATGTGAGCACACCGTGTGATCACAATGTTGTTTGGGGCCGAAAGGCAGATCGGACACTCCAATTCTTCACTGCCGTCGAGTATTGCCGCCATTTTCTTCAGCAGCTCAGGGTTGTTGGACAGCTCTGCATGCATTTGCTTGTGCTTGTAAGTGTTCATCATAATAACATAACTTAAGAGTACATAAATAAAACTATGTAGTCCATAAATGTGAATAAAAGATAGTTCTGCAAAATACCTTCTTTATTGCTGCACGGAAGAGTTGCGATGTGAACTTTAGGGCAGAGGTCCATATGAGTACATGTCTGGCGGAGTCGGAGAACTATTCCAAGCACGGCTATGTAGTGGCTTCTGACTGTGCCTGAGGAGATGTAATCCTGAACGGCAGTCTTAGCCTCCACTTCCATCTGATCATAAAGCTGCCTTTCCTCGGCAGAAAGATCGACAGAACATATTTTCATGATTTTTCGAGGCAATCCGAGTATGTTCTGCTCTTTCGTCCTCCTCAAACAGATGGCTTCCATTACAGCCTAACACAGAACATGAAAATTCTTTCAAATTATATAATAAAGTACTATATTAGATAGCCAACAAACACCACTCTAGCACACAATAAAAGGAGAGGTTGCCATTACTACTTGAAAACACATGCGAATCCAAGAAATCATAACAATGTCAGATCATATCAAGCTAAATGATTAAAGTACATATCTAGGAATTGTGAAGAAATTATTCAGGTAACATTGCTCATAAAACAAAAACAGGAACAGACAATTAACTTCTCTGCAAGTCCCTGAATTCAAGTAATCCCCAACTCACCATCTGTGTAAGTTTGTAGGACAAGGGGACATAAGTAGTGCAACAATCAGTAATTAAGCAGGTATTTTAGACGAGTGCATGCACTATACAGGCAAAGAATGTTAAAACGTGTACCTGTAACCGAGTGACCTCACTACTCGTGTCCACTGGCTTTAGCAGCGTCTTTTTCCAGGAGTGTTTATCTGTAAATGGATTGTATTTCAGAAATGACATGAAAGAATACATGTCCATTGTAGTGTTTTGTAGGGGAGTTCCTGTGACCAGCCACCTCCGCCTAGCATTTAACCTAAGTACAGCAGAGGCTTGTGTAGGAGTGGAGTGCTTTATCAGATGTGCTTCATCCAAAATCACCCTCCACCAAGGTACTTGGAATACTGGTGATCCCGATTCCAGTTCCGAAGCCAATAAAGAGTATGTGGTGAGTACCAAATCATACTTTATAAGCTCCATTGGGTCCTTAGTCCTCTGTTTATAATACAGGTAAACACTAAACTTCCCCGGCTTCGTGTGCTTTTTCAATTGCTCTTTCCACGTCGAAAACACAGAAGTCGAGGACACAACCAATGTTGTCCTGGAAGCCACAAGATCAATCAAAGCATTTCCATCATTACTTAGCTCTCCTACAACTCTCTGCCTTTTCCTCATTTTATCCACCACTCTACTCCCTCTCGCCCTCTTCGGCTCCTTACCTTGATAAATAGCAAATTCCTCCTTACCATCCTCCACCACATCACTTCCCGAACCACTACCACTACCACCACCATAACTACACTTATCCGACGCAATCAAAGAAAGAAGAGTCAAGGTCTTCCCCATCCCCGAATCATCCCCCAAAATCCCCCCACGCAAAGCCCTCGGCCTATGCGCCACCCCAACATTCATAACCTCATTAACAAAACTCCCATCACACTGCTCCACCCAAAAAGGTGGCATCCCAGCCCAACTCTCCGTCTTCACCATCCAAGCCAACGCCTTCTTCTGATGCAAAAACAACTCCGTCTTAACCACCTCCCTCGGCGTCTCCACCACTTCCACCACCGCACCATCACTCACAACTCTAGCTATCCCATTCAATCTCCTCTGATCATGCTCATCCTGCCTCGCCATCTCAACTATCTCCACACTCCCTTCAGTCCTAATTATCTCCAATCCACCCCAGATTATCTTAGCATAAACCTCATCCACCTTCTCCCGAATAGCAAACACATAGATTTGAACCGGCCTCCATTTAGCATCGGCTTTCATCGAATAATTCGGAATAATCGCTTCAACCCAAACCAAGCCAGCATCCATCAACCGCGCCAACACAACAGACGCTCTCTCATCAAGATACCCAACTTCCACGTTCATCCCATTAAACACTTTGATAACATACCGGTTTGACCAGAAGCTGTTATAATCACGAACCAAAGTCACCATTTCTCTCCCGGCGAGCGCACCGCGAACTTTCACTCCCAGAATATCCGCTGTTATGAACCCCAACATACAAACATCCCAGGGATGATTTAGCTTGGTGGGGTCCACTCCGGTGACGACCTCATGACCGCCGGTGGGGAATTCCGGCAAGGTGTAAACATTCACTGGATGTCCTTGGTGTGCCATTTTCAAGCTGTGTGTATAGGTTTTGTGGCTGTGGAGATTTTTTTTGAATGAAATGTGAAGGCGGGTTTGGTGAGTGAAGATGAAGGGAGAGTGGAGTTTATATAGGTGGTGAAATGGAGAATAAGACCGTGTTTGGTATGGTCTTAAGATGGTATGTATTTATGACAAAAAAGGTTACAACCAGTAACCAACAGCTTTTGGAAAATTTTATTTATTGTCATTAGGATTTTAGATACTATTTGTTGGATTTGTGCTTTAAATGGGTTGGAGGAGGGGGATCTTTTAAGAATTTAAATGTACTTTTGAGAAGATTATAAAAGTTTTAGTTGTATACAGGTTGTATTTAAAATATAAGATCCTAACATTCAAAAGGAATTTAAGTCTCATGAATTAATGAATATTCAATCTCTATTATATATTTATGGTTTTTTATTCATAAATTCGGGAAGTTTAGGAGATATTCAATAATTTTTAACTGTCTCCTAAAAATTATTTATGTCAATTGATTATATTCAATGAGATTTTAGTGGATTGTGTCCGATTTATATTTTCTACGGATTCTTGATAAAATGTCGCAAAGTTGATATAGTTTTTTTTGGATTTAAGCACAATCCATCAAAATCTCATGAATTTGATGGGATTTCAGAAAACTTAATATACATCGAAAAAGATCATAAAATTCATGATTTTATGAAGCCAAAAAAAATCCATCCAATATTTGAATACCGTCAGAGACTTTAATAGATTTTAAAAGATCTCAATTGAATATCACTCGATTAATAAAGCTTGTCTTAAAATCTTGATTGAATACAATCAGATTTTATAACATGATTTAAAATCTCAATTTAATATCTCAACATTCAATTATACATTTTAAAAAATCCGTATTGAATACTCTCGTATTTCATAAATGAAAAAAAATCTTTTAAAATCTCAATTGAATACACCCTATTAGATTATCATGTACTTGGAATATAACCCACCACAACTTATTATTATTATATTAAAACTAATGAAATACAATTTCTAACTATATTATAATATTGTTTGACGCTGATCCTAACAAATACAAGTCTTTTAATATGCAAGGATAATATTACTTAATCTTAATACATATATTTGAATATTGATAATGTGTTGTTTAGTTTAATAATTGAAAATATATATTGAGAAATTTGCTAAAAATATGTATGTTATAAAAATTTAAAATTACGCAAATTGAAATTCAACTAATTCAATATTTTAATATGATGTGTTATATTTTATACATAATCCAACTATTTTCATAGTTTTTTCCATGCCAAATATATATTTTTTGACAGATTTCCATGCCAAATATTGATATAAATATAATACAAAAATTGAGACTATATAAGAAATTCAATAAGGTTAACTTTCAATATTACTAGTTTGACCTTTTTATTTGGTATTATTTTCATTCAACTTATTTCTATAAATTTTTTAAATTGCTCGACACGTATTTTAATATTCTTATAAAATATAATTTTATAATTTATTTCAAAATAAAAATTCTGCTTAAAAGTTTAATTTCAGAAAAAAAAAAAGTTAACAAATGGAGGAAAGGGGGAAGAGAAGAACCAAACAAGGTCTTTTGTGGGGGGAGTTAAACAATGCATAGCAAAATAGAAGGGGGCTGGTCCTGGCAGTCGAGTGCCAGGAACGCGGTAACTAGCGTATAGTTTCTGGGCCGTTGGATGAATATCAAACCGCTAGACGGGGAAACGCGTTAGACACATTTTTCCCGTCTAGCGGTTAAAAACCGCTAGACGTGTTAAAATTTTGTTATAATCCTGCCCGCTGGATATGCATCCAACGGTCAGAAAACTGTGGGCCAATTAATCTGTCCACAGCCATCGATGGCTGTGGACCAGGACCCAAAATAGAAATGTGAATTGAGATAGATACTTGTAAAAGACACTGCTTGGCTTTGCATGATAATGGGGCCCACTTTTTGGCAATATTAGCATGAGTAACGTACGAGGAGAAGGAACAAATACCTTTGTTAGGACTTGGGAGTTGGGAGTACTTACAAAACCATGCAAAAAGTTTAACACGTGCACCCTTCCACGCGACTATTTTGGACACTCTCGGTCTACTCTTTTCGTTTCTTACATTTTCTTATAATTTTCTCTCTTTTTTTTGAAACTTTTCTTATAATTTTCTTATTATTTAATATATATTTTAATTTTTTTATAAATATATTTTATATTTTAATTTTAAAACTTTTGTCTCGAAATAAAAGTTTAAACATTATAATTTTACTGATAAGAAAAAATTAATTATTTTTTTAAAAGCAATATCGTGAAAGGTTTAAGTATTATTATTAATAAATTTAAATAAGTTACTAGGCCAAGATTAATAATCCCATGACATGAAAGAATTTTACAAGCACAGGAAGACCAATGCACCTTACTTGGAGAATATTCACGTGCTATTGTAATCAAATTTCATGACCTTCAATCACGGTTTATTTATAATAGTCATCATACAGTTGCAGTACAGGACGATTCACAACTGAGCAATTTTGAACCATAAATATTTAGTTTAGTGATTCCTTTATATTTGCATAAGTGAGATTTTAGTCCACATAAATAAGACTTTATACTAAGATTTGTAGTATGCATGTGATTTGTAGGAAATTTGGTTTAATTTGTTTGTTTTTTTCTTGTCACTTTCCTTATTTTTATTTTTTGTTATTTAAAGTTAATTGTTACTCTCACTTGCTCTCATTTTTTTTATATGATTTTTTATTATTTGACACACATTTTCATTTCTTTATCATTTTTAACTACCCGACATACATTTTAAATTGTATATAATATACAATTTCTTAATTTTACTTTCTAATTTTTTTTTTCTTTTATAAACATATAAATTAAATTTTATTTAAAAGTATAAAATAAATTACGAAATTACTGCCGTTTGGGTTAACTTAAAAAAAGTGACTTCTCGCTTATAGTAAAGAAGTGGAGTAGGCTTATAGTAAAGAAGTGGAGTAGAAGTGATAAGTAAATAAATTAATAAAATATTTGGAAAAGAAACAGAAGCTGTGAGAGAGAAGTTAGCATTCTCAGATTCTTAAAAATGCTTTTACTTCTTTACACAAACGGCTCAAGAGAAACAGAAGCCGGAAGCATCTTCTGCTTTTCTCGACCAAACAGGCAATGTAGAAGATTAATTCATAAGGCTCACCTCATAGCATGTTAAGGAAAATAAATTAGATCATAGAGTTGAGTAACTAAACAAAATCTTTCAAATAAATAAAAATTAAATAAAATTGCGAGAAATCATACATCAGTCATGATATCACGTACATATCACCACCCACTTTCGTTATGTTATCCTTTTCTTATTTTATGTGATTTTTTATATTTAGAATATTAATTCATCAGGCCGACCTCATATATCACAAAGATTAAAATTAAGATTACATAGGGCATTGCTCAAAAAAGAACACTCTTAAAAGAAGAACACAAACACTTTAGAATCAAATATAGATTCCCATCTAAAATTTATTTTTTTTTCAAATTTTAAGTTGATTAACTTTTTATTATGAATAATAATAGAATCCATCATGTTTAACAATAAATTTGGGTTCAAAATACCATGATTCTATGTAAAATTATTCGTGCAAAAAATTATATATATGATTCTATTCTGGATTCTGTTCTGGATTCTATAATATTTCATAGTAATAATGTGGATGAATTTGGATTTTAGATTTCATATATTAAGTTTAAATGGTGTTTAACTTAGGGCTGTCAGAAAATTTCGAAAGATCCGATATCCGTCCGAAAAATCCGTTACCGTATCTGGGAAAAAGCGGATATAATCCCAGTTTCAACCCAAGTTTCTTCGTACTCTTTGAACTTTGACACTAAAGGACGGGGCTGTGAACTTTAACTTGGTTTAATTTTCATCAAATATAGATAATAAAAACTTAGTTTGTGTTGGTAGAACAATTGACAGATGAAGATGGAATTGTTAAAATACCAATATCAAGCAAATAGCCAATATAACTAAACCATATTGTCTTGAGGCATGATACTATCACTTTGTTTAAGGATTTATTTCACCCCAATTGATAAACAATTTGCTAAGAAATTATTAACGAAACTGTTCTCATTGGATACAACGTATGAAGGATGACTCACATCATTTAAATAAAAAAATTTAAAGATAACGCACAAATATCTTTTTCATTTTATTGGTTCTATATAACAATATTCCAACAGTTCGTGTATTGCATATATGCAAAGACAGGAGATGAATTCAGTACAGAATTATTAACACAACTAAGTAATAATGCCTAGGCCTAGCCTTCCTGTCTAAAGCTTTGGATGCCATCCTCTACTGATCCTGGAGAGCCAACATCCGCTCCTCGATGCTGTTTCGGGCAACGATTCGTACAACAGTCACCTCTTTCGTTTGCCCTATCTGGTGTACTCTGTTTATTGCTTGTTCATCAACTTCTGGATTCCACCATGGCTCCAGGAGGTACACCCTATTAGCAGCCGCGAGATCAACTCCCGTACATGATGCCCTTAGACTGGCAAGCAAAACCGTGGGACCGTGAGGAGCTGGCACACCAAAATCTTTGATGACTTGAGCCCTCTTTGTTGCGTTCATTGATCCATCCAAACGCAATACATTGAAGCCAGCAGTCTTCAGAGGCTCTTCAAGTAACATCAGCATCTTCCTGAACTGTGAGAAGACAACAGACTTTGCTGTGGGGTCCTGATCCCGTGCTTCTGATAGAAGTTTCAGGAGAGCAGTTATCTTGGATGATTTCGGCATTACTTTTTTCTGTTGGAGCTGAGAAAATATCAGACTCCGACAGATCATGCCGGCAAAGAGGGCAGCAGCGTCTGCCACGTCTCAGGGTCTTCAGGATGTAGGACTGGCATCATATGTGAGCACATCGTGTGATCACAATGTTTGTTGGCGACGAATGCAGATCGGACAGTCAAATTCTTCACCGTCGTCTAGTATTGCAACCATCTTCTTCGACCACCAACTCTGGGTTGTTATAGAACTCTGCTTGCATTCAATTATGCTTGTAAGTACGTGTTCATTATGACATCTCTCAAGGGTATACAAAGATTTCATCTCAAAACTTTTTAAACTTTGACATAATTTAGTCAATATAACACATAAGCATATAGATCGAGTTATATGGACGCCCTTTAGATCTCGATTTTTGAACATGTAGAAACGAAATTAAGGCATACCGAAAACATAACATATCAATAATAATTAATATCATACCATGATTTACAAAATGATTTTATACCATCTCTTAACATCTGGATTGTGAAGCAATCCACATACTCATAAAATCCCAAATAGTGAAAAATGTTGGGCAAAGAATAATAAAAAGCAAAAATAGTGCTACTTACAGGAAGACTTGCATACTTGTGCCGTAACCGATGAAGACCTCGCCAAACCCAATTTTACTAATGTACCAAGAACAACCTCGATGATAAAATACCTAAAAGATTAAAAACAAGATTTTATCAAACAAATGATTTTAACATACAAATGTAAATCGATTCAATTATATCAAATCACCACACATACCCGGAAACAACAATTTCAATCATCCGATCTACTTTTTGGATGGATCTCCACCATAGCAATTGCATCGATACTTCCTTTGAAAAGGACCGTGCTGGTGATGTGATGACTTTAAATATTTATGTAGATCTGTATAACATCTATACAGTACCCACATATGTAAAACAGATTTGAATTGAAAACTGGGAGTTCATTCTTTCTATCAGTAGATGGAGAAATATGTAGATCAGAGGATATGAATATATAGATATCAAGAGGCGGTGAAACCAAGGTGAATGATTGCTAAAAGCCAAAGCTATGCTGGGGTATTAATTGAGATTTTAAAAGATTTTTTTTTCATTTATTAAATTCAGTGATATTGTATTCGGATTTTATCAAATGTATCAAATTCTTGGAATATTCAGTTAAGATTTTAAATCATACTATAAAATCTGGTGGTATTCAATGTGAATTTTAATTTAAGCTAAAAAATATGATAGTATTCAATTGAGATTATTTAAGGGTCATCTACCCTCACAACCGTGTGTCAGGGAGGGCTATCTAACACACTGTACGAGGCCGTTAGCTCTATATTTTAAGGGTTTATATTCAATCTTATTTTTTAATGGATTCGCTATAAATATCCGCCGAACGGGAATTTGCCTTTCTGTGGATAATATTCGCAGAATGAAACTTTTCCGGTCTGCGGATATTAACAGCAAATCCATTAAAAATAATATTAAATGTGAACCCTTAAAATATAGATACAATGGTCCCCGTATAGTGTGTTAAATAAGCCCTCTGTTAGGGAACAAGACCCTTTTTTAAAATCCATTATTGTAAAAAGCGGGAAATGGATTTAATCGGTGAAGTTACGGAACAAGGATTAATCGGAGATTAATTGAATTGATCGGGGATTAATGGGGTGAATAATGAAATAGTCAGATATTCAATCAGCGTAGATTAATATTTTCTCCATCTCATATTTTCTCCATGTTTCTAATTTCTTGATAAATTTATCTTGAATTTCTCATTAATATTTCATGATTTTGGACTCTGTTAAACAATATTACAAAATGTGCTATGTTTGTTGAGAAAATTAAGTTAATTAAAATAATTTTGTTTTCTCAACTGGTCATTTTTGTCTTAGGCTTTTTTTTAGGTTTTTTCTCAGAGAACAAAGAATAATATTATGATTGCACACCTATGACACAAAAATTAGATTATACAAAAATTGATTGTAGATTCTCTTCTTAATATGATTGGGAAAAAAAATTAAAATGCAAAAATTACTAAATCGAAGGAACATGCATATTCCACTTAATTTGAAATTCATTAGTAAGAGAATGATTAACACAACAAATGGACTCGGCATGCACAGTATCAAACCAAGTCTATCTCATAAATTTTATTAGACATCTTAATAATAACATAAACATATCTTCTAAAGGAACTCGGAGAAGTTTCTTATAACTTATATGACAGTCACTAATAATCATGTGTGTGAAATTATTGAACAACTACAAAAGATAAAACAACCAACTCAAAAAACTATAAATATCTGCCATGTAAGTGCTAACATAATCTTCAAGGAAAGAGTAAGTATATATATAACAATAATACAAGATTTTGTAGTAGGAATACATGTGAGAAAAATATAATCAAGTCACGATACTTTGGACACTGCTGAAATCAACATCTCAAGGATCTTTCTATATGACAAATGATATATGACACGACCTAGATTTCCACCAAATCAACTCTACTATTAATAAGGTAATAAAATAATTGTGATGTAATCTAAAGTTTAGCTTACACTTTAAATTAATATTATATCAAAAGTGATCCTATTTTCAAATATAGTTAAAAAAAAGTAGGTTAGAATCTAGGAGGAGAAAACTATTTAGGTTATTCTGAAAATTCCGGCAAAACTTTATTGGCAATTTGTACTAGCATGAGAAATTTAAAACTAATGTTGAAAACTATAAAGTTAACACTGCTTTCCGAAATATATGGATATAGAATGTGATTTTTAAATCCTATGTATTGTGTATTAGAAAATAATATGTCATTCTGAATAGTATATGAACTACCAAAATTATAAACCACTATCACAACTAAACCTAACGTAAATTGCTCTGTGAATTGTCATTGAATTATGCATTGCAGTTGGATTTACTAAGCGAACTTAGATATATCTTAGGCTTAGGAGACGAGAGAAAAATTGACAATCATAAAGAAGGATTTCTAACAAACCTTGATAAAAATTCCTCAATCCTTTAAACAAAAAAATCTTTCCAAGTTCCACTCAAGTTCTTTAAGCTTGAGTTTCATCCAATTTCATTATTAAAAGGCCACATGCACAACTTGTACCTAAATCAAGTTATCCTGAACATCATTTGACACAAACTATATACATTCCTAATAATAATAAACAAGAACCTATATGAAGTAGTAACTCATAGTCACGAAAGTAAATACCATACCATACCATACGTACTCCGTATTCCCGCTTAGAGCAGGGTCTGAGGAAGGTAAAATGTACGCAGTCCTTCCCCTACCCTTAAAGTAGAGAGACTGTTTCCGTGAAGACCCCCAGCTTAGTGCACAATAAATAAAATAGTGTGTGTTATAATATTAATATAATACCTTAGCCCATGGCCTTCTTCACATGGGACTTACCTAAATTCTGTTTGTCGATGATGGGTGACAATGATTTGAAACAGAAATATCAAAATGGATAAACACTGTCATTGCACACTTTCTTGAATTAACTTGATTCCTTCTTGTGTAATCCTCTATCCTTATCGGTTCTCCTTTATCTACGCTGCCAAAGCAATCACCGCCAATACACTAACTGTATTTCTTTCCTTTCCCACCCCCATGTAATACTGACAGGGACGTTTCAAAATACACACTCAAAATCAAAACTAATTTGCCAGGAACTCTCGATGATTTGCATTGTAGACTATGTTGACACGAATTAAGACACCCCACCCACAAGAATACGGTTGTCACGTCAAAACCATTTAGAAATCCTGTGAAACCTTGCCAAATTCTTCGACGAACCAACATCCGTGATATACATCATGAAGATGGTATATAAAACTGACTTCACAATACCATTCCGCAACCGCCGTCTAGCCAGTTCCTCGATGATATTTTTATTGACCACAGGCAACATGTGTTGCAGTCTGCTCTTCTCGCAAGTCTAATATTCTCAAATATAATATCTGTATTCCAAAGGTTTGATTTCCATGAATTGTTATTCCTGCCCGACGTGTACACAATCCAGTGAAGAAGGGAAATGGCCTAACAATAATGAGACCATTTTCTAGAAAATGAGAAGAATATCAAACGCGATCGATAAATCACGCAAATATGTCGAGAGAAATCCAACAATGCCCACAACATTAGAGCAAGTCAATGTGACTACATGTCAATGTCTGATATGTGAATATGTGATGTGCGTACGTATCACGAAGAAAGCAAGCAACACACGTGGAATACGTGTGTTAATTGCCAACAAGAGCATCCAGGAATTTTGGGATAAGCATGATGAGAAAATCCCACTTTTATGAACCCTACACAATAAATACAATAAATACTTTTTAATGTTTTTAGCAAATTGCGGAACATGTACCGCTTGCAATTATTTGTGCCCCTATTTCAGCAAGTAAGCAATAAGATACAAGTTTAGAATTAATAGATTGATATTTCTTACATAGGCTTTGGTTGTTACAGGCATATAATTGGAGGCATTGCACATATAATTCAAAATAGCAAAATAGTACAAAAGAAAAGAGTGAAAATTGTAGAGTTACTTCAACTCTAGACAGATGCTTGCACATGAAATTGACATAAATTCTTTCATATCTTGAACTCTGGTTACTCATTACGCTGCCATTTTAATTACCTGTCATGGCCTTTCTAAATTGTATGAATTTCTTAGCATTCAAATTAAAATTTCTTAAATTATTATTTTTATATATAGAGAGAGAGAACATGATATATGGAAGTCCATATAGCAAACATATAGAATTTTAATTTAAAAGGTTAGAATGCATCCGAAACTCGATTTTGCAATATCATTGATGATGCCCTGGGGAGGAATTTGAGTAACTCATCTTCAGGTTGCTGAAAATAATTGCATAAAACACCATAGGTGTATATACATGAATAGCTAGGAACAAGAAAAAGAAAGAACAAAGAATAATATAGTAGGCAAAGGTGATTCATTATTATATATACTGTCACAAAATAAGAAAGATGAATTCAAATAAAGAAAAGAAAAGAAAGATGAACAACCAAATGGATTTGAGAGGAAAAAACGAGAATTTAGAAGTTTATACACCTAAACTGATGAACTTTAATCTCTCTCCTTCAATTTAATCAACCATTTATAGTAAAAACATTATTGGACGACATATATCAGCTGTAGAACTCATAAAGGAGTTACACGAAAAAATTGCTGATATAAAAGGCATTGGAAAAGGAGATCATGGGTTGAAAGGATTATGTGAGCATTTATTTATGAATAAGGAACATATAAATGAAAACACAAGCATTATTTTTTAAAAGCCAAAATTTATAATTTACCCAAAAATACCTTTGATCACCCTTTGTAACACTAATATCATGATAAATAGATAAGTGATTTAAATAATTTCTCATATTATTTAATCTGAAGCCAATTTAAATAATAGCCTATTTGGGAACCATGATTTCATTTTAAATTCTGGATTTGATCAAATAACCTGTTTGGGAATTCAGATTTGGATTTCATTTAAAATCCAGACATTCAAATATCAGATTTAGAATTCGAAATGACAAGTAAAATCTTTTTATTTGAAATCCATCATTCAAAATGAAATGCAATGTTTCCAAACGGTCTCTAAACTTATTTGATCATTAGATTTCGATATTCGAAATTAATGGAGAGAAGAACCAAGTTGCCCTCAGGAGGCCTGAGGTCTGATCCCATTAAAACCACTCATACATCAATCCCGCGGGATGTTTTTACCCACTTAACACATGAATAACAAAGATTTATATATACTTTACTCATTTCTTATAAAAATCTTTGCAACTGTAGAGCATAGTTATAAAAATACAATCTTAACCCTTTGTTTCTTAATACTCTTTGATCTTTCACATTAAAAAGACGGGACTGTGAACTTTAATTTAGTTTCATCAAACATAGATAATGTTGGTAGAACAATTGACAGATGGAGATGACAATTTTAGAACACCAATATCCTGCAAAAATAATTAATATTGATTGCTTTGTTGCATAATACTATCACTTTTTTAAGGATTTATTTCGCCCCAATAAATAGACAATTTGCTAAGAGGTTACTAGCGATATTATCCTCAGGGGATGCAACAAATTATGGATAACTCACATCATTTAAATAAAAAATATTTAAAGATACAAAATAGATTTCACAGATATCTTTTCAATTTTATTGGTTCTATTTCTATAATACAATATCCCATCAGTTCGTGTATTGCATATGCAAAGACAGGAAATGAATTCAGTACAGAATTATTTACACAGCTCTAAAGTATTAATGCCCAGGCTTCCTGTCTAAAGCTTTGGATGCCATCCTCTTCTTCCCATCTCGGACCTCCAGTATCCGCTCCTCGATGCTTTTCCCGGCTATGATTCTTACAATTGTCACCTCTTTCGTTTGTCCTATCCGAAGTACTCTGTCCATTGCTTGTCCATCAACTGCTGGATTCCACCAGGGCCCCAGGAAGAGGATATGTGCATGATAAAACTATCTCAGAGATCATGCCTACAAGGCAAAATATACCGGGTCTTAGAGCTTTACAAAACTATGTAGTCCATAAATGTGAATAAAAGATAGTTCTGTAAAATACCTTCTTTATTGCCGCACGGGAGAGTTGCAATGTGATCTTTAGGGCATAGGTCCAGATGAGTACATGTCTGGTGGAGTCGAAGAACTATGCCAAGCACGGCTAAATAGTGGTTTCTGACTGTGCCTGTGGAGATGTAATCCTGAACGCCAGTCTTAGCCTCCACTTCCATCTGATCATAAAGCTCCCTTTCCTCGGCAGCAAGATCGACAGAACATATTTTAATAATTTTTTGAGGCAATCCGAGTATGTTCTGCTCTTTTGTCCTCCTCAAGCAGATGGCTTCCATTACAGCCTAACACAGAACATGAAAAATCTTTCAAATATACAGGCAAAGAATGTTAAAATGTGTAGCTGATGACAGTGAAATATATGTACCTCTAACCGAGTGACCTCACTACTTGTGTCCACTGGCTTTAGCAGCGTCTTTTTCCAGGAGTGTTTGTCTGTAAATGGATTGTATTTCAAAAATTGACATGAAAGAATACATGTCCATTGTGGTGTTCTGTAGGGGAGTTCCTGTGACCAGCCACCTCCGTCTAGCATTTAACCTAAGTACAGCAGAGGCTTGTGTAGGAGTGGAGTGCTTAATCAGATGTGCTTCATCCAAAATCACCCTCCACCAAGGTACTTGGAATACTGGTGATCCCGATTCCAGTTCAGAAGCCAATAAAGAGTATGTGGTGAGTACCAAATCATACTTTACAAGCTCCATTGGGTCCTTAGTCCTCTGTTCATAATACAAGTAAACACTTAACTTCCCCGGCTTCGTGTGCTTTTTCAATTGCTCTTTGCACGTCGAAAACACAGAAGTCGAGGACACAACCAATGTTGTCCTGGAAGCTACAAGATCAATCAAATCAGACGCATTTCCAGCAGAGGACACAACCAATGTTACTGTGCAAGACTTGCATACTTGCACAGTAACACCTGAAGACCAAATAAAACCCAATTTTAATGATGTACCAAGAACAATCCCGATGATAAAATACCTAAAAGATTAAAAACAAGATTCAGTAATGGACATCAAATAAATAATTTTAACACACAAATATAAATCAAATCAATTTATCAAAACACCACACATACCTAAAAACAACAATTTCAATCATCCCATCTACTTTTTGAATGGATCTCCACCATAGCAATTGCATCGATACTTCCTTTGGAAAGGACCGTGCTGGTGATGTGATGACTTTGAATATGTATGTAGATCTGTATAACATCTATACAGTACCCACATATGTAAAACACATTGGAATTGAAAACTGGGAGTTCATTCTTTTTATCCCTAGATGGAGAGAGACGTAGATCGGATGATATGAATATATAGATATCAAGAGGCGGTGAAACCAAGGTGAATGATTGCTTAAAATCAAAGCTATGTAGGGGTATTAATTGAGATTTTAAAAGATTTTTTGGATATTCAATTAAGATATTAAATCTTGATACACTTAACTCATGGATAACAAAGATCGTATATACTTTACTCATTTCAAATAAAAAATCTTTTTGCAACTGTACAACGACTCAATCATAAAAATACAATCTCAACCCAAGTTTCTTGATACTCTTTGAACTTTTACATTAAAGGACCCGGTTGTGAACTTTAACTTAGTTTAATTTTCATCAAATATAGATAATTAAAAGTTAGTTCGTGTTGGTAGAACAATTGACTGATGGAGATGGAATTTTTAAGTTTGTTTAAGGATTTATTTCGCCCCAATTGATAGACAATTTGCTAAGAGATTAGTAGTGAAATTATTCTCACACGATACAACAAAGTATGAAGGATGACTCAAAACATTTAAATAATAAATATTTAAAGATACAAAAATGATTTCACAAATATCTTTTTCATTTATTGGTTCTATAATACAATATTCCAACAGTTCGTGTATTGCATATGCAAAGACAGGAAAGAATTCAGTACAGAATTATTTACACAGCTAAAGTAATAATGCCCAGCCTTCTTGTCTAAAGCTTTGGATGCCATCTCCGCCCTCTTCTTCTTTTCCTTTTGAAAGGCAACCATCCTCTTCTTCTCATTCTGGAGCTCCAGTATCCGCTCCTAGATGCTGTTTCGGGCAATGATTCGTACAACTGTCACCACTTTCGTTTGCCCTATCTGGTGTACTCTGTCCATTGCTTGTTCATCAACTTCTGGATTCCACCATGGCTCTAGGAGGTACACCATATTAGCAGCAGCGAGATCAACTCCGGTACATGATGCAGTTGAAGGCAGGTGGTCAAGATGAACTTTTTACTCAAAATGGGAGATGGAACTTCAACAAGATTTTCTACAGTTTAGGGTCTGCCACGTCCTAGGGTCTTGAGGATGCAGGACTGGCAATAAATGTGAGTGATCACAATGTTTTACTGATGTACCAAGAACAATCCCGATGTTAAAATACCTGAAAGATTAAAAACAAGATTCAATAATTGATATCAAACAAATAATTTTAACACACAAATATAAATCAAATCAATTTTATCAAAACACCACCCATACCTAAAAACAACAATTTCAATCATCCAATCTACTTTTTGAATGGATCTCCAATATAGCAATTGCATCGATACTTCATTTAGAAAGGACCGCGCTGGTGATGTGATGACTTTGAATATGTATGTAAATCTGTATAACATCTATACAGTACCCACATATGTAATATAGACGGGAATTGAAAACAGGTAGTTCATTCTTTGTATCAGCAGATGGAGATATATATAGAGAGAGCGGGGCCATGAAACCAAGGTGAATGATTGCTAAAAGTCAAGGCTATGCACGCATATTAGTTGAGATTTTAAAAGATTTTTTTTCATTTATGAAATTCAATGAGACTCAGATTTTAAAAAATTTTGGGACATTCAATTAAGATTTTAAATCATGCTACAAAACTGGTGTTATTCAATGTGGATTTTAATTTATGCTTAAAAATATGACTGTATTTAATTAATTATTTAAAATCCATTAAAATATTTCATAAAATGATGGAATATATAGGATTGTTCAATATAATACATTTTAAGATATTTGAATCCTACCAAAATCCATGACATTTTAAAAGATTTGTTTTTTTTGAGCAAAAAAAGATTTGTTTTATTTATGAGATTCGAAAATATTCAACTCGGATTTTAATAAATGTATGATAATCTTAAAATATTCGATTATGATTTTAAATTATACTACAAAATATGGTGGTATTCAATAAAGATTTTAATTTATGCTTGAAAATCGATGGTATTTAATTGGGAACTCCATTAAAATCTGATGGCATTCAAATGTTTGATCGATTTTTTTGGATTTCATAAAATGACAGATTTTATAAAACTGTACAATATATTTTAAAATATTTGCATCCTACCAAAATTCATGGGATTTTCAACTATAGTACTTAAATCCTAAAGACTCTACAATATTTTAACAATTTACATAAAATCAAAATCACATACATTCTATTAAAATCTGAGTTAAATACACCTCCCTTAATTTCTTATTTCTATTTTTTTTATTTTTGTTAGTGTCCTCTCAATTAATAAAACGGTAAATGATTATTTGACCACTATTTTTTGTGAATCATTTGAATAAAATATTTAACTGTTTTATAAGATATGATGAAAAAAATGAAATTTTAAAATTAATTTGAATATACAATTAAATCATATTTTATTGGTCACTAGATTATACTAATCTCATTTTTAGTTTCATTTGTTGGCACTAGAATTTAAAATTTATGAATTTTGGCACACAATATTTGTAATCAAACTTCAAATTTATTATTTCCTGACAATTATGCAATTTTTGAAAAATATTTTTCATGTTTTATCATTAAAACAACATTTCATAAAAAAAATTCTATCTTTGTCCAATCACTACTATCTCATATTTCCTCCATTTTATGATTTCTTGAGAGCTTTATCTTGAATTTTAATCTTTCATGATTGTGGACTTGTTAAATAATTAAAGTAGGGTTTTGGTCCCTGACAATTTATATAACCATCATATTTGTATTTCAAGCGTCAGGATTGAAACTTTTTTTTTAGGTATCCGCTATAATTTTCCGCGGACAGGGAAAGTTTCTGTCCGTAGAAAATTTCTGCGGATAGGAACTTTCCCTATCCGCGGAAAATTATATCGGATACTTAAAAAACGAAATTTTAATTTGGACCCTAAATATAGATCTGATGGCCTTGGAATTGTATGTTAAATAACCTGTCCCTTACAACTGGTTGTCAGGGACCCGGACCCATTAAATTAAAGTATTAGACGGCTTATATCAGCTGCAGAATTAGTAAAGGAGTGACACGAAAAAATTGCTGATATAAAAGGTATTGGAAAGGGAGATTAGGCCGGTTGAATGGATTATGTGAGTATTTGTTTATGAACAGGGAGAAAAACACAAGACAACTACCTTTTCGATACAATCAAATATTGGAGAGAGGATCCAGTAATTGTAAACGCAAAAGCACATAGAAGAGAACCCGGCAGTTCCTGGACAACGCGACTATAGAAATTCCCTGATGATATAGCTGAAAACACCGAGCATACATCATAGATAGGGATAAAGGAGCATTGTAATTTCAAAAGAATTAGGCTCACATACTCTCTTTGTTGCGGCAATTATATATGTAATAGATAATAGAAGATTTCAATAAATATAAAATTATATCGTTTTGTTGTTTTAATTCTATATATATATATATATATATATATATATATATATATATATATATATATATATATATATATATATATATATATATATATATATATATATATATATATATATATATATATATATATATATATATATATATATATATATATAACATTCATTTAATTAATTAAAACATATATATAATAGTGACTTCACTCAATATAATAACTATTTATGGAAAATTATGTGCAATAATGAATAATTTTAGAGAAATAATATTTTCAATTCAAATTTTGTTTTGATAAGATATTACACTACAACAATCAATATTTTTTCAAAGGAGAACTTTACAATTTATGCAAAAGTGCATGTGACCTTCCTTTGTAATACATACTAATATCATGATAAATAAATTAGTTATTAAATAATTTCTCATATTATTTAATCGGAGGCTAATTTAAATTTATTTGCTCATTAGATTTGGGTATTTCAAATTAATGACGACAAGAACCTAAGGTGCGCTGCTGCTAAATTCATAAAGATAGGAGGCCGGAGGTCTCATCCCGACTAAAACCACTTCTACAACAATGGCGGGAGATGCTTTTACCCACTTACACATGGCTAAGAAAGAGTTGTAAATACTTTACTCATTTCTTATCAAAAATCTATATATGCAACTATACAGTACAACCATAAACATACAATGTCAACTCTAGTTTCTCGATACTCTTTGAACTTTTCACGAAATATAGATAATGAAAAGTTAGTTTGTGTTGGTACTGACAGATGGAGATGGAATTTTTAGAACACCAAAATCTTGCAAGAATAATTAAAACACATTAATTGCTTTGAAGTGTGATACAAATAAGATTTATTTCACTTAATTGTTAGACAATTTGCTAAGAAGTTACTAGCGTAATTATTCTCCCGGGATACAACAAAAAACATGAAGGATGATAACTATCAATATCGTAATCATGAATAGGTATTGTTTTTTAGAAAACGTAAAGCTCTAAATATCTTGTACATCACATGTAAAATATATCTCTATATAATGTGTTTTGAAGAAAAGAAACCCGTCAGTTTTTAATTCAATTAATGACAATTCCAATAAATATAGCCAATTTAATCTTTAGTGGTTTTGAAAAATTAATCATACAAGCTTTTATTTTCTCACCTCATTTAAATATAAAAAAGATTCATAAATATCTTTTTCATTTTATTGATTCTATAAAACAAAATTCCAACTTTCGTGTGGTGCATATGCGAAGACTGGAAATGCTATTCCAGAACGAAATTATATACTAAAGCAATAATACCATGTGCAAATGTAGTTTAAGTTTAACATGCCAGGATACCAGAGTCTTGATATCATCAATGTTTATTTTGCGGTCCGCTGGCTGTTGCAGTGAAATTATGTTAAGTTCGTTCTCACCAAAGGACTGAATACAATATCAACTCAAGTATATTATTCTTTTCTATTTAGAAGTTTGGAGAATAATTGTGGTTTTTTACTATCAACTAAATTAAACTAATAAGCAAGTAAAAGGATGACTTAACGATGGTAAAAAACAATCCAAGAATTAGGTTTCTTTGCTGGCTACAATGAATGTCAATCAATCGTGATATGCAAGTCTCTACTCTACTAAAAACAATCCTTCTATTGATTATAACGTTCCCTCCCAAGATACAAAATAATACCTATAATTTAACCTTGAAGTCACTCCCATGATCAATCAAAACCAAATTATAAGCTATCACGAACCAAGAATTTTCTCTTTCACAACTCGCCTAATAATCTCCTGATTAATTAATAGAGTTATGTCTGTCATATCATGTACAAGAAGTATAAATCCTCTCCCGATTCATTATAAATCCTACAGATACAATTACAGGTTCGCGACTCCTATAACTGTGTTAAGCGCTCAATGATAGATTAGCATAAATAGAGAAATCACAATATTAGATCAAACAAACATATTAAGCCAACAAACACTCCCCAATCCTCGGATTAGAGGATTAGTTACCCATAACAATTAAAGAAAACACGAATATATATATATATATATATATATATATATATATATATATATATATATATATATATATATATATATATATATAGAGAGAGAGAGAGAGAGAGAGAGAGAGAGAGAGAGTTAAGTTCTATGGAGTTCATAAAAACATTGGAGTATTGGAGTACAAATCATAATTTTTTAGTTTGATCCTATATAATATATTTGATTATCCAAATTTTGATATAATCTATCATTTATAAGTTGTCTTGCACGTAATTGTTAATTAATCATTAATATCTTTCAACTTTAGCAAGTATTAAGATTATTGTTCTGCTTATTAGTTATATTGCAGAACATAGAGTAGTATGATTTATAAAAGTAATTATTCGACCATTTGATCACGATGTTTATGTTGCAGAACATAATGTGCAGCTTGTCAACTATTTACAAATGTTATTGGACAAAAAAAATTGAAATTTAGATGACTAGATTACATTTTATCAAACTTTGTACTCCAATACTCCATTTTTTTGTACTCCATAGAACTTAACTATATATATATATATATATATATATATATATATATATATCACTGAAATCATGTCACAAGAGTACAAGAGTAAAGAAAATACAACTTGACGAAATCTCTCGAACTTCGACTGAATCCCTTCAATCTTTGCTCGAGTTATCTCCGAAAGCTTTCTCTACCTCTATCTCTCAATACACAATAATCGATCTTCTCTCTAATAATACAAACCCTAATAATAATAGTGTTTTTTAATGGTTTCCTAGAAAAACAAATCCCCTTTCCTAAAACAAATTGGATTCTGAAAAGAAATTCGTAGGCTGACTTTCAGGCCTGATTCTGGACTGTACAGCTGGATTTTGATTGCTGGCCCATTTTAAACTTGTAGAAAATTTCGATATCTTCGCGTGGGCTGTTGAATCGCCCAATTCGGACGTTCAGAACTCAAGTTATGGCCCAAATAAGATTTGCTGATAGCCCATAAAGTCCAAATTTCCATCAAATATAAGCCCAAATAAGCTAGTTTCATCCAACTTAGGAATATTTATTTTCCTGCCATTTAACACTTAAAATCAATTAGTAATAACTAGGGCTGTCAAAAAAATCCGAAAAATCCGAATCCGTCCGAAAAATCCGCCACCATATCCGAGAAAAAGCGGATATTTTTCGTATCCGAGGAAAAGCGGATATTATCCGTATCCGAATCCGCGATATTCGAATCCGAAACTAAATACATATATGATATTTAAATTATATAATATATAATTATACGTAATTAAAATTTTATGCTATTAGCTTGTAGTGTGTGCAAATGCATTAAATAATACATTTATACAAAATTTATATAATTATACAAATACTAAAATACTTTATACATATATAAAAGTATCATTTGAGCTTAGTCATAAAAAAATTGTTCGAAAATCATCGTCAATACGGTATGATCATCAAAAATATCCGACATCCGTCCGAAATATCCGCACCCGTATCCGGGGAAAAGCGGATATTATCCGTATCCGAAATAAAGCGGATATTATCCGAATCCGAATTCGACAGTTGCGGATAAGGATACGGATATAGGCATATCTGTATCCGAATTATTCGTTTGATAGCCTAGTAATAACCCGACAAAATACTACAATTATAAGAATAAAATCATATAAAAGCATATATAAATATATGCTCTATCACTGGCCCAGGCTTCTGGTCTAAAGCTCTGGATGCCATCCTCTTCTTCTCATCCTAGACCTCCAGTATCCTCTCCTCAATGCTTTTTCAGGCAACGATGTATTCTTACAATTGTCACCTCATTCATTTGCCCTATCCGATGGACTCTGTCATTTGCTTGTTCCTCAATAGCTGGATTCCACCGTGACTCGAGGTGGTGCAGCGTATTAGTAGCAGCAAGATTAACTCCGGTACCTGATGCCTTTGGACTGCCAAGCAAAACTGTGGGACCTTCAAGGAGCCTGAGCACCAAAATCATGAATGATGAACTGTGAGAATATAACAGAGTTTTCTGTTGGGTCCTGATCCCGTGCTGCTGAAAGAAGTTTCAAGAGAGAAGTTATCTTTAATGATTTACTCGAAGAGACAAATTTGGCATTATCACTTTTTTCTTTTGGAGCCGAGAAGATATCAGACTCCGATAGATCATGCCGGCAAAGAGGGCAGCAGAGTTTGCCACGTCTTAGGGTCTTTAGGATATTGCAGGACTTGCAATATATATGAGCACATTCATAGTGATCGTGTATATGATTAACTTGTTGAGCGGGTGTCAACTAAGTCCCATATCGAAAATATAATGAAGATATGGCTCGGATCTAACCGGAGGAGCCCGAAAACAAACATCTGAGGCATTTTAAGAGATATAATTAATCATGTTAAATAACTAAAAACTCCTAAAGAAAATGAAATTACAATCGTCCGAATTTATGTACGTATATATTATGCACAATTTTATTAGATTAATACTGCTACAAAACATTTCTATTATAAGAATGTTCATACAAAACATTAATATAGTAAAAAATACAAATGAAATTGTTAATTATGTCTTATGAAATATAATTTATGATTTTATAATTTATAGAATAAAATATAACTTATACATGTATTATGATGATTATGGTTGATAACTTTTAGTCGACCAACCACCATCTCCTGCCTAGGAGAAACCATTTGCCTTTGTTATGACCATCCATTCTATCTTAATTTAATATATATGTGTGTTTTTTTAGTTTTAATATTTAGAATTTACAAATACTATCTTGCTTTTACCATCACCATAATAACAATGACTAGACAATTTGAAATATTTTAAAACAGAAAATAGTTTTAAAATTAAAAATAATAAGCGCATGAATTACACACTAATTGTTTCTCTTCTACGAACTATTTAGCTTTTACTATGATGTTTCCCAAAAATTAAAGATAAATACTTTTATCGTAGTACGTAATTAACTATATTTCAATATTTTTAATCTTAATTTAAAATTACATGTTTCTAAATTTAATTTGAATATTATCTGTTTATATAAAACAATCACAAAAATATAATTATACACACACACACATCCATACACTATAATTATATAGTTTCAAAATTAAAAACGTATTTTCATTTTTTTTCCAATCATTCATTTATTATTTCATATCCCTATATAAAAATAATTATATTTATCTAATTGTCCTCTTATTTTGTTTAAGGTATAATCAATAATAAGAAAAGGTATTATTAAGTTCAATTTTACAAAATTAATAGTTTTCGTTAGAATATTATTTTCAAATATAAAATATTATATAATAAAATTCATTATTTTTTAGTTTAATAACAAATTTACTTTTCTGAAAACCCTTGTAATCTCATTTATTAATACACTTATAATATAAAAATAATAGTAAATTAATGAAAAAATAAATGAATGTTCAACTTGTTAGGAATACATTATTCGGTAATGTTTGACAAAAATATGTAATTATTTTTGCTTGAAATTTATTTTAAAATAAAAAAATAATTATAACATATTTTTTCTTGTATTTTTAATATTCTCATATAGTTTTTTTATTATTGATTTTTTATAGAGGGAACAAGTCTTGAATACTTACAAATTTCTTGAGAGCAAATTTAAATCAAAGAATAATATCATAATAACACAGGAATTATACTAAGTATCAACCAATACTTATTTTATAAAAAATATTGAGCTATATTATATTTTCATTTTGTTATTTTGTGTCACACTAGTCATAAAGGCGTATCTATTCTTTGTACATATTTTAATCTATAAAAAGACTATTGTGAAGTAATTAAGTAAGATATATTTTATTATTATTATCAATTCTTCTTTGTTAGATATTTTTTCGTTATCATTGATATCAGTTGAGTTATGATAACTTTATTAATGTTATCATCCGCCTTTTAAACTAATACAATCAAAAAAGAAATTTAACTTTAAAAATTTGTAAATATAATTTCAATTGCACCTAGGCCGCGCATGGCGCGGCTAGTAAATAATACTGATACAAAACATTCATCATAACATCCCGGAAACCACTCTGATGGGAGACATCCCTGTTACAAAACAACCGAAGGCTCAACATACCAAACATCCCCCATGCCGCCATTGATTCACTTCTTCAAGCCGGTACTGCATGTATACTTGCTATGTGTGACCTTTATGCATGTGTGTCACAAGCACATAGCGCTCTAAGGTCAGTGCAACAAGAAGCCTTGTGATGCTTGTGGAGAGAAAGGGAATGTGCTATATGTGGATTTTGGAACCACAGGTATTGTCGATTTTTTCCAGCTACATTCCTGGCAGTCCTCTGCATCACTCTCTGCACCTCCTTGTTGAGATTTCAGGTATGCACACTTTCATCCATTTCTGTCGCATTTACAGCAAATTAGTTAGCTAAACAGTAAACACAATCACCTATAGAGTTATCATAAGTTTAAATATTGAAAATCATGTTAATTTCATTGTTTTACCGAATTATCTACACAGCTAAAGTAATACCAAAATGCAAATGTAGGAGTAAGAATAACTCACAAGGATAGCAGAGTCCGGATATCATTGATGTTTAGTTTGTACACCGCCGGCCCAGCCATCCTCTTCTGATCCTGGAGAGCCAATATCCGCTCCTCGATGCTGTTTCGGGCAACGATTCGTACAACAGTCACGTCTTTCGTTTGCCCTGTCAGGTGTACTCTGTTTATTGCTTGGTCATCAACTTCTGGATTCCACCAGGGCTCCAGAAGGTACACCCTATTAGCAGCGGCGAGATCAACTCCGGTACTTGATGCCCTTAGACTGGCAAGCAAAACCGTGGGACGACCATTAGGAGCTGGCACACCAAAATCTTTGATCACTTGAGCCCTCTTTGTTGCGATCATCGATCCATCCAAACGCAGTACATTGAAGCCAGCAGTCTTCAGAGGCTCTTCAAGTAAGATCAGCATCTTCCTGAACTGGGAGAATACAACAGACTTTGCTGTGGGGTCCTGATCCCGTGCTTCTGATAGAAGTTTCAGGAGAGCAGTTATCCTAGATGATTCTCCGGAAGAGGCTATTTCGGCATTACTTTGTTCTGTTGGAGCTGAGAAAATATCAGACTCCGAGAGATCATGCCGGCAAAGAGGGCAGCGGGGTCTGTCACGCTTGAGGGTCCTGAGGATGCATGACTGGCAGTATATGTGAGCACACCGTGTGATCACAATGTTGTTTGGGGCCGAAAGGCAGATCGGACACTCCAATTCTTCACTGCCGTCGAGTATTGCCGCCATTTTCTTCAGCAGCTCAGGGTTGTTGGACAGCTCTGCATGCATTCGCTTGTGCTTGTAAGTGCTTATCATAATAACATAACTTAAGAGTACATAAATAAACTGTGTAGTCCATAAATGTGAATAAAAGATAGTTCTGTAAAATACCTTCTTTATTGCTGCACGGAAGAGTTGCAATGTGAACTTTAGGGCAGAGGTCCATATGAGTACATGTCTGGCGGAGTCGAAGAACTATTCCAAGTACGGCTATGTAGTGGCTTCTGACTGTGCCTGAGGAGATGTAATCCTGAACGGCAGTCTTAGCCTCCACTTCCATCTGATCGTAAAGCTCTCTCTCCTCAGCAGAAAGATCGACAGGACATATTTTCATGATTTTTCGAGGCAATCCGAGTATGCCCTGCTCTTTCGTCCTCCTCAAGCAGATGGCTTCCATAACAGCCTAACACAGAACATGAAAAAAATTTCAACTATAATAAAGTACTATATTAGATAACCAACAAACACCACTCTAGCACACAATAAAAGGAGAGGTTGCCAATACTACTTGAAAACACATGAGAATCCAAGACATCATAACAATGTCAGATCATATCAAGCTAAATGATTAAATTACAGACAATTAACTTCTCTGCAAGTCCCTGAATTCAAGTAATCCCCAACTCACCATCTGTGTAAGTTTGTAGGATAAGGGGTCACATAAGCAGTATATATATGGTGGACATAAGTAGTGCAACAATTGATGATTAAGCAGGTATTTTAGAAGTGCGCATGCACTATACAGGCAAAGAATGTTAAAACGTGTACCTGTAACCGAGTGACCTCACTGCCTGTGTCCACTGGCTTTAGCAGCGTCTTTTTCCAGGAGTGTTTGTCTGTAAATGGATTATATCTCAAAAAGGACATGAGAGAATACAAGTCAATTGTGGTGTTTTGTATGGGAGTTCCAGTGACCAGCCACCTCCGTCTAGCATTTAACCTAAGTACAGCAGAGGCTTGTGTAGAAGTGGAGTGCTTAATCAGATGTGCTTCATCCAAAATCACCCTCCACCAAGGTACTTGGAATACTGGTGATCCCGATTCCAGTTCAGACGCCAATAAAGAGTATGTGGTGAGTACCAAATCATACTTTATAAGCTCCATTGGGTCCTTAGTCCTCTGTTTATAATACAGGTAAACACTTAACTTCCCCGGCTTCGTGTGCTTTTTCAATTGCTCTTTCCACGTCGAAAACACAGAAGTCGAGGACACAACCAATGTTGTCCTGGAAGCTACAAGATCATTACTAAGCTCTCCTATAACTCTCTGACTTTTCCTCATTTTATCCACCACTTTACTCCCTCTCGCCCTCTTCGGATCCTTACCTTGATAAATAGCAAATTCCTCATTACCATCCTCCACCACATCACTTCCCGAACCACTACCACTACCACTACCACCACCATAACTACACTTATCTAACGCAACCAAAGAAAGAAGAGTCAAGGTCTTCCCCATCCCCGAATCATCCCCCAAAATCCCCCCACGCAAAGCCCTCGGCCTATGCGCCACCTTAACATTCATAACCTGATTAACAAAACTCCCATCACACTGCTCCACCCAAAAAGGTGGCATCCCAGCCCAACTCTCCGTCTTCACCATCCAAGCCAACGCCTTCTTCTGATGCAAAAACAACTCCGTCTTAACCACCTCCCTCGGCGTCTCCACCACTTCCACCACCGCACCATCACTCACAACTCTAGCTATCCCATTCAATCTCCTCTGATCATGCTCATCCTGCCTCGCCATCTCAGCTATCTCCACACTCCCTTCAGTCCTAATCAGCTCCAATCCTCCAGTCCTAATCCACCTTCTCCCGAATAGCAAACACATAGATTTGAACCGGCCTCCATTTAGCATCGGCTTTCGTCGAATAATTCGGAATAATCGCTTCAACCCAAACCAAGCCAGCATCCATCAACGGCGACAACACAACGCACACTCTCTCATCAAGATACCCAACTTCCACGTTCACTCCATTAAACACTTTAATAACATACGGGTTTGACCAGTAATTCCTATAATCACGAACCAGAGTCACCATTTCTCTCCCGGCGAGTGCACCGCGAACTTTCACTCCCAGAATATCCGCTGGTATGAACCCCAACATAAAAACATCCCAGGGATGATTTAGCTTGGTGGGGTCCACTCCGGCGACAACACCATAACTGCCGGTGGGGAATTCCGGCAAGTTGTAAGCATTCACTGGATGTCCTTGGTGTGCCATTTTAAAGCTGTGTGTACAGATTTGTAGCTGTGGAGATTTTTTGAATGAAATGTGAAGGCGGGTTTGGTGAGTGAAGATGAAGGGAGAGTGGAGTTTATATAGGTGGTGAAATGGAGAATAAGACCGTGTTTGGTATGGTCTTGATATGGTATGTAATTGTGACATAAAAGGTTACAACTGGTAACCAACACCTTTTTAGAAATTTTATTTATTGTCATTAGGATTTTAGATACTATTTGTTGGATTTGTGCTTTAAATGGGTTGGAGGAGGGGGATCTTTTGAGAAATTAAATACTTTTGAGAATGATTATAAAAAATTTACTCCCTCCGTCTCAATTTATAGGTCCGTTTTGGGAAAAAAAAATCGTCCCAAAATACTTGTCCCTCTCTTCTTTCAATACAAATTTATCTACATATTAATTGTGATTTTTTTGAAACTCAACATTATTCTCATTTCTCAATGCACTAAATCCCTATATTTATTGTATTTTTTTGAAACTCAACTATATTCTCACTTATCAATGCACTAATTAATGATTCCTGAGATAAGATTCTATGTAACCAATTTTTTTCTTAATATGTGTGTTTATTCCAAAATGGACCTATAAATTGAGACGGAGGGAGTAGTTGTGTACGACCTGTATTTACAATATAAGATCCTAAACATTCAAGAGAAATTTAAGTCTCATGAATTTATGAATATTCAATCTCTATTAAGTATATATTTATGATTTTTATTCATAAATTCGGGAAGTTTAGGAGAGATTCAAAAAAATTTAACTGTTCTCTTAAAATTTAGTGATATTCAATTTATTATATTCAATGAGATTTTAGTGGATTGTGTCTGATTTAGATTTTGTACAAATTCTTAATAAAATGTCGCAAAAGTTGATATAGATTTTTTTAGATTTAAGCACAATGCATCAAAATCTCATATATTCGATCGGATTCCAGAAAACTTAATGTACATCGAAAAATCTTTTAAAATCCATGATTTTATGAAATCCAAAAACATCCATCAGCATTTGAATACCGTCAGACATTAATAGATTTTAAAAGATCTCAATTGAATATCATTTGATAAATAAAGCATGTCTTAAAATCTTGATTGAATACCATCAACTTTTATAACATGATTTAAAATCTCATTTAATATCTCAAAATTCGGTTACATTTTTTAAAATCCGAATTGAATACTCTCGTATTTCATAAATGAAAAAAAATCTTTTAAAATTTCAATTGAATAAACCCTCTTAGATTATCATGTACTTGAATTATACAAATTATTTATTGAATATAACCCACCATAACTTATTATAATTATATTAAAACTAATGAAATACAATTTCTAACTATATTATAATATGTTTGACACTGATCTTAACAAATACAAGTCTTTTAATATGCAACGATAATATTACTTAATCTTAACATATATTTGAATATTGATAATGTGTTGTTTATTTTAATAATTGAAAATATATATTGAGATATTTGCTAAAAATATGTATGTTATACAAATTTAAAATTACACAAATTGAAATTCAACTAATTCAATATTTTAATATTATGTGCTATATTTTATACATAATCTAACTATTTTTATGGATTTTTCCATGCCAAATATTGATATAATATAATACAAAAATTGAGGCTATATCAAATCAATAATCTTTCATTAAGAATTTCAATAAGGCTAGCTTTCAATATTACTATTTTTTTAATGACTTAACATGTATTTTAATACTCTTATGATATATAGTTTTATAATTTGTTTCAAAAGAAAAAAGAAATTTTGAATAAAAATTTAATTTCAGAAAAAATGTTAACAAATCGAGGAAAGTGGGAAGAGAAGAACCAAACAAGGTCTTCTGTGGGGAGTTCAACAATGCATAAGAAAATAGAAATGTCTGAGATAGATACTTGTCAAAGACACTGCTTGGCTCTTCGTGATAATAGGGCCCACTTTTTGGCAATATTAGCATGAATAAGGTACGAGAAGGAACAAATACCTTTGTTAGCACTTGGGAGTACTTACAAAACCATGCAAAAAGTTTGACACGTGCACCCTTCCACGTGACTATTTTGGACACGCTCAGTCTACTCTTTTCATTTCATACATTAGAGCATCTCCAATAAGCTCTTTAAACAAGCTCTTAAATGAAAAAATAGAGAGCATTAACAAAATGGAAGCTCCAATAGACTCTTAAAGGCTCTTCAAAACCTTAAGAGTCTATTCTCTCTCCTCTCTTTTAAGAGTCTCTCACTCACTCTTAAGTTATATTTTATTATAAAGTAATACAAGCATCCACTTTCTCTTTCCACTCTAGTATTGTAGTCCTATTCATTTAATAATAAAATATTGTTTAAGAGTGGATGTAAAGAGTGTTGTTGGAGATGAATATACATTAAATTGTTAAGAGTGAATATTTTATATTATATTTGAGGAATGACTTAAGAGACTATTGGAGATGCTCTTAGAGCAAGTTCAATGGTGATGTTATAATAGATGTAGCTATTTTCATAATTTGAAACCAAAAAGTGATTTTTGATGCTAAAATAGAACTTATGATCCAATGATAAATGTAAAATAGAACCAAACATATCCAAATAAACCTATATTCTCATTACATAATCTTAAAGTACATAACTATATTTGTCAATATTACCTTATTAATGTATTTTGTCACTTGCATGCTTATGTGGCAATTATAGCACCATCTATACTTGGTTCTATATTTAGAACCAAATATAGCATTTTGCTATTTTACATTCAAGTTTAGCATCCCATTGGAGTTGAGTTTTGTGCTTGGGTGCTATATTATAGCAATAGCACCTACTTTAACACCTCCATTGGACTTGCTCTTATAGGGTTAATTATCAAACTCATCACTGAAGTGAACAAATGGTATCAAACTTATCACTGATCTCCACGGGGTCTCAAGTGGCTCATTAAACTCGCTTAATGATATCAAACTCATTACTGTCGTTAAAAAAAGTAACGGAAGTTTAGACGGAATGTCATATTAGCTATGGAGTTTGACATGTGGAATGCCACATAAGTTTACATAAAAATAAAGTATGCAATCTTTTTATTAAATTACTTTTAGGATATAATTATCTAAATAAATGCATTTAACCAAATTTTAATATATAATTAACTAAACAATTAAGATTAACTTTTATGTTTTTTATTAGATTATAATTAACCACATCTGCTGCAATGCATCCTTCTTCTGCTATTGAATCTTTGAAGATTTGTACCCTGTTATTGGCTGCTTCTACATCTAGATCCCCCCTTCCTCCTTACTCCTCAATTTTTTTGGTCTCCCTCTCAATTTATGTGGAATATGTGTTTCATTTGTTTTTTTCAGTCCATTTTTTTATTAGTGTGCCACGTCAACTAGGGCTGTAAAATGATCCGGGTGATCCCGGGTACCCCTCTGCTCAAGTACCGGATCATATTATTTTTAGTTTGTCCAGATTTGGGTCCGGGATCGTTTTATTCGGATCTAAACCGATCCCGGGTATTTGAGATTCGGATCTGAACCGGATATGATCCAGTATCGTATTTTCTATTTTTTAACCGGGTAGTTTATGATCCATCGAATATGAGCCGGATATGATCCACTAACACTAAGTATCATTATTATTTCATTTGTTCAAATAACTATCATTAGTCTAAGTAAACATAATATTATAAAGTATAATAATTTTAAATTAAAACTTATAGTTATATATTGATATATATCATTTATTAAATATATATGAAGATAATAAGTATGATCACATTAAATAAATCATATTTTATGAAGATATAAACTTAAATAAGATATTAAAATTTTATAAAATGATAACTATTTACTTGCAAATATGATGTTGTTAAAATATAATATGTATATGAGTTTGAATCGAATATGAACCGCGGATCATATTCGGTTATTCGGGTAGGATCATATTATGAAAAGTTATATGAGCCCGAATCTGAGCGGGTATAGGTGTGCTCGTATCCGGGATCATATATTATACGGGCTTAATTTTTCCGCCAGATTTGGATCGTTTTCAAAACGAATATGAGACATGTATCATATTTTCGAGCCGGATATGAGCCGAGACACCGGATAGTCCGTATCGATTTACAGCCCTAACGTCAACTGCCAATGTGTCATTCCGTCTAACTTCTGTTACTTTTTTTAATGGCAATTATGAGTTTGATACCATTAAGCGAGTTTAGTGAGCTATTTGAGATCCCGTGGAGATCAGTGATGAGTTTGATACCGTTTGTCCACTTGAGTGATGAGTTTGATAATTAACCCATTTTTCTTATAATCTTCTTATTATTTAATATATATATTAAATTTTTTATAAAATATAATTTTAAAACCTTTGTCTCCAAATAAAAGTTTAAACATTATAATTTTACTGATAAGAAAAATTAATAATTTATTTTTAAGACATTATCATGAAGGTTTAACTTTTATTATTAATAAATTTAAATAAGTTACTAGTCCAAGATTAATAATCCCATGACATGAAAGAATTTTACGAGCACAAGAAGACCAATGCATCTCACTTGGAGGATATTCACGTGCTATTGTAATCAAATTATATGACCTTCGATCGCAGTTTATTTATAATAGTCATTATACAGTTGCGGACTTGCAGTACAGGATTCACAACTGAGCAATTTTGAACCATAAATAGCCTACACTTCAATATGTATATATTGAATTATATGCTCTAGGCGAACATCGAAAATTTGACTGTTCAAATACAACATATTCAACAAGCCATGAATATATTAAAAAAACATCAACCCAAACCCAATTTGTACAGTACTATGAAGAGCTACAAAGTATCTACTTGGATGTCTCAAGATTTACTTCTAAAGCAGGAGATCCAAAAATTAGTGCCTCAATATCTTCAAAAAGAGTTTCTAAGAGGTTGTCATTTGAACCTGCAACAGGCTCTTTGTCCTTTTGTGAAGTGGGCACGGCAGGCGCTCTTTCTTTCTCCAATTTGTTGCACTTATCATCACGGAAGAGCTTTAGTGCATCAGAGGTAGATATAGAATCGACAGACTTGTGCAGTTGAAGAAATTTATTTTGCTTTTCCTCGGATTTTACCAACATTTTCCCTGCTGCACCAGGAAGGCTAGCTAGAGCACTTCATCAACACGACACATGGAAAACCAAATTAAAAGATGCTGAATGCAAACTATTTAATGCATACACATTAGAGGAAGATGAGGCTGTCTTTTTAGCATTAGAATTTAGAAGACATATATCTGGTTACCTGGTTACACCTCTAACAAGACCCCACTTGTATCCAACAAACACGGATTCACTGAAGCCAGTATTGAATCCTTCTTGTGCAGAAGCTTCTTTCCCAGCAATGAGACCATCTCTGTACCCTATCTGGTACATTATTAAAGAATTAAGAAATTTAGAGTAAAATGCAAAGTGGTGACTGAACTTTATCAGCTTTTGCACTTTAGTGGCCATAATTTCAAATTTACAAAGGGACGGCCAGATATTTTTTTTGTTTTAAACAATTGGCTTAGGGCCCCTTTCCTGAGAAACAAACTAATCTTTTTTTTCTCTCAAAAAGTGGCCCTTAACCACCGTTTTGATGAATTAAAACAATATACGGCCACCATATTGCAAATCTGAAATTCCGGCCACCAAAATGAAAAAATGGATAAAAGTCCGGCAACCAATTTGTATTTTACTCAAGAATTTGATGTGCCAGTCAATATGTCATCATTTGATACTGAAAGGGAATTATCAAAAAAGTCTCTATGCATAAACTCAATTAATAATACTCAATCAATTTCAGTTTGTAAAGTTACTGTATGGAATTGGTCTCTCCTCCTCCACCATTCCCTATCCATATCAGATGGTTTTTCTACATCGTTGTCAGAACCATTCCATGACGATCCATCTTCATTCCACAACACATCTCCCAGACAATCTGAAACAACAGAAATATGTGCTCTATAAATTATAATAAACTTGTAGATAAAGCACATAACAAGGAATAAAGGATTACAAGGATTATAATGAACATAATTAAAGCATAGGAGCCATACAAATCACTAGAGGGAAACGATTGAATAACAAATTTCGAGAATCAAAGTGTTAGTACACATATATCATAATTAAGTACCATATCAGCATGCATGCATACATTTTCTCAATATATAATGTAAGATAGGGATGTTTATCTTCAATCAATAGAAACATTCACAAAAGGAGTTATTTACTATGCTGAATTAATAATCAAAGATGCATACCACTTGAATTCAAATGATTAGCTACAGAAGTCGACTTCGAACCCATCACAGCACTTGACTGCTCCAAAATGTCGGAATAGAGCTCATCAGTGATACTACTTGCCATCTAAGAAATTGGTTTCAAGTAAAAATGCAAAAGTCAACAGAGGTCTCGCATATATAGAAATTCTCACAAATTGCACCATGCACATTAGCTGAACAGCATAAGCAGGCATGCTAATATAGCATACACAAAGGACAAGGTCAAAAGCAACACCCAATGATCAAAACAAAATTTAATCAGCCATCCAGGCCTATCATAACAACGCTCTTGATCAACACTAAATATTATAGATTACCTAGCAAAATCACAATTTAGTTTAGCACTAGCAAAACTCGTATCTTTAACAACCCCTGTAAAGCTACACAGATAATTCAATTACATGAGGGTGTATTATACTTTCAACTACAATACACAATAACAAAGTAAAGCTAATATTTATTGCGTCCTGGTCCCTGGTCATTGATGGCCAGGGACATTTTAACCAGACATCAGCTTCCGGCTACTTTTTGCTGCAACGGCTGAGATGAAGATTTTGTTCCCGGCTACTAGCTACATAGCTGGAAGACAATTTACTGTTTAGCTGGAAGATTGCCTTCCTGCTCCTAAAAATAGCAGGTAGGTTAATTTCGAATTTCTGCCTCTGACGTACTATAGAAGAACAAAAAGTACAATATTATCTGGTGAAGTTCTTGTAGAAAAGAGTTTAATGCTTCAAACTACAAACAATAGCAGGTAAGGCTATTTTAAAATCTATTTAGCAGATTAAAGAAACTCAAATCTCTAATGTAACTGAGGGGACTGGATGCACAAATGAGATACAATGTAACTGAAGAAATGTAAGCGTAAACTGTTTGTTAATGCACCTCACACTGAACTATATGCCTAATTAGTACCAGTCTGTTGATTGAAGTATATGTACACTAGACTTACATTGTCAAACAATATAATTTTACAGTGCTCTCCGACAACTATGATTTTAAAAACCATAAAATCAAACTACTAGTAATTCTTCTGTCTAAATGCCTGAAATCAAGCAATATAATGCTACTGTCTTGCAAATGACCAAGTGTGACAGTTCTATTTCAATATAAATCAGACAATATATTGAGGATTTATGTTCATACTCAAGAGTGTCAGATCAGAGCATACTTGCACTAGTGGTAACCTGATTAAAGTTATAACGGTTTCACAAAGATTTAATAATATACAGGACCGAGAATTCGGAGCCATATACTTCTGATTTTTTTTATCTTCGAGTTCCTGCTGGGATTAACACACGAGTAAAATATTCAGGAGTTCAGAACCGTTCTATTTTTAGCTTCTGGTGAGTTGTAAATGAATTATGTGGCAAAAACGTGTGCAGAACTTTTATATCATCGAGTCTCTCCAAAAAAACAAAATCCGCCATCACCGCAACTCTGGTGTGTCCAGAATATATTTTAACAAAAAAAATATATTTATATTAACGAAAAGTCGATAAATATTATTCTCATTAAAAAAAATTTCATTAATCCCTTTCCATTTGTAAAAACTGAAGTAATGAAGATATTTACACAAACTGAGACCGTTTGTACTGCTAAAATATATTTAAACAAAAGACATAATCATTTACACAAAGAAAATGCACACTATATTCTTTTCATATCAAATCCTACATCTCATAGCCCACTTCTTTCACCTAGTATTGCCATACTACTCACACCATAAGTGGTTTTCTTCAAATTGATGAGAATTTCCCGATGTATAATCAGAAAGAAGATACTAGTCAAAATAATTGATTACTATACATTGTGAAAATCTTGTTTGTTGTGTTATGATATGATACAGTAAAATTGCTCCTTGACCAGAGAAGGTTCCTTGGCAAGTCTCATCCTCTAAACTCATACTACAGCAGTAGGCTTACTTTTCTGAGCAAGGGTTCTCTTTGGGACACTCTGTTTAATACTTTAAAGGTAATGTTTGTGTTTGCGATACACTATGTAAGCCTGTTGAATGGTGGCTGAACAGTTTTGTACCTAGAGCTTGAGCTCCCGATTGATTCAAACCTCCAATCTGTTCGTTCAAAAAAAGTTATTAGATGTCGGAATTTGAATATGCATTTCCACCTGATCATCTGATATTCAATTTGATAAGAAAGATTAAGAATGCATCAACTTCACCTCTACTTGATGATTTTTGAGATCTAGTTTAGACTGTTAGAAATGTGATGAAAAATATCATAACTACGTAGTGATCATTATAAAATTGTACAAACTTAATTTTTATTCCCTCCCAATTTCATTCTTACCAACCAAACACAACACCATTTTATTTTTAAGGAGAAGTTCGGTATATGTGTGATAATGGACTTAATCGAGAACAAGTGTTTGGGTCACAAAATAGGTTAGCATGGAAAGGGATGTAGTAGTGCAAAAAACGGTTGAAGAGAATTTATACTGCAGGTTAACATAGATCTTGTGGCTCTGATATACTGTAGGTGTCTTGTGTTGAAACTCTATCACAACCATTTATTGCAAATTAAATACAATCAGAGACAGAGGAAGGTTTTCAAGAATACCCCATGCAGTACTAGATATTAACAGAAGAGGGTGCAGGCAGCAAATCTTATGCAGATTGACTCTCTCACTGGTCCATCTTTTTCCTCCATCCAACTTTAAAGTTCTTTTTCCATAGAAGAATTGCAGATCCTTTACACTTCCGACTCTCCCTAGAAACCTCCTTCAAACACCCTTCCATTCCATTACTCGTATATACAGATATAGATTGTAGCCTTAAATCGACACAAAAAAGTTGATGATGCCTAGTAGCTTTGTCCTTCAGTTATAAGTTGGCAAGTTATGATGTTCGGTAGCAATAAACAGATGAAATTGCAGAAAGATCATAAGTTTGCAGCTTGTTATTCACTCCTACTATTGTCCATGCTTTTACACCTACAAATGACTACAATTCCATGTTGTGCTCCTGCTAGTAATGAAAATATTCACAGGTCTAACAATTTCAAAGCAGCAGGAGCTTCATCCACTCCTTTAAAGAAGACTAGTGGAGGCGCTCTGGGAAAGTTTGATGGATCTGATGAAATTTTTACCGGTGATAAAAGGAAAGTTAACACGGGCTCCAACCCTCTACACAACAGATAAGTTTCAGGATATTACACATATCAGCTTGATCTTTCACTAGTTCTCTTAGTTCCTCTCCTCTTCTGTATCCATACATTTAATTTTCGTCATCTTTCGAGCCTTATTGATGTTATGCCACAAATAGTTGAAGACTTCAAGTGGTTTAGACATCATCTGTTTGTAACAAATAAGTTCAGATTATCATCACAGACTGTTGACAATTAAATTATTTTCTCTATTTTTTTATAAGGAAAAATGAATTCATAGCTGGTGTACTATCTAGAAATTATGATATTTGGAACAGCATATTCATAATTTTTGAAAATGACTAGATGAATGTGAGGTTGTTGGTGTAATGAATATCATGTCTGCTTTTCTTCTTGTTGGTTATTTGATGCTCTGATGCCTTGCAGGCTTGCAGCTGTAGCTGCAATAGTATTTAGTAATTGCAATTATGGCTGTAATCGAGCAATACTGGGCTCAATATTGTTTTACTCATACTAGCAGTCAAGCTCGACTAGATATATTGGAATTCAAATTTGATTAATTAAAATTAAAGGTCAGAATAAGTTAGAATTTGGCTTAACTTAAGGTCGATGAACTCGAGTTCTGGTTAAAAACTTGAATTACCCGTCTGAATATTGAGAAAACTCGATTTTCATAGTTCATCTTAAGGTCGAACTCAGGGATAAATATGTAACATGCATATTGCTTTTAATTTTTGACTCTATATTAACATATAATAAAACAGAAAATATTCATTTGGTTTTTTGTAATACTATACTATGTCAACTCAAATCCTAAATCAGAGAGATAAACAAGAGCCGTGCCTGCTTGATCTCTTTTCTTGTATAACCGAATAGACTGATAAGTGATTAATAGAAGCAAATTTTGGGCCTTCCTGGTGGAAAGGCAATAAAAGTTTCAATGTTAAATGATCATCTATCTGATTAAGTATATTCCTTTGTTCTTCTGCCACTGTTAGACACCTTAAAATGCTTGGAACTATGTGGCGAATGAAATGAATACTCTACTGCTAGCTACACGTAATTGTTGTACAAGATGGAGCCTACAATTTGGACTTTTACTTTGCATTTGTATACAGGCACTTTCCCTTGGTACCAATTTTTATTCTTCCCAATGTACTGTACAACGTTTCTACTTTAAAATTATGTTATTTTACTATTATCAAATTTTAATGGCTATATTTTCAAATAATAATTTATTGTAAATAAAACTCATAAATAAATTTTTCCTAGATCCAATAAAATAAAAAAATTATACAAGGATACATATTATTTAATTAATTAAAATCATTTGATTTTATAGTGCAAATAATATTAATATAATCAAATTTAAATTTAGTAATCTAATAAAAAATTATTTAAAAAATTCACTTAAAATTTAAATATAAATGTTGAAATAAAAGTAATATATACATATAACATAACAATTAAATATAATGATAAATAAATAGGGTTGTTAGGGGTGTTCGTGGCGCGGGCGATGCGGTTTTTCCTAAAACCACGAAACAACCCGGATGCGGTTTGAGAAAATTTGTAAACCGTAAAAGCACCGCGTAATATAAAAACCGCGTAAACTACACCACAAAATTGCGGTGTGGTGTGGTGCCGTTCATGTGGTTTACACATTCAAAAAAATTATACTTTTGAATTAAAATATAAATATAATTTTAAACTATATGTATTTAAAAATTTAGAGTTACGATACTCATCAAAGGAAATATAAACTAAAATATAAATATGATAATGATGAAAAGATTTCAACACTAACAAATTATTTCATAGAAAACATATATAATTATAATATTTAATTTGTCGTCTTAGAACTAACCTTAATTTATATTGTAAAAGTATTAAATTAAGTTAAGTAACTTGAACATATATACAAACACATAAGAGATAACAATGTAATAAATAATTTATCTATATAATATAAATATTTGTAATTATATATTATATATTTAATATTATAAAATAGCAGTGTGATGCGATTTGAACCGCGCACGTATATTTCAAACCGAACACGCACCGCACCGCACGATTTGTTAAAATTTCAACCCGCAACCACACCACGAATATGAAAAATCGCATTTTACAGTATGGTACGGAGCGGTATGGGGAGTTTATGCGGTGTCACGGTGTGGATGGTTTGATACGGTACGATACGGGCGGTTTATGCGGTTTCACGGTGTGGGCGGTTTGATGAACCGCCATCTAGGTTGTGGAATGCATATAGGGAGAGAAGCCCGTGGCAGTTGTAGAAGACGACCTCTCATTCATAGGGATGGCAGTTTTACCCGACTCAATGGATATCCGATCCGTTCTGACCCGATTGGGTCTATCCGAGCCCGATTTTTTTGGATTTGAATCCAGATCTGGATCTTATTTTTGGACCCGAAAAATTTGGATCTGGATCTGGATCTCAGGTATTCCGAACCGAGACCCGACCCGAAAGCCGAAACCTGAACCTGATCCGAATCCGAAACCCGATACAAAATATTATATATATATATATATACACACATATATGTTAAATATAAATTATATATATTGAAATATTATGAATTATTAGGTATGAATTATAACATTTTACTTAATTTTATATTTGCAATATAGAATTTATATTTATTTCATCAATATTTTATTTTTCTTAATTACTGTGCATTAAAAAATCTAAATACAATAAAAATAATAAAATATAAATGATAAGTTGAATGATTGTATACAATTGAGTTAACATGTTTCACGTGCTTATTGTAATAAATGAAGCCTTTAATTTCCTTTTTTTATATATCTAAAGTTAAAAAAATAATCCATAATCACATTTTTTATAAATATATAATTTTTAATTTGTATTTAATTTTATTTTTTTAAATACCCGAACCCGAACCGAAACCCGAAAAAACCCGACAGATCGGATCTGGATCTTCATTTTTCGGACTCAGACCAGAACCCGACCCGACCCGAAATATAATGGATCGGTACCCGATCGGTCGCCATCCCTACTCATTCAACACATATTCTCACAATTGGATAGGTAAAAATATAAGGGATCTTTTTAAAAATACCCATCTGTAAAATTATTTTTTTAAAAATACTACCATCTTTTTCATTGTTTTTAAAAATACCTTTTCATAAAATTTTTTTTTCAAAAATACGATTTGCAACTTTTGCAACCTCATTTGCAACCTTGGGCGGCGCAGCCGTAAAAGTTGCAAATGAGGTTGCAAAAGTTGCAAATGAGTTTGCAAAAGTTGCAAATGAGGTTGCAAAAGTTGCAAATAAAAATGGAAAGTTGCAACTGTTGCAACTGTTGCAACTGCAGTTGCAACTGTTCAACTGCATTTGCAACTAGTTCAACTGAAAACTGTAAGTTGCAAAAGTTGCAAATGAGGTTGCAAATGAAGTTGCAACTGCAGTTGCAACTTTTGCAACTGCAGTTGCAACTTCATTTGCAACCTCAGTTGCAACTAAATGCAACTGAAAACTATATATAGTTGTAAATGAGGTTGCAAAAGTTGCAAATGAGGTTGCAACTGCAGTTGCAACTTTTGCAACCTCAGTTGCAACTAAATGCAACTGAAAACTGTAAGTAACAACAGATGTATGGTGTGCCCCTGGCGGGGCCATTAGATTACAATAGAATCAACTGAATGCAACCATATGCAACTGAATACAACCATATGCAACCATATATGCAATTACAAATCCTGATTTCAAGTTCCAGTTTTCAAATGTCATTTTCGACCTCATTTTCGGAATCGATATATATATATATATATATATACCTGTAGTTGCAAATGAGGTTGCAAAAGTTGCAAACAGTATATTTGAAATTTTTTTTTTTATGAAAAGGTATTTTTAAAAATAATTCTGGAAGGTAGTATTTTTGAAAACAATAAAAGAAAAGGTAGGTAGTTTTGTAGATTTCCCAAAATATAACTAAGAGCCATTGGAGTTGTGAAAAAGGGGAAGGATATCAATATTTTTTACTCTACGTGTCTAATATATATTTTGTCTTGGTTGATTTTTTATAATTATATTGACCAAAATTTGATTGAAATTTATTTATATAAAATAATTAGAAAATTTTATGATAAATATATTACTAGAATCTACGTCTATTCTATTTTAAAATATATTTTTTCAATTTACAAAATTATATAAAAAATTACTAATTATTGATCAAAATTTAGTCAATGCGACAGGTGAAGGTGAGTACTTTTTGTTACCAGCTAGACACATTTATCTAACGGATTCAATCGATTGCAGTTGCTCTTGACACTTGAAATAAAGACTATTATTTTATCATATTTTTTACAAAAATCGAACTAAAAACAATTTAACAATAATCGAATTATTTTTTTTATATATGTCATGTAAACGCTCATAATCAAAACCAACAAGATTCCTATGCAAGGATTTCCATACAAAATTTGTGCAATCCATTAAAGCACATCCATTTGCAACCTTAAAAAGAAAGTAGTCATAAAACGAATAATTGATTAACTAAAAAATCAAGGGGAATTATCTTGTATATTGTTTTTTCAATCTTATTTTCAAAAATACTACCTTATCCAATCTTATTTTCAAATCTCTAAAATATTTTCAAAAATACTACCTTTTTGAAAATATTTTCCAAAAATACGGTGGTTGCATATGCAACCATATATGCAACTACAAATCATGATTTCAAGTTTCAGTTTTCAAATGTCATTTTCGACCTCATCATTGGAGTCGATATATATATATATATATATATATATATATATATATATATATATATATATAGAGAGAGAGAGAGAGAGAGTTTTACTCCAATAGAAACCTCCTTATCCTAGAAACTAAAAACCAAACTGAAATATCACTAAATCCTAAAGCAAATACCACTAAATTTTTAAACAACCCCATCTCCACCTCCATCTTCATCAAACCCACCTCCATCTTCACCAACCCCACCTCCACTACCACCACCTCCGTCGTCGCCTCCTTCATAACCACTACCACCTCTATGCCGCCCACCCCCTCCATAACCACCACCTCCATCTCCACCTCCACCTCCATTATTTCTTTAACAACACAACCTCCACACCTCCATCTTCACCAGGCCCATCTTAATCGCCGCTTCAACCTCCTTCAGATTCGTTCATACTTCTTTCTCCACCTCGACTCAACTTCAAAGGCGGAGCCGCCACTATTCCGGCAACGCTCCAACCCCCTACTTCAAGCCGCCCAAACCTCCGCTACAATCATCTTTCCTCCATCTCCACCTTCACCTCCACCATCTCCACCACTATCACCACCATCTGAATCGAAAACATGAACAGATCTAGAGATTCTAAGCTGGTTAATATCTGGAGATTGAGTTTTCACTAAATTCTGCAGCACAGATCACTAAATCCTAAAGAGATAATCACTAAATTGTACTGAGAATATCACTAAGTTGTATTGGTTTCTAGTTTTTATTTTAAAATTGGTTTCTATTTGATCATGAGCCTATATATACTTGATAGATTAAAATTATTTTGTTTTATATCAGAAATTTCTGATTTTAAGAAATTAACTTCTCTTTTGAGATCACTAATAGAAACTGGAGTTTCTTTAGTGTTAGATTGTTGAAACCTATTTAAAACCTCACTTAATTGATAAGGTGCCTCAATTATTTTAGGTGTTTCTGAGTTATCTCTTATTAAGGTTTCGATTAATTTTCTTTTTAATTCGGAGTCCTTAATTAACTCTAAAGCCTTTAAGACTTTATCTTGATCTTCTGAAAGGACATTTAATCCATTCATTTCAACTATTGATTTCCAATAGTTTATTTCGTTACATTGACAATTATTATTGTCAGAATTAGAGGAAGATTGATCATCTAACTCTAAATTATCTTCTTCAGAAGATATTTCTGAATCAGAATTAAGAAGAACTTTTTCTAATTGCAATCTTAGTTGCTCATCCTTAATTTCATTAAGGGCTTTCTTTGTCCAACATTGGTTGGCATAGTGACCAATTTTACCACATTTATGGCAAGTTATGTCAAGCTTTTTAGCTTTTCTTTTTCCCGGTTTAGGCATAAAAGATTTGTCTTTTGGCCTAGACTTATTATAAAATTTTCTTTTGTAATTTTTTTTATAAGAATTGTCATTTGGAATATTTTTAAACTTATTTTTATGTGGTTTATATTTTTTAGAAATCATTTTTCTTTTATTATCTATCCTAGGAGGTTTTCCTAAATCAAAAGCGAATTGTTCACAGAATTCACCAAGTTGGTGTTTTTCTGAAAGCTTTTGCTTTTTTAATTGGTTTTTTAGCTTAATGTCATTACATAAAGCTAATCCTTCATTAATACAACTAACAATTAGTTGTCCGTAGGTCAAATCGGAATAATTAATATTTATTCCATCGTTCTTATTTCTAAGTTGTTGCCGAACTTTTTCAGCAAAAAGATGAGGTAGTCCGTCTATAAATTTAGACTTCCAATGAATTGAATTAGGGTTTGTTAACTGATAAACCCTTGATAAGAAAGTATCTTTATACCATCTAAAATGAGTTAAAGATGGACATCTAAGGTTTTGTAAGAGAGTTTGAATTTTCTCCCCTATTGGGGTTGTAGTTCCTACAAAATGTTGTAGAATAGCTAGACACAGTGTATAAACCGCATCTTCTTCTCCAGTAGTAGTTATACTGCTACTAGCCTCGTTAGGTTCTATTTTTATTAATTTCTTATGATTAAGAATTTCTCTTTTTTGGGTATCATTTAAGTAATGATCCCACCATCCTCTTAACTGACCTATGAAGCCAGTGGCTATGAATGATGCTATAGTACTATCAGTATTATTATGTTGTTTACAGACGGTAGAATACATAATAATTCTGTGTATTACATCAACTATCTGTTTATCATTTAAACCATCAATGTTCCATTCATAGATAGCTTTTCCTGAATAAGAATTTTGAAAAGATTCAGGTTCTTCAAATAGAAGATCTTGCGGGGAAGGTCTCTTGTAATAATATTTTTCAAGAGGTTTTGGAGTATAAATAGGATTTATACTTTCAGAATTTAATTTCTGATTTCCAAACATCTCAATTAATTGATTGACATCGCCTATTTGGCTGTCATTTTCGGAGTCTTCTGTTCCATTAGAAGACTCTACTTCTGACTGTTCTGCTTCAGAAACAGTTCTTAGGCTCATTTCTTTGAGTTTTTGTTCAAGAATTTGAACAAAATTATCTTGATTTGTTTCCATCTTAAATCCTTGTATGGAAACAGGAGGTTGAATCATGGGAGTTTCTTCTTTCGAAGAACATGACTCTTCTTTCTTCTCCTCTGTTTTACTAATCTTTTCTAAGATTAATTTTTGTTGCTCAATTTGAGTCTTAATAAGTTTTTGAAGATTATAAACTTCTTGCTCAACAGAGATTAATTGATCTCCTAAGCAATTCAAATATGTATTAGTATAGTTTTGTGACCTAATAATCGAATTTAATTCTTTTATGGTCACTTGAGCATTCTCAACCTTTTGCAAATTTAAATAGGCTGTAGCTTCAGTATTACTATTTAAAAAAATTGTTTTTTCTGGGGGAAACCTGGATATGGTTTCTCCTTGATTAGTCTTCCAAGTTTTTAGTAAGACTAATATTTCTCCTTTAATGTTATTAATATAATTATTAATAAACCATCTGACAAAAAATATAATATCATTAGTTTTTGTCATATAATCATAATATTGATTTTTAAAATTTTTTAATTCTTCAGGATTGTATTTATTAAAATACCAATTCCTAAATCGTTTATTTTCTTCTCCTAGAAATTCTCTATTGAGAATTTTTCTGAACTCACTTCCTGGGTTTAAATTAATCATTTAAATGGAAGCTCATTTCAGATTGAGTAGGCGACTGTCTACTCTGATTATAAATTCCTTCTGGAATTTTATTTTGACTTATTCTTATTGTCTCTACAGATCCTGTTTCTTCTCTTAATTGAGAAGTGGAAGCCCTAGCTGATTCGTTAGGGATCGAATAGTACTCACTAGGAGTAGAGTACCTAGAGGATATGGTCCTGGGAAGTCTTAATGTTCTTTGAGAACCAAATCTTACTTCGACATCTCCTTCTGATGTCTCAACAATTTGATCTATTTCTTGATTTATTATTGGCTTGGGATCTAATTCTTGAGGAAGATTCCAAGTCTCAGGAAAATTAATTTCATTCCACTTAATCAATCTATTAGTGGCTATGTTTGAAGTTAACAAATTAGTTTGAACCACAGTTGTAGTTCCTGGAGGGGCTAATATCTTTTTATTGATATTAGGGTTCAAAGTTTGTAGAACCTTATAGTACACTCTATAGCATATAGCTATTATTTCACTACCTGGTTTAAAATTATAACCATTGGTATGAATTGATAGTTGCATAGCATCTAACAAATTACTATCTGTTAAAGATAGGGTTAAGTTTGGGGATACGTCAAAATAGACGGGTCCGTGGCATAGGCTGGTTTCTATTAAAGCAGCTAGAGAAGGTTTAAAGTCTCTACATCTACCATCTCTTATATATGCCATGATACTAGAGTTTACTCCTAACAGTGTTAGGGGCTTAAAAGCTACTTGAATTAATCCAATATGGATAAATCTGTGTTGTTTAAAAGGAGCTAAATCCTTTTTAGTTAATAACCTAATCGTCTGAGATCTATCAGATATTCTGATAGTTTGTTCTAAAGTCTTAATAGCAAATCTTGCTTTGAGATCTAGAAATCCTATTTCATATATCTTATTAGGAGCAACAGAGGGTATTACCCACTTGTTTAATTTATCCAAATTCTTTGGATATTCAATTAATTCTGCATTTTTTACAGAATCATTTTGATGATCATTATCATCCCAGTCACCTTGAGACATATCTCTCAAAATCTAAAAACGTTGTGGTAGTAAGCTAATTGTATCTAGAATCAAGACTTATTAAGAAAAACATGAAATTTAAATCTTTTTTTTTTATCTTTGTTTTCACTATCAACCTAAAGGGATAGACAGGGAAAAACCCAACGAAACCAAAGATGAATAAAATACTTTTAGCAAAAACATTCCTATTTTTCTCATCAAACAAATCGCCTATTCTCGGCTTTAAAAAGATGATACTTTCAGAAAGACACTAAAAGCATTTCAAATTTTTTTTTTTTTTTTTTTTTTTTTCTTTTCGTTTCGATTCTAGAACATCATCTTACTAACCACAACAGCAGTTTAGCTATGCATTAAAATACTGTAAATTAAATAGAAAGATTAGGTACCTTTCTTCCAAGGGTTTTGGCTCTGATACCAACTAACTTCCAACTAACAAACTAACTTCCAACTAACTACTAACTTCCAACTAACAAACTAACTTCCAACTAACTTCGCAGCAACAATATGATACCAACTAGCTTGAATATAGATTTTATTGGTGTAAGAATCTCAGCACATGAGTTAGAGAGAAAAGAAAGAAATCTTTTATTTCCCAAAAGAAGTTCTGCCTTTCACAGATACATAAATCCCTTTATATAGGGAGAAAAGAATCCTCTATTGGATTCGTTACAAACAAATGCAAACAAACAACTTTTACAAAGGTAAAAAGAAAACAAATAACTTTTTAAAAAAGTAGACAATATTTGATGCCGGGTGCTACTTTGGGCCCCATCGTCACATCTCATAATGTTTACTTTATACAAAGAAACAAACAACTTTTAAAAAAGTAACTTTAATAAAGCAAGCATTATTGCTGGCTGGAATCTTTGATGATTGAAGTCTTCATCTGGCTGGCTGGTAATAATTTTTACCCTGTGATATTTTTTCCCTCTAGAATTCTTTTGACTAAGAAATTTCTCAAAAGTTTAATATTCCTTTGATTGAGGTAATGACGCCTCAAATTTTCGAAATCTTTTTGGATTTCTCTTGCTGTTCTTTTAGCCTTTTCCTCTGGGGTGGCTTGACAGTACTTTTTATAGATATTATCCGTTTCAACATTGATTCTGAGAATTTCTAAGTTTTTCCTTTTTATTTCTTTAAATTCTCTAGCAAAAGGTATCATTATTCTTGATCCTTTCCTTTCCCCTTAAAATTTGAAGTTGTAAGGGATGCAATTAGACCATCCCAGAAATCTTCAGGAGTAGGAGTATATTCTTCTTCCTGAGATTCTCCTGCTAAAACATTAAAAGAATTGTTAGAATCCATTGATCTTGGTGATGATGCCGTCTTCATTGACTGATCTTCATTAGGAAATGAAAATGTACTGAAGAACTGATTCTTCATATGGTCTAAAACTCTCTTCATGATCTTTTGATCTGATTCATTAGGGAATTTTTTCTGAAAATAAGTTTTCAGATCCTCCATTGGAATCTGCTGTGAACTTTGTTCATCAGGGATTTGTTTTTCATCATGGTTTATTACCATCTTGATATTGGACTCTATTTTCTGAATATCTTCAGAACTCATCTTCGTCCACCATTTGTAGAAGAAATTCCTTTGTAGCAGAGGAATTCCTAGCTTGTCTTTATCGATGGAAATTGTCCATCTCCAAATCCAAGGGATTTGAAATTTTGAGAAAAATATGAAAGGACATTGTCCAAAAATTAATCTTTTAGATTTAATACGTGTTACCAGAGGGCTTTTATCACACCATGAATTATATAAATTCATAATTTTCTCTGGTAAAATTTCAAGAGAAGGGCCAAATTTTGACCACCATTCAAAAAACCAATTGGGAATGTGCTTATTAAGCACTTCAGGGTTTACTGAGAAAAACCAAGAATGTTTATTCTTGGGATTTTGGTAATAAAATGCTTTAGAAAAAGCTTGGATATAATCCCAGTAATTGAAATAAATATATTTACCTTCAGCAATTTTTATTGCTTTACCCTCATTAGGGTTCAATCCCCATTCTCTGGGAGTTAATACCTTGTTGATGTGGCATTTACTAAAGTTTATAAAACTTTCAGGGTTATTGTTCTGATAATGATGAACAATTGTTACCGATTCGGTAATTGTCAACAGAATTTCCAGATATAATCTGGGCTGGTTCTGTAAAGCAGCATAACCTCTGTTTTCGAGGTACCTGGTTTTCAATGACCATCCATCATTTGGAGTCATAAGAATATCTTCTTCTTCAAGATACAGAATATTTTCTGTAATTGGATTTTCAAAGTATTCTTGATCTGGAGAAGTTTCAGAAATTGCTGCCTCTTTAAAAGACATTGTCTTTGATGATGAGGAAGATACATCTTCCTTTTTAGGAGGTGCAGGCAATTGTTGCACATTTCTAACCCGATTATTTCGGTATACTGTCCAGTCTCCAATTAGAGGAACAGTTGATTCTGTATGAGGTAACAAATTGTTACTCCCACGTCCTCGCCCTCGGCCATAGCCGCGGCCTCTGCCCCTATTAGGGGTACTCATTCACCCTGTAAAAATTCGCGGGTTAGATAATCAGCAAGAGAATTATTTTCTCCTTTGATGTATTGAATATCAAATTCAAAAACTGAAAGCTGAGCTTGCCAGCCTGCAAATATTTGCTCAGCACATGAGTTAGAGAGAAAAGAAAGAAATCTTTTATTTCCCAAAAGAAGTTCTAGAGGGAAAAAATATCACAGGGTAAAAATTATTACCAGCCAGCCAGATGAAGACTTCAATCATCAAAGATTCCAGCCAGCAATAATGCTTGCTTTATTAAAGTTACTTTTTTAAAAGTTGTTTGTTTCTTTGTATAAAGTAAACATTATGAGATGTGACGATGGGGCCCAAAGTAGCACCCGGCATCAAATATTGTCTACTTTTTTAAAAAGTTATTTGTTTTCTTTTTACCTTTGTAAAAGTTGTTTGTTTGCATTTGTTTGTAACGAATCCAATAGAGGATTCTTTTCTCCCTATATAAAGGGATTTATGTATCTGTGAAAGGCAGAACTTCTTTTGGGAAATAAAAGATTTCTTTCTTTTCTCTCTAACTCATGTGCTGAGATTCTTACACCAATAAAATCTATATTCAAGCTAGTTGGTATCAGAGCCAAAACCCTTGGAAGAAAGGTACCTAATCTTTCTATTTAATTTACAGTATTTTAATGTATAGCTAAACTGCTGTTGTGGTTAGTAAGATGATGTTCTAGAATCGAAACGAAAAAGAAAAAAAAAAAAAAAAAATTGAAATGCTTTTAGTGTCTTTCTGAAAGTATCATCTTTTTAAAGCCGAGAATAGGCGATTTGTTTGATGAGAAAAATAGGAATGTTTTTGCTAAAAGTATTTTATTCATCTTTGGTTTCGTTGGGTTTTTCCCTGTCTATCCCTTTAGGTTGATAGTGAAAACAAAGATAAAAAAAGATTTAAATTTCATGTTTTTCTTAATAAGTCTTGATTCTAGATACAATTAGCTTACTACCACAACGTTTTTAGATTTTGAGAGATATGTCTCAAGGTGACTGGGATGATAATGATCATCAAAATGATTCTGTAAAAAATGCAGAATTAATTGAATATCCAAAGAATTTGGATAAATTAAACAAGTGGGTAATACCCTCTGTTGCTCCTAATAAGATATATGAAATAGGATTTCTAGATCTCAAAGCAAGATTTGCTATTAAGACTTTAGAACAAACTATCAGAATATCTGATAGATCTCAGACGATTAGGTTATTAACTAAAAAGGATTTAGCTCCTTTTAAACAACACAGATTTATCCATATTGGATTAATTCAAGTAGCTTTTAAGCCCCTAACACTGTTAGGAGTAAACTCTAGTATCATGGCATATATAAGAGATGGTAGATGTAGAGACTTTAAACCTTCTCTAGCTGCTTTAATAGAAACCAGCCTATGCCACGGACCCGTCTATTTTGACGTATCCCCAAACTTAACCCTATCTTTAACAGATAGTAATTTGTTAGATGCTATGCAACTATCAATTCATACCAATGGTTATAATTTTAAACCAGGTAGTGAAATAATAGCTATATGCTATAGAGTGTACTATAAGGTTCTACAAACTTTGAACCCTAATATCAATAAAAAGATATTAGCCCCTCCAGGAACTACAACTGTGGTTCAAACTAATTTGTTAACTTCAAACATAGCCACTAATAGATTGATTAAGTGGAATGAAATTAATTTTCCTGAGACTTGGAATCTTCCTCAAGAATTAGATCCCAAGCCAATAATAAATCAAGAAATAGATCAAATTGTTGAGACATCAGAAGGAGATGTCGAAGTAAGATTTGGTTCTCAAAGAACATTAAGACTTCCCAGGACCATATCCTCTAGGTACTCTACTCCTAGTGAGTACTATTCGATCCCTAACGAATCAGCTAGGGCTTCCACTTCTCAATTAAGAGAAGAAACAGGATCTGTAGAGACAATAAGAATAAGTCAAAATAAAATTCCAGAAGGAATTTATAATCAGAGTAGACAGTCGCCTACTCAATCTGAAATGAGCTTCCATTTAAATGATTAATTTAAACCCAGGAAGTGAGTTCAGAAAAATTCTCAATAGAGAATTTCTAGGAGAAGAAAATAAACGATTTAGGAATTGGTATTTTAATAAATACAATCCTGAAGAATTAAAAAATTTTAAAAATCAATATTATGATTATATGACAAAAACTAATGATATTATATTTTTTGTCAGATGGTTTATTAATAATTATATTAATAACATTAAAGGAGAAATATTAGTCTTACTAAAAACTTGGAAGACTAATCAAGGAGAAACCATATCCAGGTTTCCCCCAGAAAAAACAATTTTTTTAAATAGTAATACTGAAGCTACAGCCTATTTAAATTTGCAAAAGGTTGAGAATGCTCAAGTGACCATAAAAGAATTAAATTCGATTATTAGGTCACAAAACTATACTAATACATATTTGAATTGCTTAGGAGATCAATTAATCTCTGTTGAGCAAGAAGTTTATAATCTTCAAAAACTTATTAAGACTCAAATTGAGCAACAAAAATTAATCTTAGAAAAGATTAGTAAAACAGAGGAGAAGAAAGAAGAGTCATGTTCTTCGAAAGAAGAAACTCCCATGATTCAACCTCCTGTTTCCATACAAGGATTTAAGATGGAAACAAATCAAGATAATTTTGTTCAAATTCTTGAACAAAAACTCAAAGAAATGAGCCTAAGAACTGTTTCTGAAGCAGAACAGTCAGAAGTAGAGTCTTCTAATGGAACAGAAGACTCCGAAAATGACAGCCAAATAGGCGATGTCAATCAATTAATTGAGATGTTTGGAAATCAGAAATTAAATTCTGAAAGTATAAATCCTATTTATACTCCAAAACCTCTTGAAAAATATTATTACAAGAGACCTTCCCCGCAAGATCTTCTATTTGAAGAACCTGAATCTTTTCAAAATTCTTATTCAGGAAAAACTATCTATGAATGGAACATTGATGGTTTAAATGATAAACAGATAGTTGATGTAATACACAGAATTATTATGTATTCTACCGTCTGTAAACAACATAATAATACTGATAGTACTATAGCATCATTCATAGCCACTGGCTTCATAGGTCAGTTAAGAGGATGGTGGGATCATTACTTAAATGATACCCAAAAAAGAGAAATTCTTAATCATAAGAAATTAATAAAAATAGAACCTAACGAGGCTAGTAGCAGTATAACTACTACTTGAGAAGAAGATGCGGTTTATACACTGTGTCTAGCTATTCTACAACATTTTGTAGGAACTACAACCCCAATAGGGGAGAAAATTCAAACTCTCTTACAAAACCTTAGATGTCCATCTTTAACTCATTTTAGATGGTATAAAGATACTTTCTTATCAAGGGTTTATCAGTTAACAAACCCTAATTCAATTCATTGGAAGTCTAAATTTATAGACGGACTACCTCATCTTTTTGCTGAAAAAGTTCGGCAACAACTTAGAAATAAGAACGATGGAATAAATATTAATTATTCCGATTTGACCTACGGACAACTAATTGTTAGTTGTATTAATGAAGGATTAGCTTTATGTAATGACATTAAGCTAAAAAACCAATTAAAAAAGCAAAAGCTTTCAGAAAAACACCAACTTGGTGAATTCTGTGAACAATTCGCTTTTGATTTAGGAAAACCTCGCTCTGATACCAACTAGCTTGAATATAGATTTTATTGGTGTAAGAATCTCAGCACATGAGTTAGAGAGAAAAGAAAGAAATCTTTTATTTCCCAAAAGAAGTTCTGCCTTTCACAGATACATAAATCCCTTTATATAGGGAGAAAAGAATCCTCTATTGGATTCGTTACAAACAAATGCAAACAAACAACTTTTACAAAGGTAAAAAGAAAACAAATAACTTTTTAAAAAAGTAGACAATATTTGATGCCGGGTGCTACTTTGGGCCCCATCGTCACATCTCATAATGTTTATTTTATACAAAGAAACAAACAACTTTTAAAAAAGTAACTTTAATAAAGCAAGCATTATTGCTGGTTGGAATCTTTGATGATTGAAGTCTTCATCTGGCTGGCTGGTAATAATTTTTACCCTGTGATATTTTTTCCCTCTAGAATTCTTTTGACTAAGAAATTTCTCAAAAGTTTAATATTCCTTTGATTGAGGTAATGACGCCTCAAATTTTCGAAATCTTTTTGGATTTCTCTTGCTGTTCTTTTAGCCTTTTCCTCTGGGGTGGCTTGACAGTACTTTTTATAGATATTATCCGTTTCAACATTGATTCTGAGAATTTCTAAGTTTTTCCTTTTTATTTCTTTAAATTCTCTAGCAAAAGGTATCATTATTCTTGATCCTTTCCTTTCCCCTTAAAATTTGAAGTTGTAAGGGATGCAATTAGACCATCCCAGAAATCTTCAGGAGTAGGAGTATATTCTTCTTCCTGAGATTCTCCTGCTAAAACATTAAAAGAATTGTTAGAATCCATTGATCTTGGTGATGATGCCGTCTTCATTGACTGATCTTCATTAGGAAATGAAAATGTACTGAAGAACTGATTCTTCATATGGTCTAAAACTCTCTTCATGATCTTTTGATCTGATTCATTAGGGAATTTTTTCTGAAAATAAGTTTTCAGATCCTCCATTGGAATCTGCTGTGAACTTTGTTCATCAGGGATTTGTTTTTCATCATGGTTTATTACCATCTTGATATTGGACTCTATTTTCTGAATATCTTCAGAACTCATCTTCGTCCACCATTTGTAGAAGAAATTCCTTTGTAGCAGAGGAATTCCTAGCTTGTCTTTATCGATGGAAATTGTCCATCTCCAAATCCAAGGGATTTGAAATTTTGAGAAAAATATGAAAGGACATTGTCCAAAAATTAATCTTTTAGATTTAATACGTGTTACCAGAGGGCTTTTATCACACCATGAATTATATAAATTCATAATTTTCTCTGGTAAAATTTCAAGAGAAGGGCCAAATTTTGACCACCATTCAAAAAACCAATTGGGAATGTGCTTATTAAGCACTTCAGGGTTTACTGAGAAAAACCAAGAATGTTTATTCTTGGGATTTTGGTAATAAAATGCTTTAGAAAAAGCTTGGATATAATCCCAGTAATTGAAATAAATATATTTACCTTCAGCAATTTTTATTGCTTTACCCTCATTAGGGTTCAATCCCCATTCTCTGGGAGTTAATACCTTGTTGATGTGGCATTTACTAAAGTTTATAAAACTTTCAGGGTTATTGTTCTGATAATGATGAACAATTGTTACCGATTCGGTAATTGTCAACAGAATTTCCAGATATAATCTGGGCTGGTTCTGTAAAGCAGCATAACCTCTGTTTTCGAGGTACCTGGTTTTCAATGACCATCCATCATTTGGAGTCATAAGAATATCTTCTTCTTCAAGATACAGAATATTTTCTGTAATTGGATTTTCAAAGTATTCTTGATCTGGAGAAGTTTCAGAAATTGCTGCCTCTTTAAAAGACATTGTCTTTGATGATGAGGAAGATACATCTTCCTTTTTAGGAGGTGCAGGCAATTGTTGCACATTTCTAACCCGATTATTTCGGTATACTGTCCAGTCTCCAATTAGAGGAACAGTTGATTCTGTATGAGGTAACAAATTGTTACTCCCACGTCCTCGCCCTCGGCCATAGCCGCGGCCTCTGCCCCTATTAGGGGTACTCATTCACCCTGTAAAAATTCGCGGGTTAGATAATCAGCAAGAGAATTATTTTCTCCTTTGATGTATTGAATATCAAATTCAAAAACTGAAAGCTGAGCTTGCCAGCCTGCAAATATTTGCTTGGATACAAGATTCTTGACATCCTTTTCTATTATAGATTTTGCAGAACTACAATCAATTCTGAGTAAGAATTTTTGATTTAATAAGTCATCCTGAAATTTAGAGATGCACTTTATAATAGAAAGCATTTCTTTCTTAATAGTCGAGTATTTCGACTGAGTGAGATTCCATTTTCCCGAAGTAAATCTAACAAGCTCTTCTTTTGAAGTGTTTGGATTTACTTGTTTTAAGATTCCACCATAGCCTACATTAGAGGCATCTGTTTCAACAATTTTAAAATACTTTGGATTTGCCAAAGATAAACAAGGTAAACATTTTACCTTTGTTTTTATTCTCCTTACTGCTAGAGAATGTTCTTCAGTCCATGGCTGAGGAATTTTCTTGAGCCTAGAATACAATATTGCTGTATCTTTAGCTAGGTCTTTATAGTAGTCTGAAACATAGTTCAAACCTCCTAGGATAGATAATAAAAGAAAAATGATTTCTAAAAAATATAAACCACATAAAAATAAGTTTAAAAATATTCCAAATGACAATTCTTATAAAAAAAATTACAAAAGAAAATTTTATAATAAGTCTAGGCCAAAAGACAAATCTTTTATGCCTAAACCGGGAAAAAGAAAAGCTAAAAAGCTTGACATAACTTGCCATAAATGTGGTAAAATTGGTCACTATGCCAACCAATGTTGGACAAAGAAAGCCCTTAATGAAATTAAGGATGAGCAACTAAGATTGCAATTAGAAAAAGTTCTTCTTAATTCTGATTCAGAAATATCTTCTGAAGAAGATAATTTAGAGTTAGATGATCAATCTTCCTCTAATTCTGACAATAATAATTGTCAATGTAACGAAATAAACTATTGGAAATCAATAGTTGAAATGAATGGATTAAATGTCCTTTCAGAAGATCAAGATAAAGTCTTAAAGGCTTTAGAGTTAATTAAGGACTCCGAATTAAAAAGAAAATTAATCGAAACCTTAATAAGAGATAACTCAGAAACACCTAAAATAATTGAGGCACCTTATCAATTAAGTGAGGTTTTAAATAGGTTTCAACAATCTAACACTAAAGAAACTCCAGTTTCTATTAGTGATCTCAAAAGAGAAGTTAATTTCTTAAAATCAGAAATTTCTGATATAAAACAAAATAATTTTAATCTATCAAGAAGATTAACTTTATTAGAGACAAAATCCTCTGATAAAGATAAAAATTTAATCAAAGACAAAACCCCAATAGAAGAAAGTACTGCGAATGAAGAATATTTACATCTTTTAAATCAAGTAACTTCACAAAAATGGTTTGTTAAAATTACTTTAGTAATTGATAAAAATTTCATTTTAAAAGATGAAATTGCTTTAATCGATAGTGGTGCAGATTTAAACTGCATAAAAGAGGGAATAATTCCCACCAAGTATTTTGAAAAAACTACTAGATCGCTGACAGCAGCAGGAGGTAGTAAGTTAGATATAAATTATAAATTATCTAATGCGTATGTGTGTAACAAAGATGTTTGTTTACCCGCGTTTTTTATCCTTGTAAAAAATATTACTCATAGGATAATATTAGGAACTCCTTTTTTGCATATGCTAATGCCGATTAATAAAATCGACACTAAAGGAATCCTAGCTACCATAAATGGTAAAGAAGTTAAATTTAACTTCATAACAGACCCTCAGACGCAAATGCTGAATGAGGTAAAAGATGTTCTTCTTAATAAAGAAAAACAATTAAATTTTCTTAAAGAAGAAATTAATATTTTAAGTATTAAAGAACAGCTTAATAAAAGCGAAGTTAAAGAAAAAATAAAAATTATTGAAAAACAATTTCTTAATGAAGTATGTAATGACTTACCAAATGCTTTTTGGAATAGAAAACAACATGTTGTTTCTCTTCCTTATATAGATGGTTTTAATGAAAACCAAATTCCTACTAAAGCTAGACCAGCTCAAATGAATAATGAATATTTAGAGTTGTGTAAAAAAGAGATAAATTCTCTTTTAGAAAAGGGATTAATTAGAAAATCTAAATCCCCTTGGAGTTGCACAGCATTCTATGTTAATAATGCTGCAGAAAAGGAACGAGGTGTTCCCAGGTTAGTTATAAATTATAAACCCCTTAATAAGGTATTAAAATGGGTTAGATACCCAATTCCTAATAAAAAGGATTTACTAGATAGATTAAATAATGCTTTAATTTTTTCTAAATTCGATATGAAGTCTGGATATTGGCAGATTCAAATAAATGAATCTGATAAATATAAAACTGCATTTACAGTTCCATTTGGTCAGTATGAATGGAATGTCCTACCTTTCGGTTTAAAAAATGCACCTTCTGATTTTCAGAATATAATGAATGATATATTCAACCCTTACACTGAATTTATAATAGTGTATATTGATGATGTTTTAGTGTTTTCTAAAACAATAGATCAACATACAAAACACTTAAAAATTTTTAAGGATTTAATTAGAAAAAATGGGTTAGTAATATCTGCTCCAAAAATGAAACTTTTTCAAGTCCAAGTTAGATTCTTAGGACATATGATTAGCCAAGGAAAGATTATTCCAATTGAAAGAAGTATAGAATTTGCTTCTAAGTTTCCTGATAATATTCTAGATACTAAACAGTTACAAAGGTTTCTAGGAAGTTTGAACTATGTTTCAGACTACTATAAAGACCTAGCTAAAGATACAGCAATATTGTATTCTAGGCTCAAGAAAATTCCTCAGCCATGGACTGAAGAACATTCTCTAGCAGTAAGGAGAATAAAAACAAAGGTAAAATGTTTACCTTGTTTATCTTTGGCAAATCCAAAGTATTTTAAAATTGTTGAAACAGATGCCTCTAATGTAGGCTATGGTGGAATCTTAAAACAAGTAAATCCAAACACTTCAAAAGAAGAGCTTGTTAGATTTACTTCGGGAAAATGGAATCTCACTCAGTCGAAATACTCGACTATTAAGAAAGAAATGCTTTCTATTATAAAGTGCATCTCTAAATTTCAGGATGACTTATTAAATCAAAAATTCTTACTCAGAATTGATTGTAGTTCTGCAAAATCTATAATAGAAAAGGATGTCAAGAATCTTGTATCCAAGCAAATATTTGCAGGCTGGCAAGCTCAGCTTTCAGTTTTTGAATTTGATATTCAATACATCAAAGGAGAAAATAATTCTCTTGCTGATTATCTAACCCGCGAATTTTTACAGGGTGAATGAGTACCCCTAATAGGGGCAGAGGCCGCGGCTATGGCCGAGGGCGAGGACGTGGGAGTAACAATTTGTTACCTCATACAGAATCAACTGTTCCTCTAATTGGAGACTGGACAGTATACCGAAATAATCGGGTTAGAAATGTGCAACAATTGCCTGCACCTCCTAAAAAGGAAGATGTATCTTCCTCATCATCAAAGACAATGTCTTTTAAAGAGGCAGCAATTTCTGAAACTTCTCCAGATCAAGAATACTTTGAAAATCCAATTACAGAAAATATTCTGTATCTTGAAGAAGAAGATATTCTTATGACTCCAAATGATGGATGGTCATTGAAAACCAGGTACCTCGAAAACAGAGGTTATGCTGCTTTACAGAACCAGCCCAGATTATATCTGGAAATTCTGTTGACAATTACCGAATCGGTAACAATTGTTCATCATTATCAGAACAATAACCCTGAAAGTTTTATAAACTTTAGTAAATGCCACATCAACAAGGTATTAACTCCCAGAGAATGGGGATTGAACCCTAATGAGGGTAAAGCAATAAAAATTGCTGAAGGTAAATATATTTATTTCAATTACTGGGATTATATCCAAGCTTTTTCTAAAGCATTTTATTACCAAAATCCCAAGAATAAACATTCTTGGTTTTTCTCAGTAAACCCTGAAGTGCTTAATAAGCACATTCCCAATTGGTTTTTTGAATGGTGGTCAAAATTTGGCCCTTCTCTTGAAATTTTACCAGAGAAAATTATGAATTTATATAATTCATGGTGTGATAAAAGCCCTCTGGTAACACGTATTAAATCTAAAAGATTAATTTTTGGACAATGTCCTTTCATATTTTTCTCAAAATTTCAAATCCCTTGGATTTGGAGATGGACAATTTCCATCGATAAAGACAAGCTAGGAATTCCTCTGCTACAAAGGAATTTCTTCTACAAATGGTGGACGAAGATGAGTTCTGAAGATATTCAGAAAATAGAGTCCAATATCAAGATGGTAATAAACCATGATGAAAAACAAATCCCTGATGAACAAAGTTCACAGCAGATTCCAATGGAGGATCTGAAAACTTATTTTCAGAAAAAATTCCCTAATGAATCAGATCAAAAGATCATGAAGAGAGTTTTAGACCATATGAAGAATCAGTTCTTCAGTACATTTTCATTTCCTAATGAAGATCAGTCAATGAAGACGGCATCATCACCAAGATCAATGGATTCTAACAATTCTTTTAATGTTTTAGCAGGAGAATCTCAGGAAGAAGAATATACTCCTACTCCTGAAGATTTCTGGGATGGTCTAATTGCATCCCTTACAACTTCAAATTTTAAGGGGAAAGGAAAGGATCAAGAATAATGATACCTTTTGCTAGAGAATTTAAAGAAATAAAAAGGAAAAACTTAGAAATTCTCAGAATCAATGTTGAAACGGATAATATCTATAAAAAGTACTGTCAAGCCACCCCAGAGGAAAAGGCTAAAAGAACAGCAAAAGAAATCCAAAAAGATTTCGAAAATTTGAGGCGTCATTACCTCAATCAAAGGAATATTAAACTTTTGAGAAATTTCTTAGTCAAAAGAATTCTAGAGGGAAAAAATATCACAGGGTAAAAATTATTACCAGCCAGCCAGATGAAGACTTCAATCATCAAAGATTCCAGCCAGCAATAATGCTTGCTTTATTAAAGTTACTTTTTTAAAAGTTGTTTGTTTCTTTGTATAAAGTAAACATTATGAGATGTGACGATGGGGCCCAAAGTAGCACCCGGCATCAAATATTGTCTACTTTTTTAAAAAGTTATTTGTTTTCTTTTTACCTTTGTAAAAGTTGTTTGTTTGCATTTGTTTGTAACGAATCCAATAGAGGATTCTTTTCTCCCTATATAAAGGGATTTATGTATCTGTGAAAGGCAGAACTTCTTTTGGGAAAAAAAAAGATTTCTTTCTTTTCTCTCTAACTCATGTGCTGAGATTCTTACACCAATAAAATCTATATTCAAGCTAGTTATATATATATATGGATTCCAAATATGAGGTCGAAAATGACATTTGAAAACTGGAACTCGAAATCAGGAATTCAGTTGCATATATAGTTGCATATGGTTGTATTCAGTTGCATTCAGTTGATTCTATTGCAATCTAATGGCCCCGCCAGGGGCACACCATACATCCGTTGCAACTTACAGTTTTCAGTTGCATTTAGTTGCATATGAGGTTGCATTCAGTTGATTCTATTGCAATCTAATGGCCCCGCCAGGGGCACCCATACTTCAGTTGGAACTTACAGTTTTCAGTTGCATTTAGTTGCATATGAGGTTGCATTCAGTTGATTCTATTGCAATCTAATGGCCCCGCCAGGGGCACCCATACTTCAGTTGGAACTTACAGTTTTCAGTTGCATTTAGTTGCATATGAGGTTGCATATGAGGTTGCGTGCAACCTCATATGCAACCTCATATGCAACGGAAAACTGTAAGTTGCAACTGATGTATGGGTGCCCCTGGCGGGGCCATTAGATTACAATAGAATCAACTGAATACAATCTCATATGCAACCATATATGCAACTGAATTCCTGATTTCAAGTTCCAGTTTTCAAATGTCATTTTCGACCTCATATTTGGAATCGATATATATATATATATATATATATATATATATATAGTTGAGATCTATGGGGTACTATCATTATTGAGATATTGGAGTCCCTAAGATCTACCATTAAATTTAAAACAGATCCTGCGGCTGAGATTTACTGAATTACAATTGTGGGAGGATCAGTTTTAATTAAATTTAAACTCCTAATCACAGCCACATCCTGCATCATCCGCTCCAAACTACGTCAGTTATCAGTAAGGCTTGAAGTTCGCTGTGATTAATCCAAGGTGCGGGACTCAACATCTGCCTTAATTGACCGACTCAACATTTGTCTGCAGGACAAATCTAGGTTTCGCGATTATGAGTTCAGGTATTCCCCACACTCTCCATCTTCTGTTCTTCGATTCCCTTTCATGCCGAAGTTCCGAGCACTATATTACCAGTTTTTTAGAACCCCGGGACTCTCGTTCAATGGGTCATCCTACATTTTGCTTCTCGGATCACTCGTTGCCCTCTTGTTATTTTTTGGGGCTTGGTTAGAAATTGAATTGGGTGTGTGCGCTTAATTGACATTGCAAGCATATGTAAATGTTTTGAGACTTCTACGATTGCCAATTGCTAATTGACAATGCATTTGATATGGGTGACATTTGTTATGTATCGCTAGACTGTATTTGTTTGTCCTGCATTTTAGGTGTGGATTATATTATTATTTGCCAAACGAAGTATGTTCTGCAATTGATGTATTACAAACCCATGAAATTGCACTTGTCCTGCATATGGTGACTATGGGTATTTTATTTTGTGCCACACAATCTTTGGAAGCATTGGTTGTGGTTAATTTCATTGTTGTGTCTTGCATAAATGTACTGCATATGTCAATATAGTATGTGACTTAGTAAACTGCGGAACGAAATTGTAGATTTACGGGTATGTGTTGTTTGCATTGGTTGTGGTTAATTTCATTGTTTTGTCTTGCATAAATGTACTGCATATGTCAATATAGTATGTGACTTAGTAAACTGCGGAACGAAATTGTAGATTTACGGGTATGTGTTTGGCAAATCTTAAGCTGAGGGGTCGACACCAAGGCCTAGTTTGGACATACGGAGCGAAAGGATGGAAACCGATAGGATGCTGATGAGGGACTAGCTCGAAGAGGATGATGAGTTTGTGATTCCTAGAGAACACTTTAGCAGCTCGGTGAAGAAGGCAGCAGGACAAACTGGTAGAGTGTCGGGATGTTCTGGCCTATCGGCAAAAACGTGTGGACAAACGGCTTCGGGTGGGAAACAATTACGAAGCCAGGTATGTAACTAGGCAGCACGTACTGTAATTATACTATGCCGGAAAATGTAGGACATTGAATGTGTTAGTATTTGATTGTGTTGGTATATATAACTTGCAGGTCACGAGTGATGAACATGATGTTGCTAAACACGACAAGCGGAGATTTGGCTCAACAACACCCAAAAGATCAGAGGTAATGACATTTACGGAAAGACTTTCCATTTCGTTGTATGATCTGCATTTTCCATTCGTAATTTAGTCCTCATGACAAGCTGATACATATATATAACACAAATACTTAAAAGAATGAGAATAGTATAATTAATAGTGTGCTTAATAATTATTGATCAAATATTTACAGTGAGATCTTCAGGCTTCTAATATGAAACAAAAATTAAAAGGATAAGGTTAAATAATCATTGAATGTATAGCATGCGATGTAGAGTTCTTAGTTCATATGCTGTTAGCACTTTAATATGTCTCTAGATGTATGTTACTAGTATTATGCAAGAGATATGTTTATTAATGAGTAACAGTCGAGCACTTACAGCGAACTCCAATAGTTCATCTTCATTTGTATGATATGCTATATTACCAACACAAGATTTGCAAAACATAGATACGGTAAGAAAGATGCAATTAATCATTTGATGTTCTTAATATTTTTACTGTTTTATGGAAGTAGAATCCGAGACTTGCACTCTGATGAACATATGGCCTGCATTTGTCCTGCATATGTTGACCAGGGGATTTTTTTTTTTTTTGATAGCATTTGTTGTGGATTAGTTGATTGCACTGTCCTGCAGAATTGTAATGCATATATCTTTTTTTTCTATGTATTAGTAAACTGCAGAACGTAATTGTGGTGTACCATGTCTACATTGAGTTCTTATAGCTAACATGATTAAACCATGTGTGATATACTCGTTGATGCAAGTGAAAGCAGAATGATCGTAGATTAAGAAGAATGCAAATTCGTATAATATTAGAATGGAATTTAAGTTGAAAGTTTGGCAACTATATTTAATGCTATAACATTTGCCATTGTTTACATGTGCAGGCACGTAATCGTGCAGTCAAACGTACATGGTATGAAAAGAGTAGCAGCACTGTGGCAGAGTAGCGCAAGCATATATAATTGGCGAAAAAGCTCAAGTGAAAAAAGAAAGACTCAAGTTATATCTGACACTTTGAAGCAGAGCAGAGTGGTGGACTAGGGTTGTACTAGTTCAAGTGCCGAGGCACTCCGCCTTTCGGAGAATATTGATACTGCACCATAAGTACCCAATGTAGTTTATTGTACATAAAATATAAATATGTTTGACATAATAAATTCGAAATAATTAGAAATAGGCGATATTTGTTATTATTTAAAATTTAAGGGTTTCCCTGACAATTTTTTTTTAAAGTATTTTAAATAATGATCATTATAGACAGCGTGGTGATGAACGTAGGTTAAATAAGAGTGATAATTTTTAATCTTAGCCCAAATCATGAGTATGATGCTTCGGGCGAAACCAATTCCCAGTAACATTAGTATATGAAGACTAGTATACTTGGTAAAAAAGTATAAAAAGAAAGGGGATAAAAAAATTTGAACACATGAGTGCAGAACACAATTCCCTCCCGTTATCCACAAAACTCTCCATCAGTTGTAACTGCCGAGTGATACAAGCAAAAGTCAAAACACGCGCCTATTTGTGAAACAAATAAAAAAAACTGTTTATATATTAATTCAAAAAACTATCATCCATTGGATCTGATTCTAAATCAAGGGTCAGGATTAGGACTCCAAGGACTCCAATAATTATCGTACTCCAAATAACTTTCTTCTATATATATATATATATATATATATATATATATATATACTCCAACGATGAGGTCGAAAATAACATTTGAAATCTGAAACTTGAAATCAGGATTTGTAGTTGCATATATGGTTGCATATGCAACCACAGTATTTTTGAAAATATTTTAGAGAAGGTAGTATTTTTGAAAATAAGATTGGATAAGGTAGTATTTTTGGAAATAAGATTGAAAACGTAGTTATGAATAAAAAAAGCCCAAAAATCAAAGGCAAAAAGAAACGAATAATTTGTACAATTACACCCATTTCTGAAAAAGCAATCCCAGCTTATTTTATTAATTTTCCATTTCACAAAAATAGAGGACCAAAATTTATTTATACACGATAAAGCAGTAAAGCAGCAGCAACACTTGTGCCGCCGTTATCAACTGCCGCTACACATCTCATTCCTCAGGTATACACACACATCACGTTTCGAGATTGTATCTATCGTGTGTCTATTCATATGTTTGTAAGTATTGTTGATATGTTAATTAGCTGATATGTGTTTTTATTGTTTGTATGCTTACTGGTTGATGAAATGAAGTTTAATCTCGCAATCGATTGTCTATTATATATTAATTTAGTTATGCGAGGCCGTCTAGATTGTTTTTGGCAACAAGATGATTTTATATGTTGTGGAATGGTCTTTTTCGTGTTGATTTTGCCTGATTGTTTGTAATATTGTACAGTGTATATGAATTTTTTTCCGTTTGTAAGAATGCCGTAGGGAAATTTTGTTTTCATGCGTTTATCGATTAAGGGAGCCGAATAGAGTATAAGGACTTAAATTTCGGTATCGGATGATGAATATTTTAGGAGTTTAATAAATGAATAATTAGTTTGTCAGCGTGCGTTTTAGTGAGATAATGGAAGGATTAACCGGAGTATTAACTGGATGTATTTTAGTATCATATCTACATGATTAATATTGTCTGAAGTCATAAATCAGGCGCTGGCACGGAAAAGTGTAAAATCTTAATGTATATAAATGTTTGTCAAACTTAAAGTTATTTACATAATTCATTTAAATTTTATTTTTATAAAATTCTAATCGTCAAATTTCAATTTATCCGTGATGTGTTTCCCGATTATCCCCGTTTTTTTTCCAAAAAAATCCCCAATGGTCTGATTTACACAAAATTGGAAGCTTGTTGTCTCCTCTTAGGTGCTAATAATCTGCTCCCTCGACTGGTTTTTGAACACTGGATTATATTTATAGATCCTGTTAGTTAGATGAAATGTATCAGCTGTAAAATCTGTAGCTAATTGTTTTACTAGTTCAACCTCCAATTTTTGAGCTCTGGTACCCCCTTGCGGGAGGTCAGGAGTTTGACTCCCGGGTGTGCGTGTGTAATCAATTAGCCAAAAAAAAAAAATGTGTTGTCACCAAGTAATCTGAAATAGAAGTCATCACTGAGCTCGCCGAATTTTTTTTTGAGATATGTTGATCAATGTGTAAGTGGGTGTACTGAACTGTAATTTCAAATGTTATCATTACATTATAATAATTATTGTTTCTTTTCTTTTGGCAGGCACTATTTTGTTTAGGCTTCTCCGTTGGGACAGTATTAATTTTGTGACATGCCGTATCTGGTGCGTGAGAATTTATTTATTGGCAACATCAATGATGCTGCAAAGATACTCCAGGAGGGTAGTGGCGAAGTTACTCATATTTTATCAGTTCTAAGCTCTGCCTCCATTTCATTCTTCTCTGAGTGGCGTAGTGGTCTGTCGATACCCACTAAAGAAATGCGCAAGGTATATTTTGGAGATGCAGATTCTGATGTGTATGCAGGCAACAATCCGGGGACTTTGCAATCATCAGAAAAGCTTATTTATTTGCTGGAGTATGCTGGTAAGGATTTAAAATTAGTGAGGATGGCGGTGCCTCTAAGGGATATGGAGAGAGAGAATTTGCTTGATTATTTGGATGCATGCTTAAATTTTATTGATGAAAGTAGGAAACAGGGGTCAATCTTGGTCCACTGCTTTGCTGGTGTGTCAAGAAGGTACATCTTATATTCATCTTTTTGTGTTATTCCATCTTTCATTAAGTTTTTTTTTTTTTTTTACTTTTAAAGGGTCATTTGATAATCATCTAAGTTTGCGTGGTTCTTTTTGTAAGTGCTATAACTTCCAGTAATGTACTACCATTTTGGATTTTAGTAGAGAACATGCTGTTTTGTTTGTTATAGCAATGGTAAGTAAAAGTTTTACTCTATCCTGGGACTTATTTTGACTTTCTTATTTTTAATTTGACTTGTTATATATGGTCACTTTTTATATATTTTATCAATATGATTGCGAGCTCTGTTTATTGTGCAAAAAATAATATAGTCAAGTTGGTTACTGTAAAATGATTAATGAATCTAATCGCTTTTAGCATCTGCAGATCATTTAAATTGACCATTATTTTTTCAGCCCTAATAGCATGTTTGATGTCTGTGTTCCCTTTGTTCATTGATGCAACAACAAATTACCTGCATCTCTTTTGCTATTGAAAGCTGTGGGATCACAGCTTGCACACTCTAGTTCAGATAGCTGGAAGAATGGATTAGAAGTCAAATGACCATCTACTTTAGAAACAGATGGGATTTGATATGTACACAAAACACATGTATCAAAGATTTTTTAAGTATGTTATAGTAGATAATTATAGAGGTCAAATCTCTTTGTAACTTATTAAATTTTGAAGTAAACAGGATTGATTCAGTTCCTTATCATTGTTGAGATGCTCCACATTAAGAAAATTTTCAGGCATCCGATGGACCAACTAGTCATCCGCTAGCGGAAAGACAAATATGATAAACAATATATATATGTACTAATATGTGTGATGACATAAAGATATAATGACAAACACTTATTGTGAGACCAGACAAACTGGTCCAAAAAATTAATGCATCTAATCCATTTTTTTATGGTTTTAACTATTAAATATGTAATAATCAAATTTATGTATAAATAAGTGTTATATCGAAATTTACATGCTGCTTAAATAATTAAGTGATTAGATATATACTTATCTGAGATGTACAATTATGCAAATGCCGATACGAATAAAATAATCTAAACCTAATTACTTCTGTGTTTAATGTTAATTAACTATAATATCAATTTGTTAGTCGACCAACTTGCCACTAAAACCAATGTTTTCTTAGTCGATTGCAATTTCTGACTAATCCATTTAGTCAGTAAATCGTTAATGACTTAACAAAAATGTTGTTGCAAGAAGACTGGCTATGGATTTGACATTATCCTATACACGTTTGCAGCAGTTGCAATTTTGAAAAGTCTTCATAAATTGCATATTTGTTATATTTTTGTGCTAGTAATCACACAACACTAGTATGGAGACACTTTCCAAAGTAAAGCTGATTGGAGATGTTCAAGAATAATGACTTATACTCCCTCTGTCCCACCTAATAGTTAACATTTGGGTTGGACACGGAGATTAAAGAATGTGTAGATGTGGGAAGAAATTTGAAGAAAAGTAGGTAAGTTAATTGGACCTACTAATATTGATAGAGAAAAAAGTACCTATTTTAAGAGATATTAACAATTGGGCGGGACATCTCAAAAAGGATAGTGTTAACAAAAGGATGAGACGGAGGGAGTAATTTATAATCATCTACTGAACGTAACATATCTAAATATTTATTTGTGTTGTAAGTTATCATCTTTTTAGTTTCTGAATGGCAACTGGATCTAATTTAGGCATAAGTGAGAAGTGGCTCAGCTGTAAAAGGACTAGTAAGTTGCTATAAGCATTGTTAAAAGTTGTAACTGATTATTTTATTTTCTTCAATTTTTTTTTTGTCAGACAACTGAAAACTCTTTAAAATTGTTAAAAGAATACATACAGTTTAAGAGATATTACTTTTCTGCTTTGTTTTAGTTTACATCCTTCTTTTGACGTGTCTGTTGCAGTGCGGCCATCATCACAGCATACCTGATGAGAACTGAACGACTATCTGCTGAAGGTTTGAACAATTTAAAACCTTATTTTTGAGTATAATGATTATGCATTATGATATCTTTATCTTCGAGCTTCTAGTGTAGTAAGTAGACTTGAACTTGATGATCTTCGGCCTGCGCGTTTGCAATGAGGTCTTTTTTCCCAATATACATTAACATGATTTTATTACCTTGGTTACTCTGCCACAGATGCAGTTGATTCCTTGAGAGAAAGCTGTGAGTCTGTTTGTCCCAATGATGGTTTCATGGATCAGGTAAGACTAGCGATGCTTTTAAGATTAATCAAACTCCATGTCTTATTAGCTTGTCAGTGTTCTGTTCTTGTAAATGATGTCATAAAATTTCCCTTTCCGATTGCAGTTGAAAATGTTTGAAGACATGGGTTTCAAGGTTGACCACAATAGCTCTATATACAAACGCTTCCATTTAACTCAATTGGGTAAGATAATTTATCTTTAAATGCTTGTTAATTGTTTCAAAGTGATACATTGGATTCTTTGGTTTGGTTTGGTTTGGTTTATCTATCTTTCAATGCTTAATTGTTTGTGAATACTTAATTTTGTGAGTCTGCCAATATATAAGATCTCATATAGCTTAGGTGAGTATGTATGTATGAGTATCAAGATCTAAATAGTTTATTTTTGATAAAATTGTTAAGTGTTTAAAAAAGTAATATTGTTGAAATACTATTTTTTTGTTATAATTACTTGGTTCAATAGACTAACTTGTTTAATGTTATTGTTTCAAAAGAACATGCTCATCTGTAATCAGAACGTCTTTCTCTAAAATGCCTATATTCTTATGTGGTCCAAAAGATTAAACAATTTGTTTTATTATAAAGGTACAAAAGCCCAGATGCCGACAAACCAAACCTTATAATAAATTTATTTTATCAATGCCCTAATACCCATCCACCGACCAAAAAATTTAATGTTTCAGTTCTAATAATGATGCAGGAGTGACTTTAAATGTCTGCTCTCTTATTATTTATATTTTAATTTTTTATTTTGTTTCAGAGATGAGTTTGTGTTAAAATAGAATGTGTCTCTTATCCATTAAAATAGGTCTATACAAGTAGGCAATGCATGTTATTGATTATATGTGTTTATTACGTTCATTAAAATAAGTCTTCAATAATTAGCCAGTCAAGTTACATTTTAGAATAAATATGCCCCGGAGATGTATGGATTTATATGGTTTTATAGGGCCCGTTAAGATAAGTCTTTAATAATTAGACTAGTCAAAATAGATTTTAAAATAAATTGGCCTGATGTGTTTAATTTGGATTTGGGCTGTTTAGATTAGAATAAAATAGGCCCATTAAAATATGATTTAAAATAAAGAGGTCTGTAAATCGTCCCAAGTCCTGACCAACCAAAACTTTTAATATATATTGGATTTTTTTTTGACACAATATATATTGGATTTAGTATCAAAATATTTTCACTTTTTCCAGGCAGTTCTTGTGCATTCAAGAGCTATGTTTAAATTTCTTTTGGCCTATAATAATACATTATTTATTTTTTACTTTTAGCTGAAGTTGTTGTGCATCTGAAGAACTATGTTAAGGTTCCTTTTGATTTGTCAATCAATCTTTGTTATGTTTGCTTATTATATCATATATAAGAAATAATGTAAAATGGGTAACTTAATATATTGATAGTTTAATATAGGTAATTTAATTAAATGAATAGTTTATTATTTCCATAAATTTCTAATGATGGTTAGTTGATCTTACATTGTATACAAGATTAGGAATCCACGAGCACACTTTTTCTGCATCTCTGTCATTTACAAGATCTCCACTAATTATCAGTAAGTTGTTCAACATTGATAACCCGCATAAAAACATCTGAATTAAAACTAAAAGTCCACCCTTAGCTTAAATGCATCATTAATTAAGTTATAAACAAGAAATTGCTAGCACACAAGTTATGTCTCATTTTGCTCTTTAGAACAATTCAGAAGCTATAATATTATGGGTAACTTCCTAACATTTAAATAGTCCCTCATATCCAGAAGCATGGAAAAATTAATCATCAAAGAAGCCTTCATAATCATAATCAATAAACTTTAAAAAAAACTTGCACAATATCTTTAACACAAGTAAGATAACGACTTTATTATTTAATAAAACTGTATTGTGTTTCAAAATGAGCAACATTCAATTCAAAGTGCAAGTCAAAGTGCGATTGATCACACTTTTTTTTTGCCAAAATGAAGTTAGTGAATTTAATACTCCCTCAGTCCCACCCATTTCTTTACACTTTCCTTTTTGGGATGTCCCATCCAATTCTTTACATTTCAAAACTTACCAAATATAGTCAGAGGGTCCCACCACCTCTCCATTTTTCTTTCCTTTTCACACTACTTTTACTCCACTATCTTCTTTTTATACATTAAAAATCAATGGGTCCCACCACTTCACCCACTTTTCTTTCTACTTTTCATTATTTTATACATATTTATTAACCTCCGTGCCCAACCCATTTGATAAGAAATGGGAGGGACGGAGGGAGTAATAAATAATGTATATGTGTGTATAAATCAAATCAGAACTTATAATTTATGTCAGACCTAGATAATCAACAACTCATAACTATTCGTTCCGCTGCAGTACACTTAGTATATGTTGGTATTTTATTTCTGTAAATTAAGTGTGAAATTCTATGCGATTATATATTAGTGATTTTGGACTTCAGAAAATGTACAGGTGTTTTTAGAATTTACATTGCTAGTGAAGAACTAGAAGTAAGATGCATTATGAGGGTGTATATCTATCCCACAAAGGTATAATTCCTGAAACTTGCAGGTGATTCTTATAATCGTGGAGAAAGAATTGATAGTTCAAAACTTGGACCTGATCCTGGCCTGTCAACAGAAGACACCTCTTCTGAGAGTGGGTCATCTGTGAACAAAGCACTGACTTCTACTGCTGCATACAGCTGCAAAAAGTGCAGAAGGCTTCTTGCATTGCAGAGTAATGTTCTGGACCATGCTCCTGGAGAGGGTGAGACTTCATTCGACTGGTCTAAAAGGAGAAGTGGCAACCCTTTCAACAAATATGATGATCTTGATTGCTCATCACTCTTTGTTGAGCCTCTCCGTTGGATGAAAATAGGTACCAAATAATATTTCTCTACATATGTCCGATAATCTTAAATATGTAGTGTGCCAGTTATAATGTGACTTGTGCTTAGTTTGATAGTTCCTTCCGGAGTCATCAACATTTTTTATCGTATCACTAAAGTAACTCTAATCATAAACATGTGCACAATTTTAAGCTTCTAACAAGAGTTACTTATCCAGTTGAGGAAGGTGGAGTGGAGGGCAAGCTGTCATGTGCAAAATGTGATGCTCGTTTGGGATATTTCAACTGGTCAGGCATCCAATGCAACTGTGGGTCCTGGATCACCCCAGCCTTCCAGCTTCATAAAAGTAAAGTCGATATTAGCACCCTCTAAGTTGTGCCATGGCATTAGAGGTGTACAAGTGTACAACCCACGAAAGGTTGTTTGACAATCCTGGAGGCTTGCCCACATACAAATTCTTTTATACTGTGGTACCATTTCATGATTTTGGTATCATTGAAACACCCTATATAATTTAGACATACAAGTACAAAAGAAGTGGACAATTTTGAGTACATTTTTGTTGTTTGTCTGGTTTCACCAAATACCTTTGAATATTATAAGCTGCAAACCAGAATGTCGTGCTAATATTCCGGTAAAGTGGTGATGATATTACGGTCTGCCCCGTGATTGTAGTAGGTTTCTGTTCTGATATTGCTATAGCAATCGGCTATTTGGGCTGACAAATGATCTCTGTGTATTCATATAAATTGAGGCTTATGAGGCAACATTTTCGCTTGTCACTTTCGTGGAATGGAATGTGAAAAGCACAGTTTAATATTAACTTTTTTGTTGAAGATACATGCCCAAGTTTCAATCAGCTTCTCTATATTGCTTTGCTAGTATAAAATATTCTCCTTGGTTTGAATATAAAGATGGGATATTCCTTTTGCATATTTGTTCAAACAGTACATAAAAATTAAAAATGTACATGTCACTATAACTGACACCTATAACAACTATTTGATAAAAGACTTTATTGATTTATTATTTATATAAAACTGGAATGTTATGAATAATAATAATAATTTTTGTACAAGTTCTATTTTCCTATGTTTTAATAAAATTTCAAACCTTTAAACATGGTTTAAATCCTAGAACATTTATAGATCATACACTACCACCGAGAATGTTAATCAAAATATTTTAGTTAGAAGAAAGGATAATTTGAATCCAGTGATTTAAATAAATTAAATTTGAGTCTACCAAAGAATGCCTCAAAATTGTGGTTAAATTAATTAAATTTAAGCCTAACAAAGAATGCCTCAAATTTGTGGAGTAAAAAGAATACCTCAAATTTGAAATTGGATTTATTTTCTGCACCAAACATTATCTAACATAATTCATGTCTACATCACAAATTAAATATACCGAGCATATTCTATTTATTCAATATCACATCACTTTATCAAATTTAACAAATTACTGGTCAATAAATGATGGCATGGGGAAAACATATTTTTATTAGTAAATTTTTGTATCTTGACGAAAAATTAATTATAATCAAATTAGACCTTTGGTTTATATACTTATAACATGCTAATTATATCTGTAAATCAAAAATGTTTAAACTCAATAATTTTTTAATTATGTTATATCTCTATGACTAGTTACAACGTTTTGACACTTTAAAGTAAATTTTAGTATTTATAGATTGAAAATTTTCATTAAGAACATGAGTAATAATAATTCATAAAATTAAGTGGACTGAATAACACAAAAATACAAAGAAAATACAGACATTAACCATTCATTTGTCACCTTATCCACTATCCCTGTGTTCTATCCTACACCACTTACAACTTCCAAGTTTTGGTTCGAACTTAGACCAAACTAAGCAGCAGCAGCGGCATCATTACAGTCCCTGCCTGCCAATGACTACAGCAAGAGCCTCTACTTTCTTCACCTTCACTTACTCGCCTAAACCGAACCAAACGTACCCAGTATATCCCGCTCAGAGAGCAGGGTATGCGGATTTAGCATACTCTCCTCTCTTGCTCAAGCACCACACACATACCAAACTCCAATGCATTTCCAAGTCTATAGATGTCAAAGAAGAGACCACACCTCCCGTTTCACAGGATGATCCCACGCCACTAGAAATCGAACAACAACAAGAACAAGAGGAGTTAGAGTTACAGAGCCTTGATAAGCGTCGTGAGGAGAAGTTTGCGGTGCTGAACACAGGAATATCAGAGTGCAGGTCATGTGGATACCTTTATGACCAGGCTGCTGGTGATCCCTCGTATCCGATACCTCCCGGGTTTTCATTTGACAAACTCCCTGAGGATTGGAGGTGTCCAACATGTGGAGCAGCCCAGAGTTTCTTTGAGAACAAGAGTGTTGAGATTGCAGGGTTTGCTGAGAATCAACAGTTTGGATTGGGTGGTAATACATTGACATCTGGCCAAAAGGCCTTGCTCATATATGGCAGCTTGTTATTTGCATTTGTTTTGTTTCTTTCTGGCTACTTTCTTCAATAGTAGTTGTATCTGTTTGTAACAGCTTCAATTGGTACTTGATTATATGTTGTTTATATGAATTTTGAGATGAGAGATCATATATCATTGCTATATTCTACATACATAGTTCATCGATAAATTTTATAAACATTGTTCTCTGAAATTTGCCTAGGACTTGAGGATTCAGACAGCCAAATGTTGGTACTTCATGTTTGTTTTTGCTGGTGTCTAAACTTAAATTTTGTGCATTTTGTAATTTCTACTAGATACATCCTCAGTTACTATGTTCCGTGTTCGGATTTGGGTATGTGTGTTAGTCAGACGAAATATATCCATTGTCCGATGTAACATAGATCTACACACAAACACTGAAACACACACACTGTTAGAAATTAACCAAAACAATCACACAAATAGGCTCATTTCGTCATGTTGGGTGTGAATTTGTTAGGATGACACGAAGTAGACATCATTGGCCTTGTATGTCTGGCTGGGGGATGTGAGTTTGTTGTTTTTCTGACATGTTCTACAGTCTCCACGGGAAGCTTGAGCACGGCATTACATCTCACCCTATACCTAGTCCAGATTTCACCCGTGTTCTGGTTTGCTGCCTGCTAGGCTGCCGCACAATGTGCAAGACATGAACATTCCAAATCCACTAGAGTTGTGCGAAGAACTCAGTTTCCTCTAGGTCCTTGGTAGTTTAACTTCAAAATATAACTTACTGCAGATGTTCTGGAAAGTGGAATCATGCCATTTGCTGAGGTTAGTTAAATATGGAACTCTTTTTTCTTTAGCGCAAGTCCTCCTCCTTTGTGCCATATGCGTTATCATATGCACAATTTGAAGTGATATGACAGATGTCACATAATACAAGAGGGCAACTATGGTGATGTCGTACTCTCCAGTGTGAGTTCATATAGCCTTCCTTCTACTACCTCTCCTCACTGAAGGGAAGGAGCATGTTAGAAAATTATATTGCCATTTGCCCCTCTTTTCGTGAAATATGCTTATTTCTAAAACTTGCAAGCATAGCCTAGCTTGTGGCTTTCTAAAGCCACTAGTTATGCTGATAATGCCAGCGCAGACTTCATTGTCCACAAGAGTGTGCAGAAGTACCCTGTGCAGCCAGATACCAAATGCACCAGAAAACACACTTTGTTCCTCATTCTATGTATCAAAGACCTCTTGTTCTGTCAGTCATACAATCTTTGACATAGGGATATAATGTCGTATTAAAATTGTCTCTGTCATCAGCATTGCTCTGATTTTTACGCACGTGTGCATCACAGCAGGACACTAGTTTTCAGTTCAAGGTTCACTCACCTGCTAATTTTTGTCAAGAGTTCAGCCTATTTCAATCAATGATGCCAACCAAGTGGCATTAACCACAGACTTGCTTATATATTGTAGACATGTCATGTACTGGTTTCATTGAGCTGTGTGAATGCAACAGGATGCAACCTTCTAACAAAAAAAGCACCCCGAACACCCTCTTCTTCTGTCATATTCTCTTCTAGAAACGTACCAGAATATCGTGCAGCACTTCACATGTCAACCCAGCATCCCAGCTGGTAAAATCACATACATCAATCCAGATAAAAGTGTAGTAGTTGATTATGCCGTCATACCTTGTTAATATGGTTTGTGTGATAAGCTTTCGTAGTTCCAGGGTCTATAATACAAGATATATCCTCCAGAGTCCTAACATAACAACAATCTTTACACAAGAAAAAGGTATTACACATCTCTAAATGGTCTCTCAGAACCCGAGTCATAGTGTACATCGAGTCCAAGACAAAAATGCTACAGCAACCATGACACCATCATCGGACGGGCATTTGTAAAGAAACTTCTGAATCTGACAATTTCAGGTCATCAATTCGTGAAACAGAGCTAGTATTCTGCAGCATTGCTGAGTTAAAGGGCTCCATAGGTAAATAACTCTACCTTTGTAATCCGAAAAACAGACGAGGCCATTACAGGAACTAAGAGCAAGTCCAACAGCTGCCCTATTTAGTGTTCTAAGTCATAATACAGGGCATTTGATGAAAAAACTTGATCCAACAATGTCCTAATGATGACCTATATCACTAGGACAACTCATTAAGCCCTATTTTCGAGACACTCTCTCTCCTTGCCCTATCCCATATTTTATAATAAATTCTTACCAACACTCTCTTTCTCTCTCTATTTTATATTATGTTTTAGTGATGAAAGTGAACTTTTAATAATAAAATATTAAACATATTGAAGTTAGTAGAATATGTCCTAAACTACTAGGACATAATTTTTTATATCAGAAATCCTGGCTACTAACTAAACACGATGGCACGTGGAGATCAAAAGAATCTTCCAAAGAATGGGTGATATGAGAGGAACCATATTTAGTGCCGCTAGAAGTTTCAGCAAATGTTAGTAGTAAATGTTCACAGCAGTGTTAATGTTATTTGTGGAATGAAAAAAAAAAGAAACTTGTAGCACAACCTGCTAAACCAGAGTGTAGCAGCTGCATCCTCCGGGGGCTCTAGCTCTGATGAATCCAAGGATTGTGACTTGCTCTACACTGTGCTTGGCAAATGTTTTCTGCACTCCTTCTGAACCAAGGCAACTATTTTTTTATTTTTTTTGTCAGGAGAACTAAGGCAACGGCAATTTTCTGACAAAATTTTTACCCAGGGGGGAGATTTTCCAGAAAGTTTGAGGACTGCTAAGGAATTTCATAATAAATTGCGGGAAAATTTGTTTGAGAAACTTTTGGGGAAGTTAATATAAGAATTGTTTTTCCAGAATATTTATTAAATAATTATTTATGAGAAAACTTCGTAAAATTTTCTCGAGAAATATTTTACAAGAAATTTCAGAAAAAAAATTCTATTGCATTACTTTTGTCAGAATCCTTTGCCGAAAACAAGTTCCTGATGATCAATTTTTTATCATAAAATTTTTTTAATGAAGTATTTATCAAGAAGAAAATCTCTTTTCAAATAAAGTTATAATTAATTTTAAATAATTATTTCAGGGTCATTTATGAATATTCAATTAAAATTTTAAAAATATGTTCAAGTTTTAAGAATAACTAGTTGAGAAGTCGCGCTTTGCTGCGACCTATAAAAATTATATTAATGATTCAATATTAATATTTGTAGAATAAAATAATTTTGTGACTGTTTATAAAAAGTATATTAATGTTTCAAATTTAATATTTGTCGGATAAAATAAATTTATATTATAAAAATCTTAATGTAATACCAATACTAATATATAAAATTGCAAAATTGGACTATAATTCATCGTGAAAAATGAAAAAACGTGATTAACAATTTAAAGCATGACGAATCTTAATTTTATTTGTTTTTTTTTTTTTGAAAAATAATCATGTTCATACATTTTCACCTTCCTCCAGTTTTTTTGGATTGACTACGCACAAAAACATCTAACTTATATCTATGAGACAGCGGTCTATAACTACCCTCTTCAAAGTTTCTTGAATGGAGGAAACAAATAATGCATGAATAATTTTTTCTTGTATACAAAGTAAATCATATAAAAATTAACAACAACAAACATGTCTGACGAACAAAACAAATATTATAAAAGAATAACCAACAAACATACATCACTAATAGTTAATTTATTGATATCAACCATCAATATCATGTCAAGACTATATTCTTTTCCCGTGTTTGGATTTGTCGACTCCAATATAACAGTCTATAACTACCTTTGCTTGCAACAATTTTTATTTTTTTAATACTGTATAAACAGCCTTCACTTATCGTTGCAGAATAACGGCACCTCCGAGTTAGAAATCGAGAAAAGAGAACTATCACAAGAGAGAAGTATGATTGTGATATTGAGAGAGAGGAGGTTGTGTTTAGATGATCCAAAACACTATAATCTATAAGGGTATTTATAGGTGCAGAAAGACTTGTGTGCTACTCTTTTCCATAATTAAATAATCTGAAACAAAGTTAGATTAAAACTTTCAAACTACTATATTCCATAAATAATTTGAAACAAAATCAGATTCTGAAACTTACTTCTAATATAACCGAAACTAAAAAAGGTATTTCTAATTTTTGATATTTTTCATCCAAAAAATTAGAAAAATAGAGCGGAGCGATGTATTGATATATTGATTGATTGATTATATAAGTATATTGATTAATTGATTAATTAAAATATTAAATTATGTTATATTTTATTTGATCATGATGAAATTATATCTAAAAAATCTAAAGATATCTAATTAAAATTATTTAAAGTTCATGAAAATGTGATGACATTTAGATGCAATGCAAGAAGACATGATAAAACTAAATCTTTATCTAATTTAAATATATAATCGCTGGTGAGGGCAACAAAAGAAATTAGGGTTTATCTATGGTTTAAAGGCTTTTCTTGAATTTGCAAATAACACTCGCACTCATCTTCATTTCCGGCAATACAACTATGTGGGCTCTCCGTCGATCTTCCATTTCGCTCAAGTAAGTCCCACCCTTTAAAACTCCACACACACACACAGTTGGTTTAAGTAATATGGATTTTTATCTTCTTGGTATACTTTTTCATTGATTTCATTCGAGTACTTCATTTAGTGTCATTTTAAATGTTTTTAGCTACTGCAAAAGGGTTGGCTTTATAGTGTGTTTAAAATTGTTTCACATTGTGTGACTTACTGATTTGTTAGGTTTGTATTTTGTTTTCTGGGTGAAAACTGAAAATGAGCTTGATGGTTTGAATATGAGAAGGGTCTACTTTAATTATGTACAGAGTATCAGTTATTGTTTTTTAATCGGGTTTTGCACGCTTTTGGTATAGTTTTGGGTTTTGGCATATTTAAGTGCTGTATGGATTGTTAGTGGGGAGGGCAGCGACGGTTATGGAAATGATTCGGGATCTCGAGGAGTGTGTAGGGAATGATATACCCGATTAGTTGGAATAGGGAATGAGGTTTCGGTTCCAACCAATTAAAATGCTCATTCAATCACTAGCACATGAGATTAAGTTTGAGTTCCTGTTAACCTGGTTGGCCATAGTTGATTTTACGGATATTCTGCACGACTACATAAAGTTGCGCGTAAGATTTTTGTGTGTGTGTGACTGTGTGTGGTGGTTGGCGGGGGAGGGGGGGAGGAGATTTTACTATTTTAGCCTATTTGAAATTTATTTAAAAATAAAATTGCTAACATTGTCTTAAGTCATGTGAGAACTTTCTCTAGAACATTATATTAACAATTATTGTCTGCAGGCAATAATCTGTGGTAAGAGTATTTTCTTTAATCTTATGTTTAATGTTCTTGCATAAGTAATGCCAAGTAAGAGTTGTGCACAGAAAATAACATAGTCATGACTCAATTAGTGGACTTTTCATATTTTCAGGTAGTCAAGTAGTAATTACTTGAGCTCTTTTCCCTTGACATCCTTGTAATATGTCGAAATATTTACTTTTATAACTAAAAGTGATACATCTTGTAGAACAGAAAATGAATGAAGTAGTTATTCTTCCTGGATTGCAGCTTATAATATTAATCTCAGCATAATCTGGGTTGTTGAAAACTGAGTACTGCTGTGGGTTTTTTCCCGTCTACTTGTTGTGTCTAGGCCTCTTTGATTGTTTAGGTTTGCATAAGCAGTTTCTCATTGAGTTATTCTTGCTCCATCTCGAAGTAGTAGTCCAATTTGACTATTTTCTTGTCAAATTGACCAAATTTTGACTAAAATTTACATATTTATAACTATTAAAAATTTTATATAATTTACTAAAATATATTTTCAATATCTTAGATTATGAAAGAAGAATTTTTAATATTAGTCAAAATTAGGTCAGTTTGACTACAAAAAATTAAATTGAACTACTAATTTGAAAAGGAGGGAGTAACTAACTAGGAGATATTAAAATTTTTATATATGTTTTAACTTAAATGTGCTTTGTTCTTACTGATATTATACTTTTACCCTACTTAGGAACCGGGGAATTACCTTAGGAAGCTTTCAAGCTGGTTCAGCTAAAGTGGGAGTAGCAAGCTCTTACCTAGAACATGATGCTGAAATAGTTGGGCAGGCACAAGTAATTTCTGATCCATTTGTATTATCAATGAGATACTATCATAAGCAATGTGAATCACTAAAATTCTATATTAGAAAGCATCATTTGTCTTCACATGCTGGCATGAGGAGCAGTGAAGATGAGGATGCCGATCTGGGGGATGGGTTTTCTGAGCTTGAAACTATAGCTAGTGCTGATGAGACCCAAGCAAGAAGTGCATCATGTGAAGGTAATGATGAATTTATATCTGAATCTGAGCTTACTGATGAAGGCAGTGATGATGAAGTGACGGGAAGTAAAAAGGAGCTGGAACTATCAGATATTAAGGCTGAGAGAAGTAAGAAAAATTTTGAACAAAAAAGGACTTCTGGAAAATTGTTGAATGCTGTTATAACTGCTCCAGCCTTGTCTATTAAGAGTGTGTTGCATAAGTGGGTTGAAGACGGCAATGAGGTGAAGAAATCAGATATAATGATGATCAATTTAGATCTTCGGAAACGTCAGATGTACGGGAGGGCCTTGCAGGTATATTAACATTTTGCATATAATTTATGCTTGTTTATCCATTATGCTGCATCTGTGTTCACATACTCACCTGTTAGTCTCTTAAAAGATTGATAGACAACAACTGTAAACATATGTTGCAGGTAGTCTAAGCATGGTGAAATGCGGTATGAAAACTATCTACAGTGTAAGAATGGTTTAATCAATTGCCCTAGGTTTTATCTGAGTACATAAATATTTAATCCACATTAGTTGGTCATAAGACAATTACCTATATTGCTTGCCTATATTGCAACTCATAAGGCAATTACTACAAACGAATTCCAATGCTTGCCTTTTTTGTTGGATCTCTTGTGATCGCTTCATTTTCCAGACATTCTTCATACGTGTTTTTGGTATGCTGAATCATGTCTGATGTGTCCAAGCATCTCCCCCTCCAAATGCGCACAGCAACGTACATAATTCCAATATAATCAAATCTCAGTTCTTCCTCACCGGAAGAACTATTTTCCCCGAACAAGACAAGAAAACATTCATATGCACAAATCTCACACACACACATGCACATCTATATTCAGTCAATATGGGCCGGATTATGCTTTTAAACAACCCCTAGTGATTATCTCTGCCAGTTGATATACCTGCTTGATATACACTGCACTCTGACAATGGAATTTTGGTGGGTTCTTTATTTTACTAAATGCCACAACATAGGTGAAGAATAATAGAGTTTTGTCTAGGACCAAACTATATATTTCAACCCAATTATGTTGCTTTGTTTTATCTTGGATTCTGTGTAAAAGGTCAAGGATCATGTAGAATGATGATCTGTAAAGGCTACTTAATCTAAGCATCTGCTGTCCTGTTTTGCAGGTCTTAGAATGGTCTGCGGATCGATATGAATTTTCTGAAAGAGATTATGCTTCTCGCCTTGATTTGACTGCCAAGGTACAGGGACTTGTAAAAGCAGAACACTACATTAAGGAGATTCCAGAAGCTCACAGAGGAGAGGTTGTCTACCGGACCTTTTTGGCTAATTGTGTTGTCGCTGAAAATTTAAAGAAGGCAGAAGAAGTGTTTAACAAGATGAAGGACTTGGGGCTTCCACTTACAGCCTTCGCTTGTAATCAACTGCTCTTGATGTATAAGAGGACTGACAAGAAGAAAATGGCTGACATATTGGTCCACATGGAGAATGAAAATGTCAAACCCACTGTCTTCACTTATAATCTATTAATAGACACCAAAGGCATGTACAAAGATATAAGTGGAATGGATCAAATAGTAAAAACCATGAAGGAAGAGGGCATAGAGCCTGTTAATCATACTCATAACATAATGGCAAAGCATTACATCTCTGCCGGGTTTATAGATAAAGCTGAAGCTGTTGCGAAAGAGATGGAAGGAGGTGATTTACGTGATAACCGTGCTGCTTGCAGGTATTTGTTGGTACTATATTCATTGCTTGGGAAGGCAGACGAAGTGGTTAGAATCTGGAAATTTTGTAAATCCGATGCCAATTATTTTGAGTGTGTAGCTGCTATTGATGCTATGGGAAGATTAAAGAAAATTAAAGAAGCAGAAGAAGTCTTGGAGCAGACGAGAAAAAGGTGGAGAAGGCCCTCTTCAAAGGTTTATACTACTCTGTTGAAAGTCTATGTGGATAATAATATGCTGGCCGAGGGAAGAGATTTGGTGAAGCAGATGGCAGAGAGTGGGTGCATTATTGGTCCATTAGTTTGGGATGCGCTTGTCAGACTTCATGTGGAAGCTGGTGAGGTAGAAAAAGCCGACACAATTTTGCACAAGGCTATTCAGCAAAAGCGGATGAAGCCTTTTTTTAATACATTCAGAACAATCATGGAGCAGTATTCCAAGAAAGGTGATGTACGCAATGCAGAAAAAATATTCCACAGAATGCGAGAAGCTGGTTATGGGGCCAGGTACCAGCCATTTGAACTTCTACTCAACACCTATATAAATGGCAAGACTCCAGCTTACGGGATGAACCAGAGAATGAAGGCCGAAAATATATTTCCGAGCCAGCGATTAGCTGCAATGTTAGCCCAGGTAGACCCATTCAAGAAAACCCCTGCATCTGAACTTTTGGATTGAAGACCAGTAGCTTACAAGTATCTGCAGCACTACCTATGTCCGCTGTCCAGCCAACCGCTGTCTTTGGCGCTTATTTTTGTTATAATCCAGATGTTTCAAATATTATGAATTGTTCTGTGGCTGGTCTTCCCTTCTCCTCTTAGAGCAACAGGATGCATATGATTAACCCCTTCTCTGGAATTTGTTCGCTGTGTGCAGCCCCTAACCTTGTTTAGAACAGGGCAGTATTGATGCAATTTGGTCAAATTAAAACAATGCAGTATTGATGGAATTTGGTCAAATCGATTTTGTTCGTCCAATTAAAAGTAAATGACCTTTTTGTTTACACAGTTCCATACAAACCTCAGTTGTATGAAACAGAATAGAAATCATTTTACCTGTTTTTGAAATCTGATATTCAAATACAAATTCGATTTCTGTCGGTACATAATGAATGTAATTTCTTCATCAATTCAATTTTTGTTGTGACAAATAATAAGTGTAATTTCTCCGTCAATTTATTATGTCATTATGTGATACATATGAGATGGACATTCATCTTAGTTGAAATTAATTGTTAAAATTATATATATAATGTTGTTAGACAGATGTAACTTCCGTATTTTAGCAAAAAATATCAAAAACATGATATTTTTGTGAGAATTAAACGAACCTACTCCCTGTGTCCCAAATAAAATAAGCGTCGTTTTGACTTTCTGCGCGTAATTTGAGATAAAAAAAAACATACTTTTATATATTATTTTTCAAATTTTTTTTCTTCTAAATAAAAAAATAATTATAAATTTTTATTCAGAAAAAAAAATTTGAAAAATAATAAGTGAAAATATGTTTTCTTTACGCCTCAATTTACGTGCAAAAAAATCAAAATTACGCTTACCTGGAACAGGGGAGTATATGTAACATAAACAATCACCTGTTTATTTATGGTTTGAAGGCTTTTCTTGAATTTGCAAATAACACTCGCATTCATCTTCATCTCCGGCAATACCACTATGTGGGCTCTACGTCGATCTTCCACTTCGCTCAAGTAACACACACAAACACACACAGTTGGTTCAAGTTATATGAGATTCTTATCTTCTTAGTATACTTTTTCATTAATTTCATTCCACTACTTCATTTTATATGTTTTTAGCTACTGTAAGTAATGTTTTCTGTAATTTATGTAATGTTTCTAGTGTCAAAGTGTTGGTTTTTTAGTGTGTTCAAAATTGTTTGATATTGTGTGATTGACTGATTTGTTAGGTTTGTATGTTGTTTTCTGGGTGAAAATGAGTTTGATGGTTTGAATATGAGAAGGGTTTACGGTAATTACGTACATTTATTGTTTTGTAATCGGATTTTGTACCATGTACCTGTCCGATGTTCGCTTTTGGTGTAGTTTTGGATTTTGGCATACTAAAGTGCTGTATGGATTGTTACTGGGGAGGGCAGCGCTGGTTATGGAAATGATTTGGAATCTCGAGGAGTATGTAGGGAATGATATACCAGATTAGTTGGAATAGGGAATGAGGTTTTCATTCCGACCAATTAAAATGCTCATTCAATCACTAGCAATTTAGATTAAGGTTTGAGTTCCAGGTTATAAAAGTTACGGGTAAGGTTGTGTGTGTGTGTTTGGGGGGGGGGGGGGGGACTTTCTCCAGAACATTATATTAAGAATTATTGTCCGAAGGCAATAATCTGTGGTATGAGTATTTTCTTTAATCTTATGTTTAATGTTCTAGCATAAGTAATTCCAACCAAGAGTTGTGCTCAGAAAACAACGTAGTCAAGACTCAATTAGTGGACTTTTCATATTTTAGGTAGTCATTAGTCAAGTAGACTTGAGCTCTTTCTCCTTAACATCCTTTTATTAAGTTGAAAAGTTTACTTTTGTCACTTAAAGTGATACATCTTGTAGAACAGAAAATGGATGAAGTGGTTATTCTTCCCGATCGCAGCTTATAATATTAATCTCAACATAAGCTGGGTTGCTGAAATCTGAGTACTGCTCTGGGATTTTTCCTGTCTACTTCTATTGTCTAGGCCCCTTTGATTGTTTAAGTTTGCATAAGTAGTTTCTCATTGAGTTATACTTGCTCCATTTCAAAGTAGTAGTCCAATTTGACTTTTTGTGGTCAAATTGACCAAACTTTGACTGAAATTTACATGTATTTAATAACTATTAAAGAGTATATATAATTTACTTTAAAATGTATTTTCAATATCAGAAATTGTGAAAGAAGATTTTTTTTATTTTTTTTTGCTAAATGAAAGAAGAATTTTTAATATCAGTCAAACCAAATTTCGTCAATTCGACGGCAAAAAATTAAATTGAACTACTAATTTGAAACGGAGGGAGTAACTAACGAGGAGATATTAAAATTTAATATAAGATTATAAGTTTTAACTTATATGCGCTTTGTTCTTACTAATATTATATTTTTACCCTACTTAGGAACCGGGGAATTACCTTAGGAAGCTTTCAAGCTGGTTCTGCTAAAGTGGGAATATCAAGCTCTTACCTAGAACATGATGCTGAAATAGTTGGGCATGCACAAGTAATTTCTGATCCGTTTTTATGTTCAATGAGTTATCGTCATAAGCAATGTGAATCACTAAAACTCTATATTGGAAAGCATCATTTGTCTTCACATGCTGGCATGAGGTACAGTAAAGATGAGGATGATGATCTCGGGGATGGGTTTTCTGAGCTTGAAACTCTAGCTAGTGCTGATGAGACCCAAGCAAGAAGTGCATCATGTGAAGGTACTGATGAATTGATATCTGAATCTGAGCTTTCTGCTAGGGGCAGTGATGACGAAGTGGCGGGATGTAAAAAAGAGCTGGAATTATCAGATATTAAGGCTGAGAGAAGTAAGAAAAATGTTGAACAAAAAAGTACTTCTGGCAAATTGTTGAACGCTGTTATAACTGCTCCAGCCTTGTCTATTAAAAGTGTGTTGCACAAGTGGGTTGAAGATGGAAATGAGGTGAAAAAATATCATAGAAAAAAGATCATTTCATATCTTCAGGAACGTCAGATGTATGGGAGGGCCTTGCAGGTTTGTTGACAGTTTGCATATAATTCCTGCTTGGTTATCCAATATGCCGCATCTGTGTTGACATACTCACTTGTTAGTCTCTTAAAAGATAGATATCTTGGTCAACAACTGTAAAAATATATTGTTATGAAAACTACTACTATATTCTAAGCACGGTAAAATGCGGTATGAAAACTATCTATGGTATAAGCATGGTATAATCAATTGCCCTAGGTTTCTAATTATCTGAGTACATAAATATTTTATCCACATTAGTTGGTCATTATTATTAGTAAATTAACTTTTTAACATGCAACTTTTACTTGGTAATACAGACAAAAGCAATGCATAATTGAGTATAAGAACTTCAAACCTCGTCTTTGCCTGGTGTCCTTTTCCAAATCATTTATGTACCAGTTTCTTTGAAAGTTGTAACAATGTAAAACTTGAAATAAATACTTAATTATATTTCTCATACTTTAGCTTAAATCCAAAATCACTTTCGTTTTAAGACTTTTAAGTTGTCATTCCGTTCATCTGTGTTAACCTATTCCATTTGCATCTCTGAGGCTATAACAAATTACTTGTGTCAATATTTAGAAGCACGCTAGACATTTTCACTATAAATACTTGAATTTTTTTTTTTTTTTTTTTTTTTGGGGGGGGGGGGGGGGGGGGGGGGCGCTAAAAACGAACTCATTTGTGCTTGCAACTCATAAGACAATTACTACAAACGAACGCTTGCCTTTTCTGTTGGATCTCCTGTGATCGCTTCATTTTCCGGCATTGTTCATATGTGTTTTTGGTACGCTGCATCCTGTCTGATGTGTCCAAGGATCCCCTCCCCCCCCCCCCCCCCCCAAATGCATTCAGCGACATACATAATTCCAATATAGTCAAATCTCAGTTCTTTCTCATCAGAACAACTATTTTACCCGAACAAGACAAGAAGACATTCATATGCACAACACTCACTCATTCATATGCACAACACTCACACACACACACACACACATCTATCTTCAGTCAGTATGCGCTGGATTATGCTTTGAATCCCTAGTGATTATCTCTGCCAGTTGATATACCTACTTGAAATATACTGCACTCTGACAATGGAATTTTGGTGGGTTCTTTTTTTTTTACTAAATGCCCCAACATTGGTGAAGATTAAAAGAGTTTTTGTATAAAACCAAACTATATATTTTAACCAAATTATGTTGCTTTGTTTTGTCTAGGATTCTGTGTAAAAGGTCAAGGATCATATAGAATGATACTAATCTGTTAGGGCTACATAATCTAACTATCTGCTGTACTGTTATACAGGTCTTAGAATGGTCTGCGGATCGATATGAATTTTCTGAAAGAGATTATGCTTCTCGCCTTAATTTGACTGCCAAAGTACAGGGCCTTGTAAAAGCAGAACAGTACATTAAGGAGATTCCAAAAGCTCACAGAGGAAAGGTTGTCTGCCAGACATTTTTGGCTACTTGTGTCGTCGTCGAAAATTTAAAGAAGGCAGAAGAAGTGTTCAACAAAATGAAAGACTTGGGGATTCCGCTTACAGCCTTCGCTTGTAATCAACTGCTCTTGATGTGTAAGAGAACTGACAAGAAGAAAATGGCTGACATATTGGTCCACATGAAGAACGAAAATGTCAAACCCACTGTCTTCACTTATAATCTATTAATAGACACCAAAGGCCTGTACAAAGATATAAGTGGAATGGATCAAATAGTAAAAACCATGAAGGAAGAGGGAATAGAGCCTGTTAAGCAGACTCTTAACATAATGGCAAAGCATTACATCTCTGCCGGGTTTATAGATAAAGCTGAAGCTGTTGCGAAAGAGATGGAAGGAGGTGATTTAAGGGATAACCGTGATGCTTGCAGGTATTTGTTGGAAATATATTCATTGCTTGGGAAGGCAGACGAAGTGAATAGAATTTGGAAATTTTGTGAATCCGATGCCAATTATTTTGAGTGTGTAGCTGCTATTGAAGCTTTAGGAAGATTAAAGAATATTAAAAAAGCAGAAGAAGTCTGCGAGCAGACGAGAAAAGGGTGGAGAAAGTCCTCTTCAAAGGTTTATTCTACTCTGTTGAAAGTCTATGTGGATAATAAAATGCTGACCGAGGGAAGAGATTTGGTGAAGCAGATGGCAGAGAGTGGGTGCATTATTGGTCCACTAGTTTGGGATGCGCTTGTCAGACTTCATGTGGAAGCTGGTGAGGTAGAAAAAGCCGACACAATTTTGCACGAGGCTATTCAGCAAAAGCAGATGAAGCCTTTCTTTTATACATTCAGAACAATTATGGAGCAGTATTCCAAGATGGGTGATGTACACAATGCAGAAAAGATATTCCACAGAATGCAAGAAGCTGGTTACGTGGCCAGGTACCAGGTATTTGGAATTCTACTTGAAGCCTATGTAAACGGCAAGACTCCAGCTTACGGAATGAACCAGAGAATGAAGGCCGATAATATAGTTCCGAACCAGCGATTAGCTGCACTGTTAGTCCAGGTAGACCCATTCAAGAAAACCCCCGCATCTGAACTTATGGATTGAAGACTAGTAGCTTACAAGTAGAAGCAGCAATACCTATGTCCGCTGTCCAGCCAACCCCTGTCTTTGACGCTTATTCTTATTATATATAATCCAGATGTTTCAAATATTATGAACTGCTCTGTGGCTAGTATTCCCTTCTCCTGTTAGAGCAACAGGATGTATATGATTAACTACTCTGGAATTTGTTTACTGTGTTCAGCCCCTAACTTTGTTTAAAACAACGCAGTATTGATGCAATTAGGTCAAATCGACTTTGTACATCCAATTAAAAGTTAAATGACCTTCTTTCTTTCTTGTTTTTGAAGTTAATGACCTTTTTGTTTACATAGTTTCATACAAACCTCAGTTTTATGAAACAGAATAGGATACATTTTATCTGTTTTTGAAATCTGATATTCAAATACAAATTCAATTTCTGTCGTGAAAAATAATGAATTAGATTTCTCCATCAGTTCAATTTCTTTGATGACAAATGGTGAGTATGATTTTAAACGGTGAATATGATTTTTCTATTAATTCATCTTGTCATAGACGTTATACACACATATTTAATGAATTCTCATATTTCTATTATTTTTTCTTGATATTTAGACGGACATACACACATTCATATTAATAATTGAAGTTTTTTCAAATATATTTTTTAAGTTATAATTATTATTGCTTATTAGAATGCTAGTAGTTTTAAATGTAGCTGCAAATATAAATTATGTATATTTATTAAAACATTCAGAAATGATATTTTTATGACTTTTATTTGAAATTGTGTTTCTATAAATTTTTTAAAAAAATTGCAATAATTTTACAAAAAACTTTCTGGACCTTGATATTAAAAAAAAATTCTTATTTAAAATTCATTAACAGGCAGAGACGTGTGTAATTGATATATTTTTAGAAGAAATTTTTTCATTAAAGAAATACATATATATTCAACACGAATTTTATCAGATATATAAAAAAAATTGAGAAATTTAATTAAAGTTTATAATTTATGTTATGAAATCTGGGGCAACAATGCTAAAACATGCATTCAATTGGGATTTGGGGATCAATGGTAGTCTAAATGCTAAAAGCAGGCAAGAAGACATAATAATTAAATGAATCTTTATGTAATTAGGGTTTATCTATGGTTTAAAGGCTTTCTTGAATTTGCAATTAACACTCGCACTCATCTTCATTTCCGGCAGTACCACTATGTGGGCTCTCCGTCGATCTTCCATTTCACTCAAGTAAGTTACACACACAGAGTTGGTTTAAGTTATATGAGATTTTTACTTTCTTAGTATACTTTTTCATTAGATTCATTCGAGTACTTCATTTAGTGTCATTTTATATGTTTTTAGCTACTGTAAGTAATGTTTTCTGTAGTTTGTGTAATGTTTCTAGTGTAAAAGTGTTGACTTTTTTGGTGTGTTTAAAATTGTTTTATATTGTGTGATTGACTTGATTTCTTAGGTTGGTATTTTGTTTTCTGGGTGAAAATGAGCTTGATGGTTTGAATATGAGAAGGGTTTATGCTAATTACGTACATTTATTTTTTTGTAATCGGGTTTTGTACCATGTACCTGTCCGATGTTCGCTTTTGGTGTAGTTTTGGATTTTGGCATACTAAAGTGCTGTATGGATTGTTACTGGGGAGGGCAGCGCTGGTTGGTTTCCGTTCCAACCAATTAAAATGCTCATTCAATCACTAGCAATTGAGATTAAGGTTTGAGTTCCAGGTTATAAAAGTTGCGGGTAAGTTTTTTTTTTTTTTTTTTTTGGGGGGGGGGGGGGTGTTAAACAGATTTTAGCCTATTTGAAATTTATTTAAAAATAAAATTGCTATTATTGTCTTAAGTCACGGTGGAACTTCCTCCAGAACATTATATTGAGAATTAGGGATAAGTTCTATGGAGACCACATTTTCATTGGAGACTTGGTAATTACTGCAACTAAAATACTCCATAAAAACATTGCAAAACGTATTATTTTTTGAATTATGTTCTACAAAGATCATTATTTTATTGACAATCTTGCAAATTTTATACATTTGGCAAATAAAACATTAAAAAACATGTTATTTTACAAAATCATGTTTAGTGTGCAGAACATTTGTTGATCTTGCAGAACATACATGTTCTGCTTGTTTAGCATAAATAATTTTCAACATTTTCAATGAAATAGTGATATTTATCGAATGCACTTCGCAAAACAATAAATTTGGTAGTGTTTTAATTGCAGAATATAAGTGGTCTCCAAGGTCTCCGATGAGAACGTGGTCTCCACAGAACTTTTCTGGAATTATTGTCTGCAGGCAATAATCTGTTATACAAGTATTTTCTTTAATCTTATGTTTAATGTACTTGCATAAGTAATTCCAACTAAGAGTTGTGCTCAGAAAATAACATCGTCAAGACTCAATTAGTGGACTTTTCATATTTTAGGTACTCAAGTAGTAGTTACTCGAGCTCTTTCTCCTTAACATACTTGTATTACGTTGAAAAGTTTACTTTTATCACTTAAAGTGATACATCTTGTAGAACAGAAAATGGATGAAGTGGTTATTCTTCCTGGATTGCAGCTTATAATATTAATCTCAGCATAAGCTGGGTTGCTGAAATCTGAGTACTGCTCTGGGATTTTTCCTGTCTACTTTTTCTGTCTAGGCCTCTTTGATTATCTAGGTTTGCATAAGCAGTTTCTCATTGAGTTATACTTGCTCCAGTTCAAAGTAGTAGTCCAATTTGACTTTTTGTGGTCAAGTTGACCAAACTTTGACTGAAATTTACACGTATTTAAGAACTATTAAAGAGTATATATAATTTAATTTAAAATGTATTTTCAATATCTTAAAAAGAAGAATTTTTATTATCAGTCAATTAAAATTTGGTCAATTTGACAGCACAAAATTAAATTGAACTACTAATTTGAAACGGAGGGAGTAACTAACGAGGAGATATTAAAATTTTACTATAAGATTATAAGTTTTAACTTATATGTTCTCTGTTCTTACTAATATTATATTTTTACCCTACTTAGGAATCGGGGAATTACCTTAGGAAGCTTTCAAGCTGGTTCTGCTAAAGTGGGAGTATCAAGCTCTTACCTAGAACATGATGCTGAAATAGTTGGGCATGCACAAGTAATTTCTGATCCGTTTGTATGTTCAGTGAGATATCATCATAAGCAATGTGAATCACTAAAACTCTATATTGGAAAGCATCATTTGTCTTCACATGCTGGCATGAGGAGCAATAAAGATGAGGATGATGATCTGGCGGATAGGTTTTCTGAGCTTGAAACACTAGCTAGTGCTGATGAGACCCAAGCAAGAAGTGCATCATGTGAAGGTAATGATGAATTGATATCTGAATCTGAGCTTTCTGATGGGGGCAGTGATGATGAAGTGGCGGGATGTAAAAAAGAGCTGCAATTATCAGATATTAAGGCTGAGAGAAGTAAGAAAAAATTTGAACAAAAAAGGAGTTCTGGCAAATTGTTGAATGCTGTTATAACTGCTCCGGCCTTGTCTATTAAGAGTGTGTTGCATAAGTGGGTCGAAGATGGAAATGAGGTGAAAAAATCTGATACAAGAAAGATCATTTCATATTTTCAGAAACGTCGGATGTACAGGAGGGCCTTGCAGGTTTGTTGACATTTTGCATATAATTTATGCTTGGTTATCCAATATGCCGCATCTGTGTTCACATACTCACTTGTTAGTCTGTTAAAAGATTGATATCTTGTTCAACAACTGTAAAAGTATATTGTTATGGAAACAACTACTCCCTCCGTTTCAAATTACATGTCCACTTTCAAAAAATCACATAGTTTAAGAAAAGTATATTTTGATAAATAAAAGGTGTATCAAGTCATTAATTGAACATAATATGTGGAATATGGTTGATCTTGGAAATATAAATTAGAAATATGTGAAGGAGAGTTGATTTTGGAAATATAAACTTACATTGAAAGTTGAAGTGGACAACTATTTTGAAACATTTTTTTTTGTTAAGTGGACATGTATTGTGAAACGGAAGGAGTATATTCTAAGCATGGTGAAATGCTGTATGAAAACTATCTATGGTATATGCATGGTATAATCAATTGCCCTTGGTTTCTAATTATCTGAGTACATAAATATTTTATCCGCATTAGTTGGTCATTATAATTAGTAAATAAAATTTTTAACATGCAACTTTTACTTGGTAATACAGACAAAAGCAATGCATAATTGAGTATAAGAACTTCAAACCTCGTCTTTGCCTGGTGTCCTTTTCAAAATCATTTATGTACCAGTTTCTTTGAAAGTTGTAACAATGTATAACTTGAAATAAAAACTTAATTATATTTCTCATACTTTAGCTTAAATCCAAAATCACTTTAGTTTCAAGACTTTAAAGTTGTCATTTTGTTCATCCATGTTAACCTATTCCATTTGCATCTCTTAGGCTATAACAAATTACTTGTGTCAATCTTTAGGAGTAAGTTAGACATTTTCAGTGTAAATGGGGCTAAAAACAAACAAACTCATTGGTGCCTGCAACTCATAAGACATTTACTACGAACGAATTCCAATGCTTGCGATTTCTGTTGGATCTCCTGTGATCCAACATTTTCTGGCATTGTTCATATGTGTTTTTGGTATGCTGCATCCTGTCTGACGTGTCCAATGATCCCCCCTCCAATGCACTCAGCAACATACATAATTCCAATATAGTCAAATCTCAGTTCTTCCTCACCAGAACAACTGTTTTATCCGAACAAGACAAGAAGACGTTCATATGCACAACACTCACTCACACACACACACACACACACACATCTATCTTCAGTCAATATGCGCAGGATTATGCTTTGAATCCCCTAGTGATTATCTCTGCCAGTTGATATACCTACTTGAAATACACTGCACTCTGACAATGGAATTTTGGTGGGTTATTTTTTTACTAAATGCCCCAACATAGGTGAAGAATAATAGAGTTTTTGTCTAAAACCAAACTATATATTTTAATTTTTAACCCAACTATGTTGCTTTGTTTTGTCTAGGATTCTGTGTAAAAGGTCAACGATAATATAGAATGATAATCTGTTAGGGCTACATAAGCTAACTATCTGCTGTACTGTTTTGCAGGTCTTAGAATGGTCGGCGGATCGATATGAATTTTCTCAAAGTGATTATGCTTCTCGCCTTAACTTGACTGCCAAGGTACAGGGCCGTGTAAAAGCAGAACAGTACATTAAGGAGATTCCAAAAGCTCACAGAGGAAGGGTTGTCTACCAGACGTTTTTGGCTACTTGTGTTGAGGTCGAAAATTTAAAGAAGGTAGAAGAAGTCTTCTACAAAATGAAAGACTTAGGGTTTCCACTTACAGCCTACGCTTGTAATGAACTGCTCTTGATGTGTAAGAGGACTGACAAGAAGAAAATGGCTGACATATTGGTCCACATGAAGAACGAAAATGTCAAACCCACTGTCTTCACTTATAATCTATTAATAGACACCAAAGGCCTGTACAAAGATATAAGTGGAATGGATCAAATAGTAAGAACCATGAAGGAAGAGGGAATAGAGCCTGTTAATCGTACTCATAACATAATGGCAAAGCATTACATCTGTGCCGGGTTTATAGATAAAGCTGAAGCTGTTGCGAAAGAAATGGAAGGAGGTGGTTTACGTGATAACCGTGATGCTTGCAGGTATTTGTTGAAAATATATTCATTGCTTGGGAAGGCAGACGAAGTGGATAGAATTTGGAAATTTTGTGAATCCGATGCCAATAATTCTGAGTGTCTAGCTGCTATTGAAGCTTTAGGAAGATTAAAGAAAATTAAAGAAGCAAAAGAAGTCTGCGAGCAGATGAGGAAAAGGGGGAGGACGTCCTCTTCAAAGGTTCATTCTACTCTGTTGAAAGTCTATGTGGATAATAAAATGCTGACCGAGGGAAGAGATTTGGTGAAGCAGATGGCAGAGAGGCGGTGCACTATTGGTCCATTGGTTTGGGATGCGCTTGTCAGAGTTCATGTGGAAGCTGGTGAGGTAGAAAAAGCCGACACAATTTTGCACGAGGCTATTCAGCAAAAGCAAATGACGTTTTATACATTCAGAAGAATTATGGAGCAGTATTCCAAGATGGGTGATGTACACAATGCAGAAAAGATATTTCTCAGAATGCAAGAAGCTGGTTATGTGGTCAGGTACCCAGCAATTCGGAATTCTACTCAAAACCTATGTAAGACAAGACTCCAGCTTACGGGATGAACCAGAGAATGAAGGCTGAAAATATATTTCCGAGTCAGCGATTAGTTACAATGTTAATCCAGGTAGACCCATTCAATAAAACCCCTGCATCTGAACTTTTGGATTGAAGACCATTAGTTTACAAGTATCTGCATCAATATCTTCCTGCCTGCTTGGATACTGCTAGAAAAAAATTGTTTAAAGAACCTATGTCCGCTGTCCAGCCAACCGCTGTCATTGGGGTTTATTCTTATTATATCCAGATGTTTCAAATATTATGAATTGTTCTGTGTCTAGTCTTTCATTCTCCTGTTAGAGCAAGTCCACTTTAGTTAAAATAACTATATGGATCCAAGAAACTGATCACAAACACAAATCTTTACGTAGTAAGTATATGTACATTGCATTTAACAGAAAAAAACATCTTAAATTCATTGGCTTGTGTTTATTGTATCTTGAATTATGAATGTTCTGAAGGATAAAAATATCACTAGTGTTCTGTTTATAGGAAGCCAGAGCTATATAAAGCCATGCTGTATGATATTGCAGCATCTAATGAGTGAAGGCTACTTAACTTTCACCCATACCTATTCAGATCTCCTTTTGTTGGTTTGGGAGAGTGAACCTTCTTTGGTACTGAATGGGGACCATTCCAACTTCGACCTTCTTACACGGTTAAATTTAAAATTATGACTTATGACTTAATATCATAAACTGAGAGTTTAAAATATTTATTTGAATAATTTTAATTTATTAATAAATTATGAGTTATGAACAAATATAATAATAAAAATGATTTATGGGTAACCTATGACTTGCACGTCATTTTTATCAAGAAAAAATAGTCGTCGTAAAAAATAACTCAAATTAAATTCCGGCTTATTTCTGACTTTAAGAACGAGAAAACGTTTTAAAAGGGTGCTCTTGGACCTAAAATACCCAAGGTGAAGTGCAGTGAACACATTTTCGTATTCATTTTTTTAATTTCGAGAAACTGTTTTCTAGTTATATATTTTTTGCAATCTGTCACTACATTTGTTTTGTGAAAAAAAATTATATTTTTAAAAACGGAAACGAGTTTTTTAGTTATAAAGCCATACTGCCAAACAAGTACATCTCACTATCATGATTCATGTCTGTGCAGGGTTGTGACTGATGCACAGAACTACCTCACCTCTGAATATATTAATTCTGTATCTCTCTGAATCTGTTGGATGTTGACACTGGATTCATACAGGAGCACACTTGCTCATAGTATGTGGCTAAGATTAAACATGATAGCTTGTTTTGCATGAATTATGCCCCAAAGATGGACGTCCGTGATCCACTCTTCAACCCATATAATGGGATTTCGGGTGAGGGCGAATATTAAAGTATAAGATCCATAAAAAAGCCTCCTCTAATACCTTAAGATTTTAGATGGAATGGTTCTCTGCATGTTTTGCATGAATGAGTTTACAATACATCTTCATATTTTCGGACCCAGCAATATTATCACACTAATATTACTAGACTGCATATATCATTCAGCTATATTTCCTGTTTTTGCAAGGGCCTCAACCTTATTAGCCTCATTGTCGAGGACTATGAAAGAGTATGATTATTACATGTGCAACAATTTAATGAAACAGTATGATCATTAGATTGGATAAAAGTTGGAAACCATAACTCTTGCACTGAATGTGAATGGGGAAAGAACATAAACCAAGAACAAAATTTACGACAACTCGAGAACCCAACAAATTCCTACTATTGCTACATTGAAAGCAGGATAAGAAGACATTCACAAAGTAACTAACTTATTAAAACGCCAAACACATCAGTTACATACACATACTAGACCAACTGAAAATAAGCGATGTATGAACATCTACCAAAGTATTACAAAGACAGACTAACTAAAATTGTCTGATAATTACTAAACTAGCCACCTTTTTAGATTACAACCCTGATGTTAATCATCCTGCACTTCTTCATCTGAACTGAATTTTGGTTAACTGTGGCATAGCTTATCGGAAACAGCAAAACCCAAAACACCCATATGTAAAAAAAAATAGAAAAATCCTGAAAAGTAAGCCAAACTGCCATATATAGCTAGAACATAATCTTCACACAGCCCTAAGAAGTCATCAGCGATACATTTTGTTCATCATTCAGCGTGTACTTTCTATGCTCTTGCTTAGCTCGTCCAGCTTCTTTATCCTCAGAGTCTCGCTTTCGTTTACCAGCTATTTAACAGATAACAAGAATAATCAAAATCTGATAAAAAATCAAATCTTCAAGGACACAAAGACTTATTAAAGATGAGATGAAAGAGTGTAATCCTGTCAACTTACATTGCTTACCTCCATCAACCTTCCAACCAACTGTACCTTCTCCTTGTTCTTCTCATTATAAGCCTCGAGAGCTTCTTTGTACTCTTTCTCCTGTGACAAATTAAATCTCGAAACTTGAATATATTTAAGGCTCTTAAATTACTTCAAGTCGCTGAAGTACCAAACTTTCTGATCCACCTCAACTACGCGGACTATTATACTTTAGTATTTCCAAATTTGAGGATTAGTAGTATGGCCTAAACTTAATCTATATAACTCACTCTAGTCATGATACAATTAAAGAACAGCACTCAAGAAAGATTTTAATCTTCTCTGTCATCAACAACAAAGGTAGTAGGGTACCTTGATGGTACTCTATCCACATATAATATATGTGTAAAAACAATATAAATTTCACCTTAATGTCAACAAACTGTAATACCACATTATAGAGAGGGCGCACAAGGTGGTTAATAAGATGTTTACCTTCTTCTGGCAGGTTTGTCCTAATGGCTTGAGTTCTTTGTTGACCAAATCAATTTTCTTACGAACAACTCCAACTTCCTTCTTCATTGGATCAGCCAGTCCTTCAAGTTCCTGTTAAGTGATCAAATTATAATAACCATCAAGCATATACAACAGACTGAAAAAAGAATTTAACAAAGATCCCTCATTTCTGAACTCACAAAACTATCTAACACCAACACTTCCTCAAATGACAATACATACAGAGTGGAGAAACATGCACAGAGAGTGGATGTATAAACAGATCGAAATCGATCTGAATCTGAATGATTCTTCCCAAAAAGTTCTATAAATATGTATCCCAATTCTTTACAGCTCAAGGTAAATTCAACATCACTAAGTAGACTAATCTCACAAATCCAACTTTGTAAACCCTTTTCACAGAAATATCAAATTCCTCTACATCACCAGATAAAACCCAAATTCAAGTGACTAACATGAACAATAGATCTTCAGCAAAACAAGAAAACAATCAAAAAAAAAAAAACAATCTGGCCACAGAACCCAATATTTCTAAAACATAACTATAAGCAACAAAGAATCACACAAACCAAAAATTAAATTATTTAAAAATATAATAATAGTTAAATTAGGCCAAAATCAAATCTGAACTTTCTCCAACACCACCCTCATCATTTTCACCTACACAATCACCCAAAACCCAAACCTCAGGCACAAAACTCTCACACACCTCCAGATCTACAAAAAACACAACACACCCACATCACAAAACACCCAGATCACACACAAAACCCCCAAATCTAAACAACCCAGATGAAAAAACAGTAAGATTATACCTCACGAATGACAGCAAGACGCTTAGTCTCCTCCTCAATCCTCGACATCTGAGCAAGAACCCTCTCTCTAACCTCCAGCTTCTTCTTCTCAATCTCTTCTTCCTTGGCTCTAAAAGTATTGAGAGCAGACTTAGACATGTCCTCATCATCTTGAAGAGTCATGCTATTGCTCCCATTGAAGCTGGGATTGCTTGACATTTGACTACCTGATGATTGCATCAGTGTTTGCAGCTGCTGGCTCTGTATCATCTCTTTCTCCCCACACATATAAACACTCAGGTGTGTGTAGTTCTTGAATTTTCTTTGGTTTAAGCACTTTTTTTTTTAATCTCTTTTGCTTTTGCTTTGAGAAGGGGGAAGAGTTGGGGTGTTTTTATGAGGGAAATGAAAATGGGAGGAGCTGAGTTGGGTTACTTTTGTTATCAGGACAGCTTGGCTTGTGGTTTTGCAACCCCTTAGTTAAATCCTTAATTTATGTTTTGTTGTGTGTGTGTTTATTATCAGGACAGCTTGGTTGGCTTTTCTCTGCGACCCACATCGAACAAATTTTTAAAGAAAATATGTGTGTGTTTTTGTGTGTGTAGTGTGTACTGTACCAAAAGAAACATGCAAGGGAAATGACCCAACTGCCGATCACATTATCCAACTCACATTTTTGGGTGATGCGTTCGGAATTCGGAATTCGAAACTGAATATAAAATTGAAGAAATTATATAACAAACTAAATATAAATTATGTGCATATTAATATTTGAATATATTTATTCAAAGTGAAAATGAAGCACTATGAATTCATACGTATATTTTTGCATTTATATGTTCCTTCAGTCCCGATCAATTGTATACGTTTTTTTTCTTCACTGGTCGACACGCGTTTTAAGACTCTTACAAAACATAGTCCTATAACTTATTTCTAAAATTTTCATTATTTGTATAAAATTATAAATGTTATATTTTTATACTGAAAAAAATATCTTAAAAATAAGTTGCTGAATTATATTTTATTGAAGTATTAAAATCCGTGCTGCATCCCCGTCTTTCAATGTATACTATTGATCGGGACGGAGGGAGTATCGAATACTTATAACATTTTAACAATTATTTTATTTTATTATATTTAAAATAAGTCATTTGACTTTTTAACACACGTTTCTAAATTCTTATACTCCTACTTGAAATCATGTGTTTTCCTTAACTTCGGTTTATAGAATTTGTTGGTTGGTATGCATCTTGAGCTGATTTGAAGATTGATTGTTTAAATTGTTAATTTTAAAATTTTAACTTTCTAATTTGTAATATTTTTGTGAGAAATTTATAGTATTAGTTATGTATTTTTATCCTAATAATAATAATAATAAATAATTTTAAATTATACTGAATACGCGAACAAAAAATGTTGGCGCTTGCATTCTTAAAGTAAATAAATATACATAGTGGCCGTATATCGTAATCTTAATCAATTGAGTAACCGATTTCGTAACGCTAACAACTTTTTCTTGGTTATTGATGATAATTTTTTAAAATAGCCAGTTGATGATTAGAGTTGCCAAACCGTGCTTGTATCATACCTACACAGTACACCAGATGAGTAAAATATATTCTATTTTGAATTGCCAGAAAAATATTTCTTTAATCTCTTTACTTTTCACAAACTGAAATGAATTTTGAAATATTATTCTTATATACATTTTCCTGAACAATTCGTTATAAAAATCATCTATGTCCCTAATTAATCCTATTTTGATTTTAATATTTTATAGTAATCAAATATATAAACTTTTGACTACGGATTAAATCTTGTTTTTATTATATAAATAGTTACAATTTCAATATTAAAATAGACTAGTTTTGATTTTTATTGACATAATTGTTCTTTTCTTTTAAGCATAATTGTTCTCTCTTTTTTTACAAACAAAGGATTTTATTAATACGCGCAAATCCAGCCGGGACAACCCCCCGAACTGTCAACTACAATCTCATTGTGAAACAAAGAACGAACTAAACAAACTAGTCATTTTGTTTTTAGATCGCTTAACAAATTGAATATTCATATTCTTTGATCTAAAAAGTATTACAATGATATCTCAAACAATCCAACCTACATCAGTTATGAAATTAGTAGTCTCGCAGTTGACTTTCACATAAACATCATCTGTAGCCCAATGTTCAGAACTATGAGTCAAATCAACTGATCCTCGAGCACCAAACGTCCCAAAACATGAACAATTATTTGTTGTGAAAGGTGAGCTCTTGCGGTATCCACCATCGTTCAGAAATTGATGCGAGTCTTATCGATCTCCCAAAATACCTTATAAATCCTTTTCAGATTGATAATCGAACGACACATCAAGACACATAAAAATACCAAAACATAAACCCAAAAAGATGGGGACATCCAAAAAGATGGGCACACAACCTTGATAACAAGGTACTCAAACAAGATTAGATCTTGATTTTATTGAAAAACTTTTAAAATAATAGAGGGGATGAGAGAGCGAAGAAGTTAATTGATGAGAAGATGAAGATTTGGGAGGCGGAGAAGTGACGGCTGAAACCCTAACATGAGACATAATTGTTTTTGTTAGAGCAACTCCAAGGCATTAGACCTCTTAGATAAAAGTGTTTATGTGGCACCTACATGGCATCTATGTGGCACATTTTAGATCATAGGTAAAAATTCTACACTCCAACCATGACCCCTTAGCAAAAAAATATAAATAACTAAAATTGGGGTTGCTACATTTGTAAAACATCTAAAGCTATTATGTATAATTTTAGATAATATAATTATACATAATACCATTGGAGTGAAATTAGAACCTCTTAGCTATAATTTTAGATGATTATTTATATATCATATTATAGCTAACAAATATAAATAAGACTCTTGGAGATGCTCTTATATATTGATATTGTATATAATTTCCCTCAAACTAGAACGGCTGTTTTCATCCGTGAAGAATCACAATTATTGTCTTAATACACGACACACTAGGAAGTAGGAACGGCCAAGATTTGAGGAAATTAGAGATTCGGACCGTTGGAATCTGGTTGCAAGTAAAGGCATACTCTCCCCACGTGCTTACTACGTTGGCATTAGGTCGTTGGCACAACTTGCATCTTGATTGAGTCTGAACTACTATATACTTGTATAAAATCGTCTCATAGCTCCAAGCTGGCAACTTCTCACTAAAACAAATAAATGATAAAAAATTATTGGATGTAAAAATTATTAACATATTAATAAAATATGATAAATTATATTTAAAATGATTATTTATATTTTTATAAAATAAAATTTTTCATTAGAAAAACAAAAAAATTCAACTTTTCTGATTCTGACATATAAATCAAAAATGTAATTTATAAAATTTTTATCCAAACAATAGAGATAAGCTGAGATGGGTGAACACCATCGTAATATATGAATTTTTAAGGTTGACCAATTGCTTTTGTGTCATGCCAACCTAAATTACAACACATAATAATTATACTCCATGATTAACAAAGTTAACGCGTATCTTAGATTCTTGGCCACGAACCTAACCATGATTAGCACTACAAATTACATTATTTTATTTTTAATTAGTTGTGCGATACTGCTATGAACAACATTTTAGACGTCTCTAGAAGGTGCAACAGCCGGAAAGTGGAAGTTTAATATGAGTAATTTGGAGGATTAACAATTGTTAATCGCAATGCCCAATGAGAATCAGTCTGATTCAATCAGAGAATGTACATTATTAGTAACTTTTAATGAGTATGAATAAATATATAAAGCTCCTGTTTGCTGTAAAACGAGACTTGTATACAAAGGCACAGTAGACAGCGCATAGAATATGGGTGCTGTCACCTGTCACTCTGTCAGTCTCAAATGTGTGTATACAGGCGTTGCTTCACACAAAAGATATGCATTTTTATATTATGCATATCGCTCATCTTTTGATGTTTTAGTAATTACTAGCTTTTAACCCGCGCGAACCACGGGCGAGTATATAGTTCGTATTTTATTATTTATAATTTAAATTTTAAAATCATTTTATTAGTATTTTAATATTGATGGATTGAATTTTAGTTATATTATATTATTCAGCTGACTATATTTTTCCCCGATTACTTGAAAATACCCTAATAAATATGTATATAAACATTTAATCCAGATTTAGTACACGTAGATTTAAAAATAAAAAAATAAAAAAATTCAAATCTTTTCCAAACATAGACGATTGTGTAATACCTTTGAAAGATTCAGTAATCTAATCAATCGAATTTTAATGTAATTTTGTAATCTTGGTTTTTTTGACAACAGAAACTTTCAAGATTAAGATTAGAAAAGGTTATGTAATGGTTCGTGTTTATATTGAAATAGAACACGTTAAATTAAAAAAAAGTTATATAAAGGTTCTTGTTGAAAAAAGATATTCAAAATTGTATATTTATAATTTTATTTGTAACATCATTATAATTTTTTTAATGAAATATTAAATGATAATATATTGTTATGAGAGTTTTTAGTATTTGAACTGTTTAACAATATAATACTAATAGATAGACTCCAAATTTGTAGACTTGTAGTACCAAACCAAAAATTATAACTAAAATCTTGGACTACAAATTATACCCATGTTGGTTTATTATAGTATAGTATAGATTTCAAGGGTCCTACGTACGTAGTGACGGTTTATTTAATATATTGATTTCAAATTATTCATAAATTTAATATGTGGGATTATAATAAAATTCTATCATGTACAACGTATTTTAAAATGAGTATATTATATAAATTATTTCTAACATATACATGCCGTCCTATATTGTGTAAGTCATCTCTAACATATACATATCGGATAAAAAACACTTATCTCAGTATCAAGAGTAGTAGATATGTTGGATCGTTATGGAAGATGATGAATCCATGACCATAAAGAAAGTGCTACGTTGATTGTATGCAGATCAGAACATAAAAGTGTTCCATGTTATGAAATATAAAGGTGGATGACTTTTGGCTCTTGGATTGACCTCATGACTTTTGGCTCTTGGATTGACCTATCAATAATGTATGTGACTTTTGACTTTTCACTTGTCTTGTAACTTATCTACCAAGGACCTATAAAAGCCACTTGTTGAGCTTGCAATGTGATGAGATGAATAATACAATCATGTCTACTTCTTTTCTCTTGTCTAGCTCTCTCAACTTTCTTTCTACATATATTATTACATAACACGTTATCAGCACGATATGCTTTTTCATTTTGTTATATGTTGTACGGCTCCCTCTTCAATTTTGTTTGTAAGACTACTCTCCTGCTTTGTTCACAAATTCTTGTACTTGATATCTTAAGAGGATCGATGAAGATTGTTCTTGCTACGAGAAGTTTGTTGTTCTTCCGAATTAGTGGTCTTACAAAAACGACATTCTTGAAGTAAGGAATCTTGAACTCAAATGAATTGATCATCAAATCATAAGATTTTAAGGTAAGCCTCCCTTCACCATTCTTTTCATTTTATGGTACTATACTAAATTTATATGTTTGAGTGATGCTAGTTTTGATATTCTCATAAAATTATACTAAATTAGTTGTACATTAAAATTGAGAAGTTTTGGATATTTTTGAAATAGTCCCTTAATTTTCTATAACTTCAACTAGTTAGTATTCTTGATATGATACATGTAAGTTGTGAATTCATCCAATTATACATAAATTGAATCATTTTAGATGTTTACATGTTTTTAAGTTTGCTTTTGGAATAGCTTTTGAAATAATAGATTTTGGATGTGGATGTTTATAGTTTTTGGAGTTAGTATAGACTGATATGGATATGCTTTAGTCTCTTATGGATTTAAACACATTATTTGGATATTTTTGGATTTGAGTAAATTATTTTGACTCTTTTGGATTTGAATAATTCTTTGGATTTCAATAAACTATTTTAGACTCTTTTGGAATTGGATGAAATATTTTGGATCTCTGTTCTCGGCTCTCTTGGAATCTGAATATGTGTGAGATACTTGTTTTTTTTTACTAATGAAAACCATGTTGCTATTTTTTCTGCCATATTATATTTTCAGTGATCATTATATATAATTTTGATGATTACCTTCGGTGGATTACTATAGATTTATATATTATGTCACTCTCAAAATATGTGTAGAATTCATGTGATGATTCTCACTTGCGTTCTCTTTCTCGTACACTACATTATTTTTAATTTGACAAATAGGATATATGAAAATTTTATATTTGTGTACATGTGATCAATTTATTATGAATCCATAAAAAAGAAATCATAATTTATTAATGTCTCTCTAATCCAGAAATTGTACATGATTAATATATAGTAAGTCGTCCTAATCTTTAAAAGGTCATGAGTCATATGTGCTCCACTTTATCCTAAAATTGATTTTTCTCAGGTCATTATCTATTTCATATGAGTTTAAATTGATAGTAAGCTTTATTAATGAATTGGCTAATTTTTCTATGAGAGAGATAAAAATTCTATATCATTCTTATCTATGTACATTATGTATGACCTTACCTCTAGTCTTTGTCTATGTATCTCGGATTAATATATGATACACGAATCCTTATTTGTCCATATTTAATCTTTCTTCTTAGAGGACATCCCAAATTTTGAGATAGTTAAAACTTTATATATTATGGTTTGGAAGAGATGGCTTATGGGCACACATTATGTCTTGCTCACATATTAAATATATTACATATTCATGCTTCAAATAAGTGATATTATGTGATCTCTATGTGATATTATTGATGTTGATAGAATGTTAATATCACTCCATGTCTTTAAATTTAAAATTGATTTAAAACTTAACATTTGTAAAAGTGATTTTTTTTATCTCACTTGAGCTACATGATGTTGGTATTATCGACAGCACCTATTTGACGTTGTTTTTAATAGATTGATTGTATATAATTGCACCCAGAAGTTGCACGTAATAACAACTAGAAGTTGTCTCTCTATAATAAAATTCTTTTATCATCACACATTGACATTGTGTTTAATTTTTTGTGAAATTTCTAATGGATATTGATCATATTTTTCATAAATATAATATTGAGCGAGGTCTATAAAATCAATGTTGTGTGTTTAAACACTTGATTACATTCCAGAAGAGTGATATAGTAGAATAATATTCAAATCATGAGTTTATCCTAGATGATATAATATCCCTGAAGGATGGTTCTATATAAAGAATAGTATAATATTTGGATATAATAGATTTTGATTAAATAAATATTATATTATGTCCCGCAGATACAATATTATGCAATTGATGAAATATTTGGGGTGTTAAATGCATGAGTTGATATCGTGACTAAATGTGGTTTACTAAATTTGAATTATTGATGAAATGATTATGAATTGCAACAAATGATATCGTACCATTATGTGACAGTATTAGAAAATCATAGGATATCAACCATGATAGTAGCAATGGTCATGACATTACAAATTCTTTAAGTCATATTCTTATTATGTGTATAAGGAATATTTCTCTTGATTGATATAAAGATGACTAGTATCAATATTTCATATCTAAAATGAGTCATCCAAAGGGGAGGATTATATAGGATGCCTCATTATAGTTTTTCTAAATATAAGATTCGGGAAGAGAAAGTATAAGGCTCCGGAAGAGCATGTATAAGGCTCTCGAAGAGCATGTATATTTTTATCTACTCTCAGAAGTACATTTTACTCCAGAAGAGCATATAAAGTATTGATGCAATTATTCTCTCCCAAGAAAATTGAAGAATAAAATTTATATAATTTATCGCATTGAGATATTAAGGCCTTTAAATAGTGAATCTAATTCATGACACTAAAAGTAATTTGGATAAAGATTCTCCACTAATTTATAATAAGCATAATTGAAATTGATTTTGAAGTAAACCAGAAGTTTACTTATAAGTTTACAGTTTGGCCTGACTAGCTAAGCCACCTTAATTTGTTAAAGATGCGAATAGTAATTTTATATGCACTTTTGTTGAAGAACCTGTAGATTCTTCTTCTCAGTGGTACATATATTATTTGCTTATAAAGGAAAATTGATCACCAGCAAAGATATAATTGTGATTTATCATCTTTGAGAATAAATTAATGAAGATATGGCATGAGATGAAAATATCATATTGTTGAACAGTGAGATATTTTGTGAAATATATGGTTGTATACAAAAGTATTATCAACTCGCAGCCTGACGTATGCGAGATTCATTATTTAAAATATATGTTTATAATGCTGGTGCATCTCATAATGAGTATTATCTCAAATTAATGATTATTTTGTATCACATATTTATCGATTCGCATCATCATATAAACAAAATTTTCATAATCTCTCCCCATTTAAATAAATTATTTGGTCATCACAGATTTTCCACCACATTAGTAAGATCGATTCCTCAATTGGATATATATTACATATGAATACATTTGGAATCATCAATATGTATTTGTTGTGACTTGATTTAATGAGTTTGTTTTCCCAAAATCAGGGGGAGAACATAAATAGCCGGTGAAAGTAGAAATATGAGAATGAGTTATCATTGCCTCATCTTGATCCTCAAAACAAAGAATATGAACCAGAAGTTCATAAGATAATTCATTTTGATGACCAGAAAATATATGTCATGGACACCGGCTACATATGCTCCTATGATTTAAATGTCGCAGAAGGACAACCTCAAGATACTACTATGTCTAAAGAACGCCTGAAGTGTGATAGGCAAGTTGGTTCCATATCTTATACAAAAAAAAAGTTGAAAAGGAGCAATAATTGATGATGGCTAGATTGAGAAATCAATAATTTTTGAATGATCTCCGGAAGAGATTATAGACATGGCATTGAAGGATCTCCAGAAGAGATTATAGACATGACAAATTAGAGAAAATAAAAGTAATGAAAACTATTGAGATTTCGATATATTATGCCTTGTCCAGAATGAAGTGGAACCATAAATCGAATCGACGTCGATGATATTTATAGAACTTGAGGTTATTGATAACAATGAGGATCATGAAGCAGAATTTGTTAGAAAATATTGATAACATTGGCCAAAGAATAAATGATATAATTGAGGCAATTACAAAAAAAAATTATTTGGACCAGTAGTCCTCTCACACCAGAAGTTGTGAAAGTGGTGCGCCCTATGAATCATTATCTCTAAAAAAAGTAGAGAGAAATTTTTGAAACTGCAGTTCACACACCCAAAGGTGTTAAGTCAGTGGGATATGTATGATTATTTGTGCGAAAATAAAATGAAATTATAGATATGTAAAGCTCAAATAATTGTATGATAACCTTGTGTTAGTTATGAAGAGTAATAGTATTTGTGGTGGAAATGATTATTTGATTGCGAAATAATCCCGCAATATGTGAATGTTCAATTTAAGTTTTATACGACCCACTTGACAATAATCATCCTAGAAGGATCTTAACTGCCAGAAGCAGTATAATAAACTCTCGAGAACTATACCCTCTCAAATGTAAAAGGGATTCTGGACAAATACGTGTTATCATTGTATATCTATAGGTGACAACTCATAAAGTCTCTGGCCAGAGCAGATGGAAACTAGAATGTGTTTCTAGTTAACATTGAATTGAGTTGCACCTGATGTTATATTATGTGATAAAGTGTTTTTTGGTGTATATATTGAAAGAAGAATTACTCTTAGATGAATGATATGTTGTCATATGGGAATCCCAGAAGGATTATAAATACACGATGGTACACTGACTTTTCTGAACACTTGAAAGAAATTCTCAGTCCTGAGGTACCGTATCTAAGTAAACTATGACATGTTTTATCATACATGGTTTGACATAATTATTTAAAGTAAGTCTCCGCTTTCGGTTAGTGTTCATTGTTAAGGGATCGCTCGCTTTAAGAGCGTGTTAATCCTGAACTTACAAAGTGATTTTATTCGATCTCCACTAACATATTCTATAAAGTTTTAAGCTAATTTTGCAGGCGTAAAGAAATAGGGGATCAAAAGTTGAATAAATTATAGTGGATATTTTCTTTTGCTATGAATTTAATTGTTGTAGGCAGCATCACATGCAAGGAATGATGATTAAAGGAATCCAACAGATTTCTTCACAAAGGCACTTCCTACTACTCATTTCGAGAAATGAGTGCACGGGATGAGCATACTTCGACATATTTACTGATTTTTATAGTTATATCGTGACATGGGGGAGACATAAACGATATGTTTTTATTTTGTACAACTCATGTACTCTTTTTCCTTCACTAGGTTTTTCCCACTGGGTTTTTCCTAGTAAGGTTTTAACGAGGCATGACGTTGATACAAGTCATCCAAGGGGGAGTGTTATGAAATATAAAGGTGGATGACTTTTGGCTCTTGGATTGACCTCATGACTTTTGGCTCTTGGATTGACCTATCAATAATGTATGTGACTTTTGACTTTTCACTTGTCTTGTAACTTATCTACCAAGGACCTATAAAAGCCACTTGTTGAGCTTGCAATGTGATGAGATGAATAATACAATCATGTCTACTTCTTTTCTCTTGTCTAGCTCTCTCAACTTTCTTTCTACATATATTATTACATAACATTCCATTGATTATAAAGCTGTCACAGCATCGTATACCAAACGGTGAGAGCATATATATAATCATCCGAAAAGTAATAAATTTTCGACTCCGTTTCTTTTTACTTTACTCATTTGAAATGTCGGGACTGTTCATAATATGAGACAAGTGATTACTTTACGCCAAATCTATAAAACCAAATATAGTCATGAGTGATTTTGTTAGATTCGTATTTATGAGTATTTTAATACGATAAAATTTTTATATTTAATACTAACACGAAACTAAAAATATTAACGATAGAAAATGTGCGTTGACAAACGTGTACAAGGCAAACAGAAAAGTAATATGAGAGTGACGGAGTAACAATTACCGAATGATATTATAAAAAGTATGGCAAAGCAAGGCTACCCGTATTAGCTGGGTAAAGGCGAGAGAATCAGCCGAGGATTTAGGATGAGGTCTAAAACGATTGTTCTTCTTGCTCACTAAATAAGTAAATATATACTACAAAAATACAGAAGTGCAAATCTAGAAACATAATGACATTCTTAATATATATCTGACATTTTGTTGAAAGTCTATTAATATTTGTCTGGTTTTATCTTCGTTGACATTTTTTGAGAATAAAATTTCAAACTTTTTGTATATATAATATATTTTAAACATCATGTCTTGTGTGATATCTACACTACAAAAGATTTAAATTTACTTCCACACATTCGTTTGATTTTTTATCTTGGCACAAATACTCTGGTGTTTGCAAGTTGTAACAGTTGAACAGGTTGAGTATATTTTTAAGCATAAAGTGGCCCATTCATTAGTCGATACACATTACACAACGGCGAGCCAAATGGGAGACCTTTTACTCAAAACAGATCCACAAGGCTTAGGAAGTTTGTGTATAGAGCCCATGAGGCAGTGGGCTTAAAACAATCTTTCCGACCTAGTAATTTTAGTGGGCAAGGTCGTTGACTGAGAGATATAATGTGAATACTCAGTACCTATCCGATTAATGATAAAAGGGAAAATAGATTTTTTTGCCACCCAACTTATTATTTGTTTAGAAACCTCCCACTGAACTATAATTTTTTTCTTTTTTGCCACTAATGGTAGGTTCGGATTTTTTTTTGTCACTAACTTTAGGTTCGGATTTGATTATTAACACTATGTCATTCTTTTTAGATTTAATTGCATTTGGCACCCCTTTGATTTCAGTATGTTACACATTGCACCTAATAGTTTTGGAATAAACACTATGCAGCCCTTTACTTTTAACACGTAGACACTTTGCACCTTTTCCGTTATCTTCTGCGTTCCCTTAACTTTTGAAGCGGCATTTTGGGAAATTTTATTATATTTAATTAAAATCAGACTTTTATTAAATTTTCCAACCATCTAAACGATATTTTTCGGAAATCTATTTTTCAGTTTTCAGCAATATAATAGTGATCTGTGTCTATATCTTTATATGTAGTACTCCATATATGTCCTAGGTAGTTTATCTTAGAGGACGAGAGTACATATTTTTTTTACTCCGAAAGGAAATCTCAAAATTAACTTATAAAATTATATTTATAAAAAGTGAGAACCTTAAAATACGTGACCAGTAGTGGTAAAGAACTATAAAGTCAAGTGATACTATATTTTTGTGGAGTCTTAAAATAATTCATAAAACAAAATTTTTTAGGTTCTTGAAATGCCTGTTAAACTCTCGTACTTCAAGGTAAACTAGCTAAGGGACATATAGATGACTGTATATAATGTTATAGACACATATCATATTACCATAATATTGCAGATTACCACTATGTTTTTATAATGCTAAAAAAATAACATATTTTTAATAATCAAATCAAAACATAACGTTAATGACAAAAAAAAAAAATCCAACGTTTTTTTAAGGAAAAAAAACCAACATTAAATTTTATTCAGAAAAAATAAAATAAAATAATTTTTGAAATTTTTTGGAGTCTCAAAATGCGTGTCCAACTCTCGTCCTCCAAGGTAAACTACCTAGGACACTACATAAAGATATAAACACATATCAGATCGCCATTATATTGCAGACTAACACTATATTTTAATAATACTAAAAAAATAACATAGTGTTAATAATCAAATCCGAACCTAACGTTAGTGACAAAAAAAAGTCCGAACCTAACATTAGTGACAAAAAGGAAAAAAATTATAGTTCAGTAGTAAGTTTCTAAACAAATAATAAGTTGGATGGTAAAAAAATCTATTTTCCCATGATAAAAATATAAATTATACAAATACAGTTGTAATATATTAATATGTATCTGGAAAATTAATCACTTATCGTCTTATAAAGGAGTTGGGCACCTGGAACAATTAAAATAAAAAAAAGGTGGGTTTTACTATAATCAAAAAACTAATTATTTTTGTGATCGTAAATAATTACTTCCTCCCTTTCATATTATATGTCCTTTCTTGAGTACTAGGTGGTCAATTTGATCAAATTTTGATCATTAATTAAAAAATTATTAATTATTTTAAAAATCTGAAAAATAGATTTTGAAGAGAAGTGAAAAGGAACGTCCCTTAAATTACCTCGTATAGCCGTATAGGTTATCAATATATAATGAAAAATGGATATACTCTACGGTGAACTGAAAACAACTGCCAACTGGGTGCGGAAGGAGTATTATACTAGAACTATAGATAGACGAGGTGGGCTTGGAGCAGGTAGCCTGGGATAAATAACATATCAACACATGGTGTCACGTGAGTGAGAAACCGGCGTGCTGCCCTGCGCGTGTATCTCTTTTACTTTTTCTTGCCGTAGGGCCGGTGTGGATGAATTTTGTTTACTACCCCCTCCATTTTGACCTTTGCGCGAAATTCTTAGGGTCTGTTTGGCCGAGAGAAGCAGAAGTGCTTCTGGCTCTTGACCCGTTTGTGTAAAGAAGTAGAAGCACTTTTAAGAAGCTGAGAATGCTAGCTTCTCTCTCACAGCTTCTGCTTCTTTTCCAAACACTTTATTAACTTATTTACTTCTCACTTCTACTTCACTTCTTTAGTATAAGCAAGAAATCACTTCTTTTAAGCTAACCCAAACGGCCCCTTAGATTTAAGCTATCTTCTACTTTTGCATGCCGGTTTGACAAATAAGTTTCATTTATGTGGGAAAAAAAAGCTCCAAATGTGTAGCTTTTTTCTCTTGTCACTGTTGCTTATTTGTTTATATCACTTATAATCGCCTTAGTTATTTTAAACAATAAGTAACTTTTTTTAAACTAAGTCAAACGGCCTCTATATATTTATCTTCTTAAAATTTAGCTGATTATCTTACCTAACCCGGTAATGTATTATCCTTCTAGATATTTTTGTAAGAATAATATTACTCACAGCCTTAACGCTATCATGAAATTTTGCTAGTGTTCAGAAAAGTTAGATTAATACAATTTGTTACTATATATTTAATAATATAACAAAACGCAAATGGTTTCTAACAAAGAAAATATAGGAAAGTAGAGGTCAAAATTGTCAAAAAAAATTTAAAAAAAAAAAAAACATCAATTCAGAATCAGACTGTTTGAAATAGTTATTGGCTAGTGATTGTGACGCCCCAATTCTTAAGCTAACAACTAAAATTTCAAATTAGTATATTTTTTACTTTTCTATATTATTATAATACTACGGTTGGATCGACAAGAAATATTTCTAAAACAAAATAAAATATCATTTCAGGATCAAATATATTTAAAGTACCAATAGTTGACGATTAAAATTCTAAATCAAATATTTTTTTTATTTTTTGATATTTTTGTAACACCATAAAATAAGTATATCCTAACATTTGTGCGCTTAGATCTCAGGAAATAATTTTAAAAACTTTTAAATATTAATTTAATTTTTAAAAAGTAAATTTTCACAAACTATTATTGTTCGTGAACAACTGGAACCGAATTCGATTCTTAACGAACTCAAGTTTTAAAAGGGAAAATAGCCTGAAAATTTTAACGATCAAACTTAACACGTTAAATCGAAAATTCAAACTCAAACTCGATAAGAAACGACTAGACTCAACTTGATTCACTTATGTCGTTATCTTAAAATTATTATATAATACTACTTCCATCCCAAATTAGATGACCCCGTTGACTTTGGGTACACAATTTAAGGTTCATTGACCGCATAGATACATGACTTATTTTTAAAATTTTATTTTTACAAATAAAAATTAAAATATGAAATTTTCATTTACAAAAGAAAAAATAAAAAAATAAATTTCGGAAGTAGACGGTCAATGCACCTAAAGTTACGTGCCCAAAGTCAACGGGGTCATCTAATTTGGGATGGAGGGAGTAACACAATACAGGACTTACGTCCCCAAGTCGTCAGCTACTTTAGTTGAATACATATCAAATTTATCCTTTAATGAATCTTGCTGTCTATATTTTGGATGGGACCGATTTATTATAATACTAACGATGATACATTTTAGTAGTAATTCGCAAATCACAACAACGTTACATTCCAGACCCATTCACTGGTAGATAATATACGTAGATTACACATCAGAAAGGTAACTTTGATGTATACTCCAGAAGATACATGTTAAAACAATAGCTGAGTCATAGAGCACGTATTGAAGTTACATAACTAATTCTTGTTTTAACTAACTTCATATTAGGCTTTATAAAGTGTGTGTTATAAGAAGAAAATTAAACAAAGAGAATGTATATTTATGTGAGTATGTAGTTCACTATACATTAGTAATGAAATTTGTCCAACTCAGCACAAAACTTACAATGCAGGTTTGTTACTGCATAATGTAATGTGGTGGGAGGGGGTTGGTTGGGCCAGACTCCAGAGAGACAATAAATTATTTATCTAATTCTTTTTAGTCATATTTTAAATATTTTTCCTTAACAAATATTTGGTGTTAATACTAAATGACGTTCGATCACTTGGAGGGATGATGAAATTAATTTTGTACAACATGTTTTCTTATGATCTTTGCATCATGTTTTCTTACCATCTCTGTATATCATGCTTATTTCAATTTTACATCATATTTTCTTACAATCTCCATCACAAGAAATATAACCTCGTTTATATCTAGTCATTTTTATTTCATATTTTTTTTTATCATAACAAACTTTGCAAATTTGTTTTAGTATATATTCATTAACAACTACTCTATCAGCATGTGGTTTTTTACGTAAATAGTTTGCAAGAATTTTATACTCTTATAAAATCTAGTATCATGATTTTTTTAAATTTTTTTTCTGAATAAAAATTTAAATGTCAAATTTTTATTCAGACAAATTTTTGAAGAAAAATATATTATGAAACTATATTCTACAAAAACCTCAAAATACGTGTCAAAAAATAACGTAAAGAAGCTAGTGGTACAGAAGGAGTATCTATTTTAAAAAGAAGATTTTATTTGATGAAAGAAGTATTATTAATAGTACAATTGGAACTAGGTCCAAATTAATAATGCAACGAAAGTTATATCGGAACATCCGTTAAAATAAACATACTAGTGATCAGCATAGCTGAGACGGGACATGGCGTAACAAGGCAATGAGAGGAAAAGACAAAATAACACCCACGGCAGGAGACTAGCTGTCTTTGACCATGTATAACGTTTGTATTTTCGCGGTATTCACGTATTTTTACACTGTGTCACTTGTATCAGGCAAGCATCATATGTCAGAAACTGGACCCACCTCTCGAAAAACACCTTTCTCTTTTCTGACACCAAACTTACACACCCTTCCCCCGGATAATAAATTATTGAAATCTATGATCAGAACATAATTTAGAGCATATCCAAAATAAACTCTTGAATACTCCCTCCGTCCTTTTTTACTTGTCCTTTTTGGAAAAATAACGCATCTTAAGAAAATGTTAGTTGGATATCTTGTTTTCATACATATCCCTAATAAATGTAATAAATTAGATAGAGTTGTGTATATATATATATGCTAATCAAACATTGGAAGTTGTTATTTTTTGAAAAAACATACAAAAAGTTGCTTTGAAAAGAGAAGTGGACAAGTAATTTGGGACAAATTTTTTTTTCAAAGTGGACATGTAAAAGGGGACGGAAGGAGTACTACATAAAAAATTTGGCTCTTGATAATAGAGGGTAATTTTAAAAATGATAACTCCAAAAATACTGTCTATATCCTCTCACTATTATATATTTTATTCATATATAAACCCACAATGTCAAAGATTCAAATTCATATAGTGGAGGGAATGAATTTTATTATTAAAAACAAGTTACGAGCCACTACATGACTCTAAAATTAGAGGAGAGAAGAGACTATTAAGCTTTTTAAAAGCTACTAAAAGTCTCTTCAAACTCAATTTTTGATCATCCTTTTTATATCTTAAGTCTAGGAGCTTATCTAAAAGCCGATTAAAGATGCTCTTACACAAACTTGTGCATACCCATAGGCCATATGGCCATATCAGAAAAATTGACATTATTATAAAATATAAAATATGAATATCAAACCGAAGAATACCCAAAATATATTCGATTTAAAAATAGTTATAATTGATAATAGTGCAAGAGAATATGGGCAAACGTCATAAAATTAGGGGCTCAAGGCAAGGTAGTAAAACAATGTAAGCCCTTCGGTAATAAGACCTCGACCTCGATGGAGATGAACTTCACATCTTCACATTTTTAAAGAAGACAGCATATCTCGTGCAATTCAATTTTTTGTCTTAATGTTTATTCATATTATATACTCCCTCCGCTTCAATTTACATGTCCACTTTGAAGAAAATTTTTTGTTTCAAATTAGTTGTCCACTTCAACTTTCAATGCAAAATCATACTACCTCTGTTCCTAAATAATAGTCGTTTTGACTTTTTGCACGTATTTTGAGGTGCAATAAAAACATATTTCTACATGTTATTTTTTAAATTTTCTTTTTTTAAATAAAAATATAGATGTCAAACTTTTATTCAGAAAAAGAAAATTTGAAAAATAATATGTAGAAGTATATTTTTTGGACACCTCAAATTACGTGCACAAAGTCAAAGCGACTATTATTTAGGAACGGAGGGAGTATTTCTAAAGTCAATTCTACTCCACATATCTCTTATTTATATTTCCTAGATCAATCTCATTCCATATGTTATAGTCATTTAATGCATCTAATTTGCCAACATCCACTTTTCTTAAATTGTGTGATTTTTTTAAGGTGAACATCTATTTTGAAACGGAGGGAGTACATGGTTTTTCATTTTTGTCACGTATAAAACATAGAGTTTGTCTAACGTGTGCCCATGAGCACATAAGCAGGACCGGCCCTACAAATTTGGGTGCTTTAGACGAATTTTGAAAATGATGCCCCTATTTGTCAAGATCATAATTGAAAATTTTATATAAATTCAAATTATACATTGGCATGATCAAAAACAATGTTTTAAGATTAATAACACAATCAATTCAAATGTATATAAATATATAAATGTATGAATTTCTCATTATATACTACATATGCATAGATTTTGGTGCCCCTAGGTAGTAGTGCCCTAGGCGATCGTCTTGGTCGCCTTACCCAAGGGCCGACCCTAATACTAAGCACGAATATATTTTTGTGAGATTTTAGTTGGTGTGGTGGTTGTATATATAGAGGTCCGCCATTATTAAGATATGAAAGCCAATAAAAATGAGATAAACAAATAGAATTTCGCATAATGTGCCATGACACAAACTAAAAAAAAGTAAAACATGTACCAACTGTGGAAAGGTTAGTGGTGAAACCAAGTCGAGATTGATTTGTTTTCGTTTTAATCGACTCAAAAAGAAGTAAATTATTAAAGCATTTTCAATAATATTGGTAAAAATTGATTCGTTAAATTTGAACAGATAAAATATTTTGTAAAATTTACCAAATTTGGACCTTACTTTGAAGTAATTATTGTATAATAAAATATTTGCTGGTCTTAATAATGAGACTGTGCATTTAGCATCTCAATGTGGATCAGTTGAATGAAACTTTCGAGTAGCACAATGGAATTTATTACACTACTGAGCAAAAGCCTGAGTTTGGCTGAAACTGAACTTGTATTAATTATCACAACCGGGACAGTATTTATCAGCTGACAAGGCTTCTTCTTCCTTGCTTCTCTATGATGTATCATGTTTATCATCCCAGACACTCTTTTTTCCTGTCTCCTTCAATATAAATTCTGCTGCTGGTACATTGCTATTCTTACTACTATTGTATATTCTAACTTAGCTATGGACTATGGTATTATACTAATCAAGATTTATCGAATCTTAGAAGCTAGAGTTATTAGGTTCAGAGTACTCTTGATTATCTCGGATTCAACTCGTGATCGATTTGAATTTCGTAGAAGCTCAACTTCGAGTCGAACAAATAGTAAAATAGAAAGACCTGAACTAATCCGAAAAACTGTTAGCACGAGCGATAAGCACCTAAAATCACGGTCTCGACCAACTAGGATACCATGTTGGTTCCATTTGTTTTCTTCCTAACCTCTAAAGCTTAAAGTTACTGTGTATCCCACCCTCTTGTCAGTATAATCTGACATGCATATACTATAATATACTCCCTCTGTCCCATTTAATTGTATACGTTTCTTTTTAACTGCTCGACACGCATTTCAATGCTCTTGTAAAACATAGTTCCGTAACTTATTTTTGAGATTTTTTTTTTTTGAATAAAAATATAACATCTAAACTTTAATTCAGAAAAATAAAATTTTAAAAATAAATTATACAACTACACTTTAGAGGAGCATTAAAGTCCGTGCCGCGTCCCCGTCCCCCGATGTATACTACTGAGGGGGACGGAGGGAGTAATATTTTGACCTGATCTCTTTTCAAAATTTTCTTATCCCTGTCCTGTCTGACTCAAAGAGCCACCTCCTCACCCCACTCCCCTACTCCCCTTGAACCTAGTCTTAGCCTCAGGCATGTAATGCTACTCCTTACACCTTCCACAAACAATCAAATAAAGCACTGTTTCAATCAGTCTGCAAAAGAGGACCTTTTCTAATCTTTTTACATGTTCAGTTTCAACTCAAAATCTAGTCTTCACTTAACTTATTACTAACACTCACCTCACTACTCCAACAACCCTAAAAGGCCAAAAAACAACAAGTTGAACCCAAATCTTACACATTAAATCTAGCAGCACTAGATGGATTTGCAGCATCTCAAGCAGTGGCAAAAGCATGAGTCAGATGAGCAGTCAGACTCCACAAGATTACTTCTGAATGACTGTTACTATCAGCAGAACCATTCTAACTGTTCAGAACTTCCTTTGTTCACTTCACCTGAACAATCTGCTACTAAACTTGACCTCCATTCAGCACCACCTGCATCTCATAGCAGCTACTTTAGCATGGCTCAGTGGCAAGAACTTGAAGTACAGGCTTGTATCTACAGGCATTTCATAGCTGGAGCTCCTGTCCCTCCTCAGCTACTTCACTTGGTCAAGAAGAGCCTCATTCTCAGCTCTCATTCTTCTTCTTCATATTATCACTCCTCTCCTTATCATTCAGCTTGTAAGCTTATTTACTCCCCCCTTTCACATTTTTAATGTCTGCATTTTAGAGTTCAGAACTAATTGTAATTTATTATTTTTGATTTTTTTTTGTCTTTCTTGTTTTTGTTATTAGCATAAAAATTTATCCAATGTGCGAAATCTGATCATTAAAGTAATTTGTACTGCTGTGACGGGTGATTTGCATCTTATTGTTAGTCTAATATGACTATTAGTCAATACATGAGGTTCTGATTTCCGTTAATCAGTTTTATTAACTATGAACCAAACGTCTCATAAATTTTTATTTGTGTAAAAATTAGTGTTGCAATCAGGAGGATACTGGGGAAGAGGAGGGATGGATCCGGAGCCAGGGCGGTGCAGGAGGACTGATGGGAAAAAATGGCGGTGTTCGAGAGATGTTGTGGGTGGCTACAAGTACTGTGAGCGCCACATGCACCGTGGCCGCAACCGTTCAAGAAAGCCTGTGGAAACTCCCACTGCTCACTCAAATGCTGCTTTTCCCCTGGAAGACACTAATCAATCCGTTGCAGCTCAGCCACCGACAGCCACTCCTTTTCGGCTTTCGGGGCCTTCACATTCCTTTGATTTGCTTCCTGTCAATCACAGGTTTTTAGTCTCCCTGGTTTTCTTTTCATTTTTATGTTGTCTCTGTTTCTTGTTACATTTTGTTAAAGGCCTAGAGAATCTGAAATAAAAATTGCTTTAGAATCAAAATGCCTGTTCCCCAGCAGGTGAGAAATCGAAAAATTATTAGAAACTAGAATGTCTGGACCCTCGTCACATACTACTGGCCTGCTTTGCTATATTCCATCTTTTCATCCATTTAGCTTTTGAAGAATTGAATTTGGTGGGGGTTCAGCTCCCTTACATCACTAAGGGTGTTATATCAGAGTGCCCACCATTCTCCTCAAAATCTATCAAGGATCTACCCTTCTCCACGAGTACTTATTTAAGCTATGGTAATCATTATATATCATTCTGTTAAATCTTGAAAAAATATTAATGAAAAAGTTAACAAACAGATGATGTTATATTTCATTAAGTTTACAGTTAATTATTTTCCAAGATTTAACATAGTGATATATAGTGATTTTAGAGGCTAAAATGAGTTGCTGTGGAGATCGGTAGTCACTTGATAGTTTTTGACGAGAACGGTAGACACTTTGATATAAAACCCCATCAGGGAATCAATGCACTAGAGATTGTTAAATTTTTTAGCATAGCCCCCACTCTGAGCAGACTTTTAGCCAAAAAATGAAATTGGCAGGTCCCTCAATTATGGCCTTTGAGAAACATATTTGATCCTACTTCCATTTGAACAGTTTTGAATTAGAGAGATCAGTCTGTGTCACATAAAGCCAGCTAAAGGACCAAGCAAACCCATACCATTTTCTGAGCTTTACGACAATAATTCATATATAGAAACTAGTAGCCCTGACATTGCATGGATTGATTTTTTCTCTTCAGGCCCTGTGGAACTGTTAATGAAACTAAAGGCTTATATGAGATGCCTAAAAGGGAGTTGTCGGAGAATAGTAAATCGAGCAGCAGTCAGGTTCTACGTCCTTTCTTTGATGATTGGCCGAGGTCTCTTCAAGAATCAGAAAGCCTGGGAACTTCACTCTCTATTTCTGTACCTGGAAACCCCTCATCAGATGTTTCTCTAAAGTTGAACTCTTGTGGTGCTAGGGGCAGTCCTGGACCCGAAGGGCATGTCAAAAGAGAGCAACTCCAGTCACAATGGGGCAGCTCTAGTTCTCCTTGGGGCACAAACCAAATGGGAGGACCACTGGCTGAGGCATTAAGATCATCATCGACAACAATGTCCATGGCGACAAGCGTCCTACACCAGCAGCGTGTGGCAGGGAACTATACCAGCACCTGACTGATCATAGATCAGTTGTAATATTTATCTGTTCTGTCTTTCAACTACGTTGTTTAGCAATCAGTTATCATCAACTGTATATGGATATTGCTTGTGTCCCTTAGTTTAAATGTTTTTTGTATTCGGTAGAGCACCTGGGATCTAAAGAGCATTAGCTGTGTAAATTTCGATGTGTGCATTCGGACAGGGGGCTTTAAGGGGCATATTTAAGACATGAACACTCAACAATTGTTCGAGAAGGATTCAGTGCCAAGCTAAATACACAAATGAGATAATCCCAATAAAAACAGAGCTAATTTGATAATGGCAGGACATGCTACTATTGAACCTTGATAAATGAATGCCGACCATAGAATTTTATTCATTTATCGAGTTTAAAAATATTTTGTCTCTGTTATGTCAGGACATGAAGAATTATTCATTTACAGTATAGTTTTTACTTTTTACTGTGCCACTGAACGCCGAAATTTAAACACAATTTTGTGAATGATCAAAGTGAAAGAGGACAAGACCACCTCTCCTCAAGAGGAATGATGTAGCTGCCAGAGTAACGGCTCTTAAAAGCTTAAAGGTACCCCCTTTATGGCTCAGTTCATTTCCGGGAGGTCCCATAAAAACAATAGTCTTCATTCGAGGCATAAATATACAGCCATTATCTAGCTTGCAAGTTTAAAAAATAAAGAAATGCTACGATCGTAAGGGTTCTATTATAGAACTTAACTGGGCAGAGTCACAGAGCAAAGTGCAAACCCAGACCCCAGTACAGTTTTCAGTAAAATCAAAACCGAATCGAAAATTTTCGGCTTTAGAAATTTGAAAATTAAAAGATTCCTATTCTACAATTTCGATTTTTCTTTAATTAGTTGTTTATCGATTTAAGAGGTGTTCGACTCGGCTAACTCCGAGAATTATTAGAACAGATACTTATTTGTAAAGTATATAAACCTGCATTGTCAAAAAAAAATAAAAAAAATCCTCTTTCCAAAATTAATAGTTATTCATTAATAGAAAATATCATAACATGCATATATAATGTATTCTTTTTAATAACTTTACACAATTAAAATACATTAATAAAAAGTTTTTTAAATAGAACGCATGCATTTTTAAATTATACCAAAGGTCACATGTACACAGAAAACCTGCAGCTAGATTAGTGACACCGACCAGGAGTCACGACTCACCATGGTGCGCTCATTAACATTTAACAGTTGCAGTACCAAGAAAATTTTAAAAGCCCTACATGACTACTACATCATTGGGCTCATACTATACAGACTTCAGTGTAACCTCACAAAGATACTATCATACATGTGACAGACATAATAAAAGATTATTGTACTGCATTCCCCGAACCTCTTGCTTTGTGGCCTACAAAATATTGGTACCGAAATCAATGATATTTGGTAGCTTACTACTCTGACATGTATGTACAACATTTCCATCTTAGCTCTTCCGATTCTTTCCCAGCCAGTGATATCTTACATGCAAAATGGCATCAGATATGGTCCAGTTCTATCTTGGATAATCCAAGAGAGGTTAATGCCGTGCTTTCCTTAAGGGAGAGTCCGCTGGAATTTGACCGACTTTACTTAATTGGCTTCACTCCACCCTCTACTAGATGATACACCACTGCTGTTCTTGATGGTGCATATACCATAAATGAACGCGGTCTATTATCATAAGCTCCTTCCTGCAGAGAAACAGGGTTATGTTAAAAGCTGTTGAGACAATTTATACTCACGTGGTTGCTCTCCATCCCAGGTTCATGTTCTTACGAAAGAGAAAAAATCTGCACTGTGATCAATTCTGCTAAAACCTCCAAAGAGCTTGTCATCTGAATCCAGCACAATCTGAAACAAGTACCACACATGGCTACTATGTTAGTTAAATCAAGCATCATTTTTATGGAACATAAAAATCAATTCTTTTGTTCACAGGAAAAGTGAGGGGGACAAGGGGAGGCCTATGATTGAGGACAAAGAGGAAAAGCGATAGGCACAAATATGCACGTGTGTGTGTGTATACATTTCATTGACAACAATACACTAACAAATATATAACTGACACTCAGCAGGTCCACAAGATATGAATTTTAGGCTGTATGCAAGACTGACGCCCCATGGTTTACACCTTACGTTGTGGATCTGTCTGGAGATGAAAGACCGTCCAGTTTCTATTTTAAATTTCTACTTTCTTGACAAATAATCCAAGGATATTTTTTGATGATACAAGTTCTGCCCTGCTTGTTACATGTGGAAAAAGGTTTTAGCGACCAGGAAAAATATTTCTGTTCACGTATTGGTTCCACAAACTAACAGAAATCTTCAATTATACGTGTTAGGATCGTTCTATGTAGTATGCTTGGACTGAAAACCCAATGATTATTTATGAAAAATTCCTACTTTAACTCTGGATATTAGATATAGAATGATATATCCTTTAACACTGATCACATTGTTTGTGAACAAGTTGCACTAGAAAAACAATACAGAGAAAGAACATCTTTAAACGAAAAAAATATGCAGAGGGGTGGTCTGGTAAGGTGGTAGCATACCTTGTATTTTCCTGACTTTAAACAGCCCACGCGGTAGTCGGAGTAGCTGTTTGTCCAGTGAAAATTGAAAACAAAAACCAAGTTCCCTCTTTCAAAAACAATTACCCTGTCCCCTTCATCCTTGCGTGATATATATTGGTGCTCTGAAGTCATAAACTGCAACAGAATGTGGACCGGTTACTATCATTGGGGAACACAAAATTTAATGGAGATAATTAGACAAATAATAGGGAAAATATACATGTTAATATATATGATTATCAAGTATATAGGATAGATAAGAAGGTAAGACATTTGCAGATTACAATATGCATGCAAATTCCCAACCAATTTTGGACTTTGTTGAACATTTGGTGATGTACTACGAATCATCTCATCATAATCAAATGAACACAGAGGCCTTTGATAGCATAACACACGCAAGTACAATCTGCTATACACAAGTGGGATGATGTAAGCCCCGGTTTAAGAATTTAAAGACCCCCCCATTACTAGGGGATGCAGAATGACTTGAGCAACATGCAAAAAGTACAAACTAAAGACATCCATCTCACATAACCAAAATAAAGCCTCATATTAGAAAATATTTTCCCTGCCACCATAATTAGATTAGAGTAGAGAATGTATAAGCAGCTATAATTTAAGATAATGAGTCATATAAGACCACTTTATACATTGCTTCTATTCTATACCACTAAATTTGTTTTTACCATCAAGCATCTGTTTCAGGGACAGGCATGTGGAGCTTCATGCTGATTTATTTTCAAACCATTAGAAGTCTTGACAGAGGACGGCAAATAGCCAACTTAGGGTGGCATATTATATTTATTACTCATCTGGTGGTTGAAGGTGACCGAAGCATGCTTTGTAATAAATTCGAGCTTCCTCAAATTTGTAGGCAGTTAGGACGTTGGAATGAAGCCTAAAAATTCGTACCTAGGGCACAAGACTCCCACATTAAAAGGTCCTGGGAAAGTCCAGATATATGCAACCTTAAATGAAGTCTGTGAATGTAATTCTAAATTGTACATGATGAGCCTAGCCTACTCGTAACTTCTTGACGGTCATCACATTCATCGTTACTCTGCGGGTACTTATATTTTAAAAGTTGGCAAGGGTTGAATTATATTTCCATGCTTGCGGTAGTAGTCTATCTTATAATAAAAACATGGTTATAAACCATGCTCCCACTTGTGGTAAATAATCACATTGCGTAGAAGTTGAAATAGAGCGAGACATTGAGATAACATACACTATGTGTTCCTTCAAGATGTTGCATTGCCACATCAAATTCTTGCAAACCATGATATCTCAGATAATCCGCATCCCCCTGAACATTATTAAAATATAGAATCAATTCAAAAACCACATCAAAGCATTTTTTTTATTTTATTTTGCTAAATACATCAAAGCATATTTGATGTCACACGTACAAAACTTCTACTGCTAATCTGAAATGCATGATGATATACAGAAAAACCTTGCAGTCTTTATTGACAAATATGCACTAAAATTCATGTTTGCAGTCTTGGCATAATAAGACCAAGGGTAAAGCATATCAAGACTAAACCAGCATGAGGCAATCACGCAAACCCAAGCTTCTCATTTAAGAACAATATAATAAATCATTTTCTGGGTTAAAGTTGAATTTATTTGACTAGGGATGAAGCAAAATTATGGAGCTACAAACACATATTTGCACATGATATATTTTTAAACACAATATATCATGACTTTCAAAAGCTTAATATTCAGACTTGACATGCCACGGTTGTTCAAAGTCTGCCACCCGGCATGTCATGGAAACAAATGATTGGATATTTTGGTCTGTAGGTTCACATGCTCATAAAAATATTAGACCCCTAGTAACAGAGACACACACAGAAAAGTTCTCAACTTTGCAAAATAGAAAAAACACAATGCAATAGTTTCCCTAAGTTGCAACACGCTTTCTGATAAAAATTGAATTTACCAGGTCAAATCTCCTCCGGCACTTGTCGAAGCTATTGCCATTGCCCGGGACAAATTTCCCATCTGGAAGATGCTGGTCAGCCCTTGGAAAATCAATCCATTCTAATAGATAGATATTCCAAAAATTTAAGCACATGTAACACATGAAAATCAAACATAAGAAAAGCGAATCATGCGTCTTGCTGCAAAACTGAAGAATCAAAAGGCCTATCCGTACCAGGATGTCCAAATTCATTTCCCATGAAATTCAAATAGCCCTCTCCACCTAAACCCATAGTAATAAGTCTGATCATCTTGTGCAAAGCTATTCCACGGTCTATTAGTGGAGTTGACGGTCTATCTAATGCCATGAAGTCATACATATCCTGAAAAAGTTCAGAAAAGTATCAGCAATTTAACAACAAAATCATAAATTCACAGACAATTTAATAAGATAATAACTACAAAATTCCTGATATAGTGAAAACTGAAAAGTCATCACTGTAGATAAGCCCACAAAAAGCACAAAATTTAACATTATTTGTAAAATGGGACCAGGACTGCGCTTAATATTTACCTACTCCTGCTTTGTAAAAGAAGAGAGGATAGAGTGACATCAGACTGACATCTCAAAAAATATGTCTTCAATGCTACAAGGTGTCGATACAGAGCTGATAGATATCATAGTGGGGCCTAAACACAAATACTAGTCCCCTATGTGAATAAAAAACTATCAAGTCATTCTTTAATTAATATGAAGATGTAAGAAAATCGAGCACTACTTCACGTAATAAAGTATGCGGTGACAATCATGTTATAGTAAAGCTGCATACACTGCGCAATGACAGGACTACAGGATAGTTGTGGCCTTGTGGGCAAGTAAAAATCAAGAAGTGCTTACGATTCATTTCAGTATTTCCGTTACGGCTACATAGCTTATGTTATAGGATAATGATGATATAGTGGCAATATCAGTAAAAGTTTCAATGCAAATAATTAATATGAACTCATATGACCTTATCCATCAACCAGAATGCGATGGTTTTGTCACCAACTAATGCTTGATCGTGACTTTCAGCATAAGCAACACAGTTCTCTGACCACCGTCTGTTAGTAAGTGTGTGAGTAATATCACCCATTTGCCAGTCTTCATCCCTTTTTCTGCACCAAACAAAGCAGAAAAAACTAAATGTGAAAACAAGTCAAAGTCACATACATGCGGCCACTTGGCTGGTTAAAGATTATGGAACATAAGCCCCAAAAAACCTGCACCAGATATAAGCAAAATATAAAACCTATAATACATAACTATCAGCAAAAAGCCTAATGTGTCGAATGATGTTAATGAAAATTAGGAAACTATACTATATCACCATTTAATCTGCTTTCAGTTACATCAAAGGATAATTCAAGTTAGATAACTGCAAGCTCAGCTGTAAAACATTAAAAGACTAGAGTCAGCTAGCTGTTAGTGCTACTGCTTCCCCATTTTAATTTTCAAACAATCCCCTGATTGTATTGGAATGTCGGCTATATGAGGGGAAGAAGAGATATTGCATACTTTAGAAGCTCAATCCATTTATCAGCAATTGCCATATGCAAGCGATAGTCAAATCCAACACCACCATCTTGTACAGGAAGACCAAATGTCGGCATTCCACTAACCTGTAAAGTAAAAAATCCTCACGTCACGCCCGTCGCCCGGAAAAAAAAAAACTTATTTAGAGCAACTCCAATAGGACATAATAACACTAACAAGGTGTACTCCGATAGGCATAATAACAATAACATGGTGTGATATTCACCATTTGAGTGAACATATACTCCAACTGAACAATACAAGTTACAGCAATTAAGTGCAAATGGAAAGTGTTCCACCAGATTTTTTGTAACATTATTCAACTGGTGCAAGTTCTATATTAAATTTGACTCTTCGATATTTCTGTTATATGATATCATTTGTTACTTGAAACAAATAAAATTTGTTTAATATATGAACAAATTTAATTCCTAATTATATTTAAATTTAATTTAACTTATCAAAATAACGTATACTGATTATGTTTCAATGTGAATGATTTAGTAACTTCTAAAATTTTAATATACAGTGGTAGATATAGTGCGGTGCATTTTATACTCATTTTATGAGATTGTCTTGAAAAAGCTGAGATTAATAATCATTGATATATTAAAGTGAAGATAATATTTCTTTGAGGTATAACACTAAATGTAATGTAATAATTCCCAATATACATTTGTTAAGTTACACATCAAGGTTTTAGGATTACCAGGATCATATATTATAATTGAACCTTCAATAAATAGCTTACTTTTGGGGCAGTAATTTGCCTTCGTATCCATAATAGATAATGAGAATGTTGGGGGTGGCATGGGATCAAACTCGAGATCACTGCAGAGCTTGCCGTTTTAGGTTACTAGTTCAAGTTATCCTAAAACCCCAAGGTGATAGGAGGGACGCCATTTTAAGTTACTAGTTAAAGTTATCCTAAAACCCCAAGGTGATAGGAGGGTGATTACCAGGATCATATATTATATTCTAACAAATATTTCAATGTGTAACAACTTTTAAATGACACTGCTCACATCAATTCTTTAAATAAATGAACTTAGGATGACTATGTACTCTTTTAAAAATGTATAGACGATATCTGCTTTAATTTAATACAATATGATAATAAGCAAGTAATTTTCATTCTTTACTAATTAATTCCCAATGTACAACACTCTGTGCATGATATAGAAGAAACTTGCTGCAGTTTGGAGTTTATTTACTATTTCTCTATATTAACTGTTAATTATAATAATCTAAGTATAGTGTTATTCTTGGTGTAGAAATTAGAAAGAGGTTAGGAACATTCCCTTTACAGTAAGAATAGTATTCTTTCTGGTCAATCAAACTTAGCATCATAGCACTAGGGTTAATTCAGAATACTGTTCAATCACTTCTAATCATATATAAGAGCAATATAAGCAGTTTATTCCATGGCAGATCTATTTTTCACCTAGCTTTTAAACAAATTTCCAGATGCCAAGCATTTTAACTTAGCATCCCTAGTAACCTACTAAGGGGCCTTTGAATCAGGATGATTTGAATCTGGAAGACTGCATCTTTAAGATATTTAAATGGTTCAGCTCGAAAATTTGGAATGAACCATACACTAATTTCTGAGCTTAATCCAAAAAAAGAGGAGGTCGATTTAGCCCAAAAAATTATTCAATCAACTTAATTCTAGATCACTAACTTATAATGTCCCCCTAAGATGGTAGTGTAAACAAATTCTGCATATATTGTACAAAAGATATTAATAGCATCCATACGTTTTACATCCATGAAAACACTGTTAACCCCAAAATATAAACTTTATCACAAGAGTTGGACTTACATCTTCACCAATGGAAATAGCTTGAGGAAAAAGCCCATGTATTACATCATTAACCAGCATCAAATAAACCACAGCGTCAACATCAGTTGTGAACCCAAAGTACTCATTGTAATTTCCAGTAAATGCCACCTTTAAATTAGAAAAATGTCAGCACATATGGCTTGTAACCACTGATGGATATGAGACTAACACAGAGCCAAATTATAGTTTTAAGAACACAATTATAACTGAGTCTACCAGGTGAATAGCAACTAAAGATTTTATAGGTGATCTCAGCATCGCTTGACTTAACTGGTTTTTTCTCTATTTATTTGATCCAGTATGCTAGATAATTTGACTAAAATGTGTATCCATATACAAATTTAATTTATTTTATTTGACAAAGTGGTCCAGAATGAATTATGATGCAGTCTCCAGAAGATTTGGCACAATAACTTAGTCGAAATATCCAAATAGAAAGTGACTGTTAATTTAGAATAAAATTTCAGAGGGGGCAAAAGTTAAAGTGGAATCATTTAAGGCAGTCGTTAGAGCTACTATATGGGCTAATATTTGTGTTAGTTTTCAAAATACTATAAACAATCAACTGTTATTGTGGACGGCCATGAAAGCTTAACAATTTAAATACTTTATATGTCAAACACTAGCAACAAATAATGAAGTCATCAAACATAGTTATAAAAACAAAACTCAAAATTTTGATCATCTACTTATTGCAACCGAGTTTTGGACATTCCAACCAAAATTTTGATGAGCTACCTATAGGCTATAGCAACTAATATGAGGTTCACCAAGGGAGTTAATATAATAAATTACTATTTCTTCGTAAAATTAAATTATATAATTCCTTGCATGATAAGGGACAGCTCTTGTCTCTGCTGTTGAAGGAAAATTATATCCAACACAGACATATATTAAAATTCCTCTTCTTTACCTGCAACCCATGGTGGGTATACATCATAGAAGTCACACCATCAAATCTGAACCCGTCAAACTTGTATTCATCCAACCACCATCTTGCATTTGAAAGTAGATACCTTAGTACCTAAAACAGCGGTTTTACATTAATACTTCTATGTACGGACTTTTAAATATATATTACTCAGCATGCAGTGCTCCAAATTTTGCATGGTATCACATACTTCCCAATGGCCATAGTTAAAAAGACGAGAGTCCCACATCCAATGATAACCTCGTTCTCCAGAATGAAAGTAATGGCTATCAGTTCCATCAAACATGTTAAGCCCATCCAGAGTGTTATTCGATGAATGGCTGGAAAAAAAATCAGGTATTTACTACAGCAAAGCCATATGTAATCTAGTGGAAGCATAATAAAATTACTAAGCAGATACTTCAAAATAGAAGTTACTAACCCCCAATATCATTGCATTTATAACATAGGAAATTATAATAAAACACTTTGGTGCATTTACAAGCAACAGAGCAGCTACATATATAAAGAAGCCTGTACTGTGCGCTTCTTGATTCACCTTGCAGAGTAAACAAATTACTCTCTTTATTGCTCGATGTCAGGTTGTCAAACAAGTCCACATTAACATCATCATTAATATATGGCATACAAATTTACCACCAAGAGGCAAGCAATAATTATCAGGGACTCTATTTAAATATCTCAGCGCATGTCATTGCTGGGTAATTATCGAAATGGCTTCGTTGATCCAATTTAAGGGGCATGTTTTCGACTAAGTAAGAATCTGTTGTTTCATTTAAATAGCAACTCAATCTACATGTCTGTACATATTTCTTCTATATGTCAAAACAATCATAAAAGAGAAGGAACCATATAAATACATAATACTGCATAAAATTAATTTGCTGACTGATACTGTAAGAAATTTTTTAGAAAATATCCTGAAGAGGATCAACATTTATATAAACATATTTACCTATGCACAATATCCATAAGGACAACCAGACCAAGCTCATGAGCTCTGTCTATCATTGACTTCAAATCATCAGGGGTGCCACAACGGCTACTTGGAGCAAAAAAGTTGGTCACATGGTACCTGATGCACACAAGTTACACAATTTGAGGTTCACCAAGTCAAATATGCTTGCTTCCATCCACCGAGTTACATATGACTTGTGACTTGTGAGTATAATTTATTAACAGATAGTTAGGTTTTGAACAAGTTACCAATATATAATATATATTAGATATAAACGTCAAACAGCATGTGTTGAAAAATGATGTGGACACCCAAAAAGGTCCTAGAACTTACCCGAAACTAGCATAATATGAATGCTCTTGAATAGCCATTATCTGGACTGCATTATAACCCAGTTTTTTTATTCGAGGGAGCACATCATCTCTAAAATTTGCATATGTGTTTATGGTTGGCTCCTGCATCAAAGAGTCAACATGTATTGTAATGGCTAGTTAAGTTCCAGGTAATGGTTATAGTATCAAGTATATAGGAGGGAACAAAATGATAGAAAGCACATTTATTACAAAACAAGAGATCAAGTTTGTCAATTTCAGCTAAAGGAAGTGTTGCATTCCCAAAAAAAGCTTTAAAAACAGAGATTTTAAATTTATTGCAACAAAATCTGGATTAAAAAAGGGCAGCATTGAGAGGATTGGAAGCAAAAACGATCTTAATTCCAGGTGATCATTAATCTTTATAAGTTAGCACAAAAGTTCGTCAACAAACCATGTTTACTCTGTTCAGGGATCGATCTGGGGTGCAATGGGTGACTGCAACATACCATAAAGAGTGAAAAGGTGAAAGAGGCATACAGTCATTGATTAATATAATATGCTCGTGTGATTTCAATCAATATTATCCACAAGTCGAGCTGCTGCCCCCATACTAACAGCTGGGTCTATCTCCCTCCTTGGAATGACAGGGCCCCTATTTAACTACCCAGCTAGCTTTTTAAGAAAAAGTCTGCACAACTTGTTTGAGACTACTAAGGCAGGAGGTGGGCACTTATCATTAGGAAAGAAAGGGCCTAAACACGAATGATTTTTTGCACTTGAATGGCAAAGTAAAATGATCCGTTTACTGTATTTCAAGGCCTGTTTGGATACATTTCCGCAGAAGAACAATTAAACTATATATCTCGCCTATTAAGAGCACAGGTGAATATGTGTTCTATGCTGTTGGTAATAATGAAAATGTTCTTAAAAACAAAGAAACACAGACACATAATATACTGTATACATAACAGTACTAATTTTATTTTTAACTAGTGGCAATTTAAACTTTGAATATGATAATAAATAAAAGTCTCAGTAAGTTGTTCAAATAAACAAAATTAACATCCATTCCTGTTTTGCATTTGAAAATGCGGAAAGCAAAGAGTTGAGCCAATTGTGGTAACAGACAACACTGCCCAAACACTAACCATTATTGTAGCAGACTTACAATAAAAGTTCACAACAGAAGAAAGGCAACACAGATAAAAAGACAAAAATGTCTTAAAAGTGTATTTGGAGCAAAATAAAAAGTAGAAAAGGGAATGTTCACTGTATTCCAAATTATTATACTAGAGAGGACAATTGCTTCTTACAGTGCTACTCATTCCGACATGTGCCTCGTAGATCCTAAGTGACTTTGGTTTCTTTGGACGAGGATGTTGAAATACGTGCTTGTCCTGTGAAGGTTATCCGCAAAAGCATTTTATTAAAACATGTGCAAATGTGTTATAAATATGAAATCAGATCTTTAAACATAGAAAAGTGCATTACAGACCTCTTCAGGAGGATCATAGTATATTCCATTATATGGGATTTCACCAGGAGCCTGTACTGAGAACTTAATCCAAGCAGAAATTGAGTCCTTAATGCCAGATGGGGTATCCATGCGAATCTGCCGTGTCATGATCAAGATTCTAAGTGGTGAAGAGATTAAAAACTTGCAGGTTATGCAGCAGGCTATTGATAGCTTAATTATGTTATGTTATTCAGGGGTCAAGATAATCCAGATGGTTTGGAGGATTTTTTATTGGCCAGCTGCCAGATGATCTCTACAGTAGAATGCAACCAATAATTTACTTCAGCAAAACAGAAAATTATTGCTAATCAACAATTATATAATAAATTGTGTCAATTCCAGTTTCCCACATTGATAATGTTTCACTTTGATTATTAGCTCAATAATTGTAATGTCAAATTGGGCATCACAGAGAGTGAAGAAAGTGCAAATACAGTTAAAAAGGGTACAAAAAGGTACGGAATAGGCATTGAAGTAGATCTCTAGTCCTCTACCCTACAATGATATCCCTACAAAAAAAAGATCCCATTTTCCAATATATTCAGTTTTATGAAACCTTGGTTCTCTCTAGACATTCTGGTAGCTCCCCGCACGGAAGTATGATATTTCATTCAACATTCCCCCCACATAGAGGAAAAAACAAACTATGGTGCCCTTTTGAATCCTCCATTGGGTTAGCAACCTAATTTCACTATAGCAGGTAAACCAGGGAACCAACACAGGATACCCGAGATAAGACTTTACAATGCTTCATGCAACAAAAAATAAAATGCTAGATGACCATGATTTCAGTACACATATAGGCGATGACACCTTATAGTCTTATTTGATCCTAGAACGAATATCTGTTACTAATTAAAAACCCAGTGACCAAACAGAGACTTTAAAAGAATCCGCTTTCCATGTACAAAGCAAATGGAAATATGAAAAGTTTCAAAAATGTACTCAAACAAGAGCTTAGGTTGAAATTGTACATTGCAGATACTTAAAATATATCATGCTGCAACTAAAATATCGTGTGATGTGGATTTGAAATTTGTATTTGCATATTCCTCACATTGAGTATTCGGTTTCTTGTTAAAAAGAGTAAGGAAGATAGTGCTGTAAGTAGGAGATTGATAGCATTTTTCTCTAAAGTTATAAGTAAACTTTAACAGAAAGAATTACCTTCACTCTTGAGCCATGGGGAATTGGTGGAGAACCATCTACATTGTTTGGCAAGAAGATCTCCCAGACACCAAATTCATTCTGTTGGTCCACAAAAGAAGTTCTAAGTTGCATTACACAGTTGTAAAAGCATCATCCGTAAAAAAACCACTGCAACTACGCAACTAGCTGCATGCTAAAAGTACTTCAAAAACAGATATGACGCTGTACTGTATTTAATTTGCTAAAGGGCTTCTAAAACAGGTCACGCCTGAGATACATTAATTCCTCTTGCAATGTTAACATAAGTGCAAACATATCTATTCCAGCAAATAAACCAATGACCATAAAAATATTTGTTACAGCCAGGCGCCTAACTAAAAAGGAGTGTATAATAAAGTGAAAATTAAACAATGGTGTGTGCTAGTAACAGAAGGCTGCATTGTGTTTTCACTTGAGTTTGGTAAATGATTCTATATATCTTAATTCTTATTCTTAAGGTCTTCCAACATACAAAGTTTAATAATGGCTACATTGCAACAAATACTAGAATTTAATATATATCCTTGGCAAATCAGAGGACGTACCCGGGTCATTACATCAGCGTTAGGGTTCCAGTTGTTAAAATCACCAATCAATGCTGCAGACTACATATGCAGTGTCAAAAGGTTATGAGCTTTGTGATATTTTACAAAAAGAAATGTGCAGTAAGAAAAGGTCGTGTGCAATGTGCCATATAATATTCTACAACAAGAGAAGTGCAAAAAATCAGCAGACATTACAGTAGAGATATAAGCAGCACCAACACAACAGGTAAAGACACAGAGATAGTTACAAACACAGTTTGGACCTCAAAATAAATCCATTGAATTAAGTTCTAACAAATAATAAATGACATATGACTAGGGGCAGAAAATCAGACCTAACACGAAACGACCCGTGAATTATGTGTTCGGGTTGGATTTTTTTGGTTCGGGTCCCAAATTAACCAGGAAAAAATCGGGTCATATTCGGGTTGATTTCAGGTTACCCAAACTGAACCAAAAGTACTCGAAATATAAATCTTATATATTTATAAAAAATATACTATGTTTTTATATAATTCATGTATTATCTATTATTTAAATTAATAAATATTTTATATAAATCTATTTTAAATTAATTTATAAGATTAAAATGGCATTTATTTAATATCTATTGTATTATTTATCTATTATCTATTATATCTATTATATATATGAATGAATGAAACTATTATTTTGAGTCGGGTCTGGATTACACGAGGGCCGTGGGTGGTGCTAGTCAGGTTAGGGTTGGGTATTCGGACCATTTATAATTTTGGATACTTATTAAAATTTTGGGTAGGGTTCGGCCGTTCGGGTTGGGTCAACTTTATGATCCTGAGTATGTCACCCGATACCCGATATTGCCAGCCCTACACATGACAAGCAAATATTTTACTAATCTATTATATAAATTTAAGATGTGCAGCAAACGTTGCTTCAAAAAGTATAAGAAACTAAGGAAAGCATAAGCATATAATATTGCTGATAAAAAGCAAATGAAACGATTTCCGGAGAGAGATAATCAACTTAAATTATGTAACGACGAGAAACTAATATCATGAAATATATTATGAAAAGGTAATATAATAAATCAAACCAAAGAGATCATGATCAAGATGTTTCAGAAGATGGTCAATTGAGTATCAAACATTGAGTTCTATATCAAACACCCACCCATCTCATTTAAAATACTGTCTGTTCTTATCAACGGATATCGCAACAGGTTTTGTATTCATCGGTTTATGAGTTTTTTTAAAATCTTTTTTCTTATTTTCAGGGTGCTGGGATAGCATATTCAAGATGGGCATTCCCCTTTTGGACATTAACATTTTATTATTCAAATGTTCCCGGTCGTCTTTGCATGTCCGACGGCTAGATTACAAACTTTCTTGAATAAAAGTACTCCTTGTCTAGCTATTGTATTCCGATATAATTCATTCACGTGTATCAGATCTCTAAAAAAAACACTAAAATAACTAGGGATCTGAATTGTGTTTTCATAAATCAGACACCATGGAGACAGGGTAGCTACTTGGGACTTTTTGATAAGATGTGCGGACAGTTTGATATAAAACCCTTGAAACATTTAGCAAGTGAACTTTACTAAATAGAACTAGAAATCTGATCAGTGTTTTCACAAAACAGAGTTTGAGTAGGTGGCACCAAGTAAGAAAACAACTTTTGAACAAATATGGAACACATTACATATATTTAGGTTACAATGCCCAGATACACCACTCCAACATTGAACCAATTGTTTTCAGACTTGGAGCCGTATTCAAGATAAAATCTAATCAAAGCCAAGTTTTGAATAAAAACCATACAGCAATGCTCTATAAACTGGAAGCAAATAACTGACAAGAAAATAACTGGACGCACCTTGGCTCCAGGAGCCCACTCCCTGTAGGTGATACCAGTTTCACTAGCAGAATAAATGAAAAACAATTAGCAACCACAACATACCATTAAGTGATTAGCCATATATTTCTATGGAACTACAGTGTCCTGTTTAGAGGGCTTTAAGATTCAAAAACTTTTAGAACAAAAATCTCTATACTTGTCAACAAAGACAATCTATTGTGTAGACATACCGAAAAACATTTACTTGTTCTGTACTACAGTATTACACAGCTGATAAGTGGTAACATATCAGTACCCTCTATACCCCACATTTGTCTCTATTTAGTAATTCATGATCTTTTCCTTGGATATAAATGAGACATACATAGAACCCATTATAAAAGTTTTTTTTTTTTTTTTTGGTGTGCAAGTACAAGGTAGTTTACCTTCGGACAAAGCCAAACTTCTCATAGCCACGTGAAAACTGTTCTAAACCACCTTCGTATTTGTCAATTTCCTCTCGCATTTTCTTGTAGTGTCCATATCTGAATTAGAGGTAGAAGAAGGAACTATGTTGGATTAGATGATACAAATTAGATTAAAGATAGCCATGTCATCACATGCAGGGATTGTCAACAGAAAATAATTTACTACCATCAATGATGCATCCAAAGAGGCGTTTACTGTAGTATTATCAAACTATATACAGTTAAACCTCTTTAAAGTAATACCCCTCGGACCGGGAAAAAATATTACTTTACCGAATTTATTATTTTATCGATATAATAATATTTTATTACTTTATCGATAAAGTAATATTTTATTATTTTACCGAATTTCTATATGTTTACAAATTATAATTCATTATTTAAAAAAAAAAAAGGAATCAATCACATGCAATGTATTTGATTTAAAATTACTTTTATAATATTTAATAATATGTGAAAACTAAATTCATGCATGCACTAGACGATAGCAATGTCATCCCAAGCGTGTCATCAAAGGAATCACTTCAAGCAATCAACACTTTAAACAATTACTTATTACAACATGAGCAAAACATACCGGGAGTTATTTATGCTTTACATAAAGTCAAGGATGAGGTTAATTTTGACCTTGGTGGAAAGAAGAAACAAACTACTATAGATTCATATTTTTAAAAAACTGAATTTTGTAATTCATATACATTATGTATATATATAATTCATGAATTATTATTTTACATATTACCTGGGCCTTTAATGAATTTCTAAATTTTTATTATTTTATGCTTTTAGCGAAAATATTACTTTATAACATTGGCCCAAGTTGGGACCGACAAAATTTAGTACTTAAGCGGGGTTATTATTTTATCGAATATTATTTAATCGAGGTTTAACTGTATGACATCACATGTCAGTTAAAACAACTTCATAATAGGAGAATCTCTAAAGTACTAGACGGGGCTTACAGGATATTGACTGAGAAAACAGGGAATACAGTTACAACTTAGTAACTTACGAGTCTACAACTAGCAGAACGATATATAGCAATCAATATTGTCGACATACGCATGCTGATACCAAGGGTCAAATTAGAGGTTGCATAAAGCAGTCCTAAAAATCTGATTCTGACAGAGAAATTTTAGAACAGGCTAAAGGTTAGCATTGTGTTCCCGAGCTGAGATTAGAAAAGAACAGTGACAATGAGAAGATTTGGCTCAACTTTCCAGAAGTGGCATGATTTAAAGAGAAGATAAAAACAATTCTAGAAACAAGATTCAACTTTATTAATATATTTCTTTCCTCCCTCATTAAAGAAAACTTAGAAACACATGAAAGTTTGTCATAAATTCCCTTTTCTTCTTCTGCTAAAATCTCTAGTTTTCTTTTCTTTTACTCTCTTAAAACACTTTAATCAGGCTGTAAGAGCATCTCCAACGGTATTAGCTAAAAAAAGGTTGCTTAAATTAGACCTATAAGATATTATGTAAAATTTGTCGAACATAGAAGACATTGTGGTTTGATAGGAATGGCTATATTTTAAAAATGGTGTGTTATTATTATTTCAAGTTGTTATAAATAGAATATATTGTTTTAATAAAGTAATAGATGATGTGGAATCTTGCTACAGGTCTCTAGAAGTTGGCTAAATATAGCCAACCATTTCATATTGGCAATATTTTCTGTTAAGGGGAATGACCCATTGGAGTGCCCATTTCTTTACATATTATCTATATTTTATATATATGGCATGCCACCTGTACTTTTTGCTAAGGGCTTTCGAGGGTTGGAGATATTCTAAGTTAGGGAAATTATCGATTATCCAAAAATGACCTGGATCTAGGAAATCTGGATTTGTAAGTAATGCAAGCAACCTAAGGTGTTATCAAGACCTATGATCCAGTCTAGATTTTTGTCTATATAAAAACAACCAATTCGTATTTTTTTATTTGCTGAAAAGAATACTTATAAGGTGCCTCTAGCAAAAATTACTGCCTGTTTTGATTAAAAAGTTTTAGTATCTTACAGAAAGAGACGGAGGGAAGGGGGGGTACGGGGTGGTCTTGGCCCCCCCAAAACCTTCCCCAAACCCTTATATATATTCAATTTATATGATACAAATTCATAATTTGTAGTATTTAGTCCCCCCAAAACTCATAATTTTGTAGTATTTTACCCTTAAAATTTTTTTAGTAAAATTTCGCCCCCCCAGAAAATTTTTCTGGTTCCCTGCTTACAGACATACCATATAACAATAACGCTAGCCCCAAAAATATCTTCCCCATCTTAAATTGAGTTATGAGTTATAGTATTTCCATTGCTGAGTTTATATGCTGATCAGTAATACAATGTTTTGCTTTATTTTCCATATTTCTACATATTACAGTAATACAATTATACAACAGAAAACTATGCATAACTTCACATTACACAAAGGTTGTGTTTGGAAGTTAGAGGTTTGGGGTGGTTTAGAGGTTTGACCATTTCAATCCGCTAATGCTAGTGTTTGATAGTTAGCGGATTGAAATAGAGGTTTTGGCTCAAAAAGCTAATTTAAAAAGCTAGTTTGAGGAGCTTTTTGGGTTAAAGGTTTTGATATGTGTCACAAAAAGCTAATAAAACCGCTATTTTCCAAACAGTTTTACAATAAACCGTTAATCCAATCCGCTAGTCAAAACATTTATTTCAATCAGCTAGTCAAAACATCTAATTCAATCTGCTAACAGCTAACTGCTAACCCTACCCAAACAGGGCCAAAGTCAACAGTGTGCCACACAGAAGGTACATGCTACCATCTAAAACACCAATAACTTCCAGCGGCCCGTCAAATATCACCATGCAACATCCTACGTTTAACTTTGAAACTATAACACTTACAAAAAGCTTAAGGTAAGAGGAGACTTTGAAGAAGTAACTCACCGATAATCAAGATGTTCTTTATGACTCTTCAAAAGTGGATCTATTTCGTATATTTTCTGGCCAGTTCCCGGTGGAGGAATAGAAATTTTTCTAATCATTTCACTTTCTCTACTTATTGTCCCATTTAGGGAAAGAACTGCTTCTGAACCTAAAGTAGTATCCTCACCTAAACCAAGTAAGGAAACAGATTCAATTTCACCATCAGTTTCACTGTACTCCATTGCTGGTTCTCTATCTTCATTGTCAGTCAAGATGGTGTTGACATGCTCCGACTCTGGTTGATTGTCATTATGTGATACCTTGAAACATAACACAAAAGAGCTGATTAATCATGAATCTCCATAGCTTGCAATAGCAGATATTAAATCAATTACAATTTAGCGCACTTATAGTTGTTTCAACATTGGCTTTTTTCTTGGTGAACAGTGTCATCAATATACAGTAACCGCGATGAACAAGACCACAATAAATAATACCTTTTTTTTTAATGAAATTGTAAATATCTATATCCCAACAAATATGAAAAAGATGGAAAAACCCAAAATCTCATTACTAGTGCGATGCAGATAAGAATTAAAAGAAAGACATAATACCATCAAAACAATACAAATATAGTACTAGTCATATCACTGGTAAATTAGCAGTCCAATTGATTTATTACTGGGCTAATACATGCAACCCTTTAACATGTTTAATTAGTTGGATACTATCATTCAGAAAGATACTTTCCTTACGGGAACTGCCAAGGTCTAAGTGAAGAGTTCATTTTCTAGATTTACGGTTGAAGCTGCAAACTTCAGATCAAGTAATGTACAAGTCAAATGCATGTCACAGTGGCTTTGCATTCATAGTTCAAACTACAAGGCTGGTAAGATTATGCTTCATATTTTATTTGAGTGTGCTTTAAAAGACCAAAGCAGTTGGCACTTACTAGGGGATCTTCTACAGCTAAGTCAGCAGCTTCTAGTTTGCCCTTTAAGGATGAAGAACCATCACTACTTTGACTGCCGGGAACAAGAACTTTCTCAGATGCACCAACCACAAAAGATGAAGATTTAGATTCTTGAGAAAATTTGCCTGCAAAGGTCTTTCCTGCAAACAAGCAATAAATTAGTCACAGCTTGACAGATAAACATCCAATCCTTTTGGGATCTAAACATAGATTCTAATACAGCAATGCCGAATATATAATGTATCCTGAATCCAGTCTCAACACTAAGTCAACCAACTAAATCCAATTGACCATCAATTCATACCACTATGGCAACAAATCACCGTATAACATGAGAACATGTAAATTAAAAATGTGTATACTAAAAATTACAAAAGTGGATGGCGACTGACAGAATTATAAGAAAATATGACTAGAAACAAAAAGTTGAATAAAAAAATATGCAATGGTATAAAACAGAATTTTAAAAAAAGCAAGTGGAAATATATCAAACACTTTACAGCTACAAGCTTCTTTTGGCTTTCCTATCAATTCTGCAAATTACACCATAACAACATAGTATATTATAAATACATGTACATGATGAGAGAATGAGAGAGAGAGACACAGAGAGAGAGAGAGGGGAACGGGAGAGAGAGAGGGAGAGGGGGAGGGAGGGGGAGAGGGAGGGAGAGAGAGAGAGGAACGGGAGAGGGAGGGAGGGGGAGAGAGAGAGAGAGAGAGATTTTTACCGGTAAAAGAGTTGTTTCTCATGAGTAAAGAGAGAGAGACAGTCGACTTGCGAAGAGCATAATTAGGCGAGTAGTTGTAAAGCGATGGAACAGAAGAAGCCGCAGTCGGCAATCGAATCACATAAACCATATCTACAACCTCCGATAAATTCGATCAAACTCCACCACCAATTCACCACCAAAATCAGATCTGAAATACAATAAACACTCCACAATTAAATATCCCAAAAAAAGTGTTATTTTCAAGGCACCAGGAATAACGTGAAGGACAGACAGTGTGCTAATTCAGTAACCTCTTGAATAATTAATAAATGTGTGTATCTATATGTAAGTAGTCCTATTATGAGACGATAGAGAGAGAGGCCATGTGATATTATTGTTTTGTATAAGCTCGCTCCTCAACGAGTGTGATGATCAGTCAAGTGCTGTTGTTGCATGGAGATAGGGGATGTGGGCTCCACCATCACTCCTCTGAGTCGTCCATCTAAGAGGGTTTATATACAAGCACACACAGTAGGTGAGAGAGTGTTTTTACTCGTTTTTGATTAGGGAAAAATCTGGGAGGGTAAAGACGGATGGCCCCTTCTCGGGAAAAGCTGGGATCTAAAAGATGAGGAACGAAAGGCTATCGTTTCTGGTTGTTATTATTAAAATATAGAATATACGTGCACGGGATTACAGTTCCATTTTTGAATAATTTTTTATAAATAGAAATTTAAAGGTTACTCTCCCCGTCCCGTTAATTATTTGCGTTTGATTTGGTTGAAATATATATATATATAATAGTAGGAAAAAAAAAAGAGAAGTGGGATGAAGTGATAGCACCGTTGATTTTTGATGTATAAAAGGAAAATAATAGAGTAAAAATAATAGAATGGGAGAAAAATGGTGAGATCATTAACTATATTTAATAATTTTTGAAATGTAAAAATTGGATTGACAATTCAAAAAGAAAACCGTAAAGAAATGGCTCAAACATGATTGTAACTTTTTATATAAAAATACAAATCATATCATTAGATCTAGATATTAATAATTTATCTTAGAATTCTGGTTTTTTAATACATAAATAATCGAAATATATTATAAATCCCAAATATAATAGAAGGGTACACGTTTGTTAACGTTCTCTTCCAAAATATTTCGGTTAAAATTGAACATCAAATTAGAAAAATAAAATTTTAAGATAATGGAGAAATACTATCAAATTAAAAGAATTCTATATCTTTAATATATTTTATTTTCAGAGTTTTCAGTTAGCTCACTAAAATAATGAAAAAACGGAAATAAAAAAAATGTGCAGAAGTTCTTAACCAAATTAAAACTCGAGAACATTATCGGTAAAAAGAAAAATTCGACTTCTCTCCTCTTGTGTTAAAGATCAGCTTTAACTAGTTTATTTAACCAACTCCATACATTAACTAACAGCATGACAAACTGCTCATACTATTAAAAATCTTTAGACAGTTGCAAATGTATGTGCTCAACTTGAGAGGAAACTTGAAGAAAGGCATAAAGGCAGACACGAAGAAAGGTACTTTTTGTGGATCTTTTTATATGCGGATATTAATTCCTCTTGAGGACCCCTTGTGTGACACACGTTTACTAAAACATTTATAGTTATCTTTATCATAGAGGCTGCACTACTTCGCAGGAGATTTTTTCTTTACTAGTTAAGTTAAAGTATCTGACCCATCGTTGTTGTAGAAAGCAGGAATCGTACATAATCGATGAAGTCATAGAACAAAGATTTATCGGAGATTAATTGAATTGATCGAGAATTAATCGGACAAAACGATGATTAATTGGAGATTTAATCGGTTCGACAAGCTACACAACCGAAATTAATCGTGATTAATCATCGACTTTTAGAATAGTAAACAACATCCAATTCTAACTGGATTCTACATTTCGAAAATCTAAAAAGAATAACATTATGTAAATGTTTCCCCTGTGCTTGTCATGAGCCTCTGAAATATTTTCTTGAACTTTGTCATAGACAGACAGCAAAAACTTGTTTCATCAGAATCTCTGAGGATCAGAGACTAGCAGGAAAGATGGTCATCTTCTTTGGTAGTTGAGGAACTTAATGCCATAAGCAAACACAAAAAGAAAGAGAAGAACCCAACCAATATGTGCTACAATGATCACCGGGATGAAATTATGGTCATATCCCAAGTTTTCTTTGAGATACGCCTTGAGTGTCACGTTAGTAGCTCCAGGCACCTCGAGAGCTGAGTCTTTATCGCCTATTTGAGATACCACGAGCCCGTAGATTGTCCAAGCTATAGGGGATGCCCAGTAGTACCATCTCCACCATATTGGAATTAGCTGCAAATGCAAAATCCTCATTCAATTATTTTTCGGGGGAAATATAATAAAATGCATTTAATAGGTTGTAGATGAAAGAAGTGAGTTGCAGTACCGGTCTAGGAATGAGGAAGCCGGAGAACAAGTTCCAGAAGGACAGGAAGAACGACATGACAATTGCAGCAATTTGCACGCCAGGAGTTAAGGCAACAACCATCATCCCGTACATGGTGAAGTAAAGAAAGCACATGAATATGAAGTAGTAGAACAGAAAGAAATTGGCTGCTTTCCACTCAAATCCCATCATTGAGTATAGAAGAAAAGAGTATATGCCTGTTTGAATCGCGACATAGACTGTTTCTATAGCCACCTGCAAACCAACGTTGTTTCTTGTAATTATTTATCTTTTATTTAGTTTGTCACTTTCTAAAGTTAAAATTAGCAGGTTGATTTGAATTCAAAAAAACATTTAATACCTGAGCAAAGGCATAAGGGAATTCGGAATACATCCCAGCTGCCCTTTCACGATAGAAAACAGTTCGTTCAATAGCAACCACAGCCTGCACCGCAGAGGCATTGGTGGCTCCAAGGAAAAGAACTGCTGCATACATGGCGCCCAAGAGATTCAGTAGATCTTGCTGTTTTTCTCTGTCAAATACAAAATTTGATTATAATGACATAGTAGCTGCTTCTCAACAACCTGCATCTAAGTAGATACACAAGCAAAATAAAACAAAATAATGCTTATTTTCACTTGTACAGAGTAAATTGCAACACATATTGCTAATTTGTTGAGCTTTATATAATTAATTGAAATTCAATGGTTAAATGAATGTGACATCCTTTTTATCTGGATTCAAGATAAGTAAATATGTATTTGCATCAGTAATTTGTACAACCAAGTAGCTAAATGAACGACTTACATCTTGTTACCCGTATCCCAGAAAATAACACCAAATGCAAGACCGATGAAAACTGTCAAGAACAAACGAATAGTATTATATTCTGGGCTCCTCCAGTAAGACCAATGCTGTTTCCAGAAACACGCTCTGCATTGGGTAATAAATGGTTGGGAGTACTTGGTTGGGAAAGATAGATCCTGTGAGCCAGGTGGCGGCTTGCTGAGTTCTTCAATAAGTTTCTGATTTGTACTGGAAAGAATATGGAGGAAAATAAAACCATTTTAAAAAACGCAAAAAATGTGGAGAACAGGTAATTTTTGTAAACTATACATGTTTTACTTACTGATATAGCGACGACTTTGCATAGATCTCAGCAAAATCAATGTCCAGTTGGGCCTCAACTGAATCAGCAGTTACTTCCAACATCCATGTAGCAGGATTGTACCCTTTCTGAATTTTAGGAACGCCAGAGACAGCCTATGAAAGTTTGCAGATGTTGCAATCCAGTTAAATTTTTTTAATATTGATAATACCCTTCCCTACAAAAAATATTAAAACAAAATAATCGCGAGGAGAGTTTATTTCTCACCTCAAGGTATTCTATTAGTGTCTGAGATTGGACACCTAGAGGCCCTGCATAAATGACTTGCCCTCCTTTTTTCATCAGAAGCAACTGCAACAGCAACAATGTTGAGTATATAGAAAGGTAAGGACCAAGTACAGAAATAAATTGTCCAACCAACCTCGTCAAAAGATTCAAATATATCTATGCCTGGTTGGTGAATTGTGCACACTACGGTTCTTCCTGTGTCCACAGTATTTCTCACAGTACGCATAACAATGGCGGCAGCTCTAGCATCAAGTCCTGAAGTGGGTTCATCCATGAAGATTATAGATGGATTAGCAACCAACTCAACAGCTATAGTTAGCCTCTTCCTTTGTTCTGTTGAAAGGCCACCTACACCTGGAAGCCCGACAATGGCATGTCTAATTGGATCAAGCTCAACCAAGTCCATTATTTCTTCAACGAATGCCTGAGATTGTCAAAATTTAAAGAAAATGGCCGGTGTAAGATATATCAACATATACGGAAAAAGTTTGATTTTATTGAACAATACAGCCTATTGATAAGAATTGTGGAATAAATTATATCACAACTTTCATTATAAACCTTTCTTATTTTTGTTGTCACATCCGAAGACAGACGGAGCCAAGCAGAATATAGAAGTGATTCATAAACAGTGACATTTGGTGAATGAATATCGTTTTGTTCACAGTAGCCACAAACTCGAGTAAATGTTTCTTGGTTCTTTGGGTAACCAGAGATGTAGATACTCCCTTCAATGTATCCTCCAGTTTTTCTCCCAGCTAGCACATCCATCAAGGTTGTCTTTCCTGCGCCACTAACACCTACTAATGCTGTCAGTACCCCGGGTCTAAAAGAACCGCTAATGTCTTGCAGCAGTTGGAGGCGTTCTTCTTTAACCCCTCGAGTCTTCATTTCCTACAGGAAGAATTGCTGTAATTTAATTACTAATGAATGGATAAAATAAGGACAAATATTTCTTTCAATATACTGAGATGTGCAAAGTCCATTAATGACGCATAAATATGATGACATATCTAAATTCCTTGTGGAATATTAAGATTTTCTGATTTATGGTTCTTATATAGAAAATCAAATCCACAGATGAACAGGAAGAAAAAAAAAATGAAATGAGATGTATGCAACTCTTTCGGAAAGAAAAAGGGTCTTACAGCAGGCATATCGACATAGTAGTTGACATGACTGAAAGCAAGCGAAAGTGGTTTGTAGGGCAAAATCATTCCTTTTTTTGAAGTTTTGTCCAAGATATATACTGTTGAGCTTTGACAACTTGAAGTGCTCATCAAGTCTGTGCTGGTACCTGTAATTACTTGAGAAAATAAACATGAGACATAATCTCAGTATCATGAAAATGCATGTAAACTCTAGAAGACATATCAATATTTCAAGCTCTCAGACTGGAAAACCATTAAATAAGAAAACTGTGAAAAGGAACATATTTGCAGAGTTCGATATCAAGCAACCTACCAGCCTACTGGAAATGACTTAATTGTCACGAACTAGGATTCTTCGTTGAGAGCATAAAGATAACCATATTTGGTCTAAGTATGAACAATCCAGTACTCTAACTTTCTATAGGACATGCATAAATGCCTGTATGTGCAATAAATCTTTAAAGCTTTTGGGGACATAAAGTACCCTGTCTCTCTTTATGAAACAACTATTGTTGTCTACAAACTATTCAACGATAATGAGCTTAACATGATCTAAAGAGATTATTTCAGTTCATAGATAAATAATTGATTGAAAATGCATAATAGGTAAAGCCCCAGACCTTCAGATTTCTTAGTTGAGGACATTTTCTTGCTATGTTCAACCTCGCCTACAGCTTTTGAATCACCCGAAAATGCTGAATCGTGGTAATGAGAAAGCTTGTTAGTTATTGGTTCCAACTGAAAGTGCAGCTAAATAAGTACAAGCAGTAAATTCTCTTACGGTTCAAGAAAGCAAGTGCTGCAATAAATAAAACATTAAAGAGAAGGGAAAATCCAAAAAGTGCTCCAACACAAATCCAAAACCAGTATTCTTCTGTGAAGAAACCTCTGGATCTAAGAAGTACTTTGCCTACAGTTGGCTCATCGATTCGGAGATCTATATTTGGCTGCATCATATTTAATGTGGAAGAAAATGAGTCTTTTTAGAAAAATTACTGTTATATAAATATATATAAATAAATGGTGTCCATATGAGAAAACAATTAAAGGGGGGAAAAAACCAAGGTTCCGGAGCCAAATCAGAACTTACGGAACTCCATCTTTTGTCAAGAAACTCATTCATTACAATGGCGTTCTGACCATACATCATTGGAGAAGCATAAATTCCCCATTTCATCCAAGGTTTAAGGTCATCTGCAGCCACATTAATGAAGCATAACTACTATACGCCTATTTAAATGGTAAAGAATGAAAATATAAAAAGAGCAAAATAAGAACATGGATTTAAATAGTTATCAGATACTCTGTGTCATATAAAACAGTGTTACTTAATGCGACATCTGCAATTTTCTTTAGCTGAAGAAAAGTGGAAGGCTTGTTAGTGAATAAAAATCATGCTACTTACTTTTAGAGATCACGAATCCTCCAAGAACAAAAACCAAAAGCAAGGTGAAGGAACCCAATGTGTTTGCAACAATTGGTGTTCTACCTACCACAGCAATGAACCGGAAGAGGGAGAGGGCCATCTGATGTATACCAAAGAAAGCCAAAAACTGCATGAAGAACCTGAAAATGATTTAACAGACTCTAAGTCATTAAAATAATGTATTTGTTTAATTTAAAGTTATATACTATTTGTATCATGTAAGCCTTTCATACCTGCTGGCACCAGGAGCAAATCCAATGGTGTAGTAGGTGAGAATTATCCATATTGCCGATTCCATAAGAGATACGGGGATCGTGAGGATTGAAATAGGTAAAGCAAAAGCCCATGATGGATAAAACAAGAAATCCCTTTGCTTAAAGAAGACAGGCAATCTCAAAACAGTCATTGCAAGCTCTGCCATCCCATTAAACATCACATTAATTAGACTGAAAAAAAGGGCTCCGAAAAATTTGCCACCATCTGCCAAAGTTCCTGATGGCATCTCTGTCCTAAAAAACACAGTCATGGCTATTAAACCCATAATTGTGATCTGTGTGATTTTGAATATGTGTATAAAAGAATTACGCTTCATCAACATCCACTCCCTTGCGAAGCAAGCCTTAAACAGTTCCATATTGGAGATCCCATATTTTTTCGTAGCCAATGCAGTCGGGTGGTTCTTGGACTTAATATAAGGCACACTAAGATCTGATGCAAGTTGTTCACCTATATGAAATTGATAGAATGCCTCGGCAAACTCAGAGCTTGATATATATCTGAAAGGTTGATCCTTTCTTAACCAATATTGCTCTTGATCTTTTCTAGAAGTCACTTCTTGGAGAAAATCTGCAACTCCTTTCCTCTCCGGGCACCTAAAGCCCATGAATTCAAAGAACTCAAGAACATTTTCACGTGGACCTTGATAAACAATTCGACCTTCTGAGAGCAATATGACATCATCAAAAAGATTGTAGGTCTCTGGGGCAGGTTGTAGAAGAGAAATAACCATGGTAACATCCATTATGTGAACCATCTGCCTTAAGAATTTGACAATCTGATATGTGGTAGAACTATCTAATCCTGTGGATATTTCATCCATACAAAAAGCTTTTGCTGGTCCAACCAGCATTTCTCCTGCAATACATATACTTATAATTAAAATATAACTTTATTCCCAAACATCAATATCCCCGATTTTATTGCAAAAAATCAACAAACCCTGCTTAAACTGATGGAAACATATTATACTATCATTAAACTCAACTTTAGACTTTGGATCACGATGTGCAAAAACTAGATAAGCACATAATCGCAGTAACTAAAAGTACTATTATATTGACCTGAACATCACATAACAGAATGTTCCAACTTTGGCGACAGTGGAAACAAAATGAAGAACAAATTTTTTTTAGGAGATACAGCACATTTCTTGCAACTTAGAGCACCATCAATCAGTAACATTAAAATGGGCATATAGTAGAGCTGCTTCATGCCTTCAAATTATCTAAACTACTCAACAGCAAGACATATATATTTTGTTCAAATATTTAGCTAAAAAGCACCTTAAAAGACATACCAGTGGTTGCACGTTTTTTTTGACCGCCGGAAATTCCCCTTCTCATGTCATCACCAACCATGATATCCGCACAAATATCTAAACCAAGCATCTAATTTTAAGCCATAAGATCGAAGAGTGATTATGCTTTCCAAAACTTATGTTAATTATATAAAACTGTCTGGTAGAAGAAACATGTAACAGACCTTTAGAACATAATCTGTGATTAAACTAGTCTTTTGCCCTGCGACTGCTGTGGCCTTCATAAATGTATCTATCTCAGGATCAGGTTTGATATTTGCCTCTCTTTCTCGCTTTGAGAGTTCTAAAAGCAGTTCATATCTTGTTCCAACACCCAAACACCGTCCTGAAAAATCCAGTGTCTCTCTTACCGTCATCTCACCATGATGTACATCAGTCTGACCTATATATGCACATGTCCTCTCTGGCACAAATTCATCTAGTTCATGGCCACAATAGGTAACTCTTCCTGATACACATAGCTCAGAGTCAAGCTTCCCTGCAAGTGCTAGCAACAGTGTTGTTTTACCAGCTCCAGGCGGGCCTAATAGCAAGGTCATCCTAATTTTAACGGATATTATTAGAAGAAAAAAACAAAAACTAACACAAGGGTGTTCATGAAGGATGCCAAGAGCTTGTGTTTATTATGTTGGCAACCAGATAGTCTCAAATAAGTTTCGACACTGTTTTCTTTTCTTCTTCTAGAGAAGTGCAACATGCAAGGTGCCCGGTAGCAAACATTAGCTCATTGTGTAAAGAAAATTACTCATCAATTACAGTAAATAAAACGTGAAAAAAACTATAACGATATATGAAAACATAATATGAGGCCTGGTGCAGTGTTGACTAGCAAGCTGAAGTCCATTTAATTACTCTCGTATATTTAAATGTTCAGTTTATCTTCTCCAAAGGTTGGCTAGCTAAGATGCCTAGCTAGACGGCCAGATTCCTGGCTTTCCATGCACAGACTAGAAAACACATACAAGCAACAATGCAAAAAACAAAACCTTTCCAGAACAATGCATAAGTTTAGTAAGTACTGATATTGTGACAATACGACTTATCACCAAGTCAAAACTTGTCCAAAGATCTTCACCAAAAACAAAATGTACCTCGAGGGCTTCACTTTGCCGCTAACATCTTGAAGAATGTCAATTTTTTGTTTCTTAGTTGCGGCAAGTCCAATCAGTCCAAGAACGCTCTGGTGTCAAGAGATATACAATAAATATTATTAATTATGAGTACAAGCAGAAAGTCAGAAACCAAAAAAATATCAATGCAGTAGCAGTTGCAAAAACTTAAACTTTTGTATTACCTCAGTAGTCATCCTCCACCACCCAATTAAATTTATAAAATTTGTAAAAAAAAAAGAGCTCAAAGAACCTAAGCAAACCCACCCAGTGCTGGTATGTATCCTAAACTACAAATCAATAAAAACACAGTGTCTACAAGGCTACAAATAAAAAGGAGAAGTGAAGAATTGGTAGCCACCCCCATTCCAGCCAGAATTCTACAGTTCTGGGTTTAGAAACCCTCAATCGGAAGGAGACACGGGAAAAGAAACTAAATCTACCTATAACCTATTTTCAAAGATCAATAGAATTTTTTTTCTTTCTTTTTCCCGATTTTTAAAGGCTAGCTGAGTTGTGGCCTAAACCTGCTTGATTCTGCAGTTCACCCCCTCCAACGAAAGTGATATATCATCTTAAATTCATTCATTACTGTAATTCACTCATAAACAGAACATGAGCAGGGAAGAGCCCGATGTAAGCAGATTTTTGCTAATATATGTGAAGTTGGAATATATTTTAAAAATTAAAAAAAAAAACGACAAAAAAATGAAGATCAAGCCCTGAAACTAAAATTAGTGTAATGCAAGGTTAATAACCTCTTTAAACAAACACTCAGAAAGAAAGAACAACAGTAACATAAATTTATTGTGTAATCCAGATCACCTCAATTGCATTCAAAGTAGAGTTGAGCAAAGTAGGAAGAGCTCTGCTTCCACTATGCACTTCTCCCTCCACCGATAGATGATCAAACTGCACTTCGATTTTCGGTATGTCTATCCCAACCCTAAGAACACACATGCAAACATATAAACTCAGTTCCTTTTTTTCCAATCACTCAAATTCAATCATAAACTCAAAATCATAATTGTTAGAATAATATATGATCCTTGTAAGCCCCTCCCTCCTCCTAAAACGTCAAGGTTTTGGGAGAATTAATCACTTAACATGGTATTTGGGCAAAAAAAAAATAAAAAAAAAATCACTTAACATGGTATCAGAGTTCAGGCTCACGGGAGAATTGGTCATTTAACAATAAATCAACATATTACCTGTCAATCCTATGCCTTAATCTCCTAAGAAACTTCTCATTATCCTCTTCCACAATTTTCAAGAAGCTATTCATCAACTGTTTTCTAGCACTATATCCAATACAAGTGACATCTATTTCTTTCGAAACAATTGTTCCATCATCAAGAACTTTCTTCATGACACCTTTCCTCAGTCTTTCGAACGTAGGAAGCCTCTCAATAGCTGCCCACCTCAGCTCTTCTTCGTCGTCCATCCGAAAACTACTCTGGCTGAAAACATCAGACTGAGGTTGCCACATTTCTCGGAAACTGTTCGACAATGTACTATGATGACTACTTGCTGATATCCCATGATCATCAAATGGTAGAGCTGCAGCCATTGAGGAAAAAAGTGTTGTCTGAAATGTGTCCTTGTAAGAGTAGTTATAAATTTAAGGCCATGAACATGACGGCATTAACAGAGCAACTGTGACTAATTGTGGTTCCAGTTTTACCCTTTAGGCCATACACATCATTTCACTATCAATTTCAACCGAATACCGAATATCATTATTTGGCCTGATATTTTGTCCAAATAAGAGCCTTTCATTTTTTATTATCTACCATCTCAAATAAATTTGTTGGATACTGTCCAAATCTATCAATTTTCCCTTTTTTGTTATCTTAAATTTTGTTGGACCAGCTGATAGTTACACTCCAAAGTCCAAACCCTCTCTGAGGCATAATACATTTATTTTTGTTATAATAATTTTTATCAAATTATAGGCAATTATTATTATCATAATCACTAAATCAAAAAATTCAATATTTTATATCAATTTAGCCTACCATTTTCTTAGAGATATTTTAACCACAGGGATGTCAGTCTCTGCCTATGATAAACATATTACTTTCAGCATATTTGATTTGTATTGATAACAGCATGTATTTAGAAAATAACTTCTTGACCTTATGAAATAAATTGAAAATTCTAAAAATTGATTTATACACTCTTCCTTCTGGAAATCCAAATTAATTTATAATATTGCTCAGATAACACTCATTTTTGATTGATTTATGAATGCCACGGATCTCATTTGTTCATATTAATTATATAAATTAAAGTCTTTTACTCTCTCATATCATATATTTCATGAATTTTCTTTTACCCGCTCTCGTATAAATATTCATGCTCGTAAAGCTATTTCATTGAAACTGTCAATTTGCAACCGCATCGAATATACCAAAAGCAGGATGGCCCGGTATTTTGTCCAACAGTTCATCACCTTTCATTTTTTTTCTCACTCCCGACAAAAGACCTTTTATTTTTCCAGACAAAAAACCTTTTATTTCTTTTATTCTAATATTATATTTTTGTAGAGTGAACAATAATAACTTCGGTCTTTCTAATGTGTGCCTAAGGGCACACAATAAACACTAAGTTTTATAAAAATTGTCTATTTTGATTGGTGGAGTTGATGTGAATGCAGGGGGGCCATCATCATTTATTGTTCATCCACCAATCAAAAAAGCTATTTTTATAGGAGTTTGAGACTATTGTGTGCCCTTGGGCACACCATAGAAAATCCCCTTTATAAATTATCCTAACACATCCGTACGAACAACTATTATGTGTGCGCTAAAGTTTTGTTATTATATCTGACTATCTGAGTAGTTAAGAAACAAACTTGTAATTATAATAAAAAAAAAAACAAACAAACTTGTACTACGTAATTAATTATAAACTTAAAAGAGTGATATTCAAATTTAAAATTAAAAAACATTAACTTTGAATAAGAAATTATACTCACGCATCAATAGAACCAAAATTTTCTTGTGTATTTATAAAGTATAGTAAATTAATCACATTAAAGTATAAAAATATGACATGATATTTGTGCAGAGACTGATGTCATCTCAAGTATTCACCTATACAGTAATTAACTAATTACTAAAATATCAAAAATTTTATTCGTTGATATTTGTTTAGACTTTTTGGTCTTCTAACTCTTTAAATTTAATAATAAAATAATATATCTAATATTTGATTTATCAAGATCTATATCCTTTAATAACATAGTAAATATGAAAAATATATAACTTTTTATAATTATAACAAGTTAAATCCTAGTTTATGTCTCTTTTAAATATTTCAAAAGGAATAAAATTTCATTTCCAATATTTATATAAGCTTATTATAATTACATATATATGTTATAAAATATTTTTTTATAATTTATTTTCAATTTTTTTTGTTTATGAAAGAAAATTTAAGAATTAAAATTATATTATTGAAATTAAATTTATTTTAAAATTCATAAAATTATATTTTACCAAAATTTCAAAATGCCTACAGTGACAATACACATTCATACTTAAATCATGGCTGAAGAATCATGTAAGCAATTAAAAGCATCATTGTATGGGGTGAGTGGTCTGGCCGTCTGGGTGTAAAACATGAGTACAATATACCATAATTGTTCATATTAGTGATTGCATTAAAGTAAGAATTAACATCATACCATACACATTCCAAAATCAGGTATTTTTTTAGGATTTCGTATTTTTACCCCGATTTAAAATACATACTCCCTCCGTCTCTTAATACTTTTCCTGTTTGCCTCCGACACGTTTGCCAACACACATGTTTAATCATTAATATCTTTGATTTCATATTAATATTAAATATAAAAATTTCACTGTATTATAATACTCATAAATACGAATTTAACAAGATCACTCATGACTATATTTGGTCCTATAAATTATGCGTAAATTAGCAATTTGTCTCATGTTATGAACAGTGCCAGCATCTCAAATGAGAAAAAGAATATAGAAACAGAGGGAGTACTAAATATATACAATTAGCACCGAATACACTGACCATACATAGACTTCATCATCAATCAATCACCCTGCTACCAATACACTGAATTATGTACCGTTATCACTTATCAAGTCAATCACTTGGTACAGATAGCAAGTCTGTTTCAATGCAGAATTGCTAAACTCGCTGGTGTTTCATTAAACTAAACAGTAAATTAAACTTTAAATTGACAGTTGACACAAAGCCGATAAAACAAACAGATAGATCGGACTTGATTGACAAGTCCGCGTGAATGACATTAAATTGGACGTGACACATTTCTTACTCCCTCCGTTTTTTAATACTTTTCTTGTTTGTCTTTGACAAGTTTGCCAATACACACTTTTGATTGTTAATATTTTTAGTTTCATATTAATATTAAATATAAAAACTTCACCTCATTAAAGTACTCATGAATACGTATCCAATAAGATTACTCACGATTATAGTTAGTCTTACGGATTTAAGATAAATTAGTAATTTATCTCATGTTATGAACAGTCCCGACATGACAAATAGAAAAAAGAAAAAAAAACAGAGTAGTATTTGATAAACAAGTTTTCAGATTCAAGGAAATTTGCCCAGTGAGGAAATACACGAATTTGATACGGCTTGAACTCATCATTCATTCACGATGACCTTTTTATATATATATATATATATATATATATATATATATATATATATATATATATATATATATATATGGGGCTGTTATACAGCCACCGTTGGATAGCGAACCATCAGATCCTGATCGTTGGATGAGAAGGACTCCCCGCAATGAAACATTGCGGGTACTAAGGTACCCGCAATGAAACATTGCGGGAATGTAAGTACCCGCAATGAAACATTGTGGGTAGTTAAGTACCCGCAAAGTTTCATTGCGGGAACTACGAAGCAATTCAACTCCCCGGACTATCCTTCCACCACTTTAGTTTAATAAATTTTTATTTTCATTTTCAATTTTAAATTAATTCTTTTCATTTTAAATATATAGTTATCTTCATTAATTCAATATATATATTAAAATTTAAAATTTTAAGATTATTATTCATAATAATTGTATCACTATAATGTATAAAAATATTAAATTATTATATCACAAATATTTTAAAATATTAATTGTTTATAATCTTAAAATATTTAATAATTAAACCCCGCAATGAAATATTGCGGGTGGTGAAAAACCGGGTAAAACCCGATTTCTCCTTTCATTTCAATTGCAAGTTAGGTCACCGGTTCCCATTTGCACTGCAGAAGATCTCACAGGAGATTGAGGTGTGAATTGAAAGCCTCTCAAGGTACCAGTAGCAAGGTACAAGGTTCGAATCTTTATTTGGTTGTTTTGGAGTAAAAAAAATAAACCCCGCAATGAATCATTGCAGGTATCTTTTAAAAAAAAACCACCCCGCAATGAATCAATGCGGGGTCTATTTTAGAAAAAACATACCCACAATGACTCATGACGGGTATCTTTTTCAATAAAAACTATCCACCTCATCCAACCACCTTGTTAATCAAATTTAACACCCCGCAATGAATCATTGCGGGGATGAAAATTATGTAAACTATCCCCACAATGAAACATTGCGGGGATGAAAATATTACTTGTTTTGTTTAAAATATTTTAAAAAGTTCAATAAATTGTAAGAATTTATACTTTAGCTAAAAAATATTAATATATGTGTTCTTACTAATATTATACTAATTTAAGTTACATTTATTAATAATTTAGATATTTTTCTTTGATTTGTTTTTGTTTGAGTATTATTGATTTGCATTTGTTCGAATATATATTCAGAACACTACTTTTACATACGAGAACTGGAAAAAGTTAATAATTTGTCAAAAAAACTCTTCTTATATGTTCTTAATAATATTCGACCAATTTAAGTGATGTTAATTCATAATTTCGATATTCATCTTTGATTTTAATATTTTCGAGTATATTTGAAAACACTACCAGTACAAAAGAGAATTGGAAAAAATGAATAATTTGTAATAAAATAATTCAACTTTAGCTGCAAAAAGTAAATCAACCTTAAAGGAGCATGTGAACTATGTAGTTCAAACATATGTTCGATATATTTAAGAAACAAGCAGTAGTGTTCAAATAAGTAAAATTATTCGTATAGCAAAAAGACATAAAATATTTAATAAGATAAAAATATATAGAAATTAGATAGAAAATTATTCATATATTGTACTAAGAAAAATTAAAATTTTCTCATTACTTCTAATATTAACAATATTTTTAATATAATTTAAAATGTTAAATAAACTCTACAAGGCATATGATATGTGAAAGGAGGGGTAAAAGGGTCCAAGGAAAAAAAGGAGACTCCCAGCAATGAAACATTGCGGGGACTTGTATCCCAGCAATGATTCATTGCGGGGACAAGTATACCCGCAATGTTTCATTGCGGGGTTGCAATGTTTCATTGCGGGGAGTCTCTTTTTCAACCGTAGGATCACAGCAACGAGTGGTCATGATTTGGTGGCTGGAAACCGGTCTTTATCCACCGGTGGCTGTGGACCTGTTCCCTATATATATATCCACCGGTGGCTGTGGACCTGTTCCCTATATATATATATATATATATATATATATATATATACTATAATATAATGAGCCAACATAGATTTAATTTGTAGTCGTACAAAATTTTGTTTGGTCATCTCTTTTATAACTACAAGTCGGTCACATGTAGACTTCTCTCACTCTTACAATATTAAAGTAATTTATACCGTTCAAATTACAAACACTTGTGATGTAATACAAGATAAAAAACTCGACCATTATTCTTTTAGATATAATTTATATATTATTTATATACTATATTATAATAAACCGATATTGGTATAATTTGTAGTCGTCTAAAAAATGTAATCAGTTGGTAAATATAATCTAGTTAAAATTAATTCATTAATACCAAAATACTAATAAGATGATGTTAAAATTTTAATTATAATTAATAAATTACGATTTCTATACCCGCCCGTGCCGTAAAGGCTAGTATTTAATAAAATATAAACCGTGTAAGATTTCAAAGGGAAAACTCAGAATGCTACTTATCCAAAATTTGACAGCTACAAATCTCCAAATTTTGTACAAAATTTTTTCCTTAACTAAGGTGACAGACAGACTTCTCATACGGGTGAAACCCATTAACACATGCCATCAAATTTCCTTTTAAAAAATGGAAATCTAGCATTTTTTTTTTTTTAAAATTCAAATCCAATACACAAAGACGAAAAAAAAAAATCTTTAAAAATCCTAATTAAATACTCGTCTTTCAAGGCCCCAAGCGTCTCAATAAAACTGTTTTATGATTTATGTGAAATGCGATGCGGCTAGGCATCTTGCATTGCGTCTAGACTCTAGACACCTTGCATGAGGGTGTCAAGTGCCAACACTTGGACCCGACAATTGCCACATTTGACATAGATAAAACGTAACATTAAGAATATCTGAAACGTGATGTGTCTAGGCGCCTTGCATGAGGGTGTCAAGTGCCAACACTTGGACCCGACCATTGCCACATTTGACATAGATAAAAGTAAAATCAAGAAAATATTTATTTCTCATATCTGATAGTACTGTTTGACACCGAGGGGTGCCTACCGGAGATGCTCTCAATATCCGATAACTATAAAGAAAACTAGCTGGTTTGATTTTTATTAAACTTGTTCCACCAGCCATTGCAATCTCTTAGGATCGCAGACTAGCATGAAAGATGGTCATCTTCTTTGGTAGTTGAGGAACTTAATGCCATAAGCAAACACAAAAGAAAAGAGAAGAGCCCAACCAATATGTGCTACGACAACTACAGGCAGGAAGCCATAGTCGTAGCCCAAGTTTTCTTTAAGATAAGTCTTTACTGTCACGTTAGTAGCTCCAGGCACCTCGAGAGCCGAGTCTTTATCACCCACTTGAGACACCACGAGCCCGTAGTTTGTCCAAGACACAGGGGATGCCCAATAGTACCATCTCCACCATACTGGAATTTGCTGCATACGTGCATTCGAGATATTCATTCGTGTGTTTCCAAGGTAAATAAATAAATATGCAATTGAAAGCGCGGAGAAAATTGAGTCACAGTACCGGTCTAGGGATGAGGAAACCAGAGAATAAGTTCCAAAAGGATAAGAAGAAAGACATGACAACTGCAGCAATTTGGTGGCTTGGAGTTAAGGCAACAACCATCATTCCATACATGGTGAAGTAAAGAAAGGACATGAATATGAAGTAATAGAACAGAAAGAATTTGGTTGCTGTCCATTCGAATCCAATCATCGAGTATAAAATAAGTGTGTAAGTGCCTGTTTGAATTGCGACATAAATTGTTTCAATAGCCACCTGCAAAACAATGTTGTTGCTCATAACAAGTTAATATTTTTATGTAAAACAGGGCACAGTGCACCAAAATAATACATATAGCATTTAGGCTGTCAATTTTCAAAGAGCAAATAAGGAGGTACACTCAATTTCAAAACAACACTTGATACCTGAGCAAATGCGTAAGGCAATGCAGAATACATTCCAGCTGCCTTTTCACGATAGAAAACTGTTCGTTCAATAGCAACAACCGCCTGCACTGCCGAGGCATTTGTGGCTCCAAGGAAACAAACTGCTGCAAACATGCCGCCCATAATATTCAGTAGATCTTGCAGTTTTTCTCTGCCAATAGTATAATTGATTACAACAACAAAAAAACATTCTCCTGAACGAACAAATTGTGGCATCTAAATAGTGACACTAGCAACATGAAACAAATTACTCCTATCTTTTTCTTTATTTTAAACAGAGTGAACACAGAACAAGAATTGCTAATTTGTTATCCTTTCCTCTCCCATATAACTGATTGTGATGGTTAAATAAATTTGACATTCTTTCTAACCGTATATAGAAGAACGAGAACCAGTACCCCAGAAAATTGCTTAGTAAGACGTGCAACTAAGTAGCCAAATGAACAACTTACATTTTGGTACCCAGATCCCAGAAAATAACACCAAATGCAAGACCAATGAATACTGTCAAGAATAACCGAATAGTATTATATTGTGGGTTCCTCCAGTAAGACCAATGCTGTTTCCAGAAACACGCTCTGCATTGGGTAATAAATGGTTGGGAGTACTTGGTAGGGAAAGATAGATCCTGTGAGCCAGGTGGTGGATTGCTGAGTACTTCAATAAGTTTTTGATTTGTCCTAAAAAAAATATGGAGGGAAAATAAGAACCATTTTATAAAAAGAAATACACAAAAAATGCAGAAAAGTAGGTAATTTTTAATACATGTTTACTTACTGATATAGTGAGGAGTTTGTGTAGATCTCAGCAAAATCAATGTCCAGTTGGGCCTCAACCGAATCAGCTGTTACCTCCAACATCCATGTCGCAGGATTATACCCTTTCTCAATTTTAGGAACCCCAGAGACAGCCTATGACAGTTTGCAGATGTTGCGAGCCAGTTACATAATTTTTAAAAGTTAATAATACGCTTGCCTATTATAAATATTTATACAGAATAATCGCTAGGAGAGTTTATTACTCACCTCAATGTATTCTATTAGGTTCTGAGATTGGACACCTAGAGGCCCTGCATAAATGACTTGCCCTCCTGTTTTCATCAGAAGCAACTGCAACAGCTACAATGTTGAGTATATAAATAAGAAAATATGAAGTACACAAATAATTTGTCCAATTGACCTCGTCAAAAGATTCAAATATATCGATGCCTGGTTGGTGAATTGTGCAAACTACGGTTCTCCCTGTGTCCACAGTATTTCTCACAGTACGCATAACAATGGCAGCAGCTCTGGCATCAAGTCCTGATGTGGGTTCATCCATGAAGATTATAGATGGATTAGCAACCAACTCTACAGCTATTGTTAGCCTCTTCCTTTGTTCTGTTGAAAGACCACCTACACCTGGAAGCCCGACAATGGCATGTCTAATTGGATCAAGCTCAACCAAGTCCATTATTTCTTCAATAAATGCCTAGTTCAAATAGGACAAATCATGGGAAATGACTGGGTTAAGATGTATCAATATATAGGGATGAAGTTTGGTTTAATGGATAGAAAACAGCTTATCAATAAGAATTGTGGTAAATTATGTCACAACTCTTATAACATACCTTCCTTGTTTCTGTTGTCACATCCGAAGAAAGACGGAGCCAAGCAGAATATGAAAGTGATTCATAAACAGTGACATTTGGTGAATGAATATCATTTTGTTCACAATAAGCACAAACTCGCGTAAATGTTTCTTGGTTCTTTGGGTAACCAGAAATGTAGATACTTCCTTCAACATATCCTCCAGTTTTTCTTCCAGCTAGCACATCCATTAAGGTTGTCTTTCCTGCGCCACTAACACCTACTAGTGCTGTCAGTACCCCTGGTCTAAAAGAACCACTAATTTCTTGCAGCAGTTGGAGGCGTTCGTCATTAACCCCTTGAGTCTTCATTTCCTAGTGGAAGAATTCACGTAAATTTAACTACTAATGATCACTTAAAATTAGGATAAAATACTATCTGAAATATTCTGAGATGTGAAAAGTTACTATATGATAAATGATGCCTACATACAATCAAAAAAATGAAGAAAAATAAATGGAATTATTTTAAAATGACATTACTGCAACTTTTTAAGGAAAAGGTCTTACAGCAGGCATGTCCACGTAGTAGTTGACATGGCTGAAAGCAATTGAAAGTGGTTTATACGGCAAAATCATTCCTCTTCTCGAATTCTTAGTCAAGAAATTAACTGTAGAGCTTTGACACTGTGAAGTATTAATCACGCCTAGGTTGGTACCTGAAACAAATATGTGTTGTCTACAGACTATAACAACAGATTATGATCTCTTAAGTTTCCTTTATTATATTTTCGAATTAAAATGCAAAGGTAAAGCCTCAGACCTCCAGATTTCTCTGTTGAGCACATTTTCTTTCCATGCTCAACCTCGACTACAGCTTTTGAATCACCCGAAAATGCTGAACCTCAGTAATTAAGAAGCTTGTTAGTTATGGATTCCGACTAGAAGTGCAACTGAACAAGTACAGGTAGTAAATTTTCTTACGGTTCAAAAAAGTAAGCGCTGCAATGAATAAAACATTGAAGAGAAGGGAAAATCCAAATAGTGCTCCAATACAGATCCAAAACCAATATTCTTCAGTAAAGAAACCTCTGGACTTAAGAAGTGCTTTGCCTACAGTTGGCTCGTTGATTTTGGGATATATATTTGGCTGCATCATATGTAATTTGCAAGAAATGACTATTTACAGGAAAATAATTACCATTATAGGTAAACATATTTATCAAATATAAATAACTGGGTTTTGTTATAAGAAAACAATAAGTTTTTGTCAAAAAAAGAAAGAAAAAGAAAACAATAAGGGGTCAAACCAAGGTTCCACAGCCAAAGCATTACTTACAGCACTCCATCTTTTGTCAAGAAACTCATTCATTACAATAGCGTTCTGACCATACATCATCGGAGAAGCATAATATCCCCATTTCATCCAAGGTTTAAGGTCATCTGCAGCCACATTAATGAAGCTTAAATACTATACACTGTATTCAGATGGTAAAGCATGAAAAAGATAAAAAGAGCAAAAACATGGAGTTACAAATTCATATGTTCTCTAAAATATATATCAGAAAGAATTTTAAGACATCGCGATATGTTTTAAACATTGTGACATCATTAATATTCTCTGGCTGAAGAAAAGTAAAAAGCTTAATAGTGAGTAAAAATCCTGCAACTTACTTTTGGAAACTACGAATCCTCCAAGTACAAAAACCAAAAATAAGGCGAAGGAACCCAAAGTGTTTGCTACAATTTCTGTTCTTCCAACTACAGCAATGAACCGAAAGAGGGAGAGAGCCATCTGATGTATACCAAAGAAAGCCAAAAATTGCATGAACAACCTAAACATGAATTTTAGAGACCACATGTCAATACATTAACTTATTTACAGAAATTAAACTTACAGACTATTTGTATCATGTAAGCCTTTCATACCTGCTGGCACCAGGAGCAAATCCAATGGTGTAGTAGGTCAGAATTATCCATATCGTCGACTCCATGAGAGATATTGGGATCGTGAGGATCCAAATAGGTAAAGCAAAAGCCCAAGCTGGATAAAACAAGAAATCCCTTTGTTTAAAGAAGACAGGCAGCCTCATAACAGTCATGGCAAGCTCTACCATCCCATTAAACATCACAATCACAAGACTAAAAAAAAGTGCACCAAAATATTTTCCACCATCTGCCAAAGTTCCTGATGGCATCTCTGTCCTGAAAAACACGGTCATGGCTATTAAAGCCATCACTGTGATCTGTGTGATTTTGAATATGTGTATAAAAGAATTACGCTTCATCAACAACCACTCCCTTGCGAAGCAAGCCTTAAACAGTTCCATATTGGAGATCCCGTACTTTTTGGTAGCCAATGCAGACTGGTGGTTCTTGGACTTAATATAAGGCACACTAAGATCTGATGCAAGTTGTTCACCTATGTGAAATTTATAGAATGCCTCCGCAAACTCAGAGCTTGTTATATATCTGAAAGGTTGATCCTTTCTGAACCAATATTGTTCTTGATCTTTTCTAGAAGTCACTTCTTGGAGAAAATCTGCTACTCCTTTCCTCTCCGGGCACCTAAAGCCCATGAATTCAAAGAATTCAAGAACATTTTCACGCGGACCTTGATAAACAATTCGACCTTCTGAGAGCAATATGACGTCATCAAAAAGATTGTAGGTCTCTGGGGCAGGCTGTAGAAGAGAAATAACCATGGTAACATCCATTATGTGAACCATCTGCCTTAAGAATTTGACAATCTGATATGTGGTAGAACTATCTAATCCTGAGGATATTTCATCCATATAAAAAGCTTTTGCTGGCCCAACTAACATTTCTCCTGCAATATTCATATAATTAAATAAATTAGTGCATACATAACAGAATGTTCAAACTTCTGTAACAATGGTTAAAAGAACGAAGAATGCAAAAATGATTTGTTTGGAAATATTGGGCTACATATTTTGCAACTTAAGATCACCATCAAGCAGATAAATTGACATGGGACATAAAGTAACCCTGCTCTGAAATATTTAAAGTACTCAATAACAATACTTAAATTTTGCTCAAATACTTAGCTTATAATCACCTTAATAGACATACCAGTAGTTGCACGTTTTTTTTGGCCGCCGGAAATTCCCCTCCTCATGTCATCACCAACCATAATATCCGCACAAATATCTAAACCAAGGATCTAAATTCAAGCAAAAAGATAGAATAATTATTACGCTTTCATCAACTAATTTCAGAATTAAAATAATATTGTAACAATAGAAGAAACTAGAAAGGCAACAGACCTTCAAAACATAATCTGTAACTAAACTGGTTTTTTGCCCGGCAACTGCTGTGGCCTTCATAAATGTATCTATTTCAGGTTCAGGTTTAATATTTGCCTGTTTTTCTCGCCTCGAGAGTTCTGAAAGGAGTTCATATCTTGTTCCAACACCCAAACATCGTCCAGAAAAATCCAGTGTCTCTCTTACCGTCATCTCTCCATGATGAAGATCAGTCTGTCCAATATATGCACATGTCCTCTCAGGCACAAATTCGTTTAGTTCATGGCCGCAGTAGGTAACTTTTCCTGATACACATAGCTTAGAGTCGAGCTTCCCTGCAAGTGCCAGCAAAAGTGTAGTTTTACCAGCTCCAGGTGGGCCTAAAACCAAGGTCATCCTGAGATTTACCAGACATTATTAGAAGGAAAAAACTCAGAAACTAACAGAACAGTGCACTTACAGTATACATGGCAACCAAATAGAGTTAAATAAGTTTCTATTCTGTCTTTTCCCTTCTAGAAAAGTGCAACATGCAAGGTGTCAAGTGAGGGAAAATATTTTTCAGCAAATAAGAACTCATTGTATAAAGAAAAGTACTCATCAAATCAGTAAATAATAAGAGAAGCAAACAAACTAACAATTTAATATGCATAAGATAAGGTCTTATGCAATGGTAATCAACATCCCCAAGTCTAGTTAAATTTAACAACTCTCACACATGTGACATGGCATAAGTAAATGTTTATTATGCTCGTCTCTAAGGTTGGTTATTTAAGCTTCTCAGTCTCAGACAGCCAGAGGGCTCTCTCCTCATGCATAGACCCTGAGAACCATGGAAGGACCTGTTAGGAGCAAGAAGTACTAAAGCTCCCTAAACTTAGAAAAAGAACAAAAATATTTTTATTATACGTACAAAAAACTGTAAAAATTAATTTAGCTCCCACAATTATCGTAATTAGACCTATTTTTATGGTATGCTTCCTCCGTCCTCATTTCTTTTTTTTCACTAGGCATTTTAAGAATTGTAAGTTATTTTTAAAAAAAATTATTTATAAAATTTTAGATATTATATTTTTATTCAAATAAAAAAAAATTAAAATAATTTATGAAACTATGGAGTTGAGTACTGAACCCTCCATCCGAGCCCTCCGCTCCTAATATAAAGTACACAGCCCTCCGCCCCTAATATGAAGAAAACAGGGAGACTGAGGGAGTATGTAACGTTGATCAATTGGAATAATTTTTCTTCGTCCATGATTTTTTCAAAGTAGAAGTAGGATTGCAAAATCCACTGCTCAGAACAAGCATACACACAACAACGCAAACAAAACCTTCCCACGGCAAAGAATAAGTTCAGCAATTATTAATATCGTACGAGTAAGAATCAGTATCACCAAATTAAAGCTTGTCAAAATATTCACCAGAAACAATAAAGTACCTCGAGGGCTTCACGTTTCCGCTAACATCTCGAAGAATATTGATAATTTGCTTCTTAGTTGCGGCAAGTCCGATCAGTCCAAGAACGCTCTGGTGTGGATTGGAGGAACATAATAAGTCAGTAATGATTATAAGTACATAAAGAGAACAATATCAACTTGGTAGCAGTGAAAACAAAATTGTTGCACAACTCAAACTTCTTACTACCTCAGCAGATATCCTTCGCCACCCAGTTAAATATAAAATGCTTATAAAAAAAAAGTTTGTCCAGTGTGTTCCGAGTCACAGGCTAAGTTTTAAAATTTATAAATTTGGAAGTTTTTGATAGTGTGATTATTGTAAATACACGGGGTTCACCGGTGTAAGCCAATCAAAAGTTAAGAACCGAGAATGCCTTCGTATTCATCATTTATATTTCTGTTATAAATAATATATATGTGTGGATGTCCTTGACCTTTCAAGGATAGACTTTTGGCTTTTCATCCTCCAAACTTTTGGTCTTTCACATTCTTGTAACTATGGAACTTTGATCTTCCATTTCCTTGTAACCTCCCTGTAGTACACCTATAAATAGGTGCTCAACTTGATCTTGTAAAGATCTCACAAGTAATACAAAATCATTCTCCTACTCTCTTTCTAGTAGCCTAGTATATTATAATATAATAACATATTTATAACACGTTATCAGCACGATCTGCTTTTTCATTTTGTTATATGTTGTACGGCTCCTTCTTCTATTTTGTTTGTAAGATTATTCTCCTACTTTGTTCACAAATTCTTGTACTTGATATTCAAGAGGATCGACGAAGATTGTTCTTGCTACGAGAAGTTTGTTGTTCTTCCGAATTAGTGGTCTTTCAAAGACGACATTCTTGAAGTAAGGAATCTTGAACTCAAATGAATTGATCATCAAATCATAAGATTTTAAGGTAAGCCTCTCTTCACCATTCTTTTCATTTTATGGTACTATGCTAAATTTATATGTTTGGGTGATGCTAGCTTTGATATTCTCCTAAAAAAACAAAAAAAAAAAAAATCATAATTTATTAGTGACTCTCTAATCCAAAAATTGTACATGATTAATGGATAGTAAGTTGCTCTAATCTTTTTAAAAGGTCATAAGTCATATGTGCTCCACTCTATTCTAAAAAAAATGATTCTTTTCTCAAGTCATTTATCTATTTCATATGAGTTTAAATTGGTAGTAAGCTTAATTAATGACTTAGCTAAAATTTCTATGAGTCCCATATCATTCTTATCTATGTATATTATGTATGACCTCACCTCTAGTATTTGTCTAAGTATCTCAGATTAATATATGCTCCACAGATCCTTACTTGTCCATATTTAATCTTTCTACTTCGAGGATACCCCAAATTTTGAGATAGTCAAAATTTTATATATTATGGTTTGATGGCTTATGGGCACACACTATGTCTTGCTCACATATTATAGTATATTACATATGCATGCTTCAAATAAGTGATATTATGTGATCTCAATGTAAAATTCTTGATAATTGATGAAATGTTAATATCACTACTTGCCTTAAATTTATAGTTGATTTAAAATTAGTGCTGGTAAAAGTGTTTTTTTACGACTTAAGTTAAATGATGTTGATATAATCGACAATTACCGGGTGATATTGTTTTTAATTGAATGATAATAGATGATTGCAACCAGAAGTTGCACCTAATAATAACCAGAAGTTATATAATAAAACCTTTTATTATCACACATTGACGTTGTGTTTTAATTTTTGTGAAATATCTAATGGATATTGATCATATTTTTCATAGATTTGATATTGAGCGATATCTATAGAATAAATGTTATGTGTTTAAACACTTGATTACATTCGAGGAGATGATATAGTAGTATAATATTCAAATTATGAGTTTATCTTTAATGATATAATATTCCCGAGAGATGGTTTTATATAAAGAATAATATAATATTTGGATATAATAGATTTTAATTGAATAAATAAATATTATATTGTGTCCCGCAAATACAGTATTATGAAATTGATGAAATATTTGGGTTGTTAAATTCATGAGTTGATATCGTGACTAAATGTGGTTTACTAAATTTGAATTATTGATGAAAGAATCATGAATTGCAACAAATGATATCGTACCATAATGTGACAGTATTAGTGTCAATGGTCATGACATTACAAATACTTTACGTCATATTCTTATTATGTGTATAAGAAATATTTCTTACGATTGATATAAAGATGACTAGTATCAATACTTCATATCTAAAATGAGTCATCCAAAGGGGAGGATATAGAGGATGCCTCATTATAGTTTTTTATAAAAAATATAGGACTTGGGAAGAGAAAGTATAAGGCTCCTGAAGAGCATGTATAAGGCTCCTGAAGAGCATGAATAAGGCTCTCGAAGAGCATATATATTTTTATCTACTCTCTCGAGTACATTTTACTCTAGAAGATCGAGCATGTATAGTATTGATGCAATTATACTCTCCCAAGAAGATTGAAGACTGAAATTTATATAATTTATCGCATTGAGATATCAAGGGCCTTCAAATATTGAATTTCATTCAGTGCACTAAAAGTAACTTGGAGAAAGATTCTCCACTAAGTTTATAATAAGCATAATTGAAATTTGAAGTAAACCAGATGTTTACTTATAAGTTTACAGTTTGGCTTGACTGGCTAAGCCATCTCAATTTAATAAAGGTGCGAATCGTAATTAATATTTTATATGGACTTTTGTTGAAGAACCTGTAGATTCTTCTTCTCAGTGGTACATATGCTATTTGCTTATAAGGCAATATTCATCACCAGAAAAGATATAGTTGTGATTTTTATCTTTGAGAATGAATAGATGAAGATATGACATGAGTTATAAATCTCCCTTTATTGAATAGTGAGAGATTTTGTTAAAAATATGATTGTATACGAAGTTATTACCAACTTGCATCCTGAAATATGCAAGATTCGTTATTTGGAATATATGCTTAAATGAGTATTAACTCGTCCATAATAATATTTGAGTATTTTGTATCACATATTTATCGATTCGCATCATATAAACAATTTTTCTTAATATCTCCCCATCGTAAATAAATTATTTGGTCATCACAGATTTTCCACCACGTTAGTAAGATGGATTCCTCAATTGGATATGAGTTCATTTGGAATCATCAATATGTATTTGTTATGACTCAATTTAATGAGTTTGTTTTCTCAAAATCAGGGGGAGAAAATAAATAGCCGTTGAAAGTAGAAATATAAGAATGAATTATCATTGCCTCATCTTGATCCTCAAAACAAAGAATATGAACCAGAAGTTCATAGGATAATTCATTTTGATGACCAAAAATAGTGACTATGGCACAAAAAACGGCTACATATGCTCCTATGATATTAATGTTGCAAAAGGAAAACCTCAAGACACTACTATGTCTAAAGAACGCCTGAAGCGTGATAGGCAATTTGGTTCCATATTATACAAAAAAAGGTGAAAGGAGCAATAATTGATGAAGGCTAGATTGAGAAATCAATAATTTTTGAATGATCTCCGGAAGAGATTATAGATATGACATTGAAGGATCTCCGGAAGAGATTATAGACATGACAAACTTGGGATGATAAAAGTAATGAAAAATATTGAGATCTCGATATATTATGTCTTGTCCAGAATAAAATGGAACCATAAATCGAATCGACGTCGATGATATTTATAGAACTTGAGGTTATTGATAATAATGAGGATCATGAAATAGAATCTGTTAGAATATATTGATAAAATTGGCCAAAGAATAAAGGATATAATGGAGGCAATTATAAAGAAAATTATTTGGACCAGTAGTCCTCTCGCACCTGAAGTTGTGAAAGTTGTGCACCCTACGAATCATATCTCTTAAAAATAGAGAAATATTTGAAACTGCAGTTAACACACCTAAAGGTGTCAAGTCAGTGGGATATGAATGATTTTTGTGTGAAAACGAAATGAAGTTTCAAAATAAAAAATAAAAAAATTATGAATGTGAAATTCAGATAATTGTATGATGACCTTGTATTGGTCATGAAGAGTTATAGTATTTGTGGTGGAAATGATTATTTGATTGCGAAATAGTCTCGCAATATGTGAAGGTTCAGATTAAGTTTTATACGACCCACTTGACAATAATCATCCTAGAAAGATCTTAACTTCCAGAAGCAGTATAACAAAATCTCGAGAACTATACCCTCTCAAATGAAAAAGGGATTCGGACCAGCAGTCCAACACAAAATACATGTTATAATTGTATATCAAATTATAGGTGACAACTCATAAAGTCTCTGGCCAGAGCAGATGGGAACTAGAATGTGTTTCTAGTTAACATTGAATTGAGTTGCACCTGATTAAAATACTATATGTTATATTATGTGATAAAGTGTTTCTTGGTGTATATATTGAAAGATGAATTGCTCTTGGATGAATGATATATTGTCATACGTGAATCCCAGAAGGATTATAAATACACGATAGTACACCAACTTTTGTGAACACTTGAAAAAAATTCTCGGTCCTGAAGTACCGTATCTAAGTAAACTACAACATGTTTTATCATACACGTTTTGACATAATTATAGATTTATTAAAAGGAGGTTTTCCGCTTTTGATTAGTGTTCATTGCTAAACAATCGCTCGCTCTAAAGGCGTATGAATCCTGAAATTTTATTCAATCTCCACTAATCTATCTCATAAGGGTTTTAAGTTAGTTTTGCAGGAGCAAAGTCCTCATTTCAATTATGATATCGGTGGATCAAAAATTGAATAAATTATATTGGAGATTTTTGCTATGAAATGAGTTGTTGCAGGAACTTCTTATCACAATATTTTGACCAGCAATCCAAGATGGCTAAAGTTGGAAAAACAATGCAGCATGACAAGATTATGATATTTTGCAAAGATGGGAACTCCACCAACCGTATATACGAAAGCTCCAGTGACTACTTATGATGATTGCTACGCAACTCAATGAAGGCACTTTTAACATCTATATTTGAAAATTTTTGGAACAAAGTAGCTCATCAACTCAAAGATATTATTTGATATTATCATGAGGGGGAGCAAATGCACGCTGCACTCTTTTTTCCTTATCCATGGTTTTTCCCACTGGGTTTTCCTGGAAAGGTTTTTAACGAGGCAGCATTACGTGCACATTATGAAATAAATGCTTTTGTTCCTTACTTGGTTTTTTTCCCAAAGGGTTTTTCCAGGAAGGCAAAAACAAGACATTTTGACGGACATCCAAGGGGGAGTGTTATAAATAATATATATGTGTGGATGTCCTTGACCTTTCAAGGATAGACTTTTGGCTTTTCATCCTCCAAACTTTTGGTCTTTCACATTCTTGTAACTATGGAACTTTGATCTTCCATTTCCTTGTAACCTCCCTGTAGTACACCTATAAATAGGTGCTCAACTTGATCTTGTAAAGATCTCACAAGTAATACAAAATCATTCTCCTACTCTCTTTCTAGTAGCCTAGTATATTATAATATAATAACATATTTATAACAATTTCAAAGGTTTTTATTTTTTTAGGAGATCTGTTGGTAAATAGCATGTGCAAATAGTTTAAAATAATATATGAAATCATATTTTTTAAGAATATTAAAATGTGTGTCTAGTCCTACCTAATCTAAGAAATCGAGATATACTATGTTGTTATTATTTTAGGTGGCTAGAAATAAAATATCATTAACATATGACTGTGATTATTTTTTTTACGGGTGATGGACAGAGATTTGACAAATATAGAAAACATCATGACATTGGCTAAATTAAAAAATATTTCATTATTTTTATATTATTTATTTATAATTTATATTTATTATATTTAGCTAAAGGTCCCGTAAAGTTCCAGATTGCAGTTTAACTATTTTTTTTCACAAACTCCTTATCTCTTCAAATAAGTTAATAAGTTGGGGGGACCTTAATTTTCATTTTAAGCTTGTATGCTACTCCCTCTGTCCCAGTCAATTGTATACGTTTCTTTTTCACTGCTCAACACGCTTTTTAAGGCACTTATAAAACATAGTTCTACAACTTATTTTTAAAATTTTCTTTTTTTGTATAAAAGTATAAATGTTATACTTTTATACAGAAAAAGAAAATTTTAAAAATAATTTATAGAACTATACTATATTGAAGCATTAAAGTCCGTGTCGCGCCCCCGTCCCCCAATGTATACTATTGACCGGGACGGAGGGAGTACCAAAGTCTAGCAAACATACTTTTCTAAATCATACTCCCTCGGTGATTGACGTTCTATAATGAGCGAATTGGTTGAGTATAAATTTGTGATTTATGAAATAATTTTATTTAACATAATAAGTCAAAGTTTAAAATATATGTTTGATTAATTTAAATTTATTAATAATTTACGAGTTATTAAAAATTAAATCAATCAAAAAACTAATTCAAACTTATTTTATTTATTTTTGACTTTAAATCAGTTCCTCGCTTATAACCAAAATATACACATTTTCCAACTAAGTTAAAAACATACATTTTCAAACATCAAATGAAAATTGAATGTATTTCACCTCCATTGAATTCAAAGTAGCGTTAAGCAAAGTAGGAAGGGCTCTGCTGCCAATATGCACCTCTCCCTCCACCGATAGATTATCAAACTGCACTTCAATTTTCGGTATCTCCATTCCAACCCTGTGTGTACACATGCAAAAGGTGTGCTCTGTTAGTATTTCTTGGCTATTTAAATACTCAATGTTGCTAGAAAAATATTAATAGAAAATACTATACTCTCTTCTCCTCATTTTAATGGTCTACTTTGCACAAATTACACATTAAAAAATATTAAATGTGATATGTTATTAGGGTCTGTCTAGTGTGTGCTCATGGCACATGCTAAGCACTAAAATTCATAAATTTGGAGAGTTTTGATTGGTGTGGTTGTTGTAAATGCAGGGGGTCCACCATTATTAGAGATGGTAAGCCAATCAAAACCCTTTAAATTCATGGATTTTAGTGCTTAGTATGTGCCCATGGGCACACACTAGAAAAATCGATGTTATTATCATTCTCATGCATTAGTTATACGAAAATACAACTAAGTTTTCATTCATTTTGTTAAAGTCAACATAATTTGCACGATAAATCATGAAAATTTTGCGGACTAATAAATGTTAATATTGAAATATGTATAAAATTTGTTCTTAATAAATACTCTCTTCATCCCTCTGGATTCTATACGTTCACTATTTGGCACGTTTTAATTAGGGTTGTCAATGGAACATATATCCGGTCCGATCCAGGAGCTAACGGAGCGGATATGGATCACCTAAAATAAAATCCGGTCCGGAAAAACTCTGATCCGAAAAAACTCCGATCCGATATATATATAGGATATGGATGTAATAAGATCCGATCCGGAAATAATCCGATCCGAATTATATATATATATATATATATATATATATATATATATATATATATATATATAGGGGCCTTCTCAGCGGGTAACCAACTCAAATAGTAACTAGGTAACTTCTGATCTCAACCATTAGATTATCATACCCACATGAGTTATGTGTTGCGTACAGTACTGGATTATATGAATAGGGCAGTTATGCTTTTCCACACGTGCACACATAACATTTATCACTGCTTTTCATATTTTACCGTGATCTATTTTTTATGTTTATATTGTATAACTATGTTATGTATTCTTTTAAATAATTTATTTTGTAAATATGTTATGTATTTTGTAATGTTATGTATTCTACAAATATGTTATGTATGTTGGAAATATTTTTTCAAAATATGTTCTGTATTGAACCAACAAAAATTAGAGAAAACATAATTTTTAATAAAATTATAATACATATATCTTTTTATTATTTTAATTAGAGAACTTATATGAAATTATGTAGAATACATATATATAAAATTTAACATGCATAATTACATAACATAATCTTTTTATAAAGTTACATTACATATTTTATGTTAATAACATAACATATTTAAAATTATAGAATATAATTATTAAAATATAAAACATACCAAATTATAGACTATTAAATTTAATAAAATACATTGTATATATACTTTTACAATTTAAAAATAGTAATAAATTTATATGGAACTTGATTATAAAATACAGAACATACAGAATATGGTTTTATAATAGATTACAGTACATATACATTTTTTATTTTATTTACAGAACGTACTTTTTTTTGAAACAATTACAGAACATACTTAAACTAATATTGAATATAATTATAAAAGTACAGAACATGTGTAATTACCGAACATAATCTTTTAATAAAATTATAGCAGAAATATATATGTTTGTTTATTTATAAAAATATTAAATAATATAAAACTTTGTTATAAAGTTACAGAACATGCGCAATTAAAGAACCTAACCTTTTAATAAAATTATAACAAATTTATATGTTTATTTTAAATAAAAAACATAAAAAATTAATTATAAATATAAAAAATCATTTTACATAATATAATAAAAATTTTAAACACGACTAGTATAATTATAAATGAAAAAAATTATACTGCATAGCTACGTTAATTACAGAACATAGTTAGAAGTATAGAATATATTTATAAAAATACAGAACCTACATGATTACAGCACTTAATTGTAAGTATACAGAACATACAGAATTACAGGACATAATCTTAATATAAAATTACAGTACATTACATGTATATAGATTTTATTTATATTACATAACATACTTAAATTAATACTGAACATAGTTATAAAAATACAGAACATGTGTAATTACTAAACATATTATTTTAGAAAAATTATAGCTATTTTTTTAATCTTCAAAATATATAAAATTATATAAAACATAGTTATAAAAATAAAGAACCTGAACAATTAAAGAACCCCATCTTTTAATAAAATTATAGTAATAAAATTTTATTTTAATTAAAAAACATAAGAATTTAATTATAAGTATAAATAAGAATTTTACCTAATATAATAAAAAACACTGAACACGACTAATATTACACAAAATACAAAATATAATATAATAAATTTACTATACGAAAATGATTTTAAAAATATAATTATACATGAAATTATATTGCTTTGAGTAAAAATAAAATAACGTATAAACATAAAGTTTTAAAATTATCTCATAAGGAAACAATAGCTAAATTAAATACTAATATGATAGTAAAATACAGTTTATACACACGTTCGTGTCCAGCCCTAGGCCCATGTTGCGGTTATCACACGTGCCCGTAGAAAAAAGCAAGTACACTGTACCATCTCATCATCAATGATCGTAGGGTTGAGCGTGAGTTACCCGGTTACTCAAATAAATGAGTTACCCGTTGAAACACCCCCTATATATATATATATATATATATATATTTATGTATATAATACTTAACTAATATACTATATATAAAAATAATAAAATAAATTAGAGTTTTTGCATTCTGCATAAAGTATTTAGGATGATAAAACTCTTATTCTTGCATTCGTGAAACTAAATATTACGTAGGAATTAAAATTGTCTAAGCCTGCAGAACACTAGTATTGCTAAGATTGCCTGTTTGTTCATAAACATACTAATCTTCCATCAATTGTTAATTTTTCGAGTAGTATTGTTTATCAGCATATGTAATTGATGATAAGAAAACTGTAACTGATGAGTATTATATTTTTTACTTTTTGCATAATTTGTTTGTCAGCAGCTCTGATTGGTTCTACTTGCAGAATTTTCATGTGATCCAAAAGTTTTAAAAATAAACAACATAACTTTTTATATTTTCTTTCTAAATATAAACGGAGCGGAATTCCGATCCAAAAATCCGTCATCCTACGTATTAGGATATGGATCATATCCCAAAAAATCCGGTTGAAATCCGATAAAATTAAGCGGATCAGGATATGAATCATGTCTGATCCGATCCAGATCCAATCCATTGACGGTCCTAATTTTAATGCTACTATAGATATAATTATATATTTAAATTTTTATTCATAATTTTTTTTTTCTAAAAATAGGTTATAGAACCGTACCCTATTATTGGACGAATGGAGTAATACTACACTAAAAAATTTGTGGACATAACAACAATATGAGAAACTTTTTCCTAACAAAAAAGACTATTAATATAAGAAAGTGAGAGCACAGTATAACGATGAATCACCTGTCCATCCTTTGCCTTAATCTCATAAGAAACTTCTCATTATCCACTTCAACAACTTTAAGCATACTATTCATCAACTGTTTTCGAGTGCTATATTCAATCCTAGTAACATCGATTTCTCTGGAAACAACTTTTCCATCGTCAAGAACTTGTTTCATCACCCCTTTTGTTAGCCTTTCAAGTGTAGGTAGCCTCTCAATAGCAGCCCACCTCAGCTCTTCTTCATCGTCCATCCGACGACTACTCTGGCTAAAAACATAGGGCTGAGGTTGCCACATTTCTCGAAAGCTACCCGACAATGAACTCCGATGACTACTTGCTGATTTTCTATGCTCGTGGCATGCTGCAGCCATTGAGAAAGCTGTTTATCTGAAAACTGAAGTGTGTTAGTTTGCGTTGGTTCACCAGTTACATATTTAAGGCCATGATGGTTCTCAGAGCACCTCATGTTGGTATAACCAAAAATATACGTATATTTTATTTTAATTCTGTTCTATGCATCATCCGTACTACTTTTTATTTATTAATTTTATTAAAAGAATACTCTGATAGTAGGCATTTTTTTAAGATCGGTTTACCAATTACTTCTTTCAATGATCAGGTGGATTAGGACTAATTTGGTCTTATTTGCATTACCCATCATTATAGCATTATATCTTGATAATTTTTTTTAATAGAATTTGGTTAAAATAAATGGTTTTTTGTTAAACGGTTTTTCTAGTGTGTGCGCAGGTTTTTTGTCCTGCACTATTTGATAATTCTCTTCATTTTTTTAGTTTATTCTTGTCCTGCATTATTCTCAAACAATTCTCTTTATTCTTCTGATTTCTTCCATGGATCAACACCATCGGTAGTATCTTCTTCATGATCTACGTAGATGGAATCATGCAGGACAAAAGCTATGTAGGTATTTTCACTTATTTTCTCCGTTGAAGTACTTGTTGTTCAATTGCCCAAGTGCTTCACGAGTCCTGGAACGTCAAAGATAACAATTCTTTTTTCTGCAAAACAATTTTGTCTCAATTTCCATCTATGAAACAGAAAGCAAGATATCAGGAGTTCTGTGTTTTGAAGTTGTAAGAGAATTTCTAATGTCGTTGACTATAATCATTGGCTAAATTGGACTTGTAAGACATTATGTAAAATTTGTTGAATCTGTAAGACATTGTGCTTCAATGGTATTGGCCATATTGGTTGGTTATAATTTAAAAATAATATGTTATTAATATTTAGATTGTTATAAATAACATATATCAGCTTAATATGGTAATAATTTATATGTAATCAGCGGGAAGGAGGAAAATAAATTGCGGGAGATGACGTAGAATTCACTACAGATCTGTAGTGGTTCGACAAATATAGTCATCTATAGGGAGATAGCTATAATTATTAGACAATGGTTTGCTATGGTTGGAGTGGTGTTTTTCGAAGACATTGGCTAAATTTTTTAATTTTGAAAAGCCACGTAGACTTTTAGCTAAGGGCTTCTCATGGTTGAAGATGCTCTAACTAACGTTTTTTTTGGGTGCGAGATAATAGGGTTGTAGTAGGAAACACTTTTCTCATTTGTATTTATCACGTTTGTCAATACACACTTTTGATCATTAATATCTTTTATTTTATATTAGTATTAAATATAAAACCTTCACCGTATTAAAGTATTCATAAATACGAATACAACAAGATTCATAACTATATTTTATCTTATAGATTAAACATAAATTAGTAATTTATCTCGTGTTATGAACAGTGTCGACATTTGAAACGGAAACATTTTTGGAGACAGATGGAGTATATAAATAACACCATAGAAGCTGAGATGTCACAATCAACCACCGAGTCAAATCGAGTTGAACATTGATCTGATGCAGTATAGCCCATAGATTTAAATTTTATGGTGTTTGAATCAATACATTAACATAAGAAATCGACGAGGTAACATTTCACCGGGTTCTTTTCCGATGAAGAGGCTCTTGTATTTTATTTTATTCGGGCCTAAAAAGTCATCAATTTTCTAAATGTAGATTCAAAATAGCAGCTGCGATTACATTTGATTAACTACTATTAAATATCTATTTATAAATAGGAAAAAAATGATTTTCATATTCAAAAAAGAAATAAGAATGTGTTTATTATAAAGGGAAATTATGAATGGTACCATTGTGTGATGGGCTTCTCTAAATAGTATCATTTCGTGTTTTTGACTTACAAGTGGTACCACTCAGTTTATGATCCGTTAATGATACTACCGTTCCGTTTATCAAAATGTTAAAAACGTTAGTTGGCCGTATTTATTTCGTATTTTTCTTTTAAAAAACACATAAAATATAACTGATATCCGTATTTTTTTTGGTGTTCTTGAGTTCTTGAAGATTAAACAACTTTTTGATCATGTTGCCGATGTCCGTTTCAAGAGTATGAGTAACCAAATCGAAGCTTGAGACGAGCTCTATCTTTTTACTATTTTTATTAGGAAATGGGGATAATGGTTCAAGATCAGGTTCAGCTTATTCCGAGATTTGTTTCCTGTTGCATTCTACCTCAAATTTAGATAGCTTAGTAATTCTTAAATTAGTGAAGCAGTTCGTATTCCCATTAGTACTTTGAAGCTTTTGAACCTACTATGAAACTTTAGAACCCGGTTGTTTCACGTAGCCCAGTAGACTGAGATCTCAAATTTCAGATAGTTTTTTAGCCCTGAACCAGTGCAACACAGTTCACAATTTAAACTCCTGAAATGAGTTTGGAACTTCACACAGAACCAATTACATTCATGTTAGTTTGCATGGACATGCCCAAATCCTTTAGGTTCTGCTGATTAAAATGTACATACAACCTCAGTTTGTGCTGGGGTCTGAACTTTGACCATCTTTCTATTTGTAAATGCTTAAGAATTTTCCACTATTGATATTAATACAATAATATAGGAAGCTTTAAATAGATAGATCTCATCTCAAATTTCGATTTGGTTACTCATACTCCTAAAACGGACATTGGCAACATAATCAAAAAGTTGTTTAATCTTCAAGAACACAAAGAAAATATACGGATATCAGTTAAATTTTATGTGTTTTTTAAAAGAAAAATATGAAATAAATATAGTCAACTAATGTTTTTAACGTTAGACGGAATGGTAGTATCATTAACGGATCATAAACTGAGTGGTACCACTTATAAGTCAAAAACACATAATGATACCATTTAAAGAAGCCAATTACATAACGGTACTATTCATAATTTCTCTATTATAAAATAGGATTGATAGTGAAATTAACTTACAGGTCGAACTGAAAAATATCCCTTATAATTTTATATGCTAACCTTTTATTTTAAAATAGGATAGTTTAGATATTTTTAAACAAAGTAATTAATATACAAGTTTAAATCTTAACTTTATATAATAAAATATTGATGCATATCAATACCTTTTTGAAAAAAAACAAGGACAAGCAAAAAAAATAATTTGTGTATATTACAATGTTACACATTATATCTTTTATATATCAAACTAATATTAATATGACAACTATAATAATGTACTATGAATGAGCACATTATTTATCTTAGCCAATATATATTTTTAAAAAGAATATTAAATTTTGATTTTTATTAAATTATTAGTAAAACTTATTAATAATTTAAAAATTAAAATAACTCTCATTACAATATAATTTGAAAATATAGTATTTAACCTAACAAAAATATATAGTATTCAAGAATAAATTTGAAGCCAAAATTTTTTTTAATTATTAAATAGAAAATCAATAATATTTAATCATAAGAGTTATTTTTAAACAATACTATGAAATTTTGGAGTTTGTTTAAATTATATTAAATACAGGAAATTATTCATGAATGAAGGCACAAGAATTGTCCACTCAATTCCATCCTAATAAAAATATCACCAAAAAATTTTAAAACACAAACTTCATCGTAATGAAAATATCACCAATATAAAACACAATCCTCACGAGACATTCATACAATTTAATTCCGTCCCAATGAATTATATATATTGGAATCGGACACCCAGACCAAGAAAAAGTATAAGAAATGAGTAAATTTAGATGGAAAGTGGGTAAAGTGGTGGGACCCACATATTTTTAATAATAAATTTGAGATAGTAGAGTAAAGTAATGGGTGTAATGGTGTTTTTATTATTATATAATGGAAATAGTGGGAGAATGTAGTGGGTGTAGACTGTAGTAGTGTTTTATATTATAAAAAATTGTTGTTTTGAAAATATATAAAAATGATAGAATAATCCAAAAATAAAACTATATAGAATTGATTGGGAATTGATTGGGAACGAGGATTACATCACAAGAGTACTCCCTCTGATTCTTTTTACTTTTCCCATTTGGGATGTTGGAACTGTTCACGACATGAGACAAATTACTAATTTACGCATAATTCATATGACCAAATATAGTCATGAGTGATCTTGTTAGATTCGTATTTATAAGTACTTTAATACAGTGAAATTTTTATATTTAATACTAATACAAAACTAAAAATATTAATAATTAAAAGTGTGTGTTGGCAAACGTGAAAAGTACAAATGAGAAAAGTATTAAGAGACGGAGGGAGTATTAATGAAAAATCATTTACCGTTATTGTGAACTCAACCCCCTTGGACATCCGTACGGTAAATATAAATGCTCATTAAAATCTTACCTACCGGCTAGTATTGTGCAGTAGTATTGCTGGTATTGCAGGAGTAGTTAATACTCCATTTGTCTCTCTCATTTCTTTACCGTTATTGTTTTGGGATGTTCCTCTCATTTATTTACGTTACTATAAATAATAAGTTTTTCTCATCATTACACCCACTATCTTCCACTACTATCTCATACTCCCTCCGTCCCCCTGAATAGTATACATTGGGGGATGGGGACGCGGCACGGACTTTAATGCTCCTGTAAAATGTAGTTGCGTAATTTATTTTTAAAATTTTCTTTTTCTGAATTAAAGTTTGGATGTTGTATTTTTATTCAGAAAAAGAAAATTTCAAAAATAAGTTACGGAACTATATTTTATAAGAGTATTGAAATGTGTGTCGAGCATTTGAAAAGAAACGTATACAATTAAATGGGACAGAGGGAGTACTATTTAACAATAAAAATTACTATTATAACCACTACTTTCCTACACTATCTCAAATCTATTATTAAATATTAGTAGGTCCCATCACTTTACCTACTTTTCATCCAACTTTACTCTTTTTCCATACCTTGTCTTGGTCTCCGTGTCGTCCTCCAATCTTGGTCTCCGTGTCCTCCTCCAATATAAACAATTGAGGGGGACGGAGGGAGGAGTACTTGGTAACCATACATCCACGAGCCAGTGCTTTTATAAGTTGTGAGCACTCATAATGACGTTGCCGGTTGTGTAGCGGGGTAGCGCAGGGGCGGGGCTATTCTTACCCATTCAAAATTTTTAAATTAAACTGTTTATATACTACCTTGGTTCAATATTTAAAATATAATAATATAAAATTTGTGTGAATCACATTACAGAAATGTAGCGCAGTGATTCATATATTTTTAAAAAGTAAGTTTTTGTTTAGATTATTATTTTATTAAATATATGATAATTTAAATAACTTTTTTATAACGAAGTTATATATTCTATACTATGATATTCTTATCTACACTAAATTATAATTAACTCAACAAAGGCTAATTTGTAATTATCATTGTGTGGTTACATATATTTGTTAGTGAATTAATATATAAATAATGAGGCATATATTAGTGTGATCTAATGTCTCCTAATGCAAGATAAACAAAAGATCAGTATAAAATTTAGTTATGAAAAAATTAAAATGATTAGTAATAAAATTAGTTGTAAAGTAATAAATATGATTGTTCTGAAATTTATGTGTTAAATGAGTAAATAAAATCGAATATAATTTATAATTAGTTAAAACAAATAAAATTAAAACTAACCTCAATAACTTATATTCATTATTAAAAATACTTATATATAGATGATAAAAATATATATTATCTTTGTTACTTAGTTACAATATAGAAAAAAATACTGTAAAAACTAAAATAGTTAATGGATCCCACTACTTTCCCATATTTCCTTCTTTTTACACTACTTTTATTCCATTATCTTTCTTTTTTATATTAAAAATCAATGGGTCCCACTACTTCACCACTTTTCTTTGTCTTTTCCATTACTTAATACATATTTCTTAACCAAATGTGTGTTAATAAACACATTTTATTATACCAAAATTTATGTGAGTCACATTTTATTAAATTTTTCGGAGTCCATTTGTATTAATAAACACATTTTATTAATAAACACATTCTATGATAATAATTAATAATTAATAATTATACGTTGTTAATTTAACTAATATAAATTTTATGATAAACACATTTTATGGTAATAATTAATAATTATACGTTATTAATTTAATTAATATAAATTTTTGCAAAAAATACATTATTAATATATACGTTATTAATTCAACAAATTTTACATAATATCTTAGAGCATCTCTTATGGGGTTTGCTATAATTTAAAAATAGTATGTTATTAATATTTCAGATTGTTGAAATAGAATATATCAATTCAAGATGGTAATAAATGATTTGTAATCTTCCTACAAATTTCTTACAGGCCTGTCGAGGTTCTACAAATACAGGGATCCAAAGGAGGCCGGCTAAAATTATAGACAAGGGATAGTCATGGTTGGAGTGTGATTTTCTACGAAGTTGGCTATATTTTTTTTATCTTTTGGTATGTCAATTCAAATTTTAGCTAAAGATTTTCTATGGTTGAAGATTCTCGAGGTTCAATCTAACCAACGATTATAGCCAACGCCGTTGTAGATGCTCTTACAGTGTCGAGCATTAACTATCCGGGGCGAGTGGCTGTCTTAACTATTTGGATAATACTTCCCACTTTTTTTAGTTGTCACTTTGACTTTTTGCACATAATTTAAGACGATTAAAAAATATACTTTCTTTCATAGTTTCACTTATTATTTTTTAAAAAAAAATTCCAAATTAAAGTTTAAAGTTTATATTTTTATTTATAAAAAAATATTTTGAAAATAATAAATGAAAATATATTTTTTTAGTTACCTTAAATTACGTGTAAAAGTCTAACTAGAAAGAGAAAGAGGGCACGTAATATATTAACAGTTTTTCTTGTGCACATGCTAAGCGCAGAATTTTATAAGTTTTGGAGATTTTGATTGGACCTCATATTTTAATAATGGTGGATCCCCTGCAAATATACCAACCACACCAATCAAAAACTCCCAAACATATCAAATTTTGAATAACCTGGAATTGTTGTCCTACTTTGTCATAGACAGACAGCAGACAAACCATGTATTAAAACTCTACTGTATCCGTGAATAACCTGGAATTGTTGTCCTACTTTGTCATAGACAGACAGCAAAAACGTGTCCCGTCAGCAATCTCATAGAATCCAAGACTAGCACGAAAGATGGTCATCTTTTTGATAGTCGTGGAACTTGATGCCACGAGCAAACACAAAAAGAAAGGGACGAACCAAAAGAACGGCTTCCTCACATTTATAACCAATAAGTTCGACATCTTTTCAAAAACAATAATTTTTTTTGAGGTTTTAAAAATAACCAGTCTAATTATTTTGAGTTTGGACGATCCAAACGAAAATTTTGATAAAGCATGGGGCGCCCTGCCATGGGCGACCCTGCTTCATGTTTACACTATATGGGTCGTCCATACACGGGCGACCCTGCCTTATTTTTAGAAAAAAAGAAATTCGATGTAGTCTACTCTTTTTATGCAATCACCTACGTGGCTATGTTTAATTCATAAATCATAAATGTATGTGACAAACCATTTTTTTGTAAGAAAATTTTAAAAAAAATTATTCATTCATGAATCAAATTGATTTTTTATTTTTAAAAATTTTATTTCATATATTCTGTAAGAATTTAATTAATTTCTTTTGATATTTTTTATGTTTGAGAGAAAAGATAAGTTAAGAATTTAAGTTCAGTGCAATGTAAATGATCTATTAAAATTTTATTATTTGTTGTACAAAATATCTGTTTACGATACACGAGTTATAATTTTAAAAAAATATTTAAATATTTTATTATATTTTAGTAACTTTCTAAAACAAGGTTTTAAAATATGAATATAAATTTAACTAACACGTGCATTAAAAATTTTATGTGCATTAAATTTAAATTTAATCAAACTCGCTTGTTAAATCTGAATCATATTTTTTGAATCAATCAGAAGGATGAATAGTATTTTGAATATTAAATTATGACTCCTTTTTTAAATTTAAAATTGATTATCTGTATGGCTAAATTTTTGTACGAATATAATTTTAATTTTTTTATTGTTTAATAAAATTATGATACAAAATAATATTATGACATATTAAATTAATTCTAGATTTTAACATTAAATAATTTTAAGAGAATTAAAATCAATACATATACCCAGATTATATGTATTGGTAAACCATGCAGCCAAGAATTGAAGAGCAGTGGTCCTCAAGTTTTTATTTAATTTGTTCAATTTTTAAAAAATACTCCGGTTTGAGTTTATTTCTCTCATTTACTTGTTAATAGACAATACATAAACAATTTTTTTTTGGGTAAGAATACAGAATAGAACGACATAATGGAGGCTGGGTCGCCGAGAGAGGGGCGACCCCTACCAATCTTTAAACAACAAATGTCGCCCGTGGGAGGGGCGACCCCTTCTGTAAGCCTCCTCAGTCACAGTTCGTCCAAACTCAAAACAATTAGACTGACTAGTTTTGAAAACTCTAAAAAAAACTGGTTGCTTTTGAAAAGAGGTCGAACTTATTGGTTATAAATGTGACGGAGCCCAAATTCTATTTAAGATAAGTCTTTACTGTCACGTTAGTAGCTCCAGTGTCCAGTCACCTCAAGAGCCGAGTCTTTATTTCCTCGAGACACCATCAGCCGTAGATTGTCCAAGACTCCAAGCCACAGGGGATGGCCAATTGTACCATCTCCCCATATTGGAATTTGCTGCATCGAGGACGGATTTAGAATTGTTTTTTATAGGTCATTAAACAAAATTTTGAAACGCACCTATATATTTTTAAATTTGTGCGGACACTTTTATAATTTCCAAACCGTTCGCTTACACTTAGTTATAATTTGACGTATCACACATTTGATACCTTAGCTGATGCACAAGGCAATTCCGAATTCATTTCAGCTGTCCTTTCACCGTAAAAAAACTGTTCGTTCAATAGGAAACAACAGCCTGCACTGTGGAGTGTGGACGCATGCGAGGAAAAAAATTGTTGCAAATATTTCACCCAAAAGATTCAGTAGATCTTGCTGTTTTTCTTTGTAAGTAGAAGAATTGATTAGTAACAGAAAAACGAGCTTCTGAACATGAATTAAATTAATTCCTCTTTTTCCCAACAGAGAGAGCGCACAAGCAAAAAATTATTATAATTCATTGATTTTTTATGGTTAAATCATAAATGAATAACCATATTCAAAAGGAATAACACGGATAATTGCTCAGTAAGATGTACAACCAAGTAGCTAAATGAACAAGCACACTGTGGTATTCTGATAACCATATGGAATAAAATCATGAATCGCTTAAATAAAGATATGCAAAAGATGTTACTCCTTTTGTCCCAGCCATTTGTATACAAATAATTGGGACATAGAGACCAAAAAAGTGTAAAAAATAGTAAAGTTAGATGAAAATTATGTATAATGGTGAGACTCATTTATATTTAATTATTGATTTGAGATAATGGAGGAATGTAGTAGGTATAATAATGTTTATATATTATTATAAAATGAAGTTAGTGGAAGAAAGTAGTTAGTGTAATAGTATTTTATATTATTAAAAGTTACTATTTTAGGAATGTATACAATTGGTGGTACGTCCCATAAATGGATAGAGGGAGTATTTAATTAGCTAGTAAAAAAATTGTGTTAAAACAAGTACTTGTCATAGGAGCTGCTCCACACGTCTCCTGAGTTGTATATGTAGGGGGCATGGTATGCACTTTTATGTTCTTCTGAAGTATAGCTCCACAATTTATTTTTATGATATTCTTTTTTTGAATAAAAATTTAAATATTAAAATTTATTTAGAAATATTTTATTAACTTATTTACTTCTCACTTCTAATTAATTTTTTTACTTTCTTATTTTTTTTATTTTGCATAAACAGCTTGGTAAACGATGCATCATTATAAAAGTAGTCTATCACGTGGTATAGGTAGCAAGTCTGTTTCATAAATTACTCTTTGTTTAACTCATCGTTGTTTCATTAATCTGAAAAATTGACACTCGGCGACCAAACGACACATATAAATCTGCTTGACTGACAATCTCGGGTGAATTTCGGATTTGTAATAAATTTGGGTGCCCAAGAAATACGCGGATTTGATCTCCCGTGATTTCGTCAGACCTACGGCGTTCTGGCTTTTGACTAGATAATACCAAACCAAACATACTCACTGCTCCCTCCGTCCCGGTGAATTGTATACAGTTTCCTTTTTGGGACGTTTACATTCCAAAAGTAGTAAACTTTTATAATATAAAATATCATTACACCAACTACTTTCCTCCACTATCTCTATTCTATAATAATATAAACACTATTACACTCACTACTTTCCTCCACTATCTCAAATCTATTATTAAATATTAATGGGTCCCACCATTATACCCACTTTTCATCTAACTTTACTCATTTCTTACACAATTTATTGGTCTCCGTGTCCCGGCCATTTGTATACAAATGACTGGGACGGAGGGAGTACATCCCATTCTAAGAATATCTCTAACTACACTTAAAGGTGAGTTGACATGTCAAATATAAAAAATATAAGGGGTCGTTTGGTTCATGGGTATGTGGAATCAGGTATGGGGTTTGTCCATTCCAAACTCATACCTGGTGTTTGGTTGATGAAAATATAATCTCAAACCCATACCTTAAACCCCCAAGGTATGAGTTTTTGATACCTAGGTGGGGAGGTGGGTATGAGATGGAGGTATGAGTATCCATTCATTTTTGATTTTTTTGTCACTATTTAAGTAATCAAATATTAATATTTTATACAAAATTAAATCAATGATGCAAAAATATATAACAATAATAATTTTATTAATTTTTTCAATTAATATAAATTAATAACTTATTTTTTACAAAAATTGCATATATTGATTCCAGCACTCAACCAAACACATATATCAGATATGATACCTCAAATCCATACCAGTTTAACCCGATTCCTCGTTCCGATCCGATACCACTCTTCGAACCAAACGGCCCCTAATAGGGATGGACACGAGGCACTTCGGGATCATGAATTCGGGGATCAGGGTCGGCGGGGAGTGCTATCCCCGACCCTGATCCCCGAATTCATGACCCCTCTCCGACCCTGCCCCGAACCCCGAACGGGGATTATTTTCCTCCCCGATCCCCGTCCCGAATGGGGAACGGGGATCCCCACGGGGAGTCGGGGAATTTTATTTTTAATAAAAACATAATAATTTTATAATATATAATATACTTTTTAATAAAAAACAAACTACTAACTCCTAATATACTAATAAAATAATAGGGCTTTTTTTATTAATAATCACGTTTTCAATCTTATTTCCAAAAATACTACCTTATCCAATCTTATTTTCAAAAATACTACCTTCTCTAAAATATTTTCAAAAATACTGTGGTTGCATATGCAACCATATATGCAACTACAAATCCTGATTTCAAGTTTCGGATTTCAAATGTCATTTTCGACCTCATCGTTGCAATCGATATATATATATATATATATATATATATATATATATATATATATATATATATATCGATTCCAAATTTGAGGTCGAAAATGACATTTGAAAACGGGAACTTGAAATCAGGAATTCAGTTGCATATATGGTTGCATATGGGTTGTATTCAGTTGATTCTATTGTAATCTAATGGCCCCGCCAGGGGCACCCATACATCAGTTGCAACTTACAGTTTTCCGTTGCATATGAGGTTGCATATGAGGTTGCACGCAACCTCATATGCAACCTCATATGCAACTGAAAACTGTAAGTTCCAACTGAAGTATGGGTGCCCTTGGCGGGGCCATTAGATTGCAATAGAATCAACTGAATGCAACCTCATATGCAACTAAATGCAACCTCATATGCAACTAAATGCAACTGAAAACTGTAAGTTCCAACTGAAGTATGGGTGCCCCTGGCGGGGCCATTAGATTGCAATAGAATCAACTGAATGCAACCTCATATGCAATTAAATACAACCTCATATGCAACTAAATGCAACTGAAAACTGTAAGTTGCAACGGATGTATGGTATGCCCCTGGCGGGACCATTAGATTGCAATAGAATCAACTGAATACAACCATATGCAACTATATATGCAACTGAATTCCTGATTTCGAGTTCCAGTTTTCAAATGTCATTTTCGACCTCATATTTGGACTCGATATATATATATATATATATATATATATATATATATATATATATATATATATATATATATATATATATATATATATATATATATATATATATATATATATATCGAGTCCAAATATGAGGTCGAAAATGACATTTGAAAACTGAAACTTGAAATCAGGATTTGTAGTTGCATATATGGTTGCATATGCAACCACCGTATTTTTGGAAAATATTTTCAAAAAGGTAGTATTTTTGAAAATATTTTAGAGATTTGAAAATAAGATTGGATAAGGTAGTATTTTTAAAAATAAGATTGAAAAAACAATATACAAGATAATTCCCCAAAATAATATTATCTTATATTTCAACATCAAATCATATTACAATTGATTTATAATATAATTAAACGACAATTTAATATTATAAAATATATTATATTATAATATATTTATAATCAATCAATAAAAATAAAGATTATTTTTTAATTTTAATTATATTATAAAGCTTATCTATTTTAAATAATATATTTAGTATTATATATATATATATATATATATATAGGGGTGGGTTCTGATACAAACTATCATTTATATATGAATAAATTTATCTTTTATTATTATATGTTTAATTATTTATAAGTTACATATCAAAAATATAATTATTTGGATTCATTCTGTATTCATTCTGTTAGAGTACATATTATAAATATGAAATTATAGTGATTCAAGATCATTATTTTAAATGTCAGATCACTCTAACAGAATGATAGCCTGTTTGGTTTACGGAAGCAGAAGCTGCTTCTGGGGCTGTTTGGGTTAACTTAAAAGAAGTGACTTCTTGTTTATAGTAAAGAAGTGGAGTAGAAGTGAGAAGTAAATAAGTTAATAAAGTGTTTGGAAAAGAAGCAGAAGCTGTGAGAGAGAAGCTAGCATTTTCAGCTTCTTAAAAGTGCTTCTACTTCTTTACACAAACGGGTCAAAAGAAGCAGAAGCCAGAAGCAGCTTCTGCTTCCGTAAACCAAACAGGCTATCTGGCTTCTGCTTCTTTTGACCCGTTTGTGTAAAGAAGTAGAAGCACTTTTAAGAAGCTGAAAATGCTAGCTTCTCTCTCACAGCTTCTGCTTCTTTTCCAAACACTTTATTAACTTATTTACTTCTCACTTCTACTCCACTTCTTTACTATAAACAAGAAGTCACTTCTTTTAAGTTAACCCAAACAGCCCCTGAATACATGGGATGCATTGCTCCATCCAGGATCACTCATATCTCACACATTGCCTTCGTCTTTCTCATTACGAAGGAACTGACGACAGTTTGTATTACAATAAGTTTGTGTTCAAGCCCACATGTTAACAATGATTTTTTTGATTGGATGGAAGATTTTGATCGATGAGTATTTTTTGTGTATGCATGAGCCGTCATTATTAATAGAATGAGAACTAATAAAAATTTATCATATAGATAAAAAACGGTTGTTAGTGTATGCTCGTATAAAAAAATCGTATTAATAAAGCCTCGGGCCATGCTCTTCAGAATTTAGGTTTCACTGACATACAAAAGTTATGGGTACTGGTCATTTAATGTTTACGAACGACATTTTTCCATTTTGTAGAGGTGCCGATTAGCCCGTTGATCCTTTGCTTTCTTCTGGTACTAGGTTCTCCAACAGATCATGCCTCAAACAAAATGCTTCGAGATATACTCCCCTTGTCCTATTTTTCTAGTCCCCATCTCCCAGTTTCTTTATCCCAGAAAGGTTGTTCATGTTAATTTTTGTGAAACAAAAAATCGATAGTTGGAGATAGTATTCTAAAATTAATAGTTCTTGTATTTAAAAATCGATAGTTAGCTCTGATGCACCCAAAAATCGATATTAATAGTTCTAGATAGTATTTAAAAATCGATAGTTAGCTCTGATGCACCCAAAAATCGATAGTTAGCTCTGATGCACCCAAAAATCAAAAAAATCTATAGTTAGCTCTGATGCACCCAAAAATCATAAATTCAAATAATTAATTGATGTTTTTGTAAGTTTACACATTCAGATGATAAAATCTGACAAGTTTAGGCATCAAATATCTCAAATTACCGATAATAAACCAGAAAGACTTATAAACTAATTTAGCAAATAAAACTCAATTCTTATAAAAAATGTACATATTACTCTTGCCTATTTTTCAATTTTTTTATTTTAGTTGATGTGTTTAGTTACTTGAGGTTGAGGGTCCACTGCCAAGCGTTAACTATCAGGGGCGGGTGGTTGTTTTAACTATCTGAATAATAAAATTTAAACTCTACTGTGTCCGTGAAAAACCTGGAATTGTGGTCTTCCTTTGTCATAGACAGACAGCAAAAACGTGTCCCATCGCAATTCATAGAATCCAAGACTAGCAGGAAAGATGGTCATCTTCTTTGGTAGTTGAGGAACTTAATGCCATAAGCAAACACAAACGAAAACAGAAGAGCCCAACCAATATGTGCTATGACAACTATAGGAAGGAAATCATAGTCGTAGCCCAAGTTTTCTTTAAGATAAGACCTTACTGTCACGTTAGTAGCTCCAGGCACCTCAAGAGCTGAGTCTTTATCGCCCACTTGAGACACCACGAGCCCGTAGTTTGTCCAAGACACAGGGGATGCCCAATAGTACCATCTCCACCATACTGGAATTTGCTGCATACGTGCATTTGAGATATTCATTCGTGTGTTTCCAAGGTAAATAAATAAATATGCAATTGAAAGCGCGGAAAAATTTGAGTCACAGTACCGGTCTAGGGATGAGGAAACCAGAGAATAAGTTCCAAAAGGATAGGAAGAAAGACATGACAACTGCAGCAATTTGGCGGCTAGGAGTTAAGGCAACAACCATCATGCCGTACATGGTGAAGTAAAGAAAGGACATGAATATGAAGTAATAGAACAAAAGGAATTTGGTTGCTGTCCATTCGAATCCAATCATCGAGTATAGAATTAGTGTGTAAGTGCCTGTTTGAATTGCAACGTAAATTGTTTCTACAGCCACCTGCAAAACAATGTTGTTGCTTGTAACAAGTTAATATATCCATGTAAAACGGGGCACAGTGCACCAAAATAATACATATAGCATTTAGGTTGTCACCTTTCAAAGTGCAAATAAGGAGGTGCACTCAAATTCAAAACAACATTTGATACCTGAGCAAATGCGTAAGGCAATGCAGAATACATTCCAGCTGCCCTTTCACGATAGAAAACTGTTCGTTCTATAGCAACAACAGCCTGTACTGCAGAGGCATTTGTGCCTCCAACGAAACAAACTGCTGCAAACATGGCGCCCCTAATATTCAGCAGATCTTGCAGTTTTTCTCTGCCAATAGTATAATTGATTATAATAACAGAAAAGCATTCTTCTGAACAAGCAAATTGTCGCATTTAAGTAGTTACACTAGCAAAATGAAACAAATTACTCCTCTTCTATTTTCTTTTTCTTTTTTAAACAGAGTGAACACACAACAGTAATGGCTGATTTGTTATCCTTCCCTCTATCATATACTCCCTCCGTCCCGGTGGGATGTTATACGTTCACTATTTGCACGCATTTCGAAGCTCCAATAAAGTATAGTTACATAATGTTTTTTTAATTTTTTTTTTCGAATAAAAGTTTAAACATCAAATATTTATTCAGACAAAAACAAATTAAAAAAAAAATATTGTGGAACTATATTTTAAAAGAGCATTAAAAAGCGTGCCAAAAAGTAGCGTATCTAATTCATTGGGACAGAGGGAGTAATTGATTGTGATGGTTAAAAAATTTGACATTCTTTTTTACCGTATATAAAAGAACCAGTATCCCGGAAAATTGCTTAGCAATATGTACAACTAAGTAGCTAAATGAAAAACTTACATTTTGGTACCCAGATCCCAGAAAACAACACCAGATGCAAGACCAATGAATACTGTCAAGAATAACCGAATAGTATTATATTGTGGGTTCCTCCAGTAAGACCAATGCTGTTTCCAGAAACACGCTCTGCATTGGGTAATAAATGGTTGGGAGTACTTTGTTGGGAAAGATAGATCCTGTGAGCCAGGTGGCGGCTTGCTGAGTTCTTCAATATTTTTTTGATTTGTCCTGAAAAATTATGGAGGCAAAATAAGAACCATTTTATAAAAAGAAATACGCAAAAAATGCAGAAAAGTAGGTAATTTATAATACATGTTTTACTTACTGATATAGCGACGAGTTTGCGTAGATCTCAGCAAAATCAATGTCCAGTTGGGCCTCAACTGAATCAGCTGTTACCTCCAACATCCATGTAGCAGGATTGTACCCTTTCTCAATTTTAGGAACGCCAGAGACAGCCTATGACAGTTTGCAGATGTTGCGATAGAGTTACATAATTTTAAAAGTTGCTTGCCTATTATAAATATTTATACAGAATAAGCGCTAGGAGAGTTTATTACTTACCTCAAAGTATTCTATTAGGTTCTGAGATTGGACACCTAGAGGCCCTGCATAAATGACTTGCCCTCCTGTTTTCATCAAAAGCAACTGCAACAGCTACAATGTTGAGTATATAAATAAGTAAAGACTAAGTACAAAAATAATTTGTCCAATCAACCTCGTCAAAAGATTCAAATATATCGATGCCTGGTTGGTGAATTGTGCAAACTACGGTTCTCCCTGTGTCCACAGTATTTCTCACGGTACGCATAACAATGGCAGCAGCTCTAGCATCAAGTCCTGATGTGGGTTCATCCATGAAGATTATAGATGGATTAGCAACCAACTCTACAGCTATTGTTAGCCTCTTCCTTTGTTCTGTTGAAAGACCACCTACACCTGGAAGCCCGACAATGGCATGTCTAATTGGATCAAGCTCAACCAAGTCCATTATTTCTTCAACAAATGCCTAGTTCAAATAGGAAAATCAAGGGAAACGACAAAGTTAAGATGAATCAATATATAGGGATGAAGTTTGGTTTAACGGATAGAAGACAGCCTATGTATAAGAATTATGAGGTAAATTATGTCACTAATTTTATAACATACCTTCCTAGTTTCTGTTGTCACATCCGAAGAAAGACGGAGCCAGGCAGAATATAAAAGTGATTCATAAACAGTGACATTTGGTGAATGAATATCGTTTTGTTCACAGTAGCCGCAAACTCGAGTAAATGTTTCTTGGTTCTTTGGGTAACCAGAGATGTAGATACTCCCTTCAATGTATCCTCCAGTTTTTCTCCCAGCTAGCACATCCATCAAGGTTGTCTTTCCTGCACCACTAACACCTACTAGTGCTGTCAGTACCCCTGGTCTAAAAGAACCACTAATGTCTTGCAGCAGTTGGAGGCGTTCGTCATTAACCCCTTGAATCTTCATTTCCTAGTGGAAGAATTATCGTAAATTTAATTACTAATGATCACTCAAAATTAGGATATAAATACAATTTGAAATATTCTGAGATGTGAAAAGTTACTATATGCTAAATGATGCCTACATACGATGACTATTGGAATTTGGAATTGGCTGGTTTACGCATCTAATAGTTAGAAAATCAGCATAACAACTGAGAATATACAATCAAAAAAATGGAATCCACAACCCACAGATGGACAAAAAGAAATGGAATTATTTTAAAATGACACTGCAACTTTTCAAGGAAAAGGTCTTACAGCAGGCATGTCCACGTAGTAGTTGACATGGCTGAAAGCAAGTGAAAGTGGTTTATACGCCAAAATCATTCCTCTTCTTGATTTCTCAACAGATTTTTCTGTTGAGCACATTTTCTTACCATGCTCAACCTCGACTACAGCTTTTGAATCACCCGAAAATGCTGAACCTCAGTAATTAAGAAGCTTGTTAGTAATGGATTCCGACTGAAAGTGCAACTGAACAAGTACAGGTAGTAAATTTTCTTACGGTTCAAAAAAGTAAGTGTTGCAATGAATAAAACATTGAAGAGAAGGGAAAATCCAAATAGTGCTCCAATACAGATCCAAAACCAATATTCTTCAGTAAAGAAACCTCTGGACTTAAGAAGTACTTTGCCTACAGTTGGCTCGTTGATTTTGGGATATATATTTGGCTGCATCATATGAAATGTGCAAGAAATGACTATTTACAGGAAAATAATTACCATTATTGGTAAATAAATATAAAATATTAATAACTGGGTTTTGTTATAAGAAAACAATAATTTTTTGTCAAAAAAAGAAAGAAGAAAACAATAAGGGGTCAAAACCAAGGTTCCACAGCCAAAGCATTACTTACAGCACTCCATCTTTTGTCAAGAAACTCATTCATTACAATAGCGTTCTGACCATACATCATCGGAGAAGCATAATATCCCCATTTCATCCAAGGTTTAAGGTCATCTGCAGCCACATTAATGAAGCTTAAATACTATACACCGTATTCAAATGGTAAGAATCAAAAGATAAAAAGAGCAAAAACATGGAGTTACAAATTCATATATTCTGTAAGATATTTATCACAGAGAATTTTAAGATATCTTGATATCGTTTCAAACATTGTGACATCATTAATATTCTCTGGCTGAAGAAAAGTGGAAAGCTTAAGTGAGTAAAAATCCTGCAACTTACTTTTGGAAACTATGAATCCTCCAAGTACAAAAACCAAAAATAAGGCGAAGGAACCCAATGTATTAGCTACAATTTCTGTTCTTCCAACTACAGCAATGAACCGAAAGAGGGAGAGAGCCATCTGATGTATACCAAAGAAAGCCAAAAATTGCATGAACAACCTGAACATGATTTTTAAAGACGACATGTTAATACATTAATTTATTTACTGAACTTAAACTTACAGACTATTTGTATCATGTAAGCCTTTCATACCTGCTGGCACCAGGAGCAAATCCAATGGTGTAGTAGGTCAGAATTATCCATATCGCCGACTCCATGAGAGATATTGGGATCGTGAGGATCCAAATAGGTAAAGCAAAAGCCCAAGCTGGATAAAACAAGAAATCCCTTTGTTTAAAGAAGACGGGCAGCCTCATAACAGTCATGGCAAGCTCTACCATCCCATTAAACATCACAATCACAAGACTAAAAAAAAGTGCAGCAAAATATTTTCCACCGTCTGCCAAAGTTCCTGATGGCATCTCTGTCCTGAAAAACACGGTCATGGCTATTAAAGCCGTTATTGTGATCTGTGTGATCTTGAATATTTGTATAAAAGAATTACGCTTCATCAACAACCACTCCCTTGCGAAGCAAGCCTTAAACAGTTCCATATTGGAGATCCCGTATTTTTTGGTAGCCAATGCAGCCGGGTGGTTCTTGGACTTAATATAAGGCACACTAAGATCTGATGCAAGTTGTTCACCTATGTGAAATTTATAGAATGCCTCCGCAAACTCAGAGCTTGATATATATCTGAAAGGTTGATCCTTTCTGAACCAATATTGTTCTTGATCTTTTCTAGAAGTCACTTCTTGGAGAAAATCTGCAACTCCTTTCCTCTCTGGGCACCTAAAGCCCATGAATTCAAAGAATTCAAGAACATTTTCACGCGGACCTTGATAAAGAATTCGACCTTCTGAGAGCAATATGACGTCATCAAAAAGATTGTAGGTCTCCGGGGCAGGCTGTAGAAGAGAAATAACCATGGTAACATCCATTATGTGAACCAGCTGCCTCAAGAATTTGACAATCTGATATGTGGTAGAACTATCTAATCCTGAGGATATTTCATCCATATAAAAAGCTTTTGCTGGCCCAACTAACATTTCTCCTGCAATATTCAGATAATTAACTGAAATATGCTTTTATTCCTGAAAATCATTATCTACTATCGGCAAAAAATAAATTAGTGCATATATAACAGAATGTTTGAACTTCTGTAACAATGGTTGACAGAATGAAGAATGCAAAAATAATTTGTTTGGAAATATTGGGCTACATATTTTGCAACATAAGATCACCATCAAGCAGATAAATTAACATACATAAAGTAACCCTGCTTTGAAATATTTAAAGTACTTAATACAAGACGTAAAGTTTGCTCAAATATTTAGCTAAAAAGCACCTTAAAAGACATACCAGTAGTTGCACGTTTTTTTTGGCCGCCGGAAATTCCCCTCCTCATGACATCACCAACCATAATATCCGCACAAATATCTAAACCAAGGATCTAAATTCAAGCAAAAAGATAAAATAATTATTATGCTTTCCTCAACTAATTTCAGACTTAAAAGAATATTGTGACAATAGAAGAAACTAGAAAGGCAACAGACCTTCAAAACATAATCTGTAACTAAACTGGTACTTTGCCCCGCAACTGCTGTGGCCTTCATAAATGTATCTACTTCAGGTTCAGGTTTAATATTTGCTTGTTTTTCTCGCCTTGAGAGTTCTGAAAGGAGTTCATATCTTGTTCCAACACCCAAACACCGTCCAGAAAAATCCAGTGTCTCTCTTACCGTCATCTCTCCATGATGAAGATCAGTCTGTCCAATATATGCACATGTCCTCTGAGGCACAAATTCGTTTAGTTCATGGCCACAGTAGGTAACTGTTCCTGATACACATAGCTCAGAGTCAAGCTTCCCTGCAAGTGCCAGCAAAAGTGTAGTTTTACCAGCTCCAGGTGGGCCTAAAACCAAGGTCATCCTGAGATTTACCAGACATTATGAAAAGGAAAAAACCCAGAAACTAATAGACCAGTGTGATGCCGATGCCAAGAGGGCGCGCTTACAGTATACATGGCAACCAAATAGTGTTAAATAAGTTTCTATTCTGTTTTCTTCCCTTCTAGAAAAGTGCAACATGCAAGGTGTCAAGAGAGGGAAAATATTTTTAGCAAATAAGAACTCATTGTATAAACTATAAAGAAAAGTACTCATCAGATCTGCCGTAATATATTAGAGATGTAAACAAACTAACAAATTAATATGCATTAACATAAGGTCTTATGCAATGGTAATCAGCAACGCGAAGTCTAGTTAAATTTAACAACTCTCACATATGACATATGTAAATGTTTATTATGCTCATCTCCAAAGGTTGGTTAGTTAAGCTTCTCAGACAGCCAGACGGCTGTCTCCTCATGCATAGACCCTCAGAACCATGGGAGCACCTGTTAGGGGGTGAGGAGTACCAGAGCCCCTCCTAAACTTTTTTTTTTTTTTTTTTTTGAAATCAGCCCCCCCCCAAAACCTTAAAAAAAGAAGAAATAATCATTTTCTATATACACAAAAAACTGTAAAAATTAATTTAACTCCCACAAAATTATTGTAGTTAGACTTATTTTTATGTTATGTGTAATGAATTCGAATGATGTCGATGTTAACGTTAAGAAATTGGAATGTTTTCTCTTCATCCATGATTTTTTGAAGTAGAAGTTAGCCCCCGTGATTGCAAAATCCCCCGCTCAGAACAAGCATACACACAACAATGCAAACAAAACCTTCCTACAGCAATGCATAAGTTGAACAATTATTAATATTGTAAGAATCAGTATCACCAAACCAAAGCTTGTCAAAATGTTCACTGGAAACAATAAAGTACCTCGAGGGCTTCACTTTTCCGCTAACATCTCGAAGAATATTGATTATTTGCTTCTTAGTTGCGCCAAGTCCGATCAGTCCAAGAACGCTCTGGTGTGGATTGGGGGGACATAATAAGTTAATGATTATGAGTATATAGAGAGAACAATATCAACTTGGGTCTTGGTAGCAGTGAAAACAAAGTGGACTGTTGCACAACTCAAACTTCTTACTACTTTAGCAGTAAGAATGCCTTCACATTCATCATTTGTATTTCAATAAGAAATTGTATCAGCTAATTTCGATACCAATTTTAATCGGACCCTATTTTTAATCGTTAATTCTCAAAAATAAAAACAATCGAAATTAGGTGGTCGAAAATATTAGAAGCAACTTTGTGATATTAGATTTTTGAAAATACCCCCTCTCCTTAGACTCCTTGTAGTTGAGACTTGAGAACGCCTTCACATCCGTCATTTATATATCAAGAATTTGCTTGTGTTTTTAATCTTAAATTTTTCATAGGCATGGTACAAATTAATAACTATTTTCATTTAGGACCCAATCTTAAAAGAGTTAAATAACTAATTCATCATTGGACTATCTGAAAACTTACAACTGAGTCATTATATTCAAAAAACTTTCAAACACATCGTCAAATAATTAAAAACTTTCAAATGCATTACTCTTTGTCAGTTCCGTTAATTACTTAACATAAAATTTAAAAACAATTTTAAAAATTAAGAAAAAAAACCCTTTAAAAATTGATTTTTAAAAACAATATTAAAAATCTTAAAAAGATTAAGAAAAATCTTAATAAACTCAAAAGAAAATCTGAAAAAATCAGGGGAAAATTCGAAAATTCAAAAAAAAATCAAAAAACTTAAAAGAATCTGAAAAAGTTTGAAAAAAATAAGGTGGCAAGTTTTTTTCCGGATCTTTGATTTTGTTTTGAACTTTTGAACTTCTTTTCCTTCAGATTTTTGAAATTTCTTTCAAAATTTTTAGTAAGATAAAGGCGTGGATTAGTTAAAATAAAAAGTCTCAGATAAATTTTAAAAATATTAAAATTTTATTTAGGAGATAAAAGTTTAAAATACTGTATGAAACCATACTTAGGAACACTAAAATGCGTGCATGTCCCGATGTAAAGAATTAAAATATAGCATGTGATTATTATTTTAGGTTAATAGAAATAGATTATATTATTTGAATATGATAATATATGACGTGAAATTTTATTATAGGTGGTCCAGAAAAGTTTGATAAATATAGACATCATCACGCTATTAGGTAAAATTATGAATGTATTATTTAAAATAATTTCTTTTATATAATTTTTATATTTAACTAAAAGTTTCATAGACTCTCCACATAAATGTATTTTTCTCCAACTCTAGCCAGGGGACTGAGCACAGTAATACACAGGAATAACTTATCTCTGCAAATAAGTTAATAAGTCGTGAGACCTTAGTTTTCATTTTAAGCTTGTATGCTACCAAAGTCTAGCAAACAGATGAGGCCATTTGGGTTAGCTTAATTTAAAAAAAAATGATTTTACGAGTATAAAAAATAGAAAACTATTATATATTATGAGTTATTGAATAATTTTAATTTAAAAAAAATTAATATTCTCAACTTTTTACAGGTACTCGGCACATACTTTTCTAAAATGATACTTCCTTCGTAACTGACGTTCTGCTATGTGACACACGTTTTTAAACATCCAATGTATAGTTAAAAATTTCACCTCAATTGCATTCAAAGTAGAGTTGAGCAAAGTAGGAAGAGCTCTGCTACCAATATGCACCTCTCCCTCCACCGATAGATTATCAAACTGCACTTCAATTTTCGGTGTTTCTAATCCAACCCTATGTACACACATGCAAAATGTTGTTAGAAAAACATTGGTGGAATATACTACATAGTATAACGATGAATTACCTGTCCATCCTTTGCCTTAATCTCCTAAGAAACTTCTCATTATCCTCTTCAACAACTTTAAGAATACTATTCATCAAATGTTTTCGAGCACTATATTGAATCCTAGTAACATCTATTTCTCTGGAAACAACTTTTCCATCGTCAGGAACTTGTTTCATGACCCCTTTTGTTAGCCTTTCAAGTGTGGGTAGCCTCTCAATAGCAGCCCACCTCAGCTCTTCTTCATCATCCATCCTACGACTACTCTGGCTAAAAACATCGGGCTGAGGTTGCCACATTTCTCGAAAACTACCCGACAATGAACTCCGATGACTACTTGCTGAATTTCTATGCTCGTCGCCTGCAGCCATTAAGAAAGCTGTTTATCTGAAAACTGAAATGTGTAGTTTTGCTTTAGTTCACTAGTCATATTTAAGGCCATGATGGTTCTACCAGAGCACCTCATGTCCGTCTAACAAAAAATACATTTTTTTATTCATCATCCGTACAACTTTTTATTTATTATTTTATAATAAGAATACTTTAATAGTCGGCATTCTTATAAGATCGCCGTAATTATCAATTAGATAATTTATTTCTTTCAGAGTAGTTTTATGGAGTATTGGAGTACAAAATTGGATAGGGTTAATTATCAAACTCATCACTGAAGTGGACAAATGGTATCAAACTCATCACTGATCTTCACGGGGTCTCAAGTGGCTCATTAAAGTCGCTTAATGGTATCAAACTCATCCGTTAAAAAACCTAACAGAACTTTGAACGGAATGACACATTGGCGGTTGACGTGACACGTTAATAAAAAAGACCGAAGAAAAACAAATGAAAGAAAATAAAAAAGAAAAAATAGAAAATAGAAAGAAAGAAAGTAAACAAGAGTAAAACATATGTGTTGTTTTATGATCCATCTTTCATTTAACCTTTAAACATTACTCCTCCGTCCCCCTGAGTTATATACATTGGGGGACGGGGACGCGGCACGGACTTTAATGCTCCTGTAAAGTATAGTTCCATAACCTATTTTTAAGATATTTCTTTTCTGAATAAAAGTTTGAATGTTATATTCTTATTCAAAAAAAGAAAATTTTAAAAATAAATTAATAGATCTATATTTTATAAGAGCGTTGAAGTGCGTGTCGAGCAGTGAAAAAGAAACTTATAGAATTAAATGGGACGGAGGGAGTATGTGTTGTTTTTGGAAATTCGAACAATGTATGCTGCTTTATATGTTAAATTTACATATATTTTTATTTTCATGTTTTTGTTTGGTACAAGAAACTCCAAAAGAAAATTTTAAAATATTTTTTTGCCAACAATAATAATTATAATTATTAAAAGAGAAAACATTTCAATATTATTTAAAAATAATTATAATCTAATAAAAAACATAAAAGTTAATCTTAATTGTTTAGTTAATTGTATATTAAAATTTAGTTCCATGCATTTATTTAGATAATTATATCTTAAAAGTAATTTAATAAAAAGATTGCATACTTTATTTCCATGTAAACTTATGTGGCATGCGACATGTCAAACCCTACCGTGAATATGTGTCATTCCGTCTAAAGTTCTTTTAGGTTTTTTAAATGAGTTTGATACCATTAAGCAACTTTAGTGAGCCACTTGAGACCCCGTGGAAATAAGTGATGAGTTTGATACTATTTGTCCACTTCAGTGATCAGTTTGATAATTAACCCAAATTGGATATAATATAATATAATTATTTAAAATTTATGTTTTTTATTTTACAATATTCATAAACATCCGAAAATGTGCCGATTATGTTGTACAATATAAATGTAATACTCTCTCCGTCCCCTTTTAAATGTCTATTTTGACTTTTGACCGGTCAAATTGAACATATTTTGATCAAACTTTACATGTATTAGATAACTGAGAAAAATTATATATTAAGAAGTATATTCAGTCTATTTTAATAGGTAACTTTTAGATTTTAAAAATAATGAATAGATAATTTGTAATGTTTAATCAAAAATTAGTCAATTTAATTTTTCAAAAAGAAAAATGTGCATGTAAAAGAGGAAAGAGAAGTAACATAGTAATCAAAATTCATTAGGACACTTTGCAATATAAATTCGTGACTTGCAAGTTAAACAATAATCTTAATTTGAAGTTGAAGATATTGAGGATTATTTGATACTTCCTCCGTCTCACCAGATTCTTTACGTTACTTTTTGGCACGCATTTTAAGGTTCCTATAAAATATACTTACATTATATATTTATTTTATAAAAAAATTCTGAAAAAAAATTTGACATTTAAACTTTTATTCAAAAAAATACATCACAAGGATTAGACATGAAATTCCCCACCTGTGTAGTAAATGTTCTCAAGAAAGTACATCATGTGCATGGACCCGACCCTATTAAAATTAAACCACCCATTTGTCATATTATATAATTATATAATAATAATCTTTTAACCGTGCAAAGCACGATTATATAATTCGTAATTTATTATTATAAATTTTAACATCATTTTATTAGTATTTTAATATTAATAAATTGAATTTTAGTTAAATTATATTAACCAACAAATTATATTTTTTCACGAAAATTTAGCTTTTACAATTTATCTATTTATATATATTTTTCTATTATTAGTATGTGATAATTTATTATTCAATTAATTTTAAATTATATTTTTCATATTTCGTATATCTTCACATGCATGAAAAAAAAATTTGTCGTGTAACAGTTTAAAGTTAGAAAAAGGTTACGTAATGATTCGCATTTGTTAAAAAAGATATTCAAAATTATATATTTATAATTTTATTTTTAACATCATTATAATTTTTTATGAAATATTATATGATAATATATTATCATGAGTGTTTTCATTATTTGAAATTATTTAACAATGTAAGAGTGATAAACATCCACATGTTGTAAACTTGTAATTACTGAGGAAGAGTACCAAACGAAAAATTATAACTAAAATTTTTGATTACAAATTATACTTTTATTATAGTATACTAGCCTTTAACCCGTGCTTCGAAGCACGGACGTGTGTATAATTCGTTATTTATTATTTAAATTTTAACATTATTTTATTAATATTTTAGTATCAATTAGTTGAATTTTAATTAAATTGCATTGATCAATTGATTATATGTTCTCACGAAAATTTAGCTTTTACAATTTATCATCTATTTATAAATAATTTTATGTTATTAATATGTGATAATTTATTATTCAATTAATTTTGAATTAGATTTTTCATATTTCGTATATCTTCATATGTATGAAAAACGATATTTCGTATATCTTCAGATTTTTTCATATTTCATATATTTTCATGTATATGAAAAATTATCTTCAAAATTGGATATTTATAATTTTATTTTTAATGTCATTGTAAATTTTTTATAAAATATTATATGATAATGTATTTTCATGAGTGCTTTTAGTATTAAAATTATTTAACAATGTAAGAGGAATAGACCTCCACATATTGTAGAGATTTGTAGTTTTAGAGGGAGAGTACCAAATCAAAAAATATAATTAAAAATTTAGACTACAAATTATACTCGTATTGATTTATTATAGTATAGTATAGATTATAGATTTTTATCATATAAATCCAGAGATTTTTATCATATAAATCCAGTTGCTAGTATTTTCTGCCCAAAATTTGAAATTACACACCTAGAGGGGGGTGAATAGGTGTTATGGCTAATATACCCGATTTTTATAAGTTACCGAATAATTAATCTGTCGATGACAGCCTGCTGTTAATTTTTAGAGTAAACAGTTAGCCTGCTAATAAGATAAATGCAATGCAGATAATGTAAAGCAGTATGCTAGCAACACCAAGAATTTTAGCCAGGTTCGACCCCTAACCCTAATGGTCTACGTCCTGGTCCCCTACCAACTGGTAAGAGATTATATTATTAATCAATAATATCAACGATTACAAGATTCAATAATATAACTCCCTTTCTCCCTTGTTCCTGTTATCAGCCTGCTGAAACCCCTGAACCACGAACCAAAAGCTCTCCAAGACCTATACTTCCCAAGTATACTCTTCTAGCTAACTAGTCCCCTTGTTCCCTTGTTTCACAAGCTCGATACACAGCAACAAAACATTACACCTTGAACAATACAATGAATAAGTGTAATACAACCGAAACTATGAACTCTCAATATAGATATATATGCAAATATAAGTACTAGAGCTCAATAAAAGATTTAGCAATGTAAAGAGTTGTATTTCAGAAAGCTTGGTGTGTTCTTCTTGTTCTCTACCGAAAATGAAAGCACACACAAATTTATATACATCAAACCAACGGTCACAATTCAACAAATTTCCCAACGATCTTGGTAACAACCTCACGTTTAAATTTGAATTGAATGATGAACGTTTGGATGATATATGTTTACTGAGTAAAAGATAGAATACGTTTGAAAACATCTCAGTAAGATATTTAAAATAAAATCCGTTTGAAACTAAATAGGAGTTTGTTAAAGATAAGATTCTTTTGAGATAAAATCTCCTATTTGTTAGGAAAACGTTTTTGAACAAAACTCTTTATAAAACTGAGCTCTAATATTTATATAAGATATATACAAATATTAGAATCCTTACAAAGTCGTTTCCTATTAAATCTCCATGAAAATAGACTTTGATCTTTATCCGATTGTTTCTCTGTTCACGCTGTAAGCCTGCTGATAGCTTGTAAATATCCTGTAAGCTTGCTGACAGCTATAATCATGCTAACATCCTGAAATACTGTTAGTCCGCATAAACAACCTTTGATAGCATGCTAATACATATCAGTTTCATGTTATTAGCTTGCTGTTAGTGTCATCATCAAAACCTTGAGAGTATCAATCTCCCCCTTTTTGATGATTACACTATATTAGGAAAAGTAATTAACTCCCCCTAAATATAGCAATCTAATATCACTAAACTTTCACAATTATCACAGAGAATAAAATCTAGCAAATATATCTATTTCACAGATATTCACAAATATGCAATATTTAACACAGAAACAATTAATCAAAGCAAATTGCATAGATATTTCAAATATTCCTAACCAGGATAAACCACCTGGTATCCAACAAAATTATCCAAACAAACCATATTAACTCAGGATAAACCACCTGAGACCAGCAAATTCAAATCCAAACCAGCACAAAACAACTTAGTCTTAAAGCAAATAAACTTAGGGCCAATAATGTACTTAAGCAGACTTAAGTAAAAGTATTATTAATTTCCTAATTTCCTCCCCCTTAATCATTAAAAAGGTGAGAAAATCAAGTTCCAGCCTAAGCACATAACGGTAATATCATTTATGTACACATATATCAATTAAACACTTAAACTGACCGGCATGCAAAATAAATAAAAATTATGTAAAATACTAGGAGTAAGCTGATAGTACCCGGACCATGCTTAAGAGCCTGCTGACTGCACATCACACATACCCAGTTCCCTTCTCAGCACGACATATCGTTCTTCAGGAAGAGGTTTTGTGAAGATGTCAGCTAATTGGTCTGCTGTAGCCACAAAAATTAGCTTGACAGCACCCTTTGCAACATTGTCTCTCAGAAAATGATGTCGAACATCAATATGCTTTGTCCTTGAATGATTGACTGGATTTTCTGAAATGTTGATTGTACTTGTGTTGTCACAAAAGATAGGAGTTTGCTTGCATTTGATTCCAAAGTCCTTCAATTGTTGTCTCATCCATAGCATTTGAGAGCAACAGCTACCAGCTGCTAAATACTCCCCCTCAGCCGTAGATAGAGCAACTGAAGTTTGCTTCTTGCTTAACCAAGAAACTAAGCTTTGACCCAAAAATGCACAAACACCACTTGTACTTTTTCTATCAGTTTGACTACCTGCATAATCTGCATCACTATACCCAACAAGATCAAAAGCATTTGTGATAGGATAGAATAAACCCAAAGAAATAGTTCCACTTAAATATTTAAATATTCTTTTAACAGCTTGTAAGTGAGAGTCCTTTGGTTTTGCTTGAAATCTAGCACAAACACAAACACTATACATAATATCAGGTCTAGAGGCTGTAAGATAAAGTAAACTACCAATCATACCTCTATACATTCGAATATCAACATCTTTACCATTTTCATCTGCTGTCAGCTTGCTGACAACGCTCATCGGTGTTGATTTCGCCTTGATATTCTCATATCCAAATCTTTTGAGTAGATTCTTGATATACTTGGATTGATGCACATAAATTCCTTCCGGAGTTTGCTTAATTTGGAGCCCCAAGAAATAATTGAGCTCTCCCATCATGCTCATGTCAAACTCACTATGCATGCACTTTGAAAACCACTTACACAAAGAATCATTAGTAGATCCAAATATAATATCATCTACATATATTTGAACAACTAATATATCTTGACCTTTAAAGATAGTAAACAAAGTAGGATCAATTTTACCTCTAATGAAACCATTTTTGATCAAAAATTCACTTAACCTTTCATACCATGATCGAGGTGCTTGCCTTAATCCATATAGTGCCTTCTTGAGCTTGTAGACACGGTTGGGATACTTTTCATCCTCGAATCCTGGAGGTTGCTTGACATAGACTTCTTCCTTAAGATATCCATTTAGGAATGTACTTTTGACGTCCATTTGATGTAGCTTGAACTTCTTGTAGCATGCAAATGATAATAGCATCCTAATAGATTCCAATCTTGCAACCGGAGCATATGTTTGATCAAAATCAATTCCTTCTTGCTGATTGTATCCTTGTGCAACAAGTCTGGCTTTGTTCCAAGTGATTGTACCAAATTCATCAACTTTATTCTTGAATACCCATTTGGTTCCAACAATTGACGCATCCTTTGGTGGATCTACAAGTTCCCAAACATCACATCTTTCAAATTGGTTGAGTTCTTCTTGCATTGCCATGATCCAATTTTCATCTTGTAAAGCTTCTTGAACATTCTTTGGTTCCTCTTGAGCTATGAAGGCAGCATAAGCACAAATGTTGGCTTGAGCCTTCCTTGTCTTGATTCCAGCTGATTTATCTCCAATGATCAACTGAGGAGGATGATTCTTCACTGTTCTAGTTGATTTTGGTAGATTATGTTGAGCTATGACCTCTTCATTCCTTGTAGTCTGCCTAGGAGGAGTCTGATCAACAACATTTTGGTTTGCTGATGAAGTTTGACCTCTGGATTCATCCAATGTAAGCTTTGACATCTTATCCAAGGTTTCTTCAAGAGATGGAGTGGATTCAGTAGCTTTATTGCCTTCTGAAGTTGTGGCAGTTGACTTGTCAGCTTGCTGATTTCCAGTTTCCTTCACTGTCAGCTTGCTGCTAGTACCTGTACCTGCACATTCTTCCTCATCCCTTGCAAGATCATCAGTAGACTCTTGAAATGAAACATCAATAGACTCTTCAACAGTATGTTTAGCAAGATTATACACTCTATAAGCACGACTTGTTAAAGAATAACCCAAAAATACAGCTTCATAAGATTTAGAGTCGAATTTACCATCCCTATCAATGGTTTTGAGTACGAAGCACTTAGATCCAAAAACTTTGAAGTAGCTGATGTTAGGCTTCTTTTTCCTTAGCAATTCATAAGGAGTTTTGTTGAGAATTGGCCTGATAAGCACTCTGTTAAGAACATAGCATGCTGTGTTGACAGCTTCTGCCCAAAAACTTCTTGGCAGCTTGCTCTCCTGCAGCACTGTCCTAGCTGTTTCTTGTAAGGACCTGTTCTTACGCTCTACAACTCCATTTTGCTGAGGTGTACGAGGTGCTGAGAACTCATGTGAGATTCCTCTTTCTTCACAATAAGTTATGAAGTCTTTTTGGAATTCCCCACCATGATCACTTCGAATACCTACAAGTCTTGTATCTAGTTTGTTCTCAAGCAACTTGATTAGTTTCTCAAATTCACTAAAAGCACAATCTTTAGTACGCAAGAATAATACCCAAGTGAATCTAGAATAATCATCAACAATAACAAAGGCATATTGTTTACCTCCAATACTCTTATAAGCTTCAGGACCAAATAGATCCAAGTGAAGAAGCTCTAAAGGTTTAGAAGTAGATACCATTTTCTTTGCCTTATGTGGAGTCCTTGTTTGCTTTCCTAATTGACAAGCAGAACATGTCTCCATCTTGACATACTTAAGCTTTGGTAGTCCTCGAACAAGCTTCTTTGCTGACAGCTTGCTGAGATGATCCATATGAGCATGTCCAAGCCTTCTATGCCAAATTTCTGGATTATTATCCACAGCTGCTAAACAAACACCTGCCTCCTGTTCTTCAAAGTTCAAAACATATATATTTCCTTCTCGTTTTGCAACTAGAGGAGTTTTGTTAGCACCAACAAGTATAGTACATTCATCCTTACCAAAGTTAACAATATGACCATCATCAAATAACTGACTTATACTAAGCAAGTTATAAGTAAGACCTTTAACATATTGTACCTTGTTGATAGAAATGATACTATTACCTATAGTTCCTTTGCCAAGAATAGGAAGAGTTTTGCTATCACCAATTGTGACACGTCCACCCTTCTTCATCTTCAAGCTTAGAAACTGAGATTTGTCTCCACTCATGTGCCTAGTGCATCCACTATCCAATATCCATTGATTTGGCTTTACTTTAGACACGAGACAAACCTACAAAACAAACACAAACAACTCAACGTTTTGGTACCCAAATTTTATTGGGTCCAACAGTGTTAGTTGATAAAACATATAGAACATCAAGATCAGATTTCTTGATCCACATTTGGACCACTTTAGAACTCTTCTTCCATGTTCTGCCGGTCTTATCAGCATACTGTCTTGGAGCTGTCTTCTGTCTGTTTATGTTGTCAGCATACTGTCTGTGAGCTGACTTCCTTTTCCAGCTTGCTGATTGAGTATTCTTCATTGGACAATTATTAGCAAGATGGCCCTTCTTTCCACATTTGTGACAAGTCACCCAAGGCATGGCATAATTGTATGGAATGCCATTTTTCCCTTCATATCTCATTGAAGATGTGGATGTAGAAGCTGCACCAATGCCTCCTTTATCATGAGAACCTTTAGCTTGTTTCATCATAGATTTGAGACTTTCTTCTCCTTGAACAAACTTTCCCATGGCTTTCTGAAGATCTTTGACTTCTTGCTCCAATGATTTGATCTTTTCCGATTGAATAGAGATTTCGGCTAAGCTTTGGGTTTTGCTTAACTCGAATGCCTCCAAGCTTGCATCCTTAGCTTTAAGATCTGCTCTCAGCGAGCTGAGTTCCTTCATGAGTGTATCATTCCTTCTTTGGATTTGCATGTTGTTCCCTTCAAGTTGTGAGATTTGTTCCTTGAGAGTAGCAATGATTCCACTGCTTGCCTTGGCACTCTTTTCATTCAAGAAATCACCTATGACTTTCTTCAAATGAACATTTTCTTTCTCGAGCTCATAGTTCTCATTCTTTAGATCAACGAGTTCCATAATTGATAGACAACTCTTATCCTGCATGGTTAGTTCACAAGATGTTGTATCAATAGAATGTAATTCAGAATTAATAGAATGTACCTCACTATTAGTCTCTGAATCTGAATCAGTTGTCTCTATTGAGCCATCGAGACCAACAAGAGCCAAGTTAACCATCTCATCACTTGAAACATCAGAAGCTGATTCATCTTCATCATCACTCCATGTCAGAAGTGCCTTTGATTTCTTTTTGTTCTTGTAATCAGCTTGCTGTTTAGGCGGCTTAGACTTGTTTTTCAGCTTGTAGCAATCCCTTTTGAAATGTCCTTTCTTGCCACATTCGAAGCATGCATCATCTTTTGGATCTTTCTTTGCACCAAAAGCTTTGCCCTTTTCTCTTTTCATCTTATTCTTCTTTTCGATCATTCTTTTGATTTTTCTGGACATAAGAGCTAGATCCTCATCTGATTCTGTTTCCTCATCTGATTCCAGCTTGCTGACAGAGGAGTGCAGTGCAAGATTCTTCATTTTCTCTGTTGGCAGCTTGCTGCTTTCTGAGCTGTTAGCTTCAATCTTAGCTTCAAATTGTTCCAACTCAGCAAATATAGCCAGGTGATCCATAGTATCAATGTTAAAAGCTGACTCCAATGCTGTGACCTTGGCACCATATTCGAATGGAACAGCATTTAGAATATTCATGTTGATTTCCGATTGAGGAATCTTTTTGCCAAGTCTTTCAAGACTGTTGAGAGTGACTTGGAATCTAGCTTGGCTTTCTCGAATGGATTCTCCCTTCTTGATAGCAAAGCTTCCAAATTCTTTCATAAGCTTTCCGAGCTTGACTTTCTTTAATGCCTTTGAGCCTTCGTGATATGTCTCCAATGCATCCCAAATTTCTTTTGCAGATTTGAGAGAAGAGACCTTGTCATATTCAGCTTGATTCAGCCCATTGATTAATGTACTCCTTGCTTTTCCATTGGCAGCAACCTTTGATAGCTCGTCAGCTGTGAGAACATCAACGTCCTTGACTTTGCCCTCGCTATCACGATATTCATAAGGACCTCTTTGCACAACTCTTTGCATTAGGGGATCTCTGGATAGATGAGCCTCCATTTGGCCTTTCCACCAATTGTAGTTGTCAGAACCCGTGAGGAGAGGAGCTCTAAAATCGGACTTTCCCTGAAAGTTATCAGCCATATCGATCGATACTATTCCTGTTACAGAAGTATTAGTACAAACCTGGCTCTGATACCAATTGAAATTACACACCTAGAGGGGGGTGAATAGGTGTTATGGCTAATATACCCGATTTTTATAAGTTACCGAATAATTAATCTGTCGATGACAGCCTGCTGTTAATTTTTAGAGTAAACAGTTAGCCTGCTAATAAGATAAATGCAATGCAGATAATGTAAAGCAGTATGCTAGCAACACCAAGAATTTTAGCCAGGTTCGACTTCTAACCCTAATGGTCTACGTCCTGGTCCCCTACCAACTGGTAAGAGATTATATTATTAATCAATAATATCAACGATTACAAGATTCAATAATATAACTCCCTTTCTCCCTTGTTCCTGTTATCAGCCTGCTGAAACCCCTGAACCACGAACCAAAAGCTCTCCAAGACCTATACTTCCCAAGTATACTCTTCTAGCTAACTAGTCCCCTTGTTCCCTTGTTTCACAAGCTCGATACACAGCAACAAAACATTACACCTTGAACAATACAATGAATAAGTGTAATACAACCGAAACTATGAACTCTCAATATAGATATATATGCAAATATAAGTACTAGAGCTCAATAAAAGATTTAGCAATGTAAAGAGTTGTATTTCAGAAAGCTTGGTGTGTTCTTCTTGTTCTCTACCGAAAATGAAAGCACACACAAATTTATATACATCAAACCAACGGTCACAATTCAACAAATTTCCCAACGATCTTGGTAACAACCTCACGTTTAAATTTGAATTGAATGATGAACGTTTGGATGATATATGTTTACTGAGTAAAAGATAGAATACGTTTGAAAACATCTCAGTAAGATATTTAAAATAAAATCCGTTTGAAACTAAATAGGAGTTTGTTAAAGATAAGATTCTTTTGAGATAAAATCTCCTATTTGTTAGGAAAACGTTTTTGAACAAAACTCTTTATAAAACTGAGCTCTAATATTTATATAAGATATATACAAATATTAGAATCCTTACAAAGTCGTTTCCTATTAAATCTCCATGAAAATAGACTTTGATCTTTATCCGATTGTTTCTCTGTTCACGCTGTAAGCCTGCTGATAGCTTGTAAATATCCTGTAAGCTTGCTGACAGCTATAATCATGCTAACATCCTGAAATACTGTTAGTCCGCATAAACAACCTTTGATAGCATGCTAATACATATCAGTTTCATGTTATTAGCTTGCTGTTAGTGTCATCATCAAAACCTTGAGAGTATCAAAATTGTGGAATGAAATGAAATAGTTCTATAGACTTGGCACATTTCTTATTTTGTGATATGATAAATTCTTGTCACAGACTCTAATCCGTGGTAAAGTATTTTTACTTAGCATTAACTCAAATTTGCGGTGAAGATTTTGACTCGTCAAATACTCAAACTTTCGATATGTGTTCCAGTGATTTTTCGATTTCTCCACTCCTGAGTAAGTCATTCTTTTTCACTTGTTTTTTTGATAAAGAGACCCTTGTATTTTATTTTATTCAGCCTCCCTTAATTTTGTGAATGTCACGTAGATTCAAAATAGCTGCTGCAATTACATTTGATTAACTACAATTTTTTTGATAAGCAGATTAACTATAATTAAATATCTTTGTTTCAAAAACTATAATTAAATATTAAATATCTATTTAAAAGTAGAAAAAAATGATTATCATATTCAAAAAGAAAATTAGAATGTGTTATATTATAAAATAGGATTTGGTAGTGAAATTAACCTTATAATTTGATTGAAGTGAAAAAATCCCTTTATATGCTAACATTTTGTTTTAAAATAGGATATATTAGATATTTTAAAACAAATTACGTAATATACAAGTTTAATCTTAAATTTCTATATTAAAATAGTGTTAAATATCAATACCCTTTTGACAAAAATAATGACAAGCAGAAAAATAAAAATAATTGTGTATATTACAATGTTACACATTATATCTTTTATATATCATTAATATTAATATGACAATTATAAAAATATACTATTAATGAGCACATGTTTTATTTTAGACCAATTTATTTTTAAGAAGATTATTTAATTTTGATTCTATGTTTTTATTTTTAATATAGACGTGAATAACTTCTATTCATAGTTATTTTTTGTTTACACCCATCACATATTAAATTATTAGTAACTTAATGTTATTAATAATTTAAAATTAAAATAATTCTATTATAACATAATTTGAAAATATAGTATTTAACCTAACAAAAATATAGTATTCAAGATTAATTTTGAAGCCAGATATTTTTTTTCAATTTTTAATAAATAATAAATAAATCATATTTAATCAGAAGAGTTATTTCTGAATCGGTACTATGAAAATTAGAGATTTGTTTAAATTATATTAAATAATGAAAGCACAAGAAGCTGTTCACTTAACTCCTTAATCGTAATGAAAATATCACCTATAAATTTCAAGAAAATTTAAGAAAATTAATACACAATCCTTCTGAGACATTCGTAAAATTAAATCACAAGAGTATTTTGGCTTCCCTTCACCCTGTAAGAAAATCATTTGTTAGTTTCAAGAAGAAAAATGTTATTTCCAGAGCAAGATTTTTGTTTCCAAAATAAACTCAATGTTCTCCTCTTTTGCATCTACATAAACAACTTTCTGCAAATTGCTCTAACTGTCTAGATATAACATTTCCCTTTCAAGAATACAGGAACACAACCCTCCTTGTCATCCCGTACGGTAATTACTCAATGCTCATTAAAATCTTATCTACTGGCTGGTACTGTCTCCACCTTTTCTAGTTGTCAATTCATTCATAAATAATTGTTTCATTTTTGTTCAATGCATATTTATAGAAATTTGCCAGTGCTTTTATAATTTGTGAGTCTTGTGACCACTTATAACCACGTTGTAGGTTGTTTCCGCTGTATACAGTTGTAGCGGGTAGGGTAGGGTAGGGGCGGGTGGGGTTTTCTTCCGTGCCATTTCTAAAATTATAGATTACTAAATTAAACTTTGGGCCTGTTTGGTTTCTGCTTCTCTTGACCCATTTGTGTAAAGAAGTAGAAGCACTTTTAAAAAACTGAGAATGCTAGTTTCTCTCTCACAGCTTCTACTTCTTTTCCAAACACTTTATTAACTTACTTCTCACTTCTACTCCACTTCTTAAGCTTCTTTTCCAAACACTTTATTATCTTACTTCTCACTTCTACTCCACTTCTTAAGCTTCTTTTCCAAACACTTTATTAACTTATTTACTTCTCACTTCTACTCCACTTCTTTACTATAAACAAGAATTCACTTCTTTTAAGCTAACCCAAACGGCCCTGTCTGTATAGTTTGGTTGAATACTTAAATCATATACTTAAATCATACTTAAATCAGACCACAAACCAAATGCTTCCAAATGTCAAATTCCCCCGTCCCCCTTTTCTAGTCTGACTAGTTCCCATCTCCTAGTTCTTTCCCAAGAAAGGTTGTCCATTAAATTCGTTAATTTTTTTTAATAAAATACAACTTAATTTATTATTTATTATGACGGAATAAAACATAGATTTTAACGGGAAGACAAGAGAAGTGATACGGAGGGAGTGAGAGTAGTTTCTTTGATAATGTAGCTGGTGACATCATAAAATCAGCTTCGCGTTCACCACTCACCAGGTTTCTCGTTTCCAGCATGGGACTCTATGCTCAAAAATTGATTTTTGGATTCAGAGGGTTCTTTCGTGTGCTGGGAATAAATAAGTAAAGACTTAAGTAGAAAAATAATGCCCAACCATTCAACCAACCGCGTCAGAAGATTTAAATATATCGATGCCTGGTTGGTGAATTTTACAAACTAAGAGCAACTCCAACGCTTAACTCCCTGTTAGCTATATCTGTCCAGCTGACCCTATTCTATAATAATCCAGCTCATCTCGCACGCTTTCTTTCTCTCCCGCAACTTTTATCTTTCTCTTGCGCGCCAAGTTGTCATCGCACAAGTGAGTTTGTTTTACTTTTTTGATTTTATCTTGAATCAATATTGTTGATATCCTCTTTGCTTCATCCGATTGTATGTGTATGTAATTGGGTTATGGTTTAGAAAGTTTGTGTTATTATGATGAAACATATATGTAATTAGGTTTTTGGTTCTGAAATTTAGGGGTTTCCATAGTTCACTCATTCAATGCTTGTTCTTGTGGTGTTGTAATAGAGATGGATGGCTCGTTTATATCTTTGCTTAACGAAGGATCATTCTCAGAGATCGAAAATTTGATATTTTCTCAACCAACCCAGCCCCAAACCGCACCCCCACCCCAAAAAGAAGCTCCGAAATTGAAGAAGGGCAAGATGTCAAAGAATTTTTTGATCGAAGAAGATATGCTGCTTATTTCCACGTGGTTGAATGTTAGTATGGATCCCATGCAAGAAAACAATCAGACACATACAAACTATTGGGCAAAGATTTGGAAATATTATGAAGAAAATAAAGAAAGGCTAGAGAGTGATAGGAGTGCTAATTCATTGTGCAATCGTTGGTGCGTAATTAACGAAAAAGTGGCTAAGTTTAATGGATTTTGCAATCAGATTTTCGGAAGAAATCAAAGTGGATTCAGTAACAACTTAGCAATTCCACTTCCTTGTGTTCAGATGGTTAAATATTTTAAGTTCAAAACAGATCATATATATTCAAAATTTCTGATTTTGATTTTGGTATTCGGTTGTAAACCATATTTATTTCAGATAGTTGTTCAGTTGAGATTTTTCTAGTTCGTTCACGACGGATACTCACCTCTCCCTAAAAATAGGACTGGGTAAGTCACCCGACAAGAACCCGTATCATTACCTGAGATTGTTACCCCTACTCGATAGTAAACTTATTTTAATAAGTGTCCAGGACCAATTATAGTTTAAAAATATTAGACACAACACTCACATCTAATCATACAATAGTTGGGACCACTTTTTAGTCCTTTTCGTTATCTATGAAAGGACTAGACCATTCTATTTTCTATGAAACTTGGCCAGGACTAGAAGAGGAACTTGCCCTCAAAAGTGGCATTTGTGATAACAGAACTAGTCTATATCCACACTTTTAAACAGAAATAGTTAAGATATTATAAGTCCTAGATTAGTCAAGCTGTACAGAGTTTTCAAACCATACAGTAATAGTACATGATACACATTACATATACACTAACATAATCCAGTGCAAAAGTGTACTTGATATGGAAGGCACTAGATTAGATATTAGTACTGCTCAGACAAGATTTAGGCATCTTTACGTGAAGAGCAATTATAAGGCAGTATTAGAAGTAAATTACTGTATGCAGAGGGGAAACAAATTTATCAGTCTCCACTTGCGCAGCCGTTACAACCGCAATGCACACACTCTATGACCTTCTCCTCCCTCAGGTGTTTGGGAACTCTGCAGACACAAGTAGTCTGAAAGTTGTGATCCCGTGGTTGCATGCATCGTGAACAGCAAAGGCGCTCATAGCCAGGCTGCAATTTCCCAAAGAGGACATTGAGACTAAAATACATAATTTTATACCATATGACCTTGACCAGCAATCTTATTACCGATCTAACCATACAGATTAAAAAAAGTTCAAGTAACCAAATATAAAAGTTTTTAAATAATTTGATAATGTATACATAAGATTTATGGTCACATTTTAAATACAAATTTCAGCCTCTAGACAAGTACCACAAAACAAACCAACTGGATAGCGGTCCTATATTAAGTAATGTACAAACTAATTTTCTACAGAATACTTGGATACAAAGTAATTATTGCTTAAAAATTTTATCCTTGTAGGATTGGATCGCTACTAAAGCCACTAACATTTAACTTTAAGCTGCAAGGATATTTAAATCTTTAAGGGCTTCAAACTAGAAACTTTTTATCCTATTAATTAATGATTAAAAAAATGTTTATATATCGTCGTTGATAGGTTATGAAATGTCATCATATCAAGTTTACCAATAAATTTATGTAAAACAAATTCATTTGGGTAATCAGTCCAACAAGTCAGTAGTGAAAAGTATTAAATGATGAGAAAAAGACCAACTTCACTTCGTTTACCCACAGAGAGGAGTCCCCAGTGATGTCCACTCAATTAAACAACAATGACAAGTTCATACTTACCGTGTCACTCTCACTCATATTTGCTAGGTGTGTAAATAATAAGATGTTATATTTTATATTTTTAGAAGATGTTATATTTTAAAGACATGTAGACAGAATCAGATAAAAAGTTGTCATATATTTAATAACAGAAGTGGTCAAAACCTTTTTCCACTTGGCTATCAGATTTCGGTCAGCATAGCCTTGATCCAAGCAGAACTCATACAACTCTTTAGATATTTCCTTCCTGCGGTGATAAAGATCGTAAACATATCGACTCTTCTGGTGCGCTATCTTAAAAATTGGCCAAAGTGTCTCACATTTTCTCTTCCCATCATGAGTATCATTTTCAGCTGTTGGTAAGATAAAAAGTTTCCCTATAGCATTTCATAAAAGAAGTGAACGATACATAACTTAAGATAGCAATCCGTACCTTCTCTCATCTTCGCTTGCAATTCAAGGAGAGTAGGCTCAATCAGTTCAAAACCCTCCGGGACCTTGACGCGGTTTGTCCTCACTTTCGGCATTTTCGTTCAACTACAATACACAACATTAGGTCACATTATCAATTCACGCGAGCAAGCCTCTTTTGCTATCAATGCACATTACTAATTTACTATTTCCTAATTACGAAAACACGAAAAATCAGTAGGATTGCAGTTACTCAATCATAAGAACTCGAAAATCTCAAACTCGAAACACAATACATATATACAAATCGAATTGCACAAATATAGATCGATGAGATGAATTCATTAACAAACACAACTATACAAGCTTATGAACATGTAAATTTAACATAGCATTTTGATATATATTCAGTATAAAATTATATAGAATTTCTACTAGGAACTCTTTAGAGCTGGAAAATTACCCGATAATTGAGAAAGAGCGCACAGGATTTGAATGAGAGCAATTGAGTAATTAGGGCTGGGAGAGAGTTAAAACTTGGAAACTATTCTATGAGCGTTCTCATTAAAATGGCTAAAAGCCTGCGAAGTTGGATCCAGTCCAGGCCCAGTTTGTGAGGCAGTATGGTTCTTGTATAATTTAGTTCGGTACAGGTTTTAAGAAATTCAAAAAAAGAAAAAGAATAACAATAAATAGATAAATTAAATAGTAACAAAATCCTGACAAAATAAACAATAATATTAACAATTTTAATAAATCAAATTTCAGTTTTTGAAAGGCCTTGAATACTTATATATAAATTAATTAAATTTTTATATAATTAAAATTTAAAATGATTAGGAATTTGATTCTGAACAAATATGCTTTGTTATATAAAAGCTCATGTCACTCCCACAGAAGAAAAGATTCATGTCTCTCTAAATTTTGAAATTCATCCTAAATAATCGATATTTGTGATTCCTTTAAATATTAAAAGTGATTTCGAATGATCAATAATTATATTATCCATAATTATGAATTATGATATATTTGATTTTGAAATCGAACTCAATAATTGTGTACTATTCTATAAATAAAAAAATGAATTGACATATAATATTTTGAAGATATCTTACCTTATTTCCATTTTCTAGCTATAATATATACTAATAATACTATTTTCAACATGTCGAACTCACTTGACAAGACTAAATTTTAGTTTTTATGTAAAATAAATTTGTTTAATCAAATATATGCCTTCCGGTAAGTAAGCTCCAAATTCGATTTTGAAAACTTTTGTCAAGTTCAAACTCATCGCCAATTATAAATAACTTATTATTATCGGAATTTGTTTGTATTAAATACAAATCAATTTTTAATTTAAAAAGAATTAGTATTGAGATCGCAAGTATTTTTTACTTTTTATTTGACAGAAGCTCGCAAGTAAACTTAAGTCTGCTTAGTTAGCTTTTGAATAAACTCAATAGCCTCATTTATTAGGCAAGTTTAGTCAAGTATAACTAACATAAAAAGACACAAACTCGAAAATATTAAAAACCTGGCATGGGAACTAAAATTACTCAAACTTTTTTCTATGAAAAACAACACATAAATATCAATAAAAATAGACTTATTTCTATATTAGAATCAGATAATTAAATCATATTCAAGATACTTGCAGCTATATAAAAAACTATTTTGGAGAATGTTGAACTTGCAATATCAGCACTGGCACGGAAAAATAATCCTGATTTAGAGCTTTGGAATTACAGAATGACAGTTTACTGAAAATAGAGATATAAAATATGTAAAACATGGGACCAAAATTTTACTACCTACGTCTCATAAAGTTCTCTAGCCGATTCATACATAACTATGAGATCAACATTATCAAAGAAAAAAAAAACTATGAGATCAACATGGTCAAACATGTTGCACAGCCTCGTGCCGACTCTCACCTGCTCTTGTTACTGAGACATTCATATTCAGTGGCAAAAGAAAAGGGTTGCTATATTCTTTCTTTCACTAAGGTCCTAATCGTACTTTTGCTGTCCCAAACCATCACCAGCGTCTCCTTGTGCAATGGAGTTTTTCGAGCTTTCAACTTTTGGAGTTCCAAAGAGCATCTTTGAGGCTTGCATCTAGCAATTTTCACACTACTCAGTGAATTCCTGTCAGCAACCTGAAGCGGAAACCAAAATATATTAACATACGTGCGAAGCCATTTATAGAAATAGAATACCACGCAAGTTAATAGTTATGGTGGTCCTTCAAAACTGTAAGCATACTGGGATCCACCAGCACGGTTCTATTGGCAGTACCATCTTCTTATTAAATTCTTTGCAGGAAGATGCGTTGTAGCTGGCCTTTAGCACTTGTTGGAGACATAATGTCCACAGCAGTATTGCCTATGAGCCTCAACTTATTTAATCTTTTGATATAGAAGTTTCGCTCTTTCATAGAATTTACCCATAAAATCAAATGCACACTCCATACCGTATAGTAAACAACATGATATAAAATATCGACTTAAATATTCAAGTAAAGTCATTTAGTTCTATAAAATTCTAGTTTATATGCAGAAGGTGGAACTAGTGAGTAGGCCAAGTGATGGAACACTAAGAAAATTTTCTCAAAACCAGGAAAATAATAAAAAGAAGGGAGTATTACTTCTGGAATGTCATAGTCTCCATCCTTTGCATCACACAAGTCTAGGGATACTTTCCGCAGCATTGGCAACTACAGTTATGGATTGAACACAGTTACTTGCATGTCCTATTAGGGATAAATAGAAGGTTAAGCAGATACAGGTTACCTTTGAAGCAGCACCAAGAATAAAATTCTTCTGAATACCCTGTCCCTGCAAATATATTTCAAATATATTTGTGTTATATACTCAAGGACATAGCTACACTTGGAAATTTCAAACTCCAGACAATGGATTATCAAGATAGAATTAGAAGGCTGGTCACATATTTATTAAGGATTCCTTCCGGGTTTTTTTCATGTGAAGTTGGAAAGAATTCAGATAGAATAGAAGGCAGGGTTCTATATTTTATCCAACAATTTCTTTAACGGTAATAAATGTTTTTTTAGAAGCAGATCTGTAAAATTTCATCTAGCTAAATACTTTTATAGCACTGGCCTCTTGAAGTGACATCGAACTCCCAAAACCATACTGCCTATCCATACTCTTAAGAACCTTTGTAACAGTTAAACAAACATATAAGAATAAAATCTATGGTTCAGAAAGCAGGCAACTTTTTAATGATGTATGAATGTAGAAAGTGAAGGCATGCTCTAAGCTGAATGAATATATTTATTTGCGGCCTGTACTAAACGAAAGGCCAAAATATTGTATACAATAGAAATTGCGGGTTCACTTCAGTAACCCAGGACTTCTGTTTAAATAAATAATATTTACATCAAACAAACCAGCAATATACTAAATATCTAGGCATCAAAGCTTACAGTATGCCGCAGTAAGAGATCTTCAAGAGCATAACAATTAAAAAGATCTGCAACACCGTTTGCTGTTACTTTGCCACAGTCCTATAATTTAAGACAAGTACATGCAGAAGAAAGCATAGAAGGCAATAAGTTCACTTATACATTGGGTGATTGAGACAAATGTGTCTCTGCATGTGGTTGAAAAGCATAACAAATGCAGTAATTAAATGATTAAAATGTCAATATTTCGTACAGAAACACTAAATATACAGAAAAAAATGGGCTAATAAAAAAAACAGCTTGGTCATGAAGGTTGTATTTCCTCTAATATCATATAATTGGGGCCATCACAGCTTCCAGATATATTGATACAGTATAATCATTCAATATATTATCAACAATTTACATTACATTCATTCCGGCGATAGGAGATGGGGGTTGGTTGTTTGTAGGTGTCAATTTGTTTTTATATTTACAGCAAATGGAAAGGTCATGCTAACAAACTTCATTCTCCAATAAGATCACTATAACATTTTACTAATAGTTATTTTAAAATAGTTTTGTGAGCTACATGAAATACTGGTTATTCAAGTAAAAACTTCAATAATTCTACTTGGCTAACATATCTATAGAAGGAAAATAGAATGTGATTGACACTCGCACTCCTATCCGCTCTAATAGAGAAGACGATTATGTTTCTTGTTACTGTAAATGGACACTCCTTTCTTAACTTGATCCACATCAAGGTAACCATAATAGCCATTGTATGTAGCTGTAAAAAGAGAACACTCTTTCCAGAAATGATATGATATCCCTTGCACTGCTAAATGGCTCTTTGTTTTCAAACCTATAGGTTATTTTTGCAAATTGTAGCCTATATATGTTCTAAAAGCAAGGTCATATGGGCATGTCTAACTACACATGCCACATTAATTCATGTTTTTCTTTTAGTGGCAGAGTGAAGCCTAAGGTCCCCTGTTGCTTTCACAGCTTTCTGATCTTTTGGGCATCTACAAACTCCTGCCAATTGTTGGCAGCCTTTATCTTCCTAATGATAATTTCCAACCTCATACTGACATTACTAAGTGTGGTGTCTTTGGTTTGCATCTCTTTATAGATTTGAATACCAAAATAGTATTGAAAAGCCTTCCCACCTAAAGTTTACACTAAAGCCAGGTCCTCTCTTTATAGATTTGAATACTAAGATAGTATTGGAAAGCCTTCCTACCTAAAGTTTACATTAAAGCCAAGTCCATTACGAGTTTTGGTGTTCTTAATAACAATTACTAGCCTTTTATGCAATCCTTAAAGCTTCCTATCATTATCTGGCTCTAGATAACAAATACAAGAAAATATTAAACTGCGTAGCATCAAGAAACTGCTACATGACAACTCAATTTATGCAGCACCACAGTTCCTCGAAAGACCAAGCACTGAAGCTAACAGAAGCTAAAGACCTATTTGTTTAACAAAACTCACCACAAACAAAATAGGCCCGCGAAACACTGAAATATTAGAGGTTTAAGAAAATTATTGAATACCGCTAATTATAGTGGCATGGATAAAACTGGACGAAGAAACTTATATCATGATTCAGTATGCAAAACAGGCATGATTCCTGTATAAATTATAACATCAGAGGTCAAGCATGGTATAAAGGAGCAGTTCATATGCTTGTGAAGCAGGGAAGATATACTAGCATTGCCAACAAATTTAAGCGAGTCCAAGAGCAAACCTCTAAATAAATTGAAATCAAGCCTGGCCAGCCGCATGAAATTATCTCTTGAGATTCTACAATAAAGGCATTAGTTAAACAGGTATTAGTTACATTAGTCAACAACACACATATAGCATATATACGTAATCGATTCCTAATACAGATAGCATAGAGCATCTATACAAGGAAAGGTCTATTATCTATGCACCACAAAAATAAAAAGAATTTACTACTAGAATAGAAAAAAAATTGGGTAAAAAAGTTACAGCTAATTGATCACTCCATGTTTATAATTTTTGTAATCACTGTATAATGCTGTAATCTGCATATTCTATCTTTATTATAGAAACAGAACTGTTAATATGATTCTAAAACCTGTTTTCTGAACATCTTATATTATTATAATACTAACAGAAAAGGGTAACATTTTTGAAATATTATAGTACAGTGCTTAACAACTTCTAAATGTAAGCACAGTGATTGTATCTTCTCCAAATGCACTATAGACTAAGTAAAATGTTCCATATCTTTTATCTCATCCATCATTATCTGAATATGAACACATTTGTTGTCTGCTAACCTGAATTCAGAAGTACGCAACCCAGCAGTGAAAGATCGGTTAAGCTCGGGCAATTCTGAGTGAGAATGACCAGATCATTGTTGGTCATCAATCGCACAACTCTTTCTAGTCTCAATTTCCTTAAATTTGGCATACTGAACTGAAATCTTGAAAAGGATATCTCACCAAAACAATAGCACAGAGATATTTCTTGCAAGTTTCTGAACAACATTATCACATCGATTATGATAGAATCCCATAGTACCTGTTGAGGACAGTAATTACAACTTTGACGACCACTATTTCTAATTTTCCAAAATTCATACCAAAGATATATCAAACCAATGATTGGTTAGTAGAAACTCGGAAGCACAGAACGATGGATGGTAATCTAGAAACTTGGAAGTACATACCAAAATCCAACAATATATCATATTAACCCCCACCCCCAAACTTGGAAGCACATTTTCGAGTTGAAGAATGGATCACTAGGACTAGGAGCACACATTTGGGGAAATAATCAACTGAAAATGTTGGGGCTGATGAGATTCAAACATCAACTCTAAATTAATATTTTAAAAATACTCGGGTTCTAAGCGGAGATCTCCACTCTAATACCATGTTAAGTTAGCAACTGTCATAAAAGCTTCAAATGAAGCTTAATGGGATCATATATAGGGTTCCAACATGATAGACAACCCGGCATTAATGCAGTAGATGTGAAAAAACAAGGCCTTGAATATTGAGAAGAACATCCAATAGACCAATAGGCATTACCAGTAAATATGTAAAATGAGAATAAGTAGATAACATTATCACTTCAGCTTTTAATTAGACTCCAAAAGTAACTTACAACTCACAAACTTTAAAACTGAGAGTTGAGATCATATAGTTCCTTAGGGGTTGCACAAGTACTTTGTGCTTGAGACCTCTATTTGTTTTTGGTATTTGCACATGAGGGAGAGGATGAGGACCGAAGAGTAAATGGGATTTGACTTGTTTGTCATTTGCCACCCACAGAGTACCCCCCACATAGTGCCTTCTCACTCAGAGCTTCTTGGGTAAATGTTCATCAGCGCTCTTCCAATTTCTTCATCTATATTCTAGGCCTTGTCGCATCAAATTTACCTATTACTAATTTAGTAAAAAGGCAGACCGACTTCATGTATTTCATTATTCTGTAAGCCTTTATCATCTTTCTTTAGCATATTACGGTCAGAATAGAACAAGGTTTTGAACTCAACTATTTGATTAGTAGTTCATTGCTGATGTAAATTTGTTGCAAGAAAAATCAAAACTATTGAAAGTAAAAATATTTGAATAGTAAACCAAACCTGAAAATAAAGGGTGACTGAGTCTAGCAAAGGACAAGTTGCAGCTAGCAGTTTCAGTCCATCTTCACCTAATGATCCACCCAAACCCACGGTTATTCTCCTTAGCTTTTTTAACGCAAATTTCAGAGCATCCAAAGAGACATAAGAAAATCCCCACCCAAATGTGATATCTTCAAATTGACATGACCTTCCTAGCTTCATATAAAAATCTTTTTGGAAACGAAACACGCTCCCATCACCCCTATATTCTGGTTCAAATAAATTCTTACAGTCTCTTACTCTCAAACAAGTCAAACCAGGATTTTTGCCAACAATGTAAGCCAAAGCGGCTGCAGAAACCTGTAATATTAAAAGAATAACAATACTGGATGAAAAATATTTAGCATAGTTCATGTAGAATAGTTGAAGTATGAATATAGGAATAAAAAGATAACTGCACATATTTCTGTTTGAGATGCTAATAACCATAATTTTTTCTTTATATATCTTACTACCTATAAGTATACTTATTTGTTGATTTACAGTATTAAACACCTCACTACTGGAATGTAGACTCAACTGCTCAACAACATGCCTCAGCTCTGCAGTGTACAAATGACTATGTTCCCCATTGAAAGACAATTAGTCGGTACCAACCAATAAATAAATACAAGTATGATCTAATAGGCTTGATATATGAGTGACACTGAAACTTCCACCAAAAAGTGAAACTTAAAATCCACCTACAACTATTACACTAACACAGCAATGCTTCACCAGATAAAAAACTATGCATCACAAACAGCTAAACAGATAAACTTCAAAAGTTAACTGGATGCCCCAGTTTTTCTATCCCAAGTTCCATGAATGATTAGTAGCATCCAATTAACCCACAACACAAAACGACTTATCCCTGTTTATTATGTATGGCATCTGCAAATTAACTCTTTTACAAGATATGTTTACCGTCACAAAGGATTGTTACACACCTTAGTACATGTGATGTCAAGCATCTCCAAGGAAGAACCAGAGAAGCTATAAAGACCGCTATCAACAAGGTGTGTCCCCCTCAGACATAGACTACTCAGCTTGTGTGTCTGGGACATAAGGTCTGTAAGACATGGCTCGCTTACTCCTGTTAAAAGATGCTAACTCTTGTGAGCATACTTGTCTACTTGAAGGTGAAACTCTAAAAGCAGAAGCTGATTAGACTGAATATAGAACAGGATTTCTCATGACAGGTCTAGGATAGAGATTCTGTTATAAGAAAACAGAGCACAGAAACCTTGAATAATGACATATCTTAAGACAACTTTGATTAAATAAAAGGCATTACAAGAACAGGCGTGACACTGAATATTTTCACTAAACTTAAAGGCCCAAGTCCAAAGAGTTGGTTACAGCTCATATATAATTCAGCTGAGCAGTAAAATACAACCGTATTATCTTCAGAAATCTCTGCACTCTTGGAGTTAAAAGTCTAAAGACACAGCACTTTTTCGTTTCCACTGATAGTGGGAAACTTGATTGGTGCTTCCAGCCTTTAAGTATTTTCTGTTAAGCCTCTAGAAGAGCATGCACCAAAAGGAAAGAAAACTAAAACATAACACGCTATATATCCATGACTAGATGCCTGAAATCTGATAATTAACAATATATACAATGGTCAATTTTGTTAAAAATGACAATTGATAATAAGCACGTCATTTAAAAAAAAAAAAAAAAATCTTACCCATGCAGCCACCCATATGCAGTTTCTGGAGTTTGTGAGCCAGTGACATAGAATTGTTTCCCTCAGTTTGTGCAGAAGCAAGTCTATCACCACCAGGAAGATGAGAACAGAGAGCCATGATTGAATTATCACCAAAAGAAGTTTCACAAACTACAATTGAGTGCAAGTTTATACATTCAAGTATAACAACTGCAATGCCACCATCAGATACCGAAGTACAGCCTTTAAGGTTGATGTAGCTTAATGAAACACATGCTCTGGAGAGAGATTGGAGATCATGATCTGGGAAACCACAGGGATAATATGTTACTAGAATAGATAAGATATTAGAGTGCATGCTCCACTTGAAATTAAATAACAATTATCCCCTACTGATGCAGGACAACAAATAAAAGATTCAAATTACTGATGAATATATCACATCCTGCAGAAGAAGCAAACCACTCAACAAGATGTTTTAATGTCACTCCACAATTTTCTGGCATCCGCTAACAGGAGAAGAGACATCTCTGAATTATATATTTACAATATAATCTCTCTCTAACCTTTGTGAGGAAAATTAAGAAAAGAAAACATATACCTTATTTAACAAGGGTTTCCTACATGTTGAGGGAAGAAGACAATTGACCACTTGGCCAAGAATCAAATATTGGACCGACAAAGTATAGAAGAAAAAAATGCATTCAGGCTCCAAGTAGCATAGTGCTAGACTGACTTCATTATGGAAGTGTATAGTATATCTGATAGGCAGTGAAAGTCCCCGAGATTTTTCAAGAGCCTAAATAAATAGAACACTACACATGAAATACCACAAAATTTTAAAAAAAAAAGGAAGGAAGAAAGACTACTGATTCCTCATTACCTAAAACTGAAGACAGATTTTTTGGGGAAATGACCGCTATGCCAATAACATTTTCTAAAAAATATACCTTGGCACAATTCACAAGAATGTTTGCCATATGGCCAACAAGTATCAATTACTAATACTTTATTTAAATTTCTTTCCCTTAAGTTATATGTAACCTCTATGCTTACCTGTGACATCTATCCGCCCCTCCAGCGTGAGTTTAGCAATATTTGACGGCAAGCATCTAGCCATCAAAGATAGTGATGCAGTCGAAGGAATAGCAGCATAAGATACTGTTGGCATATGTGACAATACAGCTGGATATGATGATATAATTGTGATTTGTGATGATAAAACTGGACTTATATCCACAGTTAAATCAATGTCATGAAGCAATGGGCATCTCTGGACCAAGTGACACAATTTTTTTGTTTCAAAGCGTAAATGATAAGCTGCCTTCAACATTCTTAATGATGGGAATGACCTGGAGAAACACTCGATAGCATCCTCAAGACATAGCATTGGACAATTGGAGATATCCACCTCATACACTGCTCTAAATGTCAAGAGCACAGGTAAAGCCTTCTGAACATAAACTTTAGCGCTACTAAGGGCATTATAGTTCATCGAAGATCTAATTGTCTTTGTCAACAATAGATCCCTATCATATGAAGAAGGAAGCAAAGACAGAAGCAGGACTCCTAGTTTAATCTGTGGACAACCTGAAAGATCCAGTTGCTGGACAAGGGAAAACATGTTATTAGGAGAAACAGTCGAAGAACTAAATTTTAACAGACGTAGAGCATTTAGGCACACAACACATGCATATATACTATAAGTTTCTAACTTCCAAGCCTTCCATACCACATTTTCATTTAGGGGTACTTTAACTGCAGGAAATAGTCGAATATTATGTGGACAATTAAACTGAGTAGGCTCCTCGTACTCTACAGTCCATTTCCATAATATATGTCATTGCTCTTTCAAATTGATAGGCATTGATAATGCCTATAGCATTATTTTTTATGGCAATAATTTATTGGTCACTTTGACTTTTAGCATGTGTTTCAAGGTGCATAAAAAACAGCTTCACAGTTTTTTTTAATTTGTTTTTTGCATGAATATATTTATTCGAAAAAAGAATATTCAATGATAAATTGTGGAGCTATCTTTTCATGCACCTTAGAATACATGCAAGTCAAAGTGACAAAAAAACTGGGACGGAGTGCAAAATTAGTTGATGAATTAACATTTTAAATACACGAGGAACACCAATTCTGGATGGAGCAGAATTACAAATAATACTTGATTAACTTCATGAGTTCATTCTGCATATCAATGGTTTGATGGAAAGTAGAATATATTTTTTTTAATCAAATGCGAACTTCTTAGCAGATAAAATGGGGGTAAATTGGAGAAAATTTCTTCCCAGCAAAGGTAGAAGGACTTCTAGCATTCATGGAGATACATGTCCATACATAGACGAGACTATATGATTGTATCTTCACCAACAGAAGTTTATGCATGCTCTATAGAGGTTATACTCACAAAAAGGAAGCGTTTGTTGTGCCAAGTATCTACATTGTTCAAGTGCAAACTCATCCTCAATTATTATCTCCTACAGAGAGGACTGCATATACACTACTAGTAATAGTTTCAACCTCTCATCCAAGCAGACAATACAAAAGACCGTAACCTTTTACCAAAAATTCAATAGTGGTCATTGGTCACAATTACCTCTAAATTTATCTGCTAATTGCAAGCGTGCTATAGTTATGCATTCTTCTCATAAAGGGGACTAATAAACTATTATTGTTTATGATAGAAGAAAAAACACAAAAATTGAAATGACTATCAAAGGATAAAAAGACAATATGAGCAAACAGCAAAAGTTTGCTTAATACAGATATACTAAATTCGTCAAGTCTGCCAGGAAGCATCCATGTTTACCCTATTTATTGGATTACAGATCTAAATGTAGGTAGATAATTGATAAAAGTGAAAGACTTCCAAGTGATAAGAAATGCTTAAATTCCAGCATTGACTAAAAGCCGCCCCTTGCATCTAGAACCCTGCTTCGGATTCGAGACTTAAATCACACAATAAAAATACAAAATGAAAGATCTATCTTCCTAATTTGTGGTTTGGATCCCATCAGAATTCTAGTAGAAGTTCTCATCATTTTCATAACACAGTACCATTCTTGGGATTCTAACAATTCACTATTCCAATTATTTTTGAACTGCATCAATAGTCCTATGGTCTGCTCACTTGTTGAGATATAGATGGTGTGTAACACATTCTTCAGCAGAAAGTATAATACTCATTTGTTTTGAAGCCAATTAGCAGAGATTCCCAGAAGCTATATATCTGATACCAGAGCTTATGAAGTTTCTACAAACTAGTTGAATTGTAAAGGAGGAAAACTGAACAACTAGTAGTCTAGTGTGGTAGTACCTAATTAAATTGAAAAATGGAAAACACAACAAGTACGATCAAATAAATCCAAAAAATAATTATGCAAAAAGATGAAATTAAAGGGTTTTACCAAACCAAGGGGTTTGACTAGTGTCTGTGTGTGCTGCATAGCTGCTGTGACTATTATACCAACTTGCAGGTTTTCTTCTGCCCATAGGCTTCTTTAGAAACGCTTTTTCTCACTTATAACTTACTAATGATTATAAAGATATATTAACATTAAAAGATGCTGCGATGACTACACATATTTAATGGCAAAATTCAAAGCCTCAAAGAGACAACCTTAGTATGTTCAGTTAGCCGAATTCTTAAATGGCACATGTCACCATCTCCAAAGACATTTATAGAGCTTTCTGAAGGAAGTGCCACCAAAGAAAAATTAGTCTGAATGCTTTCATCAAAGAACTTTGAGAAGTCACAGCAGCTTCTTTTTCCTAATAAACGTACCAACATATCATATATTACATAAAACTAAAACCAATAGGCTCAAACAGAAACACTGCTACAAGAAAACAAAATATAAGAATGAAATACCAGTTGCAAACCACAATGGCAAAAGGCTGACCCGGATCTGTAAATCAAAATAAAATGTAATTCAGTTTAAAAGAAAAAAGAAACATTCAGATATGTCAAGCCAGGTGATATATACTAACTGCAAAATGAACCGACTTATCAGTGATTACTGGAGTTTCTTACAGTACCCAAAACAAAGTGGTGGAATACATGTAAACCAGCATATAATGGTATGTTAGAAACTTTTAACATAGCAGTGGTAAGTACATGATAACGTATAATCATAAGAGCCCTCTTGACTTTACAGATAAAGAACTGTATATAGAAGTGCTTGATTGTTCTTTATTGAATTGTATGATATCTGAAGCTATCCACTAAATAACCTGCCTGAGCTGCATATTACAGTAAAGGTACAGCCTCAAACATTTTGGTACTTAATATTGACTTGTTAAAAATTACAATTTCATTATATGAATGGATCTCCTTTCTTCCAATACAAGTAAGCTAATAACTGATTCTGAGACTTCACAAACTCATACTTCTCATCACTTAGGCAACCAGGACCTAGAGGTTCCAAATAATGCTAGCTTTAGGAGGGTCAATATTATGCCCCAAAAAATACAAGCAGAATTAATAAAATGACTACTCTTTCCTATATTCAAAAAGGTTTGCAGAGTTAGATAATTATGTTTCTGTTTTGGCATTGTTTAGATGTGGACCCTGTGTAAACGCATAAAAAAATAAAATTAAAAGTATTCACTTCTAGTATCAGACATCAATTCACTGAACACTTCAATCCCTAACGGCTAATGTGGTGCCATTACTTGTTAAATTAATGAGATCTTAAGTATACATATGTCTTTTCTTATGAAGCTTATAGAGTAGTATCCATTCTATTGAATGTCTGGTGAGCAACAATTGAACCCATGACCTAGGACCTGGGACTGACAGCCGCCTTACCACAAGGCTATCCCATCACGCCCAGTATACATGTGTTCAGATAGTGGGGTTCTATACTTATTAGTTATTACCTATATGTTCCATCACGGATATATTATGCAGGGGTCTGTCCAACTGATAGTTATATTAAAAAACTCTGACATCATTAACTTCTTCGGAATAACCTTTCTTTTGGAATAACCTGATTGAAAGATAATTTAATCTCATAAATGTTAACTTCTCATATACCTGTTGTAAGATTTCAACGCGGTCATCTCCACTGATATGTTCTACATTACCACCAAGCCAAACTAGAATAGCATCAGTAAGATGCTTCTCACTGTTTAAAAGAAAAAAAGCATGGATATTAATAGTCTATTATAAAATATATATACAAAGTACCACTTGAAAATAACAAACCTGTGCACAGTTAATTGGGGATTCTTTAAGCAACAAAGTAATAAATTGTACGGAATGTCACGGAAGGAGATACAAGTAACAGCCCACATCTGATAGAAGAAGGCATCATCACCAGTTAATTAAAGAAATAACATAGGAAAACAAATATTATGAGTCATCGCATAAATCAGATATTCTTTTGGCCAAAATAAATTTGATTTCCTTGCATGATTTTATCTCCAACTTTCACCTCCCCTCTACTTACATTTGCACATATTGAAGACTTTTGAATCATTACACTTTATAAAATAAAGTATTATTTGTGACAGCTTAATGTTATTTAATGGTATACTGGTATTAGTGGTATGGGTGTCATACACAAGTGCGGATCCAAATGTCAGATTCTTAGTTTTAAGATATTTAGGGTTCTTTCATAAGGATCCGGAATTCAGTAATGATACAGGGACTCAGCTAGTAAGCATAACATAAGTAAAACTTTATATAGAATGATTCATTGTACACTCATAAAAATATTTCTACAACATATAAATCGTATACACTTAAGTATATATGTTATATATCTAGACAAAAGAAGAATAACATAAATAACAAGTCACTCACGGGCCTTGCTCTCTATAATCAAGCTGCAAGGAGACCTTGTATTACATTTGGAACTGGGATACTACTAGTTGAAGCATCCGGTTTTAATAAGAAGTATCCAACTCAGATTCCATACCCACAACCATGTCATGTCCGTGGGTCACATGTATAAGAAAAAAGTGGAGAGTCCAGGTAGGAGCCTTATTGCACGGCTCTAATACGAAAAAATAGAACAATAAGTAACTACTGCTTAAAGAATGCTTATTATACTGTGCAACTACCCTGTAAGGCATCAATACCTCTATATGTCATCTATTTAGCCCTAACTATCAGATTATATGTGTAAACAAGTAATATCCATAATAGGCCAAGCACATACGAAGTTCTTTGCAAGATAATTTGTGCACAGTTCCGGAAAAGAATCATTTGCTGCAATAATTTAGGATCACACAGTCAGATATCATAAAAGATGCCACATTCGATATGTCTGTGTGCGCACACACGGGTGTGGTTGGGTGTTCATGTATATATGGTAATACCGTAAAAAAAACTAAAAATCACCCGTTACTAATATCGTGAGAGTCTCCATAAAGATATGATATTCTCACCCTGCTCCAAACAAAACTTCCAAATATCAATCAAACTGCTTAGTTGCAGAGACGGAAACTCCTTGACTGAAGTAACTTCAGTAAGCCACATCTTACAATTCAGGAGAAGCATGTCAACTCCAAAATATAAGGCACCCTGATAGCAAGCAAAAAAACATTTCCGCAACTTGTTAATTAACTGCCTTGTATGCTATGTATTACGTAAAGCACAGTATATAGTTTTCAGATATGTGAAAAAGTGTTCACAATATTTACACCTAACACGTAATCTTGTGCAAAACTTTAAGCGTGAGTAAAGCACATTCGTGCTATTACCTCAAACAATGGTAGAAAAGTATCAGACGTGATCTCCACCGAATAACCATATATAAACTTGAAGAGATTTAAAAGAAATTGTGGATTCCACTGGACCGATATGCAATCAAAGCTCGAGTCACTGCACAATAGATTCACACTTACACATAAAACAACAAACTATCTCCGCCTACAAACTCTACTGATTTCTAGAATTCACTAAACATATAAACGTAATCGGCCAAACAAATACAAAAATATATAAAAAGGAACCGAGAAGCGACGTTGAAAAAAAGTTAGTTACCTGAAGCTGCCGCATAATAGTCCGCGAAAATAAGTAGATGATTCAATTAGCCTGAATGCATACATAAATTATAATTCAACTTAAAACTAAAAGCGAGGGAGGGAGAGCGAGAGAGAGGGAGAGGGAGGGAGAGAGCGAGAGAGAGAGAGAGATGCCTGTTGCGATGAGCTTTGATAGTGATGATTTGGCGAGCATGAAGTGAGGCCAAGTTCCAGGTGTGAATAACGGCCGTTGATAGGATAACATCGGCGGCGGCGGAACGAACGGCGGTGATTTCAGGATCGATGCATTTGACAACGATCCATTCATCCTCTGAACTCGAGGCCATGTTAGAACAACTACGCAATGAGTAGACTCACCGGTCAATTTAATGGAGTTTTAAGACTTGTGCGACACTAATTTCTACCGTCGCAGCATCTCCCTACTGTACTTTACGACAATAGTAGTATATGGAAAATTCGAAGTTTATTGGTGGCCCGTGTGTATTTTGGGGAGATTTATTTCACCGCAAATCATGTATCTAACGGTAACAAATTTCTATCAGGTTTAGTTCGTTTTGTGGAAGGTTAAAATGAATATTTGTCATTTTTCTGTTTGAATATTTTATTTATTCTAACGGTAAAACGTTAGATATGATAAAAATTTAAAATTCTTTATATCAAATAATAATTATAATATAATAAATTTAATAAACTATCTCAACATATGTATGTTGTGATAACACATTTAAAGGAATAGAAATATTTGAAGAATATATTTATTATGAAATATAAAATAATTTAATAGAAGCTTATATCCTTTTCAAGAATCGTTAAAAGAAGTAAAACATTTTAGACTATTATAACTTACGTCTCATGTATAATTGTTTGTAAGATACATTGTTACGTGCTATTGATATTTTAAACAAGCGTTGTTGTGATTTTTGAAATGTATCTTGGACCAGTAAAAACAAGTATACATATTAAGATTTAATATATAATTATAAAAACAAGTATACATATTAAGATTTAATATATAATTATACTCCCCAAATTAAACGATTTAAGTGCCTCTTAATTTGAATATCATCCAGAAATTCAAAATGTTTATTTTACAAGTGGTGCCAAAACCATGGATAACAACAGTATTTCAGCAACATTGATTTTCCAGATCATAGACGAGACCAGCTCATCCTCTCACCCAAATTTACATTATAAGCCTAAGACTAATAACTAGTATTACACTAGCACCGTAAGAAGTGATGATTATTGCTAGAACGACTCAAAGTTCTCTAACTCCAGATTCTCACCTGTAGCTCCAAGTTGATTAGCCCCCTTTCCGGCACGAAGAATTTTCGGAAGTGACTCATAAGGCTCTGGTACTTCAGGCGGAACTGCACATCGAATCAACGCCCAGTTAAGGCCTTCAAAGAAGGGGTGCTGCTTGATTTCAGCAGCACCTCTTGAATATCCCAAACGGTATTCAGGTTCCTTCACCAATAGCCCTCTGATGAGATCCCTTGCCTGAAAACTCACAATAGGGGTGTCTGGAAATTGCAGGTTCTGCAATACCACATTTGCTAATGTTTCTTCATTTCCTATGCCTTTAAAGGGTGTCTTCCCATACAGAAGCTCGTAAAGAAATACGCCAAACGTCCACCAATCAACAGCGCTTCCATGACCTTCTCCTTTGATAATCTCTGGAGCAAGATATTCATGTGTACCAACAAAAGAATTGGATCGAGCCTCTGTTGGTTCAGCCACGAGTACCGGTAATGATCTCATACGGATTGCATGATCAGTTTTTGCCTTCCTCAATTTTCCAGTAACAGGTAAAATCCTAGGGCTGAAGCATGAGAGTTGACAAGAGGGCTTCATGCAGAAAGGATCTATGCACTTGGATCCCGCACAAGGACCAGATACCCGTGGAGGTTCTGTGACCAAAGAATATGATTTCAGGAGCATAGGGTTTACGGAACACCTAAGAGAAAGGTCAAAATCGGAAAGCATGATGTGCCCATCTTCTCGAACCAGAATGTTCTCTGGTTTTAAATCTCGGTATACAATGCCAAGCATGTGCAAGTATTCAAGGGCAAGGAGGACTTCAGCAACATAAAATCTATATATCCAAGAAAAGAAATTAGTTTGTGAAGAAACACCAAACATATTAAAGTAAAGGAGTTATTCCATCTCAAAAGTAAACAGCAATTTGAAAAATAATATTCTGAGCATGAGATATGAGATATACCATGTTCTAATTTTAAGTTTCATAATATCTTCTCTTACTGGCCTTTTATGCATAGTTCTAGGTTTTTAAGAGAGACAGTGGCATAGATGTACCATGAAAGGTTCATACCTTGCAGCTTCTTCAGGAAAGTATCTGCAGGGTTGCTTCTGTCGGAGTACATGCAGATCTCCGCCTGGACAATACTCCAAAACTAGACATGACAAATTATCTGAAATGAATTGTGCATATAATGTAGGCAGAAAAGGATGATCCAGGATTCGCAGTATTTCTCTCTCAGTTTGGGCCCTTGGCATCTTCTTCCTTTTCGCCAAAAACTCATTGTCCATTACCTTTATGGCAAATAGGCAGTTTGTCTCAATCAGTTCAGCAAGATATACAGTACCAATATCTCCACCACCAAGCTTCTTTAAAAGATTGAAATGTCCCAGTCCTAGAAATCCATACTGCTTCATAACATGCCGGACGGCTTCCCACCTCGAGACCTTTGACATATGGGGTCTGTTACCAAAACTAGATCCACTAAGATAACTCTCCTCACTAAGACTAGTGCTACTACTGAACTCGCCAATGCTACTCTTTGAGCTTTGAGAAAATTCCCCTTTGTCTCTAGATCTCGAGTTCTTGTTACTCTTGGAAACAACAGCACAGCTATTCAAACTGAAGTTCGTTTTGCTTGCTGCATTGTTCATGTTGTTAGAGCTGCTTTCAGAACTAACACATAAAGTGCTAGGTATTGGGTAATCTTTCTCGGGCTCTTTCTTTGGATCTACCAGTGAACATTGACATTTCTCGCAAACTAATTTGCTTGGCCTGATATCCAAGTCGTAATTTACATCATAATGTGCATTAGATGTTGATTTCTGCTTTGGCTTCTTCAAAGCAAAAGTCTTTTTTCTAATAACTGGTTTAAATGCACGTGAAACATATTTTGTTGACTTCCCCAACTTAATGCCACTTACTTTATTAGATGAGGGACGAACAGTTTGAAACTTGCCCTTTTGTCTTACCTTTGGTGCAGCTTTGGCAGATAACTTGGTCAGCTTAGACATATTCTCCTCAACATCCTTTTTCAGCTTAGCAGAGGCTGAGATAATCCTACTCTGCTTTAACAATATTTCACTTGTACTATTACTGCTGACTTCTTCATGTACAGGCTCTACCTTTGCGGATTTGTTCCCACCTTCCATTGATGCAGATACAGCCTCAATTTCCCCAAGGGTAGACACCTTTTTCTTTGCTGTCAATGGAAGAGCTGATTGAGAAGACAAATGGGATCTGTAATCAGATGACTGCAACTTGAACTCCTGAAGTCTCTGAGGCTCTTTTGCCCATGAACCTACTGTCATTACTTCAGGTAGTTGAGATATTTCATAATCTTTACCTTCAGATCTGGAAAGACCTGATCCACCAGTTTCAAACAAAAGAGACCTATATGGACTATTCCCGTTTCCACTTCCTGACATTGCGGGAGACCCCGGTGACTTTGATAACCGCCTCACTGCCATTTCTGATGCCTGAGAAATGCATAGTCCTCTTAAGGCCTGCTTTAGAGACACTGGTTCAGAAAACCCAATTCCAGATGTGGATGTACTCACCCTCATTGGTTTTTTCAAATCCTTCTTACTAGGTACTGCTGAAGCTAATTTATTGACGGGACTCTCGCCCTTTGACGAAGTTTTGATGATGAGTGCTTCAAATAGCTTATTGATGTCATCTTCTATAGGGCTAACACGGCCTTGTCTCAACATAGGAGGTTTCTTGGGTTTGCTCTGTGCATTTGACTGACGGATTCCTTGAATATATTGATGTGGGTAATGTTCCTCATCTAATTCAACAATCTCACCAGTACCAGAAAAAGACGCCATTGCTTATGAGGTTGAAACCAACAACTAAGTCACATGGAACTGATAGACCTGTAACTTTTCAAAAGCATTATTTCCCGGAACCCTTATACGATTTTTCAGTTTCAGGTTTCCATGTGCACATTCTGAAGCTTAGCTGCCTTATACAAAATTAAACTCCTTGCAGCCAACCAATGCTTCCAGTTACTTGTCTTAATTCAAATGTATAAATTCTCGGTCTGAAATAACCAGGAAACGTAAGTTAAACTTCCAATTTCATCAGGAAAAGCTAAATAATCAGGAAGTCCTATTAAAAATAAAAAAACTAAGATTGTGTTTGGGAACATGTAATTTATTTCAAAATTTGGAATTCAAATGACATGATTTGAGCTGTCATTTCAAATTCTCAACTTTATACTAGTATTCGAATGTGAAATCCAAATCCAATTTTTTTTTGTGAATCCAAACATGTCATTTGCTCAAATCCAAAATTTTAAATAAGCTCCCAAACAGGCCATAAATATATTTGAAGCTTCATCAACCTCCCAAAACAAAATATAATGCTAAATGCTAATACGGGTTCCTCATACATATGATTGTATGAGGCCTTCTTTTTCCTTCTAATTTATAACCATAATCAGTTCGACAACTAAAGGAGAAGAAAGATAGGCTTCCACAAAAAGTACTCAGTCCTCTGATACTTGCACCCACTGGGGGACTTTATTTGTATGCTTCAATGTCAACTACACGGAAAAATATTATCTGAGCTAAACAAAATCAGTTAATAAAATTTTGGACAAGTAGGAGGAGTTCATCTACTCTCTTCGTATTGTCTCTTTTATCCTCATTGATCGTCAATTATAAAACAAACTTGTTTCGAAATCCATTAACCCTTATACCTCCTTAAGTAATAAACAAGAGAAAACCAATATTATATGCAAATTCAATGAAAATGAAAGGAATGGAAAGATGTTGAGAAAAAAATAAAACAGTATACCTGTCACCTTCGAACAGATCCTTCTTTTCATTGTATTATATACAAATCTATCCTTCATACTTTTATTATAATACAAATCTATCCTTCTTTTCATTTTGTTATAATTAAATCCACACGAATAACTTATAAACCCACGAAACAAGAACAAGTATATTGAATGGTCCCCTACAAGCCATTTTAGACTACAAATTCTTCGATCCAGCAACAAATCACCGGCCACATTAGTACAAATCTCCGGTTACAACTCATTCTAGTTTTCTAGCTAAAATGGTATGTGCTTAAACACACACACAGACATACAGTAAGAAAAAAAATTTAAAAGATAACTTTACTTTCTGATGTTCACTTTCAATAGCCTAGCATAGCAGTAGCAAACAGAATATCCAAAGTAATGTAAAGATTTGCAGAAATGCACATATAATTATTCAGATTAGCTAATAAAATACAAAGATCATTCAACAGATTATAGCTAAGCTGACTCAAACAGCTTGATGTTAAAAGTTTAAAAGGGGTGATTGAAATAAGCACAGTAGGCAGATAGATTCAGAAATGAGCATAAATAGAGTGAGATTTGAACAATATGTACTTACACAACAAAGATTGAGCTGGAGAGATCTGAAAATATGTTCGGCGGAGAGAGGGAGAGAGAGATTTGTATTATGAAACCCTAACGGTGTTCTGCAAGAATAATGTATCGAGAGAGAGAGAGATTGGGGATTGGGGAGAGAGGAGAGAGGTTAATGTGTAGATACATGCACTTGTATCTATCTATCGTTGCTGTTGAGTTACAGTACTTCGTTTGTATTTTGAAACAGGGCCCACACGGTGGTAAAGTAATGTGTCGCACGTCAGAACATTGGTAGCAGTAATTTGTTGTTTCTTTAAGTTCATTTTGTTTGAAATTTTTGTAATCAACCCCCTTTAGTGAAGGTAGTATAAACCATAAAGACTTGTTAGTTTTCAATTTTGTCTTAAAGCAGTTTATTTATGGTTCCTGTTTATCTAGGTTAAAAGTTGTTCCAAAATTAGTAGGAAAAATTGTAATCTGATATTAAAACAAGAAAAAAGTTCCTTCATGATGACGGTTTTATAGTAATTTTCCACAAATCACGTAGTATATTTTTTGTTGTCATTGATGCTTCTCGTGATTTTTTTATGTTCAAGGGTTTATATAATAAATAAATTAAGGGGCCGTTTGGATTCACATATTTCATTTCAAATAATGAATTTTAATTCCTAGATTTCAAATCCAGAATTTCAAATTCAAATATCATGTTTGGTAAGTACAAGAATTTCAAATTCCAATGGTGTTTGGGAATTACTACAATTTCATTTGAAAATTCAAATTAAAAATACATCAAATTAGTACTATTCAATGAAATAGTCTTTTACACAATTTTAAAAATACGCCTAAATACTATGAGTCACTAATAAGCAACATGATCCAGCTTCGCTTTTTCTCATTATCCGGCAAATTTTTAAGCATTTCAAACTCATCAACTTTGTCATTCACGAATCTCTTGACAGCCCTCATAGCTTGATCATCCGTAATACCAATAACTTCAGATACGACCTCATATATTTCTTTGCACGTGGGTCTTGGAGGCTCTTTTGCTTTGCTCACATATTCTTTAAATGACTCTGCGAAACTGGTAACAGCATCAGCTAAACGATCTCTTTTCTGTCTCTTGTTTGATTCTCCCGAACCCGTCTCAGCAGTGCTAATGTCATTTTCTAGCTCCATGGCAGTAGCTGACTCCTCAAACTGCTCTGCACCATCACCAGTGGCTCTATCGGAGGCAAATAAAGTACATATGTCATCCCAATTCTGAATGCACTTGTTCTGGTATGCAGAAGCATCTGGACATCCCTGTCCAAGTTCAGAGTTGATCTATATTAGATTTTTAACACTGATATACACCAAAAGAAAGACAAGTTCTGGGAAACAATTTATAACAGTGAGAGTGGCTAACTGGCTACCTGATCTTAAAAGAGTACGTAAATGACAGAACTGATCTTAGTAGTATTTGAACTACTGATATAGCCCGGGAATGCAGAGATAGAAATAGAGCACACAAACAGAAATTAGCAAAATTTACACTGCAGTTTTGCTGCAGAGGAAACTCATTTCCTAGAATCAACATAAATACTTCATCGTTTTAAGCTTCAGGGGTCAGGACTAATCAATACTGATCTGGCTCATGTACTTGCACATTAAATAGTGACATCAATATTGATTTAACACGGGAAGGAAGTCGATAAAAAAGAATTATTCAGTATGTAACTGAACCCAAAGTTCTGCTTATTAAACTGTAAAGCCAAAAGAGACTAAAGAATACCTATATATATATATATATATATATATATATATATATATATATATATATGTATTCTGATGACATTAACAGTACTCATAGATGACCCGCTGTTACACATAAAATCAGATGTAAAAATATTTAATAAGGAAAAATTAATTTACCTCACAATAAGCTTTCCATTCTACAAGATCTTCTATCGGTATTACTAGCATCTTCTTTTCTTCGTCTCAATTGAATTTGGTATAATTTCGAATATCAGAAATCACACCATAATGTTTCTTCCCAATCTTAATCCGGTGCTTCACATGTTCCACAGTAACTAATATACTCTTTTCAATCCGCAGCTTATCAACCACAGCCTGGTAAGCTTGACTTTTAAAATTTCCGTCACCCTTATTTCCTTCATTAATTTGATCATACAGTGTTGATGTTAATATGCTGTCCATCTCAGGGGTCCATGCTAAATATCCCCTTTTCTGAGCAGGTACGGTTGGCTGATCAGCTGGTGGAGCCATAGGCTGTTTTCCTTGTCTTCGGGACCTAGAAAAGAAAAGCAGAGACATTTATAATCAATCAACCATTGCAACCTGCAAAAGAAAAACAGAACCCTATGCAGCTAACAGGAGATCAATAATCAACCACCAGAAATAGTGATCCAAAACACTAACAGAATCAGCCAAAAGTCAGCCAAGTAAAAACAGTGAATTCAATAATCAACATGAAATTAACAAGTTGGATCCAAGAATTAACAAAAATTGCCAAGTTTGTAACTAAAATTCCAGAGTATACTACAGAACATATTGCTGATTAGATAAAACTGATAAAACATTTATATAGCTCTAGTCCGTCCAACATATTCTTCAAACATTTTCTTTGCAAGATCATCTCTAAATTCGTTCCATTCGTTTGTTGATCTAGCGGTGGATATGTAATCATCTTCGTCATCTTCCACATCAATTCCTTCCATCCTATCCAAGTCTCTTTCTACTTCTTGCATAAAGACTCTTTCTTCCATTTTTTCCTCCCTCAAAAAGTTATGGAGAATAAAACATGCATTAATGATTCTAACTTGAATTTTTTTTGGATAAAAGCTAGCATCTCTCAATATAGCCCAACGCTTCTTCAACAATCCAAAAGCCCTCTCAATGGTATTGCGAGCGGACGAGTGTCTCAAGTTGAAAAGCTCTTTGTGATTAGTAGGAGTGTTTCCTCGCCACAAATTCAAATGGTATCGAGTCCCCTTATAAGGAGATAGGAATCCTTCGCTGTTAGTAAAGCCCAAATCCACAAGAAAATACTTTTCTGCATCATGTAAGTTAAGCATTTTAATAATTAAGTGTTGAGAAGTGGTAGACCAAAATTAAAGAATGAGCAAATTCTTACTTCTAGGCACTTTCAAGCCATTAGATCTACGGAGGGCATCACGAAGAACACGAGGATCCGATGCTGATCCTTCCCAACCAGGCAAGACATATGTAAAACACAAGTCTGGATCACACGTGGCTAGAACATTAGTGCTAATATCCCCTTTTCTATCTCTATAGCGAGGCCGATCCTCAACAGGGACAGTCATTTTGATGTGTGTCCCATCAAGGGCTCCAACAGCACCCTAAATATATGTTTAGTTCTTGTTCAATAATATATTTCTTATGATTTTAACTACATAATTAGCAATTGAATTTGAATTTGCTTTTATATTACCTCAAACCACTTCCATTGGTTATCATGGACATAACTAGTGGCATGGTCTACTTTTCTTATGTAATCCTTCCCCAACTTGAGTACTGATCCAAGTACTATATGAAATTGTCGACTCACTGTCTCTCCAGAACGTGCAAACACAGCTTGTATAGTTCTATTTTTCAAATCATGTGCTAGAGTGTGAAGAAACAATGCGACAACTTCTTTCACAGTGACATGTTTCGTAGTTACTAATCCGCCTTTAGTTTCCAAAAGATGACATAACTTCTCGAATCGTCGTATATCAAGACGCAATTGTTCACGACAAATTCTATCAATCTTTAATGTATTCATCCAAGTAGCTCTAATTTGAGAGCGATCATAATTATTCCAAGTCAACCCCTTCGACCTATGATTCTTACCGTAACAAGCTGCCACTACTACGTGAATGAAACCTATAACTAACATTACAAACTCCATTTCCTCATCCTCCCTTGAACGCTTTTGTGAAACATTCGAGACATTTAAATTTCTGTGATTCAGTTGGGGGAAAAATATACAATTATCAACATAATCACTATTAAGTTACGAATTTCTAATATATACAAAAACAAGAGCAGAATTAAACATCTGTAAATTAATAAACAGTAGTGTTCGGAATTCTTACCCATGAGATGAATGAGCTGACTTACCCCTTGAACTGCAACATAAAACCAACGAAAATGAGAAACTTGCTGATAGGATCTCATCTGTGCGAAAGTTTTGAATCAATTGAGTGTTAAACATACCTCATTAGAGTAATCAGAGCGAGAATGGACGAGGAGAGCGATGGGGGATCGAGAGGGAGGAGGAGAGCGAGAGCACGCGAGCAGAGAGACGCGAGAGAGATGCGAGAGTCCCAGCGAGAGCAGAGAGACTCGCGAGAGAGAGGTTTCGAGAGGGTTTCCTATGGGCTTTCTGTTATTTCAAATGACACCAAATAAAAAGTTATTTCCAAATGCTATACTAGTATACTGGGCTTGTATTTTAATTAGCTGAGATTTGGGCCAAATCCAAATTCAAATATTTTATTTATCCAAACAAGGTATTTGGTTCAAATTCAGCATTTCAAATGAAATGCTCCTATCCAAACAGGCCATAAGGTGGAATAATAAATACTAGAAAGTACTATAAGTAAATTCTTTCATTGAAGAGTAATGTTTTTTTGATATATAACTAATAATTGCATAAATCTATGGGCCATCACTAAGCTTCATATGAACTACATATTAAACCAGTGGTAGGACTTGGGAGTATCTATTATTCTTTTAGTTGAAATATAAAAGTTAGTGCATAAATTAGCTTTTCTGAAAGACTCTTGAATAATATTGAGTTGGGACGATCTTGTCTTCATACTTCTTATCGGCCTTCGAGCTTTGTTTTTAGAAATAAATTAATTATATTTAAAATATATATATATATATAGAGTTAAGTTCAATGGAGACCACATTTTTTCTGAAGACTTGGAGACCACATATGTTCTGCAAGTAAAATATTTCATAAAAACATTGCAAAACGTATAATTTTACAAATCATGTTCTCCGAAATCATTATTACATTTAAAATCTTGAATATCATATAAGTTTTACATGTAGAACATTACAAAATGTTTTGTTCTATGAAATATGTTTAATTTGCAGAACATTTGTTCAACTTGCAAAACATGCATTATCTACTTATTAAACATTGATGATCTTCAACAATTTTAATGAATACATGATATTTGTAGAACATATTTTACAAAATAATGTATTTTACAGTGTTTTGATTGCAGAATATACGTGGTCTCCGAGGTCTCCGATAAAAATGCGGTCTCCATAGAACTTTCCTCTATATATATATATATATATATAATTTTTTAATAAGTTATGACTTATTTTTCTAAATAATGAATACTAAATACATATTAAATATGTTATATAGATATATATAATATTATATAGATTAAAGATATAATTATCCTACATGAAAATTTTAAAAATGTTAAAAGGGTACCATTACTTTAATTAAATTATTTTGAGGTAAATCGTATATCGTAATTATGAGTATTAAGTTGTTTATCCCCTCGATTGTATATTATTTTCTTACATAGTGCTATTTTTAACTTCTATAATTACTCAAATGTTGATTATAAATATTAAAATTGTTTATTTTGTAGTTTTCAATTCAAATTTTGAAAAAAATAATAACAAATCACTGGGTATTTTAGCATACCATAATTTTATGTTGAAAAAGATTAAAAGAACGTTCTTGTATTAACATTAAACCGTACGAGACGACCAGTGTTCCAATTACCGGACAAATGAGTTGGTTGGGAAACAAAATAATAAATCACATGTTGCTCGCACGTTATCATTTTTCCTATTCGAGACCAATAATTAAACTGTAAAGCAGAAACGGTAAAGAAAACAAAAGAACAGACCACGGTAATTTGTACATTAGGTGTGACAATGGAAGATCATCTCCCCTGGTTTTAAATCATTTTAAAAAAACAATATAATTACTCGATAACTAGTGATTAACGATAATTGTTAGTGAATATAATTAATAATTTTAACTAATTGAATGCAGTGGTTGGATTTGGCTAGCATATTAAATTAATTGTTTATATAATTTTTTTTACTAAATAACCGATTGGTTAGTGTTTTACTCTCATTGTTCCTCTCATTTCTTGACACTTTTTTAAGACGCGAATAAAATATAATTTCATAAATATTTCTTGTATAATAATTTAGATATATATTTATTCAGCAAAAAAATTACAAATAATTTATCAAACTATATTTTTTTGATTATTTTTTACCATTTTTCACAACGCCTGACACGGAACTAGTGATGTTCGAACCAGAGGCGGATGGGGCAAGAGTGGTCATCCGACCCCCTTAAATTATTTTTTTTACTAAAATAAATTTTTTAATTGTTTATAAATTAAAAATGATCCTCTTGAATAATTTTTTATAAAAATTGCCCCTTAACATTTTCTGATGTCAAAATTTTTTCAGAGTGTGAAAGACAGACTCATGATCTTGTAATTAAACATTATTCTAATATATTTATTTGCTATTTTGCTTCTATGTGTTAATTTAGTTGCAAATTTTTTTTCCCGACCCCCCTTTTATCGAACCTGGATCCGTCATTGGTTCGAATCCGGGATCTTTTGGATCAACGCAAGGTCCTGTTTATACTGAGACAGCTCTCCATTATCATTTAATTAATTTGTAAATATTAATTTTTAAGCGAAGCAACAAATTTAAAATATGTTAAACGTGAAATGCTACCACTATCAACACGTTTATGAAACGCAAAGCGAGTATCAAAGGTACTGTTAACAATAATTTTGGAGGTTTTTCCCCAAAGTGGGGGTTCTTAATCTTGCTGAAACGCTGAACTACATAAGATACAAATGTTATGCTTCCTCGTCAAATTTCTATCTTATTGAAGTTATAGAATTTTAGATCAATTATCTAAGGTACACATGGACTACCGCTTCCGATTGTATTAAGAGTTTGTCTGGGCTGTGTCTAAGAGGATATGTAAACATTGAAATTTATGAATTTGATGTATCTAAGAGTCGTTTTGATTTTTCTTTCCACGTAATTTGAGGTGTAAAAAAACATACTTCTACATATTATTTTTTAAAATTTCTTTTTCTAAATATAAGTTTAACATTTATATTTTAATTTAGAAAAAAAAATTGAAAAATAATATGTAGAAGCCTGGTTTTTTTACACCTCAAATTACGTGTAAAAAGTCAAAAACAACTTTTATTATAGGACAGAGGAGGAAGTATATTAACCGATGTAGTTGTAAAAATACAAGATATCCATTGTTATTAGGTAGTACTCTAAGTGAAATCAAAACAAAGCCATTGTATTAATATACATCTCCAGGATCCTCTGCGGCGCAAATTTCCTGAGCAAGGTAAAGAGCAAAGACTCCCATGTCACCTCAATGTTCAATCATTAAATGAACAAATTTGTGCTGTTTGCCTCTCGACTTCTAAGCAATTCTAAGAGGGGTGTATTGGATTGAGATTTTAAAGCATTTTTTTGCATTCATGAAATCCGAGGGTATTCGATTGGGATTGTTTGAAATCCATTAAAATCTTGAGGTATTCAATTGGGATTTCAAATTATGCTACAAAATCTGGTGGTATTCAATTGGGATTTTAAATTATGCTTTAAAATCCGATGGTATTCAATTGAGATTGTTTAAAATTCATTAAAATCTGATGGTATTCAAATGCTGATGGATTTTTTTTCATTTCATAAAATGGTGGATTTTGTGGCATTCTTCAGTGTATTTTAAGTTTTTTGAAATCCCACCAAAATCAATGGGATTTTGAAGCATTGTGCTTAAATCCTATAAACTCTGCGACATTTGATTAACAATTTGCACAAAATCAAAATCACATACAATCCATTAAAATCCATAGACTAAAAACAATCCATTAAAATCCCAATCGAATACACCCCGTAAATCTAAATTGATAACTGCACATAATACTCCCTTCCTAGATTGTCATTTGTCGGTAGACCTGTACACAGGAGTAATATATTACGGGATGGAATGTCCCAACCTCCTAGGCCTAGGGATAATTTAAGTAGTACTCCCTCCGTCCCACCCAATTCTTTACATTGGGTTTGGGCACGGAGGTTAAGAAATATGTATAAAGTAGTGGAAAAGAGAAAGAAAAGTGGATGAAGTGGTGGGACCCATTGGTTTTTAATATATAAAAGGGAGATAGTGGAGTAAAAGTAGTGTGAAAAGGAAGAAAAAATGAGAAAGTGGTGGGACCCATTACCTATTTTAGGAAAGTTTTGTAATGTAAAGAAATGAGTGGGACGGCTTAAAAAGGAAACTGTAAAGAATCTGCTGGGACGGAGGGAGTACTACATTCGTTAAGGGAGACTTGATTGCCTAAACTCAATGCATCGGCAATTTTGTGGGGAAGGAGTCGATGGTAGATGGTACTGGATGGTAGTTGGTTTAATCACGTAAATTCGGTTTTCATGTCTGTCTTGAGCCTTCCTCTCCGATTATAAAGACAACAATTAAGGCGTGGACATCGTGGCAATGACATTTCTTGATTAAAAGGTGAATTAAAATTTTAGTATATTATCTTTTGAAAAATGATATGTATTTCAATATTTTGTTTCCAAATTTGTATGACAATAATCAATAATAATGAATTTTCCTATATACACATAATCCATCCGATTGGAATCATTCATTTATTTATTATGCCGTTTGAGAAAAAAATGAAACAAGATTTGAGATACATAACATTATTCTTATTTTTTTAATATATAATACAAATATTATTTTAGAAAAAATCATGTAATCTTAATGCAATATTAAATTTAAGTTTTTCACGGTAAAGATTAATGTTAATACTTGAAAATTAAACACAAATATTATCAAAACCTTTAAATAAATAAATGACATGTGTCTGTCTTTAGACATGTTATTTGTATGTAATTATGCTTAATAATAGATAAATTTATTATTTATACATAATCAAAATACTTAGAAGCGTGTGCTAAAATCTCTAATAAATATGCGTCGAGAAAAAAGAATCTCACAAATATATGAAACAGAGTGGATGGAATAAATTTTTTCGGCCAAATCACTGAAAAGAAAGAAATTTTTAGACTTCGTCGGGGCACATCAAAACATCAACAATGCAAGCCTATTTTATGGATCGAGACTCGAGAACAGGAACGAGAAACCTGGACAACTCTATTTATGCATCGGGTGAAACTTGTTAGAAGTGGGCACTAGGCAGCCCACCCGGATGGCAAACCATTTACATGCCTTTGGTTTATTTGCTACGGGGCATGGTTGGGATCATTTTCATTGAAGTTTTCATCCTTATTTAAATCTATTTGACAATAAGGGCTTGATAATTAATTATTAGTGAAGTAAATTAATATTTAATTGTTAATTAAATAATTGAAGTATTTTTTTATTTAATTAGTTATTTTTCCTAAAACAATTTAGCAAATAGTTATTTCCTTAATTTTAAAACATATTTATGTAAAAGCAATTCAATTCTCTCCCTAAATTAGCAGCGAGATATGAAAACAAACAGAGGATTGGTATCTTACTTTGTGGGTATGGTATGACCTGGCATTATTTTTAATTTTTCTTTCTATATGTCGACATTCTGGATTTTATTTTATTGCATATCCTCTGTTTCTTTTCAAATTTAGAAAATTTGATTTTTCTATATTTGTATATTATTTTAGTATGCATATTATAAGGGTTTTTCATTGGAGGATGCATCTGACTATCATCTGTCTATACAATTATATATGTGGTTAGTTTTTGAATTTGGATTTGATTTACAGGAATTTTATAGAAAAAAATACATTTACTCTCTCTATGAATATTTTTTAGAACTTAATACACTTTTGAATTTACACATATTTTCCATCGACTTTAATGCATAAAGCTTTTGGAGGTTATGGAGCACTGAATGTCTTTGCCAGACCTAGAATCCCAGTCCCGTATCCATTACTTGATGGAGATTTTAGTTTAGTTATTGGTAATTGGCACACAAGCGGTCACAAGGTGAGAAACATATATGACTTTCCAATACTTATTTTGTTATTTTAATGTCAGGCTTGGTTATTTTAAGATCTTTTGAATGGCTTTTCCAAATTTTAATTGTTTCAATCAAGTAATAATTTCATTGTCAATATACTCCTAATTCCTGCTAGCTTTCTCTTCCAATATTTATTTCGACTTCTCTTAAGAATGTGATTCAGCTGATAATACTGCAGCTTAAGCTGATGTGGCTGGTGTTTTAAGCCTGTGATTCTGCAGAGGGAATAAAAGAACCAATTGAGGCTGTTGCAGTTTTTGCAAATTCTGTTGACAGATTTTTCAAAGGCAGGCAGGGGTTTCAGCCTTCAAGCACGCAAATTCTGCTCCATATTACTATTGAGTTCATGTGCCATTTTTGATCTACTCTATGTCATGTTATAATCATTCTTTATATCATAGTGTTTGGGATACTAGACGGTAACTTTTTAGTAGGAACTCTGATAAAAATATAGACAATTTTGATGGGTCTAAAGCTGGCTCAAGTTTGAATCTTTGTGATGAACTGTCAGATTATGTGGCAAAAGCTAATTTAATGGATACATATTACATATTGTCGATCTGAACTGACATGACTTTCATCATCAGGAATAGAATCAAACAGCGGAAGAACTCTTGGCAGGATGGAGTTCTGGTGACAAATTCCCTATTCCAAATTCTAATTATGCATACAAGTTTCAGACCAAAGATCAGATCAATATGAAAATGGATGGAATAGGTTTGTTTAAAACTTTATAGCGTATATGTTCTCTTTGTCATTTACACACATTACTTTATGTTTCTCTGGTATCTACAGGCTAGAAATAAACCCCACATGGTCATGCATCTCCTTTGTCGACGAAAAAGGTACAATGTTATAATATTGCCAATACATGTTTCTGCCATTCAAAGTGTTATAAAATGCCATGCATATAGTATTTCTAATGATCAAGTTAATTTCTTAGATACTTCTTAGCAGATACTCCTTACTCCAGTGTTGTGCAGTCATCTGAAACTACTCTTTATAAAATTAAAAAAATATCAGCATAATTATATATAGAGAGTATATCAATGTGTTGCTTAGTGTTGTTATTTTCCAGTATACTCTTCAATTCTGTTGTTTTTATCATGCCGGTATTTGTATTCAAAGATGTGACTATTGCATCAATTATATGCTGCAGAATTTATTTTTTTGACTGCTGCACATCACCCGATTAGAGAAATTCTGAAGAAGTAGAGAAACTAAGGGACTATAGTCGAGCTCCAGTTTACTACTGACATCTCGAAACATTTTTGAGTAACTAAGGGAATATAGTCGAGCTCCAGTTTACTACTGACATCGGTCATATAGCTGACGTCTGACGACCATGAACCGAAAAGAGCACTTATGAGTATTTGGGTTTTGACTGAATCCCAAAACAACATGGTACGGGAACCTGGTAGATGTAAGAGAATTCTCTGGTGGAGGTCAGGATCTGTATATACGAGTTGATCGTGACGAGTTAGGTATGTAGTTATTGTTTTAAGGCTATGCAAAGAATTTTTCATACTTCGATTGAATTTCTCCTTTTATTCTAGACATATATTTGAGCCACATGCAACTTCAATAGTCACGCATTATATATTTGAACACCCAACGCAAGTTTCATGTGATTTTCCGGAACCATTTATAATATATAGAATGGAGTTGACTCTTATTTGTATGGAGTTTGATACTTCCCGAGCATCCACGTTGTGACCTAACAAATCACATTTAAAACATAATGTTCTTAAACAATTGTTATCTTGATGTTAATTTTGTGCTGTACAAAGATGCATTTAGTGAAAAGAACTTTGTCTGGCAAGGTTTTGACCATCTGGCTGATACTTATCTTCCTGAAATGAAGCTTGGCTGGAACAAGAAGACTGGAAAAAAAAATAAGTTTATGACTTCTTGGAAGAGAAATATATCAGAAATATTTCCAAACTTTGATACAATGACGCGAGTTACATTTTTACAATTACGCGAGTTACATTTTTTTTGTGTCTCATGTGATTGAAGAATTTAAGTAACATCTATTAGTGTAATATTTAATCTATTATGATTATCTTAATTTCTATAGTGGTGATCAGCTTAATGAAGCACTCACTACAAATGCAAGTCGTAGTGCAGACTGCAGAGATCTCATAATTGATAGAGTTCTTGGGATCTCATAATTGGGCCCCATGGTTGGGTCTAAATTAATATATATTTGACCTTAACTTTATCTTATATTCCTGTTTTTAGTTTGTGTAAAATTTTCCATTATCCATTCTTTAGTTTGTGTATAATTTTGTTTGTCTTATTTTCAAAGAGAATAAAAAAAATTATGATATTTTCGCAGGTTTCTTTGTTGTACATTTATAAGCTCTTCTACATATTACTATATATGCTTCCAGAATGTGTTGCTAATAGTATTGGCGACAAAAGCCTGTGCATAAGCATTGAATCCTTTGCTTACGGCGTATCTGAGGTAGTATATGAATGGAGAATGATGCATGTCATTTGATTCTAGCATTTGTTCTGTGTTTATAATTCCAAGTATTAAGGTCAATTTGATTGTTGAAGTAGAAAAAGTGATGTTCAAAGGAAACATGGTTCTTGACATGCTATATCATATAGGACAATGAAGAAAAGTTTGGGAATAGGAAATATTTGATGCAGATGGGTTAATTACATTGAGAGTGTCAGTATTGTGAAAATCGCTGTCAATGACCCATCTGCATCAATTAAGTGTTGAAGAAAAGTTATTGAGTCTATATAGAAGATTGTGGACTCTAAGTTTCTTATCATTCTTCGAGTGGATGGTTAAAATGGAGGAAGTTGCATAAGGCAGAGTTTGATCAGACAATTATGCTGTTTTGGGAGATTTAGTTTATTGGTTAAAATTTATAATACTCCATTCATTCTATCAAGTTTCCTGTTTGAATGTTGGCTCTCTCATATCTTTCAAAATTTTAGTGCCATTTTATGATATAAATACTAATCACTCAATACTTTTTTTCCACTTTTTTATTGTATTAATTAAATATTTATTGTTTCCACAATTTTACCTAAAGGGTGGACAAAAGAATAAATCACAGAAACAAATATTATAGAATATAAAAAAGAGAAAAAAGACTAAAAATTCTGAAAAAAAAGATATACAAAAGTCTCAAATAGGCCTGACAAAAAAAATCTCAAAAAGGAAACATATATTATTTTGAACAAGAAAAAGATATAATAAATATAAATGTTTTTATAGAATTATAAAGTTATTGGACATAAAAAGGTGAACACACAAAAATATAAATATAAAAAAAAGAAAAAAAATATAAACTGTCACGTGTTTCTTCGTTTCTTCTTGATATTTTTCCAATCGTTTTTGCATTTCAATAAGGCCAAGATTGTTTGGATTATTGCTTCCAGTAGTCACATGAACAAAATTTTCATTGTTTTTATTATTGATGCGTGTTTAAGGATTTTCGACAAAGTTTGTTTCAGAAAATATTTTTACTGTTTGCTATACATTGTTCTATCCTAAATGTAATGATATGTGGAGATCACAATATTTTGAGTCATATTCATTTCATGTTTAAAAATTAAATTTTTGCAGGTTGTTATGCTAAATAGTTTGTAATTGTGATACGCGTTTAAATATTAATTATCTACGAGTTATTATGAGAAGTAATTTTTAATCGTAATATCCACCAGTGATATATTTTTTTATCACCATCGAAAACCGGTTGAAATTTATTGGAACATCAATAATTTCCGTGTGCGAAGCACGGGCAAAAAGCTAGTTCTGAATAGAATTTTTAAAACTAAATCTTTTTAATCTGTCAAACAAAAAACTGTATAATTTATTTGGACAAAATATAGCAGTACCTACCAAATTTCTGATTTTTTTCATAAAACTCTAACAAAACGTGAATGTAACATGAAAATTGTCCAATCAGCGACGTGTAAGGCTCCCATTGAGCGTCATAATTCACTGTCCACCAAATCCCATAATACCAGCACCTCATCATCTTTCACCATTTTTTACACGCCTTGCATTCTCTACCTACAATAACAAACAATAATTAAATATTTCACGATCCATACCACAATGGAGGAAAAGTCGTTCAAATATGTCATCATCGGTGGTGGCGTTTCCGCCGTAAGTATATATACTCACACATTTGTGAATACCTTTCTTTTTAATTTGTTGTCACGCTTAATTTTTCTGTACCGATGAAACATTCTGTTATTAGATTTCGGATCCATACTAAATGTATTTATTAAATATTGATCGGTGTCACGGTATTACACGCTCTGTTTTATGCTCGAATTGAGCGAGACAGAGAGAATATATAACCCTGGGTCATTTTGGTATATGTCATTAGTCTGCATTGTTATCTAGACGTTTTCGGTTTATTAGGAAACGATACAATTTGCTTGAAGCATCATTTTGAGGGCGGCCAGATTGTTTTTGACAAGACAACACTTGCTTAACTTAATACAGTACATTGATTAACTTAGTAAGAACACTGAACTTACGGTTTTAACATAGGATCTTTCTAATTTGTGCCTACGAACAACTAATTTTTATTGAGTTGGAGATTTTTGTGCATGCAGAGCCATAAGTATTAATATTATATGAGCCAATAGAAATCTACCGCCTAACTGAAAAGTGGTTCTTTCAGTTTAACATAAGTAAGCTCTGTACTCGAGAATCCTGAATTGATTGCTTGTTATGTGATTAAGGGTTACGCTGCCAGAGAGTTTGTGAACCAAGGAGTTAAGCATGGTGAGCTCGCAATCATCTCTAAAGAGGCGGTGAGATATTCTACTTTGTCTCGCTAATCATTAGTGGAATTTCCTAAGTTAGTTGTAAGAATTTCTTTGAATATTTTTTGTAAAATAATACTCCCTCCGTCCCTCGGGGATGTATACGTTTGGAATGGACACGGAGACTAAGAAAAGTGTATAAAGTAGTGTAAAGTAATGAGAAAGAGAAAGAAAAGTAGGTAAAGTGGTGGGACTCATGAATATTTAATTAATAGATTTGAAAAAGTAGATGGAAGCAGTGGGTGGGTGGGATTTTTATATTATAAAAGTTTACTATTTCGAGAAAGTTTTGAAATGTATAAAATTGAATGGGACATCCCAAAAAGGAAAGTGTATAGAAATCAGAGGGACGGAGGGAGTAAGGTTGTGGCAATGAGTTCTTGTAACTGATCCTTGCTACTTTGCAATCGAGGCCAAGTAAAATCGAGTTGATATGCTTAGATATGTGAACACTGAACAGGATACATGACTTATGGCATTTGTTCTCTGTTGAACTGTAATATTTACTGCTGAATTCTCGTGGCAATTTGGTTTACTTCTATCCTTCCAGGTGGCTCCATATGAACGTCCTGCACTTAGTAAGGGATACATGTTTCCAGAGGGTAAGTAACACTTTACTAGTGTCGATGTGTAGAAATTACAGTTTTTGAGCTGCAGCTATTTGTACATCCCATCAAATTGTTTGGTTATGTCATATTTAACAATAATTTTAATTCACAAGTATATGGGGAGGGGGGCAACTATGGATTCAGAATCATGACCTTGTTGTGGATGATAGGGGTAGTGGCTGTCACCAAATCCTTCTTCCCGATCTCTTAATATTTACTTTCTTCGGGGCCGTTTGAGTTAACTTATAAGCCAGATCAAGTCGGCCAGATAAGTGGTACCCAAACATGCATATGGTTAATAGATACTACTATAAGTTACTATCTATCCGCTCATACTTTTTGTTTTCTTTATATGTTACTCATGTGTATTAGTTTTACTTCTTTTCATGCAAGTAAAACATGATATTGTTTGTGTACTATCTCACTCCTATGGAGACTTAGTGACTTGCTACAACATAAGTAAGTATCTGTAGTTATGAAAAATTTCTAGAAGCTGTTTGGTTTCTTGGTTTTGACTTTGTAAGATGTGTTTACCTTTCGACAGGAGCTGCCAGGCTTCCTGGATTCCACACCTGTGTCGGAAGTGGAGGAGAGAAACTGCTTCCCGAGTGGTATACTGATAAAGGTATATGATCAGAGGGAAAAGATATAGACAGGATGTGATGCTTGTATATTTTATCAGATTTCCTTTTTAAGAGCTATTAGCAGATCAATATTTCCTCAATAATAAGTGGAAAAAATAAATTCTTACAGGGATAACTTTAATTCTTAGCACGGAGATAGTTAAAGCTGACCTTGCTTCAAAAACTTTGGTCAGTGCAGACAGAGAAACCTTTAAATATGAGATTCTCGTAATAGCCACAGGTTCCACAGTAAGGATCAGTTCCCTATCAATTTTGTGATACATAATTTATATATTTACTTGTTATCTTCAACCTCATATCGATCATAATATTTGTAGGTACTGAGATTGACAGATTTTGGCGTACAAGGGGCTGATTCTAAAAACATATTATACCTGAGAGAAATTAACGATGCTGATAAGATAGTTGAAGTAACTAAGGCTAAGAAAAAAGGAAAGGTTGTTATTGTCGGCGGAGGATACATTGGTCTTGAGCTCAGTGCAGTCATGAAGCTTAATCATATGGACGTTACGATGGTTTACCCAGAATCATGGTGCAGTAAGTGGAGAATATAGACTTTATATTTTCCATAGTTACATTGCACTGTAGTTTGACTGTGAGTAGACCTTTAATTGATGTCCTGCTGATTAATACTTGCAGTGCCTCGGCTTTTCACTGCTGACATTGCTTCATTCTATGAGGAATATTATACAAATAAGGGAGTCCATATCATCAAAGGAACAGTAGCTGTTGGATTTAACATTAATGATCACAGGGAGGTATGTAAGCACTTTTGGGCGAAGGTTTTTCAATCAACTAGCCTTTGACAATCTCAGCATTGCTGTTTTATTTTTATCTTGTATATTTCAATTTTAGTTAACTGATTGTTGGGATTTTTTATAACTTTTATTTCCACCCCTAAATTAGGTGAAGGCAGTTAAACTTAAGGATGGTAGGGTGCTGGAAGCGGACATTGTTGTTGTAGGTGTTGGGGCAAGGCCACTTATGGCTCTCTTCAAGGGGCAAGTTGAAGAGGATAAAGGTGGAATTAAGGTTTGTGCATCTACTTGTTTGAAGATTAGCATAATTCCCCTGTATATACTATTTAGTGCTAGCCTACTGCAGTGTATTGGTCTCTAAATGTAAACGTGCGTCTTGCTTGCATATATCTGCTGCAAGAATCCTTTAGATTGTGCATTCCAGTCCATGCCCTTCAGTCACCGTTCTTGACAGTGACTCTCCTGTCATTGACTTCAGACTTTTGTATCACACTACATATTATTTGTTGAATAGCGACGATTAGATTTAGCATGTCATAACACTATAACACTGTAGGTTAAATTTCATGAGAACTTCACTGGTTTATGGACTTTCTCTTCTACCTTTTGAGATTTCATGGTTGACATATGACAACTCTAATTAAGCATCATTCTGGGATAGTTGCCTGTTTTTTATTTCTGTGCTTTGGCTTGTCAGACTGACAGATTCTTATATTGAGCCTTTGTTTGTGATTATGAAGTTTAGTATTTGGCCTTTATCATTACAGACCGATTCTTTCTTCAAGACAAGTGTTGATGGTGTATATGCTGTTGGTGATGTTGCAACATTCCCTATGAAAATGTACAATGACATCAGAAGGGTTGAACATGTTGATCATGCCCGTAAATCGGCTGAACAGGCAGTTAAGGTTGGTGCTTTCTTAGCGCTACTTTAAAATTTGAATGATTAGGATGCATGTGGGCGTGTAGGCACCATTTTGGAATAGCTTGTGCAATAAATAGACGTTTCTACAATATTTTGATGATTTTTGTAAATGTTGCCGGATATAGATTTCTTTTTTGGAATGGCTTTGCAATATTTTTTTTATTTACTAAATAATGGCTTTGCAGTTATTGTTGCTCCTAGTTTAAACAACTTTCAGTTTGCATTGGTAGCTTTGTTGAGATAAGAAACAATTCTGTTGCTTGAACTAATTTGTGCTACCATATTGTTATAGGCAATTTACGCAAGCCAACAGGGAAAAACGATTGATGAATATGACTACCTTCCATTCTTCTACTCGCGGTCTTTCGACCTCACTTGGCAATTCTATGGTGACAATGTTGGTGATGCTGTGATTTTTGGCAACAAGAATCCAATATCACAAAATCCCAAGTTTGGGGCCTACTGGGTTAAAGATGGAAAGGTAGTGGGTACATTCCTTGAGGGAGGTTCTCCCGAAGAGAACAAGGCTATCGCCAGGGTGGCGAGAGCACGACCTGCAGCTGATGATCTTGATGCATTGGCAAAGACCGGCCTCGAGTTTGCTTTGATGAATTTGAATGCATCGGCAAATTAGAACTTCTAGTGGGTGCAAAATTTACTAAAATTCTTTAACCTCATTGGTTTCCAAATATTTTAAACACTGTTTTTAGATTTGATTGGTTCAGGAAGACGTGCAATGCTTACTCGTATGTTTTCTAGTACTTTAAAATGGCTTTGCAGGCATCATTCGGGACTAGATGTGTCGGGACAATAGATGATAAACCAATTTTTCGGACTATTTAATCGCGCTTTCCTTCTTTAATTGTACAAGGTAGGAATCTATATGTTTGGAAACTTCTTACTGATATAAAAATTGAACAATAGCCATCTTAAAACAAATCGAGCTAATGATATCTTTTTTACCCTTTTAATACAAATAGTAGTTTAGTTTGATTTTATGAGGGGTAGCTATATAAAAGTATTCAAATAAACACCTCAATAAATGTAAAAATTGGTTTGTGTGCATCTCTCTAAAAAAATGCAGGTAAAATGGGACAGAGGGAGTACTATTACACCCACTACTTTCCTCTACTATCTCAAATCTATTATTAAATATTGATAGGTCCCACCACTTTACTCACTTTTCATCTAACTTTACTCATTTTTTATACATTGTCTTGGTCTCCGTGTCCCCCTTCAATGTAAACAATCGAGGGGACGGAGGGAGTACTTATTAAAAATGATGGACCCTACATATATAAAAACTCCACCAATCTAAATAAGCTAAATATATCAAATTTAGCTCTTAATATGTGTTCATGCGCGCACACACCAGCCAAACACTTTCACAAATTACTTCTATCCATCCAAGTTCCCCAGCAAAAATCACTACTATTTCCGCCGATAGGGTTACTCGTTAGTTGTTACTATATCCAAGCTGTAATCCTTCTGTTCAATTTAATGGTTTGCAGACTACTAGCATATATATATATATATATAGGGGAGGGTTCTGGTACAAACTTACAAACTTTTTTTGTTCAACACATATATAACTTGAGTTCAACATTTTTTCAACATTTTTTGTTGAACATTGATTAAAATAGTGGTGGATAAGTACATAAACCAATTTTTAAATGTAAGAACTAAGGTAAACATGTTATATAACTAATATTTATGTTTCTAGACCCTACCCAAACCCCAGAGGTATAGTTTAAACATCTTTTTAGATATATTCAACACAATGATAATTAGTGTTCAACACCCGATGTTGAACCCCAGTTATAAATGTGTTGAAAACGCGATTTATTTATGCGTTATTTTTAAAAATTGTGATGTTTTTTGACGAATTTTCAACATGGATACTTTATATAACTAAGGATTAACACGATGGGAGAATAAAAAATAGGGATAGGATCAAATAAAAACTTTTTTAAGTTACAAACTTACAAACTTTTTTTTATTCTCCCATCGTGTTAATCCTTAGTTATATAAAGTATCCATGTTGAAAATTCGTCAAAAAACATCACAATTTTTAAAAATAACGCATAAATAAATCGCGTTTTCAACACATTTATAACTGGGGTTCAACATCGGGTGTTGAACACTAATTATCATTGTGTTGAATATATCTAAAAAGATGTTTAAACTATACCTCTGGGGTTTGGGTAGGGTCTAGAAACATAAATATTAGTTATATAACATGTTTACCTTAGTTCTTACATTTAAAAATTGGTTTATGTACTTATCCACCACTATTTTAATCAATGTTCAACAAAAAATGTTGAAAAAATGTTGAACTCAAGTTATATATGCATTGAACAAAAAAAGTTTGTAAGTTTGTAAGTTTGTACCAGAACCCTCCCATATATATATATATATATATATATATATATATATATATAGGGGCGGGTTCTGGTACAAACTTACAAACTTTCTGCGTTCAACACATATATAATTTGAGTTCAACATTTTTTCTAACATATTTTGTTGAACATCGATTAAAATTTGTGTTGGAGAAGTACATAACCTAATTTTTCAATGTAAGAACTAAGTTAAATGTATTATATAACTAATATTTATAATTCTAGACCCTACCCCCACCCCAGAGGTATAGTTTAAGCATCTTTATAGATATATTCAACATAATGATAATAAGTGTTCTACACCCGATGTTGAACCCCAGTTACAATTAAATGTGTTGAAATAGCGATCTATTTATGCGATATTTTTAAAAATTGTGATGTTTTTTCAAGAATTTTCAATGCAGATACTTTCTATAATTAAAAATCAACATGATCGGAGAATAAAAAAAAGTTTGTAAGTTTGTAACTTAAAAAAGTTTTTATTTGATCCTATCACTATATATATATATATATATATATATATATATATATATATATATATATGTATATGTATATATATATATATATGTATATATATATATATATATGATTTTCCTTCAATTAAAATTTTATGGTTATGTTAATTCAGATCGAGGACACCGTTATGGGCATAGCTTGCATTTATATATTACTAGCCTTTAACCCGTGCGAAGCACGGGCGGATATATAGTTCGTAATTTATTATTTATAATTTAAATTTTAACATCATTTTATTAGTATTTTAGTATTAATGGATTGAATTTTAATTAAATTACATTATTCAACTGACTATATTTTCTCCCGATTACTTAAAAATGGACAAACCCTAATATATATATATATATATATATATATATATATATATATATATATATTAGGATTTTAGTACATTTAATCCGAATTTAGTACAGATTTAGAAATAAAAAATCAAAAAATTCTAATCTTTTCCAAACATAGCCGATCGTGTAATACCTTTGAAAGATTCAGTAATCTAATCAATCAAATTTGAACATAATTTTGTGATCTTGGTTTTTCTGACAACAAAAACTTTTAATATTAGATCTACAAAGGGTTATGTAATGGTTATATTGAAATAGAACACGTTAAAGTTAAAAAGAGTTATATGAAGGTTCTTGTTAAAAAAAAAGATATTCAAAATTGTATATTTATAATTTTATTTATAACATCATTATAAATTTTTTAATGAAATATTATATGATAATGTATTGTTATGAGTGTTTTTAGTATTTGAAACTGTTTATAATATTAATAGACTCCATATTTGTAGACTTATAGTACCAAAAGGAGAGTACCAAACCAAAAATTATAACTAAAACCTTAGACTACAAATTATACGCATGTTGGCTTATTATAGTATAATATAGATGAGGAGTGGTGGAAAGCTGAAGCTGATCAACCTTTTTCTACTCGTAAGATGCTTCACTCTTGCAGTCAATTACTACCCCCAAAGTATGCAAAATTTTAATTTAATAATTAGCAACAACGGAATAGAAGTGCTATTCCATCATTTATTCATGATGTCTACCTATTTCTAATCAATGGTTTATTCTGGTCAATAGATATATAAGTCGAACTGAGAGCATCTCCAAGAGCCTCTTAGTTGGCTTCTAAATATAATATAAACAATATAGCTCTTACTAATTTAGTACAAATTTAAGAGTGTAAACTCTAAGAGCAAGTCCAATAGGTTACCTATCTCATTACTTATTAATAATATAAAATAATGAATCATAGTGAGTCTTAGTGATTTAGGTAATCTACTTTTAGTGTCAACTCCAATAGCAATCCCTATATTTGTTCTCCTAAAATTATTTTAATAATAAATTTGGGAGAGAGAATGGGAAAGGGAGGGAAAAGACAAAGAAAGAATGAGAGAGATATTTTTTTATTCATAAATAATATATAGGTAATGGCTAGGGGTTACTTATAAATTAGGGGTTACTTATAAATAAGTAATGGCTAGCATATTGGAGCATGTGCTAGTGATTTAGGAGCTCACTAGGAGAGTGTTGGAGTGGGTTTTTTTGGTTCATTATCTAAATGTGAGTTTAGAAGCTCATATAAGTAACCTATTGGACTTGCTCTAACAATACTCTCTATATCTCTTCTCTATTTCATATTTTATTAATATTGGGCTCCATTATAAAACAAAAAGAGAAGGAAAAGTGGAGGTGAATGGAAGTGAAAGAATTTTTTATTGTGCAAAATTAAATTAAGAGCTATGTGGTGGCTCTTAACTTTGAGGAGAGAGGAGAGATAAATAAGAGGCTCTTAGGTTGTGTTCACTTGGAGTGAATGGAATGAAGAGAGAATAGAATGAATTTTGTACTTTAAAATGGTGTTGATCAAAGAAATTGTATATAATTTTCATTCCTTCAATCATTCCAACCATACTATTTTAACTATAACTCTAACCCACATGTTTTGGAAGGAATGCTCATTCCATTTCAACATCATGTTTCTTCACAATCTTTCTCACAAAAAAATTAACTACATTCATATTTTGTCACCATTATCTCATACTTTCTTCTTTCTCCTTAAAATTTCTATATAATTTTTCATTTCATTCTCCCCTCATTCCATTTCACGAAGTGAACACAGCCTTAGTGATTTGAGGAGCCACTAAGAGTCTCTTGCAGCAAGTTTTTTTCTCATCCTCCTCAAATCTCGAAGTTAAGAGCCTAATTGAAGAGTCTCTTGGAGATGCTCTAAGCTTATAATTACAATGACGATTGCCTCAACTTAACCATGTAAAAATGATATTGCAGCTGAAGTCCTGGAAGATTTAGATTTTCGCCCAACTGACATTATACACAATACAGAGGATACAATACCATTGCGTAAATACGCTGAAGTTTCTCAAACTGAAGCCAGAAACCGTTGCAGAAAGAGTCTCTTCGGTGGTCTTTAGAGTCCCACAAACCTAAAGTAGCCATGACAGCAATACTGCATGCAAAGCATTAACTCTAAGAAGGCTGCAAGGTCCTACCAATTAGGTCATCAACTCAGCTTCAAATGATCAACTGGTGCTCGTCCAAAATCGGTTGCATTGCTCACTATCCTTCAGAACTCAAACTAGTAGCCGACGCAATAAAGATGTATAGGCGACCGTTTCTTTAAGAACCGACGCTAAAAGTGCTATGCAGAAAAGCTTTTTTGTACTAGTGAGATTACTGGCCTCTGGCCTCTTCCAAAAAAACTCTGCAAATACATAGACCTACAAGAAAGTAGGTTGTTTTTTGCTTCACTTTTTTTATAATCTAAGGACAAGTTCAAAGTGGCTTAAAGATCCAGATTTGAGTCAATTTTGACCTAAATCTTTGTAAAAGTAGCCTAGAGTTGTATTGGATTGTGATTTTAAATTTTTTTTTCATTCATAAGCTATTCGATTGGGATTGTTTGAAATTCATTAAGATCTTAACTTATTCAAATTTTAAATTATGCTACAAGTGGTATTGAATTAGGATTTTAAATTATGACTTAAAATATGATGGTATTCAATTGGGATATTTTTCTGGATTTCATAAAAATGTATTTTGTGACATTCTTTAATGTATTTTAAGTTTTTTGAAATCCCTTTAAAATTCATGAAATTTTGAAACATTGTACTTAAATCCTATCAACGTTTTATCAAAAATCCAAACAACAAAATTAAAATCATATACAATCCATTAAAATCTATAACTAAACAATTTTTTAAATTCACAATCGAATACACTAAATCCCGGTACAAATCTAGGCAGCTGATTAGTGCTGCTTAGTCTCTGTCCAAATTTGGACTGCTCAATAGTGAAGGACTAAATCTTTCTAATTATACATATTAAACTTTTATCTTTTAGCTAATTAATTGTTTATATGTTAATATAATTATCCTTTTTTTTATAATAAGTCATATACATATGTATACATAATCGTATATATGTGTGTATAGAATATTCTTTTTTAATATTTAAAAGATATATAAAAGATTTATATATTAATATGTAGTGACACATATTTAATTATATTAATAAACATTTTAATTATATTAATAACATTTTTTTTATTGATTCAAAACACATGAATCTAGTTATATTAATAAACATTTTTTTTATTGATTCAAAACACATGAATATAGTTAATAAAATATTGCATATAATAATAATAAATTATTAAGTGTTCGAAGTAATATTTTGGAAACTTTATTTTCTTACTTTTTTTATCATGTCACATTATATGATATAAGTATCAAAATTATACATTAATTTCAAAAATCTAATATTTAACCAAAAACATATATTAAAAAAAAAGTTTTTAAAAACATATTGTTCCTTTTGTACTAGTTTAAAACATATATTAAAAACATATTAAAACATATTGTTCCTTTTGTACTAGTTTTTTCACTAAAAAAAATTCTTATAATACTTATATATTTCTACGACTAACGCAAATTTATTAAATAAATTCTCAGTATCTTTATTTGAGTTGTTTACTTTTTCTTTCTTCTATTTTATTTACTCATTAATGAAGAGATTACTATACATTAATCATTTACTTATAATCATTTAGCTAAATTAATTGTATAAAGATGAATATGTTTGATATTCAATTTTTTTATTAAACATTCTTAAAAAAGACTATTTGAAACGAAGAAAAATAATAAATATAATATTATTAAATAAATCTATCATATCATTAACCTACTAAAGTGTAATAAGAATAATTAGTAATAGTTTGAATACGTTTTTGGTCAATCCTTAATTTTGTGTGTATTATTTTAAAATTCAAATAGATGAAAAATTGAGAAAATAAAATTACCATCAATAACACATATTAATATTACAAAAGATAGATGATAAAAATATATATTATTTGTAATAATTATTTATAATATAGGACAATTGATGAATAATTGTTTTGCCGTTATTTTATTTTTAGTATTGCATTGTCATGCAGAAGAACAATACATTAGACATGTTATCCATATAGCCGTGACTCGAAAAAAGTATTTTAAAATATAATTTTTTTGAAAAAACATAATTGATGTGTAAATAATAGATTTGAATATATTCATTAAATTTTTCAATATTAATAAGATACAGACATCCAATAATAATATATTATTAAAAAAAATAGATGTTAAAAATTAAATCTAAATTTCAAACTGTATACTACACTAAAGTATACTCCCTCCATTCCAAAATAATAGGCCGTGTTTTGCCGTTTTCTATAGGTACTTTGAGGTGTAAAAAAATTGTATTTCTACACATTATTTTTAGATTTTTTCTAATGATTAAAAATACAGATGTTAAATTTTTATTAAAAACATTTTTTGAGAATAATATATACAAGTATTGTTTTTAAAACTAAACTACATCCACAAAGCAACTGTTATTTTGGGACGGAGAGTAATTATGTATACGTCAGAAATGAGACATGAATTGTTATTGGACCGATTCAGTTGTGAATCCTGCACATAGACCGCCTCATTCACATGTAGAGTGGGACCCCATCTCGATGCCAACACACCAGAGTCATGATACGTGTCGAGTGCACATACATCCCCCGGCTGTCTTAAACGATGATTTGGTGCAACAGGTGTCAAGCTCTCAAAATTTGTTTTCAACATTAATCTCTTGTTGTCTGTGCTTGCTTCTGCTCGGTAATATTTCATCTTCTTTCTTCTGGTTGTTCTCTCTTTGCTTCAACGATTACTAAGATGATGATGCAAACTGAGGGAGATCCGAGTTTGAAGTTGCGTTCCTCTTTCTCACTGAATCTGGAACTAGAGGTAGCAGAAGCTTTGACAGACCTAGCTAAGCCTTTAGAGATTAATATACCTGAGCAACCAGAAGCTTTTTCTCCGTCCATCGACGAGTCTTTAGAACCGACCTCTCCTTTGCATCTTGCTCTGTGGACAGACAACCAGGTTGGTGGCGGTTTATTTATACTATATTATATATATTATATTCCATTAATTATGGTGTTTTATTAACAGTTTATAATTTATTAAGTTTAAATTAATTACTTTAACTAGTAAAAAGTTATTCTTTTAGTCATGTTTTAGTTTTACTAAACTAAACTTCCCAATGTTAACATTAATATGTCATTAGTTGGACATCAAATTCTTAGATATACATGGGAAGATATATTATAATTAAATTATATATGATTGGAATAAACTAAAGACATGTAAATAATCTCATGATTATTTTAATCATTTGTTGATGTTTTAATCAAATCAATAAATGGAGTTTATAAGATATCATATATTTATTGTTTAAAATAAAACTATATATATATCTTTCCCTTTTTTGAATAAATTATATCATAGTTCTTTCTCTTATTATCTAGGGTTTTAGGATCTTTGTTCTCTAGGGTTATCAGAAATGGTTGTCTGAGGTTTTTACCAAAAATAGTTTCATTTTTGAACTCATGTTGCTTCTTGTCTCACTGACAAAGATAATAATAATAATGACAATAGTTAAGCTACATGAAGTTATGAGTTATGACCTGTGTTTTATGAAGATTTAAGCGAAGGTGATAGATGAGAATTTGTTGGTAATATACTTGTTTCCAAATGTTAGCCAATTAACCGAAGTTATAATATATTTGGTTTTCATTTTTAAAAAGTTTTGATAAACTAATTATAGTTCCTAAACTACAATGATACACATTGTATAGCAAAAGCAGATGATATAAGGATTTAAACACTAGTTTAAATACAGTTACTTCTTTTATTATCAATTAATATATGGATTATTACTAATTTACATTTTAATAGATTAAAATTTAATTAATTTTCTTTTGTTTGAATAAAATTATTATATATCTTCTAATCTAGTGTACAAGCAACATTCTTTTTTGCATTTTGTCAAAAAAAAAAACATTTGCATGATTATAAATCACAACTATATATTATTCATTTATGATCTACCAAAATATAATGCATTTCTTTTTTGCTAATATGTAATTTACATATTTCTATATTCATATTAATGATCTAATTTCTACGTTGTATAAATAATATAAAAATTTTACATGTCCTTTTTATTCGATCAATATTTTTCACAAAATGTAAATTAATTTTGTTTACAGTACTGTCTATTAATTTACACCTCTTTTTTAGTACATTTGTTGCACTTAAATAAATTCACAATCATTCTGTTATTCTATTAATTAATAAAAAAAATTCCATCAAAAAAATTAATTAAGTTCAAAAACTAATCTATACTATAAAGCCGAAATTGAAAGTTTGGTCGGTTTGTGTCGAATTGTGAGCCCACCTATCAGTAACCTGATATGGACAAAAAATTTAAATTTAGGTTTGGATCACACTGAGGACCCATTCCAAAAAATTATCTACAAAATATCTCTAATCTTTTAGAAAGGCATAATTGATAGACAGCTAAAAAATAGTTGAATGCAGGGAGGATTCAACAGGAGGTTAGGATTTCTATCAACTTTCTTAACATGCTTGTAAATTTTTAAACCAGGGTTACCATGATTTACCATCAGGCATCAGCTGACTTTTTCTTAGAAAACAAAAGAAATATCAGCTTAGGTTGCTTCAGGAGATAGAACTAAGAGAGGTGTATTCGATTGGGATTTTAATGGATTGTTTTTAGTCTATGGATTTTAATGGATTGTGTCTGATTTTGATTTTGTGCGGATTCTTGATAAAATGTCGCAGAGTTGATATGATTTAAGCACAATGCTTCAAAATCCCATTGATTTTGATGGGATTTCAAAAAACTTAAAATACACTGAAGAATGCCACAAAATCCATCATTTTATGAAATGCAAAAAAATCCATCAGCATTTGAATACCATCAGATTTTAATGGATTTTAAACAATCCCAATTGAATACCATCGGATTTTAAAGCATAATTCAAAATCCCAATTGAATACCACCAGATTTTGTTGCATAATTTGAAATCCCAATTGAATACCTCAAGATTTTAATGGATTTCAAACAATCCCAATCGAATATCTTCGGATTTCATAAATGCAAAAAAATACTTTAAAATCCCAATCCAATACACCCCTCTAAGCAATCATCTTTATCTTCTCTTTTGTTGCTTTGTACCAGGATCATGCAGATCATGCAGTTGTGGTTCAGCAATATGGTGAGAGGGAAAGCAGTGTGACGGTGAAAAAGTCTACACAAACAGGGAAAGATACTGAATTTCTACCAGATTCTAGTGGCAGCGAAACTCGTGTGAAGACAATACAAGATTTGAACGTAGTTCCAGAGGTACCACTTCAATCTTCGTGTTTGTTTTATTTAAATGTATTGTCCTTTTCTGAGTGCACTCCCTTTGTTCATCTAGCTAGCTCCTATGTGTTTACGATGTTCCTTAATGACACGATCACAAGGACCTTTTATGTGATCGGATATTTACTTACATTAACAGACATAGAAGTTATGGTATATATTCATTAGTGGTCGGAAAGTATATTGAAGTAACACCTATAAGTCTACGCATAGCTGTATACTTGAATGCTAAGAGAAACTCTCTGTACGTGCTTGCGAAAAATATGTATGTAGTGCATGCCCTAGAGACTTAGGAAAATATCTATGCAGTGCATGTATCTCAGACTTGGCTAAGTTTGATTATAAATCTGCAGCACATGAATGTAAAGTATCGACCAGATAGTCTTGAAGAAGAGCATTGTGGCCAACAAATTTCAAGAGCTACGTGACAAAATGCTGTAATGCATAGCAATCTGGACAACCATAATATTGCAATAAGAAGATATCAGTTCATAACACTCTTTTAAAAACTCCACGGAGAAAACTAGCCGCCCGAAACATGTCGTAAACTATCTTGACAACCTTTACTTAACAGCTTTGATAGATGGTTCTTGGGCTATTATTATGAGCCCAAGACATCAGAGTTTCTTCTATCTAGTGAATTGATGATGATAATGTCATGACTCGTGAGTGATTCACACACATATGTACTGACAGCTTTCTCTCCTGTTTCTAATACATATATCATTTTCTGTACATCCAGTCTAAGCTGTCTGTAGGTTGCTCAGCTGATACTTGTAGAATATGTTATTATCCAATTATGCACGCCCTCCTGGTAATACCTTAAGTTTCGAGGAGAGTTGGTTGTATCAGAACTCAGGTTCGGGGAATTGGGTTCAGACCCTCCCACCCTCAGTATTTAATTTTATCTATCTATGTGTCTCTCAAGTTAATTGGCTTATCAGGTCATTGACATTGAGTTTGCAGCTCTTTTACTAATTAAAATAATCTTTATTTCAGGCAGTGTAATATTACAAGACAAGATCTTACAACCATTTAATATATACTGCTTAGGACCCCGAGCCAAATTATTTCATGAATAAGGGCAGGAATCTAAAACAAAACAGATATCTTAATACATATTGTCGTGTAGGCTATATATCTTCATACTAGGCCCTGTACATTATACCTTAAAAATTGAGTTAGTCTACAGTTGCTGATGAACCAATTGGATTCTTTTACCTACTGTTATTGCCTTGTAGCTCATATATTATGATATTAGCTTGATAACTCGAATGACCAACACTGTGCACTCGTGCCTCATAGCTTATTCTGTTGCTAAAATTCAGTTGATTACTTCGTCTTTTCACATGTTTTCAGAGCTGATCACAATTCTTCATCTTGATTATAAAAATCTTATTGGATTAGCTGGTCATGTACTTTTACTGAAATATGATGCTTTAGGTGAAGCTGAGGTCTTTTTTGTGTGTATAATAACAGGATTGTGTTTTTGAGGGTCAGCAAGATTCTGAAAAGGAAACCCATAAAACGGTGAAGGAGCCAATACATACAGAGGAAAATGCTGAAATTCAACAAAATCCTAATGACGGAAAAAGTTCTGCACCACCTGTTAGCTGCAAGTCAAGACGGGAAATGAACAGGCTAACCGAGGTTACACTTTAATCTAAATATGTATATGTATCAGGATTTTTCATTTAGTTTGCATATTTTATGGATACACCTCTCATAGTCTCAGGATCAGAAGGAGGCACGAAAGCTCCGTCGTATGTTAGCAAACAGATTGTCGGCCAGACAGACAATCCTTAAGAGGCAGGTATGGTCACCGTTATCGTTCTGTTCTGCTGAGCTATTTTAAGGAAAAAAATTCATGTAAACGTGAACTATTGTTTTGACTTTTGTAACAGCAAATGCGTTAGCTAACATGTATTTTATGCATGTACCTATATTTAGCAAGTGAGACTTATTCTAAATTTATATTGTATAGGCTCGTTGTGATGAGCTTGCAAAGAAAGCTGCTGAACTACAATGCGAAAACGACAATCTTAAGAAGGTATGTAGTGTAGTATTCTCTCAGTGTCGTATATACTTCAATTTCGCTTGATTTTTTGTTCGGTTGATGCAAAATAGTGTAGTAAAACACTCACTTTGATTATAATTATTTGCGAGAAGGAAAAAGAGGTGGCTTTGCGAAAGTATAATTCTTTGAAGAGCACCAACGAAAGATTAAAAGCTCAGGTGAGTAGTATGCGTTGGAAATGCATATTTACCGTGACAGTTACAGTCATCTAATAATTTCACATTCTGCAGTTGAAGACGGGGGTGACAGAAAAGGTTGAAGTTGAAGAAGTTGATGAAACTCGAGAGGGTTCCAAGTGTAACAATGGTCATCCACCGACTCAAACATCTTTGAGTACTCAACAATATTATATATTTAACCAACCATCCGGGGTGCCATGCGTGTTTCCATATATTACTCCAGGTTCGAACATTGTCCAGTCTGCACCTCAGGATGTCAACTTTGTTGCATCACAAGCTCCGGTGCTAGCAAATGGTATAAATTGTTCTTTGTTGGAGCATGATAATCCTTTAAGGATGAGTATTCCAGTAAACGCTTCGTATGCACTGCCATACCATTGGTTCATTCCTCCGATGCATCATGCTGATCGAGTCCCCCCTCAATCCATGGACTTGGCTGATAAGCCAAATGTCACCAATCAGTATCGGAGAAGTGTAGCTGATACAAAGAAAGATCAAAGATTACGGCATAAAAAGATAAGAGGTGAAGCTTCTACGTCAAGAGAAGCAATCAAGCCTTCTGTACAGGGGGACCATGAAAAGGCGTCGGGGAAAAAGCCTGCTCATAAGCCTAAAGTCGCAACTGAAGCAGTTACTAATAGTTCATCAGAAGGAAATGAGGAGACTGTTGTTGGTATGAGTTGTGCCAGCAAAAGGAGGAATGGTGCCCGAAACAGGAGGAATGAAGCGGTAACTTGTGCAGCAGCAACCAGTAGTTCATCAGAAGAAATTCCGCAACCACCTCTGGATCGTCTGTTGAGGAGGCGTATGGATGCTTATTCAACAGCAGCTGCCAGGAAGAGGAGGAAAGAAGTTATAAAAATGAAGAACTTCCAATATTCCCGTCAATCTCGTGTCAGGATATCAAGCAATTAGGTAGAAATGGTACTATTCTCCACATCATGCTCCGGGGGTTGGACTTAAAGTGTTGTTGCAGTATACTTTACAGAAAAAACTGATCCTCGAGTATCTTATGAAAATCATTTTTTCATGACAAGGTATTCTTCACCATCCGAAACACTTCTGTACATAAATAAGCGACCCAGTCTTTGGATTCTGAGGATGCAGTATTTGCTCTGAAAGAATGTTTTTTGTATTCATTTCCCTATCATGCTATTCAATAAGACCATGTCACAGAACAATTTTGCAGGCTTTTGTAATGTAGATAGGTCTGTGGTATCCAACCTTCCGGGGTCGCCACAGGCCTTCTTAAACTTCAATGCCACTATTCTGGGATGTTGTAGAATGTTTTATGTTATAATTTCATGTCGGTGTGTTCTGTTCTGGATATCTATGTTCTTACTGTATTCTATCCTTGTTTGTTAGTTTATCATGTTTGCGCGACTTTTTGAGGATGATCACCAATTAGCGCGAAAGGCTAGAAACATGTTCTGAAGTAAAATTGGTCTCCTTAGACCAGAAAATCACAGTTATGATGTCTATATGGCTTCTTGGTGATGATCATCAAATAGAGCAGCAAGGCTAGAGAACATGTTCTGAAGTACAATAATGAAGTAACCATCTTGCAAATTTCAGAACCAAAAAAACAACTAAAAACACTGTTCAAGAGTGGCTTTCAAGTATGAAGAAAAGACTGCACTCCATCCTGCCTGTGTGGGGTGAGATGTGTCCCAGAAGAATGCTGATTCAGGGTTCCTACATACATTATACAGTTTAACTCCCTTATCACTTACGCTTCCACAGCGCGAGTCGCCCCTAATTCCCATGCAACACGGCTTGAGCGGAGTCCTAAACATCACACCCCCTGCATTATATTTTCTTCATCAGATACATGATATCTCAGTGACTAAACTTGAAGTAGAATTGATCTGAGGGATGTATCACATGGTAACTAGGATGATTACCTTTGTTTTGGAGAACTTGGTTGAACGAAGCGTATAGATCAAGAACGGTGAATACTGGCTTGCTACTGTGACTCTCATTGTTTAACTTTGCCACAGCTTGTTGCAGCAGGAAGTTGTGAAAGACAGCAAGTGTATTCTCCGTCTCATTGCATTGTTTATATGAAGACTCCTCCGTCTCACGAGGGAGACATCCCAGGGGCTGCAGACCTGTCACAACTATTTTCCTCGCACCCAATGTTTTAATATGCTTCAAGTTCAACTCTAGTTGGTTAACCACTCTAGTGATATAGGCCATAATGTCCTGTGATAACATAGAATACACTGAGTTTGTATCTTACAACAATAAGAATGTGAAGGAGTATGTATTTTACCGGGATAGAGCCACCTGTGGTGGATAAGTCGCTATAATCATTGCCGCAGAGAGTGACTAAAACCAAGGATGATTGCAGGTCAGTCTTAGAGTATAGTGAATCAGGGAGCATAAGTTTCTGGAGAAGATCAATTTGATTGGTCATGTTTGGCAACTGCACGTCCGTATCAAACACTCCCGTTCCTCCATAGGCAAAGTTCATCCCATTGTGCAAACGTTGTCTTGCAAGTTTTCGCCACTGGTATGGTGTGGGAGATTGGATCCCCAGAAATTTGGCTGCAAATATGGTAAGCATAAGGCTTAGCTATGCCAAAAGATTTAATTTCAAAGCTTAAAATTTTATCAAAGTAGCCGAGTAAGCATGTGGCAAATGCCTTGAAGAAAACTAAATTTAAACGCAATTAGACAAGTCGAGGCATGTGTCAATTGCATAACGGCTCAAGAAAATTTAGAAAACGATAATACAAAAGCAAGTAAAAAAGGGTTCCACGGAATTGGTCGAGTAAAGGAGTATATTTCATTGAAGGACCTCCACATGGGATGGTTCCACCAACCACGAGTTATGGACCCACACAATGTGATATTGATCCTTACATCATGATATGATATGACCAATCACGTATGTTGTATCATCTCAACAATACGTTTTTACATCACGATGTGACCAACCATATATAGTGTATCTTTGGCATGACCAATCAAGTATGGTGCATCATCTTTATCAACAACAGATTTTTACACCATGACATGACCAACCATATAGTGTATCCCTTCCATGTCAATAATAATTTTAGCACAGCACTTGAAAAAGCGAGATTTCCGACATCGGATAATCTTACAAATAATATCTACACATATGTTGTTACAGTTTGGTGCTTATTCATTATGATAGACTCTCTATTTATGACCTTGTCAGTTATAGTTTAAGAGATTAAGTGACATGATTTGTTAAAAATCAACAAATGTTTTGATTATGATACGAAGAGGATGCAGAAATTAATTACAAAAAGTCACCTAATTAGGATTCCCTTAATTATAGAAAGATAGATGCCAGCTGTAGTGTTAACAGGAAAAAGAAAAGGCTGACAGATGCATGCTTGTTGCTTGGAATGGAAAGAAAGAAACAAATTACTGGAACGCGTCCAAACAAAGTAATGACCCACTACCAACAACCTTCACATCATAATTTAACAAGTAAAAGCAAACCATCGAATCATTCTAAAATGTCTCGTGAAAGAGATTTACATTGATCAATTGGTAAAGCTTTCGTATAGTTTTGTTTGTTCGGTAAATGATTCATTTGGGACCTGACATTTTAAGATTTTATATTGACAGTTTTTCAATATTGGGGTTAGAACTCAGGTTTGACGGAAATTCTCAACATTCTCACAGTATAATATGAGTATAATATGAACGGAGAATATTGAAATATAACATAAGATTCAGTTGAAATCTTACTCTAATATCTTAAAATTTTAGATGGACGGGTTATAGTTCTCGTCTTGCAAATATTCCCTATACGTACATTTTCACAAGTCAGAAAGTCAGGATCATGGTTGTGCATTTGAGGTTTTTGGTGAAAGAATTTGGGTCTGGACAATATATTTGAAATTGAACTTTGGAAAAAAAAAGCGCATGCAAGACGTTTCCTTCAGTTTAAGAAAAAGCCTGAGATGGCAACTGTTTGATTTTTTTAACTTAACTTGAGATAAAACAATATACACTTGTGGAGAGAGTACTTACCAATATAATCCGTGAGAATGCGACCATCGGAGAATCGGCCTGAGGGTCTGCCAGGAAATGTAACACCATAAGGCTGCTTCCAAGAAGGAGACTGTGACCTCGGAATGTTACCAGTATCTGCATACGAATCCCCGAACACAAATAGCTTCTTCGGTCTAGAATCATGTCTTGATATCGGGATATTTTGTTTCGATGATAATTCAGAGTTGATACCATCAGCACTAATCAGCAGATGAATGAGGATGAAGAAATAGCAGGGAAGAAATTTTAGGAGGGTCATGCTCAGAGTTAATTCTACAATACTATGATTTGTCTATTGTAGGAGCCTGTTACTGTGTCCGTGTGTGGAGAGATATGACAAAGACAAAAGTAAAGGTGGTTTAAACAAACACTTTTCTTTCGGACAGCCATCCTATATTCTACCTGTTAAGGAATGCCACAGTGCAAATTAGCCAAGTTCAGAAATTGTGTGTCAACACTCTTCCCATGCTAAAATGCAAATATTTAAGGTCGGGGAGTTCGGGTCTCTATACTTTAAAATGCTACTAATTTGAAAAGATTTTAAAAGATTGTGTAATATTGAATAATTTTTTAAGGTTATGCAAATATTATATTTATTAAAAAACCAATTTTGAAGATCATGCATATTCTCAATATCATGTGCTTGGTTGAGTGATAAAATGAATGGTTAATTAAATTATATTTGAATTTTTTGTAGTTAATTTAAAATAATTTTATTAAAATTTTATATTTTCCTGAGTATTTAATTGCATTATATATTATCAATTTACATGTAATGATATTCTCTCAGACAAATGTATTGGTATAAACAAAGATAAAATTAAAAAACATTTGACTTTTCAAATTTATATTTTATATCCACCTTCCTATTCTAAAAGTTCATATTTTTAAAATTTCGGTACGAAGAAATAAATTCAACAGAACCCCGGTTATTTATGAGTTCCAAACATAAGCTAAACCAAAGGATTTCCGTCACACAATATCACTTGTTAACCTGATATCCAGTAGTTGCCAATCGCGTCTTATGTATGTATGATTGTCACTACAACAAATCATGCATAAACCAAATAAACCAAATCAAAGGATCCATTGCAGAATATCATTTATTAGTGTAATTATATATTTAAGGAAACAATGAAGTTTTGTGGCGAGATATTTCTTACATGGCCAAAATTATTGATGGTGAGGTCTCCATGATTATGAAGCTCTTATATGACAATTATTTCTCCGCCTTGGATGGTTGGATATTAAAATTTTTACACCATCTTGTAATCACAATTTTTTTTATTGAAAGCGAAAATTATTACCAGCAACCTTTTTTTTATCACCAGAAGAAACTGAATTTTAATCTCAGGTAGGGATCCCCGAGAAATAAATTGACATTTAGCTGATGTTTGGTATTCATTTTATTTTTTGTTTTCAGAAACTATTTTTCATAGTCTCATCTTCTGTTTTCAAAAACTATTTTTATCTATATTTTTAATATCATTTTAGAAAACAAAAATAAACATTATAATATTATTTTCTTAAAAATAAATTTTCAATTCTTTAAAATCAACGTCTTTTAATTATGAAGTCAGACAATCCCTCAAGAGGATAAAACTTACTTTGAAATGGAGTTACAAATTGTTGTCAAATGTATCCAATTTTCTTCAAATATGTTATCATAACAATTTTCGCATCAACTCATCTTCTTCTCTCAACTCCTCTCCTCCCTTTCATATTTGCTGTACAACACAAAAACACACCGTTCCTGGTAAAAAAACATACGACAAAGCTGTATATTTTGAAGCAGACAATTCTGGACCACGGCGCACGGACATAACTATTAAGCTAGCAGCTAACTCATATACATGTAAAATATTCGATCTTCTTCGATATACTTATGTATAAAGAGAGAACAATATTGATAAGTGTTCACGAAACCGTATCATCTACATGTTGGTGAACATAGGTGTGATTTTGATGAGCAGGCCAGGAAAAACATCATCAGGATCATGAATATGAGGATTGAATTCCACAATATACGGATCGTTGCATTTTTCACTTATGCTCTGCAATGTGTCGCCCTCTCGCACCACATAAATCTCGTCGCATGCTCTCTTCATCGAACTAATAACGTTTATCTCCTCTACTCGTTCCCCGCTAGTAGTATTGGTGGTGGACTCACAAAAATTTAACACCAATATTGTTCCCAAGAACACGGCACAATACCATGTTACCTTCTCCGCTAATTCAGTCGACGACTGTCTCATATCCGATCTGATCCGACCCGAATGCACGTGTGTTTGTATTTTGGTGGAGTAGGGGAATGTGGTTTTGATATGAAAGTATTGATGAATGAGGTTTAAGTAGTGGAAGAGAAAAGGGGTATGAAGAGTGAAATTAAACTTTCAAATGTAGTTGGAGTAGTTAAGGTGCTGGCGGGAATTGAGTCGGTTTTTTATGTGTAGTGGGTACCTCCTAACTGCATCTCTAATCGTATTAATGTATTATTTACGACGACGCATTCAATTTAAATATTCAACATTTTGAATTTTGAGAAATTAATAAAAAGTTCTGTCTGCATTTCACCCAGAGTTAAGAACGTACATGGTTTTTTTTAACAAGGAAAAATAATTCAATGATAAAAAGACATACGGCATCTGCATACATGATCGAAATTGAACAAACGCATAATAATATCGTTGTTGAATCCTTCCATCTTGGATAGGCAATCAAACGATTTTTTGAAGAGATATATACATATTGTAATCCTTCAACTGTTGTTTTGAGCAATCGACCATAGATGTATCACCATAATAACCTTCATCACCGAATTAACACCATGAAAATCAACACCATCAAAATTCTGCAGATCTGGAATCCCGAACATGACGAACAGTAAAAAAAATCAAAATCAAACTCTCACACAAGGAGAGACCAAACAAAACTCAAATAAATTGAGAACTTATTGAACAAAAGCAAAAGATGAACAAAGACTATTAAAAAGAAGAAAAGATTGGGGTTTTCCACCGATAAAAGCCGATCAAAGCCTCTCAGAGCGGTCAAGAATAGAGAAAAATGAGAGAATAGGTTTTTTACTAGTTAATTATTAACGTACATGGTTGATTCGTAATCTTATTATTGAGCACAAAGCAATTTTTTGAGAGATTTTTTCAATTCTCATTTTTAAAATTATAAATGATAAAAAAATATCAAATCAATTATATATTAGTAGAAATAAAACAATATACTGGAAGATATGATATTTCAAGGTTTCTAATGTTTTAAATTAAACATTTTTTTTGTTCAAAATTTTTTATAAGATTTTTCTAATACGTTCCGAAAAGAAAATGTCGTACATTAGCCGGTCAGCTTTGTGTGACCTAACTCGATCAAATAAGTTTTATTTTGGAAAAAAAAGAGTTTATAACCTCAATTATAACCTCGTATATGATTTGACCGCGTTTTCAAAATAGTTCGAAGATATTAGTATATTTACAAATTTTCCTAATTTTTATATAAAATATAATTATTATCTTTTTGGAAACTGATACTCCCTCTGTCCCTCTCATTTCTTTACAGTTACTATTTTGGGATCTCCCTCTCATTTCTTTACGTTACTATAAATAGTAAGTTTTTTTCATCATTACACCCACTATCTTCCCCCACCATCTCATATTTAACAATAAAAACTACTACGGTTTTTCTATGGTGTGCCCAAGGGCACACACTAAGCACTAAAACTTATAAATTTGGGAGATTTTGATTGGCTTACACTCTTTAATAATGATGGCCCCCCTTGCATTTACAACAACCACACCAATCAAATCCCTCCAATTTTATAAATGTTAGTGCTTAGCATGTGCCCTTGGGCACACACTAGACAAACCTAAACTACTATTACACCCACTACTTTCCTCCACTGTCTCAAATCTATTATTAAATATTGATAGGTCCCACCACTTTACTCACTTTTCATCTAACTTTACTCATTTTTGATATATTGTCTTGGTCTCCGTGTCCCCCTCCAATGTAAACAATTGAGGGGGACGGAGGGAGTATTACTTAAAATAAAATATAAATAATACTACCTCCGTCCCATTTTATGTGGTGTGGTTTGACTTTCACGGAGATTAAGAAAAAAATAGTAAATATAGTTGAAAAGTGGGTAAAGTGGTGGGACCTATCAATATTTAATAATAGATTTGAGATAGTGGAGGAAAGTAGTGGGTGTAATAGTGTTTATTTAATAAAAAGAGAGTATAAAATATAGAGATAGTGGGTGTAATAGTGAAAAGTAGTGTTCAAAAATAGTAAATATTATAAGTTCATTCTTTGTGGGACGTCCTAAAAAGTAAATGAGGTCGGTCGGAGGGAGTAATTCTTTTAATCCAAACGCAATATTTTAAAAAGTATTATAATTCAAAATGACAGAGAAATGTTAGTTGAACTGCTCTATTAAATGAGTGGACTTGAGTTTGGGGTGTCTTCCCAAGGAGATCAAGTCAGGGTTGACCTTTTGCTGTTCGTTTAACTAGTCTTGTTTGTTTAACTAGCCTTGGTAGCCAAATCACTCTAGTAACATTTATTAAGCTCTCTGCTGACTCTGTCTTTTCGTCGCGAGTCGTGAAGGCTTATGAGTATGGGTACAGGCAGACTGCGGCTCCGTGGGCGGTTCGAGCGGGCCATGTTGATTTTTATACGGTCGAACTCGTTCCATAGCCAACCGTGTGGATTTTGAGTGTGTCATGCTAGGTGAGATTTTTTACAAAATAAAAATACTCTAATTTAAATGAAACTAATAAACAGAAGATATTAAGTTCACATAATTTAAGCGGTAGAAAAATCTTTAAAGGGAATAAACACTATAAAATTTAAAAAAAATAACAAAAAATAAATAGATTTACAGAACTCAAGGAAATATGTTTGTTTGAACAAAGCAAAAAATACTTTTCCGATAAAAAAGAGATTTTATTAATTTAAATCTCACAATAATACATACTAATACATATTGAAAAGTGGATAATATTTCATATGTTACAATATCTTGAGACTTGTATTTTTATTTTATTATATTCTCTATACTTAAATTGTATATATTTCATATGTTACAATATATCGAGACTTATATTTTTATTTTATTTTATTTTATTTAATATAATTAAATGAAAAATTGAGGATAAACTTTCTTATCAGATATTAAAGTTTTATTATCTAATAATCTAAAAATTTTATAATCTAAATATCTTTCGGTCAACATTGCGATGATGATAAACATCCGATCAATGGTTAAATCATAAATATTGTTGCATGCAAGAAATTATGACATATTAACAAAATCAGTTATTTAATTTCTACCGTTGCTGAATCTTTAAGATAGGCAGATTTAAAAAATAAAAGCTTTGCCATTCTCACTCTCAAAAAAAAAAAAAAAAAAGACTGTATAGTACATTTAACAAAATCGGTTATCTAATTTGTACAGTTGCTAAATCTTTAAAACAAGCAGATTTAGAACATAAGACTTGTAACAATTCCTGAAAAGTAATATCAGTAGAATAAAGAATTTAAAACTAACTTGCTATTCACAAAAAGAATGTTTCAACAGACTGCCATTACGATATTTTTACCAAAAACCAATCTACCATTACCAATTGTTTTGGAGAGGCTAGAGTGAAAATAGCCCCAGGTTAAAGTGGGTGAAAACTATTGGATGGTTAAAGTGGGTGAAAACTAAAAACCATTGGATGTTGAACTGCCAGCTAAGTGCTTCATGAAGCATCACGCATCCTAGGATTTGGCGAACCGACTATGTTGGCAGCTCCCTTTAAATGACCTTTCACATTTCCTCCCGCTTGACCACCTGAAGCCTTGGTATTAGTTGTCTCAGTAGCTAACATGGACCTCTTTATCTGCCAGAATAAAAGCTATTAGGCCAACTATCATACAAGCAAAGAGATCAATTAACATCTTCAGAATAAGCCAAAACTTGTCTTATTGGGACGTGCAAGTCCCCCTCCATCTCCATGTTTAAAAATATGCTAATAATAGGATAGACAAAAAAGGATTCAATATATGATTAACCGTACCGCTGAGAGTCTTTCTCTATGAATCTCACTAGACGACTGCAAAAGAACAATACCAAATGATTATAGAAAAGAATTTAAGTGCTGAATGCAACAACATTATAGAACAGGAATTTAAGTATTTTTACCGGTTTTCTGTATCCCTTGATCTCATCTCCACTAAATCCAGGAAGAGTCATATTCCAGTTTCTTTCTGAATAACACCATTAGCAAAATTAATGGTAAAAACTAGATGCTAGATTAGGTAAAACTAAGCAACTAATCCTGCAAACTAACCAAGATGTAGAAGAATGTCCTTGGCTTCCAAAGTGTTTGATTTGCGATGTTTGGCCAAAGAGCAACCAAATGTTGTTATCTGCAGCAGAGTTGGAAGGAAAATAATAATATAACCAAATCAACAATATTCTTCCTACAAGAGAAAGGCTGATATACACTGGACCGCCTCAAATCAAATAAATCATATATGCAACAGCAAATACTTCATATCGGAAGCAAATGATATTGAAAAACAGGAATTGTAACTAAAGCAATTGATACACACAGGAAGAAACAGAGAGATCTATATTTGCCAATTATTTGGAAAGCACACAAATTCCAACTGCATGTAACAAAATGAACTATACTCCCGAGTTCTAGGCCAACACCCAACTGTTTTAGTTTTTCACTGCTTAGGAATTTTGTATAGCTTCTAGAATAGAGTGTACAAGTGAGCGACCAAAGTTATGCTTTATGTAAAAATTATAAAAACAATTAATTGTTGTTCTAAGCTCTATCCTCTTGTAATCAGGTCTCCCCCAATTAACAGCACATAGATTCTGTGAAGCAACAGGAATTCTCAAACTATCAGTATAGCTTAAATCAATATTTGAAAACTACTTATTTTCATGTCAGCCACGTGGCTAATGAATTTTATCATTTTAGGGCGTGGAGAATGCTGGCCAGTCACTTGCTTAAATATTAGTAAGAAAACAGAGCAAAATTACTTGGATTGCGTGTAGACGAACCGAACCAGCTTGCATAACTCAGAGTCATGGACCTCATAGTTAAACAAAATATTCCATAGTATAATTGGACCAAAAAGTTTAATTGGAGGACACAAGTCACAACAATATTCACATGAAGTATATTGCTTACATTCAAACTAGAGGAGTCAAATACAACCATAACTCACTCATAGGGGCAACTAGTCAGAAATTGATGAATTATAGAACAATTAGTCATAAAGTAGATTCAGAAACTCACAGATTCTACGAATTCATCTGCAATGTCTACAAGTATGTCTTCTACTTCAGGATCCAACGTCTCTGATGGGTCAATCTATTCAATAAAACCGACTTGATTAAGACCAAAAGTGTTGGAAGAATAAGTCCATCGAAAAGTAGTGGCACACATATTTAATACATGAATAAATACAGGGGTGACTTACCTGAGCTACCAGCTCCTGGATACTTCTTTTGCTAAGAATTCTAGTACAAGATTCACCAGACCCCACAACAGCAGTTGCCCCAGAGGGGTTCTGTTGGATAGCACTAGATTGTGCCATCGGCTGAGAGGAAATTTTCTGATTTCCAATTCCCTGGCCTCTTGCAATCTGTTGCTGATGGGGCACAGACTGTTGGATTCTTGAGGGTGGGTATTGTTGGCCGTAATGCTCTTGCTGCTGATGTGAGAGTGCAGCTTGCGATTGTTGACCAGAGGATATTTGATGCTGCTGTTGCTGAGTATTTGCAATGGGAAGATGATGTGGAGGTAGGATGGATCTTTGCTGCGGTGGCTGCGTACTTGATGGTGGTCTGAATTGTGTAGGTGGTAAAGGAGGCTTCCCTTGGGATCCAGAAGGTAGCCAAGGTTGATTATGAGGCTGCAAACCCTGTGATGAACTAGGGGATCCTACAGCTGAAGCTCTTAAGAGGCTATGGTTTTGGAAATTCTGCATGATTTATTAAGCTAAATGATAACATGTACAAACCAAAAGTATTCCTAGCTAGCTGAACATTTCAGAAAGTTAGCAGGTGAATTAGTCTGTAACAGTCTATTTATATATTCTTAATATTCTGCAACCACAAGTAACAATGTTAAAAGAGCATTCAGAAATCATACTATTTTGAGGGACAAATGCACTTTTACCATTAGACTGAGATAGAATATACATTGGAACCATTAAAACAAGTGTTGTTATTAACCTACATTTCTTCCAAGACATTATAAATCTTGTCAACTCATTCACAAACTAAGAAGTTGCAAAGTGAATACCGCGTGGAGTATAAATATTATAAGTATCGTATCATTGTCCATGAGATGATCCAGGCAGAACAAACATTAGCACAAAATTTAGAAACAGTGTGGTAATATGAAAATAACCCCATTATCTCTTCCAGAGCAAACATTAAGGATCAAGATGGGTCTGTATTTGAACTTTCTCAACAAAAAATTTCATTCACCACTAAGAAACCTGTAGCACCAAGTACCACCACCCACAATAAACTCTGCTTGATCTATGAAGTCATGGTCACTGTCAATTTAATTGTCTCTGAATCATATAATAGAATCATGAAATTTGCTGTGCAGAGCCGGGAAAGTGGACAACCAATGATGATTATGCTAGTCGCTAGATGCTTAGCAACCACCCTTTTTTAACTTCTACTTTTGCTAATTAAACACGCCTGCACACCCATTTTGCATTCCTGAAGTCTTGAACCCTAGTCCTCATGCAAAGGGGCTGCAGGGAAGATACAATTTCGCACCAAACGTTACCTGCATAACTGGCATAACTCACAAACACCAAGGGTGTTCATCACTTGAACTGTATGCCAATGGCAGACGCTTACTGCCAACAATGAAAAGCGAAAAATCTATCTCCATGTTCATCCCAACAGCCCAGATATTAGATATCTATATCCTCTTATGTTGTGTTTGGTTGGGAGAACAGTCTAAGCATGAATGTAGATCTAGGACATGTCTACTATTAAAAGACAAATGCAGGTTCTAAATTAATCTCATTAAAAATACATATAAACAAGAATACAACCACACATCATATATCCTATAATAAAGCAAAATTCTACATATCATAAAAAAATGAAGAGGCATGGAAATAGGACACTCACTTGGGAATTCGGGGGTTGAGTATTGAGATTTGCCTGCGGTCTAAGAGATGGCTGCACCGGCCTCTGTTGATGTTGTGCAGGAACGCCACCTGGTCGCATTGCTGAAGGTGCTCCCATCATTCCAGTCCCCTGAATTCCTTGTATCGGCTGTCTCAACTTCACATTCCACAACACAAGATCAATCAAACAAACACTTGATAAACAAAAACTAAACCACGGAAATTACAAAACGCAATGCACATTGCAAATTGCAAATTCACCTGGTTCGTGATCGACCTTGGCCCCGTATCTGGCATAGCAACCGGGTTCCGAGCCAAACCACTGAACTGCTGTCCAGTAAACTGAGGCGGTTGAACCGGAGTCATATTCGTGAAATTGGGCGGAGGAGTGGCGGGAACACCGATAGCTATTCCGCCTCTCTGAGGCAAAGTTGAAACCGGGGGCGCCGCAGACGATGAAAACGCAGGCACGGGCGGAGCCGGAGCCGAACCCGGAAAATGCTGGAAATGAGGATGAGGAGTTTGTTGGGGTTGTTGGGGAGGCTGGGCCCATGCTGGTCTGTTATAAGGCGGTCTGGACTGCGTGTTCACGATTGTCGAGGCGGGAAGTTGTTGAGGTTGTTGGATTGGGGGTCTGGGGTTAGGGTTAGGGTTTGGGGGAGTGGGCTGGAGTGAGGGTTGTGGTGCGATGGGGGTTTGTTGTGGTGGTGGTGGTTGGGGTGTGGGTGCGGCGGGGGTAGGGGTAGGGGTGGGTGCGGGTGCGGGTGCGACTGGTGTGGGTGGTGGGGGTTGGGTTACGACGTCGTTTGGGAGAGGGGTGGGGGTTGGGGCGGGTGGTTCCATGGTCAATTGTGGTGGTAATTTGGGTGGGAAATGGGGATTGTGTTTTCACTTATTTATAGAGGCCTGAGCGACAGATATACCCGTTTTTTATATAAAAAGCACTTAATTAAAGTGGTTATATAATCGGAGAGTGTTTTAAAAATTTCTGATTTAACTGTTATAAACAGCTTCATCTATTTATCAATCATATTTTGATTAAAACTTTTCCATAAAACTTTCACAAATCCTAAATTGATTAGTTCTCATTTCTGATTTTTATAATGAGGATCGACTGAAGAAATAATAGGAATAAAAAATTATTAGATTACAGGAGCACTTATCTAGATTTAAGATTTAGTTGTTATGATTTTTATTTTTTAATTATTTTAATTAGAAAGATGGTCCATTTTTTTGGAAACACAAAAATAATAATGAAAGACTATATTACATGAAGTTAATTAATATTAAATAAAGTATATTTAATTTGATTATACATAGGGCGGGAATTGAACAAGTAATCATCTATTGTTACAAGTCCCATTCCTCCTCCAGCTAAAATTTATGTTCTCTGATTTCTATCCTAGCTTTACATTTCTAAAGTCCTTTAAGAATATAATGGCTTCTCTTCGGGGAAGGAAGCCTAGACAGGTTCCAAAAAGTTTCAGACTAGAGCAACTCTTGAACCAGTTCCTAGTATTGATGAATGAGTGCATGCATTTGTAGGAGCTCCCCACATAATCTCTACTCGTTTAGTGTATATATGAACAAGGCCAGAGCTAAGTTGCTGTATCATAAAGCGGGAGACTCGACTTTAGTTTCTGCCGTCCCTTCATGAAGCAGCTGGTATTGTGTATTAATATCTCCATTCTCAGGAGATGGGATACAAACCGGATCCGTATCACTGTCATACAAAAGAAAAACAACATCATACTTGACCTTTTCTATCATAGAAGTTCGGAGGCTCGTGATTCAGTTTTTTGTGAAAGATAAGGTTTGAATGCACTGAACTGATATGAGTATAAATAAACCAAGGTCTTCAGGCAAGAAGAATAATTAGTTTACTCTATAACAATGAAAAATGGTAAAAGAACAGAAGCACCTACACTCTTGAATAAATAACAAGCCCAATAACTGCCAATATAAAAGATACATAATACAGCCAGTCCACCTGCAATTGAAGATTAACCAAGTTAAGAATTGTATATCAGGAACATCCTTAGAAATCTGATATACATATCAGACCAAGATGTTTTAAAATTATAAAAAGCCATTAGCAAGCTTAGAGCCAAAGAATAAAACTCATTACAGATTTAAGTCTGAAAGCATTACCTGCTGGCGGTAGAAAAATATGCGAATGACTACTGCCCACATATCTGATGTGAGAAGAGAGAGATTGAACATTGTGGATCCGCTAGTCTGTAATATATTACCATATCATCAGAGACAAATATCAGCAGAAGTCTTTTGTCCGAATATCTTAAGTCTAACAGGCATATAAAATTATAAACAATAGGCTTCCACTGTCCATGGACCGTGAAGTCACAGATGTTCTTAGTCCATAATTCAGCCAATATTTTGTGCATTATCTGTTTTTATATTCATTCGGTTTTAAGGGGTCGAGAGGTAGATCTGGTTTTCAGTTCTTTGCAGAAAACTATTTGAAGGTTTCCTAAGAAACCAAATTAATTATAGAACCTTATTGCCTAATATTGTCCATGACAAATAGTTGACTTGCTATCTTGAACAGTATCCAATATAAATGCATTCCTGGAATTTAAAACGAAATTTAAGTGTGACTGATATTAATCGAAAATAGAGCTAACCTTCAGCACAAAAGGAGTCAAAATGTAGAACATTAAACTTGCCACCGCATAACCAGCAAAAGCTAATATCTGAAAGACATACAAACATACTTCTAACTAGGTAAGGTTTATACCAGGCCAAGTATATTGGATTTGTATCAGAGCTCTATCAACGGAAGTAGGTGGAAAGGAGGAATGTGAAATTATCAGACATATTGAAGCATAATTTGCACAGGTATAAACTCTCTCGATTGGATAGCTCTCACAAGAAAGTCTTATAGGTGGCCATGATAATCTTCTTGACAAAAAAAAATTACAGCTTAGAAAAACATTGCAGGTAGCGTAGTACTTACAACTTCAGGGGACCAATTCACGGATTCCACAACTCTCTTCTCCAGTATAGCTCTAGGATACAGTTATGGAAATAAAAATAATAGAAAGCAAATTATACCTCTATACATCATGAAAGAAAAGGATACGCCTGGCACCCACTTACAAGCAATCCGAATAGACCTATCATTGAAAGGAACTCAACAACATCCTTTTTCTTCACGCAAAATTCCTACATATAAATAGACATAAGATGCTTGAAACTTTTAAAGCCAGATGTGATAATTATAACACAGCCACCCCACCCCACCCATCTTCCAACCTTAGAAATCCCCTCGAGTTTTTCAAATCTTACACAGGATCAAAGGAAATGTTTTTCAAAGTTGGATCTAGTTCCAACTTCCAACAATACTCCCTTTATTAGGTAACACCTCAAATACCCCCTTTCCAGTATTACTTATTGGTGACGATGGACATGTATGAATTGTTGCAATTAAATTGATTAGTTTTGGAATATTTAAAGAAAAAAAGGGGGATACTTTAAATTCTATGAGGAGTTTGTAGTAAAGCCTGAGTATGTTCATTTTACAGTTTTATGCCAAGACATTAAAAGAATTAAACAGGCAACACAGATCAGAAGGAACAGTAAATTACAGGATAATTTTCAAGGATCAATTATATGATAAAATGATTGCAAATTTGGGGCTTACAGTCCTTGAAAACATACAGAGCCTTGCCTTCTTCTTTAGGTTAATTTTGTTTGGTATAAACTTGATATTTAGAGAGCTAGACATGTTCACCTACCTCACCAACATTGCTAATTGCAAAGAAAAGTGTTCCTGCGATAACAAGTGTATCCCCTAGTAGTGGTTTTGTACCCCCTGAAACACATAGTAAAACACATATAGTATCAACACACCATTTGAGATGACGTGGTTACACTAATGACGTTGATGAGCACAGACTCCCAGGGGAATAGTGGACATAAATTCAAAAGTTTGTAATATTCTTCTGCATGGCACAAAATAAGAACCTGACAACAGACTATGATAAGCGGAGAAGGTATAAATTATAATATATTTATGCTTATGCCGAGGAAAAGGAGGAGAATTATCTAGGGATGAACAGATTTATTCACCTCCACCACCCACCCCAGCATCCGAGAGAAGCACAAGACCAAGGCCTAACAGACAGACTGCCGCGCCAAGGAACTGTCTCAAAGAATATTTTGTTCCTAGGAATATCCAAGTGAGAATTATCACCCACGCGATTGTCCAACAATCTAATATTGTCACACTTGTGATTGATGAGTACTGGTAAGCTTTATTATCTGTAAAAAAAACAAAGTACTAGAAAGTTATTAATGAACTCTGTGAAGCCATATGTCTGAATGTCCTCAGTCCTCACAAGTGTGTAAGAATACTATTAAGATAGATAGTGTCCTTCTCAAAAAAAGATAGATAGTTTCCTTTGTTTGTTAAATTGATATTGTAGTTAAACTCAAATACAATTATTGCTCATGCACCATCAAGACTTCTTTAGGTTTCAGGTGAAACAAGAATGAATTAAGCATTCACATTGTCTTTACCAGAGACGATCCCATTTCCTAGAAACCACTTATGGTAGGTACTGAACTCATAATTTAACCATTAATGCTTGGATCACTGCTATAGTTTCTGAAATATATTTTGGAAAAGCATATATGTATATTAATCACTCAAACGAAAAGAAAATAACTAAAACAATTAAGGATTTATGTTGTTCATGCCTGACCCTTTGACATCAAAATTTTCATATTCTGTACAGTTACTTACACAAGTAATTGCCCTGAGCATCAATGAAACCTAGGAACAGATACCAATACCACGGAACCTGCAATCCATGCATAGAGCACATAAGCAACGGCCCTAAATTTAATTAGCATTCAGAAATAATCTACCTCAACAGAATATGTACATTTTGTGAATAAAATTATTAACCAGATATTATATTGCAGCGTAAAAAGAAATAGTCACTTATTGCTTAAAATTCAAATGTAAGCCCATACATAATATTCTCAAGTTATCTAGGAGAGGAAGGGAAAAATACGAAATAGGAGCTATTTCTTCTCATGGTCCAACTATGTATAGTGTTGTAAAGTTTAGTTGTTATTTTATGCTAGATTTGAGGCCGCCTGGCGAAATGTAATGGGATATTTTCAAATATTTACCAGAAGTTTCTGTCGACGACATAGGAAAATGCTACCATACACCAAAGTTATAGCCAAGTAAGCAGTAAATGATAGAGTAAGTGGAGTATTAACACCTGCACATAAAAATCAAATCAATGACAAAAAAATGCAAAATCCTACACTCTCAGTAAATCATACTTGAGGTTGTAGGAAAATTAACCTGGATATGATAATACCTAAGACTAAGGTTCTAAAAATCTAAGCATCAATATTGCAAAGGATCATATAACTGGAAGGAATTGTTATATAAAATATTAATTCATTACCAATTTAAATAAGCCCCAAGACATCTACCAATATCTGCAAACTTATTATCAATCCGCGGTAAACATCAATATACAACATTTATGTTGTGTTTGGTTGGAGAGAATGAAATAAGTAAAAATTAATTAAATAAACATTAGAGGTATGAAGTTTTGAAGAAAAAAAAAATGAGTTGGTGCAAATTTGTTATGATTAGATTTGAAAAAGAAATCAAGTGCAGTTTGAGGAGAAAGGAGCATTCCTTCTCGAAGGGGGTGTGAAATCTAGTTTAGGGTGCAAGGAATAAAATCTATGAACAATTGGCTATAAGACAGTTCAAACTTCATTTCATTCCTTCTAAATTGATTCACCCGAACCAAACCCAACATTAATGTTCCTTCTATTTCAAACTAATCACAACTTGCATTCCGTATTTTTTATCTGCACATTTCTAATTGTATCTCCATTTATTTCCAAGTTCCGAATTCCAAAAGACATCCGGCATCAAGAAGGCCAAATATAACTCAGGCAACACGACATCTAACCAAAGACACAGAAGCTTACAAGTTACAACACCAAAAAAGACATAAATGAAAAAAGATTGCATGGCAAGAGTGTAAGACAGCAAAAAGTAAAACTACTAAACAGAATAGAGGGATTTACCAAGACTAGCAACGAAAGAAGAAGTGAAGCTCATGACTGACAGAACTAAAGAAACCAACTGACCCAGGAGCAGAGATTGTACTGTCCTCACCATAGCTTTCCTGTTTCTCAACATCGTTATTTCCATTTTCAGACACACCAGATCAAACCTCAATATACTTTACTCACTTTAATATTAACTAATCAAATGTTTTATAGAAACTAAAAAAACTGCTGTTTACATATATGCAAATATTAGTATGAACATATACACACAGAGATTGATTTTGCTGTGGGGAAAGGGGAGATATCTTACTTTTCCGGTTGGTGTCAGTCGGTAGCTTAGCTACCATTCTTCCGTGACATCTGTTACTTTCATTTGACTTCCGTACTTTCGTTTATTACTTGTCATTTATATACATCGAGTTCTTGCTTCTCTTTGTATAGCTTATTCACGGTCGGGGAGAGAATTTATAGTGGGTGTTTGTTTACGGTTTTTAAGTCCAACTTCTGATTTATAAATTAGAAGTATTTATTTGTACTGTGTGTGGAAAAAGTATATAAAAATTTAGAGTTGTTAGCTTTTGTTTCAGGACTTCTACTTATTTCTCAAACACTTTAATCACTTATAAGTTTTAACTGCTTCTCACTTCTACTATACTTTTTTATTTTAAGCAAACAACACTTATTTTAAACTCACCCAAACGGTCCCATAATTTAATTTTCGGTTTGAAAAGTTGAAAATTTTAAATTATTAGTGAATTATTCTTATTTTCATATATTAATATTGTAAAATTATAAGAATTATTGTAATAGATAGTTTATATTATTTTATCATATTAATGATAATTTCTACATCTAATAGTTTTAAAATATTAAAAAAGTTTATTCAAATATATGAAACAAATTTGTTTTAGATTTATAAATAATTTTTTAATTATAAGAATGTAACTTTATTTTCAGCTAACCCACACAACTTTGTAAACTGTTGAATCGCATATACTTTTCCTCGACCAGATAGGCTAGCTGGTGGGGCAGTTCCGTCACATCAATAACATTATACTAACAATCATACAAATAAATGAGAAAGCAACGTTTAACGCCAATTTGCAGTTCTTGTTACTCCCTCCGTCCCAGTCAATAGTATACATTGGGGGACGGGGGCGCGGCACGGACTTTAATGCTTCAATATAATATAGTTCTATAAATTATTTTTAAGATTTTCTTTTTTTGTATAAAAGTATAACATTTATACTTTTATACAAAAAAAGAAAATTTCAAAAATAAGTTGTATAACTATGTTTTATAAGAGCCTTAAAAAGCGTGTCGAGCAGTGAAAAAGAAACGTATACAATTGACTGGGACAGAGGGAGTATACTTTATAGGAAAAAGATAGATTGCTGTGGAATGCTTTTGAAGAAAGTGTTTTATAAATTTAAAAATAATTGAAACTTTATAGAAAGATGAAGCTGGTTAAACTAAACCGTTTATACTTTTTTTGTCAACATATTTATTTACGTGTTTTAACATAGTTTCTATGAAATATAATTATTCATTTAATGTACAATGAGTACACGGCTTCAATATTAATAAAATAAAAAATTTATAAAATATCAGTTTGTGCCTATGATCACTAAATTATATTTTCTCCGTCCCAGTCATTTACATACATTCACTATTTACACGAATTTCAAAATTCTTGTAATATATAATTTCATAATATTTTATTTTTAAATTTTCTTTTTCCAATAGAAGTTTGAATATCAGATTTTTATTCAGAAAAATAAGAATGCAAAAAATATTATGAAGTTATATCTTAAGGAAGTTTTAAAAGTGTGTCAAAAAATAACGTATACAATTGAAGAGAGAGTATATATTTAACTCATCTTGATTTTTATGATTTATATATATATAGGAAGATCCATCATTTTTAAGATAATAGAGCTAATCAAAATTAAATAAATTTATAAAATTTAATTTTATAAAAAGAAAATTTTAATTACAAAAAACCGAATATTGTTAGAAACCAAACATGGTCAACAATAACTCCACATGGCATTAACAACCTCCCTGGAGCAAGTCCAGCAAACATGGTCAACAATAACTCCACATGGCATTAACAACCTCTTTAGAGCAAGTTCAATGTAATGTTATGAGTGGTGTCATTTTTATAATTTAAAATCAAATACTAAAAATCCCAACTCCAATGGGGTTCATTTGAATGCAAATATGTATATATGCATACTTGATTCTAAATTTGAAACCAAAGATGCATTTATGCATCCATGCCAAATCATTAACTAACTATAATTAATATGTATAGTGATGAACTTTAAATAAAATTTAGGAGAGAGAGACTAAAGTTACTTAAATTTGGAATTATTTGGATGCAAAATGCATCTAGCATTGGAGTTGAAATTTTATTTTAGCAATAAAAAACACTTTTCGATACTAAATTATAACAATAGCTATACTTATTTTGCATTTTAAATTGGACTTGCTTTTAGGAAGTTCTAAATTAGCACCCGAGCTATCTTGCTTGTCCCCCTGCAATCGACCCAACAAATTCTGAGTAATCAGTGTTACTTGCTCGCTGTCTCCAAACATGTTTTCTATGTTACTTCTAGACTTCTATAGAGTATAATTTCATAATATTATTTTAAAATTTTATTTTCTGATCAAAAATTTAATATTTAAATTTTTATTAAAAATATTAAATTAAAATAATGTTATGAAGTTATATTTTATAAAAGTTTCAGAATTGGCCCAAACAGTTAACATAATCAACTGCCGGGTGAAGGAGGAGTAGCAACTATCATCTAAACTTTTAAACCGGAGTCATTCCTATTTCTCAATTGAAGAAGGATACGTTCTGTGAGACATTGTTATGTTAATCATAGGAATTTACACAAAATAATTAAGAATTTACATCTATACAAATGTATGAATGTTTTGAGACGATCCACTCAAGTATTCACATCGTTGAGTCCCTCGAAATTTTACCCACATTTTATCACTACAATATTATTTTTGTCTCCGCTAACTTTCTAGATCCGTTCTTATCAATACAGTTTATATAACATTCCTAAATTCGATAAAGTATCCGTATTTCACAATTTTTGTAATAATGTCCGGAGAAGAACACGTCACCAAATTAATAGTAACGCAATTATCAGTATTTCATAATTTTTGTAATAATGCCCTTATAAGAACACGCCACCAAAATTAATAAAGCAATCGTAGTCGGACCTTTTATTTTTCTATATTCAGTGAGCATTCACAAATCACAACGGCCTAGCACTCTAAACCCATGCAGCTAAAAAGAATGCAGAAGAAACCAGCCCAATCCAATACAGTCAAATTATGAAGAGGTAAATGAAACTGTGGCCTAACATTATTAGTTGAACCTTCATAGCTCGTCATTTTGAGTTGTTAGTGGTGTGCACTCGAAAGAAGAGTTCTTGCAGCAGGCATGAGAATAGCTTAAACTTGACAGCCACACCTCATCGGCTGCAAATGAATTACTGTCATTGTTTCGTTGCCATGACCAATGTGCATGTGTTTGGTTCAAAATCCTTAATCTCCCATGTCCGAAACTCGCCTCCCTGTATACTGATATGCTTGGCCTAGGTTTCTCGAACCTACAAATTTTCATCAATGCATTTTAGCAAATTACTGCACTGCTCAATAGCATACACAAGGTAATTAAACAAATAAGAAAAGGTCCAGGTCCACGTCCATGACATACGTATGTCAGGTCCAGGTCCAGGTCCCTACGTATGTTCTGGACCAGCTGCCTTAGGCAAATAAGAAAAGATTAGTGGGTAATTAAATTGGTACTCACAACATGGCAAGCCCTTCCCTGTTTCCTCCATCCCCAATTGTGACATGGACAGGGCCACACTGGTCAGCTTTCTTGTCATAAACTCTAGTCTGTTATACACCATGTAGTTGATACAGATACAAATGATAAAATTAAGAGAAAATGTTATGAATTCAGTCTTCAAGGTATTGTATGAGCCCTTATTTTAGATGAAAATGTTATTAGGAACTTACGAAGCGTTCATAAGCATGAACATGTCCAGCAAAAACAATGTCGATTCCAGCAGTGTACAACATTTCTTCCATAGCCAATCTCATGCTTTCGCCTTCTCCCTTATGAGCAGTATTGGAACTATACCAAGGTGCATGAATCAAAACAATAGTCCAAGGAGTTTTTGACTTGTCGACTTTGGCCAAGTCAGCTCGGAGCCACTTGTACTGATCTGAGTTGGCATCAAAGTCGGTATAGGATCCCAACATGATAATGTGGGCTCCTGAAACATCAAATGAGTAGTAAAGATTCGACTTGGAGCCACTCTGCTGATAAGGCATTTGCCACCTTGAGTTAAAGGCTTTGAAACCACGGGGGAATATGATGGGAAAGCTTTCTATTTCATGATTGCCTTGGGTCACCATCCATGGGCGCTGGCTAGCATATGGCTCAACCAGGCGTCCAAATGAGTCCCACAGGGGCTGTTGCGCATCAGCATAGGATAGATCGCCAGGTAACAACAAGACGTCGTAATCCTTGGCTCCAATATGAGTTAGTGTTGATGCAGTCCATTCAGTTTGTCCCAAATCTCCTGTACTCATACATTGCCAGATTCAATTTAGATTAGTAGTAGTGTAGTTAAGAAGATCAAGAGTGAATTGGTAGATAATTAATAAATTGTCTTTCAATTTCGTTTAAACATGTATTTTTCAGTAAACGTAACATAAAAGTATATATAAAAGTGACTTGAATTGTTATATACTGCAAAGAGAAAAACAGAGTTTCATATAGCCTAGTGATAAGGATAAGTAAGGATAAGAAGACTTAAATCCAGAACCTTATGTTTGATTCTCAAAATTTATACTCCTTCTGTCCCTCTCGTTTCTTTACCGTTTTCTTCCACCACTTGACATGCATTTTAAGGCTCCTATAAAATGTAATTTATGAAATTATGCCTTCTAGGAGCCGGCTGAGCCCTCTTTCCAATGTAAAGAACTCAGCCGGACACAGGGGACGGAGGGAGTAATAGTTTTACATATGTTCCTTGGGCTGTTAAAAATGGTAATGAAACCGTACACGCAAATAACAGAAAAGGCAAACTCATATTGTCAAGCATACTTATACTTGATGCTTTACGCGAATCAGTTAGTTTTAACTTTTAAGTACAGTACCGAACTGACTTAGGACATAATGCAAGTTTGCACGCAGCAAAATCTGACAGAATCTAAGAGACTTACCGGCAACAACAAACTCGATAGGAAATGCTGAAGGAGGTGTCCTTAACTTGAACTCTGGCCCGGAACCACCACACCTATAGTAGTACGTTGTCTTCGGATCCAATGGCCCGATTGTGACATGGTGGATCTTGCCTGACCTATACAAAAAATATTGGTATGATGTGTGCTCTCCGGTAGCTGATGCTTCGTATATTCCTGGTGTTTTTCCATATTCAACCATGGATTTAACATGTTCATGGGAGGTCACCCAGGAAATCTTCATGTGGTCTTTGCCTACTAATGATATATGTACCTATACCGACAGATTAGATTGATTAACATGTGAATTACAGTTCGTACATGTAGTTAATCTAAAACGACCCCAAATAAATCTCATGCTATACTTCAACATTTTCCGTTTGAAGAGCTCTGATATCATGTTGGGAACCCGTCTATCTAAAATTATAAGTTGTTGGAGAAAGACCTCACATGAATCTTATGTTATATTTCAACACGATAGAAAGATATTAGTGCGAGGGTGAGTATGCGCCTAAGTGCATTTCACAAAACAAATAAATATAAATTATTTGAAACTAAACCTGTTGCGGATCAGAGTCTTTTCCATGATGCGAAGTTAATATGAGCTGCCGAGGAGGCTGTCGGATAAAATCTTCGTCGGAATATGTGTGTATGAACAAGCGAGCGGATAACAACAAGTACGAGAACAGCTGAAGCAGTCTGCCGTGACGATCCATCTTTCTCAAATTCTGTGGGAAGAAAATCTAACAGCAGCAATGAGGAAGATGAATACTCTAAATTTAGGACAATGAAGGCACTAGCTAGTTATATAATACGGACAAGGAAGTCTTTGAGAACTTAATTATACGTTTAATAAGCAGTACCAGATTAATACATAAATGGATTGCTATGACGTGAAGGAAGTAATACTCTTTGGTAAACTAGTTTTTGGAGATGCTTACAGCAAAGAACAAAGGGAAAAATGTGAATAGATTCTTATGTGAAATTTTGGTTGACTACTTTTTTACTAGCCAGATGCAGGGTACTCTGTTCTATTTAACTCGGAACTTCCTGTCATAATTTGAAGTTGGCTAACTTTCTAAAACTATTTCAAAAAAAAAAAAAACTTTCTAAAACATAATGATTCTATTAATCTATACTAAAACTAAACTATGGTTTGGAATAACCGAAACTAAACGATAACTATAATAACTAAATGATATTTTCTAGTTTGGCTAGATATGTTTACTTGAATGTTCTATTCTAAAACACAACATAAAGTATCATATTTTTTATCATAATTTTTATATATATGTTTCTCACGTAAGAAAAATAATAATATTTATTTTTTTAGTATGATAGTTTAATATTTGTCTTGTTGTAGACACATAAAATCAATTATTACAACTTGAATGCATAAAATACATAATACATATGACCTGAGATAACTTGGTTAGAGCCGACTTCAGGATCCATTTTCTCGTATAAGTCGAAAGCTTGAAAACCAATTCACATGTTTCTTATAAAACCAAAGCTATTTAAAATTGTTGTAATAATCCCCATGGTTACTCTCTTCTTAATCCCATCAATTTGTCAATGAAATGTGGATCTGAAACGCATGTTATTATCAGGAGTCCACCTGGGAGATTAGTGTCAAGTTTAAACTTCACAATCTGAGGCATTTCAAAAGCATATTCCAGAGCTGTGCTAATTTATGGGACAATGGCTAAATTGCATATAAGCATATTCATAGAATATTCTCAATGGTCGGTGGACTATGAAGCATTTGAGATGTTCCCTCTCAAGCTCAAAATATGTTTTCAGCATCTCAGACTCTTATTTTGAGAAAAGAAAATTCAAAATCATGTATAAAATTGTGTGATTTAATTCATCATAATTTTTACTACTATAAATGAATGTGGGGAGAAGAAAAAGAGAGAATGCAGACGTGTCTGATTCTGGGCCTCAACTTAGTATTGGGCCCTCGCAAATGGACCTAACATATGAATGAACCTTGCAAGATTAGTTATAATTTATATCAAGACAATGTCATATTTACTTATTGGCCCATATCATTTAAGCCCGGCTACCGGTAATCCAAGTGATTAGGTCAACTTTTTAATTAAAAAATTAAAGAAATCTTTAATATAGGTTTTAAATATTATTTTAGGAGTATTTCTTTAATAAGTTCTTAACTTTAAATTGAAAAGAACCTAAAATTAGTGACTTAAGCTTCTAGAGACTTTTAAAAATTTAATAATATCTTCTCTTCTCTTTTTTAAAAAATATCATATATTCTTAAATTATTATTACAAATATAATATTCAATTCTTTCAATTATATCTCCGACCTTTCTCTAAAATAAAAATATAATATACAAGAGAGTATAGATAAAAATTAAGAATAAAATATAAAAGAGAGCAATTATAAAAATAGTAGTAGTAAAGTTGTTAGGTTATTGAATAAAATAATTTAACAGTCCCGCGTATTTTATTATTTTAGAATATTATTAGAGATACTTTAATAACATAAAATATAAATTCCAGTTGAAATATATTTTACATAATAAAATTATAACATAATTACAAATTGCATAGAAAAACATAATTACAAATATAACAGGATTATTTGAACACCTTGATCGTCCACCATTCCCCGTCACTCTCCCTTTACCATCACTCACCGGGAAGCTTGTCACGTATGTCTAGGTGAAAAGATGCTTTTAATAAGAAGAAAAAAATAAGTTTATGAAATTCTGAAAATAAATTAGTTTACAATTTTTATGAGTGCACAATCAAATATTAATCTTTATATTTTAGGGAGTAAATTTTAGAGTTGTGTCCAATATTTACGCCGATTTTCAAGAAGTTGGTCAAGAATTCCAAATTCTCAAAAAGATGGGCAAACTTTGATGCCGTTTTTTAAAATTGTGGCTTCTGTTAAATATCACTTAACGGGAGCCACACCTTTAAGAGCATCTCTAGCAGATTAGCTATATGAGGTCTTAAGCTAAAATTTTAAGGAATATGGGCAATTCAGTCCAGCAGAGTCCCTACTCATTCCCTAAATTTTAGGATCCACCTTTCATTCCTCATAAATAGGTAATTCCTAACTCATTCCTCATTTGTTTTTTAATAATTAAATATTCAACTTTCACTTTTTGGACACTCTTTCCCACTTTATTCTTATTATCTTTTTGTTAAAAGAATTTGAATTTAATACTATAATAATGATAGGGAACACAAATAGGGATTATTGTTGGAGTTGTTAATCAATATAGGATCCCTATTTTTTGAAATTTGAATTGTTTATTATATATTTAAGGAACCTACTTGGGACACTGATGAAGATGCTCTAAAAGCAGAGCCAAAGTTTGGCCACCTTTCTGATATTTTGGGACTCATTCTTACACCTCTCTCTGTTACTCCGTTAATAATATTTAACGGGAGCCACAATTTTAAAATGCGTAGCCAAATTTTGGCCACTTTTCCGAGAATTTGGAACTTTAGCCAAATTTTTGAAAATTGCCGTAAACTTTGACTGTAATTTTGAAATTTACTCTATATTAGGATAGGGATAATATTCTTTACGGCAACTTTTGTTTAATATTTATATGATATTTGAATAATGCCAAATGAAATGTTAAGCCACCCAATCAAAAGTTTGTTTTCAGTTTTAAGCCGAAGTAGATCAAGCTTATATCTAGCCACACATATTTAAGATGTAAAAAAAAAAACGTTATAGATCATATTTTTCCTAAAACAATACTTATACAAAACAAATTTGATAAATGTTTTTTACAAATATGTTATATATAAAAAAGTATTGCATTATATATAAATATTATTTTTTAACCGATTAAAATACATATAAAAATATCTAAATAGAGTTATAATTAGAGGGGAGTATCCCGTAGCAGAAGCATGACAGTGTGGTAGTTTCTGAAGTGAGACAAAATTACATGAGACCGTCTCGGCCGTCGGATCATGTGCTTCGGCATTCAAGTTAGATGAGGTGAAGTATTGAGTAGTGAAGGTGACTGGTCTGCATAAATTACAAAATTTATGAAGCATAACTGCTATCACGTGTAGGGTACAATTGAATTAAGAGTTAAGAACAATAATGGTAAATTCCATCATTATCTTTGCAGGGATATGTAATTATGTGAAATGATTAAATCTAAAAATGAATTATTATTCACCCCAAAAAGTAGTCACTTTGCAATGTTCATGCAGTCATGCATGCCCAGACTGCATTCAATTTGTACATCAACTGTTATTCCAAAAATCTCAAATTATCAAATAATTATTCATTAATTTTTAAAAAATATTTATCGATTTATCTATTATACGGTTTATACCCTGATTTGACTAAAGATCTCTTATTTATGAAAAAAAATTATGATAAATCTTGAGATTAACAGATTAATTTCAATATCCAATTTCTAGCAACCCTGATTCCAACTCATTTTTCATTATAATTTACATATAATAAAATCTTAATTATTTTTAATAATTAATAATTAATTTTAACATTTATGTGCGGCAAATTCTCATAAGATGTGGAGATTTAAATATAAAAATTTCTAGCTGTAGAAGTTATTTATTTGAAGGGGTGAATTGAAAGTGCACTCATTGTATGACTGTGTAAAGAAAAGGAAGGTGTGATTATGCTATACAGTTGAGGTCAGTTAATAATGAACCTTCTATAGGAGAAGGCAAATGGGTAATGTAGGAGACGCTGGCTACTTAATTCGGATTTCTAATCATCATTGTCTGGTATCCGCGGCCATGCAAATCTTTTGTCATCCGGAGACAGTAAATACGTCCAAACCGAAATTACGAGGACAGTTAAAAAGGGACGGAGAGAGTAATATATAGTAGTTACTAGTCATCAACAGCTAAACAAGAACAAATAATGTGTATGTTTAGGACTTAGCGGTTTTACTAGATTTGGAAAGTAAAATTACAATCTTAATAAACAAGGCACCGATGGCATTGTAGGGAGAGTGAAAATTCAGTGCACTAAGCAAAAATGCACAACGAAATCATGTCCGGAAACGAGCACCACAAGCCTTCCATTAATTTCACATCTCATACTCACATAATTACTCCTCGAAAATAATAATTACATACGATAAACCCCATATATATCCACCTGTCTACCCATTGTTGCTCACGTTAATTCACTCATTGTTCATGAGTCTACGCCAACTCATACACAAGATAAATTACCACTTCAGGAAAAAGAGGATAGAGAAGGAAAAATGTTTTTGCTAAAAAGATAATTGATGTTTTAAAGATCCTTAATTTATTTAAATTTTTTGATTAACTTTTGATTGAATTTTAAAATATATTCTATCAATTTATTGATTACACTGTGATTTAATTAAAAATATTCAATTTATCAAAAATATCTCCGATAAATCCTTAATTGATATGTCAACTTATTATTTATGATTTCCAGTTCTGACAATTTTGACAATAACATTCAAAATGTCACATCAATATTCGATGGCAAAACAGAATGTCAAAATAGTCGTAGCTAAATTCATTTATTATTAAACTATAATTCAGGTACCCATTTTTTCGTTATATACATGTATTCGTTCGATAAATATAATATAACATCACAACCTGAATATTGAATGACAATGACCTTTAAAAATTTAAATGGCCACAATTCTAAAGGAAGGGTTAAAAGTTAAAACCAACACAATTCGAATTCAAATCACCCCTAGACCAAATCAGAAATTACTTCTTTGATGCGTTACCTAATGCTAAAATTGCAAATTATGGTATCAACAGCAAAGTAGTGTGAGTTATGGTAATAACCAAGATGGGCTTTCTTATGACAGTAAGAAAAGTAATTATGACAAAAAACAAAATATAATCATGGTGTAAAGGTAAATTTGTTAGGAGATTCTTTTACTACCGGAAAGAACAACTTACTCATCCATACATAGTATAGCAATTGAACCACAAGGCCCACATGAGTGATCACTTATACATTTATGGTTTCATATTGAAATCTTCTGAATTTATGCCTAAATAGTTAAAAGAAAAAAAGGGTGTGAAGATCATAATTCATAGTCTCTACAAAGCCGGCTTCCATGCTTACACAAGCATGATTGTTGTGCCAGTTGCAGAGTGAGATGAGAAGGGCATGCCCCTCTGTTTTCTTTCATGTAAACTTGTGTTTTTTTCAACTATAAATAGGGTTTCTCTGGTCTGCTTCTCTTCTAACACAAACAACCACAGCTTCTTCATCTTCTTCTTCTTCGTAGAACTTGTGTAACCACCAGTCCAAGGTATTACAGAGGCCCCCCACGCCTCTTTCTTACGGTAGCTTCTTTGTTTTTTTTCAGTCGAAGAGGGAGTTATCTTAACTTACTCTCTGGAAACAAGCTGATAAAGCTTAAACATCTAACAGTTCATTCTTACTGCATACCCTGCAGCACAGAATGAAACCACTTCTCCGAGTGTGTGTGTGTGTGTGTAACATGCCAGGACGTACTATCGGATAACTTATTGTTTGGTCATTTGGTTTGGTTTCAGGAACAGAGAGATGGAAAGGATCAACTCAGAGCTTTACATCGAGAACTGCTACATAATGCAGGAGAATGAAAAGTTAAGGAAGAAAGCACAGCTTCTCAACAAAGAGAACCAAGCACTACTCTCCAAGCTTAAGCAGAAACTTGGCAGGACAAACAACACACAAAATCCCGATCAATCCCCCGACCCCAATGTTCCTAAATTTAACCTCTGCACTAAGGCATCCAACAACCCGACTTCCAGCAAGCCTCAAGGAGCTTAAAAAACAGGACAACATCGCTTGATCACACCTACAAACTCTGCCCTCTAGTTTCTTCATGTGTTATCAATAGAAGTCAGTATATTATATGTTCCTACTAGCTATTATGTAGTTTCTGTATGCTGGGAAAGGTTGTTATCAATGCAGTTCTAGTCGAAAAGATTATGATAGTTGAAATGATATATCCTGCAAGTTCTTCCAGATTCTCAAAGTGTAGCAAACTACTAAAGTTTAATCTTGCATGAATAAACTGCAACATCATCACCAGCTAAATATCTCAAAATGTAACCATTTTTTCACCTAAATCAAAAATTAGAGTCACATCAGAGCTGATACTAAATTTGCCTACGCAGGTTAGCTCAATGTGGATATATAAATATACTTTGAAAGCTCATTGTTAACAAAGGAAGATCTAAAAGAACACCATCACTCTATCAGCTCATAGTGCAAGTTACAAAGGAAACTGATAACTTTTAGCAATAGCAAGGTCTCCGACTCTCCCCCAGTCTCTCTTTTTCGTTTATATATAACTAGAAATGCCACTATAACAGGTCACATCTTCTCGGACTGGAACCAACATTTTCCGTTTCAAAGACCACAACTATATTATTCTAACCCATCACTCTATCATTTCTTAATCAGGATCTAACATTCTAACCTATCACAAGTATATCCTCTAGACCTCAAACTAACATATCCTCCCTCCTCTCTCAATAACAGACAAATATATATACACTGATGCACATACCCTTGAAGGTAAATGTCAGATCTTAATAGATATATGATACTTCTGAATAATTCATTGAGAATTAAACCAAATCAGGATTTGTCACTTCAGCTTAAAAAAAATAAACCTTCTAATAAACTGGTATTCCCAAACAAACTTAAGAGTCAAGACCTTATTTAAGGCATTAACATATAGAACAATAATTTCTACAAACCATTGATCCCTATTCCATTTGGGGTTTACAGTTTCAGTATGCATGTTTATCCATAATTTCTATAGTAAATAAGTGATGATTCATATCTACTAGCTCTGTAACTTGGTTTTTCCATATACAGTACATATTTTTCAATAATCTAAGATAATTATACATACACACTAATGGTTATTCACATACAATCAATATGCACTTGTAATTCTAAAATATATCGTTAACATACCAAATATAATAGTGGACAAATTTTAGGCGCCACACGTTCTTTCTTAAGTGAGGATTTGATATTTATGAATTCTCAGAAAATGCAACCTAACTGACAAGTAGAACAATCTCACTACGAGACAAACTACAAAGGGAATGTGGCTTCAAAAGCAAAACTACGAAAGGAATGTTGCACATGCATGATCCAGTGTTCTCTAGTCCATACTCGGCACATGACTAATCAAAACAAAGTAAAAACTGAAGCAATTTAAACAATAGTAAAAAACTAAAAATTACATTACTTCAGAAACTCTACATCAAAAATTGCGAATAACATATTCTGAATTGCCATTTATGTTTTGGGTCGTTCCTTTACTTGTAAGTAGGAGAGCAACAATTTGCAAAAAAACTGAAGTTTATTGCCAAGTACAATATCGATGCCAACACTCACAGCTATCTATTTCATAATTATACAAATAAGGGTAAGTAAATGGAAACAGAAGCCAAACAAAACCCAGCAACCCAGCTATAGAAGCCACAGTTATCAAACCTGACAAAACAATCCAAAGAAGAACTTTCTATTACTCGTGTATATCTCATTATAAATTCTAGGGTCAAGTAAGATTACATACCTGTCCTCTGCGAATAGATTACAGGCAAACCCATAAAATTGCAAAACATATGAGCAATTATTGGAGCAGTAAGATGCCCTGCAATTACCATATGAAAATGTATTAGCAAAACCAAAAAGGTGGCAACGAGATAAGAATTAGACCAAACTAAACAAAAGGTACCCACGTAGATATAAAATGGTGGATATATTAAATATGTTAATAAGCAACACCAGCAAACTTTAACAATTAATCAGGCATTAGTTTTGCACGAGCCTTGGCCTTCGAACTAGATGGTCATAAAAGAATTACCAATAAGACAATTGGAGAAGTGTCCTGCCCAATGACAAAAACCTAGCTCATGAAGAACGAATGGAACACAAAATTGAACAAATGCCAAAAGAAATTACTGCTTCTGTTTCAAATTACATGAATCACAAAGACAGTTGCTTCATCTGTTTTGGAATGAATGAGTGATATCTGTTCGATTCGTATTTAAGTAATTAAGTATAAGCAAAAGCTTCACCCTACATATTATCCCACAGGCATGCAACTCCGTATAGTCCATAACACTAATCACTTAAGTAAAAATGAAACAACAATATTAATATTAGAAGAACATCTTAATTGGTTATAGAGTAAAGCATCGCCTACCTGTTCTGACAAAGAGAAAGGAGGCATACCACCCAAAAATGACTGTGTATCCAAGCTGGAAACCTAAATTGCAAAAAGTAAAACAAAAAAATAAAGCAGGGTTGATGAAGTTAAACTGTTAACAGGACTAACTTGGAGATAAACGTACGTACCTACGACAATCGAAGCTTGGAGTAAGCTACGATGGTGCAGGGTATCAAGTAAATGATTTAAATGGGCTACAAAAAATTGACAACCATAATTATTAGCCATTTATATCCACGAGATATATAATGATATGAAAAATATATTCATACAGTTATCAATCTTAAGCTCTATTTTTGAAAAGCGGACATGCATAGTTATCAGGGCTAACCCAAGCATCTAGTACTAGTAGTAATATAGTTATCTATCTAGCATGTATATTTTATAAACTACAAGGCTATGATTTATATTTAGGTCCCGGAACCTGAACCATATTTAATGAATCCCTTTGAAATGAATGTCATCTGATTTACCTAAGCTGAAGAAAATAGGACAAAGAAACACAGCAGTATATGTTGTAAGCCCTCCACAGAGAAGCAAAGGTATCATACAAGCTCTGAACACCAACTCTTCTGTCAATGGTGCCTGTTTCATGGATGACCATTATTTACTGCATAAAGGTAAGCTCTGAAAATTTCTTATTTTTTACTGGAAAGATCTTTAACTAAAGAATAAAGTTCATGTGAAAATATCTAACAAATTTCCTACTGAAATGTAATCTTCATTTTCTTTGCTATAAATTTCGCAATGCAATTTTTTCTATAACATTAACCTGACTAGCACAACCTTACTCATGGGGTATCGGACATTAAGGGTGGCAAATTCAGACCTGACCCAACAACCCGACAAATATTTGAATTGCAAAGCATGCATTCGGGTTTGACTTTTTCGGCGAGATTACCCAAAGTTATTTATACATAATATAAAACAGTAGATCTTATAAACAAATACATAAATATTATATTATTCATGTATTATATACCATTCAAATTAATAAATAATTTATTATAATCTAATTTAAAATAATTTATCAGATGAATATAGTTTTTTCATTTACTATTAAAAATGAATATATTTATTGAATTACTATTTTTCCAGTTTGGGCTACCCGCGGGTAGCTCAGATCGGGTGTATTCTAACCCATTAAAATTTCGGGTCGGGTTGGATCCATTGAGTTTTCTGTTAAGAAAAATTAATGGTGCATAACACCTGCACTTTATAGAGGTACTCTGGAAAATCTATTCCAGCCCCTGAGAAGTTCAGATAACATTGGAAAGGCAAACTACGGGATGCATGTTACAGATGTTATCATGGAGCAGAAAGCAACAAAATTGAATTTTCATTTGTAGTACTACCTCGTGTTCAAAAAATTACTACTGAGATGTTTGCAAGTTAATATCTGTTAAGCTAGCTAGAAATAGGTTTTGCAAGTTATTCCAGCAGCAAAGGAAATGACAACATAAGAAAGCATTCCCTAAACCGAATCGCTCATGCTATATTGCTATTACATATTTGCCTCGTAAGAAACCTTAAAAGCTAAATATAAATTGCTCAGTTCAGAATAACACGACAATAGGGTAGAATACTGACCACAATGAAATTGCGCCACACCATGATATTGGAAAAAACAGATTGCATCCAGATAATTAATTTGCATACAATGTCTTTTACGCTGTCCCGTGATAGCTGATCACCATGATTCCACTGATCCCTCCATGAATCCAGCAGCAACAAAGACTTTAGGACTAGAGATCCAGCATACATTAAAGATGTTAAGGAAAGAGGAATGATGACAGCTTGCCACTGTTTCATACACAAAATTGCAATTCAGCATGAAATCAGCAATAGTCACCCTTTTTGAATCTGCAAACAATACGAGGCATGAATAGAATACCAGATAAAAATAACAACAGTTCCCATTCATCATATTCATATTATCTTGACTAGGAATATTTCACCTAAGACACTTACAATGTGATCCAATCGAATGCCATAAACACCCAATAAGCTTGATGCTTCCCATTTTCTGACCTGACATTTTTTGCAATTGACGAGATGAATATAACAGTTTAACCAAAAGTTTGCAAATATAACAGAAGAAGGTTCACCTGGTCACGATGTTGCAATATATTAAACTTAAACCAAACAACATTAAGTATAAGAAAAATGAAAAATATATGAATTGAACATTTATGGAACAAAATATGCTACAACACAGATCATATGTATATATACAATAATATATGCGATTAGACAAATATGTGTTGAGCAACATATCGTGCCGCCATGGCATAGCGAACCCTGTGGCTTCGTGACCCCTTAACACACTGGCCCAAATAGGGGAAGTTTCCTAAAGATACTGGTCCACATAGGTCAAAGCAAGTTCAAGTCTAGTGAAGCAGCATCATTAAGTCACGACAACACAGGGATACAACCCCCCCCCCCCCCCCCCCCTCTCTTCCTCTTCCCGATTTTTACATACATATGTTAGGATGTCTTATCTCCCTCACCAAAAATCAGCCTGATCTGTCCTATTCAGACCGAACTGTTCCCCTAGTCAATTGTAACTGTTTAAAATAGTCTGGTATGTTAAGAATGGTCTAGGTCAAGGTCTTTTCCCTACCTGCTTCTGGTTCCCTTGCATTACAGCAATTAAAAGATGCCTGCTGCTTGTGTAATAATTAATTTCCTAGAAGTGCAAGAAGCAAAACAGGGTCACAATCCTGGGTTGAAGCTGACTACCGTCCTATGTCAGCTCTAACGTAAAAATTCATAATTCAATTATATCAGCTGTTTAAAATGCTGAAACCAGCTGCCCCATGAAAGCACTAAGCATATCGAGATCAATAAACATTTTTTGCATAAAAAGGTCTCCAAAAGATAGGTTTTACCATGCTACATCTACACGAATAATCAAATTGCTACCTCTTTAATAACCTCCTCAACTGCACAAGTTAATTTCTTTTGTGCAATACAGGTTCGCAGAACATCCCTCCCTCCAAAAGAACACCGAATGAAGTATATTACGGAGAACAAACCTCGATCCACTCCTAAAATTAATAGCTACTCTCTACTGACCAAATCCAAACACAGTCAATCTAAACAACCATCCAATGTTATCTTGATATAATCAAGAAAAAAATATCCCACTCATCAAGAATGAAGGGCACAAATTGAAAACTTCAAATCGAAATACCTAATCAATTTTTAATATCCAATTGAACTAGAAGACCATGAAATCCAATGTGCGCGCGCGCGCGCACACCTCATCTCTCTATCAAGATATCAACTTTACCAACACAACAAATCTTTAACCTAACTGCATCACTAAAAGAATGCAAACTTTATTATACCCATCAACAAAACCCTAAATTTCATAATCAACAAAGCAACCTACTCAATTAATCACATCACAAAAGCTACCATAACTTTAACATAAATGATAAACAAAACTATTTACAACAAACCCACTTACAGGGAGAATATAAGCACAAAGAAGTAGAGAAGCGACGGAAGAAACGGCGGCGCATATGAACCGTCGGATCATGAAAGTTTGAATTGAATCGGGCGGTGGGAGACGAAGGAGAAAAGTGGGCGTATAGAGAATAGCAACGTACAGTAAAGTCATTGATGTGCATGCTACTATTGCTGTTGTTTTTGAAATCTCGCTAGCATCCATTGCCATTGTTGATACAAGGTTCCAAGTTCAAAGCTTGTTAATAAAGATAAAGAAGACGATGAATGTTATTTTTGGTCAAATTATAGTTTGACTTTAAAGGCAAAGTAAGGGTCTGTTTGGGAGTGCTGTTAAAAATTGCTGTGCTGTCAGAAAAAGTGCTGGTAAAATAAGTGCTGTTGTAGAAATCAGATAACTGTTTGGTAATTTTTTGATATTTACTTATTTTGAGTTATGATATAAAAAAAAATAATGATTCTGGTGAGGTTTTATAATGAAATCTATAACAGCATTCTGCAAAAGCTGAAAAGCAGCTTTTTCTAAAAGCATGGGAGGACCTGCTTTTTCTAACAGCAGCTTTTCAGCTAAAAGCTGCTGTTCAGGAAAGCTGCTTTTAGATTTACCAAACAGTTTTTCACCTGCTTTTCAGCAAAAAGCTGTTGTTGCTGTCTGCAACAGCAACCCCAAACAGTACCTAAGTGAGAAAGATGCAAGAGCATCTATGGACTAATAAATTTGATTATTTTTTTTTTTTGAAGAAATAAATTTGATTATTTTGAAAATATTGATTTATCATTTTTGATTTTATTACAAATTTCGACTCATCATAAAAAAATTCGGATGAATTCTGAATTGGTAGATTATGAATATTTTATATTTATGATGTTTACATCTATCGTTCATTAAAAAAAACATATATTATATAAATTCTAACAAATTAATATATTAAATAATGTAACAATTCTCACGAAAATGTCTCTATTCATCTATACTATCCTATTAAAACCGAAACATTAAAGATTTAGACAGTTGGTACTTGGGCTGAAATACAGGCCTATCTATATAACTAGGTTGGTGCTTGGGCCGAAATACGAGCCTACCTATATAACTAGGTTGGTACTTGGTCGAAATACGACCCTATCTATATAACTAATTATTCCTTCTAACTAAAATATATTATCTTTTATATTTTCTAACTAAAAAACATCTCAATTTCTAAAATAACATCGAGCAACATGATAATTACCTTTTTGACTACAACATATTATCCTTTTTAAATTTTCTAACTTCTACAATTAGCACGGGCAACATATATATATAAATAGGCTATTGCTAAAAAGAGAACACTCTTAAAAAAAATAATAACACAAAACACTTTAGTTACAAATGTAGAATCTCATCAAAAACTTGAATTAAATTCAAATTTTAAGCTAATTAACGTTTTATTATGAATAAAAATAGGGATCTTTTTAAAAATACCCATCTGTAAAATTAGTTTTTTAAAAATACTACCATCTTTTTCATTGTTTTTAAAAATACCTTTTCATAAAATTTTTTTTTCAAAAATACGATTTGCAACTTTTGCAACCTCATTTGCAACCTTGGACGGCGAAGCCGTAAAAGTTGCAAATGAGGTTGCAAAAGTTGCAAATGAGGTTGCAAAAGTTGCAAATAAAGTGGAAAGTTGCAACTGTTGCAACCTTGGGCGGCGCAGCCGTAAAAGTTGCAAATGAGGTTGCAAAAGTTGCAAATGAGGTTGCAAAAGTTGCAAATAAAAATGGAAAGTTGCAACTGTTGCAACTGTTGCAACTGCAATTGCAACTAGTTCAACTGAAAACTGTAAGTTGCAAATGAGGTTGCAAAAGTTGCAAATGAGGTTGCAACTGCAGTTGCAACTTTTACAACCTCAGTTGCAACTAAATGCAACTGAAAACTGTAAGTAACAACAGATGTATGGTGTGCCCCTGGCGGGGCCATTAGATTACAATAGAATCAACTGAATGCAACCATATGCAACTGAATACAACCATATGCAACCATATATGCAATTACGAATCCTGATTTCAAGTTCCAGTTTTCAAATGTCATTTTCGACCTCATTTTCGGAATCGATATATATATATATATATATATATATATATCGATTCCGAAAATGAGGTCGAAAATGACATTTGAAAACTGGAACTTGAAATCAGGTTGCAACACGGCTGGCGCCGCCTGTAGTTGCAAATGAGGTTGCAAAAGTTGCAAACAGTATTTTTGAAAAAAAAAATTTATGAAAAGGTATTTTTAAAAATAATTCTGGAAGGTAGTATTTTTGAAAACAATAAAAGAAAAGGTAGGTAGTTTTGTAGATTTCCCATAAAAATAGTATCCACCATGTTTAACAATAAATATAGATTAAAAATAATATGATTCTATGTGAAATAATCGTGCAAAATCTATATTGGATTCTATTCTTGATTCTGTTCTGGATTCCATAATATTTCATATTAATAATTTGGATGAGTTTGGATATTAGAATTCATATGCTAAGTATTTTTCAACCAAAGTAAATTATCATTATTTTTAAATACTCTGATGATCTCACTTTAAACGTAATATTATAAATCTATTCTATACTATATATTATTATATTATTAAAGAATAAAGCCGAAAATATGAAAAGTTGAGTTGATCAATTAGTCAGTCAATCGAGTTTGGTGAGTCAGTTAGTATTCGATCCATGAAGCTCCTTAATTTATAACATGTTATGATATAATATTTATTTTTAACTTATAATATATTCTATACCATGTTATTAATCATTAATAACGAAATATTCAAAAGTTGATTGGTTGTTTTATATTTGGGTTTATTTCAAATTATAATTAACATGTAAAATTTTTTTTTTAGCATTATCATTAAAATATATGTTTGACCTAATTTTTAATTAGACATTTGAGGAACTCAACTATTAAGAATTTATTTGACTGTTAAATAAAAAATTTGTTTAACCACATTATTCTATCATTATTTTATTTTCACAATAAAATTAGTTAAACTTAAAATATATACGATAAAATAATAAATATTATAATCGCCCGTGCATTGTACGGGTTATAAGCTAGTATTTTTTTTATTCTTTGATAGAAAATTTTGAGATATGATTGATGAGAGTGAACAAAATTAGAATAACTTGAATACTATATCATTAAATAATAATAAAAAGCATCTAAATATATTCTTTACCAGGAAAACTGATAAAAGACTATCATTTTAATACCAGTTTAAATATATTTTCTAAATTCAAAAGTAAGAGTTTACTTTAAAAAATTATTCAAGATGCTCCAAAAACAATCTATATTTAAGTGATATAGATGCGTAGATTCGTAATTGTAATTTGATTTGATTGAAGATTTAAATTGGTGTAAAAGCTCGATTAAAATATTATATTTTAATTTAGATCATATTTTAATGATTTATTGATTATTTTTATAATATATATTTGTCCCTCCTCCATGTATTATAAATAATTAGTAATTCAATTGTATAATCAATTAAAGAGTGAAAAATTTGTAAAACAATTTTATTTTCAGAACTTTTTATTTCATTTATAAGAATAGATATTTCATAATAATATTTCATTAGCTAAATATAGATAAAGTTACATAATAAATTCAGATTGTACATCTTTGGTATCAAAATTACATTCTCAACCGAATATGAGTTACTTATAATAAAAAAAATGCTTTCTTTGATGGTTTGAAACACAGGCTTTAAACAAATATGATTAATGTGTATTTTCTGCCACAGTTCAATTATGAATTGTATTTGACCCATTTTAGGGTGATTTAGGCAAACTATTTGTGCCAAATAATGATGACTTATTTTCCGGGGAAAACATATTTAATTATTTTTTGAATAATAAATATCTAAAATATATTTAAGGCTACATATTTCATAAAAATATTTACATGGTTTCTGAAAAGTATGTCTTTATCTACTTTTTATAAAAATACCGATTTACGTAAGCTGAACAAATTTTGAACTCTTCTGACTTTTATGTTTTACAGCTCACTTCCATGTATACATTCTATTCTTAAAATGATAGTACTATAGTTTGGCCAAATTTAAAAAAAAAAAAAAAGAATACTTCTTGATATAAAGAAGTGGAATAGAAATAAGAAGGAATAAGTTCATAAAATGTTTGCACAGCATTCTCAAATTCTCAACTTGTGCTTAGCAGAAGTTGTTTATAGTTCCCGAACAGCGCCACGAATATTTGTATTGTTATTTATCTTTTCATAATTAAGATTTTAAAACTTAGAAGGCTCTTATTAAAGTACCGGTAACATATTGCAATTTTTTTTGAAACCGGAAGAATTTATTTCAAGCAATGAGACATCATACATCAGATTCTCCAACACTAAATATGGAGGAGAAAAAACTCATTAAAGCTATTAGCCTGACAAGGCACCCTCGCTAACAGATGGGCGATTGTATTGGCTTGCTTTTTAACGAAAGAAACAGATATATCAGGCCTTGCACTAAGCAGCTCTCGAGCTTCATGCAACATGACCCCCACTTCCAAATAATTTCTTGCACCTGTCTTGATAGCTTGCACTGTAATCAATGAATCACTCTCTATTTGCACCTTCGAAATACCTAACTGCAGAGCCCACTTGATAGCCTCCAGAACTCCCCATGTTTCCGCTTCAAAGACCGTAATCAAGCCTTCTCTGCATAAGTTCCTTGCTCTGCAAAAGCTTCCTGTATGATCACGCAGTATCATTCCAACCGAAAACTTTGACGAGCCGTCGTAGATGGACGCATCCACATTGATTTTTAAATCTCCTACAGCAGGAGCTCTCCAGCGAGTGTCCACATGCACTTCATTCTGCACTCTTGCCCTCCCATTTTGTAATCTATGCTTTTGCGCCTCCTGCCATTGAGTTATCTGTTTTAGACTCCCCTGCACTGCTAATTCTGGAGTCACTGATTTACCATCCCATACTTTCATGTTTCTCGCATTCCAGATTCCCCACAACACTGCAGTCATTTGAATCATTCTGTCACTGGCTTCGTCGCAAAGTCTTTGAAGTAACCACGTCGGACAAGATTCAACTCCTGACGTATTCAAGTCTAGCTCTAAGTATCTCCAACATTCCTGAGCAAACCTACAATCTAAGAAAATATGAAGCAGGTGCTCAACATCAACCTCACACATCGGGCACGTTATCGTGGTTAGAACTCCTCTACTGCGTAATAGATAGCGAACAGGCACATTATTCTTACATAGTCTCCATAGAAAAATTCTTGCTTTATGAGGGATCTCTAATTTCCATAGCTTCGACCAATCCGGATTAGCTGCCTCTTGTCTACATTCACTGAATCTCTGGTGCCAGAATCTATATCCTGATTTCACTGTGTACTTCCCATCAACAGTGTGAGTCCATGCAATATGATCTGGAACCTGGCTATTCGGGATAGGCATTGCCAAAATAGCTTTAGCATCACAACTCGAAAACAAGTTATGCACCTTGATAATATCCCACTCTTTTCTGCCAGGAAGAAACAGATCACATACTCTCACCCCATTTAATGTACTAGCAGTAGTGTTATCAATCATATAGTTTTCTTTTCCCCTAACCCACGGATCTGATACCGCCTGAATTGTTTCCCCATCGCCCAAGACCCATTTAAAACCCTTCTTTAGCACCTCCTTAGCTTGCCACAACCCCGACCAAATTGTATTGTTATTTATCTTTTCATAATTAAGATTTTAAAACTTAGAAGGCTCTTATTAAAGTACCGGTAACATATCACCGGAGATAGGCCAAAAGTCATTTTTGCAGGTAATCTTAGGCCAATTCCAACCATGGATCCAAATTTGAATCACCAAATTATCCAAATTTAGGACGAGATCCAAACCCTATTCCAACCATGTGATCCAAATATAGATCCAAATTCACTCATTCTTATAATATTCATATACTTTGATTTTAAATATTTTAAAAAATGATTAAATAATTTCATCATTTATTATAATAATACAATTAACGACTAAACAAAGATAAAATATTACGGAATAATTCAAAAAAGTTAAAACGGTACATAAAAATAAATTATATGCATTAAAATATGTTAGGAATCAATAATTTTTGATGATAACATAAACATTTTGTAACATGTCTTACTTAGAATCTTTATCAAATTTCAGTTGTAATTGTTATATCTCTTGTCTTTGGGAATTATCAACGGATGGGTAGAATAGGATGGCTAATTGTAAATATCCAATGCCATGTAATTTTATCTAAGTGAAGGATATTCAACTGATGAGATGTAACTATTCAACTGATGAAGACTGGATGATGTTTCAACTGATGAAAATCAAGCATTCAACTGAAGACAAAGTGTTCAACTGATAATGCTGAGTAATTCAACTGATGAGACTGGAACAGCATTCAACTGATGAAGTTTGTAATTCATTCAACTGATGAGCCTGGCATTCAACTGATAAAGTCAAGAGCAGTTGAAAGCAACCAGAACTTTCAACTGATGAAGCAAAGAGCAGTTGAAAGTGACTAGAGCTTAAGTCTGACAAATCACATGGATCGAATTACACTAAAATAGACATGGAAGCCTAATTAGGAAAATAAAGAAGAAGCAGAAACATACTTATCTCATGCAGTGCAATCTGGATCAAATCAAGATGATGGTCAAAGATGAAGACATCTCAGAAAGCATGCATAAGACAAAGTTGTGCAGCATTGTTTTTAGATTAGAGTGCATTTTGTAATCTAGCTAAAAGCTTTGTAAAACTTGGAGTATATAACCAAGTTAGAAGCATCAGTTGAACCTGTTCAAATTACTTGAGAGAAAATCTGAGAGTTAGAACTTGTTTGAGTGATGAACCAGCAGCTGTGCGAATTGCAATCAATCCACAGATTCTTCTATATAAAATCTCACGGGTGGATCATTCAATCCACCCGTATTTTTAAATACTTGGTGTTTTCTGTTTTACTGTGATTAAGTGTATTGCTTCTTGAATCTTTTAATTTGTAAAAGATTGTATTCAACCCCCCCCTTCTACAATCTTTCTTATAGTTGGTGTAAAATAACAATTGGTATCAGAGCCAGGTTCCCAACAAACAGGGAAAAAGATCAACACTGCTAGAGAAAGATGGGAAAGAAGGATGCTGGAGTGAAGATTCCTGTTCTTGACAAAGACAACTATTTTCAATGGAAAGTGAGAATGCATTTGCATCTGTTGTCCATTGATGAAAGCTATGTGAACTGCATTGAAAAAGGACCTCATGTCCCCATGAAGGTCTGCACAAGTATGGGAGCTGATGGTGAAGACATGGTAGGTAAGATGATTCCAAAACCTATCCATGAATATTCTCAAGAAGATACTGAAGAAGTGCACAAGGACAAGAAAACCATGAACCTTCTGTTCAATGGTTTGGATCAAGAAATGATTGATAGTGTTATCAGCTGCACAAGTGCCAAAGAAGTTTGGGACACCATCAGGACCATCTGTGAAGGGAATGAGCAAGTAAGAGAGAACAAAATGCAGCTTCTGATTCAACAATATGAGTCATTCCATTTCAAGGCTGGTGAAAGTTTGAGTGATACATTTAACAGATTTCAAAAACTGTTAAATGGTCTAAAGCTCTTTGGAAGAGTATATCAAGTTAAGGATTCAAACTTGAAATTCTTAAGAGCTCTTCCCAAAGAATGGAAACCCATGACAGTCTCTCTCAGAAATACACAAGAATTTAAAGACTATACTCTAGAGAGACTGTATGGAACCTTAAAGACTTATGAGCTTGAAATGGAGCAAGATGAAGAGATTGAGAAAAGCCAAAAGAAAGGGCATTCATCTGTGGCTCTAGTTGCATCCCTAGAGGATACTGTCAAGGACAAGGGAAAGTCTCAAGTTGAAGAAACTGAGAAGTTGGTCAAAGAGGAGAGCTCAGAGTCAAGCAAAGGAAAAAGAAAAGAGAAAGATGTAGCTGATTCTGGTGAAGAAAGTGATGGAATTGATGAGCATCTAGCCTTCCTGTCAAGAAGATTCTCCAAACTGAAATTAAAAAAGAATTTTAATTCTGCAAAATCATTTAAAGGCAATCCCAAGTCTGATAGAAGCATGGTAGACAGATCAAAATTCAAGTGCTTCAACTGTGGGAATGCATGTCACTTTGCAAATGAGTGCAGAAAGCCTAAAGTTGAGAAGAAGTCAAGTGAAAACATTGACTACAAAAAGAAATATTATGAACTTCTCAAACAAAAGGAAAGAGTATTCATCACAAAGGATGATTGGGCAGCTGGAGATGATTCTGATGAAGAGGAGGAGTTTGTCAATCTAGCTCTAATGGCCAACTCCACAGATCAAGAAGAAAACACTGGAAGCAGTAGTCAGGTATTCACTACAAACCTAGTTGAGTTAACTAAAGATGAATGCAATGCTACCATAAATGAAATGTCTACAGAATTGTATCATTTGCATGTTTCTTTAAAATCTGTCACTAAGGAAAATAGTAGGATTAAGGAAGCTAACACCTTTTGTTAGATATAATTGATGATTACTAATGTTCTTAAAGTTTGTTTTAGAACAGGAGTGATCAGAGTTTAAGCTGGAAGCTGATCAGAGTTTGATAAAGTCTGATCAGAGTTTACATAGTCAAGACTCGTCAGAGTTTACACGTGGAAAGAGCTCAGAAGCGGATATACTTCAAGGAAGGATAGAAGCGGAGGAGTGATTTGCTGACTATGGAAACTAAACAGAAAACTGGAGCAATCTTTGATTGATAGAATACATAGCTGATTTATAGGATATCAAATCAGAGATTGATTTTGTAACTGTGTCTATATAAACACAGATTAGGGTTACTCTATATGAGTTGAGTTATCGAGTACATTGTTAAGAACCCTAGCAGCTCTTAGTGATACAATATAAATCACTGAGAGAGTTTTTGTAACCATTCAAGCTTTGTGAATAAGAGTTTATTGATTTCAACCTCTTATATTGTCATTCTGCTTTACTGATTGTGTTCACTATATCAACTTATATAGTGAGTAAATAGGACCTAACAAGTGGTATCAGAGCCAGCTCTGTTAAGATTACTACAGTGAGATCTTAATCACAATCATGTCTGAAAAATCACAAGCTTCATCCTTTAGAGTTCCAATCCTTAAGGCATCTGAATATCCAGTTTGGAAAGAGAGAATGATCATATTCTTAGACTCTGTTGATCCAGAATACCTTGACAGGATCTATGATGGACCACATATGCCCACCAAGCTCTCTGTTGGGCTTGCAGATGAACCTCAGAAGATGGTTCCAAAAGAAAAGAAAGATTATACCCCTGAGGACATCTTGTCAATTGGTAAAGGCTCTAAGGTGAAACACCTTCTGCACAGTGCCCTTGATAATGCAATGTCTAATAGGGTAATTGGGTGCAAAACTGCTAAACAAATCTGGGATGCTCTGGAAACCAGATGTCAGGGAACTCAGACCATAAAGAAAAACAGAAAAACAATCCTTACACAGGAGTATGAGCACTTTGACTCAAAATCTGGCGAGTCCTTGACAGATCTGTATGACAGATTTGTCAAACTATTGAATGACTTATCTCTAGTGAACAAGGAATATGATCTTGAAGACTCAAACCTCAAATTCCTTCTGGCTCTTCCTGAAAAATGGGATTTGAAAGTCACTACAATAAGAGACAATCTTGATCTTGGAGAAATGTCTCTTGATGATGTTTATGGAAGACTGAAGACTCATGAACTTGAGATGGAGCAAAGGAGCAAACGTCATGGAGGAAAATCAAAGTCTGTTGCTCTGAAAGTTCAAGAGGAAGCTGCTAAGAGCAAAGGAAAAGCTCATGTCACAAAGTCTGACATTGAGTCATCAAACTCTGATGACTCAAACTCTGATGTTCCCTCAGACTATGAAGAAAGTGATGATGAGATGATGCAGTTAGCAGCATTGATGGTGAAAAGCTTCAAGAAGTTGGCCTACAAAAAGTTCAACAAAGGCAAAAGTTTTTCAAGGAAAGACAGAAACTCTGACAGAGTTTATGACAAGAAGAACTTCAAGAAGAATGAGGGCAAAGAAGGGAAAGCTGGAAAAGCTGACAAGTATACCTGTTTCAACTGTGGTGAAAAGGGACACTTTGCATCTGAATGCAAGAAAGCCAAGAAGGAAAAAGAAAAAGCCTTTATCACCAAGAAAGGAAACTGGACAGATACATCTGATTCAGAGGAAGAAGTCAATTATGCTCTGATGGCAAACACTGACAACAACTCTGAATCTACTGCAAAGGTACCTCATTCTACTCTTGCCTTTGATACTGAAGATATAACTGAGTTAAGATTGTTCTTTAAAACTTTGCATATCAACTTTAGAGATCAGACTTTAGAGAATGAAAGATTAAAATCTGAAACTCTCAGTGTAAAGAAAAGGAATGATTATCTAGAAAGAGAATTAGTTCAGATGTTAGAAGTTCAGAAAGAAAGAGATGATGTTGTCATTGTCAAAGATGAATTATTAAAAAGGTATGCATCTCTTCAATCAGAACTTGCTAAGGAAAGGGATATTATTAAAACATGGACTAATTCAGGCAAAACTACTCAGGATATCTTAGGTAGTGGAAACTGGAAGAAGGGACTAGGTTACACTGATAACTCAGAAGCTGAGTCATCAAAAACAGAGGTTGTTAAAACTCAAAAACCTAAGGTTAAACCTGTTAAATTTGTTGCTGAATCCTCTAAGTCTAAACAGAGAAGATTAAAATCAGAGATTAACAACAATTTAAAATCTGTTAAGCCCAAACAGGTTAACATAGGACTGATGACTCAGAAACAGCTTAAACATAAGCTTAAAGAGGTAAAGTCTGATGACAAAAACAAGGAGCCTAGGAAAAATAGAAATGGCAAGATTGGAATAGACAAGAGTAATAACTACATGCCTATTCCAAATGCACCTAGGAAGACATGCCATAACTGTGGAAATACTAATCATCTTGCTAATTTTTGCAGGAAGAACAAGGACATTAACTCCTTACCTACAAAGTCTGGAGTTAGAAAAAGTAGTATTAGATATAAACCACAAGATCCATGTTTTCATTGTGGTAGTTTATGGCATTCTATTTATACTTGCAAAGAATATCATAGTTTGTATTATGATTATTATCAATTGAAACCTTCTTTAAAGGTTAATAAAAACTCTGCAAGTACAAACTCTGTTTCTAGTACAAACTCTGTTCCAAAGTCTGTTAGCTCAAACTCTGATAATAATAATTCCGCTGCAAAAGCTAACAAACTTAATAAGGCCAAGGGATCCAAGCAAGTCTGGGTCCTTAAAACTAACAATTAGTGGTCTTTGTGATTGCAGGGCAACAGGAAGAATATCCTAGTCTTGGACAGTGGATGTTCAGGACACATGACTGGAAATAAGGCCCTGCTGTCAGAGTTTGTGGAGAAAGCTGGCCCAAGTGTTTCTTATGGAGATGGCAACATAGGAAGGACTCTGGGATATGGCAACATCAATCTTGGAAATGTCATCATATCAAATGTAGCTCTTGTTCAAGGACTAAAACACAATTTACTCTCTGTCAGTCAAATCTGTGACAGAGGATATCATGTTGATTTCTATGAAGAACACAGTGAGATAGTAAGCAAGTCAACAGGCAAGGTGGCAGTGATTGCTCACAGACATGGAAATATTTATGAAATCCACTTGCCTACAAACTCTGAAGGAAAAGCAATTTGCTTGCCTACAAGAATCTCTGCAGAAGAAAGTTGGAAGTGGCACAAGAAGCTCTCACACCTGAATTTCAACTCCATAAATGAGCTTATAAAGAAAAAGCTTGTGAGAGGACTCCCTGAATCACTACTCACATCTGATGGATTATGTGACTCATGTCAAAAGGCCAAGCAGAGAAAGACATCCTTCAAGAGTAAGACTGAATTCTCAATAAAGAAACCATATCATCTTCTACATGTTGATCTATTTGGACCAGTTAATGTACCATCCATTGCAAGGAAGAAATATGCTCTTGTCATTGTTGATGAGTATACCAGATACACTTGGGTATATTTTCTTCACTCTAAAGATGAAACAGCTTTACATCTGATGGATCATGTGAAGCAACTGGATCATGGATCTGAAGACAAAGTGAAGATCATTAGAAGTGATAATGGAACTGAGTTCAGAAATTCAACAATGGAAGAGTTCTGCAAAGAAAGAGGTGTAGTGCAACAATTTTCTGCACCTGGTACACCACAGCAAAATGGTGTAGTTGAAAGGAAAAACAGGACTCTTATAGAAGCTGCCAGAACTATGCTTGATGAGGCTAAACTACCTACTTATTTCTGGGCAGAAGCTGTTCAAACAGCTTGTTTCACTCAAAATGCAACACTGATTAATAAGCATGGCAAGACCCCATATGAGATGGTGAAGAAAAAGAAGCCAAATCTGAAGTACTTTCACATATTTGGGTGCAAATGCTTTGTATTGAAGACTCATCCAGAACAGCTTACCAAGTTTGATTTAAAAGCTGATGAAGGCATTTTTGTAGGTTATCCTCTGACAACAAAGGCCTTCAGAGTCTATAATCTAAGAACCAAAGTGATCATGGAATCCATACATGTGTCATTTGATGACAAAAGAATTATGGGTTTAGCAGATATGGATGATCATGAAGAACTGCATTTTGAAAATGAAGAAATATTCTCTGATTCGACAAACTCTGATGAACAGTCAAACTCTGACTGTGAACAAAATACAGCAAACTCTGGTGAAAACTTACAAGTTCATGAAGCAAATGTTGAGGGGGAGCATCAGGATGTTTCAGACTCTACCCAAGACCCAAACTCATCAGAAAATGCTGACTCAAACTCATCAGAGAATACTGATTCAAACTCTGATAGCACAAATTTAGGGGGAGCTACAGAGAATAACCAACAGAATCAGGAGAGCATGGATCAAGGGGGAGGATCCAATGATGAAAGTAGCCAACTTCCACATGCTAGGAAGTGGGCAAAATCTCATACACCTGACTTGATAATTGGAAATCCAGAAGCAGGTGTGCAAACAAGGACAGCTACAGCAAATGAGTGTTTACATCATTGCTTCCTGTCACAAACAGAACCTAAAAAGGTGGAGGAAGCTCTTCAAGATGCTGACTGGATTCAAGCAATGCAAGAGGAGCTAAATGAGTTTGAGAGAAACAAAGTATGGACCCTAGTACCAAGACCTAAAGATAGATCAATAGTTGGTACAAAATGGGTTTTCAGAAACAAAACTGACAGTGAGGGTGTCATTACAAGGAATAAAGCAAGGCTTGTAGAAAAAGGGTATTCACAACAGGAAGGTATTGATTATGATGAGACATTTGCTCCAGTTGCAAGATTGGAGGCAATTAGAATCTTTCTGGCCTATGCTGCTCACAAGAAATTCAAGGTATTTCAGATGGATGTCAAAAGTGCTTTTCTAAATGGGAAACTGGATGAGGAGGTATATGTTGAACAACCTCCAGGCTTTGTGGATCCAAAGCATCCAGACTATGTGTATAGATTGGACAAAGCACTTTATGGACTAAAGCAGGCTCCAAGGGCATGGTATGAAACTCTGGCTCAATTCCTTCTTGAAAGTGGATTTACTAGAGGTACAATAGATAAAACCCTGTTTTACTTGAATCATGGTAATGATCTGCTTTTAGTTCAAATCTATGTTGATGATATCATTTTTGGTTCCACTAATGCTAAACTCTGTCAAAGATTTGCCAAGCTCATGCAGTCTAGGTACCAAATGAGCATGATGGGAGAACTCAGTTACTTTTTGGGTTTACAAGTTAAACAGACTGAAGATGGGATTTTTATAAATCAAGCCAAGTATACCAGAAATCTTTTGAAGAAATTTGGTATGCAAGACAGTTCAGCTGCAACTACTCCTATGGCAACAGCAACCAAGCTAGACAAAGATACTGGTGCATCAGTGGATATCACAAACTATAGAGGAATGATTGGATCTTTGCTTTATCTGACTGCAAGTAGACCAGACATCATGTATGCCACATGTCTATGTGCAAGATTTCAGGCAGATCCAAGAGAGCCTCATCTGATTGCAGTAAAGAGAATATTCAGATATCTCAAGGGAACCACATCATTGGGATTATGGTATCCTAGAGAATCAGATTTTAGTCTAATTGGATACTCTGATGCAGATTTTGCAGGTTGCAAAATTGACAGGAAAAGCACAAGTGGGAGTTGTCAATTTCTGGGTGGAAGACTTGTTTCTTGGTACAGCAAGAAACAAAAGTCAATCTCAACATCAACAGCAGAATCAGAGTATATAGCTGCAGGCAGCTGCTGTGCTCAAATCCTTTGGATGAAGAATCAATTGTTGGACTATGGGTTATCCTTTTCTAAAATTCCTATTTATTGTGATAACCAAAGTGCTATTGCTATGACAGGAAACCCAGTTCAACATTCTCTGACAAAGCACATCAGTATAAGATATCATTTTATAAGGGAGCATGTACTGGAAGGAACCATTGAACTTCACTTTGTTCCCACAGAACAGCAGCTAGCAGACATATTCACCAAACCACTAAGTGAAGCAACCTTCACTAGACTGGTGAATGAGCTAGGAATGATATCAGGAACTGAGTAAACATAATGGTCAGATCTTCTAAATCTAAATTGTCAAATTACCATATGTATTGCTCACACATTTGCCATGATATACTCTGATTGTCAAACTCTGATGACATTCTCTGATAATATACTCTGTTTGTTATACTCTGATGACACACTCTGATCGTCATTCTCTGACGATATTATCTGATATTTGTAAACTCTGATTCTTGATAAATTATCTCATTTTTATTTCTCTGAGACAAATAACCTGTGAAGATACTATGAAGCATGATCTGAATTAGTAATCATGAATCTCAGTTAAACTCTTTAATCTTGATCTCAATTTTGTGCTACTATGATACACTATATGCATGTTGATATCATTGAGACTCTATTACTTCACATATCTTAATTATAAGTGAGACTGATTAATTTGCATTTTCTCTCAGTAAATTAGACAGTGATTATAAACTCTGATGCTATATACACCCCTGCAAATAAGCATGGTACTCCTTTGAGATCTTAGATGTCTATATGACAGTGACTGGGAAGACCCAAACATTTGCTGGTATTAAGTAATTGCCAAGATTTTATAATCTATGGTGACCAGTCACAATCTCTGATTACTGGAGAAATACTGTTGCAAAATAATATTTAAAGATCGTGATTCATTTACACTGAAAAGCGTCCTTGTGAAAAAAAAAAAAGAAAAAGGGGGGAGGGGGTTAGTTTATTTTATATATTTCTCCATCAGAGTATGTCTGTTGTCTATGTCTTGAGAGTTTAAATAAATTATTTTTGTCTACCTTATAATTACAGAATTGTGAAATTCTCTAGTCTCTGATTTAATATGTTAAATCACACACATTATTTCACAAGCACATTATTGAGCTATGGATTTTATGACAAACTCTGATTTTTTGATGAATATTCTGAAAATCATGTCTTTATTCTGAGGTATTTAGAAATTTAATTTCTCTGATTTAAATCTCAGAGTTTAAAATTCGAGAGATTTGATCTTGATTTTTTAAATCGTGCACATTTCAGGAGTTCAAATATTCAGAGAATGTGAAGAGAGTGTTCCAAACGGATGTATTATTAGTGGGTTTACATGAAAAACATTTTAATAGGAGAACGTGTAATCAGCATTTATAACTGCACATGTTTTACTGCGCTCATGATAATTACTCTCGTTTCTCCATCCCACTAACATTCATCTACCAGTTAAAATCTGACAGGTGTCCAAGTGAACAAAGAGCCCAAGCGTGTACAGCTAAACAAAATCTGAAGAGTTTATCACATCAGATTTTATTGCTTATTATTCACTTATACACTTAATCTTTACACACACTCTCTCAACAAACTCTTACGCTTTTCTCTCTGAAATTCAAATCTTCTCCTACACACCTTCTCAAACACCTTCATTCACAAACTCTGTTCTAATGGCAACTACAGCTTTTACCTTTGCAGGTGTGGAATTTGTTCCCAACAACCATACTGCCATCCTTGACATAACTGATGTTCCAAGTGATTATCATCCCTTTCAGCATTTCTTGGCACAGAGTGCCCTGGCCACTGCCCTTACAGCTCCTGCCAGACTCTCAGGAAGCCAAATCATTACTTTCTGGAGAACAGGGCATTATGACAATGGTGGTGAAGCTGGGTCACCATCCATTGTATTTGAGTATGATGGAGCACAGTATGCTGTCACTCCAGCCACCGTCCGAGCAGCACTCAACCTGCCAGAGCATGCTGCGTACATTACAAATGGAGATGCTAATCTCAGAACAATGATGATTGATTTGGGTTACTACGACTCTTTGGATAAATTGGGTCAATTAAAGCGTCCAGGACTCAGGAAGGAGTGGAGCTTTTTCTTTGATTGCATCACCAGGGCTTTCCAGAAGAAATCTACAAACTGGGATGCTATTCCAATGGACATGCTGCAGATTGGGTATTCTCTGATCTATTCTACTAATTTCGATTTTGGTAGATTAGTGATTAGAAATATTGGTGAAAGAATGCATGAAAATCGTAAGATTATATATTTTTCACGATTTTGCCAATTGCTGTTTAATGCCACTGTTGGAGAAGTGGCTTTTGATGCTGCAGATGAGATCAAACCTTTTAAACTTCATAAAAGGGTTTTCAAAGATCTCATATCTAAAGATGAGAAGAGACCAGTTCTCAGGCCTCTACAAATTCCAGCTCCATTAAGAGCTAGGCTGAATATGCCTCAAGCACCACAACCACAGTCTCAACCCCAACCACAACATCCAGTTTCTCCTACAGTCACCAGAAAACCCAGATCATCAACACCTAAACCATCAAAGACTACAAAATCTGATGCCCCTTCTACTAAGAAGACCAGAACCTCTGTAGCTACACAAGTTCTGAAGACAAAGTCTGATAAACCAGCAAACTCTGATGCTGTAAACTCTGAAGCAGCTTCTCCTCAAAAGCATAAAAGAAGGAGACTGGTTGCAGCCTATGATTATGATGATCTTGAACCTGCACATACAACAAACTCTGAACCTTCTCCTACAACAAATTCTGAACATCTCCAGACCAGTCCTCAATCAAAGCCAGCAAGATTCAAAAGAAGGGCAAACAAGCCTAAGAGGGCAAAGGTGCCCATAACTGAGATCACAGATTTTACTATTGAGGAAGAGCAAGCACCATCTCCTACAATTCCTGATGATCTATCTCAAGCTCTGATGGTGCATCCTCTTCAGGCTGTTCCACTCTCAACTGCTACAGCATCTTCTACTTCATCTGAAGTAGATGAGGAAATTATATGCAAGGAGCAAGCTACAGCTGAAGCTGAGACTACTGTTTCTGATTTTCAAATTCCAGTATCTGATCATGGACCCTCCACTCCAATTCCTCATTCTCCAATGAAAATTCCTGAGGGTGCCATTGTTCATGATACAGCTCCAGAAAACTACAAATCAGATGCTGTAGTTGAAGAACCTGATAAGGTAGCAGTGGAAGCACTGCAGTCTCTTGCTAAGGCTGGTGAAGAGCCTAGCAAATCAAAGGCTGATGTTCAAGAAAAATCTGTTCAAGATCCTGTTGAGAAAGTTGCTAATCCTGCATCTGATAATGATGAGGATGATGACAGTTCAGATGATGACAATGATGAAAATGATGATGAAGTCCCTCTGTCACAACAAAAGTGGGAGTCTACCAGCCAATATAATGCCAGGCTGCAAACTCTGAACACAAACTCTGAGCCACTTCCCAGGGATCTTCAGGTTGATCCACCAACTGAAGTATGGGATAAACTCTGGCTGAGCCACCAGCACTCTCTGGAGCCAACTAAAGCTGAAGAATTCTTATCTATGGCAGAGAATAAAATCACAAACTCTGATGTCATGTCAAGCCTCAAAGCTACAGTTCTCTATCTCAAGACATTTCATCCTGCTCATGATCAGACATCTGTCTATAGATGGTCTCAGAACAGAGGTAGCCAGTTTCAAGGAAACTCAAACTATGGATAAGAAAAGGCACCTACTACCTCTGAAAGATGATGTTAAGAAGCTGGTGTCTGCACATGAATCTCTGGAAAAGAGGATGACCACCATTGAGTCTACTCAAGAGAAAATGTCCAAACAGCTTGAAGCCATCCAATCTTCACTTTCTCTGATAACTTCAATACTGATTCCTGATGAGGATGATGTCAAAAAGGGGGAGAGAATAGCACAAGTCAAATGCAAGTCTACTTCTCAAGCTCTGAAGAGAAAGAAAAATGATGATGATGATGTGGATGACTTTACAAAGAACAAAAGATTCCAAGCTGCAACTGGTGGAAGAGGTTTAAACTCTGACAGTTCAAAGTCTAAGCAAAGTTCAAAAACTGCTCCAGTTCCAACACATAATGTCACATCTGGGTCAAAGCAAAGACCAGTGGCTGGATCAGATAAACCATTGACTGATGAAGAGCTTGCTAGATTGATTTTTGATCAGGAAAATCCAGAAGCCAAATTGGATTTGGAGTTGATTGCTGCAGAGGAAGCTGAACTGAAGAAAGAACATGTTGAAGCTATAAACTCTGGAAAAATTCAAAAGCCTGCAAAATCAACTACCAAGCCAAAAGAAAAAGGGATATTGATCAAGGAAGCTACTGTTGCTGATCAGAGTTTATCAGTCAAAAAGATATACTCTGAAGATGAGTATACATCCAAGGGAAAAAGCAAAGTAGATGAACACCTTGAGAAAGGCTGGGATAAGAAGAAGTCTACAACCTCTGACAAAGATCAAGTTGTAAAGGAAAAGAAATCAGAAGCTGCAATCTCTGACAAAGCTCATGTTGCAGAATCACAACAACAAAAATTAACCTCTGACACAGCTCAAGTTAATAAGGAAGCAAAGAAAGACACAACCTCTGACAAAGCTCAAGCTGTGTTCAAACCAACAACTACTCCATTGGCAGGATTTGCAAAGCCAAGTCTGATGACTGAGATAAACTTTGAAAAGGGCTCAATTCAACCAATCTCTCATCGTAAAGCAGGAAGAGATAAAGGAGGGCTAGGATCCAAATATGAAAAATTTGATCAGAGTATAGGATCAATGTCAACAGACCCCTCATCTCTCTGTGCTCCCAAGACTGGAGCATTGCAAGAAAAAATGGACAAACTTGATTCAGTCCAACTGGTGAAGAATGACAGAGGAGATAATATTCTTATCTACTTCATGTCTGATGGAACAGTGTTTAGAGTAATTGAAGCTGATCTCTATGCTAAACACTGGGAGGAACTGAGATATGTTTCACACATATTTTAAGTAAAGAACAAGTCATGTCAACACATCTCCAATCTGCTCAAAGATCAAATCAGAAGAAAGATGGGTATTACAGGAAACAAGAATGCTGGACCTTTTATTCCTAAATACTTCAATCATCAAGGACAGCTGGTTGAGATGAAGAAAAATTCAGCAAAAATAGTGACAATAGCTGGAATCAGTACTCTTGCATTCAATGAAGAGTCTGATAAAGCTTACAATATCAGGCTGGATAGAGACTTGAGAAGAAACAAGATATATGATCTCAGAGCTGCAATTTATCAAACTGGAGTTTCAGATCCAGAGCTGAGAGAGATCAAGAGACAGATGATTACAGTACTTGAAGAAGCTGAAAGAGAACTCCTCAGAGGATATCTAAAGACAGCAAATGGTGTCTATGAAGCTAAGGAGTAAAGTATCTGTAAGTTTTAAAAGTTTTCTGTTATATAGTTAAACTCTGTTGCATTTGACTTATCTGTTTTGACATCATCAATTATCTGGTAACTTGCACATAACATATTTATGCACAAGTTGGGGGAGATTGTTAGATATAATTGATGATTACTAATGTTCTTAAAGTTTGTTTTAGAACAGGAGTGATCAGAGTTTAAGCTGGAAGCTGATCAGAGTTTGATAAAGTCTGATCAGAGTTTACATAGTCAAGACTCGTCAGAGTTTACACGTGGAAAGAGCTCAGAAGCGGATATACTTCAAGGAAGGATAGAAGCGGAGGAGTGATTTGCTGACTATGGAAACTAAACAGAAAACTGGAGCAATCTTTGATTGATAGAATACATAGCTGATTTATAGGATATCAAATCAGAGATTGATTTTGTAACTGTGTCTATATAAACACAGATTAGGGTTACTCTATATGAGTTGAGTTATCGAGTACATTGTTAAGAACCCTAGCAGCTCTTAGTGATACAATATAAATCACTGAGAGAGTTTTTGTAACCATTCAAGCTTTGTGAATAAGAGTTTATTGATTTCAACCTCTTATATTGTCATTCTGCTTTACTGATTGTGTTCACTATATCAACTTATATAGTGAGTAAATAGGACCTAACACCTTTCTTAGTGATAGAAACAGTGCCTTAGAAGCTCAATTTATTGAGTTTGAGAAGCTGAAAATTGAGTGTCAAACAGCCAAGGATGATCTCTTGGTTGTTCTGAAAAGAGAAGAGATCATAAGAAAGCAGCTTGATAAGGAACAAGAGATTATTGCCAAATGGAAATCTGGAAGAGATGCTTCCACCAATATCATTAACATGCAAGGTAGAGAGACTTTTGTAGAGAATGAATGGAAGAGGAATAAGAAAGTGCTTGAGGTATTTGAGAACAGTTCAAATGATGAGAATACTGATGATGATCATCAGTTGAAAAGCAAAGTCTCAACTGATGAGAGTCATCAGTTGAACAAAAACTCATCAGTTGACAAGAATGTTCTCAAGAAGCTTAACAAGAAATATGGTCCTGTTAAAAAGAATTTTGTTAAAGGTGAGAATAGTTCTTCTGAGACCAGTGATAGTGTTAATAACACTCTCAATTCCAGTAACAAGAACAAGAAGAAGTTGGATACTAGTGAGCATAAATCTGAGGAGACTAAAAAGAAGAAAGGAAATAGAAATGGCAAAATAGGAGTTAACAAGCACACTAATTACACTCCCAATGCTAGTGCTCTTAGGAAAACCTGCAGTAAGTGTGGTAGTGTAAATCATTTATCTGCTAATTGTAAAACTGTGATTGCTCCTAATTTATCTTTGCCTACTCCTATGACATCTGTTCCTCACATGAATTTATCTGCTATGAATATGATGCCTGGTTTATTGCCTCACAATCCTTATTCTCAGCCTAACATGCCATATATGTTCAATCCTTATTTTAATGCCTTTAACATGCCTCAATTTCATTCAAATTTGCATGGAATGAACAATGTATGCATGCCTCAAAGGCCTGTGTTTGAAAACAGAATTGATATTCCAATTTCCCAACCAAAACCAAAGATTGAATCAATTCAATCCAAGGTAAAGGTTGAGAAAGTGGAAAAGACTGCTAAGACTAACAAATCTGGACCCAAAGCAATTTGGGTACCAAAATCAACTTGATCTGTTTGTAAAATGTGTGCAGGGAAACCACAAGAAGAATTTGTGGTACTTGGATAGTGGATGCTCCAGGCACATGACTGGTGATTCCTCCCTGCTCACAAAGTTTGTGGAGAAAGCTGGCCCTAGCATTACCTTTGGAGATGACAGCAAAGGATATACTATGGGATATGGCTTGATTGCAAAAGAGAATGTCATCATTGATGAAGTTGCATTGGTGTCTGGTCTTAAGCACAATTTGCTTAGCATCAGTCAGCTCTGTGACAAAGGTTACAAAGTTAATTTCACTCCTGCAGCCTGTGTTGTCACCAAAAGAGATGACAACAATGTGGTTCTGATTGGACAAAAGAAAGGAAATGTGTATGTAGCTGACTTTAATTCTGTAAAGTCTGAATCTATCACTTGCCTTCTCAGCAAAGCAAGCTCAGATGACAGTTGGCTATGGCATAAGAGATTGTCTCATCTAAATTTCAAAACCTTGAATGAGTTAGTAAAGAAGGACTTGGTAAGAGGTCTACCCAAGCTGGAATTCTCCAAAGATGAATTATGTGGAGCCTGTCAGCTAGGAAAGCAAAAGAGAAGCTCTTTCAAAAGCAAATCTCTTTCATCAATTGTGAAGCCCCTTCAGCTCTTGCATATGGATTTATTTGGATCAGTCAACATAATGTCCATTTCAAAGAAGAAATATTGCTTAGTGATTGTTGATGATTTTTCAAAATTTACTTGGACTTTCTTCCTGCATTCTAAGGATGAAGCTGGGAAAATCATCATCAATCATATCAAGGCATTAAACAACTATCCAGATGTCAAAGTTGGAAGGATAAGAAGTGACAATGGAACAGAATTCAAGAACTCTGTGATGAAAGAATTTTGTGAAGAAGAGGGAATTATTCATGAGTTCTCTGCACCAAGAACTCCACAACAAAATGGTGTTGTTGAAAGTAAGAATAGAACTCTTATTGAGGCTGCAAGAACCATGATTAATGAAGCTCAACTTCCAACCTATTTTTGGGCTGAAGCTGTGAACACTGCTTGTTTCACTCAAAACATTTCACTAATTACCAAACCTCATAATCTAACTCCCTTTCAACTCTTCAAAGGAAAGAAGCCAACAATTAGCTTTCTTCATGTATTTGGATGCAAGTGTTATGTTCTAAGGAATCAAGGTGAAAATCTTGGAAAATTTTAGGCCAAGGCAGATGAAGCTATTTTTGTTGGATACTCTGATGGAAAATCATTTAGAGTGTATAATCTGAGAACCAACATTGTTATGGAATCAATCCATGTAGTTTTTGATGATAAGAAGATTCAAGGATTCTCAGATGAAGGATTTCATGATAATCTCAGATTTGAGAATGAAGGTGAAGGTGATCTGTATGATAATGATGATGACTGTGATGACATTATTCAGAATGTTGGAATTAATCCTGGAACTAATGTTCCAACTGATGACTCTCTAGTGCAACAAACAACTGTTATTGGAAATTCAACTGAAGCATCAGTTGAAACTACATTGGAGGGATCAGTTGAAACACCTCAAGGATCATCAGTTGAAAGAATGTCTCAAAGTTTCAATCAGTCTAGAAATAATGAGATGTCAAATTTAGGGGGAGCTTTCCAACATGGAAACCTGAACTTCAATAATGAAGCCACATCATCAAGACAATCACTTCCACCACAAAGAAAGTGGACAAGGGATCATCCTTTTGAGCTAATTATTGGAGATGCAAATGCATCTGTACAAACAAGAAGAGCAACTCAAGATGAGTGTTTGTACAGTGCATTCCTTTCACAAGATGAACCTAAAGTCATAGAAGATGCTCTCAAAGATGCTGATTGGGTTCTTGCTATGCAAGAAGAATTAAATCAATTTGAGAGAAACAATGTATGGAAGCTGGTACCCAAACCTAAAAACAGAACAATTGTAGGAACAAGGTGGGTATTCAGAAACAAGGTGGATGAAAATGGAGTTGTCACCAGAAACAAGGCAAGGCTTGTTGCTAAAGGATACTCTCAATCTGAAGGAATTGATTTTGATGAGACCTTTGCACCAGTTGCAAGACTAGAAGCAATAAGAATCTTCCTGGCCTATGCTGCTCATGCAAACTTTAAAGTTTATCAAATGGATGTCAAGAGTGCTTTTCTAAATGGTGAACTGGAAGAGAAGGTGTATGTCAGTCAGCCTCCTGGTTTTGAAGATCCAGAATTTCCAGAGTATGTTTACTTTTTATTAAAAGCACTCTATGGACTAAAGCAAGCACCAAGGACATGGTATGACACTCTGTCTCAATTCTTGTTAGATAATCATTTTTCCAGAGGAACTGTGGATAAAACACTATTTTACAGAAATGTAAATGGTGCCTTTATTCTGGTTCAAATTTATGTAGATGATATAATTTTTGGTTCTACAGATGAGAAACTTTGCAAGAAGTTTGCTAATCTAATGAAAAGTCAGTATGAAATGAGCATGATGGGAGAGCTCACCTACTTTCTTGGTTTACAAGTTAAACAAGTAAAAGAAGGTATATTCATAAATGAAACTAAGTACATCTATGATCTACTTAAAAAGTTTGATTTATTGGATTGCAAAGAAGCTAAGACTCCCATTCCAACAGCCACCAAATTAGAGTTAAGTCCTAATGAGAAATCTGTGGACATTTCTAATTATAGAGGCATGGTTGGTTCTCTTTTGTATTTGACAGCCAGTAGACCAGATATTATGTTTTCTACATGCCTCTGTGCTAGATTTCAATCTGATCCTAAAGAATCACATCTTATTGCTATAAAAAGAATATTCAGATATCTTAAGGGAACACCAAATCTTGGTATTTGGTACCCTAAAGACTCTGGATTTGATCTAATTGGATATTCAGACGATGCTGATTTTGCAGGATGCAAAATTGATAGAAAAAGTACAACATGCACCTGTCAATTTCTTGGTGACAGATTGATTTCTTGGTTTAGCAAAAAGCAATTACTGAGAAATCAATTACTTGATTATGGATTAAATCTCTCAAAAATCCCAATATTTTGTGACAACACCAGTGCTATTGCTATAACTGAAAATCCAGTACAACACTCAAGAACCAAGCACATTGACATCAAATACCATTTCATAAGAGAACATGTGATGGCTGGTACTGTTGAAATGCATTTTGTTCCAAGTGAAGAACAGATTGCAGATATTTTCACAAAGCCTCTTGATGAATCCACATTCACAAGGTTGGTAAGTAAATTAGGTATGTTAAATTTCTCCTAATTTAGAGTGAATTTTTCTGTAATTTGGCAGCCAGAATTTGATTAATTTTGATTTATCAAAATTGAATTAGTTATAATTCTGGATAAAGTCTATAATATTTCAACTGATGAACTAGTGAAATTGTTTCAACTGATGTTTGAAACAATATCCTCTTGTTTTGTTTCTCATTCAACTGATGACACCAGTTGAAGACGCTTTCAACTGATCTTCATCAGTTGAATAGGAAGTTTAAAGAGGCGCTTATTCCATCCGTTGAAAGTATTATCAGATCTGAGCCGTTGAAATTTCTTTTGTCTCTCTCCTACTTTATACACACGATCGTGTGTGTAATTTTTGTAGAGTTCAATAAGAGTAATTTCTTCTCAACGGTAATTTCTCAGCCAATCACAGCAATTTTCTGAGAAAGTATTTAAGTGTTTTAATTTATTTTCTTTTCTTTTCATCTCACTCTTTCGAATTCTTAAAGCTCTCTTCTCTCTCTGTGCAAAAGCAAGCTCTAATTTTTCTTCAAGTTTTCTCTGTAACTGCAATGGCACCAATGAAGAAGTATACTGCACCAAGTGGGTTCATTTATGAGAAGAACAACTTCGCATCATTTGTGGATACCAAGGCTGTAGAGGAGAAGGAGTATCACAAGATGATGGAGTTCATCAAGTCAAGCCAGCTCTCTTATGCTATGCTTGAAGCTCCTACCATCTACCATGAAATAGTGGAGGAGATGGGGACCTCTGCAGAGTTTAATAGTGAGAATGAAACTCTAACCTTCTCTATTAATAATGAAACTCATTCTGTTAATGCTGATGTTATGAAAGCATGCTTTAAAATACCTGAAGACACTGTTTTATCTTTGCCTAGTGATGTTCAGTTGGTTAATTTACTTTATGCCATGAATTATGTTTTGCCAACTGATGCCTTAGGTAAAATAGAAAGAAGAGGTCTTAGGAGAGAATGGAGTTATCTGTGTGATGCTTTTATTAAGGCATTTTCTGGTAAAATTAGTAACTTCAATGCTCTTACTTCCCAGATTCTACAAATGCTTTACATGTACCTGACTAATGAATATTTCAACTTTGGTGGTTTGATGATCCAAGAAATTGGGGAGAAACTAGGTGATAAAACTGGTAGACCTAGGAATATTTATTATGTCAGATTTCTTATGATGCTAGCTAATCATCTCAATGAAAAGCTAGTTATCACTAACAAGGAAGCCAAGCTTCCCAGTTTTGTGCAGGAAAAGAGAGTCTTTAAAGACCTCTTTAGGATGAATCTATACCCCTCCTTGGAGGTGGTGTACCTGCCAATAATGGAGGCTGGAAAGGAAAAAGAGGTACATGGCTTTCCTACTACTCTTTCTCAACCCTCACCTTCTTTGCTTTCTGCCATCAGGGCTGTTGAAGAGGCCCATCAACAGTCCACACAAGTGGCAAAACCTTCTAAAACCAAATCTTCTAAACCAACCTCAGATGCCTCCCAAAAGACATCTGTTGTAAAATCCAAGAAACACAAAACTGAGGGGAGTGTGATTGGAGGTTGTGAGGGGGAGGGAAAGGGTGAACATAAAAGAAGCCCTAAGGATAAGGATGGAGAGGTGTGTGTTGACCAGCCTGGCCACTCTGCAGTCTCCCAAAAGACTGTAGATGTTAATATGGAATTAAACTCATCCCTAGCAGCATCCTCCCAAAAGGATGTTGCTATTGAAAATAGTCCCCAACCAGGGACACAGATAAAAAGGGGGAGGGACACCACTTCTTCACCAATCAAAGCTTATGGGAGAAAGAAGATGAGAAGTGACAAACTTAAGCACTCTGCACACACACAGGCATCCATTCTGGATTTTATGCCTGTAATTTCTCAAAGTCAGATTGATGTGACTCCAGTAAATGTGGAGTCACAGCCCCCTTCTTCATCTCAACAAATCACCCATATTTATGATCTTACCATCTCTACTACTCAAACACAATCCCCAACCTCTTCTGTGGATGTGGAATTAATTCACACCACACTTGTAAATTCTCCATCTTTGGATTTCATGGAGAAGCCCCCCTCTGAGATTGATCATCATCATTTTGATGATTTGTTGGATCTTTCTCTTCCACTTCCTTCTTCTGTGACAGTGTGTTCTGTGGATTTTCCTTTAAAATCAATCACCACAGACTCAACTATCACAGCCTCTAAACCTATTTCTTCATTTTCTTCAACTGATCTCCCTCATCAGTTGAAAAGTGTTTGTCCTTCAACTGATCTGCTTAACAGCTCTCATCAGTTGAATGCCTCCTCTACTTATGTTTCAACTGATGTCCCTCATCAGTTGACAACTGCTGCTACTTCAATTAATTTACCTCTTTCTACAGCAGTTGATCACATGGTAGCACAAACACTTCTAGGATTGAGTGGAGTGAGCTATGGAGTGGAGAGGCAGCCTAGTGAGCTGGCAAAAGGAGAGGGTGTGGAGAGTCTGGCATTTTCTTCTAGCCAGGAAAAAGGAGAGGAACAGAGTGACCCTTTAGTAAGGGTAAGTGAGGGAGAGGTAAGTGGTGTGGTGAGCCAAGGGGAGCCCTTGATGCAAGAAAAGAGAGAAATTGAGAGAAATGCAGGTGTCAATGAAGGGTTTAGTGAACAAGATTTTCAAGCTGAATACAGATCCATATTGGATAGTGTTTCACTAGACCCTGAGACTTTTACTCATGGGATGTCTTCTATTCAAGACTTTGCCAGATTGGATAACCAAGCAGCTGAGAGGCACCTCAATCTGATTCACACTACATCTTCTATGCTTAGAGCAAAGGAGGCACTTACAGCTCTGCCTGCCAATGCTGGAGATGATTTTCAGTATGATGATAGTGATGAAGACCTCAATGATGCTCTTGAGGAATCTCTTGTTGAACAACCTACAACTTCTCTACCTTCATGGCTCTCCATGCAGTCTGCCAATGCAATTGTTGTTAGCATGGAGCTGCAAAGGCAAGCTTCCACCATTCTTCAACCACAATCTGGAAGCTCATCCTCCTCTCCAGCCATCTCTGCCACTATTGCCAGTCAGGCTCTAGACAATCTCAAGCTTCACAAATATCAATCTCTCCATTTTCAGCATGAGATAGAGCATCTAAATTCTCTCATTGCCTCTGTTAAGACTGATCTGACCAAGCAAATTGATAAAAAGCTTCCAGCTAAAGTCAAATCAGCTCTTTCTGAATTTGAGCAAAAGCAACTTGTAAAGCATAATGTAACGTAAATGTAATTACGATAACTCAACACATCAAAAGACAGGAAACAATACGTAAGTATAATACAGGAATCTACAGGTTGGAGATTCGATACGAATAGACAAAGTCAATCAAGATATCTGAGACGAGCATCTGTCCACTGGAAGAAGTTCATTAACATGCTCAAGCCTCAGTGAAGAATAAAGTTCAATTTGTTTCTGTTATCAAGATTGCCTGAAGATCAAGTATCAAAGACCAGAAGATTCCAGTATATTTAATTTGATTATTTATAATCAAATTTATCGAAGCAACATCTAACCTGGAATGACTGATCAAGTATATTATCAAGCAAAGGATTCAAGGAATTATTTCAGTTCGAGTCGTTCGTGAACCAGACCAGTGCACAGGACGTCAGAGCATACGAAAGTATTCAATGAATTCGATCAACGAATTAATTGATCAAGTCAATCGAGCTGCTCCTGGATTTATTGCCAAAAGACTTCTTAAATATATATATATATGTATATATATATTAATTGTGAATTATTTGAAGTTAAATAATTCAAGTAATTAACTTATCACAATTAATTAAATATATATATATATGTATATATTTAATTCATGCAAAAAGGAATGACTTGAGAAATTTCTCTAAGTCATTATACTGTGTAAGAGTTGAGGCGCAAGGTTTGACCAAAGTCAAAACCTGCGCTTCTCCTCTTCACAGTATAAGTCTGTAAGAATTCTAAGTCACTAAGTATGGCCACTGTTGGAGCGCAACCTTTGACCAAGTCAAAGGTTGCGACCCTAGATCTTGTCCCAGGCGCAACTTCACTCTAATCTTTCTAAGTCATACAGGGGAACACCAAGTGAAGAGGCGCAATGTTTGACCATGTCAAAGCGCAAGGTTTGACTTAGTCAAACATTGCGCTTGACACTGAATCAACTCTGTGGTCAAGCAATTATTCTATCTCAAGTCACATATGAATGCCTGTACAAGCGCAAACTTTGACCAGGGGGCGCCAAGTTTGACTCTCACATTTGAAGACACTGGAATATACATATATGTATATATGGAGCGCAACTTAGCTATACATATATTCATATATATATATGTATATATGAAAGTGGCGCCAATCTCCTGTGTTCTTTGGAGATAGTTTTATTTTTATTAAACGAAGTCGTCCAGGACGAACTCGTTAACCATGGTTAGTTGTTGGAAAGCCTATAAATAGAGGTTGATGTTTTCATTTGAAAACAACTACACACTTTGTAAGTGCACACACTATACACGTTCTCGAGAGTTCAATTAGAAGATCGTATTTATCGAGAGTTTGTAATAGAGTGATTGTAGTCTCTGCAGCCGACACTTGTGTTGGAATTTGTAGCACCCGAGGATTATTTCTAATACAAGAATATTCCCCGACTTGCTGGAGTTATTTATTTACGATTGATTTAACATGGACTGAAACAAAGATTATCCGCAATTAAATTAAATCGAAGAAATTGGTAAGACGTATTCAACCCCCCCCTTCTACGTCTGATTGGACCTAACAATTGGTATCAGAGCTTAGCTGATCGATATACAGATCTGAGATCCGTAACCAATCTGAAAAGCTAGCTGTCCGTACAATCGTAATTTTATCTGATAACAATGTCGACACACAAGTTAGGAATCAAAGTACCTCCATTTGACAAGGATGACTACAACAACTGGAAGATGAAGATGTTGCTGTACATCAGAGTTGCTAATCCCATGTTCATTGGGATTCTGGAAAATGGTCCATTTGTGCCTATGAAGATTATTCCTGAATCTGTTGAAAATGGTGTTCGTATTCCACAGAAGTCTGTTCCCAAAGAGAAAAGTGAATACACTGACACTGATAAGGAATATGTTGCACAGGATCATAATCTGCAACTCATAATTGTTGAATCAATGACCAAGACAATGACACATCTGATACTAAGTCTAAAAACTTCAAAGCAGATGTGGGACACTATTGAGGCATTGATGGAGGGATCTGAAGAAGTCAGGGAAAACAGATACGATATGCTAATTGCCAGATATGAAGCATTTCAGGCAATACCTGGAGAGAACATTTCTCAAATCTACGAGAGGTTCATGTTGTTACTGAATGAACTCACCCTGCATGGAAAGACTTATCCACAGAAAGAGATTAACAGAAAGTTCTCATTTGTGATGCCACCCCATCTAGTTGTAAAGACAGAGACCATCCGGGAAAGAAGCGACTTCAGGACTATGACTTTGGAAAAGCTATTTGGAAAACTGAAGACGTTTGAGATGGAACTTGAACAGAGAAAGATTATATATGGTGGTGGATCAACAGAATCCAAGAGTATGGCCTTACAGAAGACCACTGCACTGATTGCTGATCAACCATACTTTGGTTATCAACAATTAGTTGAATATGGTATCAATGATCACACTGTTGCTCAGAGTGATTGTTCATCCATCAAAGCTGACTATCCTTCTACCATTACTGAGATTGTAGAAGCTGAAGTTGATGAAGTTTCTGAAGAACCGGAGGATGAGTTCTACACTCAAGAAGAGCTGGAGCAGCTGGAAGATAAGTCAATGGCTTATATGGCTGCAAGGTTTAAGCATATCAAGTTCAGAAAGAACCCCCGGTACAAGAAAGCTTCAGGGAACAAGTTTCAGGGTAAAGGAGGATACTCAGGCTCAGGGTCAAAGACTACTGGCAGTTTCAAACCAAACATGTATGACAAGAGCAAGGTCAGATGCTACAACTGCAATGACTTAGGGCACTTTGCAACAGAGTGCAGGAAACCCAAAGCAGCTCCTGTCAGAAGCAACTCATATGATAAGAAGAATTCTTATGAGGATCTGAAGAAAGAGAATGAGAAGCTGAAAGCTAAGTTGGAAGCAATGGTGGCCAAGCACAAAGGAAAGGCTTACATTGCTGAGGGAAAAAGCTGGGATGACACAGATTCTGATGATGAACCTGTCCAGAGCAATTATGCATTTGCATTAATGGCTGACACTGTCGAGGAATCTCCATCTCAGGTATCTCCTGAAATTTCTGTTGATGACATGACTACTGCTGATTATAAAAAGACTATAAATGAACTAGGTCAAGAGATGTATAACTTGCACACTAGTTTATTAGCTTCAGAATCAGATAACAGTAGTCTTTCTCTAAAGATAGCTAAACTTGAAGAAAGAGTAGATGAATTAGCTTTAGAGAAACTCATAAACACTAACCTTAAAGATAGAATTGAATATCTAGAGAATAAGGAGAAGTGTAGTGCAGAAATTGAGGAGTCCCTTAGGTCTCAGATTGCTGACCTAGAAACTAAGCTTAGGGCCTATCAGAATTCTGCCTTTCTACAGAAAGAGATCTTGGATAGTCAAAGGGTTGATAAGAAGGTTGCTATTGGCCTTGACTATAGTTCTTTGGAAAGAGCTAAAAGAAAGAAAAGAAAAGAGAATGAAGGCATATTTGTTTCAGCGGGAACTGAGAATGCTCCTGAAGGAACAAATATACCTAAAATTCTGAAGAACACCAAGACCCCTATCTTTAGAATGGCACAAACAGAACCTCTGATAGAAGAAGACCTTGTCATCAAGGAAGAGTTGAAAAATGAGGAAGTTGTTAAGCCTCAAGTAAAACAGGAATCACAAGATGTACCTTCTAATTCCCACGTCAGAGATGACTCAGATAAAACTGGATTAGGAAGTACTAGTTCCAACAAAAAGAAGAACAACAGGAATGGCAAGTTAGATCCTAAGAACACCAACTCTAGGAATTCTAATGCTAGAAAGGTTTGTAATAATTGCAATTCTACTAATCATCTTACTCATGCATGTAAAGTGATTAAAGTAGATAATTCTGTTTCTAGCATGCCTAATACTGTTAACATGAATGCTGTTCATTTGCCATGTGGTAGAGTAGGTTGCATGCTATGTGCTATGAATATGATGTCTGCATGCTTTACCATGTTGAATGCATCTTTTTCTGCACCATCTACCATGAATATGAATATGCCTGCACCTTCTGTTGCCTCTGTGGCAAAGACTGCTAGTCCTTCTAAGAAGAAGGAAACTCCCAACTCCAAGTCTAAAAGCACTTCTGCTAAGACTAAAAAGGAGAAGAGTCCAGTCACCCCTGAACAAGCACATGTTAAACCAGTTTCTGTTGATAATCCTGTTTCTACTAAATCACCTGGACCCAAGAACGTCTGGGTACCAAAGAAAGTTTAATCCATTTGTGAATGCAGGGCACAGGAAAGAAAAGAAAAGTTGTGTGGGTTCTTGATAGTGGTTGTTCAAGACACATGACTGGTGAAAAGTCCCTGCTCACAGATGTAGTGATGAGAACCGGCCCAATTGTAATCTTTGGAGATGACAGCAAAGGTTTTACAACGGGATATGGTAAGCTGAAAGTTGGAAATGTCATAATTGAAGACATCTCTCTGGTAGAAGGACTCAAGCATAATTTACTAAGTATCAGTCAGTTCTGTGACAAAGGATACGACGTAATCTTTCAGAAGGAAGTTTGCTTAATCCAGAACCGGAAGAACAAGGATCTTACACTCCGTGGTGTAAGAAAATCAAGTTTGTTTATAGCCGACATAGACTCAGCAAGTAAGGGGGAGGTCAAGTGTTTCTACACCAAGGCCTCTGCTGATGATAGTTGGTTATGGCATCGGAAGCTCTCACACTTGAACTTTAAGACTATGAACTCTTTAGTCAAAAGGGAACTTGTGAGAGGATTGCCACAGAAAGAATTCTGTCAAGAAGGACTCTGTGATGCATGTGAAAAAGGGAAGTCAAAGAAAGCATCACACAGGAGCAAAGGCATGACTGACATTGGTTCACCCCTTCAACTGATTCATATGGATCTGTTTGGACCAGTCAACATTCCTTCTATATCAAGGAAAAGATATGCTCTTGTGATCGTCGATGACTACTCAAAATACACATGGGTATTATTCTTACATTCAAAGGATGAAGCAGCACTCGTCATCATTGATCATATCAAGAAGATTGAAAAGGAAGCAGATCTGCCAGTAAGGGCAATCAGATCAGATAATGGAACAGAATTTCGTAATGCTGTTCTTAATGACTTCTGTACTGATAAGAGCATCTCTCGTCAGTATTCAGCTCCAAGGACTCCACAACAAAATGGTGTCGTAGAAAGGAAGAACAGAACCTTGATTGAAGCAGCAAGGACAATGATTAGTCAATCAAGACTTCCAATCTATTTCTGGGCTGAAGCTGTAAGCACTGCTTGCTACACTCAAAATCGTACCCTGATTAACAAGGATTTGGATAAGACTCCTTATGAAGTAATGGCCAACAGAAAACCATCACTGAGTTACTTTCATGTGTTTGGTGCAAAATGCTTTGTGTTAAAAGAAGAGCATTTGGGAAAGTTTGATGCCAAAGCTGAAGAAGGCATATTTCTGGGCTATTCTTTGGAATCTAAGGCCTACAGGGTTTATCTGATCAATGAAGACAAGCTGATTGAAAGCATCAATGTAAGATTTGATGATACCAAACTCCCAAGTCTCCAAAAGGAAAATGAATCTGATTCCCTGGAATTTGAGAATTTAGAAGACATCTACTTAGGAGAAGATGAACCTGAGGCTGATATAAGAGATCCTAATGCAAATGAAGAGAATGCTGATCCTGAACCATCTGGAGGAAGTATTGGCAACAATACAAATGATCATCATGGTCACAGTGGTCAAAGTGGAGGATCATCAAATAGGATATACATCAGCTCAGGGGGAGTAAGTCAAAGTGGATCTACTAGTCATCACACTCAACACAACTATGATTTTGGTGAATCATCAAGATTGAATCTGCCAAGACAAAGGGTATGGAGTAGAGACCATCCTGTTGAACAAATCATTGGTGATCCAGACACAGGAGTACAGACTAGAAGAGCAACTCAGAATGAATGTAACTTTGCTGGATTCTTGTCTCAGACAGAACCAAAGAAAGTTGAAGAGGCTCTAAGTGATCCAGATTGGGTATCTGCAATGCAGGAAGAACTCAATCAATTCGAAAGGCAGAAAGTTTGGAAGCCAGTGCCAAGACCTAAAGGAAAATCTATAGTTGGCACTAGATGGGTTTTTAGAAACAAACTGGATGAAGATGGTATTGTTACGAGGAATAAGGCAAGACTGGTTGCAAAGGGTTATTCACAAGAAGAAGGAATTGATTATGATGAAACCTACGCTCCAGTTGCTAGGCTTGAAGCAATCAGGATGTTCTTAGCATTTGTTGCACACTCCAACTTTAAAGTATATCAGATGGATGTGAAAAGTGCATTCCTGAATGGTGATCTGGAAGAGGAAGTCTATGTTGAACAACCCCCTGGGTTTGAAGACAAAGAATTTGAAGACTTCGTATACTTTCTCTTCAAAGCACTCTATGGCCTGAAGCAAGCCCCTCGAACCTGGTATGACACTCTTTCCAAGTTCTTACTTGAAAATGGTTTCACCAGAGGTATCATCGATAAAACTCTTTTCCATAAAAAGCATAAGGATGATATAATTCTTGTACAAGTATATGTCGATGACATTATATTTGGTTCTACTAATGATCTTTTGTGCGAAAGATTTGCTAAGTTAATGCAGAGCAAGTATGAGATGAGCATGATGGGAGAATTGTCCTTCTTCCTAGGACTTCAAGTCATTCAGAAGCCTGACGGTATTTTTATCTGCCAATCTAAATACATCAAGGATCTTCTGAAGAAATATGGAATGGAAGAAGCATCTACTGCCAAAACCCCTATGCCAACTGCTGTCAAACTTGATCAGGACAAATCTGGTAAGTCAGTTGACATCACGAAGTATCGAGGTATGATTGGCTCTCTCTTATACTTAACTGCTAGTAGACCAGATATCATGTTCGCAACTTGTTTATGTGCTAGATTCCAGGCTGATCCTAAAGAGTCACATCTTATAGCTGTTAAGCGTATTTTTAGGTATCTTAAGGGAACCCCCAATCTAGGGATTTGGTACCCTAAAGATACAGGTTTTAATCTGGTTGGCTATACAGATTCTGATTTTGCAGGATGTAAGATTGATAGGAAAAGTACTTCAGGAAGCTGTCAGTTTCTTGGACGAAGGTTGGTGTCATGGTATAGCAAGAAGCAACACTTCGTGTCTACGTCTACAGCGGAAGCTGAATATATAGCTGCTGGAAGTTGCTATGCTCAAATCTTGTGGATGAGAAATCAACTACAAGACTATGGACTCATGTTGGATAAAATTCCGATTCTGTGTGATAACACGAGTGCCATTGCCATTGCCAACAATCCTGTTCAACACTCCAGGACAAAGCATATTGATATCAGGTATCATTTCCTTCGCGAGCATGTCATGAATGGAACAGTAGAGTTACACTTTGTACCTACTGATCAACAAATTGCAGACATCTTCACTAAACCACTAGACGAATCCACTTTCTCTAGACTGGTTGGTGAACTTGGGATGTTAAATATGTCTAATTAATTAGACAAGAAATAACTGCAATTTGTTCGTAAGTTCACAAGTTTTAAAATGTACATATTTTCAGGACTTGTGAATTTACAAAGTGCATCCAGTATTCTAAATAATTTTCTGATAATTAGTTTTAGTTATTTGCCATGATTTATATGATCTGCATAATTCTATGTGATTATGTGATTAAATGCTAAGTGGTAGATATTTAGAATTAATTCTCTTGAATTATTTAAGTGCTTATATTCAATTAATGAATATTAGTGATTATTTAATTCATATTTTAATTATATTTGATTAATGGATTTGGAGCAATTCAAATTATTTTAAGTTGACCATTGATTAAATCTTAATTAAAATAATTGCAGCACAATTCATTAAATATGTGTTGACTAAATTTTAATTTAGTTAAACTTATTTAATCTAATTGTGATATCAATTTGTTAGATTATTTTGAATTTCATCAAAATTCATTTAACAAAATTGATATATAAAAGTGTTTCACTTGATTTTAGCCTAAGTATGTATATATATCTGATGCTAGGCGCAACATTTGACCAAGTCAAATGTTGCGCCCTTGACCAACAGGTGTATATATTTTTTTGGTTAAGTCAAGTTCTGCTGCACTGTATGATTGAAGCGCAAACTTTGACCGAGTCAAAGTTTGCGCCTCGAGCGTATATGTCTGTAGACTGAGTATATTTCGACTTAGAAATATTCTAAGTCCTCCAAACTTGCGCCTCATACAGTGCATGTATGAGGGGCAGTTTCGTCAATTCAATTGTCGCGCCTAACGCACCTCCCTGTATGCATTATAGAGGGCAACTTGGTAATTAACCAAGTTGCGCCTCGGTTATACTCTGTGTATATGTACTGGACTTAGAGTTCATAACCAAGGCACCACTTCACAAACACTTGAAGCAGAAACTACTCTACCCCTCAGCCAGCCAAGTCTTATTTCTGAGAGAGAGGGAGAAAGTGCCTTAAGTGCACCACACAAGGAGGTTGTTTCTGAATCTGCAGCTCTGTCTCCTAGTCAGGAAAGGAGAATAGAACCTGAGACAACTGCAGAACTGTCTTTTTCTTCACCATCTCAGCCAAATATTACTTCAATGCACAGTGAGGTTGCACACACAATAGAAGAATTGACGGTTGCTAACACTTTGTCGTCCATGTCAGGGATAGACACTGTTGTTACTGATCCTATTCAGGGTCAAATGCCTTCACAGGCTTCTGGGGGAAACTTGGATGAAATGCCACATTCTACATCCTTGTCTACCCCCCTGGGAGGAACATTCCCAGATCCTTCAAAGGACTCTTCACCTCTCGAAGGTGAACGGCAATCTGTTTCTGAGCCCTTCGTATCAGGAAGTGTGCCAGTTACAGAGGACTTGTCACAAAGTCTTTCGCCGTCAAAGGCAGTTGTGGGAAACCAGGGTGCTTCGCCAATTCAAGGATCACATCCTTCGAGCCCTGTGTCTACCCACCCTGAGATTCCAACTCAGGATCCAACAAAGGACTCACCACTTTCAAGTGGTCGGCAACTTGTTTCTTATGACTCAGATTCATCTGACGAGGAAACCGAGGACGAAGGCTTACGAACCTTCATTGCACCTTCTGTGACCTCTCTAGAAGAGGCTAAGAAGATTTCACTTGCAGGTACATCTAAGGATGCTGGAACTTCTTTGAGTGAGAGGGAAACACTTACAGAACTAGTTATACAGAAACCCTCTGACCCACTGAGTGTTCTAGCTTTGAGTGAAATGAGAGAAACACCTGCAGAACGTACTAGTGAGAACCCCATATCCCAACCTACAATTGACTCTGCCATTCCAACTGTATCTGTGACAGAATTTGAAGCTCTGAAATTCAAAGTTCAACACTTAGAAGCTGAGAATCTTGTTCTACGGGAGGAGTTGGTAGAAATCAAAACAACAATGGAGCAAAGGTTGGCTGCCCTGGAGGCTAAGTTGCTGGCATCTCAACCTTCCAGAGAGGATTACTCAACTGAGGGGGAGAGAGCAGCAGAAAAAGCAAAAGGGAAGAGGGTGATAACAGGGGTGTCTGAAGAACTGATTGATTCTGCTCTTAGGCATCAATTCAGTTACACTCATGATGAATACATCCCTGAGTTTGTGGATGACAGGGTGATTAGGATGGTTGGTGCTGAGAATGAAGATCTTGAAGAAGGAGAAATCCCAGATGCTGAAGTCTTTGCTGATGAACTTGCATATCACAATGACATCTTTCCTGCTGAAGAGTTTGAAATTGCAAATCCACAAGACATTGCTAATGTTGCTAGGGATTATGCTGAGCAAAAGAGAGCAAGGGAGAAGTTAGAAAACCAAAGACGGATTCGAAGGGAAAGGAGACTTGCCAACTTACATAAAGATGGAGCTGAATGGGATGCTGCTAGATCTGTGTTTGACTTTCCAGAGGTCACTCAAGATAATGATGATGACGAAGTAAAAGATATCTTTGACTCCTTCAGGAACAACTACAAAGATTTACATGATTATCACGAGGTGTTGAATGATATCATTTCTACTGTGTCTGTTGCTGTTCTTCCCAGAAGAGGATGGATGGTTAACATATCATTTGAGCTACAAAGAGAAGGCCATGGACTCAAGCATGTGTCAAGTCAGTTTCTCAGAGATCTATCTTTAACTGAGCTGTTTGTGGTAAGAAACAAGATCATCTCTACCGGCAGAAAGCATAATGAAGTATTCAGAGATATGGTGGAAGAATGGATCACTGATATTGGAGTTGAAATTCATGACAAGCCCTCAGTTATTAAGTACTTCAAGGATGGTATGATTCAGAGTATAGGACTCACTGATGAAGACCCAGTTCGGTCAGATCAGTTCCATAATCTAGCTTGCCCGGACCGGGCTTTCAGTCTTTGGTCGGGCCGGCCGTAATGAATGATCGTTGTTCGGGAACAAAACAATAAGACTTAAGGCTTTCGCTATCGCTCTTCGCCTAAAGCCGTAACTTCGCTCTTCGATCCTTCGCTATCGCAAGAATATAGCGATCGAAGAGCTATCGCTCAGCTGCTTCGCGTTTAGAAAGCCGTATTGCCCGAAGGGGGCATGCTGCAAAAGCGTAGGTGAGTGATAAGCGTAGGAGGCGTGATACAATCCTCGTATACTGAAATATCTTGAAGCTCAAGTCAGGGAGAAGTGCTCAAGGACTAGCAAGGGAAGACTAACTGCTGAACTGCTATATGCCTATCGTCTGAACTTTGCTGCTCTGAGAGAATTAGACTTATCAGCCATCAATCGTCAACCACCATATCCACTGCCTCCACTAGACCCTGAAGCTCCTGAAATTCCAAATGCACCTGTTGTCACTTACAATCCTACATCTGTAATATTCAAGAAGAAGAAAGACTCTGAAGTCACTGCTATACCACTCACAGAGATTGGAAAACTCAATTCCAAAAGAATCACTCGTGCAGTTGCAGCTGTTAAGTGGTCAGTGGTAAAAGAAGACAAGAGTGTGCTCAAAGATTTGGTTGATCTTCTGGAGATAAGAAAAGCTGTAGAGACTGTCCACAACACTTCTAGAGTTCGTGCTCATCCATCAAGGATCATTATGAAAATTGAAGGAATGGAGATGAATGTCACTTTCAAGAAGTTGAAGAAGATGGTTCACCTGCAAACTTTAGAGAAGATGAAGAAAAATCTAGAGCAACCTCCACCTGAGAATACACTGGAGCAAGTGGCACTGAGTACCATTACAGCAAGGATTGAAGAGATTGAAAACAAGCTTACTCAGAAGAGAGTAGAGGAAGCTGCAAAGAGGAAAGCAGAGCAGAAGCTGATTAATGCAAGAGCCAAGAAACCAAGGAAAGATTAGTTCAGGCTAGAGGAACAATGGCTGCTTGTATTTACTTTTGATTTCTGGAAAATGTAAGATATAATCCAGACTGTACTTAGTATTATTTCCTGTTTAAAATAGTATGCTTTTTCACTGTGTCAGTTGAGTTATCCTCTTAAAGGATTTGCTTGTCGAACTCTAACAATCAAATAGGGGGAGATTGTAAAGCATAATGTAACGTAAATGTAATTACGATAACTCAACACATCAAAAGACAGGAAACAATACGTAAGTATAATACAGGAATCTACAGGTTGGAGATTCGATACGAATAGACAAAGTCAATCAAGATATCTGAGACGAGCATCTGTCCACTGGAAGAAGTTCATTAACATGTTCAAGCCTCAGTGAAGAATAAAGTTCAATTTGTTTCTGTTATCAAGATTGCCTGAAGATCAAGTATCAAAGACCAGAAGATTCCAGTATATTTAATTTGATTATTTATAATCAAATTTATCGAAGCAACATCTAACCTGGAATGACTGATCAAGTATATTATCAAGCAAAGGATTCAAGGAATTATTTCAGTTCGAGTCGTTCGTGAACCAGACCAGTGCACAGGACGTCAGAGCATACGAAAGTATTCAATGAATTCGATCAACGAATTAATTGATCAAGTCAATCGAGATGCTCCTGGATTTATTGCCAAAAGACTTCTTAAATATATATATATGTATATATATATTAATTGTGAATTATTTGAAGTTAAATAATTCAAGTAATTAACTTATCACAATTAATTAAATATATATATATATGTATATATTTAATTCATGCAAAAAGGAATGACTTGAGAAATTTCTCTAAGTCATTATACTGTGTAAGAGTTGAGGCGCAAGGTTTGACCAAAGTCAAAACCTGCGCTTCTCCTCTTCACAGTATAAGTCTGTAAGAATTCTAAGTCACTAAGTATGGCCACTGTTGGAGCGCAACCTTTGACCAAGTCAAAGGTTGCGACCCTAGATCTTGTCCCAGGCGCAACTTCACTCTAATCTTTCTAAGTCATACAGGGGAACACCAAGTGAAGAGGCGCAATGTTTGACCATGTCAAAGCGCAAGGTTTGACTTAGTCAAACATTGCGCTTGACACTGAATCAACTCTGTGGTCAAGCAATTATTCTATCTCAAGTCACATATGAATGCCTGTACAAGCGCAAACTTTGACCAGGGGGCGCCAAGTTTGACTCTCACATTTGAAGACACTGGAATATACATATATGTATATATGGAGCGCAACTTAGCTATACATATATTCATATATATATATATGTATATGAAAGTGGCGCCAATCTCCTGTGTTCTTTGGAGATAGTTTTATTTTTATTAAACGAAGTCGTCCAGGACGAACTCGTTAACCATGGTTAGTTGTTGGAAAGCCTATAAATAGAGGTTGATGTTTTCATTTGAAAACAACTACACACTTTGTAAGTGCACACACTATACACGTTCTCGAGAGTTCAATTAGAAGATCGTATTTATCGAGAGTTTGTAATAGAGTGATTGTAGTCTCTGCAGCCGACACTTGTGTTGGAATTTGTAGCACCCGAGGATTATTTCTAATACAAGAATATTCCCCGACTTGCTGGAGTTATTTATTTACGATTGATTTAACATGGACTGAAACAAAGATTATCCGCAATTAAATTAAATCGAAGAAATTGGTAAGACGTATTCAACCCCCCCCCCCCCTTCTACGTCTGATTGGACCTAACAATTGGTATCAGAGCTTAGCTGATCGATATACAGATCTGAGATCCGTAACCAATGAATACAAGCTTTTGGGCCAAGAGATCAAAAGTTACAAAGACTGTACAGATGTGGCTTTAAAAGCTCATTTTGCCATCATCTACAGAGAAGGCCAAAAGCTGTTTATTGGAACTGGCCATCCTCACTACTCATTTGCAAAAGCTGAAGAGGTGGCCAGAGAATGTGAAAAAGAGGAGTTTGAATCTCAACTCTCTTTAAATCAAGAAATAGAGGTTGATGAAAGGTATGCTATTGAGCTGGAAGAGGAGTTGGCAGCTGAGCTTCTAAATGAGAAAAGATTGCCTCTTGAATCTTCTCCAAAGAAAAAGAGAGTCAAATCTAAAACTAAGATGCCTGAGGCAGCCAAGAGAAGAGAAGAAGTGCCAGAAAAGCCTATCTCAAAGCCTTCCTATCCAATCAAGGACACCACAGTAGTACATCCAGATGTCAACTTCCATGATGAGCCAATAATGCCAAAGGAGGAGCCAATTGACTTGGAAGATATCCCAATTCCAGCTTTTCTTGTTCAAGAAACTTCCAAGCCCAAGAAGAAAGTCAAGTCTGTGGCTAAGAGGATGGCTAACCCTCCTAAACCTCCAAAAGAACCTGAAAATCCTGATGACTATCTCATTATTGCTAACATTGAAGAAATTTCTGAGTTGGAGCTGGAGCTGGATGATCTTCAAGAAGTAAGAGGAGTAGAAGCAACTTCAAAATTACCTGAAAGATTGGTATTCTCTTACAAAAACAAAGGTGATGTCATCTGCCCTCTTCACAGAGTTCTGAATTCTGAGGGATTCAGCTCTTTAACAAAAATATATGGATCTATGAAGAGGACAGGAGGATTTACACCACCTGCAAAGCAAATGGTACTAAAGAGAATCCTTGAGATCAGGAAGGAATGGTCCTCAGATGCTAGTCTGCAAAGAAGGCTGAAAATTCCCTACACTGGAAAGAAAATTCACCATGAACCTACTCCAGTCATGGAATTTAGGGACAATCAAGGTGTTAGGAGATTTTTCAGACCTAAAGATCAACTCAAGGTTGCTAGCTTGAATACTCTGAAGACTCTCCAATCAAAGCTCAACAGACAAGATAGTGATGAAGAATGGTTCTACAGGATCTTTCAGAAACAGATTAATATTCTTGAAGAAAAACTTAAGTCCAGAAGAAGAAGATCTTCTAGGAACAAGTAACTGCTCAGTCTAGAGGAGCATAATCATCTGTAAACTTTTCTAACTCTTGTATTTAAATTCTGCATTTCATTTTATTAATGTTTTGTTATCATCAAGTGTAGAATTTATGTCTGCATCTTCTCCAGTCATAAATTGGGGGAGATTGTTAGGAATCAATAATTTTTGATGATAACATAAACATTTTGTAACATGTCTTACTTAGAATCTTTATCAAATTTCAGTTGTAATTGTTATATCTCTTGTCTTTGGGAATTATCAACGGATGGGTAGAATAGGATGGCTAATTGTAAATATCCAATGCCATGTAATTTTATCTAAGTGAAGGATATTCAACTGATGAGATGTAACTATTCAACTGATGAAGACTGGATGATGTTTCAACTGATGAAAATCAAGCATTCAACTGAAGACAAAGTGTTCAACTGATAATGCTGAGTAATTCAACTGATGAGACTAGAACAGCATTCAACTGATGAACTTTGTAATTCATTCAACTGATGAGCCTGGCATTCAACTGATAAAGTCAAGAGCAGTTGAAAGTAACCAGAACTTTCAACTGATGAAGCAAAGAGCAGTTGAAAGTGACTAGAGCTTAAGTCTGACAAATCACATGGATCGAATTACACTAAAATAGACATGGAAGCCTAATTAGGAAAATAAAGAAGAAGCAGAAACATACTTATCTCATGCAGTGCAATCTGGATCAAATCAAGATGATGGTCAAAGATGAAGACATCTCAGAAAGCATGCATAAGACAAAGTTGTGCAGCATTGTTTTTAGATTAGAGTGCATTTTGTAATCTAGCTAAAAGCTTTGTAAAACTTGGAATATATAACCAAGTTAGAAGCATCAGTTGAACCTGTTCAAATTACTTGAGAGAAAAATCTGAGAGTTAGAACTTGTTTGAGTGATGAACCAGCAGCTGTGCGAATTGTAATCAATCCACAGATTCTTCTATATAAAATCTCACGGGTGGATCATTCAATCCACCCGTATTTTTAAATACTTGGTGTTTTCTGTTTTACTGTGATTAAGTGTATTGCTTCTTGAATCTTTTAATTTGTAAAAGATTGTATTCAACCCCCCCTTCTACAATCTTTCTTATAGTTGGTGTAAAATAACAAAATAGTACATGAAAACACTAATTTTTCAGAATTAGTATATTTTTCCCACAAATCCTTAATTAGTGCATTTCGAAGTTCAAGATGAGTAATATTTATCTTTGAATTTTTTGTAGCAATTGATAAATTGTTGAAATTTTTTGTATATTGAAATTTTATTTATTTTGAAAATTTAATTTATAATTAATCGTTGTTTTAATTATATTCTAATATTAATTAATATATTTTTAATTACATTAACAAAATCATCAAATAATAAAAGTAATAATATTTTAATGTTAAGAAGATTTGGATCAGTGAATATTAGTGATTCAAATTTGGACCATTACTGATCCAATCATTTTTTAGTCCACAGTTGGAGTGATTTGGAGCAGCCTCAAATTTGAATTTTGGATCACGGTTGGAGATGCCTTTGACAGCTTGATTTGGCTGTCAGTTCACATGTAAACGGTAAAGGTATTCGGAACTTATAAGTCTAAGAAATTTATTGATATTTTTTATATAAAAAATTTATTAGTCAACTTCTAATTTACAAAGAAACTTTGAAAATTGAAAATCCATACTTATTAATAATTTATTTTAATTTTTGAAATTTGATTTTACAAAAATATAAAAACTATTTTTAAAAATAATTTATAGTAATTTATTTTCATAATAAAAATTTTTATACTAGCGTGCTATAAATAAAAAAAATTATCCAAACACACAAATCAAATTTTTATTCAATTATTAATAACTTTTTAATTAAATAAGTAAACTCTTTTTTTTATAATTAAGTCAAACCCTCACAGTTGTCCCGATTAATCAAGGATAAGAAATGTAAACATAACTATAAACGGCAAGGCAAAAGATGATAATGGCCGCACGTTGAGCAGATTAATACAGTAAGCAAAATTTTCCCTCCAACTTACTCGAGTGAGCAAACTGCACACAAGTACAATAATGACTGTTGGTATATGGTACGGTAAAGCAACTGATGTGATACGCAGGCTTAGTTACATGTACGTGCTCTCTCCGTCGCTCTAGATTCTTTACCGTTTTTTCTTTTAGACGTCCCACTCATTTTTTTATATTATAAAATTTTTCTAAAATAGTTAATAGCTCTTTATTTTTTTACTTTTTCTTCTTTTTCACACTATTTTTACTCCACTATCTCTTTTTTATACCTCAGTGCCTGAGGACGGAGGGAGCATAGCCGACTGACAAAGGTGAAGGAGATCATGTAATTATATTTTACTCGATGATGTAATCATATTTTACTCCATGCAGGACTCATTTTAACATTATTTTAAAATATAATTTTATAATTTATTTTTAATATTTTTTTGAATAAAAATTTAATCATTAAATTTTTATTTGGAAAAAGAAAATCTTAAAAATAAGTTATAAAATTATATTTATGGAAACATTAAACTGCGTGCCAAATAGTGAACGTATAAAATTAAATGGGACAGCGATAGTATACTTATATTTATATATTTATTTTCAGAAAGATATTAATATATATTTTGTACAAGTAAGAAACTGTTTTTGAGAAATAAAATATGGTCACAATTATCAAGGGATTTTTGAGTAGGCCAACATGCAACTTAGAATAACAGAAGATGGCACACACTTTGAACTTCCTAAAATATAAAGCATAGTTTCATAATATTTTATATATTTTAAAAAAATTTAAAAATTAATATGAAATTATATTTTATAGAAACCTTCAAATAGGAGTATATATTATCATCATCGAGTTTTGACTGGTTTAGATTTCATGAAATGCAAACTTAAATATTTTTAGAAATTATAAAAATTAAATCTAAATCAAAATTTAAAAACCAGGAGTTAAATTTACATTCGAATTTTGAATTTCAAATTCAATTTGAAATTTAGATTTCGGCATGGATTTCACAAACTACACATACCAGTTCAATATTAGATTTGGATCGAGATAAACTTAACCTCCACCTTTCTATGGTTGAGAAAGTCTTTTTATCATGCATGGTTATAAACATATACGCTGACATTAGTTAAAAAGAAAAATAATCATGGCAAAGTTTTTATCTTAACACTACAATATAATTACAATAAAATAGTTTGATTCAAACACACAAATAAAGTACAAAAAGAAATTATTGATATTCCGGCAATTTATGAGACACTACAAAATTACCAACCAATCAAATCCGTCACACAAGAACCAATGGGAGAGTTTCTCTTTTTATTCTTTTAAGCTGGCTCTGTACTACTCATCAGTCTGTAGTAGTAGTCCGTACTACACCTGAGCTAGCACAACCCTAGCCAAGAGTAGAATAAAACAGTGGTCAATCAAAAGTCCAAAAAGATTAGTACAGTAATTAATTAAAGCACGCAGTTTCCGAGCCTGCTAATTATTCTGCCGCCTGTGCATGTAGCTAGGGTTTTTAGGTTGATTGTCCTGGCAATATTAATTAGACAATAATTAAGTAATTAATTAACGTCTTCTGGCGGCAGTTTCTCTCTGAGCATTGAAGAAAACAGCAGCCACGGGTAAGCCAAGATTGTTATTAGCTGCAAAGCGTCGAGCATTGAAATTATCTCTTGAACATGGGAGATGATTCACTGTCTGCCTCCCACTCTGCTTGTACAAAATGTACACAAACCTGTGTATCCCTATGTTTGGCCTTGGGATCTCATAGCTCACAATCTCCGTTCCTGTTCATCATACATATTTTTGGATATATAGTAGTATTAGAACAACATGATTTAATTATAATTAATCTGGTTTTGTCAATATTCGTATATACTTATTGCATTACCAAATGTTGCATCAGTGGTGCCTGGAATGTCTGTCACTATCCTGCACATTAAAATATTTACAAGAAATATATGAGTCGAATATGATAATATAATTCTATTCCAGTTGAAAAATATTAATATATTCATCATTAATGCATAAATATTCCATTTTTTTAAAATCTATAAATTATTTCAGATGCAGGTCTAAGCGCAACCATCTAGAATATCAAGGTCTAGCTATAATATACATTTAAAGTAGAGGATGCATATAGATCTCATTTACATGCACTGCATATTTTTAAATCTGTAGACTGACTTAAAATTAGAAGTCAGATTTGGTATAACATGTCTAGCTAGAAAGCTCATGATATACACGAAAAAGAAATGAAACTAGCAGATTTAAACTGGAGTTTAAGCTGGATATTGAAGAATACCAGTGGAGGTGTTCCCTCAGGTAAGGATCACTAGGTCCTGGAACATCCGGGTCTGTCAGGACCTGTACATACACAAATTAAACAGATAAATTAATTGATTTATATAAAACAGAAATATATAGTGAACTTGCAGGAACATATTTACATGTAGCTAGAGCTATTTAATTGTTTTACCAGGGTGAAGAAAGTCCTGAGATCACCACCATGAACCTCAACCCTAGGTTTAGCACTAACTGCCGAAGGAAAGAGCTCATGACCATTGCAGACTAGTTTGGTGCTGTAAGTGATGGACATTTTTATCGAAGGAATGAAATGATCCAGCACATCTCCGATAACTTTTCCTACAATCAATGGTTCTAACTCTCTGATCGCCATCGATTTCTGTGTTTGTGTTGTGTTTTATAGAGAGAGTATGTGTAGGCAGCTCCTCGGTAATAGGAGAACTGATGGGGGATGGATTTGTTAGATTGTTGAAGGGGCTGTTGTTATTTATATAACAGTTTGATTAGTACATACAGACTTATTTTTGACTAAGGAAATAAGCAACAAGATTAATATTTAAATTACAAAAGTAGCATGAGTGCTTCCACCAATCAGATGCTACAAAACTCTTTATATAAGGATTGAGATAAAGAATTAGCAGCTATCCGACAAAATTCAGGTGTTTTTAACAGATCCCACATAGGGATAATAATATCTACTAATGTGTTTAGGGCAGCCAAACATTTTTGTATTTTTCGTTTTTTAAATTTATTTTCTGATTTTGTATTTTCTGAAAATTATATTTAAAAATAAAGTCAAACATCATATTTCCTGAAAACTACTTTTTATTTGTAATTATGACAAATAATTTTTTAATATGAAACCTAAGAACCACTTACTAATCTACTCTATATAAGTTCAATAGTAGGAGTACAATTTTGCATGTTACCTAGTACAATAATGGCATCTTACTAGCGACACATTTTAGTCTCTCAGAAACCCTAAAAGAGACAGAGGACCCGGGGCCCCTTATTCACAATATTTCTAAGAAAATCGATTATACTCATCCAACTAAGAGGCACACATGCATTTGGTCGACGCCAGACAATGATGTGCATAACTTTACAGAGTTTGCAATTGTGTGTTCAAATTTAGAGGGTCAGTGTTCTATATATGTTCAATTTATTAGACAATCTGAGATTAATATTTGATTAATTTTTAATAAATATTTGATTAATTTATTAATTATATTTTGATTTAATTAAAATTTTCAATTTATCAAAAAATTCCTCTCATAAATCATGATAAAATACAGAATCACTAGGTTACTCTAGGATAGCTTAACTATTTTTGATGATTACAGATATGTTTCGAGATGTAATTCGGCCATTGCAGATTGCTATTTTACTTTATTGCATCACAAGCAGCTTATACAGTAACATTCTGGCTTCATATATATATATATATATATATATATATATATATATATATATATATATATATATATATATATATATATATATATCTGCACAAGACCGTCGGGGACTTTTTTGAGGCCCTATGCTGACTTTAAGAATAAGGCCCTGACAAAACAAAATTTTAATATATTTAAAATAACAAAATATCATTAACAAAATTAGACTGAATTTTTTTTTTTTTTAGTAGTTAGACTTAAATATGTGTGTGGCCGTGTGGGATTTACTGCTTGTACAGTGTACTACTCCCTCCCTCTCAATTTATAGGTCCCTTTTGGAAAAAAAAACTTGTCCCAAAATACTTGTCCCTCTCTTCTTTCAATACAAATTTATCTACATATTAATTGTGATTTTTTTTGAAACTCAACATTATTCTCATTTCTCAATGCACTAAATCACTATATTTATTGTGATTTTTTTGAAACTCAACTATATTCTCATTTATCAATGCACTAATTAATGATACATGAGATAAGATTCTATCTAACCAACCTTTTTCTTAATATGTGTGTTTATTCCAAAATGGACCTATAAATTGAGACGGAGGGAGTAGTTTGTGGGGAGAGAGAAAGAATAAGAAGAGACGTGCATGGCTGGGTCTTGGGAGTTGAGAATTGATTAGTGTTTGAATCAAATAATGGTAAAAATTAAAAAGATATTAATATTATATTATATTTCTCATGAGTATACCAAAAGATAGAAAGAAGTATTCATAAATTAGGGGCCCTAAATTTTTACGGGCTCTGTGCTGTTGCACTTGTTGCACTCCCTCAAAACCGGCCCGGTATCTGCACATGCTTATAAAGAGTGTACCAGACCCTTTTGTTAAGTTTACCAGAGTACTAGTGTACTACTGTTATATATATACCAGAAGAGCGCTATATGCTTACTACAATTTACATATACAATAGAATATGTATACATGCTTCAAAAATCTGCTATATATACCCTCTAATGTTGTCCGGTTCTTATTCTAATGACGAATTAAAAGTTGACGATATTATTTCGTCAAAAAAAAAAAAAAAAAAGTTGACGATATTATTGAGTATTGATCAATGTCTTGGGCCAGTTTAAGATTTTGATTATTATATCAGAATTTGATTTTAAAAAGATACTTTTTTTTATTTTATTTATTATATATAAATATCTTCTCTGGTAAAATTTAAAATCAATAATTTAATATTATACTCGGATATTGTGCATGGCATGGGACTGAGGGAGTATTACTTACTCCCTCCTTTTTTTAATATTTGACGTTTTGATTTTTGGCACATATCTTTAGGTGAGTTGACCGAATATTAAAAAATATTATATTTGATTGATTTTTTTTTGAATTAAAATTTTGATTATATATTTTTATTTAGAAAAAAAATTTAAAAAATAATAAATTTAATCACTCGGTCAAAGCAGTTAAACATACGTGCCCAAAGTCGTCAAATATTAAAAAACGGAGGAGGATTATCTTGAGATCGGAAAAGAACAAAATGTCAGCTATCAAAAGAAGAACAAAATGTCCACTAATTAGGCATACGTTTGCACTTGCATCCAACTAGTCGAGATGCCCAAACACTTAAAATATGAGACAGATCGGACTATAATAAAATGATTAGCTTGTGTGTGTGCACATCTTTAACTACAAATGTTGGATCCCAACTCAGCCATTTGTCAGGTTTTAATTTTTATTTCTTCTCCCCAACAGAAAAGGAAATATATTGAGCTAATCTGAGATCTATTTCTACCTGAACACCAGAAATGGACAAGGAGAATCCCTTCTTTTTCATTTCGGGTAATGCTAGGTATAATTTGCATGACACCATTCCAGGGACTATTCCTAATATAGACATGAACTATACTCCTTAAAGAAATCTATTGAGAAAAGATAGACCTACACGTTCAAATCTTGATTCTCAGATCACATGACTTATATATTGCTTAGTGCTCCAGGCATAAAGTGACTCCACCGGCTATTTTGTATATATTAGTATAGTGGTGAGCGGTCATCTCAAAGCTAAAGAAAAACAGAGGGAAATACCAGAGGTCTCGAATCAGTTCTATCTCATTATTTGATTATGAAATAATGAATGAGATGGATTTTATATTCCCAGTTAAATTGTTTAAGTTTTGGACAGCTTGACACCTATATTAAAAATTTTATAATAGTATAATTTTATAAATTAATTTTGAATCTTTTTTTCACGGAAATTATTGTTTAAATTTTCACACATAAGTTAAAATTTAAAATAAATCATAGAACAATATTTTATTAAAATCTTAATATGTGTTCCGGAAAACTGTAAAAGAATGAGTATATGATTATATTTTATATTAATCAAGTTATTAAATTATTTCATTTTGTCATGTCATTCTGTGCTAACATAATTTAAAATAATTCAGTACTCTTGCCATCCTCAAAAAAGAGATTCACAATAGTTCTAAAATTGGCAATAACAGAGAATATGGGTGTCTGACTTCCCGTATTAAGAACTTGAGCAATGTGCCTTGGCAGCAAATCACGTGCATATCGATATTTCATCCATATAAATGCATATTTGTGGATAATGGACTTCTTGAGTTCTTGTCGATACAACTCGTGGGCCCTGCCTACTCAGGAGTCAGGGGTCATTATTAACATCACCTCTCCGGGTCGAGTCCGAATGTCCGATTGTAAAGTAAGAGCATCTTTAGATCCAAGTATCCAACCCCTACGTCCTCCGTCCCGCATGTTTATATGCACTGTTTACACGCATTTTGAGATTTTTATAAAATATAGTTCAATAATGTTCTTTTAATTTTTCATTTTTTGAATAAAATTTTAAACGTCAAATTTATTTTTTCAGGATTTTAAAAAAAAATAAATATATAATATAAATATATTTTATAGGAACTTTAAAATACGTGCCAAAAAATAACGTAAAGAACCTGGTGGGACGGAGGGAGTAATGATTTTGTAAGGATATAAATAATTGCAAATTTATCTTATGTGTCAAATGTCCAACCTCTACTACGATCTGTTTCCTATTTATAGTCGCTCCCCATGTGCTATCCACTGTTTCCCTGAACTCCCTGTCAAGGAACCAGTTACTCTAAAACCCCATTTATGAGTCGAAGAGTGGATCACGGGCGCTCATCTTTGGAGCATTAATTTGCCATTCGTGCCACTATAAATTGTGAGAATATTGGGAGTGGCAGGGATCGAACCTGAGTCCTCTACCAACCTGAGCTCTGATACCATGTTAAGTGACTAATTCTCCTAAAACCTCAAGGTGTTAGAGAATGGCCCTTTCCAGGATCTTATATTCTAAGACTCCCTTGCTGTGAGTTTTTGCCTGGCTTGTCCCATCTTGGCCTCTTGGGCTTGGGGCCCAATAGCCTCGTTAATAAACGAACCGATCTTAATTATCATAATTTAACGGTTAGAAAGCTCGAATCAGTGTTTGAGAAAAAAAATTAAATTCAATTCGGATAAAACGAGATTCGGCTATGCGCGGCCATACTCAGCAGTCATTCTTCTGATTTCTTGCATTACCCAGAAAACTACGAGACTGGCACGTAGAAGGTTTTATGTTTTGGGCCTTTATTAGCCAACCTTTCTATACAGCCCAAGGCTTTTTAGTTCGGCCCATAAAAGCTATAGAAGTCTGAGATGAGGCTGGAATGTAGCCATCATGTGTGAATATAACAGGATGTATATTATTTATATTAAATATAAAATATAAAGTAACAGAAGGCCATGCAGAGATCTGGGACACGCGTCAACAAATGTCTATTCTAGTGCCATCTGTTTCATACATACACGTGTTCGTTTGTAAGCAACCTCTTTCATGCAAAAATAGTTTCTAGTTTTCAGTATTTTTATAACAAATTTAGCTCTTTAAAATAATCAAAACTCAATGTTGAGTATAAATTTGTGTGCATGTTTTAATATTATTTTATTTTACAACTATATGTATAAATCTATAATTATCATCACTAAAATTACTATAAAAAATAACTTCATTTTTAATGAATTTCATATCCATACAAATTATCACCGGCAAGAAAACTCAAGCACTTCTTAGCAAAGGCTGTATCCATTTCCTCCTGTCTAAGTTTCATCTCTCTGTGGCTGGGTGTAAATATATCTAGGGATTGAAGTTTTAGCCTAAGGCTTCAAGTTTTTCTGCACAAAGTTTTCAGCATACAACAAGTAAGTATACCAACTTCTTTAATATATGTTAATAATCTTGCATAAATTTGTTAATGCAAAGCAGGGATCTGGTATTGATTTTGGTTAAATGTTATTCAATTTGCAATTAGATCTGATATTTAGTAATAACTGATGAGTAATTAGTAGATTAGTGGGAAGTGTTTGATGTAATTATCAGATTGTTATGAACATCAGACTAGCTGAATATGGATGTATTTATTACTATGGCTACATGTTCTGCTCAGAATTCGATCTATATAAGAATTGATTTGTCTACATAATATGAGATTTATTGGATTATGTCTCATATGATTATAGTATTTTTATTTTGTTGGACTATCATATTTAAGGAAATTAACAATATATTCCCAGAATAGATATACTTAAGGTTTCGAAGTGTATTCAAGTGGAATAAAATGTAAAGATTTGCCCTAAAACAAAGTTGTTGAGGCCTGAGGTATCGTAAATTCAAACATATATAGTATTTTGATAGGTGTAGTATATGAGCTTACGAAGAGCATTTGATTGGTGTGTAAACTTGATGTGTAGTAGATAAGGATCAATGCCATTTTGTCTTTTTAATGTGAGTTGAAGTAGAAATTTCTTCTTGCCATGAACCACTATACCAGCAATATAAATTTCATCGACAGGATCTTCAGTTGAAGGATTCCTTTTATTTTTTATTAAATACTTTCTTGTCTGCAATGTCTCAACAGAACTGACAAAATTTTGAGAAGAAATTCTAACAAGAATTTAAGGAATGGAAGGAGTCAATGATCAGTCTGATCACGAGGTTGAATCCGCGCTGCGTATTGAAGAGCAAGAACAGCCCAGGATTAATTCATTTCCTTCACTGGGCCGTCAGTCATCAATTTACTCGCTTACTCTGGATGAATTTCAGAATACTCTTACAAGTGATGGAAAAAGCTTTGGATCCATGAATATGGATGAGTTCCTCAGGAGCATTTGGACTGCAGAAGAAATTGAAGCGCAAACACAGAATGCCAACACAATGGTGCCCGCAGCGGAGGCCAAGACAGGTGTCACGAACATGAATCCACAATATCACTATGGTACAACCCCGAATGAGAGCAGCAATATTGCAGGACAAAGGAACTTGACAAGACAAGGATCACTGAGTGTTCCAGCACCTTTGTGCCTAAGGACAGTGGAAGAAGTGTGGTCTGAGATCAGTAAAACTCAACAGAGCACCAACAATATTCCCCGTGCTGGTTCCAAGCAACGGGAGCCTACATATGGAGAAATGACACTTGAGGATTTTTTGGTCAAGGCAGGGGTAGTCCGTGAAGAAGGTGCTGCTGCACAAGTTCCTCAGCATCGTCCGCATCCTCATCCGGCTCCACCTCAGCTTCATCCTCATCCTGCTCCACCTCAGCTTCAACCTCATCCTGCTCCACCGCAGCTTCAACCTCAACCTCAACCTGCTCCACCTCAGCTTCAACCTCAACCTGCTCCACCTCAGCTTCAGCCTCAGCCTCAACCCTATGGTATGTACCTAAACTGCGACAGTACAGCAGCGTCTAACTATATGGTTATAGGATGCGGCGGTACTGGCAGTGTTGGTGTCCCTGCTCCATTCAAACCGCAGCCACAAACTGGTGGTAGAACTGTAACAACTTGCTTGCCAGGTGGGAAGAGTAGCGCAATCGGACACCAACCTGCGGTGAGTTATGGCGGGGGAGTGGCTAATGGTGCATGTGCAACTGAAAGTTTTGGAGAAATGAGTCCTGTTTCCTCAGATGGGATAGGTACAAACAAGCCAGGGCGGAAGCGGATAATAGATGGACCAGTAGAGAGGGTGATTGAAAGGCGGCAAAAAAGGATGATTAAAAATAGGGAGTCGGCTGCAAGATCTAGAGCAAGAAAACATGTACAGCTCTTTTCATATATTTAAATTCCAACATTTATTTCCGAAGCACTTTCTAAATGTCCTCTTGTATTTTGTCTTTCAAACAGGCATACACTATTGAACTTGAAGCCGAACTGAATCAGTTAAAACATGAAAATGCGTACCTCAGGCAAAGGCTGGTAAGTACTAAATACAAGATCGCGGTATAGCTGCAATTTGTTGGCAAGTTTGTGTTATAACATCTCTTTATCTGACAAGACTCCCTTTTCTTGTGCCATGAACAGACAGAGACAGAGAGCAGAGCTAATCAGCAGGTAATGTTTAAATCATCAGTAATTTGTCATAATAATTTGCAACTGTAATGTGGGATTGTAATCATTCCTCCGAGTAGAGTAGCTGAATCATGCATATTCACTTACAAACTAGCATCTCAACTCTTGGTTGAGAGCTTATAAACCTGATTTTGCAGAAATGGTGCAATCAGATTATGCTATTCCACGAGGAGGTGTGTGTTATCTAAACTAAGCATTTGTTCACTCATCAATCGAGTCACTTGTAATTTAAGCTCTAGCAATTTGCTTTCTTCGTATTCTTGTATATTTACTTCAGAGATGTGTCTTGAACTATATGCAGCAGCTGGAGGCAACAAGAAACAAAATTCACAAAAAAGCGAAAGAGACACTGGCACCGTTGAAGAGGAGTTACAGCTGTCCCTACTGAATCGGAAGCTGATGGGAGCTCGTTGCAATATATATAATAAGTTGAAAATTATAGTAGTTTCCTGGGTATTTCAACGTCTTAATGTTTTGTGGTATAATATGTGCAATAATGGTGTACTTGTGTATTTGCATGGAACAATGTTTTGTACCTGTGTTGTACACAGCGATAATAGCAGTTCTTTTTGCATGAACTTCTGAAGGAATATAGTCTATAAGCATCATAAAAATTAGCAGTTCTTTTTGCATGAACTTCTGAAGGAATGGTCTATAAGCATCATACAAATCAGGAAATCAGTATTAACAATTGGATGTATTATAGTATTCAGTCTACTGGTTAATTTTAAAAATCGAATCGTCAAATTGGAAAAGCACTTTGTACCTGCGGGGATTAATCGACCGAATCAAGACGATGATTCTTATTAGGATTTATAGAACCATGTAACGATAGGGGTCATATAAATGGGCACTCCGGCCAATAGTATCCTACATAGAATTTTGTGGCAGTGCTCAATCTGTCAGAGCATCGAAACTTTTACAACAATTTTTCAAGAGTGCACAAAATGGACTACATATTTGTACAAGTATCACTGTATGTACTAATTGACAATGCATCACAAGATATTATTTGCTGTAAAGCAAATTTTTAGACTGCTCATAAGATGATGTATCTCTTGCATTACTGAAATGCCCTATGATTGTGTACCATACAACAGTGTAATCATGATTGTTCTTTACTAGCTGTAGTCATAAATGATTCGCCGCAGCCACACTGCCCTTTTGAGTTGGGGTTGATGAATATGAACTCTGACCTGAGTATTAAATTCAAAGAAATCAGATAAGGAATCTGCAGCAACATCAGTGCAGAAATGAATATGGTATTAAACACGCCAAAAAGACTTAATGAGAGGTTTTGCTATATGCCATGTATTTTCCCTAAATATGAAACACCGCCCAAGGGTGAGACAATTATTATGGTACATGACTACATTCTACGTGCTAAAAACCAGTACTGCAGTTAGAAGTATATACTGACCCGAAGATCATGTGAACAAAACGAGAATACAGCGACTCTGGTGCAGAAAATACAAATGATAAGACACATGAGCTAAAAAGACTTAAAAAGAGGTTTTACTATATCATATATATTCCCAAAGGATGAAATGTTATCAAGGACGAGACAAATATCATCGTCAAATGGAAATAGACAACTATGGTACATGACTACATGCCAAAATCAGTGATGTGGAGTAAGTTAATTCAGTCGCACAGCTTTCTCCTTTCTACCAAATGTTGTGACATATAACGGAAGCCTAATGAATTAGGTACTAAAGTATATGCTGCAGACCTATAGCCTGACCAAGTAATCTAGTTGTACACAGACCTCACTTCCATTCCTAATAATGAAAGCTTCAAAACATGATGACACACATACATAAGAAAACAATATAAAGCAAGAAAAAGTAAATATCAACATTTAATTATAGTGAGGACTAAGATAATATCAAGAAACATGCATACAAATACGAAATATAGTAAAATAGTAGGAAGAGAGAGGTGCCAAAAAAACCATAAGAAAGAAACTTTCTAGCTATCAACAATCCTCTACTGCCATAACCTTATACCCCAAACACCCAAAATCCAAGCTACAGAGAACAGGACCCATAAGAAAATCCGCTGTACAGAGTCAACAGATGCGAATCAAGCCAAATAATTAAAAGGGAAGAGAGGATAAATTACTTTGGGGCAAACAAAATTTTAAGTTGAAGATGTCAGGTATGTTATTAAGTTATACCATTCAATACATCAATTCGAAATTGCATAACTGATTTCACAATGATATACAACTAAATAATTTACAGGACTATTTGGAATCGTTTTAACTTCCAGTTGGAACTCATAGAAATATAGAACATAATTTGTCAATTCACCCACTGCATCAAAGGCCTTAGTGTAAATAATATAAACATATAATAATCGTCTATAACGTCGACACAACAAAGCAAGTCCAAGATAACTTTGGATCTTTTCTTAGTGCAACACATAATATTTCAAATCAGTTATTATTGCACTCTTTTGTGTTAAAATTTTCTGTTTATATTTTTTTCTTTAGGGATGATCTTGTAAATATAATTATATAGAAACAATTCTGTAAACATAAATAATTAAAATTTTCTGATATATGAAACTGTATGGATAAAATTTGCAGTAAATTTGAAAGTTTAGGAACTGTATTAGTGAATTAGACAATTTCACCGATCCTGAAATTCATTAGAGGAGTAACAATTTCAAATTATAGTACAAGTCTTAGGTGCCAAGCAGCAAGAGAACCACCAGGAGACATTAGGAGCATCTCCAACAGCGTTAACTTAAGTGATACAAAATACTGATTATCTAAAATTTGCTGAACCTATAAGGCTTTCTGTTTCCACTATAATGGTTGGCTATATTTTAAAAATAGTATGTTATTATTATAATATTGTAAGAAATGATGTAGAATCTATTTACAGGTCGTGACAAGTCTCTAGAGGTTCACAAATAGCCAACCTCAGGAGGTTGGCTAAAATTATAGCCAACAGTTTTGTCCTAAAGGAGTTCAACTTTTTTTAGACATCTCTATAATTTTTATTTATAGTATCTTTTATCTACTTTTAGCTACGGGTTTCATATGGTTGGAGTTATAGAATACGCTTTCATTTGAAATTAATTTCAAAAATGGTACTCTCCATTGGACTTCCCATCATCAACTTGCTTTCTAACCTGCAAGTGTTTGTCACTAATTTGATCTAACGGATTCGCTATGAAATCGCAATATAACATCCAATCAAAATTTCCAGAAAAGCCTTTAATATCTCCCCCTTGCACCTCAAGCCTCAATATCTCTTTCATATTCTGCATATTAAGCGATTAACACTATGACTTTTTCATCTGAACTAGGTTTTCAGTATATCAACTTCTACACCAATAAAACAAGATTCAGTGTAAATGAACATTCTCTGCTGTCATGATTTTATGGAGAATCATCTTTACAACTCTGACTACTCTGGTTCTACATAAATCTGTTCTATTGCGCTCATTTTAAGTGACTTTAGCTGTTTCAATGTCATATTACCTATTAGGAGCCGCTAATTTAATAAGTTTTAGCCAAAACATTGGCTGATCTGTCATCTGTTCTTACTCTACTTGTATTTACAAATTCCGATCGTGATTCTTTCGTTGCTAATGTTTGTTCAAAAATGTACAGAGATAAAACTGTAGTCTGGAGGATATGCACTTTCTCTGTGATTTTCTTCCTGTGATCCGAAATCTCAGCTGTCAAATTGAGTAATCATGTTCATGTCAGATTACAAGTATTGCAATTTCTTTAACAGTTCAATAGGCATTTCTCACTAGGTTGAGCTCAATCATTCTAAAATCTAGCTAGCACAGGAAACAGATTCTCCCATGCTTTGGCTTAATGCATTTGATAGATCTGAGTGAACAAACTCTGCCACCTCAAATTACTCCAGCTCAATTCTATCAGAACACCGCCCCTTCATAAAATTTAGCGATGTAATTTTTACTTCATTATTCTGTTACATATATATTATGTAAATAAAGTTTTATGTTAGACTCATAGTACATAGGTTATTTATACTTAAATTAAATCATGCATGGTGATAGATAGCAGTTCAGCTATTTATTTGGACCTCAAGTATTCATAGCATGTACCCTCCGAGGGTTGGCACAGGAACTATTTATAACAAGCCCACTGGATTAGAATAACCTACAGCTCAAAAAGAAAAATAAAAAAAGAAGAGATCTCGCTTGTATAAATTCACAAAAAAAAAAAAATATTTACAAAATGTACATTCTCATAAAGGTCTATGCAACCTTCTCCTAGAGAATCTTTTGAAAAAGTTGTAATAATATTGTCAATCATTTCACAAAACTATTCATATAACGTGTCTTTTACACAGATATCGATATCATCTATCAGGAATGTTCTGCAGTCTAAATTATCTATAATCATACTACTCTATTAACAATCTAGATGATTCTTAGGATTTTTCTCTTGTTATCCAATATCCAAGTCCAATTTTCTACTACTACTATATGCAAAGATATTTCATATTAATCTTAAGTCTTAACACTAGAGTAAGCTTTGTGCATAATAATTAAATAGTATTTTATAATATATCGAAGAGTATTTTAGTATTTTGTTTAGATGATGCCCTGCCAGGACCAGGCCTACCATCTACTATCTTCATTTCTGCACATGTCCTGCATCAAATTGGCGAGTCCTAGGATCCAACCACCTTCTGCCCAAATTTCTGTCTCTGACCAGTGAATTCATACCAACCTCTCTTACAACTATAATGCTGAAGCAAACTTATTATCTCACCTCTTGTCTAACAGGCCCAACACCCTATCAAAAGTTCAAACCAAAGCCATGGACCATGGCCCTTTAGATTTGAAAAGGGAGTTCTCATGTAAACTTAACTTTCTCTAGTGAAGGGATATCAGATGGTGATTCAGTCAAGTACAAGATCAATTAAATGTGTGAATACAAGAATGTGTTATTTCATACTTTTTGCATAAGTTACAAAACAAGATGGCTAAAACATACTACCAGGGAGATATTAAATTAAGAGAACTGAATTAAGAGTAAAATAGACCAACTAGCTATAAAATTTACTCACTAGCGATTATACAATATACGTAACTATAAGCAGTAGAGCTATATGCGTGCCAGTAACTCTAACTTTTAAAGTTTAAACAAAATTATAAATTCAAAATCCAAAAAGCGAAGCAATCTGCCTCACAAAAATATAAACGAAGACTCCAATTATTAAACATTACGAAACAAAGGTACCTTAGCTTGTCGTCTACAAAATCCATCTTGGTTCCAATAACATGCATCAAAGCTTTCGGCTCAACCACTATCTTCACGCCTTTCTCCTCGACGACTTCATCAAACTTTCCCTTCTCATCTAATCCCAAACCACAACAACAAGCCAATCCTCAATCACAACAATTCGAAACCGTGTAATTTATTCCATACATTTAATTAAGCAACAAATATCTAACATCAATCAAAGAGCTTACGTCATCATATCAAAACCAATAAAATCATTTAATTTCTATAATTCGACATATCAAATTTATAAAATAATATTCATAATAATTATTCTAAAAAATGATAGTAATCGTTCTCCGTGTTCTCGCGCTAAAACTATTCAAGATACGAGAAAGGGGACGAACCGGCGTAGTTAAGAGTGTAGGACAAGCCGTTGCAACCGCGAGACTTGACGCCGAGTTTGAGAAAAGGTCGCTGGCGATGTTCGAGAAGCTGCCGGATTCTGGCGGCGGCGGCGTCAGTGATTGATAAGATTTGCCGGCGAGCCGGCGTACGGATCGCCTCGGCGGCCTTGGCAGCAATTTTGGTTGCCATGTATGTATCGTCGATTCGTAATCTTGTACAAAATTTATTATTTGGGTCTCGTATAAATGAAAGTAGAAAGATGAGTATTTAGGAAAGAAAAAAGTAAATTGAAGATGAATTCATTTACTTTTTCAAATTAGCATTATTTTAAGGAAACAAATAGAATAAAAGATAGTATTAAATTACTTTTAAATGAGAGCTGCTTCAACTTATTTGGTATCGGAAAATCAGAAATCGGTATTAATCGAACTAAACATAAGGCACGTTATAAATTATTAAAATAAAAATATTATATATATTAATTTAATTTATTGTATAACATATTAGTTAAAAAAATATATATAGTGTTTATTGGATTTCAAAAATTAAATTATTTGACATCTCACAAAAAATTAATCATTGATCAATCGGTCAAATCATAATTTTTAGAACCATGACCCAATATAAAATTAAAAAGAATCTTTATTTATCATATGAAAATATGTTATTTTGACATACTACTAGTAAGTAGTACCCAACCAAAACCTTTTTTTTTTATGTTTTGTTTTTTAAATGAATTGAGCTACTTGGTATGGTGGCACCACATGATGGCCCAGTATGCGGTGTTAATAGCAAGGAGTTCAGTTCAGCTAATGAAGTTCTCTTCTTGGCTCCTGGTTCCTGCCAGTTTGCAACTGTTTTTGAAAGATTTTGTAGCTCTAAACCTCGTTTTGTAGTTGGCTGAAAAGGGGCTTGCTGAGAATTTTTGTGTTCATCTATTCAACTTCTGTAGGATGGATCAAGTAAAGGAGCAGGACCTTGCTCAAATTTGATGACGGTGTCTAATCGAATTCCAGTTAATGTGTAAACCACCAAACCGCAGTCATGCTAACTAGTTAATCTTTTGATCAATTTCAGTTTCTTCTCTGCAGAAGTCCCTTTCATTCGGGTGCCAACCAGCACCTTTACTGGCCTGATGGACGGGCATGAAATCAGGCAATTACTGGTGATATCATATGGCTCCTTTGCCATGGATGAAGTTTGGTAATCAGAAAAAATGAATGTTAATTCTACACCAAGACTTCTATATCTACCAATAACCGCCACAAGAACAAGATCCATCCACAAAATGGTGAAACCTACTATTATCTCTGACAATTATCTTTCTCCCTGTAACTTTAGAAATGAATTTAATTGCAGAATGACAATCAAAACAAACTCTTAGGTTTTTCTTTATAATGATTGGCTTCCCACTAGGCATGCTTATAAGTGCAAATGCAATAGCTATCCTCTCGCTGTGACGATGCAGCATTTTAACCTTCATACTGTCTACCACATCGAGTGAGATAGAATCCGTACAAGGAATGTATCCAGCTTCTACTATCTCATTAAAAAGACCATCAAGCCTCTTGTCAATATCTTCTTTTCTAGGATGAGACCAGTCATCAGCTCCGAAGACATGGGTTTTGTTATCAACATCAACCCAACTGTAACCAGGTACTTTCTTAACATTCACATCCTTCATCAACCTCCTAACTCTCTTTACATCATCCCATCGATGTCCTTTTGCATATATATTGCAAAGCAATACATGGGCTCCACTATTCTCAGGCTCAATCTTCAATAATTGTTCTGCTGCGAATTTGCCCCTCTCAATATCATTGCATATCCAGCATGCAGCAAGAAACGAACACCATCCAAAAGCATTTGGCTCAAATGGCATGCTACTGATAAATTCTTCAGCTTCCTTGAGCCTTCCAGCTCGACCAAACATATCAATTACACAAGAGTAATGTGCTGGTCCAGGTTTTACACCATAAGTCATTTCCATGGAATAGAAGTAATTCAATCCTTCCTCTACCAATCCTGCATGGCTACATCCAGTTAAAAGTTTCCCAAAGGTAATTGAATTTGGTTTCACTTTTGCCTTGGTCATTCTATCAAAAACTTTCACTGTATCTCTTCCTAAACCATGTTGAGCAAAGACACCCAACAACGAATTCCATGCAATATCAATCGGCATACAGATCCCCTCAAAGACTTGAACCGAATGATCAAACAAGCCACATTTTCCGTACATGTCGATCAAAGATGAATAAACAATTGGATTCTCTGCAAAATTAAACTTAAACACTAGGGCATGAAGCTGGATCCCCTGTTCAAGAGCAGCCTGGTGAGCACATGCCTTGATCAAACTTGAAAAAGTGAACTCATTAGGTAGAATCAAATGCCGTTGCATCTCAATAAAAAAATTTGCAGCCATCTCAATTTCTTCCGCTTCTACAAATCCATCAATCAGAGAAGTAAAGGAAACAACATCTCTACTCCCAAAGTCGGTCCCAAACACAATAGTCGCACTTTCCATGTCACCCATTTTAGAGTACATATCTATTAGAGCATTGCCTACAATCCTATGAGATTCATAACCCAATTTTACAACAATCGAGTAAAGAGATTTTCCAACACTACAAGCTTTCAACGCCCCACAAGCACACAATGTAGTAGAAAGAACATGTTGATCAACAACAACATCTTCCCTCCTCATCTTAACAAAAGCTAACAACGCTTCCTCAAAATCACCATTCTTACTATACCCATCAATCATTGCAGTCCAAGACACCTCATCTTTCCATGGCATTTCCTCAAAGACCATACAAGCTTCACCCATGAACCCGCATTTCGAATACATATCAGCTAAATTACTACCCACATATAATTCATCACTAAACCCACTTTTCAATGCAAGACAATGTACTTGCTCCCCCATGGCTACCAACTCAACAGCACTACAAGCCTGAACGACACTCGAAAACGCAAACTCATTCGGGCTTTCACCAGCAACCACCATTTCTCTAAAAGTGATAATTGCGTCCATAAATGCCAAATTCTGAGAAAGCCCAGATATCAAAGCTGTCCAAGAAACCAGGTTTGGTTGAGGCATCTTGTCGAACACCTTGAATGCATAGTCCAGATTGCCACATTTGCAGTACATTGTGAGAATATGATTGCTTAAGAATGTGCATAGTGACCCTGAGACTATTAATTGAGCGTGAAGTTGGTTGCCCTTGTGGATTTGTTTGGTTTTAGCGTATGTTTGTATAATTGAAGTTAGATCCTTTGAATCCTTCACAAGATGCTTGCTCAGATATTGAAATGAGGTACTGTTTAAATATTTAAGTTTCATGACAGAGTCCGGGAATTGAAATTGGGAAGTACCGAAAGTGTGGTTGCCTGATTAGTGTCACTAAATTAATTTAATATTATTTTGAATATAATTATTCTATCATATAATTTTGATTTACAGTCTTATAAATTTAAATAATTTAAATGTATATATCATAAAAATATTATTTATTATATATATATATAACATATATCTTTAATAAATTTATATATATTGTTTAATTATAACACAAACATTACATCTTTTTATTATTTTTCATTTTTATCAAATCAAATATTAAAATTTTAAAAATATTTTTTTCCAAATTTAATATTTTATAATTGATTGACTTTTGTTCGACCGATTAAAATGATAGTTAACCGACATTTTCAAAAGTCATTTTTCACCCGATTTTTTGTTTACTTTACTGCACTCCGCTTCTTTTTTATTCATTTACATAACTCTATGGCATTCGCCTTGGAACGGGTCGAGGCAACTATACTGGGACAAAAACATGCACTATACTTTGGAGATGCAGTCCATTAAATTTGATGTTTTGATCTCGTATTTAAAATTTCATGCATTGAAGAAAAAATATCAGAAATCATACGTAACACTTTTATTACGACCAGAAGAAGACGAAAACAAAGGACAGGCGAGGCATGCGCAGCCTCTAGTTGATTTGATTTTTATGTTTCTAGACGAGACAACTAGGAGAGCAAAGAAGAAGGCACCACACAATACGCCAATAGCGGATCCCATCTAAGTAAAGACACGTTCTCTTTTCACTTACCATACATGAAACATAGCACTTGTAAACCCTTTACGTGTTACCTAATGTCCCACTCATTTTTCTCCTACCTCCTCATTATATCTAACCCTTCTCCGCACCAACAAAACACAACCAACAAGAATGGCTTCAACTACACCTGCAAATCTTTCTCATCTCGAGAAATCTCCATGCAGCTCTAAGTATGATGCCGGATATCACGAACCTCAACCCGAAAAACATAAACAAGACATGTTCACTTTGGAGATCTGTAGTGAAGAGGAGGTTTTTCAGGGTGATCAGCCCCCCAAACCTAGTAAAGTAGGCGCATTGCAGACAGTGGCAGGTTCGAGCAGACGTGATGCTGAGGATGAGAGTGGGAGGGAGAGGCTGAAGAGACATCGGATGGAGATGGGTGGGCGAGTGTGGATTCCAGATACATGGGGTCAGGAGAATTTGCTGAAGAATTGGATAGACTGCACTGCATTTGATGCTTCGTTGGGTAACAGCAGCGTGCTCTCGGCTAGGGCTGCTCTTATGCAACAGCGTGCTACTACGAGGTCTGCTAATAATCTTCCACTTCGCAGAAGGATATTAGAGAACAGATGTTAGTTTAGTGTTGATCAACTTGTTGGTTTGCTTTATTAATGGAATAGTAATGTGTTAGACAATATATTAAGCTACTTTTTTGTGGTTATGCTTGAATGAATAAAGTAATTATGGGAACTGAGACTCTGCATTCAGACAGAAGTGATTGCTTTCTTCTTCTTGATTTGTTTGTTCAGTTGATGTTCTTGAGCCGAAAGTACAAGCTAGTTAGATATGCATACTTTATGTGAACTCAAATTAGAGTATTAGACCAACAAATAGGATAGTCACTACATTTCATTATTTAGGTTTGAGATCTTATGATTCTGTACTCCAAATTTGTTCGACAAATGAATTTGTAAACTGATGGCTCATAGACTTCTAGTTTAATTATCAATATAATATCTCAGATCCGGTTTAATTAGCAATATAATATCTCAGATCCATTTTACAGGAGTCTTGGTAGTTGGTACCTCAAGATATTAAAATAGTTATATTATGTTTGTAGGGATGATAGAAGTTAGGAATGAGAAGTTAGGATTACATATATATCGATAATCACAACTAATCAGATGACCCGTTGATTCGAGATTTATCAAGAATTTATCAGAGATTTTTAATCTAATTAGGTATATCAATAAAAATATTTTTAAGAATTAATCAGTAAAATTTTCAATCGAGATTTTTAGTCTAATCGAAGTGTGTAAATCAGAAAAATATTTTTTAAATATTAATCAGGAATTTTTAATAAAACGGAGAATTTTAAAACACTACCTATACCTGAAAATTTCAATATTTTATAATATAATTAAAAGATATTAAATAGTTAAGAACCGCCTCTCTCTTCCCCTCTCCCTCTCTAAACCCTAGCCGCCATTAAAGATTTTTGAGGGGGCTTCCATCGGCTTTCACCGGTGGAAAGCCCCAATTTCTTTTTTCTATTTTACTGTTTTGCAATCTTATTTTCCATTTAATAAGTTCCCAATTTATTTGAGTTTTGTTAGTCTCTCCTTGTTGTGAAAGTTGATTTGTTTTGTTTTGGTGTTCTTCATGACCGAGGTTATAGATCGGCATGATTTTTATGAGTTTGATTCAGGCTTGAAAGTTATTATAGAATCACATTTATGGTCGATTGTTCAGAACAGTCAGGTGAAAACCAATCAAATGGAAACAATGAAACAAGGTATATATTCATCATCTTCAAATCGCTTAGTTGCCTCTCTAAAAAGGAAGAATTCAACAGCGATATTCTTCAGCGTCTGTCCAATTTCGATTATATTTGTAGATGCCGTATGGCTTTTAATTAATGAATTGATTCCTTTTTATCAAAAAAAAAAAGATAGTATTAAATAGTTATTAATTATAACAAAATATATTACAAGGGAGATGTCCTCACACTTTATCAAGCACTTGCACGACAGGGTTTCGGATTAGAAGAGATTGATGGTGTTGCATAGCCTTTCACCTTCTGGTGCCAAGTGCCAACTTAGGACAACCCAAAACTCTTTCCTCATATTGTAGTGCAGTTTCAAATTGTTAATATAAATCATTCAAGGGATATATGCAACTATGCAATGTATGAAATGAGGAAACAATAGCAAGGAGAAGAAACCCAAAATTTCATTAGCATGGCTAAGATCAAAACTTACAACTGCACTGCCTACCCCGCACTATTTTATTGTCACAAAACAATGGTAACTATAATGTTCTGCCATAAAAATTACAACCGTTCACTTTTGATGAATCACACAGTATAGAATACTGCTGAAATGTGCAAATCACATATATGGCACAACATTTAATGCTGGCTGTATTTTGTGTATATATGTTAATGGCGAGGACCCAACTTCCATATCTTAACGCTGCAATCATCACTTGAAGAGGCAAGTAGCCCGCTCTCCTGAGAAAGATCCAACAGAAACATACGTTAAAGAGAAATTGCTTACCAGACTTTCTTCATAGTACTGCAAATTGACTTGATATCATTAAATTTATCGATATAAACTTGAACCCCATTCTTGGTATAGTTGACCATTGAAGACTATGTTTAACACGGTCCTAAACTTTCAGTCAATCTTTCCATGTAGCTAACATGAAACAAAATATATCTTACTGTGTATTTCACTATTTGTACTTGAAACTTGTATTAAATATATCATATATTTAACCAGTAAGGGAGTTGAGAAGAAAAATGAGTTGCATAGCAAAATCTAATGAACTAGAATTTCTAATGTTGAACCAAATCCAACTATAGCAGAACGCACCATCTTCAGGCACATGAGTTAACTAACAAAGTATATAATAGCTCAAGTATCTTACATTTAGGGAATAACTAGTAGTACTAGGTATGACTTACGAGGCTGTGAAATGACATACACCTCAATTCATATATTAGTAGAACCGTGGATACATGGTTTAAAACATATTACCTTGGAACCCCACTGCACACAGTTCACATCCTGTTCATGAGCCTTCTCCTTTTTCGAAAGTAATCTATACATAGGTCCATCACCCTGTGACAAAAAGAGTCATGAAATATCCAATTTTTACTATATTTCTGCTCAACAAGGGGAAAGATAGGGACAGTTCTACTTAAATTACAGAAACTAGAGAAGATAATCTCCTTAACAGACCAGAGCATGTACAGACTCATATACGTTCAAAGCACAAAATAATCAATCTCCTGTTTATCGAACTTCACTAACGGAACAAAAAGCTATTCTAATGCAATGCTAAACAGGATTACAAACAGCCTGCTCCTAGACACTGTGACTGAATCAGGAATCATAGAACAGTCATTATAGTATTAGAGCCTATTATTCGAGCTTCAATGATAACATGCATGTGTTCAGTCAACTGTAAAGTTCTCTGCAAATAGTAAAGGAAAAGGTTGAGCTTTGCAAGAATCTTACAGTTTCTAATGTACAAGAAGAATGGAATATATGTATCTTCAGTAGAGTATTCATATGTACTTGGGCCATGAATGTATTATAATAACAAAGTATTGAGCTCCACTTACTTAGATGCATAGAATTTTAGTAATTTCCTGCAGAATCATTTGAGCTTCATATGTTCCACTAATTTTTAAAAGAGAATGTTCATTCTTCTCTCCCTATCTATTTACAACCAAACTTACTATTTTCTACTTGTGGTCTCAATTACTCTCATATCATTTCTTATACATTCCATCTCTAATTTGCTTTACAAATTCATTTCATTGTCACACACATTCCGGTTATCCAACTACATGCAACACAATTGTTGGCACAGCTAGATATAAGAAGGTTCAAATCGGACAGAGCTCCAGGTAAAACAAATATCAGCAGAACATAAGCTGTAGGCTGTGTTGCATGTATCTTGCAAAGCTCATTAAATTGGCTGAGATGCCCCGGTCAATAGAGCTTATGGTGTCACGACTCGGGAGTAAGGAGACTAGAACTCTAGAAGTTTAGCTTCCCGTCAACACTACACAGTACATACATAGTAAATTGAAATACAATTAATGGCCAGCTACAACTCTGACAAGAAAAAAGTGGCTGGCTGAATAATTTAGCAAATCAAGAAGCACATGGCTATTGTGGCACTAATGCAATGCAAAAACATCAAAGAGGTCAGTGGAACTCAAGGATATTCACAGAAATTTTGAACCTCAAATTCATAATAAGGACTATTGATTCAAACTTACAGCTGATTATATATGATTTATCTTGTTATACTGTACCACCAACACTACTTTCAATAGCCTTCATGTTATTGGTTTGAATGACCTTTGATACTCAGCATTTTATGACTTATCAGCTCCGTCATAAAGTCTAAAGCCCATTTGGTTGGAAGGAAAGGAATGAGGTGGTAACAAAATGAAAAGTTGAATAAGATAGAGGTAAGCAGCAAAAGATGTAGGAGGAAGAGTGAAAAGATTATAGTGCAAATTTTCTATGATGAGGTTTGAGAAGGACCTGAGTAGAGAAAAGAATGGAAATTTCATTCTCAAATTAATGAGTTTGAGGTCTAGCTTAAATTTATAGGAATAAAATAGAGGGGGAATGGAAATTTTAAATTTAACAAGTAAATAGTAGTATAGTACAATATCCCATCAAAATTCCACTGAATCCATCCAGAAACAGCATAAGTTAATTGCAGTAAATGTTTAGTTAATTAATATTCTGCACCAGGAACCATTGCAAAGAAGAAGAAAAGTGTAGCTAATTTGCACATAACCCATTTCAAATTTGTGTTCATAATTGCTTTTGTATTCCAAGTTCTGACTTCTAATTTGCTGACAAGACACTCTGCTTACCTTTTACAAAAAACAAGACATGGCTTATAATTTCAATATTGTTTCCCTTACAATTTGATACTCAGACAATCAGACTATAATACTTTAATAAACTCAATATCAGAAGATCAATCCCCTTCCGTTTTCTTTCCATAGGACCTCCAAACTCGAACTGAACTCAGAAGCAAGGTAAGACCATGGTACTGGCTTATAATTATAAGAAACATGAGCCTACAATAAGTATCCTAGGACTTTGTACAATCAGAGGAAATCATTCTAATCTCTCAAAAAATAAGGCGCATTAACATAAAGACACATCGAAAAAGGGTTATTGCTAAGTAGCAGGGTAGCAGTTCTGATGAGATGTGAAGCATGAACAGGCCAACATTGCAATAAGGAAGACAATATATAGCCAAAAAAATCTTAATGGTGGTGGTAGAAATCAGTACTTAAATCAAGGATCTAACTTATAAAGTGTTCCCCTTCTGTGTGTCTAAGTGTGGTGTTTAGGGGGTTGGCTGTTGGAAAATAGAGGTCAGAAATATCTGAGCAGGTACAATTACAGTGAATCAAAGTACCATAAATTTTATGAAAATCCAGCTCCAAAAAAGTAAAACACGAACCTTCTATAGTGTTAATATAAAGTTATTTATATCACCAAGGAAAAAGGGGGCAATGTTACCACGATGTACACAAAAAAAATAGGAATCATTCTAGCAGTAAACTTTATTATTGAAAGCAAAACCGACAGAAATAAAATAGAAATATAAACATACCAAGTCATCCTGATTCTCAACAAATAAACGAATAGCATCATCTGCTGCTCCACTAGAAATTATTCCTTCTCTGTCATTGTATGTGGAAGAAACAAATGAAGACAGAAATTTTAAAAGAGATGGACTGTTAAAGTTACTGAGATCCAAAAAAAATTACCTACTAGCAAGCATTTACATTTAAACCAAAAACTTGCATTTTTTTCCCATTTTAGAAGTCATGGATCTAAACTATGTTCTATAATTCAGGCAGCTCCAATTCGAAAACGAAGTATGAAAACAGGCATTATTAGCTGTTAATCTTACATGTAGGATGTATCAAAATACATACAACATACTGCAACTTAGACCATGACACCAAATCTGAACCAGACAGTATTATTTATGAACCTGCAAATCTTATATATTCATTTCATTACATTATAAAATTTTCTTTATAAATATTCTTTTGTGCAGGTTAGAGGGTGTAGCCTTGAAAGGAAGCACATAACTGTATTGCTGAAGTCAAAATTAACATGTTCATTATAACACACATAAAGCAAAAAGTTTATGGAGTAAATATGTGTCTGTGATATATTAACATTACCTTGACCAATGGACTGAGAAAACTGTTCGATCATGATAGCCAGATAGAGTGCAAAGGTGTTTCCTGAAACACCGAAATACAGATATTTGATCAGCATTCGTGTAGACCATTACAAGTGAAACTTTGCATCCCAAAATCTGTAAAACAATCAGTTTTTATTCAATCCAATATAGTTTTATTTCAAGGCCATATCTAACTTGTTAGTATGTCCAACGGTGTGCTGAACATGGTGCTATATCTATATTATGACAACAAAAACAATATTTATCAATCCAACACACTGTGCTCTATAGTTGGTGCTATATATAGAACAAAATATAGATGGTACTATATTTGCCATATCACCCAAAATGCGATACAAAGAAATGCAAATTGTTAAAGAGAATACCAGAACAAAACATGTAGTCATAAATGGAAAATATAGTTACATTTAGAACCTTGCATTGGAGTCACGGTGCAATTTTAGCACAAAAAATAATGTGTTGAACTATAATTGCTAAACTATAATCAATTTTTGATGCTAAAATATAGCAATAGCTATTATAGCTAAATATCATCACTTGGTAATTATTATTCCATAATCAAAGAAGTGACTATAACTCTTAAAAGTTATATAATACAAACAAGAACAACTAAAAATTATTTCCAAGGGTCCAATACTTCAAAAATGAATATTATGTCAAGATTATACAGTACAGTGTTAGCAGTCGGTGACATACACTAACAAATCAATACAAGGTTGTTATGTGTAGTTCTCAGATATTGAAGCCCTCAACCTTCTAAAATTCAAACAAACAATCATTGTACTATATGGTTTAGTTGTCAAAAATTAAACCCTGGGCCTTTTGATAGTACTGGTCGACTAAAAATTCTAATTAAACACGAACATTTTGAAGTGACAAATTTATGAACACAAACTAACTTCTTAACATAGAAATATACAAAGCGCAATAATTATGTAATAGAATCTAGATTCTACAGGTCAAACTAATTGAATAAATTGAGTGATTCTAGGAAATAGAACTCAGGACTCTAGGTAGGCATGTTCCTTACCAAGGTGCATAGCCCTCACCGGACTGCACTCTCACAATGTCTGCACCCCATACCTTTATGGAAAGATCATCACTACAAAGTTAACAACCCTCGCTACATTAGCAACGCACATATGAATATATCCATTCTAATAAAACAAGAATGCACTATAGTAGTATATATATAATCAAAAAAGGATAGTGCGAGTATGCTAGAAGGTTGATACCTTGAAGTAACCATTTTATCTCCAGTGGCATTAAAAGATATAGACCATACTGTAGATGAGTGTCCACTGCAAAAAACCACAGCATAATTGTAACACGCTATATTAAAAAGCATAATTTACAGTATGATCATCTAAAATTCCATATTGCACCTAGATAGTTCTAAATATATGAAAAATGTAGATAATATCTTATTTTAATTTAATTAAAAATTATAATTTACTATTGACATTAGATTTATAAAAATTATATAAAATTATTATTTGTTATTATTATTATATAATAAGAAAAACAATAAAGAACAACTGTGCATGGCACGGGTTATAAGCTAGTGTGTGTGTGTATACATACATACATACATTTATAACTGTTGAAAACCTATTATCATACATTTTTACAAATCTTGTTGCTACACCGGCACAATTAACAATTTCTTTAAGTGTCAAACAATTTTGCTTGGTCACATAGTAGTAGACCAATGCCCTCAAGGTCATGTAATCAAGTCCAAAATCCAAAATGTGGTATGATATTGCTAAAGATGCATGGTGCATGTGTTTTCATATTTTCCAATTTAACATAAAAATGACAAGAGGGAACAAGAGGTCCATAACTGTCCCAGTTCCTAAGTGTTAAACTTATGAGCATAGCAACCGATTAAGGTTTTAACTTAAAGCACAAAAATACAATCACGTGGAAACTTATATATAAACTACCTTATAACCCGTGCGATTATATATATATTTTTTTATTGTCTATATTTCACTTTTTAACTTGATTTTGTAGATACATTCATACTGGAATAATATGTGTTTTTTTTTAATTGAAATAGGGTTTTAAAAATTAATAGGCGTGTCTGGGTTAATATATATTTATTGGGCATGTTCAAATAAGGTTTTAATAGTTTAGCCCGTCAAAATACATACATACATATGTGTGTGTGTGTGTAATATATATGCCCGGCAGATTTTTTATTGAGTATATTTACATATGTCTTAGTTATAATTAAAGAGACCTGTTAAAACATGTTATAAAATAACATGCCCATAAACCGGCTCAAATACCGACTCACCAAAACTTTTAATGTTTCGGCTTAATAGTATAATATAGATAAAGAAGGACTAGGTAGTACTTGTTTGCTTCTTTCAAAGTCTGAACACAATGCCAATCGTCACTGTCGCCGTCTTCAGCCCAAACCTGCATGTAGTAGCGTTCATTATTTTCACTCTTGGTATCATCCTCTACAGTCAAAACAAGTGCAGAAGCAGCTACACGGATAGGATTTCGCATCATATGTACCTTAATAGTGTTATCATAGCTACATGAAAATAATATATCCTCGGAAGGGTGCCAAAGGACCATTTTGACATCTTGTGTGTGCCCCTGTAAGACTGAAACACAGTCGAATTCATTGCCAGGCAAAGCTTCCCAAATCCAAATTGATTTATCTCTGCTACAAGTAGCTAAGAGGGAGCCGGATGCATTCCATGAAACACTTTTAACTTCATTTTCGTGACCCTGTACAAACACATGAACACAATAAGATGACCACAGCACTACTTTGGAAAGGTATATGTATGAAGATCAAAATTTACGTAAGCATCTTTGTGAGTCCTGTCACAATTGACAATAATTCTAAAAACATGTAGTAATACATGCAACCTATGCAAGTACAGACTATACAAATTATTTTAACATTTTTCACAATGAAGTTGCCACTAATAATACCTCCAAGGTGGCCAAGCATTCAAAGTCATCCCCAACCTGTTCCCAGATGGCAGTGGTAGCATCAAAGCTTGCAGTTGCTAATAATTTACCAGATGGTGACCAGGAACATGATCTAACAGTTCTAGTATGAGTCTCTTCAATAGTTGCCTGCAAAATTCATGGATGTAACATTACAAAACAAAGTACACCACTGACTGGCAAATAATAACATTATTTTGCAATCCTCAGTGTACACGTATATGAATATATAAGGTTTAAGAGATATAACAAGACACAATGACAAGTAAGAACCCAAATCATTTTAATTATGGAAAAAATAGATAGAAAGCAGATCTTGATTTTGTCCGCTGAATGTTTGATACTATAAGATTAACACTTTGGTCTATGTATTGAAGTGGCACATCAAATGCAGAACGGATAAGAGGTTATGTTTTATATAGAAAAAGTAAAGCAAAACAAACTATTTCAAAATTTAAAATGCTTCCGGTGATAAGCATGTGCTGTAGGGATGAAAGCTATTCTAACCTTCTCACACACCACCCTCTCCCAACAACTAAATCAATGAGCTTTAACAGTAAAACCTAAACATTTACATTCCTATATCAACTGCAACTATATTCGACAAATGAAGTCTTAAAACCGAGGTCCTAAAATAGAAAATATACTCCCCTGGCCTCAACCACAAAACAGTAAGTTTGACTTGCAACGATTTTGGACTAGCGGCAAATCATCTAATCCTATTATTCTACTAAACCATTGCGACATAAAACTAATGGAATAAAATTCCTACTATGATCACTGATCAAAGAATCATTGTTATCCAATAAAACCAGTAGCCCTGAAATTACTGATCCAAATTCCATAGCTCCCCGGAAAGAAAGACAAACAGCCAAAAAACAATTTACCACATAAAAATTCAATCTTTATAACTTTTACTAATTAATGTCTATGCCAACAGTAATTAACTACCTCCAGCTACCAAACAATGCATAGCCCGAAAAATCCATTCATCCCGCAATTACACAAAACCAAGTTCAATTACAACTCGATACAATCTGAACCATGAATAGACATTAATTCAGACAAAAAGATTTAGTTGGGTATTAAAGAATCAAGCACCTTGAGGTGAAAAGAGCTAGTGGAGGGGCTTTTTTGCCAGATTTTCACGGTTTTGTCGCCGCTACAAGAAGCAAGAACGGCGGGCACGCCGTCGGCGCCGGAAGTGGGGTTCCAGGCGAGGCCCCACACTCTGTCTGTGTGGCCTTCGAGCTTCTGAATCTCCTGGAGTTCTAGGTTGTCTTCTGAAACTGATGCCATTATGTTAAGAGTTACTATAAACCTAATTGTTCTTGGTTTTTGGATGGTGTGACCCCTGACCAGGTTTCTTTACAGGACTAGCGAGTTGCCTGTGGCGGCCACGCTATTTGTTGGCTGTTAACTTAATTATATCTTTTAAATTTCGTAAAAAAAAAAAAAAGGAAATTATATCTTTTAAATAATAATTTATTATATTTAAAATTATTATAAAAATTATTAAATAAGGTATTATTCTCATTATAAAAGTAAGTTCTTTTTTTTAAGAACAAGAAAATTTCATTGAATTAAATCACTTTCTAAAGCCGTGTTCCTTCCATGGAAAGGGACGAGGGGAGAATTGAATAAAAAATTATATAAAAGTTTTAAGGAGAAAGAAGAAAGTATGAAATAATAGTGACAAAATATGAATGTAGTTAAATTTTTTGTGAGAAAGATTGTGAAAAAATCTGATGGAAAAATGGAATGAACATTTCTTCAAAAATAGTAAGATTGGAATGATTGATAGAATGAAAATTAGTATATACATTTTTTTTATTAACACCATTTTAGAGTACAAAATTTATTTCTTTCTCTCTCCATTTCATTCCTTTCACGTTAACACAAACTAAGACTCTACCTACATACAAAACCCTAAATTTCTCTCACCTTGAAGTAGTCGTCGTCATTTAATGAGTTCGTACGTTAATTGTGCATCTATTGATGGCTAATTTTGTACCATTTATGGGTGGCCATGATTGATGGCTTATTTTTGGCTTGTAAGAGGCATTTATGTGCCACTTTGTTGGCTGCAATTATGTGCCACTTTGTTGGCTTGTTAATAATTGTTATATTATATTTTCGGTATATTATCTTTTTCATTAGTGTCTCACCAAAGATCCATCTTTGGTTGAGACTTTACTTAATTTCCTTTTTCACTAGTTGAATGATTATCACATGATGTTAATTTTTATTAGTTATTGGATATATTATCCTTTATTTTTTAATAATATATATATAATCAGTTATATATATATATATAGACTTATATTCTCCTTGTTTCCTTTGTTTATAATTTCAGGATGCTTGGAAGAAGACGGGTTTTTCTTTTCGGACATTAAAGTTTTATTATCTAAATTTCCCCGGTCATCTTGCATGTCCGATGGTTAGATGATAAGCTTTCTTGAATGAAAGAATTATCACGGTGAATTGCCGGATCATTTTTGTTGAGATTCATTCTCATTATCAAAAAAAAAAAAAAAGACTCTACCTACATACAAAACCCTAAATTTCTCTCACCTTGAAGTAGTCGTCGTCTCTTTTATCTGAGGGGCTTCCATCGGATTTCACCGGTGGAAAGCCCCAATATTGTCTTCTTTTCTTACTATTAATTAATCTCTTGTTTTCTTCAATAAGTTCCCAATTTATTTGGGTTTTGTTTGGTCTCTCCTTCTGTGAGAGTTTGATTTTTGTTTGGGTTTTGTGTGTTCATCATGTCCGGGATTACAGATCTGCGGGATTTTCATGATGCTGATTCAATGATAAAGGTTTGTATGGTGATGCATTTATGGTCGATTGCTCAAAACAATATTGAGAGTATTACAGCATGTATATATCTCTTCAAAAAATCGCTTGGTTGCCTACCGAAGAAGGAAGGATTCAACGGCGATATGATTCTGCGTTTGTTCAATTTCGATTATATCTGTAGATGCCGTATGGCTTTTCATTATTGAATTATTTTCCTTTTTCAAAAAAAAAAGACTCTACCTACATCGATAGGAACATAACTTTATTGAATATCCAATCTCAAAACCCTATTCTCTCTTTTCTCTCTATTCTTGAAGTAGCCGTCTCTGTAATCTGAGGGGCTTCCATCGGCTTTTACCGGTGAAAGCCCCAATTTTTTTTTCTTTTAGCGATCTTTGTTCATCTTTTGCTTTTGTTCAATAAGTTCCCAATTTATTTGGGGTTTGATTGGTCTCTCCTTGTGTGAGAGTTTGATTTTGATTTTCTTTACTGTTCATCATGTCTGAGATTCTAGATCCGGAGGATTTTGATGGTATTGATTCGATGATGAAGGTTATTATAATGATACATCTATGGTCGATTGCTTAGAACAACAATTGGAGAATTACAATATGTATATATCTCTTCAAAAAATCGTTTGGTTGCCTATCTAAGACGGAATGATTCAACAGCGATATTATTACGCGTTTGTTCAATTTTGATTATGTATGTAGATGCCGTATGACATTTTATTATTGAATTTTATTATCCTTGTTAAAAAAAAATACTACGAGCTAATTCATGTACAACAATATTGATGGATCGTCTGTCACAAAAAAGTTAAGAATCATTAATTTAGATATTTTATTTTACATCGACACAAAAAATTAAGAATCATTGATTCGGATTTTTTATTTTACATTTACACAAAAATTTAAAAATGATAACGATTCACATAGTGCCCAATCCATTATAGTACTAGTTATATTCAGTGCTTCACAAAGGTCCAAAACATTATCGTTTCAGATCGAAGTTTGGACCGGACCAGTTTGGACTGATTGCATGATATTTATATTTAATTTTTATTTTTATGTAGTATTAGTTTTATTTTAAAGAAATAAACTATTTATTTTTGAGTTAATACAAATTTAAGAATAATTATACATCTTATATTCCTTCGATAAAAACAATGTGAATTTTGATTTATTAATGTATGACATAGAATAAATAATTTAACTAATTATATTAATATTTCTTATTCAATTATTTTATTATTCCTTCACTAAACATAACTTATATATGATGGATTTTTATTTTTTTTACCTTTAAAATAGGTGAATTAAGGAGTTATATAATTAAAATATATTATATATATGGAATCTAATTCGGTCTGAATTTTTACAGGTCCGGTCCAATCTTGGACTGTTAGACCCATCCCCACCTGCGAAAACACCAAAGACCAAACACATTCAGCCGTAATGAATATGAAGATATAGTCAGTCATAGACTTGTTTCAAGTTCCGGCAACTTCTCAAAACTTCACTGCAACTAGCGTGAGAAATAAGTCAGTGATTGATGAGCACAAAAGAGTTTGATGATGACAAACCAGGGTTATGCAATATCAGATGTTTTTTCTCTCCATTTCTCTTCATTGATTTGCAGGCACTGTCCATGGAGATATTGATTTGCAGGCACGACTAGCAGCCAATGCCGGTGAAACATCATCAGAGAATACCCACAACAGACCCAACTAAATTGCCGGCTAAACAATATTGGAGAACATATGGAACCGGTTCGGACTGAAATTAATATACAGAGTAAAATTGTTTATCATTATGGATCAGGTGTTAGAAATAGACTACCAGTTATGACATCAAATTTTACACACTATACCAAGTTAACTATAAGATATAGGAATTATAAGTTCCCAAAAATTGTACACACCCAGGTTACTCTGTATCTCCTTACACTGAGCGCAATGTTTAACAATTAACTTATCAAATAAATATGGCAAGGCTTTCGTACAAGTGAAGCCAGCCAATGATATTTCAACTATTATGCTCTTAAAAATAGTTGCTTTTTTTTTTTGTATCGATAACAACACTTTATCCTATCATGAAGGAACTTTTACAGCTACATCCACCAACTGCACTTGGATTTGATGCCACCTGCACATACCAAGATAACATTCATCTATCATATACCAAGGTACCATACAGGTTTGCATAAAAACCCTTTTGTTCTTACTTCGATTAAGTCTTGCCAACAGAAAAGAATATTACATGCATTGTACATAGCCTTAGGTTCAAATGGGAACTAGAAATGATACACACACAAGAATATTAGCACAATATCATTTTCACCACATATCCATATCTTTTTAACTAATGCAAACTTGCAGTTACATTGACTTGCATAATTAGTGGCCCTGCAATCTTCAACACAGAAAAGCAAAAAAATATTCCAATTATACGTTTTAAGAATATGCTAGCTCATCTTTTGTCGATTATAATGCTGCATATATATCGAGATAAACATTCTATCAAGTCCTTATACTTAACCATCTTATCCAATATATTAATTTAAATTCAGTTCAAATATCTCCAGTTCTACAATCCGTCCTTAAACCCTAGCCTTTTTAGCACAATTGATATGCCGAACCATTGATAACTGAGCCATTTCACATTTCACAAATCTTTTAAAATCTTGACTAAAATAATCATTTAGTCTCGGACAAATTCATCTAGTTTTTTCGAAAAGCAACAGCAACAATATTGATTCATACAATTCACTCCAAAATCCTAGCTTATAAGACAGTTAGTTTGCAGGAACATCGATGGTTAAAAGTGGTTTGTAAATCTGTATTTAAAATTACATCATAAGTTGCTTAATATATTTTGATAATTGGAGATTTTAAAGAATCGTATATGAAAAAATCACAGTAATGACAGAGTGATTTGCAGCAATGTATTAATTACAGGAGTAAAACATTTTAATTCAGCATAGGAACAACAGATTAAAATAGTGTTTATTATCTACAGTAATTATAAAAGTGACATAACTTATTGTTTTAACATTTTGATTTAAATAGATCCAAATCTAGTGGTTGTTATTGTTTATTTCTTAGCTCCTCAAGCTTTAGAATGTTCTGCGTAGAGCCTTATGGGTAAACATATACACACATATCAAATGCTAAAATCTGTTTTAACTTGACCCATCAAGATAACATGCAGGAAGGATATTAATATTTTTCCTGTCATTATAAAATAATTGACCTGGACATCTCCCACACACAACCAAACCCAAATATTATACACTAATAAAAAACTACAATGGCAAGGTTTTATGTTTTAATATAAAAGCGCAAGCTTAAACAGCTCATGTCTAATTCCACACCATTCTGTTGTTTTTAGTTCTGCGAACAACCTTTGTTGCGTTGAAACTTATTATAGCAAGGTATTGGACTACTAATATACCTAGAGAGTTCTAGCTTGTTCTTAAAAATAGAAGGCCTGGGAATATGGAGAAAGGCTTCTAGGAAATTTGGAAAGATAACACAATTTTAGGTCTGAGATTGCCACTACATTGCAGCATTCACCGCAGAAAGTTTAGGACCAGATCCTTATACTAGAATCTGCTCAAAGATATGAACTTCTTTATTCATAATTCTGGGACTAATTTCCTTACCTCAAGATTTGTCCAGTTCTTACTTCATATTTGATCCCTAGATAAACATCATTTTCATATATAAACCCATAAATACCAGTTCCTAAAAGTTATCCACCTAGACAATATTAGATCTTACACTCTGTAAGCTAAATCGGGCTAATGTATTTAATATGCTGCAGGCCAGTTTAATGGAATTTGATTGAAGGAACATTATACGGGGCACATGCGAAATATTTGGGCTTAAATACTTGTAGGGAAACTAAGGCTTAGAGGACAGGTAACTGTAATTAGCTTGATAAGCTCTAAAGTGAAATCCCAATGCTCTACTATACTCACAGAATATGAGAGAATCAGCCTCACAAATTATAAGAAAATGCCAAACTATATATCATCTTTATCAAGTAAATATTCAAATAGTAAAAAATATATTTAATAAATTTCTGTGTCTTTAAAAGTAATGAAGAGCCAATACCAAAATTGATGCAGAAAAGTGGACTGCTAGTACAGATTTTAAAACGTCAATGCTCTCCATTATCAATATTATTAATCACTTGGAAGTTGGAAGTGATCACACCATTTTGCAGTAAATGCAATAGATGAAAATTTAATTCACAGGCTATCCACCAGCAATATACATATATAGTAATGAGACATCCAGATCTGCAGATGAAAGAGATGATGTTTGACATGAACATTTAAGACATTTAAGTTACCTGAAATGCAGAACGTATCAGTTCCTCCACATAATCAACAGTCGAGCCTTTTACAAAGTCATATGAAATTTTGTCTACCACCAGTTTAACACCGTCCCTCTCAAATATCCTAACGAGATAAGAAATTAAATAAACTTGAGATGAATAAAACAATTGAAACGCAATAGATAATGATTTAGGTCAATTTATGGAGAGGATAAAGCTTAAATTGGTTACACTGAGCTCATTTATGAGAGTAAAACGTTCGTAAGATAACCAGATAACTGAGATAACCTGTCATCTGAAGTAGTCTTATCATCAAGCGTGAAATTATATTGGAACCCGGAACATCCACCAGCTTCTATGCTTAACCGAAGCATTTTCTCTTTGTCTTCGTCTACTTGTAATTCTTTCATCCTCTGTAAGCAATCTTAAAGTCAATCATATTGTAGCAAATGATTGCCTAATTAGTTAAATTTAAATGACATTTGAAATTCAATACAAGTCGTTCTGCTATCAAAAATTACTATTGTATGTTCAAAATGTTTTTTGATAAATCCAACCAAGCTTTAGGCACTAGTTTTCTCAATCTATTCTAGTGGCTGACCAATATTATTGTGGTCTCGACTATGGGGGAGAGTGGATTTAAGCGTCAAATTCTCAATTTTGAAGATATTAGGATTGTGGATATAAATCAAAATTTGGACACTGGTACAGGAATAGTTATTCTACCTTATAGCACACACGAATTTATACAATCTTAGATATTTTAAACACTTTTAAAGTATAAATTAAATATATTACATTTATTAGATAATATGCATAATACCATGCGGCTTTATCTCAAACAGATGGACTGCTAACTGCTAGAGAGTGAAGTGTTTGGTACCAAATGGACCCAGCTCAGATATCCTAGCCACACCTATGTCCTATGGACAATACTCGTTTGTGACAACGAAAATATAGAGTCCGGGAATATTGCATATCAACGCACTAACAAGGACTTATAAGTTGTACCTGTAAGCACCTAATAATGTTACATTGAGCTACATTAAACCTAATTTGATAGAGTAAGATTGTACATATATGTTTCTACTTCAGCCAGGATATATTCAAAATTGTTCCGACTTCTGATTATTCAAGGGGAGAGTACAAAGAAGATCAATAATTTAAGTTAAGACACATAAACATTACATAAGTTCATTTACACATAATATAGACAACCTGAATTATATTAATCCAAAAACAATCCTATCATTCGCAAAGCCGAATAAACCAAAGAAGCATAACACCACAATTAGGAATCGAATAATAAAAAATACAATCAAAATTTCAGCAAAAAATAAATAAATTCATACCCTAACAAAATTATCTGTCATCTGAATAGATTCGGAGGAGGATGATGATTGAGGTTCAGACAGAGGCTCGGTGGAAGAAGATGAATAACATCTTCCTCTTCTACTAATTATCATCAATCGACTATTCTCACGAATTCGAGATGTAATAAACGGAACCGCGCGATTAATCAACGATCTGGATGAAGAAGACATGGTTGTCTTGGAAAACACAACACAACACAACAGTAGCGGCTTGTCGTGTCTTGTTTGATGTTTTACGGGGGCTTCTGTTGTTGTCGCTGAATCTGAGAAAAGAAGAGGGAGGAGGTGGGTGGAGATGTTTGAGCAAGATTCTTTTGTGTGGAGGTGTTTCAACGAGAAATGTTTGCCTTCTCTTTCTTTCTTATTTGCCTGCGTCTGCGTGCGTCTTATGTTTGACACGCGAACTAGTTAAATGCGGTTCGGGATTTGTAGTTTCCAATATATGTATTTTCCAAGTTTCATATTCTCTCGGTTTTAAAATATAGGACACTTCTAAGTGTATTAACCGCATAATTAAAATTATTATTTTTCAAATTTTTTTCTGAATAAAAATATATGATTAATATTATAATTCAGAAAAAAAAAATTAAAAATAATGATTTTAACTATCCGTTCAAAGGATTTAGAATTGTGTGTCAAAAAAGCAAGCGAGTTATATTTAAAAACGGAGGGAGTATCTTGCAAAATGTGTCTTAAAATTTATATATTGCTGGTCATGTTTATTTGAAAAATTTGTTGTTTTTGGATATCTTTATTTATTTTATAAGATTATAATTTTATCTGATCATCTTATAATCATCTTTTTAATAATTTTTATAAATTATAATACTTTCTCTCATAAGCTGGTAAATAGTGTAGTTGCTGAAATTAGCGCATTAAATAGCCTCAAAATGTTAATGTCACCTCTTCATATTTTTTTGGAGAAAATTATATATGAATATTCAAGTTTTCAATGAATATTCTTGTTTTCTTAAATATATATCGTTTAATTGACAAATTTTATGAATTTATAAAATTTATTCTATTATCTAGGTATTTATAATATTGGGATAAAAATATTTAATATTAGATAATATTTGTCTATGAAGTTGCTAGATGGCTTGTGCACTAAATACCTGCAAAAAGTAATCTTAAATCAACAAATTTTATAAATTTTATTATTTATCAAGATCCTTATTATATTGTTTAAAATAGTTTAATTTATTAATTTTTCAGAAGTTACAGCAATATATGCCTTCGATTTTGGTAAAAATATCTTAGATATAAAAATTTCTTAGAACTATTTTATATACTTCGTTTTGGTTATGTCAAAAATATATATATATATATATACTTCGTTTTGGTTTATAATTCACGAAAAAATATTCTAGTTTCGAACAAAGTGGCCCAAAATACTGCAAAGCAGGACGATGCCTCACACACGCATGACCGCACTGCAAAGCAGGACGATGCCTCACACACGCATGACCATGCTGCGTATCCACTTTAGCATATCACACCCCTGAACGGCTGAACCCATGTAGCCTTCGAAACTGCTAATAAAACATCAATGTCATCATCATCCTCCTCTTACGGGTGGTTATTCCGTTTCAAGTTATTGACACAAATCGATTCATTGTGTATTGGCATGTGATCATTAGATCAACATGGAATATTATAGCTACACGGCTACACCATATCTGTGTATGTTTACAAGTTCAGAAGGAAAGAATTAAAGTCTGTGATCACTTACAAAATGTTTGAACTGATGTCTGTGTATATGTGAATAATTAGTCAATTGAGAAAGGGGAAGACGATTCTTCAATACTGAGGTAAGTGGTTTCAACTTTCATACAAGCATACTGTTCCATCACTATTTTGATCACTTGTATATGTAGTCTTTTGCCTTAAGAGTACAAGCACTCCCGTTAATTTCGTGATAATGGTGTATGCAATACTAGCACTAGCAGCACCTAAGTAAACTTACAAGCAAAAAAATGTGTTATGATTTCCATATAGGCTCATGCACTTGTGGTTCTACTGTTTATGATCTGCCAGTACTGACATTCGCGCATAATTACATGGCCTTTGCGTTATATTATTGTTATACATTTTGAGGCTAGGCTGTCTTTAGCATTGTCTTTCTATTGGATTTGAACATTCAATAGTGGTCCAGTGTGGAAGCATTATGCTATTTGATTTGCGGAACTTGGAAGGAATCAATATATAGGTGAAACTATGTTTATGTATGAACAGAGGTGAAATATATTTGCCAGATGAGATAATTATATTTGCATCATTTGTAAACTACTCAGACTTACTTGGCAGAAACGAAGTAATACTATCTATGACGTTAAATAATACAAATCTCAATACACTTTTCTTATTTACTTTTGTGGCAAGTAATTAAAATTGTGTTAGAGAAACTGGTTCACTTCAGGGATACTTTGCAGCACCGGTTTCCATGATTTACAGTTTTCAGGGCCTTCCCTATCCAGCTTATCGACTGTTTTAGCCCTCTGTATCTTTTGTATCTGGTAAACCATATCGCTGACCGAATCTCCTCCTTTTCTTAACATCAATTCCAACTCATCTTTTCTAATCACCAGCTTAATCCTTAAAACTCCAGCACTTTTCTTTGACATTACTACTTTCGAATTGGAATGTTGGATATTTTTCTGTTCAAATACTAGTGAAGAAACCCGAAGTGGTTGAAGATAGTATAACTGACCTGAAAGCATATCATCATCTGGCTGAAGAGGCTTCACCACTGGCATTGTCTTGGATACTGCATGACCTGCATATTCTGCTAACAGTTGATGTACTTTCATCGGTGCTTGGTATTCAAGTATTTCACCATCTGCCTTCATGACCTTGATGGACCTGATCTTTTGCAGATAAAAGCAATTTCCCATAGTTATGTTAATATGCTTTGCTCAGTATCTGTATTTCTTAAATATATTCATGTATCACTCGTTTGCTGTAATTGGTTCTTGTGTGTGTTTATAAAGATAGAAGAAAATCAAGTGTACTTATAGAACCGCTGATAGGAGATTACCCCTGTAATATATTGATATTACAGATTAACCTGGGGCCTCTAAGCACTTAAACCTCAAACTTATTCTAATCATGATCAGATTGAAACTTGTTTTATTGAATCCTGAAATTTTAAACATGTCAGAGGGCCGACAAAACCAATTTGATGTGCATTTATGGATATAATGATGATATTCATGAATGAATAATGATTATTATATCTAGCAAAGTTGTGTTTTTGGATTAATGCCTATCTTCTTGTTCATTTTTTCTTTACAAAATTAATGACAATATTGAATAGCAAGAAATTATTAACTTCTGTTGTTTCCCATTTCAGATTTTGGCTGCTATTTTGCTGTAAAGAGCATACTGGCATGTCTGTTACTATTTTACACAAAAATGCAAATAAAGAAATCCACATAGTATGTAAATTTTTAATGTTCTACTTTCCATCAACAAATAAGATAGTCAGGGAAGGATCATCATTATATATTTCTTGTCGCAGTTCCTCCACTAAGATCAGACCTCAGCCTCTTATTACTAAGAAAGAGTCTAAGAGGGCAAGTTTCCCTGACCTCAGTGGTATGCTCATAATTTAGACAATCGTAAAAGCCTACCTTACATTAGGTGTGATTGTGTTTGCCAAAACATGTATTTCATTTCAAATGACAAGATTTGAGGTGTCATTTCAAATTCTCAGCTTCATACTAGTATTTAAATGTCCTAGATTTCTAATGAAATTCAAATCCAACCTTTTTTGTCTATCCAACCATGTCATTTGATCAAATTCAGGATTTCAAATGAAATCCAAGTTCCCAAACAGGGCAATCTCAATATTAGTCCTAAATGGAATACTTTCCAGCCAATCAAGGTATCCATTAGGGGTCACAGTTACTGACTGTTCCATGCCTGTTTCACAGCAAGTGCGCTATCACCAGAAACCTTTGTCACAGTGGAGTTAGGATCCGATAGGGCCACTACAACCAACGCGAACCATAACATGCTTATTAACATAAGTCCATTGTTTTACTTTCTGATTCCTCACATGCATGCATGGAAATTGAAATTAGCACCAAATAATTAAGAATATGAGATCATACATCTGAGTCTCTGACATCTTGTACGTGGTTCGCGAGAAATAGAGTACTCCCTCCGTCCCAATGAATAATATACATTGGGATTGGATACGGAGACCAAGAAAAAGTGTAAGAAATGAGTAAAGTTAGATGGAGAGTGGGTGAAGTGGTGGGTCCCACTTATTTTTAATACAATAGATTTGAGATAGTGGAGGAAAGTAGTGGGTGTAATAGTGTTTTTATTATTATAGAATGAAGATAGTGGAAGAAAGTAGTGGGTGTAATAGTGTTTTATATTATAAAAAGTTGCTATTTTGGGAATGTATAGAAATGATGTGACATCCAAAAAAGGAAACTGTATACAATTGACTGGGACGGAGGGAGTATATGCTTGACCGATTGTACCAAGCAACACGAGAAGAATATGTTTTATGACTGGGCAGCAACTAGTGGTGGTAAGTGGTAACTAAAGTTGCGATACTTTTACCCCATTAGCAGATTTACAGTAGTATGGAAAGCATCAAGTGGAAGACTTGGAAGCTAATAATTAAAACAAAGCAAAAGGTGGTGAATTTAACGAATTGGAAACAGAGAAAGTGCCTGTTCTATACAATGAGTGGTGGTGGGTAATTGTAGAAAGATTTAGTGAATAATGATGTTAACATTACGAATGCTTCAAAGTTGAAGCAGAAGGTGCGGGAAGCTCTGTAATGGAGTTGAGGAATACGAATTACCATATGTCACGCCTCATCCCTTGGGCATTCTCATTGCTCCGTTTAACACTGTTCAAAGATACTAATTGCGTGCATAGACTATTTTCACCTTCTAAATTTTTAGTTAAAATTTAATAAATTATGTCATAAATACTCCCTCCGTCCCCTTTTACATGTCTATTTTGCATTTCGAAGAGTCAAATTGATCAATTTTTGACTAAACATTACAAATTATTTACTTATTATTTTTAAAATCTGAAAGTTACATATTGAAATACACTAAATATACTTTCTATTGATATAATTTTTATTATTTTTCTCAGTTATCTGATACATGTAAAGTTCAGTCAAAATAAAGTCAATTTGACTGGCCAAAAGTCAAAATGAACATGTAAAAGAGGACGGAGGAAGTAACAATTATAGATTACATTTAAATGATTTCAAATCATCTATTATCACTTTAAAATAATATATTTTATTTATACTCTCTCGGGTTCTTTAAACATTTCTCCTAGTTTTAAGAGATTTTGTACGGATAATATATGTCCAATCCACCATAAATGTTTTCAACCAATCAATTTACAAAAAATAATACTGAACAATCAATCAGAACTTACCATTTACATACAGATGGATTATATTAGAATATCATACATATATAGACATAGGGGTTACTTATTGCTTTTAAGTGATTTCTTGATTAAAAATGAAAAGTAATTTTGTATTTATAAGCTGTTTAAGTGTTTGGATAAATTCATTAAAATTCACGACTTAATAGGTATAAAAATTGCTAAAATAATAATAAAATATTATAAACTATCTTTTAGAATGATCATACACATCGTTGTGAAGTTAAATTTCGAAAAAAAAATAAGTCAAGAAAAAAGCTAGTATTTCTAACTTCCAAAACTCCAGCTTATAAGTCGCCAGAAGTGCTTATAATTTCTTTACCCAAACACTACGAAATAAGTAGAAGTTGACTTATAAGCTAGAAGCTGGGCTTAAAAGCCCAGCCAAACACCCCCATAATCTGTAAATATGTGTCTCTGCTTTATTTTTGTTTTTTATGTACTGAAATAGAAATGAGAAAAGTTTTTGAATTTCCTTGAAAGGAAAGTAGGAAAAGTTGTAAGAGACGGAGGGAGTAATAATTTTAAATAAAAATAATACTCCAATTTTGAACATAATTTCAGTGTTAAAATCTCGACTTATCATCCAGTCAGATTTAGGACGGGCGAAATTCGATGAAAGAATTCATGTCTTCGACAGTTCGACTGTTTAAGTTAGGTTAGATTCTGCCTTCGTTGTTCACACGATCATGAATGGATAATTACCCAATATCCACTATCTTTAATTTTCGTGAGAGACTGTGTATGAATCAGTGCCTGATTTTGACTTTTCACATCTACTCCCTTGAGATTGAGAAAAATAACCCTGCTTGGAGGATCAATGACCATATTACTAGTTTCACCCGTGCAAGGCAGCTATTGATTTATTTTTAATCAACAAACGTATATTAAACTAAAAGAACTATAAATACTCTTTCAAAGAAAAAGAACTATAAATACAATATAAACCAGAGTGATTAATCAGCCCTTCTTGGAGATATCTGGACTTAAAAGCCTGAGTTTTAAATATTTTTTATTTTAAGTTAGGTTTAGATTCTTTAATCACATTTTAATCATATTTTTAATAATTCATAAATTATTAATAAATTAAAATTATCTAAAAAGACCGAGTGACTCCGAGTTATCACATAACTCAATTAAGTTAAGTCATAAAGCACAGCCACACTCGATCGTAAACTTTTTTCTGTGAGCTCGCCATTTCTATGGATAAATCCGCATTGTGTCGCTTAGGCTTAGAAGCGTGATTACAGTCCACGGGCACTCATTAACAGGAAAAACGTCTTCACAACTGGCTAGTCCATTCTCATATATTCAATCACAATTTTATAAATAAAATAATTTCATTTTTATTATTCACTTTTTTCATTTTATGTCTTCATTTCATTTCCAATTATTACTTCATTTTATAAATAAAACAATTTATGTTTTATATGCATTACAACTTCATATATTGAGTAATATAGTAGATGACTTTAATATTTAAAGATTAATCACTTCATTTATAAAATTGAAAATGAATAAATATGAAGTTTAAAGTTGTGATGAGATTTGTTCCGGTTGTTGCTGTTTTTGTCAAACAAGTTTGTACTGATAAAAAAAACTTTCACCGTCATCAATACACAACAAAGTTACTTTTATTTATTAAATTTACTAAATATTTTTTACAAGAGCAGAGAAACCTGACTTTAACATCACAAGCCTGAAATAGTGAAAAATATACACACGGATATTCCGAAATTCTGGTTCCGTCACCGCAGGTTAACCAGACTCGAGATTAACCTCGAGTCTGGCAACACCCTCACTCCCCTGCGCAACTTTCGCCACCTCAACACGCCCCACCACCTCCTCACCCTCCTCTTCCTCAACATAATTAGGATCATTCTTATCCAAAGCCACAGGTATCGACTCCACATCCTCCTCATTCTCCAACCCTAGCGGCCCTTCCCACGTATACTTACCACCGTGCCCCCCCTTCGGCTGCCGCCCTATCGGAAGCCCGTCTCTCGGGTGACGATCCATCCTGTGCACGCCTTTGTCTGTCAGCTTCTTCTCCACGTATCTGATCGTCTCCACGTTCCCCGAGTCCACCTCGATCTTTTCCATGCGCTTTCGGCCTTCTTCGTCGCGGCTCACTGCTGGGATCACCACCTTTTCTCTCCTGTGCTCTGATGTTCTCTCCATTTTTATTTGTCAAGATATTTATATGATTTGTTATTGTAGAGCTCTGCTTATTTATATCAAGTGGTGTAGTTTCTGGACAGAACTGTGTGTAGATAGAGGAATTAAGTAGTTGCTGCCTTGCTGGAATGTTCTAGAGGGGTGTTTCAAGAACCTGCTGGATTGTTGAGGGATTTGGCAACGTGGCACTCAGAGGTTAAGCCAGCTTTACCAGAATGGACGCGTGGCTAGATAACTTAATATTCGGATTTTTTAGTTATATTTTGTTCAAAATTCATTAATAATAATATTGGTCACTTGCAGAAATTTCGTAACCAACAAAAATTTTCATGTATTAAAAAAAATAATCAATTTATTTTTAAATATAAGTCATTTTATATTTCAATAAAATATTTTAAATATTTAATTACACATTAAAATCACTACTCAAAAATTTACATTTTTAAATTATATTAATTGTATATTCTTAGTTAAATATTTTTTAAAGAAAATAATTACATTAACTGTGTTATCAGATATTTAAGTGTTAGTATCAAATAGTTAAGAAATTTTTTTTGAGGAAGTAACTGTTAAGCAAGTCCAACAATGCTGCAATTGGATGAAACGTATGCTACAACAATTTCCTAGTGCCTTCAACTACTAAGAAATCGTGCCTCATTTTTGAGGCACTTCTAAACATGTATTAAACTAATTTTTTCATTAAAATATTAACTTCCCGTCATTTTAATGTATCTCTCTTCTTACTTTTTCACTTCCTTCCAATTCTAATTCAAATAAATTATTAGTTTAATAATAGGCACAATTATAATACATGTTGTTGAAGTTCATGTATGAAAAAAATGTTCTAAATCATTAGAACACTATTTTTTATTATATTTATAGTGCATTTGCTAGGACAGCGTTCGACTGCTCTAATATTTTTAGAGTTTCCGAGTGACAGCTTGTATTGGGCCTGGGAAGACGGATTCCGGCCCATTGGCGCCAAACTTTTTCCAATAGTCCAATAGAGTTAACAAGATGTCCGTTGGATAATCACCAGATGACAGTAAAGATGTTGTAAATCAATTGAATGCAAAAGATTTTAATTTCCTCAATGAAAACATCACAGTCCCGTTGAATAGTGATTTGTTAAAGATCCTCTCAAACTCAATTTAGTTCAGCAAATTGATCTAAAGCATCTCCGATATCAGGGAAATTAAGTATAAACAATTAATATAATCGGGACATAATATTCTACAAATTCGATAAATTTTAAATAACTGATACTTTATATAATGTCCCAATACTCTTGTGTCCTGGACTCCTGGTACATGATCACAAAGCTAATGGTGTATAATCGAGTCTCATTGTTTTGTAGTCGTTTAAGTTAAAGGTACATAGTCATTTAAGTTAAGGGTTCGGGTTAGATCTTGCCCAGAATTTCTTATTCCTTTTGAATGACAGTGCAAAGAAATTTTAGTATTTTGTTTCTAGCTGTTGTCAATATAATGGCATGTTGAAAAAACTGCATCTTCAGAAGAGTTGTCTACATAACCAAAATGGTCCCTTAAACTTTACTAGTAGATGGTCTCTCAGATAGGCCTACCAGTTCGTTTTGGAAGCATATCGATATCCAATTGAAGCTCAGACCAGAACTTTTGGGGTTTCAATTAATGTGTAAACTGGAGAATTTCTCATGTTAGGTTGTTATCAAATGGGCAATGGATTCCCCCAGACTCGCCTCTTGTAAGCCTGTGCTTTAGGCCAAGCTGAAAAAGGTGGTAGTCTCCTTTTGGACCATATTCATTTGTGGTGGGGTAAAAGAAGACATGCACTTACTAAACGAGCCGACCATGCATTTGTAAATTGTTTATCTTGCTGATGATTTTCTCAATCGCGATTTTAAGAATATCCTAGAATATTCCTAAAGTTAGTTCAGGTTATCATGCTCGATTGTATTCAAGTATTGTTAGGTGACCAGTTCTCCCAAAACCTCAAGTTGTTATGAGGAGGACTTACCAGGATCATATAATATTCTAACAGGTATGTGTTTCTAAGCTACTTGTTAGCGTTTTCATCTTTTATATGTTTACTTCCGGAGCTGTCCCAGAAATTTTAATACACATATCCAGGTAATTTAGAAGTTCGGTCTCAGTCCCAGACATACAAAGATAAAATGCTATTAGTATTTTATATAATGCTTGAAAAGCAATCTGACACTTCAACATCTTTGTAGGAACTGGAATTTGTTTGAGCAAGCTAGCAGAAGGCTATGTTGTTGAGATTGTCATGTTCTTTTCACATTACTCTAATGAATTGCGCTAGACGCAACATATATGGCTCACAAATCTTATACCCACGACACAGATTAAAATTTTCCTATTAAATTCCGACGAAAACAGATGAACCAACCATAGTGCATTCTGCAGGCACATTCTGGTTGCCTTGATTAGGACAAACAACCAGAACATCTTTAATTATACAAAGCACTACCATGCAGCAATGTGTTGTGATTGAATTACCTGGTGACACGTTTAGTGTGGGTCTCTCAATTGTGGTATTTTATTCTTGTTATGTCATCAATATCTTATGTACTGACTGCAGGGATAGAAATTTCATTGAAGGGTGAATGCTTAAATATGTTGAAGTCGATAACAAGCCGGGTAACTCTGCAATATCTGTGATTTCAGTAATCATTGTTTTACGGCTTTACCTTGTGTTTCATTAATTCTATTCTTGCTCTATAACAAGAATTTAAGTTTTTGCTAATTTTGCCTATAAATCATCTGCATTTATGTATGATTAATTTCACTGTAACATATTCTACCTTGTCCCATACTTATGCTTTAGCCTCTCATTCGAAGACAAGTGTCTCCAGTAAGTGATACCAGTCTCATATATGAAGCTTAATTTTACTGTAATATACTGTGCCCTGTCCCTCACTTCTGCTTTTAGCCTTTTACCTGAAGACAAGTGTCTCAGGTAAGCGATACCAGCCTGTAGGTTGGAAGACCCTGTGCTCGAAAGATCGCAGCAGGGGGAGGTTGCTACTGCACCTGGGAATATGCTACAAGTCTACAAGACAATAACTAGAACATGTAAACCACTTATGAGGATTAGGAGGAATATATGTAAAAAAGAAGATATGCCTAACATTACAAAATTTGCCCCACAACTTTTTTCTTCCTTGGAAGTAATGCTCACCACAGATCTTGTGGCTTCTACAGAAACTCTGCATTAGCTTTCACTATCTTCTACTGCTCATCACAAACTACTATCTGTTTATTTTCTGTTCTTCAGTGGAGTTGTCCCTCATCATTGTTAAATGTAGGTCTAGGGTAATGCACACGATTAAAATATTAGGGTTCGAGGAGTGTGGTCATGCTCAAACCTTGTTCAGATTTGATAACATTTATATGACAGAATAAAATTTCATTAAATTATAATTTCAGGTCATGTTCGAGTTGATACAGTCGTACAGGATTTAAAGTTCTGTTTCTAAAAATTATGTCGATAGTCGAGATGACATGTTACTACTGATGTTACCTGATATAACTTTGGATAAGGCAACTTGAAGCTAAAAACAAAGGAGAGACTGGCACAATGCAATCACCATGGATAGCATCAAAATTCCCATTATTGAATTAAATTCATCTGCTATTTTTTCAAATAAATATATAAAATAGATTTCACCTAAGTTGCTTGTGTCCACTAGTTATCAACATCAGAAAGGACATTAATTAAGTTGTTTCTTGTGATGCTCAATGGCTACACATATATATAGAGATGGTCCATCCACCAAAATAAGTAGAGCTACCTGGAATCGACTTGCAAAGACGAGAGATTGACTTCATAGTAGGCACTCTGAGGTTCTCACTATATATACAGGTATATAGTGCATTCTACCCATCAGCAATAACTTGCAGAAGTGTAACATCATAGCTAGCAAGCTCTGGTACGAAGTAAATGGCTTCTTCAGCATTCTCATTCTTCCTCGCAATGTCCTTTATCATGCTCAACAGTGCATTTTCTGTTCATTACTCTCAAAGTAAGGATCTCTCACCCTCTGTTTCTCTCCCTCGCCCCCCCCCCTCCCTGTATACACCGGCACTGAAGTGGCCTAGGAGCCTAGGATACTAGGGGCTGCGGCTTCTAATACATGACCCTCTTAGCTATTTACATGACTTACATGTAAGGTTATTAGTTATCTATTGGACTAGATCATTAATAACTTATTTCTAAATATATTGTATAGTAAATTTTTGGTATTATTAAGTTCCATGAGTGTGATGGATATTTCTTATGTAGGAAAATATGAACACACACACACACTAATTCTATCTCCAAGTTTTTCTTTGAGATTGACTCTAAATATTAAACCTTTCACTCATTTGTGCAAGTTTTTAAATGGATCAGAGATGCAGGAGGCAAATAAATTTGGTTATACTGGAGGTATCGGGCCTAACAAGTGGGCTAGCTTAAACCCGAACTTTTCACTATGCTCTCATGGAAAAGCTCAGTCTCCAATCGACATTGCTACACACAAGGCTTTCCTTGATAAGACTCTGAAACCTTTGATTAGAGTCTATCACGCTTCAAATGCTACTTTGGTCGATAATGGTTTCAATGTTGGGGTTAGTTTGTAATTTGTTTTCCTGCATGTATCATTCATCTTCTTACTATTCTGTTATCCACTCAATCAGTCACAGATCTCAAGACACCTGACATTATTCAACTTAATTCTTATATCCAACTTGATTCTTATAATGCAGATACGTTTTAATGGAAATGTTGGAGGATTTAGCATAGACGGCAAAAAGTACACTCTTCTGCAGATGCACTGGCATTCTCCGTCTGAGCACCGACTTAATGGACGCTTGTATGTTCATTTTGATTTCACTTTTTCTAAAAAAAATTTTGGACAAGTCTAATGTTACTTAATAATTGTTATTTCATTGGAATCGTTAGAGTTTGTTCTGTTTATGAATAATCCAGGTATACTCACACTCATTATTCAACAAGAACTTGAACATTTATATGAGCAAAAAAATAGCCATGTGGTCTGCTCCTGTAACTACATAAGGTCACAAGCAGAACATGTAAAGAGGGGTATACTTGATCTGGAGTTCAATACTTGTCTACACACGGGTGCACTGTATCTGCAACTTGCAGATATACCCCTTTGTTTTGTGTGAAGAATTATTTTGACCTGACAAAGCAATTCCTATATATACAGTACTGCTGAATAATTATACATATAAAAATAATGACTTATTTTGAGGTTTCTGTTAACTAGTTTTGGTTGAGTTGGTAACTTAACATGGCACCAGATCTCAAATTTAGAAGAGGTTTTGCAATCAAATCCTCTGGCCCTATTGCTGATCCACTTGTCCGAGTCAGGAATTTTTTAAACGATATGGGAATAAATTAGGGGATTATACAAACAATTTGAGAATGATAGTGATCTGACTAATATATTGTCCCTAATAAAATATTATAAATATTAAGGGGAATGTGTAATATGCACAAGAGAGGAAGTTGTTATAAGAACATAGAGATTATAGACTAGAGCCTCATATTTCAGATGTTTATTTTTCTACTTGCAGTTTTATTATGTTAAAATGTTCAGTCATCTCATATACAAAGATGCAGAATCTGTATCTGATTTACAGTTGTGTAACTCGTCTTGCTAAAACAGAATGGATGCGGAGCTTCATATAGTTCACAAGGCCGATGATGGCAGCATTGCTGTTGTTGCAGTTCTCTACAAGGACGGTGATACTGATCCTCTACTCGCGAAGGTACACATCTGCTGTGTATTAATCACAGCACTTGGCCGGATCAAATACATCTGTTTTAGAAAAATAAAGAATTTGAAAGTCTTCATATTTTAACTAGCTAGCTTGTGATCAATTTTATATATGAAAACAGATACAGAGTAAGTTAGCCGAACTGACATACGATCGCTATGCTAAAAGAGAAGAGGGTCCTGAAATTGTACTGGCAACATTTAGCACAAAGCAAATGAGGCGAAAGAGCCACAAATATTACAGATACCGAGGTTCTTTCACCACTCCCCCATGCACTGAGAACGTCATCTGGAACATTCTTGGCAAGGTACTACTTTTACGCGATTCATCCTGTAGAAGCTGTTCATTCGCTAAATTTCTTATCAATTCATTAACATACTCGGGGTTATCCTATAGGTAAGGTCAATATCTAAACAACAAGTAGACGCCCTGAGGGGTCCTCTGGATATTGCTTGCAAGCGCAATGCAAGACCCGTGCAACCACTAAACGGACGAGTAATTGAGCTCTATGATGAAGATCAGTAAGGGAGTACTACATATATATGTATACAAAGAGAAATGTAGCGGAGTATATGTGTGCTAGCTAATGTAACTTCATCAAAAATAACAAGAATTCGCAAGTGCCTAGAGCTTCTACGAGGCTAATATGAGGCTTTTCATTTTCCAGTTCTGAGTTCCTTCTTCAACAGGGATTTTTTCTTTGTTAAATTTTCGCAGAATTTGTAAATTTTGGAGTTCAATTACCAAATTCAATAGTAAAACGACAGCAGCTCATTCAAAAACAAATCAGTTCCAAGTCACAACAGCTACAAAACAAGCAAAATATTACTAAAACAAATGACTTCAATTCCGCCTTGTTGATCCACACCTTTTAAGTTCCATGCTTCGTCCTGAATCACCGGACAGTCTTGCTCCATCGCCTTGATCCATCTCATAAGACCTCCTGCCAGATGAAAATCGCGCCATTCCTCCCAAACCAGGCGCCATCACCACCTCATTCCGCCCTACACTCTCCTTGTTTTCTCTTGCCTTCTTCTTGCATGTCCCCGACAATCCATCAGCCTTAATAACTGACCGATCACCCCTGTTTAGCCCAAACAACGCCAACAAATTCGCGCAAAAGCCCTTTTTCTTCCCCTGCTTTGCCTTCTCCTCTGCCTCTGGCCTACGACGTCGACTTCTCTTGGATCTAACTCTGCCTACACAAGACACCTTAGGCGACGACGGCTCCTTCATCTGCGCCCTCGCCTTCTCAATCGACTCAGACCTCTTCGGAGGAAACAATCTAACATTAGTCACTTTACTTCTCCGCATATCAAACTGATTATTCTTCTGAGTCTTCGGCAATCCTATGATCACAGCTTTAGGCTTCTTCGCGAACCTCTGCGAGCTTGACTTGGAGTTATTACGAATAGCTGCATTACGTTTAGCAGAATCTTTGCGCTCCAGCACAGCGTTACGGTCTAGCCAATCGAACTCCGCGTTTCTGGACAACAGAATTGAGTCGGGTAGCTTTTCGACATGGTTGTGATCAGTTTCATCAAGTGGTTCGCATGCAATCTTGCGGCCGCTGCTCCCGACTCTACAAACTGCAACCAAGGCTTCGAGATCGACCTGCGGCATCTAGGCTAACCTAAAGAGAAAATGGATTGGAAATTTTGTAGTTTAGAGAAGAAAAGAGCGGAGAAAAATAGAGGGGGTGGCTGGTAAGCTTAAAAAGCAATGTGCATGAAGGTGGTTAAGAAGTTAAGAGCATTTCCGTGCCTATAAAACCAATTTGAATGAGCAATCATTCTCGTCTATAATTATATTCAATCTCTTTGGACAACAAGTTTTCAAATCATATTAAAATAATATATTTTATTTATAATTAAAAATAATTATTATATATCATTTCTAATATATATAACACATATTGTTAGAATATAATCTTTTTTAAATTTTACAAATTTGACATAATATTTTACAAATTCAATTTAACTAATTATTTATAATCAAACACCGAAATGCTTTACTTGTGCGTGTTGGGTGAAGAAAATTTGAATTAGTAGCTGAAAGATTATTGTGATTTGTAGTCTGTGAGATTGACTTATGGAAATTAAGGGGGATAGTCAATACTAGTGGGTGGTGCGATTTGGTTGTATATCAACTTTCCAAGTAAACCCGCTTGCTTTTCTCTTTGGTGGGGAAGTCAATAATATTTACCAAAATTATTTGTTTCTTACTTCCTCCGTCCCATTTTGTATGAGCTGGTTTGACTTTCACGGAGATTAAGAAAAAGATAGTAAATGTAGTTGAAAAGTGGGTAAAATGGTGGAACCTATCGATATTTAATACTCCTTCTGTCCCATTTTAACTGATGTTTGACTTTTTAACACGTATATTGAGGTGTAAAAAAACAATATCTACACTCAATAAAAAATTTCAATTCTTATATCAAATAAAAGTTTAGACTCTAAACTTTTATTTGATATAAATTTTATAAAAAATAATTACGTTTAGATGTAATTTTTTTAACATCTTAAAATGCGTGTAAAAAAGTCAAAAGCAGTTAAAATGGGACAGAGGGAGTAATAGATTTGAGATAATGGAGGAAAGTAGTGGGTGTAATAGTGTTTATTTATTAAAAAGAGAGTATAAAATATAGAGGTAGTGGGTGTAATAGTGAAAAATAGTGTTCAAAAATAGTAAGTATTATGGGTTGATTTTTTTAGGACGTCCCAAAAAGAAATGAGATAAAAAGAAAATGAGGTCACATAAAATGAGACGGAGGAAGTACTATCTTATTGAGCAAGTAAACTGAGTTATGAAATTCATACCAAGAAGTTTGCGATTTGTTTTGCTGATTTATGAAAGTTGAGGGCTGAGGGTTATGATTGCTTGATTGATATAACTGTAAATCGGGAAGACGTTACAACTAAGAGAATCTCCAACCATACAAACCCTTTAACTAAAAAGTGAATTGACATTTCAAATATAAAAAATTTAGCCAATCTGTTGAAAAAATCATACTCCAACCACATGAATCTATTGTCTATAATTTTAGCCAACCTCCTGTGGATGGTTATATTTGTCGAACCTGTAAGAACCACATGAACCTATTGTCTATAATTTTAGCCAACCTCCTGTGGATGGTTATATTTGTCGAACCTGTAAGAAATCTGTGAGATGATTGCACATCATTTTTTACCATATTAAACTGATATATTCTATTTTAACAAACTAAAATATTAATAACATTTTATTTTTAAATTATAGCCAACCAGTATAGCCAATACCATTGAAGTACAATCTCTTACAGGTTCAGCAAATTTTACATAATGTTTTACAGGTTCAATTTAGCCAACGATTATAGCCAACACTGTTGGAGATGCTCTAAAAGCATTTTCAACTTTACAAAATTCTTAGCTAAAAATCATTAAATATATATTATCGATATTCCTCTTGATTATAATGTATATCTATTTAACAATTTAATATAATAATTATATATTATTTTTATAATATAATCAAGTAATAAAATTAATATTATTTAAGCATAATATGCGACAAGTTTTACATAAACGCTCTAAGACCCCGATTCCGAGTTATAAATAGGGAGGAAAAAAACTGAAAAGGAATTAAACTTATATAACTTTTTCACTCCTATTTGTGCTTTCGAGTTTTTTAAAGGGAGGAAAGCAAGTGAAAATGAATACAAATATAACATAATTTCACTCCAAAATTTTCTTTTTAAAAGTGAGGTGAAAGTTCATTTACTTTCATTTACATTCACTTGTTTTCTCTCCTGAAAAAACTCGTGAGCAAGCAGGTACATCAGGCTGAGTCTTTACGAAAAGTAAAACTCAAAACGAATCTTAGACATGTTCAATTATTCAACTAAAAGGGTAAAAAAGTTTCTAAAGATTAAAGTTATGTTCAAACTGTTTTGCGGACTTCTTAGCAATCAGATGTATAAGCACTAAATGTAAACTAAATTACATGCATATTTGTTAAAAGTATAACAGATTCAGACCTTGGTCGAGGAACTCTTTATCCTTGGTCAAGTCCATTTTTTAAAAATAAGTAATACGTTCCTCACAATCATATAAAATATTTAAACATTAAATGCCTTTTTCCGGTGGCCGATACCAATCTTATAAATGCTTAGAAAATATATACAAAAGGGGTAAAGTAATGACGAAAAGCTTTGACAAGAAACATCCAAAATGCTACAACTGTTAAAGCCCTGCACGCCAACCAGAAGATGCAAATGGTCTTTGTGCTTTGACGATTCTACAACTGCGAGTGGTCTGCGGGTCCGGTGTGGTCCCACAACAAATGAATAATTAAACTATACCTTCCAAATATAAGATTTGGACAATTAGCAATGTTTACAACATAGCTCAAAGAAGAGTTTCGTTCTAATCGGGTGTTTAGCTCGTTTCGCTTATGTATAAATCGGATAAATTTATATAACGAATTTATAAGTCAACTTCGACTTGAAGTCAAAATAAAGTTGAGAATCCTAACTTCTTATTTATAAACAATAAACACTTAACAAACCAAATGGCCTCTAAAATAAACACATTATAATGACCTATTTAAACACAGGTGAAATATGCTAATACCATTTTGCTAATTTACTAGAATCCCTAACCCCTTAATAATATGCAATTATCATTTTTGACTTGCAAGTTGTTACCTCACACGCCTGAACTGTATAATTCGCCAGATAAATGCAATGTTGGCAATCCTAATCTGTTTATAATTTGAGCAAGTTAATTCCTTTTACAAACCCGAGGAGTACACAGCGTGCAAGTAAAATTAGTATGAACAATCTGTCCTGGTTTTTACATAAAGGCAGTCCAGTTTGATCTGGTTACTCTAGTTCGAGTGCACGACAACATCTTACGAAGGTCACAACACTGGGGATTCTCCTCAACTGAACATACATTTCTTAGAGAAGTCCAAAGGTGCCCTAAAATCATGTCCTAAATCAAAATTTAAGGCATTTGAAGTAAAATGGTACTCCAACAGTATCCTAGTGGTGCCTCAAAACACTAGGACATCTAACAAATGCCTTATTTTTGAGGCACAATCATGCATGCCCTAAACCATTTCTATCAATAAAATATTAGCTTACTCACATTCCAACACACCTCTCTTCTCTTTCTTTTTCACTTCCCTCCAACTATAATTCAAATATACTATTATTTAAATAATAAGGCACAATAATAAGGCATATTGTTGGAGTTGTTATATTAAAATGATGTCCTAAATCACTAGGACATTATTTTTTATTATATATATAGGGCACTTCCAATGACATTGTTGGACTTGCTCTTAGGAGATGTTAAGGTGAGGTGCTACTATCCTAGAGGGTGCAGGGGCGGAACTAGGGGGGGGGGCAGAGGGGGGCTTGAGCCCCGGCTAGACCAAAAAAATTTAATAATTTTTTTTTATTTTAGTCATAGATATATTATAAAATAAAGAAAAGAAAATTTTTGAGCCCCGGATAATTTTTTGAGCCCCGGAGATACCTTATAACACATAATTCAGGGCACTTAGAATGTGTCCAGGAGATACCTTATAACACATCCTAAGTCATAATTTAGGGTATTTGATGAAAAATGTTGATCCAACAATGTCCTAGTGATGCCTTGTATCATTAGGACAACCTCCTCCGATCTTATTTATAAGGCACCTCTCTTTCCTTGCTCTATACTATATTTTCTAATAAATTTTTATGCATACTCTCTTTTTCTCTCTACTTTGGACTTGCTCGTAGTTTAAAGACAGATTAACAAATACTCCCTTCATCTCAATTTAGATGAGATTTTTACTCATTTCACGTATATTAAAGAGTATCAAAAGATTGTTCTTTTTTCTATTTCTGCCCATATTTATTGCGTTGACTTTCTATAACATTAGCTAGATAGTATATTAGAAATGCTAAATAAGAAAGGGTAAGAATGGAAGATTGTTGATAAATGTGCATGGAAAAAAAAAGAGACCTAACTATTTCGGAATAAAAAATTTTCTCAAAAGGATCATCTAATTTGGGATGGAGGGAGTACATTCAAAAAGATACACTCATAAGTCATACGCACTCACTTGACAATCCCCTAGCTCAAAATCTCACTACTATATATTCATTCAGCCGCGAACCCACGACAACTTACTCAGCTGCGCTTTCGAATTTGAGCCCCCCCTGGAATTTAGTCCTAGTTCCGCCACTGAGAGGGTGCACCTCTTAAGCAACTCATAAGTATACAACTTGGACCAAAAAGAACCACATGACAACATTAATATAAGATTTAATTTACAGATCTCTAACTCTGTTAATTATTAAGAAGTTTCCATCTTACTCGGCAGAATGACTGATACACATGTATTCAGCATCCACCAAGAAACACTCTATGCAGCATTATTCATAAGTTAACAATTTAACATAGGACTCACTCAGCATGTTAGAACTAGCACAAATGGCAAAACTTGGGGAAAGCACATTAACAAAATAAACAATATTACAAACAAGCACTTCTCAGACCCAACCCAAATAATGTGAAGTAGTTAACTATGGAACACTATAATACCAGAAAGGCATAAATTGTTATACTTGCAGAAATAGAAAAAGCACCATTGATATATTACTTGACAAAAACCGACAAAACCAATATCAAAGATAAGCATCATAATAACCTACATTAACATTACCACTATATTCCATCTAAAACACTAGTCTCTTCGTAGCAATCACCACAAGCCCATTACATAAAGTAACAATCACCACCTCGCCTCAAATAAACAGGTGCTTGTACTCCCCATTCGCAAGCTTGCAAAGCTGATTATAGTTCAGCAAATCTGCCAAAACAACCAAAAAAACAAAATCACATACAAACCAAAACCTAATCCCCAAATTCATCGAAATCAAAAAATTATCCCAAATTCTCAATCATACCAAAATTATCCCCAAAATTAGTCCCGATATCAGCACGAATAGACTGAGCCCCATCAGCAATCCCGATGATCTCGACAAACGTAGTGAGAGGCGCCGGAAGCTGCCCTGTCACTACAATTTGCTGATCATCGCAGGATTTCCCCACAACGCCACCTCCATCGGTGCGTAAAACCTGAATCACAGTGCGGACTCTCCGTCCCACAAACATCCGGAGAAGCTCTCCGTTAACAAATGCCGCTGGATTTGATGTATCCATTTCCTTCAAACACAAACACAAATAAAAACATCAACAAAATACATACAGGCATAATCAAATTGATAGCGCCATTTTCTTAATTATTTTGTTGTATTACCAATATGTGATTGAATAATTGGTGTTTTAAATGATGAATGAAACCCTAGGTTTGATGATTAAAAATAAATAAAATGGAAACAATTATAGAGATTAGAGATGCGTATAATTGAGTGATTTACCTGATTAATTGAAGCGTCGTGTGTGATTAAAGTGAGTGAAGAGGAACGTTTGAAAGTAGCTGCAGATGTGTTTGTGTATATAGATGGAGTGGCTTGGGTGTGTAATGGCGGTAAGAATTCCCGCCTTTGTTATTTCGTATGGGCCGGGTTACTTGCTTCTTGGACCACTGTCTCGAGACCGAGCTGACCCAAAAAGATGTCAGGATATCAAAGAGAAGCGGAACTGTGTGTTAGGAGGAGTATCTCTTATTCAATCAGAAAATCATTGTTAGGATCGATTTTTACGCACTAAAATAGAACGATGTTTTGATACGAGAATAAAAAAAATAATAATAATAATTGTTATTATTATTATTTTAAAATAATAATAATGATAATTAGTTAACTAGATTTAATTTATATATTATTATTACTATTATTATGTTTAACTGAGAATATTATTGTTGAATTATACTTCTTTATTAAAAATATAGAATATATTCTTTTAGTTTAACAAAAAAACGATGAGAAATAATAACATTTTAATAATAATATTTTGTCAAAACTTTATTATAAACTGAATAAGTTTAAATAATTATTTTTGTTTAATAATATTATATTCAAATTTTTATATAAAATCCATATTAGACCAATGTTATAAGAAAGAGGAATATAGAAAAAACATTATTCAAATTATTTTCTTAATAAATAAAAGTATAATAATTATTTAAAATGTATTAAATAATAAATTTATAATTTAGTTAAACAATATGACGGAGGAGTACAAAACTCCCTTCTGGTAGCCAAACAAATTTATTGTACTTCCATGTAGTTTCAATGGAAGGAAGGTATAACTTTCTTAGATGTACATATACCAAATGGTAATTAAGTCCAAATTCCAAATGCCCTAAAAACGGAGTTTGTACATACCTAACACGTAACTCAGGTAATACGTGGGCTCCCTCTCATTTCTAACCAATTTATTCAACCACTTTTCAAAACTAACCAGTTTTTTTTCGAGCTTTCAAAACTAACCAGTCTAAATGAGGGGAGAAAACGCGACCTGAACGAAAAACTTTTTACAGCACGGGTCGCGCTTTGAAACAGCGACCCAAACACAAAAAACCCCGTTCAGGTCGCTGTTTCAAAGAGAGACCCAAACACAAAAAACCCCGTTGGGGTCGCTCTTTCAAAGAGAGACCCATGCTGTAAAAAGTTCCATATGGGTCGCCCTTTGAAAGAGCGACCCATATGGGTTATTTTAAAAAAAAAAATTCAAAAATCGGAAAATATTATTTCAAAGGGCGACCCATATTATTTATATTATAATATTTCATAATATAATTTATATAATGATATAATGTAAAAATATTTTATATTATATAGTGATACATTATTTGTGATATTATATTTTATATTATTATATTATGTAATGATATAATATAATATTATAGATTGTAATATTATATTTTTTAATTTAATTTAATTCGGAAATATTTTTTCCTTTATCTAATTTTTACCTAATATTTTTTTATTTACCTAATATTTATAGTTTATTAATTATTTATCTAATATTTAAAGTTTTATTTACCTAATATTAAAATGTGATGCAGAGAATTATTTTTTGAGGAGTGTGCAAATAATTTTGATTGTATGGTCACATCTAAGGCAGTAGGTTTTTTAGCTTTTTATTACAAAACATTGATTTAACACTGGACAAAGCTGCCAACTTCATTGAAATCATTCAAGAATTCAATAAGCCAGCCTGTTGTTACTGCTCAAATATTCACTTTTTTGCTGAGAGGACGTTTTTCTGCAAATCCATTAAGTAGAGAAAGCAATCTGCATCAAATATTCAAGCCTGTTTGCAATTATGATTTTTTGAAAAGTGTGCATCATCTGTTTGCACTTATGAGCTCGTTTAAAGTCATGCAATTATGTGTTTTTAAACAGTGTGCAATAGCTTTTTTCGTATTGTCACATCCTCACATTTAACACATAGTGCAGCATGCAATAATATCAATGGATTTATGCAGTAGCTTGTTCAGAGAATCATTCATTACTTTATTGCTCATTGATAGATTGACTGCATACCAATAAGTGGACACAAAAATTGCATGCACTATTGAAGCACAGTGGTTAACTTTGAAATTCGTCCTTAAAAGCTGAAGCATTTGAAATTCATCCTTAAAAGTCTCAATTTAATTTAACGGTTATATAATATAAAATATATAATGTAAATAATAAATATATATATAAATTAAAGATTGAAATATATATATATATATATATATATATATTTATTTATTTATATATATATATATTATATATATGTGTGTATATATGTATATTATTTAATGTATTTTTCTAAAGAGTGTGAAAAAAATTTAAAACGTATGGTCAAATCATCTGTTTGCAATTATGATTTTTTTGAAAGTGTGCATCATCTGTTTGCAATTATGAGCTCGTTTAAAGTCATGCAATTATGTGTTTTTAAACAGTGTGCAATAGCTTTTTCCGTATTGTCACATCCTCACATTTAACACATAGTGCAGCATGCAATAATATCAATGGATTTATGCAGTAGCTTGTTCAGAGAATCATTCATTACTTTATTGCTCATTGATAGATTGACTGCATACCAATAAGTGGACACAAAAATTGCATGCACTATTGAAGCACAGTGGTTAACTTTGAAATTCGTCCTTAAAAGCTGAAGCATTTGTGGTTGCCTATCCACAAAACCATCATCACTTGAAAAAACCTCATTGGCAAGCTATCAGAAAACCAAAACCACCAAAAGCAAACCACTCCAAAAAAACCAAAACAAAGATGGACGGTTACGTAAACGTCAATTTCTTCTGGGGAGGTGAAATCATAAAACAAGATAACGATGTTCTCTACACCTTAGATCCGAAAGAAATGATGTATGTGAAATTGAGCAGCTCACTTGAAGAACTACGAGATATGGTGTTCGGGTTGATGCATATAAGTAGGCATCATTGGGATGTCAAGCTTAGTGTGAAATATCCTCGAATCGGGGTTAGTAACCTCGTTTCGGGGTTCTTTGTGAAGTCTGTTAAATCGGACGACGATGTTCGTAGGATGTTAAGTATCCCCGAGAGATTTCACTTGGGTGGAGACGTATCATTGTTTATCGAGGCCGAGAGTATTGCTCAACCCAGCCAACACTATGGAGGCGAGTATGGGGGGAACTATGGACAAACCGGACAAACCGCTGCAGGTGGCCAAGTTTCAAATTATGTTGAAAACTACGGTGGGAGTTTTGGAGGCGATTATGGGGGAAACTATGGACAAAGCCAGGGCATGCAAGGGTGGTCTAGCGGCTACAACTACGGGACGATTGGAGAGTATGGTGGTGGCTCGAGTAATACGGGTCGTTTTGTTGTTGAAGAGGTTGTGGACGAGGACGATTTGAGTGGTAGACAGCCATCACCGGCTCGTCAAACCCCGAAAAGAGGTGCAGCTATAGCTCTTGCACTGGAGAACCAGGAGGATGATGAAGAGTATGGCTCGGAAAGAGCCATAAGCAGCAGTGACGATTCGGAGTGGAATCTATCACAGGAGGATGTTCCGGAAAGTGAAGATTTTTCGGAGGTTGATTCCGATGAAGAAAGAGAGGGAAACATGCACTTGCAAACACAGGCATTGTCTATTCATGAACCTAGAGCTGCATGGTTTGGATCCCAGGATTACGAGCCTGTGATTGTGTCCAACAAGGACGCAGTTATGTCACTCGGGTTTGATCCCGCCAACGATGAGTTGACCGAAGGAGCTCTATTTGCTACCAAGGAAGTGCTCATAGCTGCTGTGAAACATGCACACATAAGTACAGATCGAAATTTCATCGTGGAGAAAAGCTCCACGCAAGTCTACAAAGTTAAATGTGTGGTTTCAAACTGCAAGTGGAAGCTAAGGGCCGCGAAGAAGAAGTCCCACGGCCTTTTTCAAATAACTAAATGTCCAGAGATTCACACATGCCTACTGGATAGACCCACGCAGGACCACCGCAAAATTTCAGCAAAAATGATTGGCTATGTGGTTGCTCCCTACGTAAGTCCTACAACCTTGGATATCATTATATGTCTAAATATTATCGTTTATTATTCATCGTTAATGTTAATATATTTTGTTTCAACAGATCTCCCAGACCCCTCAATTGAAGGTAAGCAACATCATCACAATGGTCAATGATGAGTACCACCATTTGGTTAGTTACTTGAAAGCATGGAGGGGGAAGATGGCCGCCATGGAAAGCGTTTATGGAAGCTGGAAGACAACCTACAACGAGCTCCCTCGGTTCCTTAATGTCATGGCCAGTACAAATGTCGGAAGTATAGTTGTGGTTGAGGTTGTTCCACATCATAAAGAGAGGGGTACATCGACATTTGTTCGTGCATTTTGGTGCCTAAAAGCAATGATTGATGGTTGGCAGTATGCACGGCCAGTTATTTCCATTGATGGTACATTTCTTAAGGGAAAGTATAATGGGAAATTGCTGGTCGCGGTGGGAGTCGACTCTAATAACCACCAATATCCCATATGCTTCGCCCTTGTTGATGAGGAAACAACTGAAAATTGGTCTTGGTTTCTACGTCTTTTACGTAGACATGTATGCCGAGATAGATTGGGGGTTTGTATTAAATCTGACCGTGCGACGGGGATCCTTGCTGCAATGAATGACGAAGCGAGTGGTTTTACCCCGCCGATGGGCTATCACAGATTCTGCCTCCATCATGTTAGGAGCAACTTCTCCAAGGCATTCCCGGGAAAGGAGCTTAAAATGTTAATGTGGCTAGCCGGCAATATGCCACAGATTAGGAAATATGATGCCTACATGAAGAAGATTGGAGAGCTTTCGCCTCAAGGCTTGAGGTGGTTGCTAGGGATAAGTCCAGCCCTCTGGACTATTTGTCATGACACAGGCCACGCTCGTTTCGGCCAAGCTACCACAAACATCACGGAGAGCTTTAATGGTAACGTGCGCGTGGCTCGGCACCTACCTGTGACCGCAATGATTGAATTCATGTTTTATAAAACTGTTAGGACGGTCAATAAGGAGAGGAACGCAGTGCTTGAGGGCATTGGGGAGGGTCATGAACTTTGTCTAAGGACGAGAAATAAGTTGGAGAAGATTGCATCCAAAGCTAACACACACCGGGTCGAGACATTTAATAGAGGAACCGGTTTGTTCTCCGTAAAGACGCAAAGGTACATGGTAAAAGGGTGCAATAAGGGCGGGAACACGCAGGTGGTTGACATAACTCAGCGTACATGCACTTGCGGGAAATGGGCTTGCCACCGCCTACCGTGTTCACATTTGATTGCTGCTTGCAACCACAATCACTTAAACTGGAAACAGTGGATTGGCCCCTTCCACTACAACTCTACTTTGTTGAAATTGTGGGAGCCAATGATATATCCATTACCAGCAACTGGGTATTGGGATATTGATTTGCCAGTGCAATGGAGAATGTTTGGAACTGTGGTACCGAACGAGGCCTTGCGAAAGAGAAGGCGTAAACGAGGAGAAAGGGGTCAATCCGTCAGAATACGCACGGAGATGGACAGTTCCCGTACAAGTCACAAATGTGGCCGCTGCAAGCAAGAAGGACACACTAGACGTAGTAAAAGGTGTCCATTGTACAATGTTGACCCTACTGTGTAATTTAATTGCCATTTTCTTTTTAGTCCTTGTTTTTAATTGTTAATTTGTATTTTCCTTTTCAGTCCTTGTTTTTTATTGTTACTCTGTATTTTTCTTTCGTTTTTTATTGTTAATCCAATTTTGTTAATTAATTTAATGTAATGGTGTTGAAGCAATAAATAAACTTCAAGGAAACAGAAGCATTCGGGACAAGATATTACATGCTGGCAAAAGAAAGGCTGTAAAGAAAAGATTCTGCTCAGTTAAAGGACAATATATAATAAAGTAAAGTGATGTGAAAAGAAAGGCTGTATAGATTAGACTACACACTGGCAAACCATAGCAAGCAACGAAATAATGCTCATATTCACATGATCAACAGTTGTATCTCATAATGCTGATATTCACATGATCAACAGTTGTATCTCATAATGCTGATATTCACATGATCAACAGTAGTATCTGATAATGCAGAGGGTCACATGGTGTACAGTAGGTCATAAAGTAAAGGTTCTGCAAAAGTAAAGTGCCTCACTGTAAAGATTAGACTGTACAAAGTTTCTCACTTTATAGATTAGACCCACGTTTTCATACTGCCAAACCATAGCATGCATTGAAAGAAAAGATTCAGCTCATTTAAAGGACTTGTCAATTCAAAAATTGACAAGTCTTTTAAATATATTCAGCTAAACAATAATCCATTCGCCTATAAATAGGTCTTCATTATGGTTGATACACATACAAGCAACTAAACAAACACAAAATTCACTCATCACTTAAGCTGAAAATGGATAAGGGCAAGGCACCAATGGATAAGGGGAAAGCACCAATGACCCCCGGCTGCGAAAAACGCCTCAAACAGCAACAAGATAGGAGACAGCCGGAGCTTGTGTTGGGAGGGATGCGCAACAACCGAAGCAACCAACCTAAACCAGCTCCTAAAAGCAAGGCACCACCGGTCGTGCAACAAAAGAAAACTCGGCCACCGTTGGGACGGATGCGCACTGACTTTGACATCAAGAAAATGATAGAGGAGACGAGAGAAGAGAGACGTCTCGAGGTTGAACATCAAAAGAACGTGAAGAAGTGGAACAAACTCTTCCGTTATATTTGCAGGTATGTTTATAGGAGGATTAGAAGGGGCAAAGATTGGGTGATGACGGAGGCGGAAGATGATATCCATAACAGAAAATTCCCTGAAGTTCACAAACTCTATTTTCAACGCCATCGTGAGATGGGTGAGATGGATATCCCATTTGGTGATTCTCGCATGAGGTATTATGCGGCTAAAATCGATGAAGAGTGTGCCGCACTGCAGGCTAAACTCGAGGGAAGTCAGGAAGCCAGATTTTGGGCCGAGTGGGGAGATGTGGACAATGTAACTTATCAGTGCCGTCGAGTGCAAATGCCTACCCCGTGGGTCGATGAAGATGAAGTGGAAGGCGGTGTTGCTGATGATGGTGGAGACGATGATGCTCACGCTGAGGACGATGAAGATGATGATGAAGGATATGATTCCGACTATATTGTGGACCTCACTCAGGATTGAGAACTTATGTCATGTTCTCATTTTAATCATATGTAATTTCCCTTCAGTTTATGTAAGAGTATTGTTTCGTTTAAGTTTATGTAATGCGAATTACCTTTTAAGTACAATCTATATGAGCTTAAATATTTAAATATGACAATCTATAATATTATATTATATCATTACATAATATAATAATATAAAATATAATATCACAAATAATGTATCACTATATAATATAAAATATTTTTATATTATATCATTATATAAATAATATTATAAAATATTATAATATAAATATTTACTAAAACTTCAATTAAATATATAAATATATATATATATATATCACTATATAATATAAAATATTTTTATATTATATCATTATATAAATTATATTATAAAATATTATAATATAAATAATATGGGTCGCCCTTTGAAATAATATTTTCTGATTTTTGATTTTTTTTTTTTAAAAATAACCCATATGGGTCGCCCTTTGAAAGCGCGACCCATACTTATATATTTATGTTTGGGTCGCTCTTTCAAAGCGCGACCCTTACTGGAAATTTTTTTTGGTTTGGGTCGCGTTTTCTCCCCTCATTTAGACTGGTTAGTTTTGAAAGCTCGAAAAAAAACTGGTTACTTTTGAAAAGTGGTTGAATAGAGTGGTTACAAATGATACGGAGCCGTAATACGTGCATACCTAAACATTTGTCAGACTCAGCTATACTGCACAGTATACCCCTAAATAAATCAAGAGATTCATAGATAAACCGGATCATCTCTCGAGATTTCTAAAAAACCCTCAAATCATATCATTTATATAGTCAGGTGCGATAATAAATTAATAATCATGCACTTCGGGAATCGGACTTAATCGGCTGAACTACCGATTTAAGGATTAATCGGAAATCGGGGATTAATCGGTAATATTTAGTTATTATTATATTAGCTATTTAGTAACTAATATATTTACTATATTCATAAACCCTATAATTATTCATATTTAAAGTAATATGATATTTTAATTTTAATAATTTATCACATATAATTCGATTATGAAATATATATAAGGATTAATCGGATTTCAAAAATCGGATCGGTAACCGACCTTGCAGGGGATTAATCGGGGATTTATCGGTTAAATCGGGGATTTTTAGAACACTGTGCACTGCACGTAACACCCCAGAGGATATGTACAAGATTATATACATAGAAACTCAGATTAACTCTAACTCGTCGTCCTGTGATTTTTCATTTTTTGAAATACTATGATTTTTTTTAAGATTTTTACGTGAGTATAAAAAGATGTTTATAATTTATATCTATAAAATCGAAAATATACAAAGGAGAATGTAAACATAGCAGAAACACATATCCAATTTGTTTTTCATAATAAAATAATTTTCTGCGTACCTGTCCTTTGCCTTGCATTGCAGTTCCATAATCAAGGGAGAGTATCTCGACGAGATTTTGTTTCTTTTCTGCATTATATACTCTTCTCGATCTCTTCTCACGTATTGACCTAATATGTGTGTATATATACACCCATTGCATGATCATTCGATCATCTACCACACAAGAAAATGGCGCTAGTTTTTTCTCGCAACTATACCGTATTAATATTACTATCGATTTTCTTATTCGTCTCGTTAGATATCAATGGCGTGGAATCAACCCACCGAGTTTTTCTAGAATTTCAATCTGTTCCTGCTGTAAATGTCAAGCTAGTTCACAAACCTGCTTACCATTTTCAACCTAAGAAGCATTGGATCAACGGTATGTTATGTATATAATTAAACACGCTCATGCACGTACATAGCACGTAATTCACATGGAGCGGTGAATCACTAGTTGCCAACAATTGCATAACTTTGGCACGTAATTCATATGGAGTGGTGAATCAGTAGTTGTCAACAATTGCATAATTAAACACACTCTCAAATGCACCGTAGTTTCTGACAAGGTTTGAATCATCGACATCAACCTTATGTGAAGTGGAGAAAAAGTATAATCTGATCATGCATCGATTTAGCAAACAAGTGCACAGTTCGCTCCTAGCATTGTAGTCCTGTTCTGTAATCTGCATTGTTCTCTGTTTTTGTTGTTTTATAATCTGCATTTATTTTTTCTCTTCATGAGCTACTAATGAAGAACTCAAGCTCCAGATGATCTAATATATCTTGTTCTCTCTTGCATGGTCAATGCTGGTGAATAAACAAAACAAACCACAGATCCTAATGGTAAGCCATATATATTAATATCTTGATTAACAAATTCTGAAAATTTAAAATTTCGATTAGATGATAAATAGCATGTTTGTCGATTCTGTTTGGACAATTACAGGACCAATGTTCTACAAAGGCTATTACCATCTTTTCTATCAGTACAATCCCCAAGGTGCTGTCTGGGGGAACATTGTATGGGCTCACTCTGTTTCAAAGGACTTGATCAATTGGCTTGCACTCGAAACAGCAATTTCCCCTTCGAAGCCCTTTGACAAATACGGATGCTGGTCAGGATCAGCCACAATTCTTCCTGGTAACAAACCTATCATACTCTACACTGGTATAGTATCCCCTGAACCTGAGTCCACCCAAGTCCAAAACTATGCTGTTCCTGCTAATTATTCCGATCCATTTCTTCGTGAATGGATAAAACCGGACAACAATCCATTGGTTACAGCCCATAGTGAGAACTCGTCTGCCTTTCGTGATCCTACTACTGCATGGTTTGATGGTGGCCACTGGAAAATGCTGGTAGGTAGCAGGAGAAAACATAGAGGAATGGCCTATTTGTATCGAAGCAGAGATTTCATGAATTGGGCAAAGTCCCCACATCCTTTGCATTCTAAGGCCAACACAGGAATGTGGGAATGTCCTGATTTTTATCCAGTGGCTCAAGAAAGCACGAAAGGGCTGGATACGTCTGAAAGAGGGGAGAATATTAAGCATGTGTTGAAGGTTAGTCTGGATGAAACTAGATATGAGTACTACACGATTGGAACGTATGATCGTGTCAAGGATAGGTATGTTCCGGATAATACATCAGTTGATGGTTGGGCAGGATTGAGATATGATTATGGTAACTTTTATGCTTCAAAAACTTTCTTTGATCCTCTCAAGAATCGAAGAATTTTGTGGGGTTGGGCTAATGAGTCTGATACTCGGGATGATGATGTTAAAAAGGGTTGGGCTGGAGTTCAGGTAATTTGTACTATTAGAAGATAAAGATCCTCTAGGTTACAATGTTATAGAACTTGCAATTTTTCTGTTTTGAGATTAACTGAGTTCTGATTACATGCATATTCTTTTAGCTAATTCCGAGGACAGTTTTGCTGGATCCAAGTGGAAGGCAACTGATCCAGTGGCCAATCGAAGAACTAGAACAACTGCGCGGAGCAAGAGTACAGATGGGAAAACAAAAAATCAACGAGGGAGATCATGTCGAAGTAAAAGGAATAACAGCTGCACAGGTTTGTTCATGTTCCAAAAATGACATTAAACTTGGTGCATCATTTTCATAATGCTTCCAACAATTTGTGTCTGTTCAGGCAGATGTTGATGCAACGTTCTCATTTGAGAGCTTAGATAAAGCTGAGTCATTCGATCCTAAATGGATGAACTTAGACGCTCAAGACGTCTGCAACTTGATGGGATCAACTGTTATTGGAGGTCTCGGACCATTCGGGCTACTGACTTTGGCTTCAGAGAAGCTCGAAGAATATACTCCTGTCTTCTTTCGGATATTCAAGACTCAAGAGAAGCACAAAGTTCTGATGTGTTCTGATGCAAAACGGTATACTTGTTTATCAGTATTCCAGAGTAAAGATGTGAACTGGTCACTCCTAAACATATTAATATGGCTATTGATTCACCAAGGCTATATGTTTGTTCAACAGGTCCTCTTTGGCTAAAGGATTGTACATGCCATCATTTGCAGGATATGTAGATGTGGATTTAACTGACAATAAGATTTCACTCAGAAGTCTGGTGAGCCCTGTTTTTTGAAGTTCACTTCTGCATGTGTTATATACATTATTCTAGAAGTCGATGATTCCGTAGCTCACCGAACCGATTAAATTTCCAATTATTCAATTAATCATCCGATTAATCCTTGTTCCATGTCACCGATTAAGTCCGATTTCCGTTACAACACTCTATATATAATGTAAATTATGTTTACTGTTATGTTTGTTTTGATGCAGATTGACAATTCAGTGGTGGAAAGTTTTGGGGCTCGAGGAAAAACATGCATATCATCCAGGGTTTATCCAACACTAGCAATTTCTAAGAATGCTCATTTATTTGTATTCAACAATGGAACAGAGCCCATCACTGTAGATAGCTTGGATGCTTGGAGCATGAACCCTCCTTCAAAGATGAACTAAGATGTAATTTAGTAGAAACTATAAGATTTATTTTTATTATTATACTTATAGCGTAGCAGGGTATATATGATAACCTTTTTTAGCATTTGAATAGAAATGACAGAAGATTACAGTTTACACATTCAACAAGAAGTTTAAGTATTTAGCACAAAGACAATTCAAGCTATGCTACAAATTTAAGTGAAGAAACAGTCTTTAAACACTATATACTGTTTCTTTATTGTATCTCTCGTAGAGTTGCAGTAGCACTATCTTCATCCATTGATTTGATTATCTACTACGATCCGATGTTGTAATATCATGTGTGTCTATCCGGTGGAATCTCTTCAGTATTCATTAATCAAAAGGATAAAACCGGGGGTCATGTTCGCTTGCCATTAACATTCCAGTGCACAGGCATGTTGGGCACATCACCTGAAAGACTTATAATCAGTACCATACTTGCAGTGTTTGAAAGAGTAGGAAGACTATAATTATGAAAACTGGGAAATAAAGGAATTTGTCAATTTGACAGATACTTCGGGTCTTCCATATCACAAGTATAATGATTCAATACACTACAAAGTAAGTATTTACTTGGCTGGCTTCTTGCCATCTAATGAAAGCAGCAATGGTAAAATGAATTACCTTTCCTGCTCCTGAGCAGTTTGTACACCTTTTTGTGGTGGGAGCCCGTAATGGTTGATCAGAAGACATGGACTCTGAAATGGGTTCAATATTTAAGCACACACCACTTGCAGAACAGCGAGCGCAAGCCAAGTACCCTGCACAGATAATTGGTCATAAACAAATAGTAGTTATTTCCTAGCTAAACAAGACAGATTTCCTACTTAAATTGTCCCGGAAAACAAGTAGGTAGCAAAAATCCATAATACCTATGGGTTCATGATTTAATACTTATCAGCATCAAGAACATGAGACCATGCTAATTTCTAGTATTCATGAGTCATGAACAGTTCAACTGAAACATAACTTTGTGATTCATTATCACCAAAAAAGCAAAATAAAGTTTTAAACCATACACGATGGCAGCCTTTGGTGTTCTTGGTTAAAAATGAAAAAAACGTGACACCATTTGATATATTTTCTCTGTCAGACTATCACCTATCCACGATTATCTAACATGTCAACTGTGATTTGATATACATATATTGCTGTGAAAGTTTAATTCTGATACTTTTTCATTGTGTCAGTAGTTAATCATCTATTGGCAACACAATAACTTTTTCTTCTTTCCAGAAGCTTCATTGCTACATAACAGATCAGCTTCAATATTCAAGGAAGGGCATGTAGGCATACATTTAGAAAAATTCTGTAATTATGGGGAATTATCTCTCCTGCCACCCCATTGAGATCAACAATAAAGTGATGACATAGGTGCTAAAAATATCTTAGCTAGTGAAAACCTAATATATACCTACCAGTTCCATGGCAATACTTGCACCTTTTCTTCTCTTGTTGCTCAACATTACTAGCTTCAATCAACATTAAAGTTGATATGACCCCCACTGCTCCACCTGAAAAAGACGCTACTATGGGGTCCACCTGACTGAATTAAGAAAAAAACAAAACTTTATCTATATATTACAAAGGACTCCTACTGAACTGGAATTGCATATATTTATGACAGGAATTTATAAATACAATATAAATTATTTAAGATAAGTTAGAGCAAGCTCAATGGTTGTGCTAAATAGATGGAGCTATTGCTATAATTTAACACCAAAAAGTGATTTTTGATGCTAGACTGACAGCATGTCCCCAATGGCCGGTGCTATATCTTGTTCCAAATTTAATTTATTCTCCAAGTACCCTACTCTTTTAAATATAAATTCAATTTTCCCACCTCATTTTACGCCAAGGATCCCACTATATTCACTTTTTGGTGTGGTGTCAATTATAACTCCATTTATCTTTTGTTCTATATCTAGAACATACTATAGCATTGTTCTATTTTAGCACAAGATATAGAACACCATTGGAGTAGTGAATTTTGGTTTTTGTTCCATAAAATAGATATAGAACAAGATATAGCACACCATTGGACTTGCTCTTACATGTTAAAAACATATATTTTATTCCCTGAGGGGGTCAGGGTTTTATCAGTACCTCAACTGCATAGGTAAGTGCATATTGCGGATGAAGTCTTCATACAACGTGCCGCCAATACCCAATTTTAGTTCAAGCTGCCATCAGAAGTGGTATGTGAAAGTGATCACCAATGTGTAGTAGGATATTGCATACATTATTTTATTACTGATACAATTACAGTACATCATACTAAAACAATAATCAACAATGCTGCAATGGCACAAATTATAGTACTCCTACTTCAACAGAAAGATAGGATCATTAGTGCATAAATTATTTCTTGCATCTGTTTCCGTGAATGTAGTTAGACTTATTACCATACAAAACAATATTCATTAGAGGATTACACGCTAAAAGCATTTCTGGAATCCAAACCTGTCACTTAAATGTCAATTACTGCAACATCTATATGAAAAGCTATTATAACCATATAAGGTCTTTTCTTTCTTTTGATATGCTTTGCTTGTCAGGCAGAGTGAAGCACATTCTGTCGCTTATAGAAACAAGAAACATTTTTTGTTGGAGCAACGAGTTCTTGGTTCTATGTCAGTTATACAAGTTTTTTTTGGCATTTAAAAAACAATTTTAAATTATGATTTTTCCCCCAACTCTTAATTGCCACTAACAAATAAAACTTCACAAGTACAATCCAAACAAAGTTTGACCATGATTAAACAAATAATAAACACGGACGCTAATAAGCCAAGTGGTATATTCTGCCAGCTGCCACTTCCTCAAGTTCAGAAATTACTATGATACTTAGCTACAAGAGAAAAAGACAGATATATATAGTAATTATGCTATGGGCCAATAGTGTGAACAATGTGTTGCCTTTTTAAACACTTTGTCGATGGATCACAAATAAGAGACCATTAGTACGGATACCTTAGAATATGATAACAGTTTAACCTCACTTACTGGCTGGTTACTACGTGCAAGTTATGTCCATTACCATTCACCATAAGCAACATCAACCCCCAATCAACAATGGTATGCAAGAGGATGCAAGACTACCAAAAGAATGTTTTATCCCACTTGACACTGACAAACATAGTAGATTGCCCAAGGCCTAAAGCTCTCGAAAGATGGTCTCTTAAGCTACAGTCTGAAACGTGCATTAAAAACGCCTTTTTAGCATAATAAACTTACAACTGGTGCGAGAAGACCCCCAAAGACGATGATTCCAGATACAAATGCAAAGCTTGTCAGGTAGAGCTGCTTCAATGTAGTTGGCGTCTACAACAAGTTAAAAAAGCTATGAGAAAGAAGCAAAAGATAATAGAAATTTGACTGTTTGAAATGAGAGGTCATAAACATATACAAGGGACAGCAAAATATTGACATGCAGCTGTTAGCTGAGATAATTTACCTAAATAACGAAAAACAGAAACGAACCAGCTATCCTAAAATATTGAATGACACATTTATTCATCTTCAATGTGGCATACTACAAGCACTTCCTAAATTTGATTAAAAGAAATCCACAGATATATTCCAGCACAGTGTGTTCAAGCACTGTGCAGTACTTAAAATATCAGTGATGCTTGTTTATATGAGCTTTAGTTGATGCAAATACTAAAATTGTCAGGAAGAAATAAAATGCTACTGGTAGTTAAGTAAATGTGAGCTTTAGTTGCTACAAATATTAAAATTGTCAGAGGTAGAAATAAAATGCTACTGTAGTAGTTATAGAAGAAAGAAAATAACTCCAGCCTAATATAAATGGCTCCACCTAACAATGCGAGCATATTTTTAACTGCTTATGAAAATGTGTAAATGGAGTTTTTCAAACTTTACAGTTGTATTTTAGTTAAATTGAAAATAAGTTGAATCCTTTGTGTGCCATGGGTCATCATTGTGCATATGGTTTAATAATAATTCCAGTGACAGATAAATCATTGCAAACAGAACAACTTTTCACATCTTCACAAAAGCCAAGAGTAAAAATAATGGAAATGTCTTTAAAGATCACTTATAAATTACCATACGAGAGAGGAAGGGAATAGTTGATGTAATGTCAGGCATCTCATTCTCCTCCATGCTATCACTGTCAAATGCTTTTAAACGTTTGGTGCGTTGTTGTACTCGTAACCTTCGGACCTAGTGCAACATTTGATCAAGAGTGAGAAAAGTTTCAACAAAAAGAATACAACAGTAAAATGAATGCTTCGGCAAGTAAACAAGTGTCCCTGATACAGAGCACAAACTGGCTTGGTGATACCTCTTCCATGAGAAGAAATATTTTATTGCGCCTACTCCTTATGTTGTCTTGGATTTCCTGTGTTTGCATCTGAACAAAATCTTGAACAGTTTCCGGCCCTTCTATTATGCAAAAATTGCTGAAAAATTCAACTTGAGGTCAGTTATAAGAACAGAACGTTTCAGAACCACAAAGAATTGAGAACAATCCTCGCAACCATGGTACTAGAAGCAATACCACTGGGTGTCAACAAACTAGAATCTAGTACTTTAAATATCATAAATCACATGCCATCAGTACTGCAAATTATTCACCCAAAATCTCACCATAAATCAAAATTTAGACCAGCAACACATCAACATTATCTTCACAAGCCTCCATATAATTACAACAGAATTAAATGCTGATAAATCATAGCTTCCCGAGTAGCCTTGTATGTTTGGCATAAAATATTTTACCAGTTTCTTATGTTGATTGCATACATAAGTTAGTCAAAGGCAAAAGACCAAGGACGCTGAGATAAAAATTTTAAATCTCAAAAAGTTGGGAAAATATTTCCCCACACAGCTTACTTTCCTTGTCTAATATAATCCAGAACACAAATATCTTAAGCCGCAAAACCTGAGCCTAATAAATAAAGTGTGTTACAAACATTAGCAATTTTACCTCTGGTATTGGTGTTATGCCACATACACACAAAAGTATAAGTTACATATTAAGCTGTTGTCAATAAGAAAATCAGTACATCTTCAGGATGACAAAAACAAGAAAAATTCAATTGTAATAACTAATAAAATTCAATCAAAAACAGCACTTCACATCAAGAACTAAATTACCCCTAAAATGTACAAAGCTTGACCAAATTAATTCTTCAATAATTTTCTTTTTGAACCATAAGTGATAATAAAGCAGACACAAGTCCCACAAGTAAGCATAAATTGAATTACAAACTCTACAATAATCACAATTACATAAATTTCCAACTAAAAAAATGTTTATTTTAAGGGAAATTGGACCTTGGGATGTTATCTCCAGCAGGGAAGGAAGCAGAGTCATCCTTTGCAGAACAGGAAGTGACAAGTCTAAGCTTTGAGTTGTTTTTCAAGAAAGAAACATGTGTTGGGCTAATAAAAATCAAAGCTTTTTGTGAGTTGGGCTTCAAGGTGTGAATTGATGATGATGGAAGACATGAGTGCAGAGAGAAAGAAGCCATCTTTCTTTCTTTTAGCTCCGCCCTTTGCTTCTCATGAATCTTCAAGAAAGATAGAGAGGGTGGACAGAGGATATATATATAGACATGGGTTTGTGCAGATGCTAAGATAGAGAGACACAGTTTAATAGTACTTACAAGTTACAAGGAGACAGGGAGATGCTTTGTCCTGAAGCTGAGTTTGGCCGGTAGAATATTGAAGGTATCTAATGCTTTTTAACTTTCTAGTATAATTGTCTCCAGGGATCGCGCTCTAGAGAGAACCAAGGCTTAAAATAGAACCATAGAACCAATTCTCAATCGTTGGATTCATTTGGATTTAATGGCTCAAGATTAACGTAGAGAATCTTTAAAAATAATATGACAATCAGTATAAAATATGTACAATCAATTATAAAGATAGTAGTGTAATTTTACATATATTGTCATTTATTGAAAATCAATCAAAATCAATCATAAACAACAATTACAACTTAGTTGTATGTATTACTTTCATATTGTTTTTCATATTTTTCCATACACCGCATCCTGTGTTCTTTCATTTGGTACTCAATGGAGGGCGTTCATGAAGAAACACGAATGTATACTCACGTCTCTTTATTTTAGGTTCTGCTGCTGCACACCAATTCTTATATATTTTGACAATCTACGTGTTTATCTTACATTGTATCTGTTGAAAATAACGGATCACAATCTGCTACTCAGCATTCCATGGGAGACTAATGAGCTCAATGAAGATATTTATGTGGATTCGTACAAGTACACATCACCTGACGGAGAAGAATATTGGATACCGAAATGTGATAAGAAATCCAAGCCATATGTTAATCAGATGTTTCCAGATGTTGAAGCTGCATTTGAATTTTATACTGAATATGGACGACTATGCGAGTTTGTTGTACGTAAGAACTCTGCAAAATACAAAGGTGGAGTCATGACACATAAATATGTAGAGTGTAGTAGCGCCGGAAGGTTTGAGGAGAAAACGATTAAACGTAAAAAGACTAATACTCTTAAGTGTGAATGTGAGGCTAAGATAATTCTCAAGAATTGTCCAACTGGTTACTATACAGGGACTTTTGTATATTGGGACTTTTCTACATGACAACTATATTTTTATACATCAGGACTTTGAGGTTCTGCATTAGAACTTAACGGTCGATGGACCTTCAGCTACAATAACCTCTCGTACTATAATTCTTACAAAATGAACTCCTCTAATCTTGGCAGCTCTATTATTCTTACACATTTCCTCTTCACATTTTATAATCTCAGTGTACTTTAATTTTACCTTTACTTGATTTCTTTTTTAAAGTGAATATACACAAAGGTTCTGCTAGAGAACCATTTTTTAAAGTGAATATACACAAAGGTTCTGCTACAGAACCCTTTTTTATAGTGAATATACACAAAGGTTCTGCTACAGCACCCTTTTTTAAAGTGGATATACACAAAGGTTCTGCTACAGAACCCTTTTTTAAAGTGCATATACACAAAGGTTCTGCTACGGAACCCTTATTAATACTTGAAGATTTAAAGGGTTCATGGACCAAGGTTTCTAAGAGGAACATGACCCCTTGTACCACGATTAGGTAATGAGGAATAAAATAAAAATCTCCAAACATAATCATCCCACTATATCTTTGATTCACAAGATCGAAGATACAAAAATTAATAAAGGTAGCTAATAGAAACTTGTAAGTTTCACATCGGAAATTTAACTTTGGTGATGATATTTCATTCAGATGATCTGTAATGTACCATTTTTTTCCCAATGAACACAAATAATCAATCCATCATAACTATGCTTAGTTATTTCGAACAACCAAATTGTAAACTTGGTGGATTTGACTTCTTATATACAGAGGTTCAGCATATGAACTTCAATGTTTGTACCACTTCTTTCCAATTCCACACAAATACTCATCCCACCATAAGTATGCTCAGTCATTTCAAACAACCAAATTGTAATCTTGTTGGATTTGACTTCCTATATACAGAGGTTCAGCATATGAACCTTTATGTGCCGCTTCAGAATTTTAGAATTGTATTAACACTTCAAATTGAACGCTCTCTACATTACAACCTTCTTTTTCATATCAACACCAAAACTTGTTGGTGTTGACTTCCAATAGATAGAGGTTCGTACTATGAACTTTACTGTTTGTGCCACTTTTTCCCCAATTCACACAAACACTCCTTCCACCATAACTATTCTCAGTCATTTCAAACAACCAAATTGTAATCTTGTTGGATTTGACTTCCCATATACAGAGGTTCTGCATATGAACCTTTATGTAGCAGTTCAGTTAAGGTGGAATTTTATGTGCCACTTCAGTTATGGTGGAATTTTATATTTGTAATAACAATTCAATTCGAACGCTCTCTACTGTACAACATTCTTTTTCATATCAACATCAATACTCATTCCACGATAATTGTTTTTAATCACCTCCGACAACACACTTGAAAACATGGTGGATACGACTTCCTCTAGACAGAGGTTCAGCATGTGAACCTCAATATCCCCACTCGTAACTTTAGCTTTGTGATAAGACTTTCAATCGAACACCAACAAGTTTTGGTAAAACATCTAGTCTTAATCTTATCCATTGTGTTGTTATCGCACAATCTTCGTTTGCACTGTTCTTCGTGCACTGCAAGTATAATCAATGGTTTCGTTAGTTCATCGACGAGTGTATGTATGTATATGTATAAAACTGTTCTCACCTCTATAGAGAAGCTTGATTCGAAGATGCTGAAGATTTGATGATTCGAGAATGATTCGATGCTGCTGATGTAGTAGCGCTGGTGAATTTTGGAAAGTTGTCAATCAAATCAAAATTGAGCGATGATTTTTATCCTAAATATTTTGGGTCTATAGTGCCCTTGGCTATGTAACAAATATATTATATATTTTTTAATTTTAAAAAATTGTGGTTCTATGGTTCTATGGTTAGTGGTTCTCTCTAGAACATGACCCTTGTTTCTAGAGTTATATGCAATTGGCACTTTTTATATTTGGATATAATGCAGATTGCACTTAATAGTTTTGGAAAATTCATTTTGCAGCTTCAGACTTTTAACATGTAGACACTTTGCACCCTTTCCGTTAATTTCTGCCGTTACCGTTAACTTTTGCAGGGGCATTTTGGGAAATTTAATTATATTTAATTAAAATCAGACCTTTATTTAAATTTTCTGACTATCTAAACGATATTTTTCGGAAAAACTTAAAGAACGAAAGTTGTAGAGAATAAAAAGATCTTTTTAGAACAATAAGGTTCAAGATTTAAATAATTATTTAAAAACGATTGTTCATTTTTACAAGATTTCTAACTTTTGAATTTTTTTAGAATAATTATAAAAAAAAGTTACGAAAATTTTGAACCTTATAGTTATAAGAAGATTTTTTTATTCCCTACAACTTTCGTTCTTTAAGTTTTTCGAAAAATATCGTTTGGATGGTTAGAAAATTTAAAAAAGGTCTGATTTTAATTAAATATAATTAAATTTCTCAAAATGCCCCTGCAAAAGTTAACAGTAACGGCAGAAATTAACGGAAAGAGTGCAAAGTGTAAGTCTAGAACTGCAAAATGTATTTTCCAAAACTATTAGATGGAATGTGCATTATGTCTAAACATAAAAAGTGCAAATTGCATATAACTCATTGTTTCTCATGATTCTATCACAACATATTTACAAGCTTAAAATGACTCAAAAGCTTGGTCTAAACTCTGAAGTGTGACTGTAAATAATAACTAAATATAGGTGGTGCAGCCTACCTATAAGTTAATTAAAGGTTCTAGTTTTTCGATTAATTATTTTTTAAAAATTTAATTTTATAAAAATATAAAAAATATTTTGGAAATAATCTACGATTATATTATTAATTCTATATCTAATAATTTATAAATATTATAAAAATTATTCAAAATAAAATAAATAATATTTCTTATTTATAAGTAAATTTAAACATCGTTTTTATAAATTAACCGAAGTGTCCATGATATGATACTTTTTACTCCGCTCAACTTTAACTTTTCTTTTCGAAGACTTTGACTTTAACAGGCGAAGTTTGTACAAACTTTTTGAGTTATAAATAAATTATTTCAATTCTTAAATTGTTTATTTTTGTTTTATTTGTTGATTGTGAAAAAATAATTATTAATTTATTAAAATTTATATTTATAATATGTTTTATTATATGAGTAATTTCCTCCATATTTATTCAATGTAAATGCAGTAAGACTAACATATAGAATTAGTTATACAATGACATACTTACGAAAAATATATTAAATAATTATTATTTCCGATTCTTGTGCTTGAATTGGATTTACTATAAATTAAAAAGTAATTCTAATATTCAGAAAATATTATTGATAATATTTTCAAATATAAAAGTTATTACATATTGGTTTTAGGTGTGTTCAACATTTTACAAAATACAATTCTTACGCTGTAAATTTTTACAGAGGTTTGACTACTTTTTGTAAATGTAAAAAAAAAAAAGAGAATCCAAAGTCACATTAATATGAAAATACATGGATATGATGTGCATCTAAATTTTCTCATTTGAGTAGTGTAACTTGCATAACTGGAACCAAACAAACATTCCCAACAAGTCAATTCCTAAACAAACTCGCTGGACATGTCTTAAAAACAATGTGAAGGAAAAAATAGTAGAGCTTTCTTTACATGGTCGAAAATGTTCATTGTTATTTCTATTGTATTTGTCTCGAATATGTTATCATTTTACATCTACTATGCTAAGAAAACACAATAAAATGGATAGTGTTACAAGATTAGCATCACTCTTTGGAACTGAGCCCAGCTCACCACTCATCATCAAGGCTCGCACGATGAAAACACAAAACGGTGCAAACAAAAATGAGAAATGACGTGAATTCGATTAACATAGCCCCAGTTTCAATTAACCCTGCATGCCTAAGAATAATGGGAATAGCCATACTTCCCACTGTCGATGCCCCTGTTAAAAACTTGGCTGCATCAACCCATCTGCCATAACATAATCCAACAAAGAGAAGAAAATTACATCACTCAGACATGTTGATAAGATAAGAGAAAAGACTTATATGAACTGCAAGTTAACATCTACCAATCCTGCCAGACATTTTTTTGGGTTACACTAGACAACTCTTGGATCACTACATGACGACAGATGAAATAATAGGATTAGCATATACTGAAACTCTGATATAATTGGGATCAATCACACATCTAGAAACATACACCAAAAATGCAAATTTCACCATCTCGTTGCACAGAAGCCAATGTCCATGCGAGACATATTAAAGGGCAAACGGAGGCGCTGTATACACTAAAGTCACTAATATGATCAGTAAATGACACCACCCTCGAAATAAATGGATTTTTTTACGAGCTTCCATTGTGTCGTCGGAGATGGAGGAATTGACTTGTTAGCTATCTATATCCAACACACATTTCAGAAAAGTTCACACACTTCTTTACTCTTGTTACTAAATCATGATCTCATATTTTAACAAAATAATAATCTTCGACTGACATATATATATATATATATATATATGATAGAAATATACTAGATTTCACATCTTTAAAGAATATAATTTGTCAATGAAGCAAAAGTATTGAAAGACTTACCCCCCACCATCTCGACTAGTTAGAAATTGAGTGGACCCACCCCCAAAGAACATACAAGGCATTGGCACCAAAATATACACTAGAGCTGCAATGAGACATCAATAAGCATCATTAATCCTTTCACACATTCTCAGTTGTAAGTGCAACAAAAACAACATTCGATAACTACACTTACCAGATAGCATTGGCCACCAGTTGCTGTACAATGCACAAGCCTGTAAGATTCAAAAAAGGGGCTCATAAATATGAATGCATTATAATATTAAGTCTTCAAAACTACAATAGTTGAAGATCAGAGGACCTGAAGTTCCTATAGTACAGCTTAAAAGCAATTTCTGTTAGGAGTTGTCCCACATCGGTTGTGGGAGGGGCAGAAAGCTAGAATATAAGCCGCTAGAACAACTCCAATTAGAACGAGGCCTTTTGGGTAGTGCCCAAAAACAAAGCCGTGCGGGCTAGGACCAAAGCGGGCAATATCGTACTATTGTGGAGTTAGGCTCGCTTAGCAGGCCCAACAAGTGGTATCAGAGCGAGGTTAGAACGGTCGGTAACAATCTCAAGTGGGCTCCAGAATGGGCCTGGGAAGAGGCAGATGGGCTACCCAGAATGGGCTTAAGGATAAAGGTAGGTGGGTCATTCCAGTTTGGGCCCAGGGGGAGCGAGATAGCCAGACGGACTTCCAGTATGGGTTTAAGGGGGAGCCCGATCGCACAACTGGAGGCAGAATTCGACAGGTGTCGAGCCCGATGTGTGAAGGGGGAGATTGTTAGGAGTTGTCCCACATCGGTTGTGGGAGGGGCAGAAAGCTAGAATATAAGCCGCCAGAACAACTCCAATTAGAACGAGGCCTTTTGGGTAGTGCCCAAAAACAAAGCCGTGCGGGCTAGGACCAAAGCGGACAATATCGTACTATTGTAGAGTTAGGCTTGCTTAGCAGGCCCAACAATTTCTCCCAGCTCATACACGTTATTTTATTTTTTACGTTATTTTATTTTTTCTTAAAATTTTCTGTCAAAAAAAAAAAAAATTCTTAAAATTTGGGAGGGAGGAGGAAGATCAGTGCTTTGCTTTGTATTACTTTTTCCTTTTTCTCTATAACCCTACCATATATGGGGACTTGCATTTTGGTGGACGAACTCCTACACCTTCCTACTGGTTTTACTCTTGTAACAGTCTCGGTAATTAAAAATGCTTTGTTATTTACCAAGAAGATCTTTCCCCAAGCATACCACCTCACCCTTTTTACACGAGGAAGCCTTGTCAAAGACAAAAGGGTGGGCATATGTTTTCAAATAACAAAAACAAATGATTTGTTCATTGACATGGAAAAAAGAGTTACCAACTGTATACAGCAAGCATGGTGTGTCTGTATGGGGGAATGATAATAGGATCTAGAACAAATATGGTAGGGCAGCTTAGCAAATCAAGTAATAAAAATAATGCATTATTATGGCGGAAAACGGGCATGCCATTACTTGTTTCAACATTAGGAAATGAGATTTGGACTAAAACCAGGTTGAGGGCATATTTAGTCAATAGCTGGAATGTTCCAAGCTGAAGTTCTCCAATTCACAAATCAATAGCATTCTTGATAACTAAGTTCTTAAGGTAATAGAAAATACCCAGTCATTCTGTTGACTAACTTCTAAAGAACATGAACTTTTACAACTGAAAATCAATAAGCTCATTCCTTTGTTGGAGAGGGAAGCAGTAGCATTAGAATAACTATATTCTTTTTCATGAAAGAACCACAGTTGTCGCAGTGTCAAATTTAATTACCAAATGGAAATAAAGAGACATGCACCTGCCACTATGCTAAAAACTTACCAATATCTGCAGGAGTATGCTGGATGAAAACATAAAAGCAAGTCCAGCCAGCCTGCATAAAAGTACTATTCAGAGTTCATGATAAAACTAAAGCAGAAAGAACCAACCAATCTAGGATAACAAACTTACACTGTAGGTGGCAACGGAGCATCATCGAGGAGTTACACAAACCAACACACCAGGACATAAGATAGTCAGTATCAAATATGCACAATAAATTTGTCAAAAATATTAAATACACAGTCATGTACCAGTACCAATAATGCAACTATGTCTAACACCATAAGTACAGAAGTTAATAACCTAAACTGGTAGTGTCCAACATTAAAAAATAACCAGTTTGTATATAACTACTTAGACTAGGTTGTATGAGAAGCTAACAAGATTAAAGCATATTAACATCGGTACATTCCTTTTGATTTATCCTAATTTACAAGAACTTTATTGTAAACTTGCTTGGATGTTTTAAATTATGTTCATAAGAAATGAACGAAAACAGACGTTGCGCACACCATTAAGATTAGTTCAGATAATCAAGTCAGCATTGTAACCTCATGCGATATGAGAAACTTCCTTGGCCTAAGTAACATTATTGCTTCATCTTTATGCATGAACTGTCATGACTAGTCAAAAAGTGCATTTGTACACTTGTGTTTGTCTTACAAATCTTTTCAAATAAAGGCACTTCCTAAGGATACTAATTAGTCATCCAATATAGATGGTGTTATAAATCAAACCTTATAAGAAGGTAAAAAACTCCATCCAGAAAACTTTCAAACTGAGCAACCCTAAACAAGCTTCTACATTCTTAGAGCTACCAGCTGGTGCACTTAAAATCACAACCGTAACCGGTAACCCAAAAGATGATGCATGAAAAACATGACATCATAACATTTCCAGTTGACTATGCAAAGGCACATGCACGGATCACTGTTTTGCAAGTGTTAAACCGGATTTATCATTATATATGTTCCAAGTCAATTTATCACTAAATACCGACTCCTATTTGACCAAGCACCGAGAACCACAAGGCCCACACCCTAAAGAGCTTGTACTTCAGCAAAAACATGGCACAATAGTATATTCCCCAATATGCAATTTACCAAATTATGCTGCTATCACATAACAAAACAGTAAATACTGTATGGTGAGCAGAAAACTTGTTATCAATCACGGTAATTCTCAATTCTGATATCCTGCATCACCCATAACTTATACGCACAGAGTAATGTTATCAAACCCCAATTACAGTAACTTTATCTCGACCCCAACCCAACTGCAAAACTCAAATTCTAGGGATAAAGAAGTACTCAAAAACCCTATTGTAGAGCTCAATTGAGCCTCAATCAAACATCAAACAAACATGATGACATCAATTTACTGGTACACCACTTTTATTACTACTATTCTAACATCAAATTACCCAATATTCTTCAAATTAATAACTAGGCAGAATTATCTTGATACTAAAATTAAATACAACAGAATTACACAAGAGTTCAAGTCATAACATATACATGTGTATATCAATTAGTACCTTCGATAGTCATCGCCATGTCGGGAGAGTCCAACAGAACAAAGGGGCCGTGTGTGTGTAAATATATTATATATATTATATGTATGAATATATGTAAGTAGATCGGTGATGAATAAGTGGAGTTTTGTAAGTAGGAAACTCGCTTGTGCAAGAATGATAGCTGGTTCGCTTTATGATTGAAGAAAGAATCATTCAACTAGATGTGTATAAATTTATTTATTTATGTGAAATACATAATCATCTTCAAGACTTCAATCGCTTGATACTCTGAATACATTATATTCCAATTTGTTTTTTCTTATTTATATTTTAAATATTTATTGAAATTATAGCATTCAGTTATTTTTATGATATTTATTATTTGTAATGTATTATTTTATTAGATATTTCATCAAGGAGATCTCGGTTAAATTTTTTAAATGACTTGTTTTAAATGAATTTTCGATTTCACCTTCCTCGTCCTTTAAAAATTATAATATATTCATAATTTTTCTTTTTAATTACGAGCTTGTTGACTCTTTTCCTCTATCATTTTAAATAGTTTTATTATTTCATTATTTGTATGAACTCGTTATGTTTTTTATATATTGTATTTTTTCAAAATAGGTGAATGGGAAAAAAAATGGCTACCCTCTTATGGGTATTTTTTTTATTGAACATTCAAATTTTATTCTCTACGTATTTCAAATTATTTGTGTTTGTCGTGGAGTTAGATGCTAAACTCTGTTAAATAAAAGAAACTCATCACATCAGCTATTATATTCGGATATATTCTTTTACACGAGAAAGTTTTGGGATAGCAAGAAAAAAGAAAAAAACCATCTGTTAATATCTCTTGATAATTTACTATCAACGACTCTTTGTATAATTAAATTAAATTACTAAGAACTCACCTGAGATCATCAATATTTATTTTTATTAATAAGAATAGATGGTATCAATATTGATATTGAATATATTAAAAATAATTGATTATACTCTCTCATTCTATTTAAGTGTTTATATATATATATATATATATATATATTTTTTTTTTTGAACACGAAATTTAAGAAAATATGTAAACAAAAATGAAAAAAATGTGAAAAATAAGAATGATTACAGCACTTACCAAAAGGACCAATCACAATAATAACAACAAAAATAAAAAGGTGTTACTAGATTTGTCAGATTTTGAAACTCATATTTCTATAATTATAACTTTCTAATAAATGCATGTGTATGAAAGTTAATTTTTTATATAACAAAAATTCTAATTTCTTTTATTTTTATTATTTGATTTGATATAAAGTGATAATATTTCTATTTTAGAATTTTAAGTTAAACAAGAGTATAATGATTTGTTTAAATATAACGCTTAAATCATGTGAAAAATTGTGTAAACTAGCCCCGCCCCGCCCCAACCAAAACCAAACAGAGCTCAGTTCGTTTTGATCAATTTGATGGCGGCGGCGTTGATGATGAAAAGACTGTCGGCATCGGGCAGATTAAAGAACACAGGCACTTTTATTACATACTTAAACCCTAACTCAAGCAACGCCCCCCTTTTCATTTCTCGCCGAGGTATTGCTTCCAAGCTTTTCGTCGGAGGTACCTATTCATTTCTTTAACTCCTTATGTTAATTAATTTGTACGATGTTTAACACCATAGTTATTACAAAACTAAAACGACTTCTTTAAATTGTTTTAATTTTATCTAAAGCACTTTAAATGTTTTCTTTTCAAATTTATATATTTAAATGTTTTAATTGTTTTAATTTTATCTAAAGCACTTTCCTTGTTCACAATTTTAATGTTTTCTTTTCAAATTTAAATATTGTAATTGTTGTAGGGAGTCACAGTGAAAATCACAGCAACAATGTATAGAGCAGTTATATTATATAAACAAGAGTAGGCCAACGAAACCACAACAATATAGCATGCACGAAGATCGTATATACAATAATCAGTGACTGATAAATTACGAGAAAAGAAGAGAAAGGCGCACCTTACACCGTCACTAGAATTAGTATAAAGAACAGCTGAGTCGCCTAGCCCTTCGATGAAGACTAGACTGTTCTTGAAGTGATTATTGCCCCACTACGCTGTGATGGGTAGTCGCAATATCGCTCCCAGGATAAAACAGCACAGACCGAACCGCTCACAGACACGAGTACGATCAACAGCGATCAACACCTCAGTTCGCCCGAGAACATTATGTATATGTGTATATATCGGAGCAGAGGGTGAGAGAGTAAGAGAGAAGAATGAGAATGGTGTTTTTTTTTCCCGTGCTCCAACTCAAGTGTCGAGGCTCACTATTTATAGTGAGACCAAGCCACCAACACACTGTCCAGATTCATCTGTCCAGGTTCAATGAATCTGTATCTGTCAGACATTCTGACCAGATTCATTTGTCCAGGTTCAATGAATCTGTATCTGTCAGACATTCTGACCAGATTCATTTGTCCAGGTTCAATGAATCTGTATCTGTCAGATATACTGACCAGATTCATTTGTCCAGGTTCAATGAATCAGTATCTGTCAGATATATTGACCAGATTCATTTGTCCAGGTTCAATGAATCTGTATCTATCAGATATACTGACCAGATTCATTTGTCCAGATTAAATGAATCACATTCTCATTTCAAGCTCTTTCAAGCCACTGTATTCAACTCTATTTCTCAATGGATTTCACTAAGAAAATGTCCCGGAAATTACATCAAGAACATATTAAAAAAATATGCTTTAAACTTTCCATTTTCTAACAATCCCCCACAAATCCATATAGATATGCATATTAGTCCTCATCATGACTTGTTTTTCAGAGTAGGTACCCTTCCGGGTTTGAACCCTCCTAAGTCCCCTACTTCGATGGCTACCGGATATAGATGGATTGTTTCACCTTGAATCTCTATCCGTTGGGTGTAACCACACTCCATAGACGACGACAAGTCAAAGGCTATGGTGCCGATCTACGGCTTTGAGACATTAATGGTCGTGTCTCGATCCTGTTCGTCGAATGTTTCAAGGAATAACCCTTTCCTCTAATTGCGACCTCACAATTACATTCGCTTAGCTGGGCATCTCCAGAGATGTACTGCAACCATCTCGTCAAATGACTTGACCCCATTCAGAGTTCTAAAACTCTTGCTATACTTGCAGTGTCAGTACCTTTTAGGTTTGCAGGGGATAGACTCAGATGCATGAGTATCTACATTGTAGTTAAAGGTACTACCGATCCACCCTTACAGCTTGTTTACCACATTGAATACACTTTGAGGGATCTCCTCTCAGATGTATTGGGTTCCCGCTGTAGATGAATCATGATGGGTTATCAGTCCCATCCCCAACCTTGACTTAAGGACAACAGCATGCTCAAGCCCTTTAGTCAGTGGATCAGCTATGTTATCTTGAGTTCCAATGAACTCAATAGCAATAGTCCGATCAGACACCAAACCCCTTATAGACTTAAGTCTAACTTGGATGTGTCTCTTTGTTTTAGCATTATACTTGACACTTCTGATCTTGTCGATAGTTGTACGGCTATCACAATGAACAGAAATTGCCGGTAGCGGACGACTTACTACAGGTAACACAGACATGAGTCCATGCAACCATTCAGCCTCCGTACCCGTGGCATCCAATGCACACAACTCGGCCTCAAACGTAGACCGAGTTACTATAGTCTGTCTAGTCGACTTCCAGGATACTGCTCCACCCGCAAGGGTAAACAGATATCCAGTCACTCCATTGGAACCAGACTTCTTAGCTATCCAACTTGCATCACTATATCCCTCAAGCACACTCGGATATCTCCTGTAGTGCAACCCAAGATATATGGTGCCTTTCAGATATCTAAGTACTCTATCTAGAGCATCCCAATGAGTTCTGTTTGGACAGCTTGTATATCTTGCTAACTTAGACACAGAATATGTTATATCTGGTCTAGTACCATTAGCAAGATATTGCAAACTACCAATAATCTGAGAATATCTTAACTGAGACACAGGTACACCTGAAGCATTCTTGATAAGAGCAACTTTTGGATCATATGGTGTACTAGCAATTCTACAATTTGAATAACCATACTTCTCAAGTATAGATTTCTCTATATAATGAGATTGTGACAAGGTTATTCCCTCAGTTGACTGAGTCAACTTGAGTCCAAGAATCACATTCGCCTCACCCATGTCCTTCATTTCAAAGTGTTTTTTCAAGAAATTCTTTGTCTCGTTAATAATCTCAATATTGGTTCCAAACAGTAGTATATCATCCACATACAAGCACAACACAATATGTTCATTTCCTTTAACCTTATAGTAGACACACTTGTCATTATCATTAACTATAAAATCAAAAGTCAAAACAGTGTCATCAAACTTTTTGTGCCAGTCTCTAGGTGCTTGTTTCAAGCCGTAGATGGATTTGACTAACTTACATACTTTGCTCTCATTGCCAGATGCAACAAATCCCTCAGGCTGATCCATATAAATCTCTTCTTCAAGATCACCATGAAGAAAAGCTGTCTTTACATCCATTTGATGGATGATAAGACCATGTACGGAAGCCAATGCTACAAGCATTCGGATCGTTGTCAATCTTGCAACAGGAGAGTATGTATCGAAGTAGTCAATACCTTCTCTTTGCCTAAAACCCTTAGCAACCAATCTGGCTTTATACTTATCTATTGAGCCATCTGGTTTCATCTTCCTTTTGAAGATCCACCTACATCCTATAGTAGAACACCCAGGAGGGAGGTCAACCAACTCCCATGTTCCGTTAGAAACAATAGAGTCAATTTCACTCTTCACAGCGCCTTTCCAGTGCCTAGATTCCGAAGAATCCATGGCTTGTCGGAAAGTCAAAGGTTCGTCTTCGACATTGTAAGTGATAAAATCACTTCCAAAGTCCTTAACTACCTTTGCACGCTTGCTCCTTCTAGGTTCCTCAACTTCATTAGGAGTAGAGCTACTAGTAGGATCTGCCCCCACATTTGTCATCTTTTCCACATGATCGGGAATAGAACTAGATGTGTGAGTAGGATCAACACTAGAAGAACTTTGAGGTATACCAGTCTTCATAGGGAAGACATCCTCAAAGAATGTTGCATCACGAAACTCAACTATCGTGTTTGCCACTATACCATCTATGTCAGATTTTAATACTAAAAATCTCATAGCTGTAGTGGTTTCGAGATAGCCCAGAAAGATACAATCAACAGTTTTCGGCCCTAGTTTCTTTCTCTTCTGTTCAGGGACAAGTACCTTAGCAAGGCACCCCCACACACGAAGATACTTTAGACTAGTTTTCCTGCCTTTCCATAATTCGTAAGGTGTCTTGTCCATATGTTTTAGAGGGACTCTATTCAGAATATGGCAAGCCGTATTCAGAGCCTCCCCCCACATGTACTTAGGCAACCCCGAATTAATCAACATACTGTTAATCATATCTTTAAAAGTTCTGTTCTTTCGTTCTGCCACCCCATTAGACTCAGGTGTATATGGTGGAGTCACCTCATGAATTATACCATTGCTCTTGCAAAATTCATTAAAGGTGTTTCCCGTATATTCACCACCTCTATCAGATCTCAAACGTTTAAGTACTTTACCAGTTTGTGTTTCAACTTCAGTTTTAAATCTAATGAATTTTTCAAGTGCTTCATCTTTATGTTTAAGCAAATAAACATAACAATATCTACTACAATCATCTATAAAGGTAATGAAATATCTACAGTGTTCCTTAGTCAACACACCACCAAATTCACATATGTCTGAGTGTACTAAATCTAACAAGTCAGAATCCCTAACAACACTATGAAAAGGTTTCCTTGTTAGTTTAGCTGTCACACATACTTGACATTTAGTTTTCTTATCAATGGCATGCTTTGGAATCAACTCTAAGTTCATCATATTCTTTAGAGCACCAAAATTTAAATGACCAAGCCTAGAGTGCCACAGATCGGATGATTCAATATTATTAACAGAAGGAGAAGCAATATCATTAATAAAACCGCCTAAAACAGGCTCCACATTTATTAAAAACAAGCCGTCTGACAAGTAGCCCTTGCCAAAAAACACACCAGTCTGAGTAATAACTACTTTATTACACTTTAAAGAAAGTTCAAAGCCATTTTTAACTAAACAACTTCCACTAATAATATTTCTACGAATCTCGGGAACATGATGAACTCTAGTAAGGGATAGAACACGCCCTGAAGCAAACTTCAGGTCCACGTTTCCTATTCCACAAACTTGAGCCGCACTAGCATTCCCCATCGTCACTGTCATCCCATGAGCCTGTTGATAAGATACAAACAGAGTAATATCAGCACAAATGTGCACATTAGCTCCCGTATCAATCAACCACTCATTAGACAGATAAGTGGAAAATAGTTCAGGGTTGTACTTAACATACCCGTCATTGGTTTCAGAAGCAACAGCCTCACCAACAACCATGTTAAGCACAGGCCCATCAGTGGTTCCAAGCACAGTATTTGCTTGTGCTACCACCTCAGCTTTCTTTGCTTTCTTTACAGGACAGTCCTTACTCCAATGACCAACCTGTCCACAAGACCAACATGGTTTGTTGGCCTTTGATTTCTTAGCCTTGCCCTTGTCAGTTTTGGGCTTAGTGTTCACCTTCTTAGCGACAGACTTTCTTTTCTGTCCCACAGTCACTACATTGACCTTCGAGCTACCAGATTCAGTTGGCATCACATGTCCCTGTTTGGACTTGTGCTGCTCCTGCACAGAGATGTCCAGCATCAGGCTAGTCCAAGTGATCTCTCCCTTCTGCCTTTTCAGGGAGAGTGCAAACTCTTCCCAAGACTTAGGGAGTTTTTCAATCACAGACATAACCAAAAACTTTTCAGGAAGGTCCATTCCGGACTCCTTCAAAGCATGCACCAACGTCTCAAACTCATGCACCTGCTCAGTCATGGATTTTGTATCCACCAGTTTGAAGTCCAGGAACTTAGCCACAGAATACTTTTCCAACCCTTGCGAGTCAGTATTGTGTGTCTGATCAAGTTTCTCCCACAAGGTCTTAGCAGTGTAGGAGTCAGATGAGTAAACATCGAACAGAATGTTCGTTAAGGCTGCTAGAATAGCAGCCCTAGCCACCCCATCCTTTTCCTCCCACATAGCATAGGCCTTAAGGGTTTCAGCCTTTTCCTGTACCACAACTGGTTTCTCATACTGCAACACCGGCCATAGACCCTTAACCGTAAGCCACAGTTTCATCTTTTTCTGCCAGCGAGAAAAAGAAACTCCCCCACCGAATTTATCAGGAATACCTGATAAATCAATGGGCTGTGGAAAACGATACGTAGTCCAATCGATGTTACTAGTAACACCAGACCCAGAACCAGCACCACCACCAACAACAGAATCCGCAATCTCATTAACCATCTTGCTTACTACACAATATAACAGATAATCACTTCAAGATTGTAGGGAGTCACAGTGAAAATCACAGCAACAATGTATAGAGCAGTTATATTATATAAACAAGAGTAGGCCAACGAAACCACAACAATATAGCATGCACGAAGATCGTATATACAATAATCAGTGACTGATAAATTACGAGAAAAGAAGAGAAAGGCGCACCTTACACCGTCACTAGAATTAGTATAAAGAACAGCTGAGTCGCCTAGCCCTTCGATGAAGACTAGACTGTTCTTGAAGTGATTATTGCCCCACTACGCTGTGATGGGTAGTCGCAATATCGCTCCCAGGATAAAACAGCACAGACCGAACCGCTCACAGACACGAGTACGATCAACAGCGATCAACACCTCAGTTCGCCCGAGAACATTATGTATATGTGTATATATCGGAGCAGAGGGTGAGAGAGTAAGAGAGAAGAATGAGAATGGTGTTTTTTTTTCCCGTGCTCCAACTCAAGTGTCGAGGCTCACTATTTATAGTGAGACCAAGCCACCAACACACTGTCCAGATTCATCTGTCCAGGTTCAATGAATCTGTATCTGTCAGACATTCTGACCAGATTCATTTGTCCAGGTTCAATGAATCTGTATCTGTCAGACATTCTGACCAGATTCATTTGTCCAGGTTCAATGAATCTGTATCTGTCAGATATACTGACCAGATTCATTTGTCCAGGTTCAATGAATCAGTATCTGTCAGATATATTGACCAGATTCATTTGTCCAGGTTCAATGAATCTGTATCTATCAGATATACTGACCAGATTCATTTGTCCAGATTAAATGAATCACATTCTCATTTCAAGCTCTTTCAAGCCACTGTATTCAACTCTATTTCTCAATGGATTTCACTAAGAAAATGTCCCGGAAATTACATCAAGAACATATTAAAAAAATATGCTTTAAACTTTCCATTTTCTAACAATTGTGAATTGAGTTCGTTAGAATTTGAGTGTGTTGGTTGCACAATTTTGAGGCTGGTCATGGTTATTACCGAAGAGTGTTTCGTTGGCTTGTGGTTTCTTCTACATTGTGTTGTTAGTTTGTTAGATGAAACAACTAACAAGTTGTTGCTTATTCCACAGTTAAAACTTACTCAGTTGTATATCTTGAATAGGTTGCGAGTAGATATAGAACATGGTCAGCAAACTACGGGGATTGTTATGTTCTATAAAATTACGAGATACTCATGTCCAATCACTATAGCGCGATTTAGAAGTGTATGATAATAAAGGCATTTTATATTGTCTCATCATGCGTAAATTATGCTTAATTAAAAACCTGTTTTCTTTTTTGATTCGCTAATTCACAAGTTGTAAAGGATATGCACGTTATTATGCATCTTCATTCGTTATGGTTAATTAGAGTTTCAGTAGCTTTTTACTTTGTGGATGGGCTTCATGTAGATCTACTTTTTCTTTCAGGACTATCATTCTATACCACAGACAACGGATTATCAGAGGCATTTTCTCAGTATGGTCAAGTAGTTGAAGGTGCGCTAAGCTTTAGTATTACTTGTGTGCATTTTTTTGTCTAAAAAGTGTATTTTGGTGACATTTTTTGCTTTACATATCAGCTAAAGTTGTAATTGATAGAGTTTCTGACCGATCAAAGGGCTTTGGATTTGTTACGTTTGCATCAGAGGATGAAGCTGACAAAGCTGTTACAGAAATGAATGGGAAGGTTGTGATTACATTTGCCTCCAGATTTAAGTTTCCTATTTAAACAGGACTGACACATTATCACTTGCAGCAATTGAATGGGCGTGTTATTTTTGTTGACCATGCAAAACCCAGAGCTCGTTTTGATGATGGCGGGATGCCAATAGCTAGGGGACCCCCTGAACCAGCAGCAAACCAGTGAATACTACTACAAATGATCAGGAACAGCATTGTTAGAAGTACACCTTCCGTAAACTACCATGATTTTGCTCTTGCAGAGTAAAGAGTGTCAATTACGGTTCTAGATGGCTCTAATGGTTTTCTGACATATCTTTGAAAGAAAGAGGAGTGGGTTCAGCAAAACATCAAGACAGGGTCTTTAATGGGAGAAGTAGTTGCTCTATGTTCTAAATTATGGTACTGAGTTAAAACTGAAGTTCTATAATCATCAATTCTTATATATATAAATTGCCAGCGTTATCTATATAAATTGGCCACCTGTATAAAAACCTGCACGTGTATTAAATTCAATGCTCTGTCTTTTATCATAACATTATTAACCTTTACCTGTCTATCATAATTTTCGTAAGTAATTTTTTTTGGGTTATTAGTCCATTCTAAGTCCTGAGAGATCCTGGTGGTGTTATGATCATCTGTTTGTGGTTTTATAATGAGGGGCTTTTTTAATTTGGTATTTTTATCATTCTCACTAATTTCTCCAACAAATAGAGTTCCCAGTTGTAAACACACATGAATAGAGAGTCTAGTCTAAGATCCGTTAATGAAATGAGTTTTGAACATTCATTAGAATTTGGACGAACTTTCATGGCATATCCCTTGTAGATTCTATCACAAGATAACTAGACTATCATCTATACATTCACCAATCTTAGCAAGATCTCTATCCACAAAAAATGTAAGTTCCTTGATGCGACTTCTCTCTTTGTCTTGACTAATATAAAACAAAATCCGAGTCTTCATATCCTGTAGTTTACTGCAGTCGACAATGCAAAAATGTTGGCAACAGTTAAAGATATAAGCCAGCATTGGTTCGTTCTTCTGCTGTGGTTTTCTTGTCTATGCTTTCAAAAATGAATCTCTATAGGTGCTATGAGTTGTCTGTTGCACAGATTCTGTATACATGGATCAGAAAGGGTAGATTTCTTCAGGCAGCTTAAAAGCCTGAAGAACATACGGAAACCACTATGGTGAACCTGGGTGGAGTTCCAAATGATTCATCATGAAGGAACAAAAAACCTTAAGAGCCATAAAATTAACGAGGTTCCTCTGACACTAATTTCTATTCACTTTAGGTTGGTTCTAAAGCCCTTTGACAGAAGATGAGCATAAATAATTTGATTCCAAGTGTCTGGTATTCCAGGTAAGCACCAATGGCTGCAATCCTGTGGTGCATCAACTGGAGTGCCTGGTTCACGATGGAAGGAAGGGTGACCATCGTTCCTCAACTCTGTCAGATATGTGATATTTAGGAAGTATGCCTTTCTCCTTTTGTTTTCTATCTGTTTGATTACATTGGAAACAAACAGATTATTTGATGTCTCAGGTTCCAGTTTTGAGTAGTTTGTTTCCGGTGAGGTATTACTATCACAATGACCTCCTTCATTCCATGTTCCATCCCTGCACAAAAAAAAAAAAAACTTTGTTTAAGCAGAATCATCCATCTTTAAAGTCTGTGCCGCTGAACTCAGCATGCAGTGTTTAATTTACAGACATGATGTTATGTTATTCTTGGTGGAGGCAAGCAATGGTATTAACACTGGGGTCCTGAGTTCCAAAATGAGAAGAAAAGAATAGAAAGCTTGTGAACTCTATTTAAGTCATGCACCCAGGTTTTTTTCACGGGAGGAGAAATTTTCTCAGGTTCCTTTCAATTCTGTTTCCTACTTTTCTGTTCTGTTCTGTTCTGTTCTCTTGTTAAAGGATTTGGAATGAGGTCATGAGCAGCACACTAATTGATATATTCAAGAAATGAAACTTAATGTGGATCTAAATGTTAAGCTTATTGTTATACATTTCAATGTTAAGGTAAACAATTAGCACTTATTTGTGATTTACCTGTAATGGACCGGGGAATAGCTCCTGAAGAAGACGTGGCTGGCTTCAGGATCTAAACTCCGCATCACCCATGATTTCCATGTTTCTATGGACCTCTGAAATGCTTCCGTGATATCCATTGTCATGTTAATACTCTCATTTTCTCCAAAATAGAATCCCCTGGAAATTTATGAAAGCTGTAAGGGCAAATTCTTTCTTTTCACAGTCCATAACTTTATGATAATAACTTTGTCGATATGAGAAATAGAAAGAAACAAATGCATACATCTTTACAGTTTTGTCTTCATTCCACCAGTGTCCTGTATTGAATACAAGAACATCAGCTGTAGTCCATCTGGTACTAAACCAGTGAAGCTTGTCAACCTTGATGAAGCCTCGGACCCCCTCTGGCGCGTTTTTAGGTAAGTGTCCGATAACTACCAGGAATGGTTCGCGGTAGTACTCTACTGTCAGGTTGTAGTCTTGAAATCGCATTGAGAGAAAGCCTTTGTGTTTGCTTATAGGGATTCCATGTTCTTCATATATTGTTGAAATGTTTGAAACTCCTTGTGCGAGCATGCATATTAGAGATTCCCATTGGTTCCTACCAATGGAGTCACCAGCAAATACTATACGTCCATTTCGACTCCTCTCCAGAAAATCAGTCGCGTTGAATCTGGACAAAAATTGTAGTTGCATCAACGCGAAGTCTGAATAATGAGATTGTTAATTCTTTTCTTTCCTCTTTTTTTTTTTTCAAATTTATATGACAATTTAGGTGTAAATAACATGTGATAAACAAATTATATAAAAGCGAGAGTCACGTAGACTGACCAAACATTTCATTTAAATTACTATTCCTTCAATAATTTTTTTCATATGCTCGAAAATTGTATATCTTTTCCTATTCAAAAGGCCAAAATTATCTTCCGGTCAACTGTTCAGTAGAAATTACTAAAAGGGGAATAAATGAGGAATTGAATAATAGAATGTTGTATTCTCCCTTCGTTTTCTTGAATAGTATATATATGTGAGAGAAGATCGACATGTATTTTATGTCTTTCACAAAATATCATTTTATAAATTGTTTTAGAACATATAATCTTTTAAATAAATTTAATGTTTAAACTTATATTCAGAAGTAAAATTTATTTAAAAATATATTATAAAACTATATTTTATAAAGAAAATTATAATATGTGTCAAATAATGAAAAAAAGATTGAAATGATTAAAAGTTAGTTCACTAGCTATAAATTAAATATGATATAATATTATAATACGTTAACTGTAATTTCCATTATACACTCCAGATCTTTAGTAAGTTATAGCGGGGATAATTATGAAGGCTTTAGATTTAGCAAAACAGATAAGACAAAAGTGATAATCAACTTAATAAGTCGAATCCAAAAGATAAACGTAGCGACGTTATTCACGTGGTTTTAGATTTAGCCAAAATAGAAAAGACAAAAGTGATAATCATTCTAAGAAGTCGAATCCAAAGTATAAACGTAGCGAACTGTATACCGTTATTCACATGGCTTTAGATTTAACCAAAACAGATAAGACAAAAGTGATAATCACCCTAATAAGTCGAATCTAAAAATGTGGTGAACTTATTCACATGAAAGTACGTATTTGATGCTAAAAATATGAATTAAAATTTGGATGGATATACCTAGACTGCAAAATCACGTTGTGATGATATGTTTTGGGTGTCACAGTATTACCTTTATTAATTACTGTGATACTTCTTGTAGATGTACTTAAAACATATGTTTAATGCTAGCGATCTACTCTCATTCTCAACTAAAACAGCTCCATCCAGAAATATCAGCATTTTGTAACAAACGAGTAAATTCTTTTTCATTTGAAATTAACATCAAATCTTTTAACAGTCCGAAGATTACGCTAATGAAACACATTGACATGAAGCTGTAAGAGAAGATAACGCCTAGGTTCAAATAAACCTAAATAATCATTTCAAGTTCATATATATGATTAATTATAGTAATGCAGATTCTTGATGTGTGTGTCAAAAAGTCAAACGACCTATATTTCAAAACGGATGGAGATGGAGTAGTACCTAGGAAGATGACATCCTTTAGGCTGCCACCGCCAGTTAAGATAGTCCACGTCTGATCGTCCATTTCTCCGACATCGAAAACCTGGATCAAGGAAAGGACATTCCTCCGTGTACAACCGGTTAGAATAATTTTCGTCCCGAACCCAATTCCCATTCGAATAATCACACGTATAATCATTATTATTTACGGCATCATTGGAACCAGAGTAGTTCTGGTTTCTTGGTAAGATTCGGGAAAAGAAAGCGAAACTAGTTAGAGAATGCGAAGGTGAGAAAATAAAAATAGAAGTAATAACGAGGAGAAAGAAGAGAAAAAGAGAGGAATGTGTGAGTTGTTTCTTGGTGAAGAATGAGTGATGGAAAGAGTGGTGTATGTGGTGTGGTTGATGAGAATTAGGGTGAGGAAGATCCATAATAACAGGAATGATAGAGGAGCTTAATTAGTATGTCAGGTTGTCTAGTTCAGAGATTTTTGTGGCAGAGTCTAGGGAATCATCTTCTCATTATAACACTGTTTATTTCTTAAACTCTTGTTTCGATTATGGGATTAGATCCGGATTTATTTAAAAATCATCTATTAATTTTTAAAAAATATTTTATTAATTTAATAATATAACTATTTTTTTTTGATTTATCGCAAAAAATCTATGATAAATCCTAGTAAATCCTCAATCTCAATCAGTTGGTCGGTTGAATTGTTTCGATTTCTGATTTCTGCAACTATGTCTACTAGTAATATACATATTTATTTTTAATTTTAAAATTTAGGACAGAGTGATGTAAATTATGCATGATAGTTAATTTTTAAATGACTTTTACTGATAAAAATTGAATATCAATAATTTAGATTCAAAAAACTTATTAGTACTATTGTTAGTTTTCTTATTAGGTGAGCTTATGGGGATTTGGATTTTAATATCCGGGGGTATCGGTAATTCCGTGTATCGGTACTGAAACTTGTATTTTATATTCGTACACCATGTGCATGCATTACTTGCATTAATTATCCCTAACTTGCATTAACATTAAAAAGAATTCATGTATGTTAACCCCACAATTATGACACATTTTGATGAGCGTAGTTCATCGTTTAAATTTTCTGTATATATCTATATAGAAAATTGGAATATTTCATGCTTTCTACGATTTGATACTATCAATATATAATTTTAATATATTAATAGATAATATTCTTACAGTTTAGGTTTGATAACTTATTTATAGTCAGAAAAATATATATTAAAATGAACAATTTTGTCACAACTTTTGTTTATTTTATTTACGATTGTTACCGAAATTCCACCTCTAAGATGCCGTATTTTTTGCGCAATTAGCAGCACCGACGCAAAGAAATCTTGCTGCCCTCCGTGGTAGGAGTATAATTTTAGGCATGGTCATCTGGCATTTAATGCACAGATATGGACTGTCGTTGAATAGATCACAGATAAAGCATATTGAATGTGATATATAAAGAATGCATCAACATACAAAAGAAAAAAAAAATAATCATTTTTATACCTGATAAACTGATGATGCAAATGTCGAGAATCGAAACTAATCGGTTGATGTACTGATAATATATCGGAGATTTTTTGAATAATCAGAGATTTTTTTTTGACAAAAAAACTGATATATTAAGAACGTAAATCATCCATCATCCAACAGAATAGAGATTTTTTTTTTGACAGGAAAGCTGATATATTAAGAACGTAAATCATCCATCATCCAACTGAATACACCTTAAATTGATAGGAGCAAATTAGAGATTTTTAGTCAAATTAAAAATGTACTCAATCAATAAATCGGTAAGATATTTTTTAAAATTTAATAAAAAAATAATCGTTAATTTTTAAATAAATCAGAGATATCTAGAAAAATGTCTAAACTATTTTCAGACTTCAAACAATGTATATTCCATTTCGATATATGGAGCTAAATACACTACTTTATTTTTTTGACATAATAATACACTACATGTTACCAAGTTCAAGTATAATATTTCTAGTGTGAAATTCAAAGAAAATTGATATTACAGATTTTCCCTTCTTAGAAAAGAGAACTGTTGCCAAACAGTTTATATTCGAAAATAAAAAACAAAAAATCTACCCAGGTCTAACACCTTTTTGTTGCTGTGTATAAATGATGTAGGGAGTTTTCATCAATGAATATTTACTGTTGAGTTACACAATGTATAGAGTAAATCCCTGCAGGTTCATGTGCAAAGTTATGATAAAATGGTTTCTGAGATTTATCCAATAGTGCCTAGAGAGCTTTGACAAATATATGTGCATAGTCTGTTGTTCTTGACAAATATATGTGCGATTGTTCAGCTTCCAAGCAACGAGGTCGTGGACCAGGTATCAACAATATGATAAATTCTCAAGAACCTCTCCTTGCTCCTCGCAAAGCGCCATTAGTTGGTAATTTTTTTAAGGTTAGTATGAAGGATCATGTACACTGCCAAATTTCACGGTGTTTATATCATCTACCGCTCTAGACGCACAAGTAGAGGTCAAGTGTTGAAAAACTGTTGGCACTGAAATTTGCGACGAAACTGGCAACACAAACAAAAATATTACAGGAACAGAAGAAGGTGTCATTTACCTCTACGCAGTATTATACTCAAATTATACCATATAACTAAAAAAAAATTTCACTTCTCCTTTTCATTTGCAGCTTATGTGACTTATCCGTATACTAATGGTGGAACTCACGTGTCTCCGAACACTTCCGGTTAGTAGTCTATCATTCTTTTATCTTATATGATCCGATACTAATTTCAATCATCATGTTCACTTAAGAGTGTAGGACTCCAAGTAGCACTCTAACGTTCCGGGGATCAATGATGAGGAGAAGCAATTCTCTTCGCAAAGCATGAAGATTTATGCACCTCACAACATGTCTGAATCTCCAGGTTCTCCTTTCACCTCAACCTGGTGTTTTGACACGACTACATGAATCAGGTACTAAAAGCATCAACATTCCATGTGTACGCAGTAGACAGAAGCACATCCTGTTGTCAACAGCCATTTTCTTCTTCAAGTGTTATGGTTCATAATCATCACTCTGGTATGCAGGTCATTTTTATTTTGAAATTGGTCACCTAAAATCCAGTTTGTAATAGATATGATACTTTAGTAATTAAATATGCACCATGGTATATTCTCGATAGAAGTTAGCTAAAATACAAGATAAATTCACTGATACCAGAAGTTAGCTCTGTTCTCAGCAGGAAAATTGAACATGGCTTCTGCATTGTTCCGGGGTATTGCAGCTTGGCTGGGAGTTTAATTTGCTAGGGGTATTACCTTCTTTATTTTACAACGATATTTCAGTGAGCACTGCTTTTTAGTAATTTTCCGGTTCTTTTTATTTTTTTTGTAAGACTTTCTTTATTGTTTTATGACATTTAACTTTGGTATTATCTAATAAATAGATGTTCCATTGTTTTCTTCTTCGACTTTGGAGAAGACATCAGTACTACTTGGAAGACATCAGCACAATCAAATTGTTATTGGTTTTTGTTGATCATCATTTACGGATGTTGTATTTCATAGAACAGAGAATTGTGTTTTTATTTTCTAGGTGTGGTCAGTACTCCTTACTGGCGGGTATCCGACTTCAAGCCTGGATAGACTACTGACCTGTATGTTCTGTTTTTTGTTTTTTCTTAATTCTGTTTCAGAGAAAAATGTGATATTAATCACTACAAATAAGTTTTTATCCGGTATTTCAAATCATTTATCTTGTTTAACAAGATCTAGATTTCAATTTAATTTGAAACTGATAATAATCTTCTCTTCTCCAAATTTCTTGAATCTTATTGCCGTCCACAGGTTGGTATTCTCCTATCCTCATGATCGGTTACTATTGTTTCGATTGATTATTACACAATATCTCTTTAAATAAAAATTATAGTTTTGTTCATTCTGATTAAGCACAGGTAGCTATATTCTGAGTAATTCGGTCAACATGATTTCATTCTGCAGGCAGATGCATAAGTAGGTATCGTCTTATACTCCCAACTCATCAATTTCATTTTTTTATGGTGCAAATAACCATTCCAATATAGAATTTTAACTTGAACATTATCCTACAACCTTTAGACAACGTTTGTTCTGGACAAAGTCAAATGTATTCTGTAGTACTTTACTTTGACCACATCAGGTTTCGGTCACACAAGGTCCTCATCTTCATCTTGATCAAGGGTTCAGAGGAAAAGAGGTGCAGATGAAGAGCAAAAATACTTTTGCAGCTCCAAGGAATGTCAGGCCACTTAGTTATACTAGCAACATCAACACAAAACTTGATGTGGTCGGGGAAGTTGCAGACGAGCAGCTGAAATCTAATGACAAGTTTAGAAAAATGTTGTTGACAAAATGAAAGAAGAGAGAAGTAATACCATAATGATGGTCGTGTAATTCCTCTGGATTGAGCTATACAAGATTGCTTGGAGTAGATATTAGCAGTTTGACCTCAGTATTCCTAGATTAGCTTTGCACGAAGACATTCTGTTACGTGTGTTAATGTTATCTGATTATATGGTGCATCTCACTAATGTTACATGAAGGTGATTGCCTAATGGAACCAACAAAGACAGAAAATCTTCTAATTATAGAAATTCATATGGATGAATGGATTTGCTTGGTCCAGACCCACACCATTGATATGAATGTCAGTGACTTTTTTCTGGGTAACATTGATATGAATGTCAGTGACTTTTTTCTGGGTAAGCTATCAGAATTTTATTATTATCTCGGAAAATCTTAAGTGGCTGCATCAGCAATAACTTGATCTGATGACAGTAAAAGAACCTGAATGACTAAATATAAAGTAGCTACTGCCACTTAGCAAAAGAGAAAAATAGATCGAGACATGGAGAAAGAGAGCTATATTATTTCATTTAAAATAAAATTGAGCTTGTAATTTACTTTTTTTTGGTCAGGGAGTTTGTAATTTATTTGATATCATCATTTAAGAGAATATTTGTATTAATTCTATTAATTGTATATTGTAATTTTATTCAGTCCAAAAAAGTGATTTTTCAAGTGTGGTAGAATGTTTGAGCTTTTCTTTGAATAGACATGTAGATAAATAAAATAATGCTTAATAGAATTTTATAAAAATTAATTTCTTTTTTCAATGTTTCACATGAAAATAATTATTATTTTTGATAAAATAATATTTTGATGACGTATATAATATTTATTCATATTAATAATAAAATAGTAATTTAGTAATTTAATTTGACCCATGTCATTTATAAATAAAATAAATTTAAGTAATAGAAAATTTATAATTGATTAAATAAAATATTTAGAAATTTTATAAAAATATTCTCTTAACATATATATAGGGTTTTGGTGTAACTAATTTCCAAAACAATAACAACAAAACAACAGAACAACAAAACAATATAAAAAATATATAACAACAAAACAACAAAACAATTAAAAAGAAAAAAAAAAGCAAAATCTTAATGGATGCACCTAGAGCACGCTAAGCGCGGGCAAAAATACCTAGTATAAAGAATGCATCAACATACAAAAGAAAAAAAAAATAATCATTTTTATACCTGATAAACTGATGATGCAAACGTCGAGAATCGAAACTAATCAGTTGATGTACTGATAATGTATCAGAGATTTTTTGAATAATCAGAGATTTTTTTTTGACAGAAAAACTGATATATTAAGAACGTATTTCTACTGTTGTAGGTAAAACATCTCGCGCCGCTCGCCATATTAAGTTAACAACCTTCCCTGGTAATTCCATTCTCCAAATCCTTCTCCAGAAAGCTTTCTCAGTACATTCAGCTTCTCCCTGAATACATCGATAAGAGCATCTCCAAGGGTGTTATGTATATTTGTTAGCTATAATATGATATATAGATAATCATCTAAAATTATAGCTAAGAGGTTCTAAGTTCACTCCAATGGTGTTATGTATAATTATATTATCTAAAATTATACATAATACCTTTAGAGGTTTTACAAATGTAGCTACCCCAATTTTTTTTTTTTTTTTGACTAATATGGCTTATAAGCCTTACAATTGAGTATCTGTTCTTAGACAATCTCGAAGTGAGCCAGAGTCGAACCCAGAACCTGGGCCAACAGAGGATAAGCCCTTAACCACCGGGCTATCCAATCGTGCTCTAGCTACCCCAATTTTAGTTATCTATATTTTTTTGCTAAGGGGTAATGGTTGGAGACTAGAATTTTTACCTATTATCTAAAATGTGCGACATAGATGCCACATAAACACTTTTACCTAAGAGGTCTAATGCCTTGGAGTTGCTCTAACAACTTTTAACCGAAAATTCACCCTTATCATCTAGTATCCAATACCAGGAATCACTTCTGCTGCGTATAGGAATAGGAATCTGCTTTATTAGCCTCTTGTCACGATCATTACACAAATCATTCAACACATCTTCGTCCCATTTACTCCCATGCTCATCCATCAGATTTCACCTTTGTATATTGTAACTCCTCTGGCATTGTGGTCGTTAAATTCTCATTTTCGAAACAGGGCAACCAAGGATCTTTCCACACCATTGTATCGTCTCCATTTCCAATTCGTCTACGGGTTCCTTTCTTTATCACTTCTTGTGCTTCCAGTATACTACGCCAAACATAGCTCGGGTTACTACCCATTTTCGCACCAAGAAAATCAGAGTTTGGGTAATACCTTGCTTTCATTAACTTAGTAACCAAAGGATTACTATTGTTAATCAGACGCAGAGTAAGCACGTGAATGTAGATACAAGATGTGGTTGGTGCCAAATAAATTCAGAAACTGCAGTTCATGTGTTGTTTGAGTGTACATTTGCAAAAGAAATCTGGGAGATGCTACGACTTCAGAACGTTATTCACACAGAAGAAGGGGACTCAGTGTTGTGTGTGTTGAAGAGAGCGCTACAATCTGCAAGCAAAGAACAAGGTCTGCTAATAGGACTGTTATGCTGGTGCTTATGGTTTCGCCGGAACAAATGGGTGTGGGAAAGAAATAATATGTCAACATTTGGCATAAAATCACTGGCTGTAAACATGTTGACAGATTGGAGAAAGGCGTTGGAGCAAGGGGAGCGACGTACAGGAGGAGTACAGGTGCAGCAACGACAATGGTCTAAACCACCCGCTGGTTGGCTAAAGGTTAATATCGATGCTTCTTGCAGGCAAGGGAATGAATGGATAGGCGCAGGGTGTGTGGTCAGAGATGAGGAAGGTAGGTTTGTTCGTGCACGAACTACAGTAGTCAGAGGACGGGCATATGCAAGGGAAGCCGAAGCTTTGAGCCTCAAAGAAGCATTATCCTGGATGAAAACGTGGAGGCACAACAAGTGCATTTTTGAGTCAGACTCTAAGGTACTGATAGATGCAATTCGAGCTGGCCAAGGCAAGTCAATTTTTGACACTCATGTGGAGGATTGTAGGGAATTACTTAAACACTTTGAGGATGTGTTAGTTGTCTTTGTAAATCGATCTGCGAATAGTGTAGCCCATGAGTTAACAAAGGCTGCTTATTCTATGTCAGGTCCTCAGGAATGGTTATACGCTGCTCCTGAATTTATTATCTGTAACCTTGCCCTAGAGGCGATTTGATTAATGCAAGTACGACTATTTCAAAAAAAAAAAGAACGTATTTCATCCATCATCCAACAGAATAGAGATTTTTTTTTGACAGGAAAGCTGATATATTAAGAACGTAAATCATCCATCATCCAACAGAATACACCTTAAATTGATAGGAGCAAATTAGAGATTTTTAGTCAAATTAAAAATGTACTCAATCAATAAATCGGTAAGATATTTTTTAAAATTTAATAAAAAATTAATCGTTAATTTTTAAATAAATCAGAGATATCTAGAAAAATGTCTAAACTATTTTCAGACTTCAAACAATGTATATTCCATTTCGATATATGGAGCTAAATACACTACTTTATTTTTTTGACATAATAGTACACTACATGTTACCAAGTTCAAGTATAATATTTCTAGTGTGAAATTCAAAGAAAATTGATATTACAGATTTTCCCTTCTTAGAAAAGAGAACTGTTGCCAAACAGTTTATATTCTAAAATAAAAAACAAAAAATCTACCCAGGTCTAATACCTTTTTGTTGCTGTGTATAAATGATGTAGGGAGTTTTCATCAATGAATATTTACTGTTGAGTTACACAATGTATAGAGTAAATCCCTGCAGGTTCATGTGCAAAGTTATGATAAAATGGTTTCGGTGCCTAGAGAGCTTTGACAGCATGGTCATCCAAGTAAGAGATTGCAACAATGGCGTGCAGAGCTGCTCCTATAGGCAGGACATCCTCATCAAGTACAAATTTCGGAGAATGGAGTGGCTTATCTGAGTTGAGAGTCTCATTTCTTATACCAACAAAGAAAAATGCAGCTGGCATCTTTTGAGAAAAGAAGCTGAAATCTTCCGCTGCCATAGTCATAGAAACCTCGTGCACTTTACTTTTTCCAAGCAAAATTTCGCCCACCCTCTTTGCATGTCCGTACAGACCTTCATCGTTAATTGTAGGAGGGTAAAATCTTACGCTACCACCGCTCATAAAATCTACCACTCCAGTACATCTGTGTACAGCTGCTTGTGCCTCAATTACCTGTTCAATAGCAGAAGTGTGGTGAGTGTGGTGTGGTTCAATCACAGATGAGAATGCAGTAGAATGTCTCATTTATTAGAGCAATATGCATAATTAGTAGATATAAGACCACGAGTTCGTCCCAAAAGAATATTATATAATCATTCACAAGCAACTTGCGAGATAAGAATTTGTGCCTTCCCAATAAGAGATGTCATGCTAACCACTAGTTGCAAACACAAATTTTATGAGGAAATTTTAGCAGATGAATTAATAGGTGAGGAGCAAGAAATTCAGGAAAAGAAAATTTGTGTACAGTAAAAAACCATAAAAGGCATGGCATACGGTGACTTAAAGTACACGAATCCATGGCCTAATAGGTTGCCCAAAAGCCATTCATGCAAACATTTGAATCTTGCAGTACGAGCTGGTAACTATTTTTCTTTTTAATTTTAAGTGTGAATGACAACTGACAATTGCCAAGATAACATCAGCATGAAGCGACTAACTTTCCCTTGCCTTCATACAGAGATGTTCAACACATTTAAGGTAAGTTTTTCACTTGTATATGAGCTTTCTTCCTACTCAAGAGTGCGAGAATTTGTGATAAGTGTTTCCTTACTTCTAGCAAACTTTCTAGCTTTTGCTTAGTGATTCCTCCCAGAGTTCGCTTCTAGGCTCTAGTAACCTTTCTGCAAGTTTTTCACCAATTTCAAGGCAATCAAACAGTGATATAGAGTTTGTAGGTTTAGAATCCTAATTTTCCGATTGTTCATAACAGGATGCATTATAAGCATCAAGGAAGGAACGCTGCTCATAATCATGCAGGTGGGAGCTAGATAGCTCACTTATTCTGGTTTGATATATCTAATTTTTCTGTGTTTAGATATTCAAAATTGATGTTTCAAATATATAATTATACAAACATCTAGGGAATAAAACATTGTTATATAATATATTTTAAACAATATTGTACCTCTTTGATTCTTTGTTGAAGGAAGAGTAAACCTTCTAATGTTGTGCTACGATAGGAGCCACCAAATCTCACTTTCTCGGGGATTACATTTCCAGTGTTTCCACCTTCCATGAAAGTGACTGAGACAACCTAAATAAGGGTTACATTCATTAAATGGTATCAGAAAAAAATATTACTCAAGTGCAGATGCACATAATTATGTAACAGTCTCATTATAGCCTCCAATAACTAGTTTTATTTTCATCGACTCTGTCACCCTCATCTAAGGGAACATGAAAGAAAATGCAAATGACTAAATCCATGTAAAATTGCGAAAATTTTAACAAAGTACCCGGGCCTCCAGAGGATCTGTCTCTCGTGAAACAATCTGTTGGAGTGCAATGATTGACAAGGCAGCGGCCAGCGTTGGATCTATAGTTTCGTGGGGTGCAGCTGCATGTCCGCCAATCCCCTGAATTACAGCAGAAAACCTGGCTGAGCCAGCAAGAAGGGGACCAGGTTTTGAACCAATTGTACCAGTGGGCAAATCTGGCCAAACATGCAATCCAAATATGGCCTGTAATTTGTCCACATTACTCTCTTGTAGCATATGATAAGCACCGGCACGGCCCTCTTCCCCAGGTTGGAAGACAAGATTAACAGTTCCCTTCAGTATAATTACAAACAATAGTGTCATCAAACAAAAATATGAGAGATCATATACGAACTACAAGTTCTGCTTCTGAAATCATGACTTGTCCTTGATGACATAAGTTGGACCTTAAGCTTACCTTTAACTCAGCTCTTCTGTCATTAAGTAGTTTAGCAGCTCCAAGCAGCATTGTAACATGTGCATCATGTCCACAAGCATGCATTTTACCATTAATTTTGCTTTTGTGTTCCCATTCCACCAATTCCTTTCAAATGCAAATATTGCTACATAAGTAAATTAACTTTCTTTCTGAAGAGCGCTATGAAAGGCGCCAGAACAAGAAGCAAAAGAAATATGTAAAATCTTTCTGATTACTCATATTGTTATCACTTTTTTAGGATTCAGTCAACCATGTTCGGTAGAAATGAACTCTTGGAGGGGTAGTTCTCCCCGCTTTCTCTGACTATTATGCACACTTATCTCTGGACAGAAAGTGCCACATATAGAAGGGAATGCTTTTTGAGTAATGTAATTAAAGTTTTTGATTTAGGTTACAGCTTAATATTTCATCATATGCTTCCAAAGTTGCTGCTATCTATAATTTAACTAATACAAGGTATGACCAACTTTTAAAGATTATAAGCAATTTCTATCTACAGAATTAAGTTATATATTTCAAGGTTAGTATCCGTAATAGTTCTTACATTCTCAAACTTCCCACAATGTTAGTAACAACTTTCAACATATTTGGTTTTGGACCATCATCCTTCAAATTTCAAATAGGTGTATCGACACAGATTTGGTTTAAAGACCATCATCCTGCAACTTTCATATATTCATATACACTCATTTCTAGCCACAGCTACAGGATATATTCGTCAGGTACCAAAGAACCAACTCTCACATACAGTACAATAGTACATAACTTTTCAAATAAGTACAAATTAAAAAATTCTACCGGCTTCTAACTTTACCGAGAAATATAGGTTCAACTAAGTTTGTGATAAATCATTTGCACAGTTTACACTGAGATATACAGACAATCCAAAATTAAATTTTAAACTGAAATATTTTAGCGCCAACTATTCAGAACCTCACTCCTTTTTGACACGCATTTTAGAAGACATCATAATCCAGCTACATAAATTATATATTTTTTTGGAATAAAATTTTATGCAAGAAAAGAAATTGAAATTAAATTGTAAAATTATATTTTTTTTCCGAGAAACAATATCATATTTTATATACCAATAATAAAGAGCACCATAATATAGGAATAAAATGTGGTACACATGGATATTTTCTGGTAGAAAATGCTAGCCATCCCAAAAATTGTTAAATGTATGATTAGTTCCGGTCATACTAAGCATCACGGACCTGTACCACGTCGTTTGGAAAAAAATTTGAAACAAAATTTGGGATTCACGGAGTATTCTTTTTCTTACAAGACATGTAAACAGAAGAGGGCATCATGTCAAATAGTGCTATGTAAGCAAAAAAAAACCTGAATAGGAAGGGCATCCATGTCAGCTCGAAGAGAGAAGAAAGGGGGCCCACCAGAGCCAATAGAAGCTATGAGCCCTGTCTTGGCAACTGGCCAATTGTAGTCAACTCCAATCGAGTCAAGCTCCGATCTGATGAGTTGACTCGTCTCATGTTCTTCAAAAGAAAGCTCTGGGTACTCATGCAACCTCCTCCTTACCCTTTTTAGCCACCCGAAGAAGTTCTCGTTTTTGGCCGAGTCAAGAAGCTGCTGACTCACTAACCCAATCTCCGATTCTGACTCGGTAGCACCAACCCATGAATTTGATTCCGACAGAGACACTGTCAGCAACAACAGTAGATAACACAACAGCCTTGGCTTCCGCATGATGGAGTTCCAAGTTCCAACTCCAAGTGAATGTGTCTTTTGACTCTTTTCTCTTAGAATTATCAGGATCTTTTCTCTTTTTCTTATCTTATTAATATTTTACTTTGTGTCAATAAACTAAAAAATTTAAGACGATGGATGTTTGGCCGACTTTTAATTCCACCTTCTAGGCTTAGGCTTATAAGTCATTACAGTTGCTGTAAAAAACTTTTAAATTATTAATCTAATTATTATAGTAATTTTGTTTCTCTTCGAAATGATTTAATTTATTTAAATGATATCTCGTAAATCCAACAATCTTTTCGCACATGAGATTCCAATTCTTTCTATCTTCAGGTATACACTACTTGGTTCTCATTCTGCTTTTTCTTTACACCATTCTTACTAGTTGATACATCTGTCTAACTTCTAAGATTTTGATTGCCTCCCAACATGAGCATCCAAGTAAGCCATTGCAACTGCAGCATGGAGAGCTGCTCCAATGGGAAGTACATCCTCGTCTATAATCAAGCGAGGCGTGTGCAGACCACCAGATTTTAAGGTTTCATTCTGTATCCCGATGTCAAAAAAGGCACCTGCCATCTTCTGGGTATAGAAGCTGAAATCTTCTGCCCCCATACTCCCTGTAACCAGATGCACATTGGTTTCTCCAAGCAAATGTTCTCCGACACTCTTTGCATGTTCATACATCTGTTCGTCATTAACTGTCACCGGATAAGGCCTCATTGTTTCCAACATGAAGTCCACAACAGCAGTACACTGATGCACAGAGGCTTGCATCTCTATAATCTGTCGGGAACAAGTTTATATTAGTACTACCTAAACACATATAACGCGATCATGGGTGCCTAGCTAGGAATTGCTCAACCAGAACTTGATAGACCAAACAATATTAATTATAGCCCATGTTTATCTCTCCTACTCTTGCTATATTTTTTAGTATGAAGAATTAGATTGAAGAAATATTTAGTCTTGATGTCGGATATGTAATTTCAGAACTGTTGCTAAAATGATTCGTACCGGCTTCTTTCTTTTTCTTTTTATGGCTAGGATTGAAGTATGGAACTGTTGTAAATCTGGAGTACACATTTTATTTATTACATGTACTGTGTCTTTCTAGTTTTCAAAGAATTACCTCTCTGATTCTTAGCTGAGCATAGGCAAAACCATCAGTACTCATGCTTCGATATGTTCCTCCAAATTTCACAATCTCCGGTATCACATTTCCTGCTTGACCACCATCAATGAACCCAACAGAGACCACCTATATGCAAAATAAAAATCAGTACCGTTAGACTTAGTCAACAAAGCAAGATATTAGTAAGTTCACACACACACACACACACACACATATATATATATATAATTCACGGAATGTATTGCTATCTGCTATGAAAGGATAGATACCATGGCCTCCAATGGATCAGTTTGGCGAGAGACTATCTGTTGAAGTGCAAGGATAGCCATAGATGCAGCCAGAACTGGATCTTTAGTTCTGTGGGGGCTTGCTGCATGCCCACCTTCTCCTCTAATACTGGCTATGAACCTGCCGGCGCCGGCCAAAAACGGACCGGGCCTGGAACCAATTGTGCCAGTAGGCATGGATGGGTCAATATGTAAGCCAAAAATTGCCTGAGACCCATCTAAAGCACCTTCTTTTATCATATGGTAAGCTCCACCACGGCCCTCTTCAGCAGGTTGAAATACCAGTTTCACCGAGCCCTTAAATAATTTATGAGCAATAAAACTTACCGAAAATCATCCAAGTGTCAAATGATTATATAATAATGTTTACCTTTAATTTATCTTGTTTGAGTTGGAGCAACTTGGCTGCACCTAGCAACATTGTTGTGTGAGCATCATGCCCACAAGCATGCATTCTGCCATCAATTTTACTCTTATGCTCCCACTCAACTAATTCCTGGACTTGTCAACAAAAACAAAAACAACTAATTCCTGGAGTAAATGTAAGATTTGTTTTATAAAACTAACAAGAAACAATTGGACTAAAAAAGAAACAGAAATGCAGACCCTTTTCAATTTCACAAGAGTAAAAAAAATTTTAAAATTGCCGGCATTATCACATGACTGAAACTAGGAAGAAGAGAGAAGATGCATGATCTTCTTATTATTTGTTAATAATCATATTCCTCCACTACTAAAGCACAACTAACATTAACCACATAGACATGCTATACTCTCTTTCACAAGATTCCTCTTTAATATGTACGTTACAATGAATTTGGAGATTAGAAAGGATCGATCTTGATAAGTTATGGTTTATGAGTACAATTCTCAGTAAAAGGTAAACTATCCAGAGCTTAGGCACGATCCACTCTGTTACCCACCTCAAACCCTGGGTAAGAGGAACACCAAAATCAACCAATCTCCACTGCCATCCTCATAATCAAGACCTTGGCATAATGTGACTTCAAAGACTGGAAACTGACAAAATGACAATGGACCCAATTGACCTAAGCAAGCTTTTTACCAAACGGCCATACTTTTCTTTTATCATCATGCTTTCTAATTTTTCTAGCATTTCATAAGTATTAGTAATTGTGTTGATTAACATGCATCGAAAGCATTGGCTTACTGCTTACACCCCAGTGTCTTCCCCTTATACATGTGAAGTCACGACTCACGAACATGTATGCATATTTATTTTGTAGAGAAGAAGACCTGAATAGGAAGAGCATCCATGTCAGCTCGAAGAGAGAAGATAGGGGGTTTCCCAGAGCCTATAGAAGCAACCACTCCCGTTTTGGCCACTGGCCAGGTGTATTGAATTCCAAGAGAATCAAGTTCTGATCTGATTAGCTGACTCGTTTTGTACTCTTCAAATGCAAGCTCTGGGTACTCATGTATCCTCCTTCGAATCCTTTTCAACCATCCAAAGAAGTCTTCTTCTTTTGCCAGTACTAGCAATTGCTTACTCAGTAACCCAATATCCAATTCTAAACTATCCGTGTCTGCGACACCCCATGAATTGAATGTTGTGATAATCAATAGCAGCATAACCATGTAATAACCTAAAGGGAAGAATCTCTTCATGCATATGTGCTGCGGAAATTTCATTTGATCAACTTCTTATCAAGAATTGAGTAATTTGTGTTCACAAATACATCAGCTGGAAATGGAGGAAATTAAACACCGTTATATGTGGAAATCTCTAATGTCAATTTAAGATAATACACATACATGCAAAGTTGCATATAACAGATGTTACAGACTGTATATTGGATATCCATCAATTCACTGAACAGCCAATTTTTTCAGCTCTCTAAAGTCAACCCTTTTTTTGAAGTTCATATTTTTGAATGTTTAACATCATCTGATCATCAATCAACAGTAGTAAGAAGATACAGACTTGTGAGGCTTGATTTGAATCAACAATCAAGAGCTTAAGAGAACAGAACACTGTTTATGAAATTATTAGTATAAATAAAAATTTATCATTATGTGAAAAGTACCCTCCTAAAAATCTACATTTGTAACTTAGTTTCCTTCCACAATTCAGAAACTAAAAAATGCAATATGGCACAACTTCAGTAAAATTCTGGTTTTGCCTCCGAATATATGATAAACCAGACACCTTCATATTCTAATAAACACACAATATAGCAACTAGAACTAAAAAACCAAAACATCACGAGAATATATCCATAGCGGGAAGATATACTAATATACCAGAAGGCTTTTGCTCAACAAATCAGGCCACCCTTGATCCGGTGATGTTGGTCAATTGGCTGCTGCTTATTAGAAAGTACAGTATCAGAAACCAACCCAGCAGAGGATATTAACAGATATACAATATATTTATTATTACAATGTAGAAGAAAATATATTAGGTGAGATGTATTATACGATTATAGTAACTGGTCATCACTTATGGTTTTGTTGTCACGTACACACGTTGACATTGATAGTTTGTTCTGTTGTGAAATATTAAGAGGGTTAAATCACATCACATCTTTTGTTATCTCATCAACCTGCCGGACTCTGCTTATTCTAAAAAAAAAAAAAAAAAACCCTACTGCACATTAAAATATATGATATCTCCTATAGTCGGACTCAACTAAATATATAATTTATTATTATTATTAACTAATTGAGATTTTATTGCACAAGAATTGAACCATTGATTTCGACTAATTTTATCCAACTCAATTACAGATGTTCCACCATGTAGCAGATAAACAAGGGACTCCTCTCTTTTTGATAAATTTAGCAGCTATAGTTGTCGTTAATAAAACAAAGTAAAGTTAAATTAGTGGATTATAAGCCTTACTCTCAGCTAGAATTCCCTGGAAGCAAGATTATCTAATGTATCCTCTCTTTCACAATTAATCAAACAAGTGGTGTGGAAGTTAACAACATACTTATAAGCTATGAAACTACCCAAAATATATACAAACTACATACATACGCGAGATCTTGTTGGCATACCTGAATTCAACATATCCAGGTAACTCAAATAGCTCATGGTAGACCTTCCGACACAACACAACATGATCATGTTTCCTGGCAACCGTGTCAGGAAAGAGCGTTAGATCTATATTTCAAGTGCTCGGTTCAATTTGTTTTTAAACAGTTTTTCTGGTGTGTGTCCATGGGCACATGTTAAGCACAAATTCTCATGAAAATGGCTTCATTTGATTGGTAGTATTCTCATGAAAGTTAGTGATTATTGTGTGTCCATGGACACCCCATAAAAAATTCATTTTTTAAAATATCCGCGTCTCTAAACCCTTAAAATATAGTCAAACGACCCCTGTCCTGACACACTATTAGAGAACAAGACCCAACCTAATAAAGTAAGATATATATATATATATATATATATATATATATATATATATATATATCAATAAATCAGAGTAAGATTATTGAAATATACCATTTTTGACCGATTTAAGTAAATTTTATCTAATGTATTCCGGTTAGCTAATGATTTTGAGACAATATATGCTCTCAAACTGTATTAAATAACAACATCTGGGTCGGTTAAAATTGATTATCTAATTTGAATGTGAAATTTGTTGAATTTTTAAGTGAATGATTCGATGATATTGACGGGTATTACTTAACTATATTCTAAAATAATATGTTATTCATATTTGAAATTATTATGAATAGTAAAATATATAATTTAAATATGATAACAAGTAGGTAATATAGATTTTTTTAAGATTTCTTATGTTCAACGAATATAGTCAGACAACAATGGTAGGTTGACTATACTTATACAAGAAAATATAAAATTTAAACTAAGTTTGTTTACGTACGTAACATAATTTTTATATTTTCTCTTTGTAATATTATATATTACTCCCTCCGTTTCAAATTACATGTTCACTTTAAAAAAATCGCATAGTTTAAAAAAAGTGGATGTGAGAAAAAAGTGGTGCATTAGGTCATTAATTGAACATAATATGTGGTGTATGGTTGATCTTGGAAATATAAATTAGTAATATGTGAAGGAGAGTTGATCTTGGAAATATAAATTAGTAATATGTGAAGGAGAGTTGATCTTGGAAATATAAATTTACATTGAAAGTTGAAGTGGACAAAAATTTTGAAACAATTTTTTTTTCTAAAGTGGACATGTATTTTGAAACGGAGGGAGTAATAATTTTTAGCCGAAGTTAAAATCTGCCATCAGAGGAGAGAAAGAGAATCGTAGGACGAGAAGCAGCAATGTTTTAAATTCTTACAACTGTAAATATGACTTATGTTATGGAGTTACAATTACTAGCCAGTGCTTCTTTTTTTTTTGAAGAAAAGAAAATAATTCATTAAATAATAGCCATACGGCATCTACAAGAATGATCGAATCGAACAAACATAGAAAAAATTAACATGTCTGTCTTCATAGCCAAGATGAGACAAATAAGCGATGTTGAAATTGACGATGGTACATGTATAGATCGTTGCTCTGTGTTCACCATCTTTTTCAAAAACTCCGTTTGAGCTATCAACCACAAATGCAATTCCCGAAAGCTTTTATCGATGAATCCAAACCAACTCTCACAAAAGAGGAGAGAAAATCACACACTCTCACCAGGGAGAGAAATCAAACTATAATTAAAATAAACTAGAGAAAATCCAACTAAAAACTAAAGCAATTAGATCTGCACCACGACACGTAAAAGATAATCGATCCACCCACAAATCCAAAAAACCCTCTGGAAGCGAATAAGAACGAAAATCGAAAGTTCCGGTGATATAGATCTAAGAAACTTTCCCTCTTGAAGAAGGAGATTTATTATGAAAATCAATGGAAGAAGCAAGAACAATAGAATTAGCAATCAAACGGAAAGTTTTGGGGCTTTCCAACGGAAAATCGATGGAAGCCCCGTCGAGAATGAAACGAGGGAGGCGGCTAGAGAGAAGAGAGAAAAAGAAATTTATTAATTTAATTACCAGCCATTGCTGTTTTCAACATTAACACTTCCTGAGACCACCACGGCACATGCAGCGGCATAAAAGCAGTAAATGCACAGTTCCTGAAAAGTTCATCCAATTAAAGACAAGACCAGAAATCAACAGTTTCTTTATCACCTTCATTCTAACAGTCCTGATTGCTATATTATGAGCCACAAAATTAGATTTCTCTTGATTTCAATCTTCTCACTAGGCCTTATTCCTGAACCTAATAGTACAAATTTCACAATCTGTAGTTTTCGTTTAATTCAAATCCAACAGAGCTTACCACACTGCGCATAGAAAAAGTGTATAGATTCTTAAACAAGTTAAATATCACATAACTCTAGAGGTTAATATGATGTTATCACGTTAATCAATTTCCATAGTGACTTTATAAAAAAAATTAATTATATATGTTATCGTTTAACAAGAAATAAAGAAACGTCAATATCCAAAACCAAACAAACAATGCCTAGTGTATCTTACTCGTCGAGTAATATTTCATTTTAGGTCAAAAATATACCTTGCCGATAATTGTCGAATCCGATATTAGAACACGTATCCACTTTTATACATTTATGAGTAAGAATCAAACAAATTCTAAAAAATAGAAACAACAATAAAGATAAAACGACCATAACCGGTAACCATCAATATGCGATGGCTTAACAGGTGTTTCCTTGTTAAGAATAATGCAATGGCGGATCTAGAACGGGGCACCATATAAATAATGATATCATAAAAGAACATAAATTTTTTATAGAGCCAAAAATTTATCTTAATTTAAATTATTTGTTTAAAACTTCCTTTTATTTGTTTTAGTGAGATATTTTTGACTTATAAACTATGTATTAAATAAATTAAATGATCCTTAATTTTTCAAAAATATATATATTTGTGGGATACTCAATATTATATGAGGGCATATCATATAAAATACAACTAGCTAAAAATAAAAAATATAACAAAAATACTAATAAATATTTTTATAGCGGGGGCACGTGACCCCATAGGCCTGAACGTGCGTCCGCCTCTGGAATAATGCCGGAAGTTCTCTCATCAGGCACGAAGTCCATTCACCTTTCACTTCCAATTTGTTAATGAAGCATGAGTGAGATTCTGCGCGCAGAGCCTTTCTGGATACGATTATCAGGTGGGTAGATAAACCCGCAATCTTGTTAACCAGAAGCTTGGATTTAAAATTGCCATGTATTCTGCAATCTTGTTGTCGGTGTGCAAGTCCAGTGTCATTTTTGAGCAGCTGCTGCAACTTGCTTGCTTGGAACAAAACTGTTTGTTACAGTTGGCTAATCCAACTAACTCTTGTCCAAATATTCTGACACATAGGTGGTGTTTGGCAGGCAAATATAAGCTGACTTCTGGGCTTATAAGTTATAAGCACTTATTTGTACCGTTTGTGTAAAAAGTAGAGAAGCACTTAAAAAAAGTTAGCATTACTAGCTTTTGTTTCAGGACTTATGCTTATTTGCCAAACAGTTCAATCACTTATAAGTCTTAACCTGCTTCTGACTTCTACTTCACTTTTTTATTTTAAGCAAAAAGCACTTATTTTAAGCTCCCCCATTTGGCCCCATAGTAATTCAAATAAGTACGAATTTTATGTACGATAAAATCTGAGGTCTAAATCAGTTAAAAACCCCGTAGAAGTTTTCAAAAGATCCATTTTTATCAATAAATTTCTACAACACAACTATATAATCAAAAACGTTGGGATAAAACTCGGATCCGGCTCAAAGACATAAATTCTAAAGGGCCATGTATGTTTCGAGAATATCTAATTTCAATCCAAATTTAAAGACTCGATCTGCACCTACTAATTAAAAACCATTAAGAATCTGATATAATATGACCATACCTAAGTATTGTCCATCTCTGCTCCCGTTGTCAACCATTAGTAACCATAATTAAACTTGAGCTTTAAAGCCACCATGTTCTCTCTCTACTTGTAATATAAATTTGAGCCTTATATCATGGCATGTTCACAACTTCCTCGCCTCCCAGCTTTTCACAACTTCTTCAAGGTACACATGACTTGTTTATTTATATATAATTCCATATTTAACTCTGAATATTTCTGTTGTCATACACACATTTTTGTGTTTGGTCTAATCCATAGGTGAGAATTGGAAAGAAAGTCACGATGAGCCGAAAAAATGGGAACGGACAAAAACTGGACTTGAAGCTGAACCTGTCACCGCCAACACGCAACACACGGGCAGCTACACCTAGCCGTTCAACCGTGTCGCCTGCAACACCGCCAATCTCGTGTGTGTCGTCAGAGGCCAACCAAGAGGATGTTGGCGATCCCCGGGACTCGAGTAGCCCCGAAGCATCATCTTCTTCTATGGTGCTGGCAGGATGCCCCAGGTGCCTCATGTACATTATGCTGTCGGAGGAAGATCCCAGGTGCCCTAAATGTGGAAGCACCGTCTTGCTTGATGTCCTCCAAGATCATAACTCCTCTGCCACCACCAAGAATGCAGGGAACTGAAATAGGCTGCTCTAGCTCTACTATTTCATGCTAGGACTGTATTATCGATATCACTTCATTTTGTAATCCTAGATATTCTACTTCTTCGCGGATGTTAATTTTTGTTTCTGACAGTATTTGTGCTCTGTTTGCTATTGCCGCAACAACAACTTTCGGCTAAAAATCAACTGAAAATTTGTCAAACAAATCCAAAATCAGTTTTTTCAAACAACTTTCGGCTAAAAAATTATTTTTTAAAAATCACGTTACCAAATATGCTTTTCTAACTTTTGCGAAAAGTTATTACAACTGCACTGTCAAATCTTATCAAAAAAATTTTACTTTAGTATAATAATCTAATATATATAAATATCAAAAAAATTACCAAATAATTATTCAATTTCTATAACCACTTTTTCTAATCACAATAATCTTTAACCACTCGAGGCACAAAAGTTTTCTGTATAGTGTATACATGCATATTTGGGCATGCAACACGTACAACTACAAGGCTCGAATTAATCTTGAGAAAAGTGCACTTTGTGTACCTGTATTATGGCATATACAGCACTTGCAATACTAGAGTTCCAAATCCTACACCCGTGGTACTGGACTATCTAATTTTATGCAGTGAGTGTACCACCGTCAGTTTAACACTGACGCCGTGAGATTAATTAGGGTAGCTTTGGAAATTATTATCTCTCAAAACCTCAAGAAAAACACTACTCTCTCTCTAGAAAATTAAGAGAGACACATCTCTCTCTCTCCCCCCTTACAGTGAACCATGATTTCTTGCTTACACACTGCCAGTATCTCACCCTCTCTCAAATTCTTGAAATGAACACAATAATGCCTCTAATTCCTCTCTTCGTTCTCACTTATTTTCACATTTTTACTGCATTTGCCCACAACCTAACTTCAATTTCACATACAAAACTCAATGAACCCCCATCAAAATCTCAAATTTAACTGGCCCAGATGCTCAGATTACACGACCCCTAACTCTAATCACCGGAAAAGCTACAATTTCCAGCCCAAACAAGACTTTCAAGTTCTGTACAAATGATGAATATAGAGTATATTTAGGCATTTGGTACGCTTCTATACCGAGCAAATCGTGAGTCTCCGACTCCGGTTGAAAATTTAGCAGCGGCGAGTTTGGTATATTCCAGTGACGAAAGTTTGGAAATTATTGATACTTCTTTGAAGTTACCGGAAAATGTTGTGCGTAGAAGTGATAATGTGCTTAATGGTACTAATGTGAAGCTTTTAGAGCAGGGTAATTTGGTGATTTTGTCGTATAAGGGTGAAATTGTGTGGAACAGTTTTGATTATCCGGCGTCTTTTTGTCTGCTTTGGGTGTTTGTTGTTTAAATGACTTAAATAATCATGACTTAAACTATTTAATCTCACGGCGTCAGTGTTAAACTGACGGTGGTACACTCACTGCATAAAATTAGATAGTCCAGTACCTTGGGTGTAGGATTTGAAACTACAATATTGCAAGTGTTGTATAGACCATAATACATGTACACAAAGTGCACTTTTCTCATTAATCTTCAATCTTGTGCAATTACAAGTAAGATTATGATCCGTTCATTCTTAGCTGTAAGGCCTGAGGTATCTGTACGAGTGTTCATCAAAATCATGTGCCGGATACAACTCACCAAATTTAAGTCCTGCCTGAACCTGGTTCAGTGGTTGCCAGTTTTGGATTATAAATGAAAACTTGAATTGCTGAACCGGACAATTTACCAGAGGTGTAAACTGTACATACACATGCAAGAGTCCTTCCAATGAATTTTTTTACAATTTTATTTTTACCACTGATTATTCAACCTCTCTCTAATATGTCAAAATCAAAAATAATTATTTATTTCACAAGATTATTATCGAGTTACCCGGGCTATCTAAGTTTATAAAAGGGTTAAATATCAAAGTGGTCACTGAAGTGGAGGTCAAATATTACTTTGCTCATTAATTTTATCAGGGTCTCATTTCAATCATTAAAGTCACAATAAATATCAATCAAGTACATCCAAATTTTAGTTCAAGGAGTAAAAATATTATTTAGAGAGTTTGACACATTATTTTTGAATACTATCACAACCAACTAAAAGGTTATGACTTCTAGCCTTTATGACAATATATTCAGATTTTATCAATTTTATTTAGTATTTATTTGTAATTAAAATAAAAAAATATTAATATAATAAAAAATAAATAGTAAATAAAATTTAAAAAATCTAAATATATTATCATAAATAATAGAAGTCATAACCTTTTATTTGGTTTTGGTAGTATTAAAAAATAATGTGTCAAACTCTCTATATAATATTTTTACTCCTTGAACTAAAATTTGGAGGTACTTGATTGATATTTATTGTGACTTTAATGATTGAAATGAGACCCCGATAAGATTAATGAGCAAAGTGATATATGACCTCCACTTCAGTGATCACTTTGATATTTAACCCGTTTATAAAAGGACTACTTTGAATAGTGAATAAGAACGTGCTAGGATTGAGAGACCATAAAAACAAATGAATGCAAGAGTAATTGAGACGGTTGAGAGAGGGGAGGTTTTATTATTTATTTACGTCAGGTGATAAATACAAATTTATTTCTAACTTGTTCGATTCATCACCATTTTCAACGTTATATTTTAAAGTTTGCTCTTGTCTCACTTTAATGTCATCCTCAATTTGGGTAATCATTTTAAGTCTCTTTACTCTCCCCCTCCATGTTCTTCATTTTCTTCACTTGAATTCATTCAATGTTCATTCAATCTCCTTGCTTTTAACTCCCCACACATTCACCAAAATATTCATATTATCAATTACCCGATGTTGCTATTTAAGTTGACAAATTCAATATTAGGTGAAAATTTGGAATTAGGTGCATGTACGCTCAACAGATAAAATCAACGTTAGATGAAAATTTTGGAATTAGGTATATCTACGTTCAACAAATATCGAAATTAAGACGGTTTAGCCAGTTCCTGTTACTCTATCTAGCTAGCATATGTGATTAATGTTTCCTGATTAGTCACACTAATATTTAACAGACTAACAGTGTAAATGAGAGAGATGGAGCCGTGGAGGAGTAATATAGCTGAACTTAGTTCTTCTGCTAGGATGACAGAAAAGTATATTCTATCTAGATATTAATATTTCCTCTATTTTAAAATATATGTCCATCTTATTTTAATTTAATGGAGTGAATTTGCATTTTGTCAAAAAAAAAATATATGTCCATCCTAGCAAAAAAAATTTATTTTAAATAGTTGTCCACTTCAATTTCAACTTTCAATGTAAATTTAATTATATACTCAAAATCAACAAATATTTTTAATTTATATTTTCAAGATCAACCATATACCACATATCATGTTCAATTAATCACCTAATACTACTCTTTTTACTCAAAATTCACTTTTTTAAAATTATGTGATTTTTAGAAAATGGACATGTAATTTGAAACGGAGGGAGCAATAAATAAATAATAATTTATCGATTATAATAATCTTATTGATATATTTTATCTAGATTTTAATAAAATAACAATAATCTATAAATCAATATACTTATATAAAGGAGAAGCGAGGGGCGTGTAGGTGGCGCCTCTCACATCGCTCCGTTCTATTTTTTTAATTTTCTGGAATTTTTGGATGAAAAATATCACAAATTAGAACTATCTTTTTTATTTTCGGATACATTAGAAGCAAGTTTTAGAATCTGATTTTGTTTCAGATTATTTATGGAATACTACTTTTTTTAGTTTCGAATATATTGGAAGTAAATTTCTGAATCTGATTTTGTTTCAGATTATTTATGGAATGTAGTAGCTTAAAAGTTTTAATCTGATTTTATTTAAGATTATTTAATTATGGGAAAGAGTAGCACACAAGTCTCTCTGCACCTATAAATACCCCTATAAGTTGTAGGTTTTAGATCATCTAAACGCAACCTCCTTTCTCTCAATACCACAACCCTAACTCTGTCTCTGGTGATATATAGTTCTCTTGCTCGATTTCTAATTTTGTGGTGCCGTTCTTCTGTAACGATAAGTGAAAGCTGCTTATACGGTATTAGAAAATAAAGGTTGTTGCAAGCAAAGGTAGTTATAAACCGCTATGTGAGACTCGACAAATCCAAATAGGGGATAATAATATAGTTATAACATGATATTGATAGATGATATCAATAAATTAACTATTAGTGATGTATGTTTGTTCGTTGTTCTTTATAATATTTGTTTTTTTCATTGGATATGTTTATTTTTATTAATTTTTATATGATTTACTTTGTATACAGAAAAATATTATTCACTGAATCTGATTTTGTTTCAGATTATTTATGGAATGTAGTAGCTTAAAAGTTTTAATCTGATTTTATTTAAGATTATTTAATTATGGGAAAGAGTAGCACACAAGTCTCTCTGCACCTATAAATACCCCTATAAGTTGTAGGTTTTAGATCATCTAAACACAACCTCCTTTCTCTCAATACCACAACCCTAACTCTGTCTCTGGTGATATATAGTTCTCTTGCTCGATTTCTAATTTTGTGGTGCCGTTCTTCTGTAACGATAAGTGAAAGCTGCTTATACGGTATTAGAAAATAAAGGTTGTTGCAAGCAAAGGTAGTTATAAACCGCTATGTGAGACTCGACAAATCCAAATAGGGGATAATAATATAGTTATAACATGATATTGATAGATGATATCAATAAATTAACTATTAGTGATGTATGTTTGTTCGTTGTTCTTTATAATATTTGTTTTTTTCATTGGATATGTTTATTTTTATTAATTTTTATATGATTTACTTTGTATACAGAAAAATATTATTCATGCATTATAGACCGCTATACAAGGAAAATCCTTATATCAAGGAGAAGCGAGGGGTGTGTAGGTGACGACTCTTAAATCGCTCCGTTCTATTTTTCTAATTTTCTGGAATTTTTGGATGAAAAATATTAAATTAAAAATTGGTCCGTTATATAGTATTAAAAAAATAAAGGTTGTTACAAGTAAGGGTAGTTATAAACCGCTATCTCACGGATTTAAGTTAGATGTTTTTGTGCACAATCAATCCAAAAAAATTGGAGGAAGGTGATGATGTAAGAACATGATTACTTTTCAAAAAAAAACACAAATAAAATTAAGACCCGTTGTTCTTTAAATTGTTAATTACATGTAAAAATTTATTTTCATTTTTCACCATGAATTATAATCCAATTTTGCAATTTTATATATTAGTATTGGTATTACATCAAGATTTTTATAATATAAAATTTATTTTATCCTACAAATATTAATTTTGAATCACTAATATACTTTTTATAGGCAGCCACAAAATTATTGCATCTTACAAATGTTAATATTAAATAATTAGTATAATTTTTATAGGCCGCCGCAACGCGCGGTTTCTCAACTAGTTTTAATAATTTGCAAGTAAGTTTGATTTTATTCGAAGCCATGGGGATTTGAGTAAAATAGGATAAAGTCAATATAAGGTCTTTGTATTCAAGCAAAATCTTTCAAAATATCGTGGATTATAATTAAATTACTAGAAATATATAATATACTGAACAATCTTATGAAATAGTTATAAAGTCAAAAAATAACTTTTGAATATTGTTAGATTTTATAGATAGTAAATAATCTAAAATAAATATCACTAAACTTTTAAGTATTTAAAACTGATTAATTATTATTTTAATATTTATAAAAATGTAAAATAATATCCCGTGATTTCAAAACATTTTTTAAAATACAAGCTAAATCTACTGAATTCCAAGAATGAAAAAGATCCATAAGAATTCAACTAGAATGCAACTCTAAAACATCTCCAATGTCCTCCTAGTTGTTTCTTAAATATAATATAAAATATTCAGCTTTAAATAAATTAATATATTTATAAGAGTGTCAACTCCAACAATAATTTTCAGGTTCAATTTCATTTATATTTTATTAATATGTGAATTAAAAAAAGAAAAAAGAGAAAATGGGTGGATGAACAAAAAAATAAACCTTTTTACTGATAATCGTAAAAACAGGGAGAGGGGTCGACTCTTCAACATATAAAAAGGCTCTAATATCATACTCCCGAGTTTTTAAAAAAAGATCGGAATGGACGATGAAAACAAATTACAAAAAGGTTAAATATCAAAGTTGTCACTCAAGTGGAGGTCATATATCACTTTGCTCACTAATTTTAATGAGGTCTCATTTCAATTATTAAAGTCACAATAAATATTAATTAAGTATCTCCAAATCATAGTTCAAGGAGTAAACAAATTATTTATATATTTTGACACATTATTTTAATTGGTTGTGGTAGTTATCAAAAGTAATGTGTCAAACTCTATGCATAATTTTTTACTCTTTGAACTGAAATTTGGAGGTACTTGATTGATATCTATTATGACTTTAATGATTGAAATGAGACTCTGTTAAGATTAGTGAGCAAATTGATTTATGATCTTCACTTTAGTGACCACTTTGATATTTAACCCAATTACAAAATGGGTACTCATAATTGTGCTCCTAAAATTTTTATAGATACAAAAGCAAAAGAAATGTGAAGTAAATTCATTGGAATTTTATCCCAAAACTCTTTATTTGAAAAATGGGATGAAAAGAAAAGGAATGGGGTGTGAAAGAATTAAAAAAATATTCACATTAATTAAAATTAAAATTATTTTAAATAGAAACATAAAATTGTAACCAATAATTCATTAAATATTTTTCTTCCAACTCTCACACACTGAAAAAATTGGTTTTCTCCTTAATTTTTAGGAAAATGCTAAGTACCCCAAATTTTGTTCCCAAAATTTTTTCCCAAATCTATGTGGCAAGTTGTGATTGGTTATAATTATACTAATAAATAATGGACCCCCTGTATGCACATAAACCACCCAACCAAATTCCGCCATGTGTTTGCCACGTCATTTGGGAAAATAATTTGGGGACAAATTTTGGGGTCCCTAGCATTGCTCTAATTTTTAAACTCCGGAGCACCTAACGTCCATTCCACTTACTTTCCTTTGCTTTCCGTTCATTAAAAACTCAGAGGCAAGATTTAAGAAACTCTTGCAGCTCTATTTGAATCAGAACTTTTTATTTTTCTACAGAACTGATATTCAAAGCCTCTCGCGGATACTCTGAGTCATAAGCTGCAGAGCACAGTAGCAATCAGGTCTCTTAAGAAGACTGTGGATGATTAAGGATCGCAATCTCCTCCTCATGCAGGAAGAAGGCATTTCAATGTGAGGTGTATGAGATGAAGTCCAGTTCATATGGTAGTAAATTTGCTCTAGTTACAATAATGGTGGGCTATTCGTACTTCTTTCTAACATCAAAGAATTATTGATCGTAATAATGAAAATATTTGGTTTTTATAGTTGAATGCATCTGGTCAGACATTTGCCTGAAGAGGTTACATGAAATAAAAGTTTGAATTGGGGACTTGAAGATATTGCTGTGGCTCCAACTAACAACCTGACGGGAAAGGTAAGGGGACCGCTGAGGAATCCTAACAAACTAGGAACACCCTCTACACTCTACACTCGTACACAAAATTCATTGTGTTCAGTGATTATTAAAGGAAAAACAATCCAAGGGCCAAACCCTGCGGTTTCATTGTTTTGCAGAACCTTGATGCAAGCTAGCACATGATAAAATGGTGGTGGCACCAGGGGTGGAGTTTTTGCCTATATCAGTTGAACTTAAAAACACAGAGGATACACAGACCACAGTGATATTCAACTTAAGGCTACGGTGCATTCTCAAGTATACTAAGCTGAGCAAGGCAAAAGCCACATTTATTTAATCACATTAATATACAAATAAATATATATATGATTAAACCAACTTAAAATTAATAATGTTCTTTGTTTGAGACTACCGCTTTTGTTCACCCATGGTCTTGCCCTCGAAAAACTCTGCTAACATTCGTTCAAGATCCTCTGGAGTGAACCTGATGTACTTCTGAGGATTTTTTCCATTTTTAATCGGAGGTCTGCAATAGAAGAACTAGAGAAACTTACTACTGATGTTTATGTAAGGTGTTAAGTTTAATGAATATAACTAAATTTAACCATCACTTGAAGAAATAGTACCCGAAACGTTTAATAAAAGACCTGTAGGCGGGCAAAAGGACTTCCGCCACAGCTAACCTCAAAGACTCACGCAACTCACTGTCAGGCACTGTCCATTGAGATTGTCTTTGATGAAGTTCTTCAAACTGAATATTGAAAGTCTTAAACCGCTCTTTTACATTTGCCCTTGAGATTGAAACATTGCTACTACTTGGAGGATCACCTGTAAATGAACCACCTGACCCACCAACGGAGAGACATGACAAAATCTGCACAAGATATACATTCAACTTAGGGCCACGAAGTTCCCTGATAAGGTCTGAGATCAACTCAAGTTTTTTCTTGGAATAATTAACTATGTGGCTGTTAGGCAAAATAAGCTCCATCTAATTATATTACTCCCTTACGGAGACAAAATAATCAAACAATACTTCATAATGTACCAACAGAATAATATCACTGACACTGGAGGCTAGAACACTTTTTAGATTGATTTTTTTTCTGTTTTAATTTACAAATACCATTTACTTTATAGAAATAACATTAATCTGAACTCTGGTTGATACAGGTGATTGATTTTCCAACGGTGCTCAGAACTGCAACCTCCCCTAAATATGTGGTCCTCCTTTTAGCCTACTAAATTGAAGACCTCATAAAAAGTCTGATTTTACTAATAATAACAGGACAATGAAAACTAGGTGCAAGTAATGTAGAATGAGAAGTTTTGCCTACTCAAGCAGGGTTGACGCTGAATTGAAAGGGGTTCTTGACAGAATTTCAAATATGGGACCCTAATTACATGTATACATCGATTGTGTGGTTGTACATACATAGAAATTCAAAATTTGGAAACATATCAGTTGACATTCAGAATGCCCTACATAATATATCAATGAACCTGATGCACTGTGATAATAAACAGATAAATGCAAAACTAATAATCCAAATTCATGATCAGTTTAGTTTGGAAATAATAGTACACCTTCGACCAAGAAATCCTTTTGTATTGATTTGCAAATTGTTGCACAATTCTTCGGTGTATCTGGACCCAGTCATCACCTAAAAAATCTTTTGCATCCGACCTTGACAAAAGAGAAGACATTGTATAGCATTTATCAGACAACCTTACGATCTGGAATTTATCTGTTCAAGATCATATATATGTTATAACATACCTACGCACAGATCTAACTATATAGTGTGTGTTATTCATCATAAATAACTGAGTTAGTGCAGGATCTTTATATTGCTTAGATTTCCCGTCCAAGTTATTCTGAAGAGCTGTCATTATCCGTGTTGTAACACTTGTCAATTGGGCCTCGGGATCACCACCACCAAACTCTTGGAAGAGTTGCTTCAGAGTTGATTGGTAGCTACACAAAAGCAATATATGATGATTCAATTAGAAAATTTCAGGTCTCCATATTACAATGAAGTGTTAAAAAGTTCTACTGCACAGCATCTTATGATATAATTTATATATTATGCTATAGGAAAATCAAAATATTGGACTTTATCATTAGACTTGTAAGGGTTCGAAAATGACAACTGAAAACGGATGCATAAGGTTCTTCTGGTAATGCAAAGTTAAATACTAAGTAAATTTTGTGCCTATGGATTTATTTCCCAAGTACCACAAGATACAAATCTGTGGCAAGTACAATATAAAAGAAAAAGATCGAGTATCATGCTCAAATCTGGTACACTGTCTAGTGATAGAGGCTTGCCTAAAGGTAAAATGCAAATTGGTAGTGTAGCGATCAATAGGTTTTCAGAGTCTTAACTCTGTATCCATAAATGAATATCACAATATTTTTCAGAAAAGAAAAGATCATTTCATCCCATGGCTAGATGAAGAAACATGATGGTTAGGTCCTTTGGGAACATAACAGCAAACCTATGGCTTAATATATGATAGAAAGCATGCAAACAAACTACAGCAACCGACAAAATGAAAAGGTAGCTAGAAATCAGAAGTAGTGATTTGAACTTACTCAAATAAAAATTTCACATAATTTATCACATAGCTAGTCAAGGGATGGACAGTTCCATCAAGTACTGCTGTTTTTGTAGCATCTTTCTCTACAGCTTCCTCAAAATCACCAAATGTATCCTGGGCTGTTTGGGCTAACCGCTTTGTCAAATTCTTTGCAGCTTCTCGCATTTCATTACAGTGTTTGCTCCCTAAAATTTCGTTGAACTGCAAATAAAAAAGACAGACCCCCTACATCTCAGGATAAAATATAATAATGCATGATAGAGACTATGCCAAAAACTAAATAATAAATTAGCTTTAAAATTTGCATGATGTAAACAGATTACAGATATTATGCTAAATTTTAATATCATTTAACCAAAAATAAATTCTAATGTTATGCTAAATTTTTAAATAATAATCTCCTCAAAGCTCAAACATATTCCAACTTCCAAGTACCAACCCAAAAAAACACAATCCAGTTATCCAACTTCAACTACAGAAGAAGAATTCATGTCAGGCAGAGGAGCCCAATCACGATCTATAAGGTAGGCAAGTTAGTAAACTAATCACTACTACACATGCATGCAAGTAGACTGTCACCATTACCAGTATAACACAGATAGATAATATAAAATTATGAGTGCTAAAAGACATACAATATGAAGTGATACAGGACACTATAACTTTCTCTTGTATTTAATTACATTCTGGAAATAGATTGTTAATTCTTTCGTTATGAGCTCTTTCTATGAGCATTTATGTAAGACGTCAAACCTAAGAATACATTGCTAAAAAACCAATCAAGAAACATTCAGAAATGATGTGAACCATTTGGAACTTGTGATGACATACCTCTGGCAGGATTTCTCTCATTATTTCATACATGTCTAGCAGGACAAACAATTTCTCAGGTGATCTCTTGCTTCTTGCAATAGCCTCTCCGAAGCAAAGGAGCATGGAGACACTATCACCACAAACATCAGCAAAGCATTGATCCCTAAGAGATTCAAGTCCTTCAAAAATTTGATCGCAGACTTGCTTTTCCCCAGCAAATAGCAATTTGACCTGTATATAATACGCAAAAGTTTTGTTATACAAATAGTGGATTTCTAAAGTTCTAAAATGCAATTTGTAGATCATATTGGTGTACATTCATACAGCAATCCTCATAAAATGTATCCAGTTCCCTATTTTAGCCTCCAAAGCTTCCCATGGCATCTTTTGGACATCTTCTCTACCAAGTGGTTCTACACCTAGTTTTTTGAGGCTCTGTTCCATTGATGCAGAACGGGTTTCACTGTCACAGTAAACAGATGTCGTTTTAAAGAAAAGAAGAAGAAAGTGTTATATACAATTAATGTGTTATTGAAGAAAAGAGTGCAAGATTCAGTTAAACATACACTAAATATTACATATCTGTAAATCATACCAGACGAAATGAAGTTTTAGCACGCGTTTCCCCATTTATCAATCAATATTAAAAAATTTAATGACAAATCATCTTATGTAATTTTATATAAAAATGGATTAATTTTCAAGCACATTCAACATTCGCTTTTTTTTTTTTTTTATTGTGTTTCCTGCTTGAAGAATTGAAGACGTGAAGTTATAACACTCATACCGCCAGAAGCTTTATGCTTGAAAGATAAATTGTTAATTTGGTATAAACCTTAATACCCTTATTTCTGGTAAATTAAAGAAAAGAACAAGCCGTAGAATACTAAATTTAAAATTTCCTATTGTATGTCAACTGATGATTGCTCTTATAGTTTTATTGATGAACAGAGACCAGTAAAATTTTTATATATTCACTTTCTAAAATATAAGAAACAATTCACAAACGTGTAACATAATTTTATTATATGCAGATGCAGTTATTCACACAAGCATTAACTTATAAGTGTCTGATACATTTTATGAAATTTATATAAAGTCTGAATAAAAATAGCAAAATATATTTAGAATTATTTGCTGAGGATCAGATAATTGAAGGGTAGAGGGAGAGGGGATCCTTATATGATAAATGTTGAGTACACATATCCTCGCTGACCTGTAAATGCTGAAAAGTTCTTGTTGATGTCCAGCGCTGAACATTTGATGCGCTAATTCATGAAGCAGTGGAATGATTCTGGGAGGAATTAGAGTCGGTATACGATAAACAACAGCTTCCTGACTTTTATTTTGTTGTTCTGATTGCTTTTTTCCACCGGCATCTTGAGCAGGAGATGCTGCTGTTGGTCGCAGTGACTGGGGTAGGCAATCGAAAAGTCGATCGGGCTCTAGAGGTTTGCTGAAATACAAATAAGGTGCATTTCACCCGAGAGTAAAAAACATTATTCACTAATTCATAAACATGTAACGATCAATGTACACAAACAAATTATGGATAAACTATATTTTTCAGAGATATTAATTGAATATCAAAAATGCATAAGCTGAGCACACCTACAAAATCATACTCCAGTTGGGAAATAAAGCACAATCGATTTACTAAATTAATGCACAACTCTACTGAAAAAAATTCTTTGAGTAACTCAAAAACCAAAATTGAAGGACAATTAGCGGAGAAATTCTTCTACATTAATGAATAATGCTTGATCTTTAGCCAAATGGTGTGACTGCTGATTTAAAGGGTATACTGTTAATACTTGAATGATCACTTAAGGTAAGTTCTCCTTAAAAGCCCGTGCGATACATAAGTAAGAACGAGCAGCACAATTCTTTTTAAGAGTTTTAAGGTACACTAAAAATGAGCATCTCCTGGACCCCTGACACTACCCTCTCTTTACCATCACAGTACTAGTTTCCTAATAGATGATAAAAGCTGTAATTTCCAAGATCATTTACTTATCCAGTGAAGCATATTTAATTATAATAATAAACCAATATGCACTCATAGTAGTTCATATCATATTTTCCTACAACCAACTAAACAAGCTTGAACACCCGATTTTCAGGAGTCTTTACTTGTTGGTTTCATCATTACTTTACACACTTGTTCTATTTTGATGCATAACACAAAAGTCTCTGTCTGAATGAAATAGTATGTCACCCTTACAGGACAAATTATATGTACAGATTCACATAAGTTGTGATAGATTCTAAAACTATCCTTGTGATATATTTTCCGGTGGAATCTGATACACAGCTTAATAAGATAAAAAGATTTACTGACACTCCTGGACCAGTTACATGTTCATCAGTATATGAGAATTGAGAAGAAAGATTCTTCAGATAAATAATATGCAGTTCAAAATGTTTTAAAAAGAGATGATATCAGAAACATAGTAAAAAAAGTCTTATATCTCTACAGGCCGGAATGAGCAAACCTGTACTGAGCTAGGAGCTGCTTGAATTCATCGTCCAACTGCATAGTAGCTCTTGCAAGTGTGTTGGTGACGCTACTAATCACCTCAATACTGGTCTTAAGGTTTTTATTACCGGTGAAACGTTTGATGATTTTTCTTAGTTGGGCAATTGCTTCCAAGTAACCTTCCAGATCCTCATGGGGGCCCTTCTTGATTATAGCCTCCGCCTTAAAGTTAAAATAACACGAGAAACTGAATCAGATTATGCATTCAGTGTTGGTATATCAGAAGCTGCAAATCATATCAAATCGTATGGCCTCAAAATATACAAGAGGAAAAGAATTTCTATTCACTTAACTGAACGAAAATATATGAAACAACGTACTTAGCATTCACAGTAATGCAATTCGATTGATTACAACTGTGAAATGTAATTCCAAGTTTATATTTCGAAAATATAACTACAAAACTATATAGCACATCAGATCACCAGCTTTGTTTTGAGTAAAAGAAATAGTAAGCATTCAAGATTAGATTACTGTTTCAAGAAGTCTCATTAAGGACATACATAAGGGGTGCTTGGTTCATGTTTAATGAGTCCGGTTAATGGAAATCGGAACCTTTATCCCATGTGTAGTGTTTAGACTAGTGATTTAGTTGTTTGGAATGTGAACCTCATTCCCATTTAAACGGCTAAATGATGTCTTATCTACCCCTTAGGATTTCATGTCATTCTCATTCCCATTAACCCAAATAACTATACCTTTCATTCTCATTCCCGATTCCCATTTCCATCAGCTATCCACAAAGATTAACCAATAGGGTGATTAAATTAACGCAATTAACCTCTCAACATATGTAATTGAACATCGTAATGCATTACAGGGACTTATAGTATCCAGCAAGAATGAAATACGAATGCAGATATAAAAAACAGAATGACGAAAACAAAACTGACCTGACGCGCATTGTCGATTAAATTCAATACGTTTTCAGCCGACTTGAGCGTCTTATCAATGTTCTCATGTGCTCTCCGCATCGAATGAGTTCGTATCTAACAAATTCAAATCACCATAATCCCTTCAGTATTCCAACACCTAATAAAATCTCAAATGTCACCTAATATCCTATACGAAGCGGGATATACAGGGTACGTTTATTTACCTGGGTGGGACGCATGGCTGTCTCAAGAGCGGAGAGGCGATGATCAAAAGAGCCAAGAATGGAGACCATGCTATCGGTGATGTTCTGGCTCTTTTCCAACGACTCCCTCATGAAAGCCGCTTTCTCGCTCAGGGCTTCCATGGCTTGGACTCCCATTTTCGCAGATTTTATTCCAGCTCACTTGATTTCATAAGCAATGCATGCATTGATACGATAATCAATATATTATATTTGTGATGACGAACGAATTGAGACGCTTATAGCTTGTTTTCCCAGGACCTTGTAAACTTTCCCATTTGGTACTATAATTGTGACAAGAAAAATTAATAAGAAAATAAGAAACGAGATTATCTGAAGAAACTTTCCTGAGCTATGGTCTCTCGTTTATACCGCATTTCATGTGTTTTTCCTATAACAATGGAACTAAACTATGTTTCAAACTAAATTAAATAATCTGTAGGGCTTCAAAACTTTTTAAAGAGTTAACTACTTAACTTATTTGTATATACTTTGTAGGATTTCGATGTGTATTCAGTGTGGATTAATTTGAATGAATACTACGGTGACGTAGATTCTTAAGAATTTAAGAATAATTTTTCAGAATCTCATGAATTAGATGGCTTGCAATAAATATTACTCCCTCCGTTTCAAATTAGATGTCCATTTTCAAAAAAATCACATAGTTTAAGAAAAGTGGATGTTTACAAATTAATTGCATTAAATGATCATAATATGTGGTGTGAGATTGATCTAGGAAATATAAATAAGAGATATGTGGAGTAGAAGTGACTTTGGAAATATGATTTTGTATTAAAAGTTGAAGTGAACAAATAATTTGAAACAAATTTTTTTCTTAGAAGTGGACATGTAAATTGAAACGGAGGGAGTAGTATACAATTCACAAATTCACAAAACCCGTCATTTTGTTAAATCCAAAAATATCAAATATTATCAGATTTTAATAATTTTTTAAATAATTTATATTAACATACCGCGTAATTCAAAATTATAATTAAATACTGTTGAATATGATCCTGGTAAGCCCTCCTCCTAACACCTTCTCCTAACACCTTGAGGTTTTAGGAGAATTGGTCACTTAACATGGTATCAGACTCCCAGTGACCCCCAATATTCTCAGAAGAATTGGTCACTTAACATGGTATCCCTCCTCCTAAAATCTCACAGGGATAGTTTAAAATCATCGATGAATGATCGTAAAAAAAATAAAAAATCATCGATATATAGCTTAAGATTTTTAAAAATCCTGAAGAATCCCAGCAACCAAAACAAGCCCCCATTACACAAAATCTACCAAAAAGATAATTATACCATATATAAGCAGAGCATGTTTTCTAGTCTAACTTAGATGTCATGAAACGACACATGCTCTTTACCAAAATACACTACAGATGATCCACTCTTATACAGAACCATCAACACAAAAAGTTACACAGACTAACCACCCGGCCTCGCAATCGGCCCTGCCGGCGTTCGGAACCATGCCGTGACTGCATCATTCACACACAAGTGAAACTGCGCCGTTTTGCCTTGACGCCTCGCATCAATGCACTCGTCGCAGTAACTATAAGTCCATCTCTCAGGAACAAAACAGGGCTCCTCGATTACAGGATAATAATTATACAAATTGCGAACACGATTATTGTAATCTTCGAACTCTTGTACTGCGATTCGATCATAATACGACAAAGCAGGCCACACGACAAAACCAGGAACGCTACTTGTGCTGAGATGATTGAAGTTATGAGGGGCTAGAGGAGGGTTTGTGTGGGAATTTGTGGGTTTTGATTTTCGTCTACGGTTTCTTGATCGCTTTAGGATTACAAGAAGAGTGCAGTTTTGTTCTTGGAGGATGAGATTGAAACTTGCTTTATTAGTGACGAGGGTTTTGCGTTTCGGGGTGTTGTTGATGTCGACGAGATAGATGGACATCTGGTTGGGAGAGATGCCGATTCTTTGGCTGAGAAGGGATTGAAGCGCCTTGTAGTCGAGAGAGGGGTGGAGTTTGATTTGGCCTATGTTGAACTCGTGGTTGCCATCGTAGAAAGATACTGGGAGGAATCTTGGTTTACCCTCTGTAGACATGAGAGAGAGGGGGGAGAGAGAGAGAGAGGCGTGTTGGAGGAAGTCGAGAGAGATCGAGAGAGAGATGGGAGTAGAGGAAGTGTGGGTTCTACGCCTTGGATTTATAGGAAGGCGGTGGGAGTAGAGGGTAATTATGGAATTTTGTTACGAAGTTGCTTGGGGACCAAGGACTGAGCTCGGAAGATTGAAGTTTGTAAAATCATATTGTGATTTTAAATTTATGGAGCCGTTTGGGTGAGTTTAAAATAAGTGCTTCTTGTTTAAAATAAAAAAGTGGAGTAGAAGTTAGAAGCAAGTTAAGACTTATAAATGATTAAAGTGTTTGGGAAAGAAGTAGAAATCCTGAAACAAAAGCTAGCATTCATAGCTTTTTATAAGTGCTTCTTGACTTTTTACACAAACGGTACGAATAATTGCTTATAATTTATAAACCAGAAGCGAAGCTTTTAAGCTCTAAACAAACACCACCTCTATAGGCTCATAAGCTTCTTCTTCGGTTTCCATCAATTACTAAAGTTGTGTTTGTTTGCAAGAAGAAGACACCGCTTCTGACTTTTTTTTTCTTGACCCGTTTGTTTAAAGAAGTAGAAGCACTTTTAAGAAGCTGAGAAACATTTTATTAGCTTATTTATTTCTTACTTCTACTCCACTTTTTTACTATAAGTAAGAAGTCACTACTTTTAAGCTAAACCAAAAGGCCCCTAAATGTCGAAAATAATTACTCTCTTTGTTTTTTTATATGACACTTTTAGCTTGAGCACGTATCTTTAGGTGGGTTGATCGGGTAAAAATTATTATTTTTAATTAATTTTGTTTGTGAATTAAAAACAAAATGTGTGACAAAAAATCAAATGTCATATATTAAAAAAACAGAGGGAGTAGTTAAGAGCCGTCGAGGAGATTATAGGAAAATAATGTCCTTAGAACATCTGCAAGGGTGTTATGTATATTTGTTAGTTATAATATAATATATGAATAATCATTTAAAATTATAACTAATAGGTTTTGGGTTCACTCTAATGGTGTTAGGTATAATTATTTTATCTAAATTATACATAATAGTTTTAGAGGTTTTACAAATATAGCTACCCCAATTTTAGTTATCTATATGTTTTTGCTAAGAGGTAATGGTTGAAGTGTTAAATTTTTACATATTATCTAAAATGTGCCACATAGATGTCATGTAGGTGCCATATAAGCAGTTTTACCTAACAGGTCTAATGCCTTGGAGTTGCTCAAACAAGGGGGTTATTTTGGAATTAGATCTTTCTAAAGTTATATAATTATTTAATACCAAATTATATGACATTTATAATACTAACTAAAATTCGATGTTGGATAATCATAACTTAAACTAATCTTAACTTATAAGCTAGATTATTAAGAAGATATTTTCGAAAATAATCATATCAACTAATTTTGAAGTTCTCAGTTTTGCCGTCAAAAATTCTGATAAGAATAACTATTTTTGAAAAAATGTAGTCGAAATTAGTTAATTTTTGTATATATTTTAGATTTTTATTAAATGACAGGTAATTTTGAATATAAAATTTTATTTTAAATATTAAGTACTCTCTCCTTCCCACCAGATTCTTTACAGTTTTTTTTTGGAATATCTCATCCAATTCATTAATCTTTACATTTCAAAACTTACCAAAAATAGTCGATAGGTCCCCATCACTATCCAACTTTTCCTCTCTTTTGACACTAGTTTTCTCTCTTTTCAGACTACTTCTACTCCACTATCTCCTTTTTATAAATTAAAAATTAGTAAGTCCCATCACTTCACCAATTTTTCTTTTTCTTTTTCACTACTTTATACATATTTCATAATGTTCGTGCCCAAACCAAACGTAAATAATTGACTGGAACGGAGGAAGTATTTTTTTGGCAAAAATAAGGAGTTCTTGTATCGAAGCAGATAACTCAATTCACAATATACTAGCGCAACGTTTTCGTTTAGTCTGAGGTAGAGATGTTAAATTAAACGACTGACCATCCGCTGGATGAGAAGCCCATTTTACCCGATTCATTAACCCTCATTGCATGATCCCATTATTAAATCACAAAGTTAAACCTCACCGAAATATTATTTTAATATTATAATTTAAAATATGTAAACATATAAAAAATTATTAAATAGTTATCTGATTAGTACAACACTTTTTTCACCGCACTTTTTCCGTTTATTCACCTGGAATTTTAAAGAATATTTTTTATTTAAAAAATCCGGGTGTATTCAATTAAAATTTTACTAATAAATATATCAGAATCCCGAGTTGATAGATTTTTCTACACTTTAACATTTTGTGAGATTGTTCAGATATTTTAAATTTTTTAAAATTCTATCCAAATACATGAGATTCCAAATAATTCTGCTTAAAATCAAAATCTGATATACCCCGTTAAAATCTATTATTCATATATAATCCATTACAATCTCATTCGAATACATTCTCATAGCATCATTTGTGATATTTTTTTTGCTCATTATGGTATCTTGTTATAAAAAGATTGGGATGCATAATCTTTTTTATTATCGATCAATAATTTATCCTCTCCAAACATTTACTGCTTGCAGCAAATGTTTTTGTTTCTAAAACGTAAACACATCTTCCAGCTCTGGCTGTAAAATTCATAATGCATTCTCTTCAACAAAACCTTGAAAGGTCCTCTGCTAAGAAATACTCATGTCAAAATATATCAAAACTCTTAGCAGTTTCAGGCCTGATCTTCTACTTGTCCTTCATATTTTTTCTTTTGCATAATCAATTAAGTTATCTTACTCAGAACATTCTGCCCCCCTTGCTTCTCAATCAGCCATGTCCAATCACCTCTAAATATTCCAAAAATTCACCCACTGAAATTAACCATCTTGTGTTTGGACTCCTTGGCTCTGCAAAAGCATGGAAACATCGAAAATCTTACATAGAATCATGGTGGAGGCCTAATGTCACTAGAGGATACCTCTACCTTGACACCATACCATCACCAGAATTCTTCCCTTGGCCTTCATCTTCTCCTCCTCTTCGGATCTCGGAGGATATCTCCAAGCTTCTGAATGAAACCAAGCATGTTGCTCCCATCATGGCACGTATGGTGCATGGAATACTTGAGGTTTTCAAGCAAGAACATGTAGGTGTCAGGTGGTTTGTCATGGGAGATGATGATTCTATTTT